>NC_138083.1:78089028-79324028 GCF_964212035.1 Myotis nattereri | reverse complement strand
AATTAACTTTGAAGACAAAGATGACTGTTGGAACTCACATATTCCAACTAAGATGCATAATAGCTAAGATTACAGTTACAAAAAGCAGAAATTTGCTCTCTCTTTCCCTGGCTTGTGTAGACCAACCTCAAGTCACTGTACAGCGTACTCCTGTCCCTTCCCCCATGCCGGGAGCCTGTCCATCCTTGCTGTTTCAAGGGACCTGGCATATATGGCATACTGTTCTTGATATGTTTGCTCACCTTCTTGGCACTGTGTGTTTTAGCCAAGGTCACCTCTCTGAGAAAGGTTGTTTCCCCAGGTAGGGATTTTCCCCTGAAGTTAGGGAGGGAATAAAACCCCTCAACTAAGTGCCAGGTGGGTAATTAATCACTTTAACTACGAACAATCATGCTTAAGCTACATAATCTTTACTCCCTGGAATGGAGATAAGAAACGCCCTAACCTTTGTAACAGAGATTGATAGGATTGAATCTACTGGTATAAATACAGATGTAACAAGACAGCAAGAGACAGAACTTAGAAGACAGAACTTAGAAGACAGAACCTACACACAGAACTTAGAAGACAGAACCTACACAGAAGATCTTCGCTGGAGAGAACATGGCAAAAGATCCTGGACAGAAACTGGCAACAGAACCTAGAGACAGAACCTAGCGAGAGAACATGGCAAAAGATCCTGGACTGAACCTGACTACAGAAATTGGCAAGAGAACCTGACTAGAACCTGGTGACTGAACCTGGCTGGAGAACCTGGACAGAACCTGGCTGGAGAACCTAGCAAGAGAACATGGACACAGAACCTGGCTGGAGATACTAAGCAGAACCTCTCTGGAGATCCAGACCAGAACTTGGCTGGAGATCCTGGCTGGAGATCCTGGCTAGGCTGCTGATCAACTGAATACTGTCTCCATGTCATTCCTTCTTCGCCAACTCCGTCCACACCTTTGGGGACCCCTGGACCCGCTGGGGTTGGACCCCAGCACCCCCACCCTTCAGCCAATTGGACCCAAACCAACAGTACCTGTTTTCTATCATTGAGAATGTATCAACTAAGGCTGTGAGTTAGTCCAGTGGGTTGTATCTAATTTCATCTGCTACCTAATCATGAGACAAAAGAGTATAATGTCTTGTTCTTCAGGGTGTAAAGGTCTTCATTTATTTATTGAATATTTATTTGTTGCAAAACAATATAGAGAAAACAGTTAAGACTTTGGTCCATGTCTTTGTTCTGTTATCAAAAACTATGTTACTTTGGTTAAGTCTTTATTTCACTTTCTACTTAGAAGTAAGGTTTATGAGTCCTTGGTTTATCTCTGCTGCAATGTTATACGCTGCTTAGGGTAGAGTCTATGACTGATTCTTCTTTATAGCGCCCACAGAACCTAATTTATGGCCTGGTACATCACAGGTGCTCAATAAATATTTAATGAAGAAGTATTTGTTGAAATGATAAATGATGAAAATATCTGTATTGCTAAACTTCTCCACATGTGTGTAGTAATACTAAATGATGTGATGGTGCTGTGTGTATGATTTATAAAAATCACACAACAGAACACACACACACACACACACACACACATACACCTCAATTACTAGAATGTATTTGGTCAATGGCTAAATACTAATAACTATATTTTCATATTAGAAATCATGTTAATGTTTTGCTAGCATCTTTAGCTCTGACCAACCTCTTGGAAGCCTATAGTCTTTAAGATTGCCATGGTTATGGTATCGTGTGTTAACCATACAATACACGACACAGATGACATAGTATAGAATTATACACCTGAAACCTATAAAATTTTATTAACCGATGTCACCCCAATAAATTCAATAAAGAAGTAAACATAAAAAAGTTGGTCAAGCATTTCACATGTAAAACTCATCTATTTACCTTGTTTCAATCTTGTGACATGTCTTTACATCTTCACTCATACAATTTATATATGGCAGTGTTCAGAATATACAAAATAATTGAAAAAAAAAAAAAGACTGCCATGGTTATTACATCTGGAGAAAAGGAAATTTTTGCAGATACAGAGCCCCTCTGTGAGCTGGGGAAAAGAAGAAGATAAATTTGTCTGTGGTATAAATCAACGAGTAAATGAAGAGAGAAGGCTAGATGGACAGGGGCCAGTGAAGTTGGCAGTTTGTACTTGTCCCCAGCTGATGTCAGTTGCCTGAGTGATTTTGTTTTGTTTATTCTTCAACAATCATCAAGGTGCCAGCCTCTCCTCCTCAGTGGAAATAATTTTAGAAGATGAAATCTGTCCCCAAGCTCTGTTTCTGACACAGTTACCACGGAGTAATCAACAAATACCACAGCCTTTTGCAGCAACTTGGAATATTACTCATGTCACTGTAATGTCTCCACTTAGCCAGGCTGGCAATTCATTTTAATATTTTTGTCTGAAAAGAGAAATGATTTTGATTTTTCTGATCGCACATGGGTTCAACTATATATCAATTTATTTTTAAGTTCAATATTTGTATTCCTGATTTAAGTGCAAACATAAAATCAAAGAGAGAAAAAAATACGCCAACAAAAAACCAAGTTGCAAATAGAGGCAGAAATATAAAGTTCACAGTCCAAAGAACATATCGTTAGAATTTGAGCAAATGCTCAGGCAATGTAATGGCTTATTAAATGCTAATCATTGTAATATTATTGCTTTATGAACACCCCTCACATTCTTTCATTATTTTCTTTGTTGTGTTATTGGTGGTGGTGCCTCTCTCCCGCTCTTTCTTTCTCCTTGAATAGAACTTTATAAATATGAAATAAACGAAATCTGGAAGAAGGTGATTCAGAACTGGAATGGTAGGTGAGTCAGTGAAGTTGACAGAGTGAGTCCTTCCAGGTCACAACTGTGCTCACAACTCAGGAAAGACTCCATTGACTGTCATTATTCAATAGTTTGCCCTGGTGTTTGCAGATCATTATTTCACTCCTTGCCCATGACTTTGTTGAATTGATGCTTTGATCATTGTGAAATGTTCCTCTTTATTGCTGATGATACTCTTTGTCTTGCACTTAGCTTTGACTGAAAGTAATATAACAACACCTGCTTTATTATGTTTATTGTTTTCATGGTTTACCTTTTTTCTGTCCTTGTACTCTCAACCTCTCTGTTTAAATGCATCTTTCTAGACAGTATATGTGTGGTCATGATTTGCTTATCCAGGCTGACAATCTCTCTTTTAAATTGAATGTTTTAAGTTCTAAGATTTGCTAATGTATTTTATTAGACACTGAGTAAATAAAAAGGGATAGTCACAAAACATGTCTTCAGTACAAAGAATAATAATACAAGAAACACACAGGCTGGCTACCAGCCACTTTAAAAATTAGGGCATCACACACAAATTTGCAATACACTGAGTGCCTCCTTCCTTTATTCCTGCTCCACCTGCCCAAGGAACCCCTGATCTGACCTGCGTGCTGATGTCTCATTTGCATTTCTGTTTATTGTTCTACAATAATTATAGACAAACCTAAAAGACATATTGTGTTTGTATTTTTATAGCTCTAGTAATATTAATGTTTGTGTTTCTATGATTTGCCAGTTCTACTATGGTCTGAAGTTTCATCTATCTGTTCTTATGTAGTGTAGGGATTTATTTCATTTTTATTGTCATATGGTAATTAATTTAATAAAATTATTTGTCTATTTTATTGGTGAATATTTCTATTAATTACATTTTTGCATTTACAATCTTAGTATGAAAATTATTTTTAAAGAAAATTTCATGAGTTATAATTGACATGAAATAAATATTTCAGGCACATTTGATATATTGTGAGATATATATATATATGACCATTGTAACAGTAAATAGGAAACTATCCACCATTCTCAAACATTTTCTTGTGCCGCTTGGCAAAATAAATGTTTCTAATTATAAACATTCTAATAGCAATGTAGTGATAGCTCATTGTACTTTGAATTTGTGTTCCCTAATGGCTAATGATATTGAGCATCATTTCAGCTAATCTTTTTGATATCAGTATATCTTTTTTAAAAAAATATATTTTATTGAGTTTTTACAGAGAGGAGGGGAGAGGTATAGAGAGTTAGAAACATCAATGAGAGAGAAACATCGATCAGCTGCCTCCTGCACACCCCCTACTGGGGTTGTGGCCAAAACCAAGGTACATGCCCTTGACCAGAATTGAACTGAGGACCCTTCAGTCCATAGGCTGACGCTCTCTCCACTGAGCCAAACCAGTTAGGGCAATATCAGTATATCTTTGATGAAATATTTGTTAAAATCATTTGCCTCTTTTTTATTGGGTTGTTGTTTTTGTTAATCTTCACCTGAGGATTTTTTTTTTCCCATTGATTTTTAGAGACAGTAGAAGGGAGGGATGAAAGTGGGGGGGGGGGGCAGAGAGAGAGAGAGAGAGAGAGAGAGAGAGAGAGAGAAATAGGTTGCCTTCCTCACATGCCCCTGACTGGAGCTGGGGATAGAACCTACAACCCAGAAGGAATGGAACCTGCCACACTTTGCTGCAAGGGCCAATGCTCTAAACACTTAGCAACAACAGCCAGGGTTGATTGCTCTATTTTTAATTGAATTTTGAGAGTTCTTTATAAATTCTGGATTCAAATCTTTTATCAGATATGTGATTTGCCGATATTCTTCTCATTTTGTCTTGTGTTTTCATTTTATTAATAGTGGCTTTCAAAGAGGATACATTTTGAATTTTGATGCCATCAAGTTTATCCATTTCTTTTTCCTTTTTATTTTTTTATGAATAGTGCATTTGGTTCTGTAAACAAAGAAACCTTGTTTATGCTGAGGTCAGAAAGATTTCCCTCCTCTGCTTTCTTATAGAAATTGTTTAGTTTTATTAGATTTTTCATTCAGGTCCATGATTCATTTTTAGCTAATTTTTGAGTGATTCTTTAATTTTTTGGGGGTAGGGGAGCATGTGGACATCCAATTGTTTAATATCATTTGTTGAGAAGATTCCACTGAATTACCTTTGACACTTTGTCAACAATCAATTAACCATGTACGTAAGGGTTTACACTTCATGAAATTATTGCTATGATTTGATTCTTTTCTATTCAATCAATCTATTGTCATTGATGTTCCTAGGTTCTTTCTTTTCTGGCTTCTTTTAAGCCAAATAGAATATAATTTTAGTTTATTCTTAATTAACTGATTAGCTTTTTAGCTATACCTCTTTGTATTTAAAAATAATTGGTGGGACTAAATGTTTCCTTAACTTGTTACAATTTTTGAGAATTAATATTGTACTTTAAGTAAAATGTAGGAACCTTACAGCAGTATTCTTTCAATTATCCCCAACCTACTCCATGCTCTGTGATGTTACTGTCAAATATTTTTCATCTACATACTTTGTCAACCTCACAATAAAACACTACTGCTTTTACTGTAAACAGCCATCTTTTAAAGAAATCAGGAAAGAAAAAATGATAAGTTATATATTTACCCACATACTTACCACTTCCACTGCCTTTCTATAAATCTGTGTTTCTGTCTGCTGTCCTTTGCCTTCAGGATGAATAATTCCTTGGTGTTTCTTAGTGTGCAGGTGAGCAGATGACAAATCCTTTCAGCTTGTATTTATCTGAAGATGTCTTCATTTTATTCTTATTTTTAATAGGTGTTTTCCACAAATGTACTATCCTAGATTGACTCTTGTTTTTTTGTGTTTTGAAAGGACCTTAAAGATGCCATTTTATTGTCTTCTGTGTCTCATTGTTTCAGAAGTTAGCCTTCATTTTTGGGGCTTTTCTTGTACATACAGCATGGGCCTTTTTCACTGTCTGCTTTTATGATAATTTTCAGTTTCCAGGAGTTTGATTATGATGTGCTTAGGTGTGGTTATCTTTATATTTATCCTGTTTGGTACTCATATAGAGTCTTAGGTTGTAATTTGATCTTTCTTTTAAATTAATTTTGACACTACTTCTTCAAATACTTTTCTTCCCCATTCTGTTTCTCATTTTTAGTGACTTCAGTAACATATAACTTAGCTCTCTTGATATTGACCCACAGATTTTAGAGGCTATTTATTTTAAAGTATTTTCGTCTTTCTATTGATCTGTCTTTACATTTTCTCTTTCTTTTTAGTCTCCAAAACACCATGAAACCCATCAATGATGTTACTATAATTTCACAATTTGTATTTACCAGTTCCAGGTTCACCTTTTGTTTTGTTTTTCATCCCCTATCTAATCACTCAAGACTAACATCTTTCTTTAATTACTTGAACATGTTTCTAATAGTCATTTTCCCCCATCAGTTTTATCAAGGGATAATTGATAAATAAAATTATAAAAAACTTAAGGTATACATGTGATGACTTAATACATGTATACATCATGAAAGGATTCCTCTCATTTAGGTAATTAACACACCCATTGCCTCATATATTTACCTTTTTTTTTTTGTATGAGATAATTAAGTTCTGCTTCTTCTCTTATTCATTACTTGAAAACACTGGACTTAAAATATTTTGACCAGTTTTGTAGTACTTTGTGGTAGGTGGGCATGCTCTTATTTTTAAGATAAGTTTAGTCAAAGGCTAGAAAGAATGCTTCAATAAGTACATATAAGGATTTTGTGGGGAGGGAAAGAGGGGGAACAGTTTATTGTGAGAATTTTTTGCATAGAATTGAGATGATTCTTTAAGGATGGCTGTTGACATAAAATGTTATAGACAATGCAGTGAAAACTAATCATGTCTGTATGGCTATAAAATTCTAAAAGTTGAAAAGAATGGAAATGGAACTCCCATTTGACCCAGTGATCCCACTTCTAGGAATATACCCCAAGAAAGTAGAAACACCAATTAGAAAGGATATATGCACCCCTATGTTCATAGCAGCACAATTCACCATAGCTAAGATTTGGAAACAGCCTAAGTGCCCATCAGTAGACGAGTGGATTAAAAAACTGTGGTACATATACACAATGGAATACTACGCTGCTATAAAAAAGAAGGAGTTCTTACCATTTGCAACAGCATGGATGGAACTGGAGAGCATCATGCTAAGTGAAATAAGCCAGTTAGAGAAGGATAAATACCACAGGATCTCACTCATTTGTGGAATATAATGAACAACATATACTGATGAACAAGGACAGATCCAGAGATGGAGAGGCATCTATTGGACCATTGGGCCTCGGAGGGAAGGTACAGGAGGGTGGGGGTATCGGGAAGAGATCAACCAAAGGACTTATATGCAAGCATATAGGCCTAACCAATGGACACGGACAGAAGCGGGGTGAGGGCATGAGTGAGAGGGATAGGGGGTAATGTGGGGATAAGGACACATATGTAATAACTTAATCAATAAAAAAAAGAATGGAAAGAGTAGGTAGGGCAAAGTGTATGATTATGGCTTTTAGTGATGAGACAGTGGTGTCAGTGCAGAAAGAAAACAAAAGGACTTAGGACACCTGGCTCATAGTCCCTGCTGATCTCATAAGTCTGGGTAAGGAAGCCCACTAAGTCTTGTCCCACATCTCTTAGATTGATATAGTTATATTCAGGGTTTCCCAAAAAAATGTATGCACACTTTGAGTAATTATTACTTCCAATGGGTTAAATCTGAAAAGAAACATCAATTGAACTATCAGCTGTTAAAGTGTGTATACATTATGTGGCATTGTGGAAGATGGATATGAGGTAAAAAAAATAGCATACTGTGAATTCTGACATTGTACAAAAATAAATTCTTATCATTATTATCAATCATCTCTGCACATACTGATTCCCCCCCTCCACTGATTTCAGATAGTAATCATTACTCTATGGATTATTAAAGGACTGGAAATAGTTTTTCCAGCAAAGCCCGAGGAAAACACTAGATTCCTTGTTAGAAATGAAAGACTTTTGTAGCTACTTGCTTGAACATTCTTCTGGAACACTATTGACATTTTTAGAGAATATTTTTGAGATTAAAGAAAACGTAAAGTGTCTTTCAAATATAAGTTTGTGTTAGAAACTAGCGTAGTATTCCATGTGTGGGGAACATTTTGGAAAATCAGGTTTTGTCTGTTCTATACATAGGAAACAATGGAAAACAGAATCTTCAGTCAGTTATCTTCCTGATATCTAGTGGTTTGATTATTTATTTTTATTAGACCCCATGTTTGAAGTGGATTAAGTAAATGCTTCATCTCAACTATGTTCAGACAATAGAGAAATGCAATGAGCTAGCTCCTCAGTTGGTAAAGTGAACTGGCCCACTTGGGTGGTGGCCAGTAGAGACCCAGGGTGTAGGTGACACATGCTAGATGTTTGCTGATTCACTTTTTAAAAATGTTTTTATTTATTGTTAGAGAGAGAAAGGAGAAGGAGAGAGAGAGAGACATACATGATGAGAGAGAATCATAGATTGGCTGCCTCCTGCACCCCCTCTACGAGGGATCAAGCCAGCAACCCAGGCATGTACCCTGACCTGGAAATGAACTGTGACCTTCTGGTTCCTAGGTCAATGCTCAACCACTGAGCAACACTGGCCTGGCTGATTCACTTTTTTATCAAGATGTGCAAAGTGTTGAATCCTCATATAAGGTTTATGTATTTAGTTAATCTTTGATTTTAAGTAAAGGAAGAGAGTTATTTTTGCATATAGGAAAACATGCAAGAATCAGTTGCCACTAAATCCTTAGGAAAAAGAGAAAAAAATACTTATTTTAATATGGATTGTCTTACCCATAGTGTATAATTAATGAGCTCTCCCAGCAAAATATTTTGCATACACTCAATGCTCAAAAAATGTTTGATGATTCATATAGTTAAGCTTGAGTTGTCTGTAGAAAAATATTTAGAATAAATATTGTTTTTGTTATCCTAGCAGAAACCATTTTGTAGAAATGAAGTAACCAATGGCTAAATAATAGAATACATGATTTGAACTTATTGTCACACCCCACAAATGGTATACATTTATTTATTTATATATATATATATATATATATATATATATATATATATATATATATTATTGTTAAGATCAGGTGGGACAAAGTGAATTTGGGAATGTGAGGGCAGTTTATACTTGATCCCACAATTCTACCCCTTCCTATTGTAAGCCAAGTTGGAGAGGGGACATTGTTAAAAAATTGACAAGGGACATCATGGTCAAGTTTGGAGGAATTGGGGAGTGGCAGGGCAGAGTGACAGGGAGGCAGGCCCTTCTCAGAAAGACATCATCAGTTGTGGCAGTAGACAGTTAGTGCCCCAAAAGTCCCGGTCAGTGGACCCCTGCAGAAGCTGAGAGAAAAGGACAGATGTACATTTATTCCTGAACAACCATGAGCCGAGGCTCACCATAGGGTCTCCCAGAAATAACTGAAAGATGATCAAAGACCTTGGGGTGTGGGCCAGAGGAATGAAAAAATGAAACTCTGTATTTATTCAGGTGTGGCTACAGGCCAGAACACTTTTATTATTAATATTAATGTGACCTCATTTTACCCACAGACTGCTGAGTCTAGGAAATTTAGGTTACACATTATATAGTTATTTTCAACGTATTTTTATCACTTATTATATTAATATTTGAGCCTTGTATTCAAGGCCATCACTTGGGTATATGGATCCAAGGCCCAATCTTACTATGTTAGTCCTTTTTCTTCATCATTCTCAAAAGAAAGCTGTTTCTAGTGAATATCAAGAGAATTCTTGAGAATAATAGAAGGCACAATAGGCATGTTATGGAAGAAGTGGGTACCCACTTTTCCCCTCACTTTGCTTGGATGGTACCAGTAAAAGGGGAAGAGTTTCAGTGAGTAGGTAACAGGGACTCAGCCTCAGCATCTAACCAACTGACCTATCCCGCTAGGGCTTAAATAAAAACTTTAAAAAAAGATTTTTAAGCCCGGGCAGTGTTGCTCAGTGGTTGAGGATCAACCTATGATCTAGAGGTCATGGTTTGATTCCTGGTCAGGGCACATGTCCAGGTGTGTGCAAGAGGCAGCTGATCAGTGATTCTCTCTAATCATTAATGTTTCTTTCTCCCTCTCTGTTTCTCTTTGAAATCAATAAAAATATATTTTTTTAAAAAGCATACAGTAAATGTTAGATTCTGAAATAATCATGATGATGTTAGATTCTGAAGCAATCATGATGATGGTGATGGTGACAAAGAAGAAAGATCTCTTGATACTGCACTGAGCCACTGAGAACAAAGTAGACCTGATCACTCCATTCCACCATTATCAGCTGCAGTAGAAGGTTGAGCTGAAATGTTCAATGGTAGCAATTGTGGCCATCTTGCCATCCAATGTCAATATTAGTGTCCATGTCAGCTCCAGAAGCTTTAGCCATCTCCAGGCATCCCAACGTAGTCAAAAAACTATCTCTCTCTTGAGAAGTTTCCTGAAAGTTTTAAATCAGGAGCTTAGAGTGAAATGGACCTCCTTCTGGCAATAGACCAACAGTGAATATACAAAGCAGGACTTTGGCTATTAGGATGATAATTACTTATAGAATTGCTAGAGCATGGCATCTTTTCAAACGAGTCTACCTGAGAAATTCAGCTTCAGTACACCCGAAGAGTGACTGAAATAAATTAGGAGATGGGAGAGATTCAGAACTGCATCAGGCTTAGACGCGTCAGGGGAAGTGAATCAGATAAATACATTAACACACGCACACAGTGACGGATGAGGCAGATGACATTTTATGCTCCTTTAAACTGACTGATGAAGATCAGACAAATTAGAAATAGCTGTGGACAAGTTCAAGAACGTCTTTCTGGTGCGTACTGAAGAGGAATCTTAAGGAGCAGAGATGTGAAGGAGCCCCAGAAAATGAAAAATGAGGTAATGGAAAGAATATTCCAAGAGTCACATCCCTGTGCCCACCTGCTATAAACTTTAAGAAGATAGTTTCAAATGTAATGTCTTGAAATATGATATAATATTTTTAAAGGATTTCAGAGCAAAAAAAAGTAATATTAAAATATAAAACTATTTTTAGGTACCCTGAGCATTTCAGATATCAAGTAATAGTATATAACCTTACAGATTTTAGTTTTGTATGCTTTCCTAATCATGGAATGTGAAGTTATTAATTTAAGCCATAATTTGGATCATGAACACCATCCCATATAGTGACTTTTACTGTTTATCATTGAGTCAGTTTTTAGTGTGGCTAAAGATTATTTCAATTATGTGTATTCAGATCATAGAGGGTTCATGATTCAAAGTTGTTTTCATAACCAGAAGACAAAATTCATCACCTGACTTTCTTTTTCCTTCATGTAGGAATAGCTGAGTGTCTGTCTTTCTGCTGAATGTTTGTTTCATCTTATCCTAGAGGTTTGGAAAGCTGAGAAAGGAAATGTGATTACCAACAATGGACTAGAGCTGAAATATGTGCCTGATACCAGTCTAGATTTCTAAGGTGTATTAATTTTGGGAAACTAATGGCAAAGTAAATTAACCTATAAGTAGAGAAGAAAAAATGTAAAGGTCAGAGGTTGTTGGCACTTTCGCTTCCCTGAGTTGTTATACCATGATTGCTAAGCCCTCCCATTACTAAAGTCATAATGAATCCAGCCCTTATGGATGGTCAGATACAGTGGAGTCACAAGCTAATGAACATGCAGTTGGCACATGCTTGAACCATCGCATGCAGGTGGGAAAGTGGACTTTAAGGTCAAAGCTAGACAAAAAGGGAATGACAATTCTTGAGTGTAGTGCCTTATTTATATGAAAATATGAGGAGTCATTGTATGGAAACACACACACACACACACAAACAACAACAAACGAACAAACAAAAAACAACAGGACTAATCACATATCTGCTTTCCAAACTTGCCATCACTATTTTCCAAGAGGAGCACTCATTTTACTTTGACAGAATGAAACCCTAAACTTATCTCCTCCAGCCACCACTTCCCTCAGAAAGGCTATCAGGATGTGTTCTGAGCTTGTGATGGTGTCATTCTTTCATTCTGCAATGTCCAAATTCCTCTGTTTCTTCCAGCTGCATTCATTGTTTATGCATCACCCATTTCACACTTCACATATGACACTTAATAATGGGTAATTAATGAGGATTTTATCTTGGCTCAACTGTAAGATTTTTGAGGTCACATGCCATACCTTTGGGTTCTGTGTTCTGTGATTTGCTTCCTGGAAGACTTTTATTAGATAGAAAAAAAAGAATTGTTTAATGATCTTCCATTGGAGTATTTTTAGTTTGGACTTTTAAACAATTGTTTCTAAAATCTGTGATCTGAAAAATGTATTTGAGTTTTATATTCAGGGAACCTTTTACTGAGGATTTACTTGTTGAAATACAGATCTATATGATATAGAAACTTCAACCTTATACACAATACAGGCTTTTAGTATTTCTTACTGGGCACTTCCTGGCATTATGTTTCAGTTTTCTTTAGTAAGGAACCATAAATCAGAAAAATATAACACACTGTGCCCTACTACTACTTCTCCAGAATAAACTCAGAGCATTTCAGATAGAGAGGAGAGCTCGACAAGGCAAAGGTGTGACAGGTAACATCGTAAGTATAGAAAGTGCTGTAAGGTGTTTAGGGGTGTTGGAGGAGTAGTGGATTATGTGAGTTTGGTGTCACTGCCACACAAAGGTCGTGTCAGGGAGCCTTGAGCTATGAGACTGGAGTGGTAGGCAGGCGGCCTAGATGCCCATTGAGCAACAAATCCATGGTAACCTGCAATGGAGGAGGTCAAGATTAGATTCATATTTTACTAAGATTATATGCCACTCTTGGCAGCAGAGATTTTTTTACTCATTTTCTCATTTGAAGTGTATAGCCAGGACACAGTTAGTCATGAATCCACTTAGGTATGATGTCCATCTACCTGGACTATGAGGACTTGTGTTGAGTATTCCATGTCCTATGGTGAACTGTTACTACATGAAAAAAGGTTGTGTACAGGCGTACCTCATTTCATCGTGCTTTGCTTTATTGTGCTTCACAGATGTTGCATTTTTATAAACTGAAGGCAAGGCCCTCCACCAACAAAAAGATTACCACTTGCCTAATTGTAAATTGTGATCCTTGTTTTATTTCGGTGGTCTTGGATCTAATCTGCAATATCTCCAAGGCATGCCTATATTCTCAAATCATCCAAATAGGTTACTAATTACTGAAGATTATCTGGATATTTTCTTTATCACTCGTGGGAGAAAAGCAATAGATCTGTCTAGGTGGAAAAACTGTTAAAACTGTAAAAGAAACTAGTATCCCATGTGCATTTGAAGCTCGTATTTTAAAGATAGAGATATAATGCATTGTAAGACAAAGACAAGAACAAAAAGAGAAAACCCTCCCCCTCTTTATCCATTAGCAAATAAATAAGAAAGTAAATAAATCCCTATTGCTTTTCTAATTAAAAGTTCATTTTGAGTTCCCTAAATCCTATCATTGCTCTTTAGGGCAGGAGAAATATATAGGAATTTTAAGATATTGACCAACAAAGGAAGATGTGGCAGCTGGCTTGGAAATAAATCAATTAGAGCTTCCTAATTATCTAGCCAGTGACACCTGTCCTAAGCCACCTCCATCCTCTGGTTGTCAAAGTGGTAGATTGGGAGTAATAGTTGTAGTAACTTGCTATAGGATTTTTCTTTCTCGGCAGTCCAGGAAATATATGGTGTCACTATGTGTGATACTAATGATTATAAAGTGTTTGGAAAAACAGGAAAGCACAAGAAAGATTTGAAATCCAATAAACCTGATTCACTGACCGAGGACCTGGAATTGGGGCTCGGGAAAATCTGTAGTGTACAGATGTGACTTTGCTCCAATGTCATATTGAAAATGTTGAGTTTCATCAACTCGGGAGGCCATTAGATCCTCCTTTTGTTGGACTGTTCTCATTTAGGCATGCAGCAGATGACCAGATTTACAGAATAGTGGTGTTTGGTCATATTGTTGGAGTGCTGGCCTGGGAACAAGAGCTATCGCTTACCTACTGACCACCCGGACTGGTAATTGCTTCCAGAGGGGCCTGTTCTTCTCCAGTGAGTTGGCAGGCAGCAACACCATTAGTCATCAACCACTTGTGTTTAAATGAGAGAGAAACCATGGTATCCAAACCAGTGTCCAATGTTTTAATGACAGATGAACCCTCTTATCTGGAAGTGATTTGATGGGTAGAACACAAAGTGGAAATCGAAGCTAGCCCAAAGTCAGATGCCTGCCTGATAATAACCTAAGGGACCATTTGGTCATTGTAGTGCTACTTGCTAGCTATTGTACAGTATTGCATGACTTCTCAGCCTGGACACGACCAAGTACCAACTGATGCGTTACATGTAGCGGGGATCTCTGCAGACAGGAATCAGGAAACTTCAGATTTCAAACATCAAATTTCCTGCATTGTCTAGCTGGTGTAGACAAAGCAGAGATAAATTTTCTTGTGATGCACTCATTTATTTGTTCAGGGGTGTTGGAGGAGCAGTGGATTACGTGAAGCAGTTCCTTCATTTAGGCAGGTGGCTTTGTTTTACTGGAATTCTCACACTGCTGAATTTAAGAAGCCATAATTATAAGTCAACAAAATAATAGAAGTAAAACAACTGACTTTCAACTTCCATTATTCTAGTCATTCTATTTTTCCCTATTTACTCATATTTTCATATTTGAGATAATTCCTATTTAACATGTAAAGATTTATTTCTGAGTGGTAATGCTTTTATTTTTAATCCTCACCTGAGGATATTTTTCCTATTGATTTTCTTAGAGAGAGTAGAAGGGAGGGAGGAGGGAGAGAGAGAGAAACATCAATATGAGAGAGACACATCAATTGGTTGCCTCCCGCACATGCCCCCGATCTGGGCAGGACTGAGCCTGCAACTGAGGTATATGCCCTTGACTGGGAATCAAAACTGTGACCCTTCGCTCTAACCACTAAGAAAAACTAGCCAGGGTGGAGTGATAATGCTTTTTAATTGTTGATTGGCTACACAACCTTACTGTCTTACTTGTCTCACTATTTTCTTCCTTATTTCTCAAACGGTTGATTTTTCTGGTAGCATGAGTGGTGAAAGTCAAAGAGGAAAGATTTTTGCCTACCACACTGAAACAGACATATCATTTTTTAGTGTTCTGAGTGCTATGATACCAAAGACTTAGAATTTGTGTATTGCAGTTGGCAATTAAGTTGCTTTTTTTTTTCCCTTAATACATTTTCAGAATTTGTTGGAACCAACTGAAGTTACCTCATTACAGGTAGTAGGAGTCCACACTTTTTCCAATGTTGGCCAAGACATATTTGTAGAAAGAATTCTCCAAGAAGGTGCATACACTTATTAATATGTCATTGCTTCTTCTGAGAAAATTGAAGATGACACATACACTCCACATACACATGTCCTGTTTTCAGGTGCCTTCCTGAGATGTCTCTCTCTCTCTCTTCCCTCTCTCTCTCCTCTTTCTCTCTCCTTCCCCTCTCCTTATTTTTCTATTTATCTCTCTTCTGTAATTGGTATGTGGTGATTATATAAATTTTTATAGACATGATGAGTGCCATAAACAACTGAATAACTGTTTGTGTCTCTGTAGAAATGGGTGCCTGCATACTCTTCTGTCCTGTACGTACAATTCCACATAGCTGTTCAAGGGAGGCTTTAAATCCCCATTTATTGCATGCTGCATCTGTCTTTCACTGAGAAGGGATGACAAATAGGATACAAAATCTCCCAAATGTTTCAACAGAAAAATCAAACAATTATTTGTCTTGGCTTCACTACTTTTTGATTTCCGGAATATGACATGAACCTCAAGGTCAGCTTTTCATTTTAGTCTGCTGTGTTAACTCTTTATGCCATTGTTTAATTTCTCTCTTACTCTCTTTGGTCATACATTTTTATTTTTTTATTAAATTTATTGGTCCATATTAGTTAATAAGATTACATAGGTTTCAAGTTACATGTCTATGATACATGATCTGTATAATGAATTGTGTGCCCACTACCCAAGGCCTTCTGGGTATCTGGCCATATGCTTTTCTGCTTGAATTCAAACTGTTTTTCAAATGTACTAATGACAGAAACACGTAGCATCAGAATTTAACCTTCTTGTCTTTCAGCATCTTCCCCTGGGTGTAATTTTCCTGATATTAATACAACTGTACATTTGACTCACTAATTCCAAAGCCTTTCAGAAAGGGCAACTGCATCTTCATCATGAACCCACTGTCTCACTCTGTGGCTCCAGTTACCTTTTCTTACAGCTCAGTCTGAAAATGCAGAACTGGATAAAAAGTCTGGCCACCTTATCCTCCTTATTTCTTAGAGGAGACTCACTCACATTCCATTTCTGACCTTTGCTGCTAAACCTGGGATCCCCGGAAGGAGCCTGGACCTCATCTCAGATGCCTCTGAGGTATCAGACTGCGTCGTTTTGCATCTCTCAAACTATATCCCTTGGGCATTGTTACATCCTGCACCTCTCTCCCTGGCATAGAGACTACCACCCTCATCCTTTCCTTCCTTTTCCATTTTTAAGTAAGACTTTCTTTAAAGAGTGTGGATAATCCAGAAGTTCAAGGGCAGACCTGGGCTGCGAGAGGTTCCATGCCTTCCTGTGTCTGTGGCAGACACTCTCTTTGGCCTTGTGCAGGTCATTCCAGTTTTCTCCACTTCTGCTTTCCCATCTGTTAAACAGTGGATAATAATATTTGTCTCGCTGGGGTGTATTTATGCTTAATTACTATAATTGCTTGTAAACAATTTGCTATCCTGGGATAAAACATATGACTGAAGAACAAAAATTAGAGGAGACAATCTAATATCTCTTTATTTATTTTTAAAATTTATTACATGATTGTCTTTTCCCAGGCAATTTATTTCAACAGTGTGCATACCCGTCTCTGAAGGCGAGGGCTAATCTGATAATGTGGAAAAGCACCTTGTTCTGAAAGTCAGACTCCTTTTCAAGTTCTCGCCCTAAATTGCTGGGTGACTTTAAACTTCTCTGGGCTTCAGGAACTTATTTCAAAACGAATAGTGAATTTATCGTGCAGAGACATGAATAGTACTGCATGCATCAACTGATGTGGAGAATGGTTTAGGAAATTAAAAGACCTATAGTAAGCACTATCACTCAACCATTTAATAGCAAGATGAACCCTAAGACTAATGCATTAATGAGAAAACAGGTGTTGAGCATATGTCAGATATTTTATACAAAGATACTATATATAGTCAAGTGTTGCATAACAATGTTTTGGTCAATGATGCACCACATATATGATGGTGGCTCCATATGATTATAATGGAGCTGAAAAAGTTCCTATTTCCTAGTGATATCTTCGCTTCCATAACATCATAGCACAGCACATTATTCACATGTTTGTACTGTTTCTTATGGAAACAAACTCACTGTGCTACCTGTTGTATAAAAGTATAGCACATACAACTACAGTAGTAGTCTCTGTCATCTAGGTTTGTGTTAATATACTCTATGATGTTCACTCAATGATGAAATTGCTTAATGACAAATTTCTAAGAATGTATCCCTGTTTTTAAATGGTGCATAACTCTCCAAATCTATCTATCTATCTATCTATCTATCTATCTATCTATCTATCTATTTATCTATCTATCATCTACCTATCATCTATCTATCTATCATCTATATAGAGAGGACCTACGGTTCATCTATCTATCTATATAACTGTCATTATTTCCAGGTCATCCAGAAGACTTCATGCATGCCATTGTATCTCATAGTACCATAAGTTGTAGGGTTTAGATCCCTTGATTCTGCCTCCCCCACCCACATAGGACTAACTCTACATGGAAAGAGCAACACATATAATGTTAGATGCTGAGTGCCCTGTCTCAAAACTTTGATATGCCCCCTATGTACTTTGAGTGTTTTAGGTAAATCCACCATTAGAGGTTTATTCTTTTGCACTTCACAAACGAAAATTAACTCTAAGAAAATTCATTGAAGTTACTATTGACTTTCAGATTATTAACTTCAAGAGGCAGGAATGATCTGGAATGTGTGAATCAGAAGTTCTAGGGAAAGATAAAGGAATGAAGATCCTGAAAGGGATGGAGACAGGGTGGAATTGGGAGGGATATTGTGATGTAAAAGAAATAGAGTAAATAGGAGAGTCCTGCAGAGGGAAAAGTTCTTGCTATATAGGGATCCCTTAACCCAGGATTGCATATATGTGGAATCTGCACATTGGTAAGTGTATATACACTGAAGATGTTAAAATTTATCTTTCTCAACTCTCCAAGGGGGAGGAATTAGCCCATCTTGGACCAGGAATTCTGTAGACCTGTTCTACCTACACAAAGCTTTTGGGCCCATAATTAGAATCATGCATTGATGTAAGGCTGTTGGCTCCTAGAGATTGCACCTCACTAAGTGGGTTTGTGCTTTGGAGAACAGAAAAGCTTGGCAGTTGATTCTGATAAGGCTTTTTGTTCCTGTGCCCAGCAGAGGAATTCAAAGACTCGTGGATTAAAAAAGGAATGTGGGAGACACATGAACGTGTGTGGTCTGTTCATGAAGAGGTGTGAACGTGTGTGGTCTGTTCATGAAGAGGTCTGCAGTGCTTATCTCCAATTTCTGGGCAGGGGTTAGCATGAGGACAGGATGAGTGTAGGTGTAGCCTAGGTGAGCTGTGTGAAATCCAGCAGGGCTGAGTTGAGGAAATCTGAGGGGAGTTCACCTCCTGTACCTATTATGTGTTTCATTGTATGACTAAAACCCCTGGACAGGCCCAGACAAAGCCACGCATCGATTCCCTGCTCCCTTCATGACTTTGCATGCTCTTCCCTGAGACCATTATCTAAAACACTGTCTGCAATTAATCTTCAAGGTAGCAGGTAACCAGCCAAAGGCTACAAGACCAGAGTTTCAAACAGTCACAAATGCTGAAATTTGGGATGTATGATGGGGGAGACTTGGTAGAGAGTTAACTAAATGGTACAGCTTCCTTGGGCAAAGTAGATTATTATGCGTGATGAGTTGGGACATGAAAACATGAGGACGTAGGATATGAGGGAATGTATTTCTTTATAATGTCTCTGTACGGGGAGGCGGGGGAAGGAGGAGAGGGCTGGAAGGTGAAAGCGTCCAGATGCTGGCGTGCAGTAAAGCATTCCTGGCTGTTAGTTCCAGTAGGTCATTACTGCATTCATTTGGTGTTTAATTAAATGCCTGTGCAACAGACCATTTATTTGTTATCTAATATTAGCTTTGGTTCTTATCAATTAAATGCTATCTGAGGTCTTGATTCACTTACATTTTATGTCCCCGTATACTCTTTTCAGAAACAACAACTAAACCCAACAAGGCCTCACCATGCCTGCAAAGATTTACGCACACAGATTTCAGTTTGGGGAATATAATATCCTGGTGTTATTAGGTTAGAGGAAGGGAAATAAAAAGAAGATGCCATTTCATTTTAAGAAAGCAATTACCCAAATACTTGGGCATGGTCTCCCTCCTCCGCCCCTCCTCTGTGAAATGGGAGATATTAATGGTGAGGGGGCTATTGGAAGGGGCATATATTCCCTAACCTGTGTGGACATATTTTCTCCCCCACCTTTATTCTACCTTCCCCTGTGCTGAAGCCTAAGGCCACTGACTTTCCCCTTTTCTCATTCCCTTGCGTACATCTGAGCTTTTAGTGAGACTTGTAGCACTACCATGCGATGCATGAACTCTAGGGGGTTGTGTACTTACTGTCAAGCCAATCAAGGTGCACTTCAGCTGAAATATTATTTTGAGCGGAGGAGAGTGAACAGTCCAGGGAGGGCGAGAGAAAGGGATTCTGCTGCACAGTGGAAATGTTGGGAATATGACCCAAGTCAGTGTTTGTTACCAGTCATTTGCATGTCACTGATGACATTTCCCCCATGGCTACTGCCACATACCACCAGCCTGTCATTTATTCGCATTATCCTTTAAACCTATCTATTTTTTTTTTCATTAGAAGCTTATTTTTAAAAGAAAGTGTGATTTCACAATTTCACATTACCAGCATTCTTTTTCCTAAGAGGGCAATAAGTAGGAAAATAAATACACTATAAACAAACAATGTTATAATTTATGGGAGCATACCATTATCTGTCAAAGGCTCTGGGCTTCAAGTCTGCACTTCTTTTTGTTAAAAAGAGAGAGAAAACCAAGTGTCAGAGAGGTGTTAAAGATGTACAATTCCAGACTGAGACTTTATCCATCATGTCATCAGAAGGATGAAAAGAAATTGAAATGGAAATAACTTTCTCACCATGTGATTCAATTTTATTTGCCAAACTTTTGCATCACCTAACATTATCTGTGTCATCTTACACCTGGGGAAATACTGCTCTACGTCAGCAGAGTTCGGTTCTAAACTTCTGAAGAGAAACTAAAGAATGTTTGGGGAGCCCTAACTGGTTTGGCTCAGTGGATAGAGTGTTAGCCTGCAGACTGAAGGGTCCCAGGTTTGATTCTGGTCAAGGGCATGTACCTCGGTTGTGGGGACATTCCCAGTGGGGGGTGTGCAGGAGGCAGCTGATAGATGTTTCTCTCTCATTGATGTTTCTAACTCTCTATCCCTCTCCCTTCCTCTCTGTTAAAAATCAATAAAATATATTTTTAAAAAAGAGTGTTTGGGGATGGAATAGTCAGTGGGGAGGAAGAGGACACTTTGGAAACCAGTAGTGCCTCTGTTTCAGGGACCATGCAGAGTGCAGAGTGGAGCTTCCAGTGGTCTTAGTCGTCCGGGTGCAAGCCTTGGTGGCATGCTCCCCTCCTCAGTTTCCTTCCCCCTATTATCTCATTCCATCAGGGTTACAGCCTCATATGTCTAATTTCTCCTTTATCACGTCTCCATAGTTTTCAGTGCCTTGAACCATGCTCCATCTAAACATCATTCCTTTCAGGGCCTTATCTGTGAAAACATGTCAGATATCTTTAGTATCAGTAGTGCGTCAAACCACAATTAGTCATTAATGTTATTTTTAACTGGATGAACACATGTTTGATAACAGAAGCAGTGCAATTTGAAGAAGGAAAGTGTTTGGATCATGATGGAATAGTCTGGAGAATATAGGCGGGGTGGGACATCCCAGGGAGCCCCATGGAGAATTTTGTGCCAGTTTTACCCATCTGCACCTATAGGCTGAGTGTCCCAAAGCGTCATATACATGGATCTTTAATGGGTCTTTTGTCAAGTCTTAATGATTTCTGTACTGTGGCATATTATCCTAAGTGTGAGTTATCTTCTAATCATCTGGCAATAGCCTCTTACTTACATATCACATGATAAAGCTTAAGTTCAGGAACTAAAAGAAGGTAGGGTCAGAAATCATGTCCCTAGGTCCCAGTCAGGTTAAATAAGTGCCAGTGAGAATGACTCTCCTGTAGGTTTAAGGAGAAAATTAGATATTAAAGAATTATGACAAAGGTTATAATTGAAGCATGACATCTACTTTGGAGAGATTTAAAACAAATGAAAAATCTCCCAACAGGCAGAAAACACACACACACATAACTGAAGAAGGACAAGCAGACGATACGTACAATTTAGATGGACATGCAGATTTGCAAGCAGCCAGCATCAGCAAAGCACTGCTCAGGAGTTAGCAGATCAGGCTGGGGGTTCGTATGGCCACTTCTATGACTGAAAGAGACTATTCAGAGGCTGTAGCCTAAACTCTTCAGAGAAATGGGTATATGCACAAGACAGGAGTTCAAGGATTATACTGATGAACAAGTTTAGAATTATTGCTGGATCCTGGAGCAGGATGTGTCTCTGGAGAGGGGCAGTGATGGGGGAGTGAAGAGAAAAGAATGTCAACACTGAGTCTGGGCAAGAACTGCCCCCCAATCCCTCCCGCTCCTGTGTTAACATGATCAGTTATTCTGGTTTGGGGAAGCAATGAGAACCTATATTTAAAACTATGACCAGGAGAGAGGTAAGTTTTAAAGGAGAAGAGGGAGGGAAAATGGCATCTATAAACCTATGATCTTTTTAGTTAAGGTCCAGACCGAAGGAGTAAATTTGAAGAAAAGGCATCAGGAAAGAATAGGTTGGGCTAGTCCATGACCATCAACCTCCTCTCCTTGCCCACAATGCGTGGCTCAGATGATTCCCCAGTGGTGGTTTTTGTCTGCCTCTTTCTTATTTTCACACTCCTGCTCTTTGCCTTTCTCCACACTGAGGGTCACATTACAGCTCGCATAGTTGTTCACTCTTCCGTCTGCTTCACATTAAACAGTCACCTCTCCTTGCTCCTTTTTTGGTGCAAGTCCCCCGGCACTGATTCGCTGACCATTCCTTATCCTCAGTTGCACCCCGTAGCCTGGCTGTGCCTAGTTTCAGGGGATGGGACAGCATACTCTCCACCTGAGTAAACACAGATGTGACTGTGCCGCTCTGTTGTCCTGCAGGCTGCGCTGAAGGTCCCATGAATTACAGGCCAGGAAGTGTCCCTGAAATTACAAAGTGCTTCAAAATTCCAAGACTGACCCTCCCTTGGCATTAGTTAGTTAATTGTGGAGTGCCTTCATTTTACTCTGCATGTGTAGACCTACCTGCAGACCTGTTTGCTGGCCCCAGAGGGAGATTCCCGGCTGCTCTGGAAACAGCCCGCCTCCCGGAGCTGGTGACGGGGCTCAGCTGCCATGGTGGTAGCAGGTGGTGCTCTGATAGTGTCGGATCCAGCTGAGGTTCAGGAACACAGAGCGGCTGAGACTGAAGTCTGAGCGATAACGGGAAATGGGAAATGAGGCAACGTTATATCTCCTGTTCCTTCATAAAGGCTTCTGTGACAAATGGAATCGCAGGCATCACACCGACTGCCTTGCTGAGCTACTGAAGGCCGGAGCTATCTTGACGGCAAATATCCGTCCTCTGGTTATTGGTGGGAAACTAATAAGCAAATGGAGAGAGAGATAGAGAGAAAGACAGAGGGAGAGGGAGAGAGAGAGAGAGAGAGAGAGAGAGAGAGAGAGAGAGAGAGAGATTTGTAGTTAATTACCAAGTATAGTATTATATATAGCATCTATACCTCTATGCTGAAATATAAATGTTTAATTAACAACTGGATCTTATTGAAATAGTGTTACTAACACATGGTAACATTTGCTAAGTTGGTTTTCCTGGGTGAAATACAAAATGTGAGAGTGTGAATTCAATCCAAAGTAGCCACATAAACACACTTGTTTTCTGATGTCTATTGTCAAGACTGGTGCTCTTAACTAAAGATGTTAGCATTTAACCTTTTGAATAATGGTGTGGACATATACTTCATTTATATGTGTAACTAGAGGCCTGGTGCATGAACTTTGTGCAGGGAAGGGGGCGTGTCCCTCAGCTCAGCATGCACCCTCTCCAATCTGGGACCCCTTGGAGGATGTCTGACTGCCAGCAGTCGTACATCCCTCTCACAATCCGGGACTGCTGGCTCCTAACCACTCTGCCTGTCAGCCTGATATCCCTTTAACAGCTCCCCTGGTGGCCTGATTGATGCCTAACTGCTCCCCTGCCAGCATGATTGCCTCCAACTGCCCTCCCCTGAGGGGTTGAGGGGACTCGGGGACTGAGGCTGGATGAGGTGGGATTGAGGGGATTGGAGGACTGAGGCTGGATGAGGTGGGATTGAGGGGATTGGAGGACTGAGGCTGGATGAGGCTGGGCTGAGGGGACTGGGTTCTGCCATTTTGTGAGGGCATGACAGTCAATTAGCATATTCCCTCTTTATTATATAAGATAGTTTACACTAGGTTTTGAATTCATCTTTTCTATCCACATGATACACATATAAATGCATAAACATACAGCCAAGAAAAAATAATTTCTTTGACTTTTAATTTATTTGACAGTAAATTAGAATGTAACTGCATGCTAGACAGATGATAGTTATTCAATAAAAATGTATTCAATAAATGTTGGAACATACTCTTAGAAGGGCATGGTACCAAAGTAAATTCAGTAATTTTTTTTTACTCTAATCTTCCATAAAACCTCTGTTACCATATTTTTATCCAGAAAAATCAAGTCAAAATGATTATTTAGAATTTTGAAAGGGAAATAATTTACAGAATGCTATCATGTACAAACAGGGTTTTTCCTCAGAGAGATAGAAAGATACATGAAGGAAGAAGCCATTTCATACCTTTTCCAGGGAATGGGGAGGATTACCATAGTATCTCTTTAAGGACTATTTATTAAACTATTTACCCAGCTGGATGCAAACCCAATTGCCATACAGGAATTTGGGATGGAATACTTCCAAACTAGCCCATATGATGCATTGATTTGCTATACCACATAGGAGGACATATTTAGGTCTCTGCAGGAATAACTTCACCTGAGTCCTGCAAAGAAACTGAAATATGTAGCTATTCCAATTTATTGTGGTTCATTTTCTACTCTTTGTGATTGTCTGCATTGGAGTTTTGACAGCAGAACACTGGAAGGACCAGATAAATAGGCTGTAAAGCTTGGGACACAGAATATTTAGGTTAAGTCAAATTCTGACACCTTTGGGAAGATTTAGCAAATTTGAAGAATCTTCCCTCCAATGTAGTTAGTCCCTAATTTGTCTGAGACTATTAAAAAAAAAACCACAAATCTGACTGCCTCAACTTATGTTTTTAATTTTTCAAGCTCCCTTCTTTGCTTTTCAAATACACACACACACACACACACACACACAATATATATATATATATATATATATATATATATATATATATATATATATATATTAAAGATACTAGATCAATGCCTTGCCTTAGATAAGATCATACCTCCATTTTACCTTTTCTGGGAAGGAAGTGTTTTTTTCAGGAAAAAAATATATATTAGGACAATCTTTCCCATAGTTTAAGTAAACCAGTGTAAATTTCTTGAAGATGGACACTTGACAAGGCAAATGTTCTCTTACATAAACTGTACAAATGACTTAGCTTGTTGCATGGTACTCAGTCAATTCTGCTTAGGATTATCATTGGCAAGGGGATAATTCTACAGGGGGATAATTTTGTTGTTGAATAGTATACCACTTTTCCTAAGGTCCTGTGACCCTGTTTGCTGCTGCTTCCTATAGATGTTGAAGGGTGTTTGTTGGGGTGTTATGGTACAACCCTTATAGTTTCCAAGAAGCCCAGTTAGAACTCACTGTGTAACCTTCAAAAGATGATTCACAAGGGCCATCTGATCAGGAAAACATCCCAGATGCACTGTCTTAGGCAAAAGTAAAGGGGACCTGGTGAGCAGTCCACCGGGCCGTAGGGACAGGCTTGCAGAAAGTTTGGTCAAACCCAGAAAATCAATCTTTATGGGCCCCTCACTCCACCATCACACCAGTGGCTATCACACAGGTGCATCTTTGATCAGTGAGGGGATGTTGGAGGTGTGTAGGTAGAGACAGTTATAGTTGAGCACAGTCATCATGTTCTCCGATTTTACCCTTCATTTATTAGAATGTGATTTGACAGGTTGTTCCAGAAATATCCTGCCCAAGCCATTCTTTCATCATCACTTCCTTGCTTTTCCCTTAATTCTCTGGCTCCCAAATCATGCTCTCCACATCCAATGATGTAGACATTTCAGGAACAGGATCTAATTACACTCCCTCTTCATTCATACAGAAGCAATGTATACTTAGCTTAAGGTTGAATTTTGAGTTGGTCACAGCAGAGAGGGAAGGGAGTGGGTTCTGGGCAGAGAGATGAGCACGGGCAGATTTCATTGTAAAAAAACTAAAGGAGTTTCAGAAGGTGGGGTTTCACGTGGGTCAGTGTGCCACAAAGGTCTAGAGCTAGTCTAAGGTTATGGGCTAGGGATACATTTTACAGGACCTCCTCAACGTCCTAGAGATTTCATACTTTATTCAAAGGGTAAGAGGAAGCCCCTTGATTTTCCCTATAAAAATCACAAGCAAATGTGAGAAAAAATTGCGTTACATTGTTGCTTGATAAATTTTTTTTAAGAAAGGCAGCTCAAAAAACTGATATAAAATTTCATATTTTGACCCATTTGTAAAATTATCCTTCCCTCTCTCCCACCCTCCCTTTCTTTTCTCTCTTGCTCCCACTCTCCTTTCTGCCCTCCCTCCCTTCCTTCTTTCCTTTCTTTCTCCCTCTGGCTTTTCCTTTCTCTCTTTTCTTTCTTTTCTTCTTCCTCCCCATCTCACCACCCCTGCTTTCCATTCACTGCCAGCTACTAAATAAGACCCTCTCTCTCCTCCAGGGGAATGTGAGCGGCTGCTCTCTGCCATCCCCGTGGACTCAGTGTCCATTCCTCCTTCCCAGCAGATGGAAGTATGTGTTTTATTGGCCCTGCTATTCTTGGCACAGAGGCCAATAAAATGGAGATAATAAGTCCCAAATCCCAATCTGCAGGGAAGCTTCGCCTTGTCAATGAGAGATTAAAAAATAATGACTGGGCCCTTGGCAACACTAGCCTCAGCCAAGTTAAAAAGTCCAGACCAGGCCATCTGGGCTTTTCTTCTCTATTTTTAAGGCTTTTATTTTTACTCTAATCTTTCATAAGGCCTTGAATTTCCCTCATTAAGTTTTATGGTTTGGAAACGAAAAGGAAAAAAAAAGTAGGTATATGGTTCTTGACTCCAGAATTTAATCGTTGAAGAGTCCCCTTTGAGGTCATCAGATTACAATTAGATTGCACTTTGTCAAAAGCAAATAGAGTAGTTATGTCTTTGAGTTCAAAATCTATGAGACCAACCTGCTCCCCAGTTCCTTCCCAGGGGCTTGCCAGAGGAGCCCACACCCAGGGCCACTTTTCCCAGTGAGTATTTAAATATCTCCAGGGCACCAGGTCTCAGAATTAGCACTTTCTATTCAACTGCTTCCTCCCTGGATGGGTGAATGCCATCATCTCCTGTTAAAAGTACCATGTCCCTCACTAGTGCTTAGAGGATGGCAAAGGCCAAAACACATTGCCTCAAACACTTCTTTTTTTTTCCTGAATTATGAAAGTTATAGGATCTGAAAAGAGATGGTTGCATCATTTATAGGCTGTGTGTTAGTTACCCAAACTCCCGACTCCTGAAGTGTCCTCCTTCCTTTACCATTGTCTTCATTCCACCCAGTGTTCCATCTCAATGCAGTGCTTACACAGTCCAAAGCCTGAAATGATGTGCTCCCTGTGGTATAACTGATTACCCCAGAGAGGGGACCAAATTTCAAGGGTCAGAAGGATTCACACACCAAGATTAGATGACCTGAGTTAAGTGGCTGATAATCAGAGCGAAAGATTCAGGGAAGAAATGCCCTTGCTAAAACATCAGATCAAGGAAATGAAATGCAACATCTGAAAAAGACACAGGCCAAGTTTGGGGGACAGGTCAAACTGAAGTGAAGCTTATCAAGCCATGTCACAGGTCAGGATCCTGTGGAGGAGCTATGTGGATCTAGCAGCTTTCATGTGATCCCTGTGGCCCTCCTCTCTTGGACCACACTTGGATGGCCTCAGAGGAGTCACCCTCCTGGTCAACTGGTCTCAGAGAAGCCTACCTGTATGGTGGAGTCCTGTTCAGTGACTACTAACTGCTCAGCTAATGGCCTCAAAAGTTAAACATTTCCCTTGCATGTAAAAAGGAAGTTTGAACTGGAAAGCTCTGCAGATAGGACTTCTTCCGCTCATATCTCACTTCTTAGTCGCAGACAGCACTCCTGTCAGATGCGTCCCTGCTCAGGTCAGGGGCTCATCAGCCACTCTGCTTCCTCAGAACCTCGCAGGTGCTTCTCTCTGCTGGAATGCACCTCTCCTCTTTATTGCACCTCTGGTCTCTGTGCAAACCTCTAAAGGAAGTTGAAGCGCTAGGTTTAACTAAGTTAATCACTGCCTCTGCAGAACCACATTCTATTTCAGTACCTTCCATGTGTTCATTAGACAAATTGTATCCTAATTTGTAAATATATATTTTTTCACTTTACTTTTTTTCCCCCTATTTCTACACTGAAATAAAAACCCTATGGTCACAGGTATAGGCTCTGTCTGTTTCATCAATGTGCCCCCAGAGCCTAGCCTGGCTCTTCATGCTCATTTTTAGTAAAAGAATAAATGAATGAATAATCTGCTTTTCTCTTATCAAGAGCCCAGAAATGTAGGCACTGTGTCGCTGGGAAGGTACAGAGGCACCATTCTGTTCTCATATCTTCACTGCTTTGCTTATGCTGCTTGCTAGCCCGTTTATGATGCACAAAGACAGTTAGCTGAAGATACTGCTTTGCTTAAGGAACACATCCAAGCAAGGCAGAATGTAAAGAGTATTTCTCTTTTAAAAAGTCAGCCTAAGAATAAAATAAATATTTCAGAGGAAGTGGCAGCAAATTATCTAGTTTCAACTTAAACTCTCCAGTTCCCTGAAGATCTTTTCCCCTCTGCTAATGGATTAACTCTAATGGCCCACCGTAATGCAATCGCAGCAAACTTGTTGGGTGGTAAATATCCAACCTTCTTTCCTAAAGACACCGGGGGAAGGAAATCGTGCTCTGAGACGGAGGCGGCAGTCGCTCTTGCCAGGCTAAGAGCTACCAGGGCCGTTAGGCATCCTGCTTCAGGGCAGACGTTGGTCACCAGCTGGGCTCAGAAGAGATTGAAACAAGCCCCCTGCCCTGACACTGCACAATTAGGTGCATTTCAGTAAGGACTTTTGCCTGTTTTTCATACCATTCCACACTAGCTAGTCTCAGAGGCAAGATCCTGGGCTGGATGGACCATTGGTCTGGCTCCACTGGGGCAATTCTGTACTTTGATGGTCTTAAACAACCTTGCTGAGAGATAAATGGGAGTCTAAGAGGATTTTGAGATAAATTCCCACAGCTCTAAGACAAAAAACATTTGAGTCCAGTTTTGATGTAAGCAGCAACCCCAAATATTTAAAGTTGTTTGCTTCATTTATTTTCTCAATGGTCTCTGCATGAGCTAAAGGATGCAGCTTGGTTGAAAAGTAATTTCTCCACCTGGTTCAGAAATTCTTCATCAGGGCCCCTGCAAGCAGATTCATCTGTAGAAGTGGCCATAGGTGATTTTTTTTTTCTTTTGGATGCTTATTCTATCCATGATTCTGCTTCCTCCTCCAATTTGTATTGTGCATTTAAGTTCGAATATCCCTCTCAACACATAATTTTCAGTATGTGCTATTTAATATGAAAACTTTCATGGCCCTGACTGTGTTGCTCAGTAGTTTGGAGCATTGTCCCATACACCAAAAGCTTGCAGCTTTAATGTCCGATCAGAGCACCTGCCTAATTTGTGGTTTGATCCCTGGTTGGGGTGCATGCTCGGGACATGTACAGGAGGCGACTGGTCAATGTTTCTCTCTCACATTGATGCTTCTCTCTCTTTCGCTCTCTCAAATCAATAAACAGATACTCCAGTGAGGATTAAAAAAATGTATCTTTTAATATGAAAAACCAGCTTTTTACTGAGTAATTTCTGTTAGGCAGTTGAGGCCTAAGTGACACTAAATTTTTAAGCAAAACTATACAAGGTAATCAGTTCTGGTTAATCTTGCTTTGAGATCCTAGGCTAATTCATTCAACTTCAAAATGGGTGGGGTACCCATTTTGTGCTGGTGCTGATAGTGTCTTCTTTCACAGAGATAAGATGACATTCTTTAATCAGAAGGCGATCACTCACTCCTAGGTCTTTACCCAAGATTAATGAAATATACATCCATGCAAAAATGTATACACACATGTTCATAGCAACATTTTGTATAATATCTCCTTCTAAGGAAAGAAAACAACCCAAATGTTCATCTATTGATGAATGGACAGACACAATTTGATATATCCACACAGCAGAATATTATTTGACAAGGAAGAGGAATCCAGTGCTGATCCACACCACAATGTGATGAATATTGAAAACATTATACTAAGTGAAATAAACCAGGTATAAAGGCACATAGGGTATGGTTCTATTTATATGAAATGTCAAGAATCGCCAAACCTACAAATCTGTGGTAGGGACAGAAAGCTGGTTAATGGTTGCTGGTACTGTGGGGAAGAAGAATGGGAAAGACTGCTCTGGGATACAGAGTTTCTTTTTTTGGGGGGTGAGGGTGGGGCTGTCCTGAAATTCATAGTGGTGATGCTTGCATAACTTTGTGAACATACTAAAAATCACTGAATTGTACACTTCAAAAGGTGAAGTTTATGGTATGTGAATTATATCTCAATAAAACTGTTAAAAACAATAACATAGTCAATAAGCCAGGAAATAGAAAATAGAAATGTTAGGTAGTGGAATGAGCTCCAGTTTAACCAGTCGGAAAATGACCTAGAGGCGGGGTGCTATTTTAGATCAGGGGGTCAGAAGGGCCTCTCTGAGATGACATTGATATGAGAAATGACAAAAAGGATCCTGTGATGTGAAGATTCTTGGGGAGGTGCATTATAGGAAGAAGAAACATGCTTAGCATATTCAAAACATGTGAGAAGACCAGTGTGGCTGGAGCAGAGTGAACAGTGGAGACAGAATAATTCAAAACCAGTCCAGAGATGTAGTGGAGGCCTGTACTGATAGGGCCTTGGAGACCATGGTATGGAGTGTTTATTTTATTTCAATGGGAAACCAGTGGTGGGTTATCACTTTTTATAAAGACAACCAATTCTGCTGTGTAGAGCTCAGATTATAAATGCAAAAGCTGGTTAGGAATCATTGCAATATTTCACATCAGAAATGAGGTGACTTAGACCAAGCTCGGATCAGAGAAGTCAGAGGCAGGTGGATTCAGAAATGTATAGAGGTGGAGCCGAAGGATTGAAATAGACTCATGATTCAAAAAAGCTTTTATTGGTTGTAACAGAAAGCTAAACATACATCCACAAAGATATGCACAAGATTTCATAACAGCGTTATTACTAATTGCCCCAAAAGAGAAACTACCCAAATGTTTATCAACAGTAGCACGGCTAAACTCATTGTGAGGTGTTCACACAGTGGAATACTATATCAGCAATGAGAAGAAACAAATGTTAAGGGAAAGAAACAAGACATGGGAGTTCATTCAGTATTATCCCATATATACAAAGTTTGAAAACTGGCTCAAATAATGTAGAGTATTAAAAGTCAGAGGAGTGGTTGGTTTTGCTTGCTGGTGTGGTGACAGGAAGAGGGCATCAAGGGGAGCTCCTGGGGGCATGGCTAATGTTCTTTTTTTCTTATCTGGATGCTAATTACATGATTTATTCTGTGATTGAAAATTCATCAAGCTGCACACTTGATTTCTCACTTTTGTGTGGACATATTTTACATCAGCATAAAGTTAAATAATGGGACCAAATTGGCATGTCAATAGTTATTAGAATTTATGGACACTTCTGCTTCTAGATTCAGAAACATACCTGGAGTTAGACTGATTTGGATCCATAGCATGTGGAAAATATTTGAGAGTTCTAGTTGACTGTAGTCTTGGTATGATCATATGATGTGACTGCCGAGAACAAGTGTATGCATTTTGGGCTCCATTAATAATGAAAGGCTGTGCCTTGTGGTTGTTCCTACACCTCCCTAGCTATCCTTACCATTTTTCTTGGGACTTGCATTTTGAGGCATAGACACCTATTTGTGAATATTTTATGAAGGATTCTTGATTTAGGACTAGAACTTTGAATGGTTTAATACCTTTATTTAGTAATCTATTTATTCACTTGTTCATTTCCTTCTTTTGTTTACCTAATAAATGATTAATAATAAACCATTCTCTAGAATATGCAGATACTATGTTGATCTATGGATACAAAGATAATTAAGACATGTCTGGAATCTCACCACAGTCCTCTTTTTAATAGGAGTGAGACAGGTAACTGTCTGGTGTTCATGATAATTTGAGATCACAGAGTAATGGTATCTAATGTCCTTTATGATTCTAATGTTTTACATTGGACCTATTACTGTGTTGGAGGTTTGGGTGAATGATTATCTTTCCCAGTTTACAGATGAGAAGCTTTTAGATAAAAAGTAAGGAACTTATCCAAGGTCACCAAGCCCAGGCTATTGTTTTTCTCAAGGCTTTGTCTTGCTGTCTTTGCTCTTCCCAGGAGAGTAGCAGGCCATCCCAATAACCCTGAGCAGGTTGTTATCTCCTTGGAAACAAATACAGAGAAACTCCCTATTGATTGTTTTATCAGTTTCGAGCAGCTAAGAATTGGTGCTCACAGTCATTCCAACTATTAGCTCTTTGTGAGACAATTGTGTTTGTGACCAGAGACCCAGTGGGTTTTTTTTTGTAAATGCTTGGCATCAATGCAGTATCTTATTCTTGATTGGAGACAGATCAGGGCTTCGAGCATGATAAACTACAGCTCTTACTCTAAGCATGGTTTGAGATCCAAATTCTACTCATTAATAAACAAAATAGGAAAGAAATGGTAAGTTTGACAATAGTTCTGGTCATTAAGGCCATTTGGGCCCAGGAGACTATATCACTACCTTTCTTACCAGAACCCTAGTGACCTGTTCATTTTTATTTTCAAGCGCAATATTTTTCAGACTCTTAGTTGAGAAATCCTCTGACCAAACAAAGTTATAGTATGAAATAGAATCGGTAGTACTCTAATAAAGTGCAGGTGGGGTAGGAAATTAGAGGTTTGTCTTCTTGAGCCTCACCTTCCCCCAATAGATAGTAGGACTGGGGGTTCAGAGGAATTGCTAGGTTTTTATGGAGCTCAAGTTATAAACCACTGTAAACCCAATAGTTAAACAGCAATTTAGAATTTTCTTAGAACCACAGTCTTCTGCCTATTAATTCTATATATTTCATTTTGCTCAGTGTTCTAGACTCTCAAAGCACTTTTATCTACATGGTGCCATTAGCTACCATTTAAATTAGCATCTCGATTAAATGCTTTATATGCCTCATCTCATGTAATCCATCACTGGCCTCTGCTGGTAGGGTGGGGAGGATGCCTTAAACCAGGCTGGGCTGAAGGCAGGCCACTGCTTCCAACCCAGTTGCCTCCTCTGTCCTCCGACTCAGACAGGGAGGAACATCAGGGCTCTATTCCGCAGGCCTCCCTCTGACTGACCCCATCATATCACTGAGTACATCTTATTATGGCCCCTATAGGTTGTGCCAGAAACATTAGGGGATCTCTCTCAACAGCCTCAAATGTGGGGCAGGGCAGCAGCTGCCTGACCACAGCATCATTCTCCTGGGATCATGAAGCTCATTTCTTCCCTGAGATTGATTCCAGAAAGCTGAGCACAGAGTCTACTTTGTGACTCTTCCTCCTGCCTTCTCTTTATAATCCCTTCCTATAAAGACACAGCCTGCTCTGGCCCCTCACCCATCCCACCTCACCTTTCACAGGGCTCTATCCCTAGACTCCTGGGCCTGCTCTGTTAAATGAAAGCCAAAATAATGTAGGAATTCCCATCAGGAGGCCTTACTGAGGCCATTCCACTGTGGCTGTTGTAGCCTCCTCTGTCCCTCTCGTTTCTGCTCCACGGCCCCTCACTGTCTGGTGCCTCAGGAACCTGGTCAGTGGTTCTCAAACTTTCATACAAAACAGTGACTTCTGGATTCCATTGTATGTGCTGACAGCAGGGTGTCTCCATATGGTTTAACTCGATAGGTCTGTGGTGGAGCCCAGGGATCTGAATACTGAATAAAGATGCTCCATCATCCCTCCCACCACTTTTCCAATCAGGCACTTCTTCCTTTTGATTTTAGAGTGAGACTCTGAGAAACACGGTTAGTTTAGGAGAGCGCCTGCTATTACATCTGTAAGGAGCTCTCCCTGTTCATTGGAATTTTTATCAAATAATGTTACTGATCTATAAATACAGACAAACATTTTAGTTCATTCAAGAAAAAGTGAATTTACATAGTGCCACTAGACTTACCACTTCAAATTTAGGGAATGAAGATAAATTAATAAAATTAATTAAATAATCCCCAACCTCTCTTCACTTTAGTGCTGTGAAAACAAATTTCATATTTTGGAGCAGTCTCAGGCCATTTTATAGAGAATCTCTCTAGTATAGCACTTCACAGTTTGTGGTTTACCTGTCCAAAGGAAGTCTTTGCTCTGCATTTCAGGGACAGTTTCCGCATCACTCTACGAATCAGAGCACAGAACAGGTGATAACCCTGCTTAACTGGGGAAGGCTCCCATCAGAACCTAAACCTTCTCCTTTGACCATTTCTTCAAAGAAGGACGTAGACCAAGATCACCTCACCTGGCAATTTGGTTAAATAAGTTGACTTGACATTTTAAATTAAAAATATTTATATGATTCTAATTCAGCTATATTTTCTTCAATTAAATAAGTGTGCTGGATAATGCAAGCCTACTCTATGAAAAATCACCATCATTAAGAAAATGACATTTCTTAATTTTGTTGACACGTCTTTGCTTTGTCAAAATAATAACAACTTTGGAGAAAACTCTAAAAGCTGAATGTTCTTGTTGGGGTGGGGGGCAGGAAGGAAGGTATCTTATTTCTTCATTGTCACCTTCAAATACATTTCCAGAAAATAGTGTTCTCTATAACTCTTGGTTAGAGTGACTCACTCTGCTAATAACATAGCAGGATCAAACCTACAACCTTAGATTGGAATTTACCCTGTGCTCACACTGTATGTTCTATTGCAAGGAGTTGGAAAGGCTAAAATTACCATAAGCTTAATGGGGATCATTTAATCCATTTCACTTCTTGAAGATAGAATGTCTTGAAACCATCTTTCAGAGATTCGTAAGAAATTTCCATTGCAAAGGAAAGTTCTTCAGGTAAGGAACCAGTGGTTGTTAAAGTTTGGGTACAGGACTAAGTGTATCATATCATTCTGTTCCTTAGACAAATTGCCTGTATTTCAGTAAATATAAGGGTGGTATGGAAACTGCATTTAATGAGGAGTTAAATCTAGAAGTACTTCCTGCCACTTAGAAAGTATGGCTTTGAGAAAAAAGCTTCCACACTTTTAACTCTTGTTTAGAATAGCAGCATTTAAGAGTATTAAATTTTGATTCAATAGAACTAGATGCAAGCCACAATTTCTGCCACTTACTTCCTATGTGATCTTGAGAAAATAGCAAAAATAGCTCATGTTTTTAAAGCTGGAATTTTCTCGTCCATAAAATGGGGATAATAATAGTAGCTACCTGGTAGTGCTACTGAAATAACTAAATTAGCTATGAGGAAGTGCTCAGAAAAGTGCTCGGCATAGGGTAATTTTCAGCAAAAAGTTAGGTAGTTGCTATTCCAGAGGTTAATCCTCCTTTGTAAGCCTGGAATAATAAATCCCCTTGCTTAATTTCCTTTTTTGGTTTATATAAATAAGCAATTATATAAGTAAAAGTGTGTTGGAAACTGTAAAGAGCTGCATATTGCAAATTGTTTTTTTATTTTTAGTATTAGTATGGAGGCTACTTGGCAGAACAAGCTTTGTTACAGATGTTGTGGGGCTCCCAAAAGAGAGAAAGATGTATTAACTATTCAGTTACACTGGGGCCCAACACAGGAATTTACGAATACCCAGAAAACAGCAAGGGAATGTCTGATATGGGAATGGCATAGAGGTTAATGCCTACCTGTAACTACAGCTAATGGAACTCAGAGTGGTCTAAGGGGTGACCATAATGACGTTCCTGGGATGGAGAAGAGGATTGAGGGGAAGGGTCAAGGAAAACAAGGGCCGTGGCAAGTGACTTAGTTTTCTGTGGAGATTGCTGGTATGAATCTTCATGACCAATCCTGAAGTCATACCAATAAAACTGGCATCACCATAGTCTAGTTTTCCCTCTTCCCAGTTACTATGCTCATTCCCTCCTTTTAAAGACTTCCTCCTTTTGCCTGAACAGTCTCCATGAATCCTCTTAATCTGAGGTTAAGAGAATATTACCTTAGTGGGAATGAGTTTAGTATTTATGGAAGTATTTGCAATTTAAAAGCTTCTCTCTAAGTAAAAATTCCCAGACAGAATTGATTATGGTTAAGATTTTAGGAAACAATGACACTTGTCTCAAGCATTTTACCGAAGCTGCTCAAATCATAGGTATTCAGAGAGGTATGTGCTATTTATGGCAAGACCCAGCTTTCCGTAGAGTGGAGGGAAAATAAGAACAGGGGGCTTTAGCACTACGCAGGACTTTTCTTTTGGGGCCTTTTCTTATTACTGATCAATAAAGAAGGTCAAAGTTACTTGGTTATAAAAAGAAAGCTATCATGTAAATTTTAGTAAGCTTTGGCCATGTGACTCATTGCATTTTCCCTCATTCAGAATTCATTTTCTTCCATACCTATATTTGATTTCAATTAAAAAAAGGACAGCTTGCTTAATCTTTGCCACAAACTGATATGGTGTATACTTGAGTGAACGGTACAATTTTCCTTATAAATTATGCATAAAATTCTCAACTGCCACCTCTCTCTTAGAGACTCAAAAGAAAATTCAATTTCTCTTAGCTTATTTTTTCATGGTTCTTGGGATATTCATTTCAGATTTTCCACTCATTTTTATAAATGTCTTATTTATTCAAGCTCTTCATAGAGGAAAGCAGTGCTGTGCATTGCTGATTTTATTACTCTGGACAGGTTACAATATCTTCTCCAAAGCCAGCACACTAATTGATTTTAAAGTTTCTGTAAATGTTGGGAAGTCTTCTTGCCACACACTTAGAGGGATGTTCAGCATAGTGGGAGGACCCTGGTTCTACTGAACAATGGGCCATTCTGATTCTATCTATGCTCCATCCCTTCCTCACTCTGGGAATGTCTCTGGGCCTTAGCTATCTTCATGTACAACATGGCAATACCTTAACCTCCCTAATGCAGTAGAGAGAAGGAGCATTGGAGCAAAAGATCCAAATGGTTCTTTCAGTCTTAGAGTGTAAGGACTGTTCTAGAAAATTCCTCTGTGGTTCCTTTGGAACTCTTTTAGTTATCTGTCATGATTCGGTTCATAGCTTCCTATGACAGTGAGTACCTTCAGCCATAAAAGAGATGAGAAGGATAGCCAAGTGGCATCTTTTGCCTTGGTAGCCAAATGTCCTTCAGTCATGGTTCTAGGTCATGGGAGACCCTGGAGGAAGGAATCAGGGTGGTGGGAAGAACTCTGTGATGGATGTGAGGAGCCAGAAGTCACTATTTTCTGAACTGCCTTCACCTTAGTTTGTGGCCATAGCTGACTTTGCTTCCATTTTATTCATTGAAATGCCTTGCTATTTTATATTTTTCTCATTAACAAGTGTCTTAACACACACACACACACACACACACACACACACACACACACACCATAAAACTAAAATCTTATAATATGGTATTTTTCCTGACTTTCTTTGCAATCTCTATGTTGTTTTTTTAAATTTATGAGATAGATTTTTATATGCTGCTGTTATTTAGTTTTCCAGTTCCTCTAAAAAACATTTTCAGACCCAAATATTTGTCTTGGGAAACCCCTGTTACTTGATTCAGGCCCTTTCATGCTCTTAACTGCACGGCTGCTTGGACCCACACTCACTGGAGATGCTGGGCTCCATTCCTCCTGTATGCTTCCTTGGTCTAGAGGTTCCAGAAAACCTGGCTGATCATCTCACCAAGCTATGAAAGCTATGAATCCCCTTATCATACCCCCCACCTTTCCACAAAACAACAACAGCAACACAGATATAGAGTAGTAGGCAAGCTATAACTATGGAAGTTATGAGTAATGGTCCCAGTGCTATTTTAATTATTTGAGGCCAGTAGGAAATAAGTTGCATCTCTTCAGAGAGAATCTAGGAAACTTGGGACCACAGAAATTTGTCAAATTAATATCCTGACTCACAAGCATCGTAAGTGGAAAAAGTAAGTCTAAGAAAGGTGATGCTAGAGTTGGGAATTTAAGAGCTAATAAGAAAAAAGAGATGAAGAAACAAGTTTCAAATTCATCTAAATAAACTTGAATTTGAGTCTCAAAGAAAGTTAAAACTCTGTGCAGTGTGACATTGACAGCTTCGCTTCACTCTATGATTGTTTTTGCCTTTCCATGCTAGACAGCTCAAATTACCTTACCTTCTGGGCAAGGGTCTTTTGTAAAGTGTGCAGAATAGAAGAGCAAAGGAACCCATTTTAGAGTCTGCAGGCCAACCCTTCTCCATAGCCAGCATGCTATAAGGGAGAGAGAACCCACCACTGTGCAGTGGCCCTAAATTCTCTGGGGTACAGTCCCCACACAGGCAGCAGGAGGAAGTTGAATGGAAGGGAACCCATCTCTGCAGACCTTTGAACTCTGATGTTCTCTCATTCTTTTACCTTCTGTGCCCGCTCTGTTGGAGACATTCCGTCCTTGTGCTCCTTAGATTTAGAAGTACTTTCCTACTTTCAAGTCTGCAAATATAAACAGAGCCATAAAAAGGAAATGGTTATTCTCTTTCCTATGAATCAAGGATGAGAAGAAACAATTTGCAGTTCAGTATAGAGGCAGTTAAGTCATATTTTCGGGAAGATTTTTCTGACAGGACTCCATAGTACGAAATAGGGTTTTGGAAGCACAGCTGGAAAATAACAATATAGGGTTCATTTGCTTGGGACGTTTGAGATGCAGACCTACTGGAGGTAGAAGTTGGTGCAGGAGATGGACATGCAGGTGAAATGCTAATCATTCACCAGCCCAAGCAAAAGCAAAAGCAAAAGCAAAAGCAAAAGCAAAAGCAAAAGCAAAAGCAAAAGCAACAGCAACAGCAACAGCAACAGCAACAGCAACAGCAACAGCAACAGCAACAGCAACAGCCAACTTCTGAAATAGTTTGTTTTGAAGATGGGACCCTGACTTCTATTTGGAAGTTCTATGACTTTTCTCTCAGGTGTTTACATGTGCATAGTAAGTATTTTTACATGATTTTTTGGATTTGAATTTATTACCAGAAACAGCCAGTGATGAATGGCATCACATTACACAGAAAATGAACCCAGAGAGACATGTCATTGATACCTGAGGCTGTCTGCCAGCCCACCTTTCACTGGCAGGGCCTCTTCTATAGGGCCAATGGGGAAGACTCTAAGCTTTAACTCCCTCGGGCCATTTCCTCAAGGTTCAGATTCCATAGCTTCTCAGATTAATGCATTTTGACTGGGGCAGGAGGCTTAACAGCAGAATGGCGCTAACATTTCTCTGCCGCCTTTGAAGTCATAGCTCGGTGGTCTTGCCCTTTCCTATTTCATGGATTTGCTTTCTCCATTTGTTCTTAGTTGATTAGGAAATTGCTGAACACAGAACTTCCCCCCATCCATAAATATCACCCAAGTTACACAGCATGGGGAGAGAGCTGCTATTTGTTTGGTTCACTGACTTTGGGACTTTTTGCAAATGAAAGGATTTAAAAGGATCTAATATGGCCATATCATGAGATAAATCTTTAGGGTCATGTGTTTCCCTTGGGGTTTTCATTTAAGTTAGTGTAATAGAAGGTGTACTCGGGCATTCAAGGACAGGAATTAGTCCTCTGTTAGTAACCAGATGCCACCTCGTGGGGGATGAGCCTCATTTCGGAGTGTGCAGCTCTGCTTTGTATGTGAGGATTTCAAATTGTTATGCTCTACTGTGCAACATGGTCTCACTTCCTACAGGAGTTTCGAAAGGAAATTGCTGTTTTTATTGGCACTCTGTCACATGGTTCCTTACTGAAAGATAGTGGGCTTTTGAGATGTAGTTGGATTTCGCGGTGATATTTGGAATTTTAGTAAGTTTAATGAAAAATTTGTTGCTGGCTCTCTGAGTAGTCTTGTGTCTATATTGGGTTTTTTGAAGATGGAAAAAGTGTCTTTCTGAAAGGAAGTTAAAATTTAGTTAGAAACAAAATCATACACACAGGAAACCATAAAGAAGGCCGATGTATCTGCAGAAGTGCTTATCTATGTGGTCACAGATGGGAGGGATCACAGAAACCCAGGAAGTGCTATGATTAGGCTGGGGAAGTGGTGGCTAAGGAATTAGTTATAGTTTACACATTTCCAGCTGATTGATAGACCATATATTATAGGAAAATAACATTATCCCAAACTTGGCAAGCTGTTTTTAGTTGCAACTAGAACTATCTGAAGTTCTTCAGAAGTTTTATCTCCTCTCCAAAGCATTTGTCTGGAAAAATCCAAACAGCTCAGCTCTCTTCTCTCCTTCCTAAGAGTACCTTATTGTTTGTTTTAATATATTTAGACTTTCGCTTCAACAAGATAATGTGTGCAAAGCATCTTATTAGAGTCTTCGACTCATACCAAATTTTTATAGTCTGCACTCCTATAATTTGCTAATTTCTACTTGTTGCACTATGATCATAATGTTGATCAATACCCATTGATTTTGTTTCTACTAAAGGCTCAGCACTTTACTAGTTTTAAGGAAGAACACAAAAGGGCAAAAGTGTACCCTCTGGTATCAAGGAACTTCATGAGGGAAGGAAAATAATGGATGTGAGTAACTATAGTGCAAAGGGCTCCTGGGGACCACAGAAAATAATGAAAGCTAGAGGTGATTAGAGGATTAAGGAATTAAGACTCTGCTGGACTTCTAAATCTTGGTAGAATTTAGAAAGGCAGGCTTGGCTGGAGTGGCTCAGTGGACTGAGCATCGTCCTATGGACCAAGAGGTCCCGGGTTTGATTCCCAGTCAAGGCATATGCCCAGGTTGCAAGCTCAATCCCCAGTAGGGAGCGTGCAGAACACAGCTGATTGTTGTGTCTCTCTCATTGATGTTTCTATCTTTCTATCTCTTCCTCTCTCTGAAATCAAATACATACATATATATATAAAATTTATTTATTTATTTATTTATTTAAAAAGAAAGGCAGAAAAGAAGTGGTATGTGACTCCAGGTTGAAGAAGAGCAGTTGGACCTACCAATAATATTCATTAATCATTCAGAAGGTACATTGATGGGTATCTTGAAAAGAAAGAAAGCAGGGATAGCAAGAAAAGAACAAACATTTACTCTTTCATTTTAATTTTTGCCATTAGGGTGGAATTATTCCTATTTAATAGAAAAAGCAACTGTAGTTCAGAAAGAATCATGGCTGAGTTGGTTTCAAGCCTGCTTATTTTGTCCCCACATGCTGCTTCCAAAGACATTTTGCCACATCCCATGGACAATAAAAATAAACTGTGGTTTCAGATTCAGAGAACCCTATATTCATTTGACTTTGGGAGAAAAGATGCAGATATGGAAAATTACCACACAAGCCTCCTCCCCCAGCCCCTTATGGTGAGAGTAGGAGGTTAGAGAGATTCATGGGCCCAGAGTCATGAAAAAAGGTGGGATTTGGGTTGGGTACTGAGGAGATGGAGCTTAGAGGATGACTTAGGACCAGACCACATTTTGACAGATTTTATATCAGCCTGAATTGATGGCCAACACAGGGATTTATGAGTTTCTATAACCCACGTGTCCTGTACAAAAGAGCAGGCCTCATCTGCTGCTCCTGGACTTATAAAATGAGCTTCAGATAAAACTGAGCCAGTAAGTGTAGATAGTGTGGGAGTGGGTAGGAAAAATGCATGCGCCCAGAAAACAGAAGCTCGAGAGCCTGTTTATCTGCCCTAAACAGGTCTGGGAAAGGGAGGGGATTGCTGAAATGGAAATAAGTAGAACAGGCAGTTTTATGCCCTGAGTATTTATATCATCTATTAAAGATATTGCTGTAGTCCCTTTTCAGTGATTTGCTGGGCAGTTAAATTCAGACTTCAGTTCTGTTTAACACCCTGAAGTGGTTGTTTTACATAATTTATGTCACCAGGATTCTTTTTGAACTCCAGTCTGACCTTCACAGGGTGAGAAAGAGGCTGCAATCTAAGGCCCGCCTTGGTCCATTCAGCAGGACCTCAACAGGAGCATCCCAGGCCTGGTTTCTTCACAGTGAAGTGCCAACCCCAGGGCTCGGGGCTGTGTTGTAAAGGCAGATTTATTTGGAATATCGGACTTGGTTATGTGTTAATCTGTTAGCATCCATCATTAGACGGCTTTCTATGTGTATATGTCTTGTTTCTACAATTAGGTGATGCACGTCACAAAGGTGGGCACCACATCTTATGCCAAATCAATGAGTTCAGCTTTTGTGCTCATTAGGCTTCAACAGAGGTTTTCTTGGTTCAAGGAGAAAGAGGTACAAGAAGTGGCAGAAAGAGAAAATGCTGTAACATCCATGCTCAGCCTTTCTTTGATAATCAGTCTCTTTTCCACTCACTATACCACACCTTCCTTCCCTCCCCAAATACATATGCCATACTCATTTCCCCGTTTATAACTTTTTTTATTCCATTTGAGCTGTTATTATAGCATATCATAGACTAGGTGGCTTAAAAACAACAGAAATTTATCTTTTACAGTTCCGGGGGCTAGACGTCCAAGATCAAGGTGCCAGCAGGTTCGGCATATGGTGAGGCTTCTTAGTTTATGGATGGCTATCTCCCTGCTGTACCCTCACATGGTGGGAGGGCAATGGAGCTCTCCAGGTTCTCCTTCATAGGGCATTGATTTCATCCATGAGGGCTCCATCCTCATGACCTAATCCCCTCCCTAAGGTCCCAAATGCGAATACCATCACTTTGGGGATTAGGTTTCACCATGAACTGGGGGGAGCACAAACATTCAGTCTATGGCATACATTTATTTATAGATTATTTATATCGTTTCCTAGCTTTCAACCCTTTCTCCCTGCCTATTCAAATTCCTTTCAGTTGTTTGAGCATCATACCAGTAAATATGCATTGTTTGTGTCTGCCCAGCACCCCTCTTTCTATGAGGTAGTTGTCTCTTCCCCAGCTTATGGGTTTTGAGGAGATTGTCAGTCACATTGCCTCACTCACTGCTGGCTTCATGCATTGGGCATTCAGCCAGGCCATGATGTCTCAGCCCTCTGTCCATGGTACTCTGTCCACAAGGTGAACTCACAGCCAGCCAGAGCCAATAGGCATCCCTCCAAGGGTCTAGATAAGTAAAAACTGGAAATAGAAGGTGCCTTTCCTTCTAGGGTCACAAATAATAAGAAATGTGTGTGCTCAGAGTGGGGAATAGATCTCTTTTTACAATATGAAGAGAGCTGCCAGAGAAAGAAAACAAACTGAGGAATTTTGTGCTGAGAGAGGGTAGATATGGAGAGTGTGAGATTGTGATTTAAAAAAAAAAAATGAGGACATTATTTGAACACCTGGATCCAAATATGCTTGAAATCAGCACTATTTGTGGAGTTTTGGTGAACCTTCAAATTCCTATTCTCAGTTAGATTTCTATCATCTGTGACTAAAAGATTCCTGACCATTTTAAAGGTCAGTGTCCCATTTCATCTGCCTCCTCCTTGCAGCCTTTGTTGATTTACTGGACAGCTTATAAGGTTCCCTTCCTTCACTGCCTTGTTGTTTTATTGTAATTATCTCTGTTTGTATTGAATGTGTTGAAGTTTTCTACAAAATCATTGGGTTCTGGGACCATGTTTTCTCCACTGTTCATCTCTAGTCTGATGCCTGGATGGGGCAGGGCTATGCAACAGGTGTTCAATAAAGATATGGCTGATTCCTTAAAGGAGGCCTAGAAAAGTTAATGCTTGTTCTAGAGAGTGTGACTTTAACACTCTTTCCATAACCTGAGAATATCAAAATATACCCCCTTCAAGCTCTGCAACATGGACTATTGGGGTTGTGTGGTGATGACCATGACTGTCCCTTACTCTGAATCCTGCATTATTATATTTCTTTATCTCTCTCTCTCACATTTGCTAATGGGATTTGATCCTGACACTTGATGGCATATCTAGATCAGATAAGAACACTTCACACTACCTGCCTTAGCCACGGTCACATCAAAGCAAGCCTCCCACATGGCTTTTCTGGATCTAGGTCCAGGTTTCACACTCAAATTAGTTGATCCTAAAATTCAAACATGAATGAAATGAAAACCTGATCCTGTAAAGTTGTTTGTTTATACTTTAAGGAAAATGATTTTGCAATAGACAAATATCTAGGAGGATGTTATACTCTATATTTGGAGGAGAACAGAAGGCTATAAAAAATAAAAACAGCAGCAATAAACCCTATTATAGTGCAATCTGAAGTGTATAATTTATTTCTGGATCACGCATCATCTGCTGTCTGCCTTGATCCATTTCTGTGTGGCCACAGCTTCAAGTAGGTGGTGATCTGCAGAGATCGAGGGCCCTATTTAAGGTATTTTTGTTCACCTACTATCTTCCTGGCCAGCAAACACACTGCCTACCAGGCACAGAGCTATGTACACACTGGAGGGCTGAGCCAACTTTTATTTTTTAATTTGCATTTTTAAATTTTTTTAAAAGATAGTTTGAGTCCAAATAACATGACTGACCTCTCTACCTCATCTACCCCTCTGTGTCTCTGTTTGTTGTGCCAATATCATCTTACTTCCCCTTCTGAAATAATAGGAGACACTGTGGGGAATATGGACTTCAGTTCACAGATGGATCCCAGCTACCAGCAACTCTTCTAGCCCCAGGATCCCTCCAAGGGTCTCAGCAATCCACCTCATTGTCCAGAGCTACACTTTCCCAATGGATGACCGAGCTCCTCCTGGATGCTTCTGGGTGCAAGGCTGATTCTGTGGGATTCAAAGCAACACTGAGAATCAGGGTGACATTCATTTTCTCCTGTGTCACACCCAGTCCAAAACAACCTAAGAACTAACACCCTATCTTTTATCCCTTTAAACCTTGATGTTTGCTATTTCTTTAAGTGCTAGATTTTAAAGGAAGGAAATATCTTAGAGGCAGAGTTGTCCAAGATGGGTCTGAGGGTTGATAAGCGAGTAGGTCTTTCAATTCTCTCTTTCTGAGGAGGCTCTTAGGAAATGACTTATTTAAATGGTGGGTTAAAGTGTCTTTTTCTTTTAGCTACATCACTGATATGCAGTGAATAAGGAGTCAGGGTGTTGCAGTGCTTTGAAAGCATTTAAGTGCCCCAGAAATGTAGATAAGACTCTTCCTGTACATCACAGGGAAAATGTTCAGTATCTTGTAGATTAATTTTTAGGTAACACATTTTTTACTTTTTGGTGCATTTTATTTACAGGACTACCACTCACTTCTTCATGTAGTTACATGTTTCAGTGATTTGGCTGAAAATGTACTATTTCAGAGAACCTTTGAATATTTATGTGAATTACTAGTAGTTGTTAGAAATTTATTAAGTCATGTGTTGTTGATTAAAACAAAAATAAATAAGTCAGTAAGAAAATATTGCATAGTAATTTAAAAAGTGGGCTCTAAGTGGAAGCAACCAGACACAAAAGACCATATTTTATAGGGTTTAATTTTTATGAAATATCCAGAATAGACAACTCTCTAGAGACAGAAAGTACATTGGTGTTTGCTAGGGCCTGCAGTTGGGGAGCAACAGCTAATGGGCATGAGGATATTTGAGAGGTAATAAAATATTTTAAAATGTTTGTGATGATGGTTGTACAACTCTGTGAATATATTAAAAATTACTGAATTGTATACATTAAGTAGGTAAAGTGAATATATATATATATATATATATATATATATATATATATATATATATATATATATATTAGTTTGCTAGTAACAAAGTATCACAGACTGGTAGCTTAAATTTATTTTCTCAGTTTGAGAACCTACAAGTCCAAGATCAAGGTGTCAGCAGGGTTGGTTTCTTTTGAGGTCCATGAGGGAATGATCTATTCCAGGCCTTTCTCCTTGGCTTATTTATGTCTGTCTTACCCTTCTCTGTCTTCATATCATCCTCTCTCTGTACCTACCTGTGTCCAAATTTCCTCTTTTGATAAGAACAACAGTCGTATTGGATTAGGGGCACCCTAATGACGTCATTTTAATTTAATCACCTCCACACAGATTCTATCTCCAAGTATAATCATATTCTAAATTACTGGGAGTTAGGACTTGAATATATGAGTTTTGGAAGAGCACAGAACTAAACTTATAACATTTTGTGAATTATATTTCAATAAAGCTCAGTAGGATGGAAGGAAGGAAGGAAGGAAGGAAGGAAGGAAGGAAAGAAAGAAAGAAAGAAAGAAAGAAAGAAAGAAAGAAAGAAAGAAAGAAAGAAGGAAGGAAAGAAAGAAGCATGCTGTGGAGTCAGTGTACAAATCCTGATTCCCTTAATGATTAATGACTTTGAACATGTTACCAAGACTCTCTTTGCCTTATTTTCTACATTTGTAAAATAATGATAATACTTATATCATAGGATTCTTAAAAAGATTAAAAAAGTTATTACATACATGAAACTTAGAGTATTGCTCAGTACATAGGAAGCATTTAATATAAGTTAGCTGCAATTACTACAGGTAAGGGTAAAGGTTAATTGACATTATTTTATGGAGAGCAATGTGAAAAAGGAAATATGGTGACTGTGACATAGATACCTGTGCCTCTCTCTGATGCTCATAAATTGCTTTACAGGTCAGCTACTTTTCTAAACCTACTCATGAAATTTTGAAAAAGTATCTTTCAAGATTAATCTAGGGGTGGCATGCTTTGGGACTATTCATTAATTTATTCAGCCCATATTTGTCATGCACCTATTACTAAAGACTGCATTTGTGACATTTTACATGCCTTACATTTATAAGGAAAGACAGGATACTATTAGTTTTATCTTCTCTTACTCACTAATATCTTTTCAGGATTTATTTTCTTCATTTCTTAATGAAATGCTTAAAATGTTTTCTGGGTTATTTTTAATGGAGAATATGCAGCAGCTTGTAGTTTTCTGCTAGAATATATTTCTCAGTCAAAATTTGAAAACTCCTTTCTGGACCCTGGCTCATTAGCTCAGTGGGTTAGAGCATTGGGTCCAATAGACCAAGGTTGTAGGTTCAATCCCTGTCAGGGCACATACAAAAATCAACCAATGAATGCATAAATAAGTGGAACAAAAATTGGTTGTTTTTCTCTCTCTCTTCCTCTCTCTCTCTCTCTCTCTCTCTCTCTCTCTCTCTCTCTCTCTCTTCCCCCCCACCCCCATTTCTCTTCTTTCCTCTATCTAAATCAATTTAAAAAATCTTTTCTGACTCATTCTCAACAGTTGTGCTTTCAAGTCTGCCAGGCTCCACTTCTTCCTGGAGCTATGAGGATCACAGGAATGTTTGTTATATATAAAGCCTCAGGTAGCCTACATGAGTATATATTCCTCAATGCCTTTCCCTGACAGCCAGGTTATACTAGTATAGTCCTCACCTTGTTCTAGAGCATATGACATTGTGGGCCCTTTTACAGATTCACTGGGTCCTTCTCATAGTCCAGCTTAAAGGCTGGATGTTATTTCTCCTCATTTATTTTCATGTATCTTTTCCACAAGCTTACTACAAAAAATTTGCCCTCTCTTCCTACTCCCTCCTTTTACCTCCTATTTTTGCTTCAAACATAGTTACTTATTTTTTAAAATTATCCTCAAGACATTTCTCACACATTAAAAACAATTGTTTTAAATTCTGAAAATGTTTATGGTAAGGCTACATGAACCTTAATATTTGGCTTAAAGAGAACTTCTAGCTAGTTTTGATTACTTCAGACCCATTTTGGTTATCTGTATTATATTTTCATTCATTAGTAAATATTAACTGAGTGCCTAGTAGAGGAAGTAACGATGTATGAAATACTGCCCCAATCCTTAGGGATCTTACAATCTAGTAGGAAAAATAAGAATATATATATAATATAAGGCACATAGGAGAGGTACCATAAATGAGATAAACATACTCTTCTTTGGAACAAAAGAGAAATCCTCATTTTGTACACAAGAATAAACACTTATTATGACTGATCCATCTAATTGTATTCCTCGAAAAATCACTCCTACATCTTTTCTAATTTCCTATTATCTGGAGCATCATCGTGGAAGTAATAGGGATGTTAAACCAAACTGTAGGTCTAATGAGAATAGGGATGGAATTATTCTTTGGAGTGAAATAAATAAACTAAAATAAACCCGTCTCCTAACAGAGAATGCCCAGCAGGTAGCTTACTAATGAAAACAATGATTTCCAAGGGGTTGTGCTTTCGAAAAGTTTTTGGCAAAGTGCTAGCTTCTCAGAGTCTTTTCATCCGAAGAAGCAAACAATCTGATTAGGTGACTTCAGCCTTGCCTTCCCCATCTGAAATGGAAGGAAATGATGAGGACAATTACCCACCCCCCTCCACGTTCCTCCCCCAAAGTGAAAACTTGGTTGGTCAGAGTGTGGCACAAGCTTGACATAACTAATTGGGGCAAATATTCAGCACAAGGCATGGAAAATTAACCACCAAAGTCTCATTAGCATTAATGGGAATTGCACAGCTAATTCCCTCCCCATTGTGTGCAATATTTACTTCATAATGTTTACCCTGACATTCTGCAACTTGCAGCAGGAAGTGATGATTTAGGAGCATGGGGCATAAACTTCGGCTGGGTCCCTTGTCAAATGCTTCTCCTCCTGGCCCGTGGACTCTGAGGATGACTTCTGGGTACCCTCAGTGGCTTGGTGTCTTGCCAAACTCTTGTTCCCCACAACCCTTTCCTTCCCTGCCCTGCAGATAGACATGGCAGGAACACATATAGAATGTATCTTGATATTTTTTCTAGAAATCAAGAAATTCCAAACTCAAGATATGAGCAGTGGTGGAAGGGTTGGCTTGGCTGGAATACATGAAAAGGCGCCTGCTAGTATCACTTCTGCCCCCATCTCTCCATTTTTCACCATAGCTCTCCTCCATAGTCGGAATCCTCATAGCCACAACCTCCCTAGACAGGGTCAAGCTATCTGTCTTTTTTCATTGCAAAGTGGTTAGAGGGCCTGTGGAGTCATATTCTCTAAATGTTTCATTTTTTAATATACTTTTTTTCTGGAAGTGGGAAGATTTTAGATTTTTTAAAGCCTCCACTATCCCCTCCTGCCTAAGAGCATCTGTATGCATGATGCTAACACCAACACTGAGATGTACGGTGGACACCTGTTTTGATGTGCCTGGGACTTTGGGCTGTACTGACTCAGGTTGACCTCTCCTGGGGCTGGAGACTGAGTCTCTAAGGTCCACTGTGTGGGCACTCCATGCTCACATGACTAACCCTAATAAAAATCCTGGATACTATGAGTAAAGAAGCCAGAAAAAGAGGAGTACATACAGTATAATTGCAGTTACATAAATTTCAAAATACACATGAAACCAAACTATAGTATTCAGAGAAGCTTGTATGGAGTAAAAACTACAAAATAATACAAAAATGTGATTATATTTAAACCAGGATACTGGGTACTGGAGGTGCAGGGCAGTGACCAAGAGGGATTAAAGGGGGTTTCTGGACCTAGATTGTTGTTATATATTCATTTTGTAATAAATCATTGATAAATGCCAAGCTTGTGCACTTATTTGTATGTTCATTTCATAGTAAAAAAATTAAAATGTATGCTGTGAAATGCATGGGCACACACACCTCTCTCTTTCTAGTTATTTTCTGATGACAGTTTTACAAAATGGTTATTATCACCATATTAATTTTTCAAACCAGGTATATGCCATGTAGAGAAAACCTCACCATCTTTCTCCATGTCTCTTTGTTAATCTTACATGGCCCAACAGTGGTAGAGATAATTTAATGTTAAAAAATATATATACCTTGATAAGTCATAAATAACTGATTCAGTTTTGGGAAAGTTAGTAACGTTGCAGGGAGGGTGTGTGGGGAACCTCTGACACCTCACCCTTTCTTGACGGAAGGAACCCTGCCTCGGTGACCATGTGCTACTTACCCGATTCCTCTAGAGATTAGTAGAGGGAAATTCAGTGGCAAGAGCTCTGCCAGGAGCATTTATTCTGAAATGGCCATATAAGTAACTGTGTCAACACACTGAAAACTTGGGCTGGAAAAGGCTCTTCTTATTAAAAAACTCAGGCTTCTAAATCTTGCTCGGGGGTTATCTAATGAAAAGTGTGGCCTTTCACCTGACGGTCCCTTGCTGAAATCTCCAGAAGGGGTTTGCTGATAGAACAGCCATCGGCAAGGCTGCCTTATTCGGTAGGCATCAGAATAATAATAATGATAATAATAATATTTATTATGCCCTGGCCTCAAAAACTGTCTTTTCTTAAAAAAACATTATCTCATCATGCCTCCTCTGGGCCCTCTAAGGCAAAATAGCTTGTTTACCTCATATTTACATATAAGCAATGAGAGAGTGTCCCAGAGGCCTGTGTAACAGTTTTGACCTTCACTTACTGGTCTGTGTTGCACAGTCTCCTCAAACAACTGGTAGCTCATCTCTGAGCTATTCTTGAATGTAAGTGTTGCTAAATCTTTAAAAAATAGGGCCACTTTTAGTATTTGGAATTAAAAAATATTAAATTAAGACGAATGAGAACAATACCCCCCCTTTTTTCTTTTTGCTAAGTCATTTTCCAAATTGGTGAGGGCCATGTATTTTCCCTTGCCAGTCCCTTGTGGTGACAATAATTAGGTTTCTGACCTTAGGCTGAGAATCTTTCCGGGGGCAGGCAATTAAGCTTCATTCAACCCAATTTGATTTGATCAGGACACCACTGAACATTAGATATTATGCTCACAACCTGTAGATAGCAACAGAGAAGGATCAGAAGATGAGTTCAGTTTATAAAAATTCCACTCTCATTGTCTTTCTCTTCCAAACCGATTTTAGAAACATCTAGTCTCAGTGTTGGAGGAATCTAAGACTCAGTGCATTCCTGTACTCCCTCAAAGGCCCTCCATGTCTCCTTTCTCAGCCATGGCACCTGCCTCCTTTGTCGCATGAGGATACCTACTGCTTTACGAGCCACTAAAAGGATCAAAGTGACCCTGGTCTCACAGAAAATTTATGTCATTCATGCACACATGTAATGAAGTCTGGGATTTGATCATTCTCAGATTTTCTAGATTAACTATTGCATCAGTTATGTTTGGGTTTAAAGGAATAAAATGAAGAAAATACAGTGTTAACCCTTACATGGACCAGTTTCTACTACTGGGTCTAAATTCAGACAATTTCTTATTTTCTGTGACATATACTAAGGATTATTGTTCGTTCCTTACCATCTCATACTTTTTTTCATATTTTACATTGATTGCTTTAAAAAAAAATAGTGTTTTAATTACAGTTGACATACAATACTGATGTCTTTATTAAAAGTTGGGTGGGTATGTATAGGTGTTCAACATTAAAAATGTAGAACCCTTGTTTATGGTATACTAGAATCAAAGATTCAGAACCAAATGTTTTGGAACTAGAGAGGAAACATTTCATTTTATACAAATGCTTATCTTATAATTAGTTTACTTGTAATTACATTAATAATATTAGCTTTTCCCTTACTATGAAAGTGATACATAATCATAGAAGTATGGTTAGTTATGTAGGGATAGACTATCTTCCCATTGATCTTCTTGGTATTTCCCTAAGAACATCCCAGATGACTGAGTATCCTGGAGCCAAAGCATCATTTCAGAAAGGGAGAATCAATCTCTTCTCAGTCAGCTTGTTAAAAGTCCAACAATGGTCTGCTTACTATTTCCTAATCCTTCCTGCACCTGAAGCTGTGTCTGTGTGCAAGCCTCAGGTGCTAAACTCACTGGGTGGAAGTCCTTCTCCAAATCTCTCTTCTGTAACCTCTTCTATCTCCTGAATGAATGAATAGCCGATCTGGGGTAGAACTTGGCCACCATCAGCAGCTCTTGTAAAGAGATCAGATCAGTATGCCTAGGAGACTCTCTAATGAGATGTTCATGGTAATTCGATTGTTCCCCACTTGCAAGGCAGCTCTCAGCACTCTGAGCTTGCAGGAGGAAAAGAAGCCAGGATGGTGGATAGGTAGTCCCAACCCAACCATGTTGGAATGGCCCAAGGTCAGCCCATCTGGTGACCCCACAGCTATCAGTGTTGATTCAAGATGCTGCCAACTCAACGGGGATTTGTTGTTTTCTTGGAATGTTGGCCTCAAGACCTTTCTCTAGGTAACAAGGAAGAAAAGAGGATGTCGCCTTATTTGAAATCACATGGGTTGTGAGCATGGGGGAATTACTCAGGCCTGTGGAGAAATCGAGAACTGGAAATGTCCGGACACATAAAGGGAAGGATTCATCTCAGGGTTTTTATCTTGGCTAGTAGGTAGCTGTCAGCCAGTTTACTGGGGTCTCAGTTCAGTGGGATTTCAAACTTGAAATAGCCTTTGTTTTTCCAAATACTTCTTTCAACTGTTTTCTGTCTCAACTCCCTTACAGTTGATGGCAGATCCCAAAACTTCATGGTCACTTATTAAAACTAATTATTAAAACTAATCCAGTCCAGTATAAAACCTCACTCTGCTCTTCTTTTCTCACTGTCCCACAGCACTATGGTTCTGAGTAACTTCTAGAGAGATGGAGAACCTGGTCTCCCGTTTCAGTCCTTGCCCAGTTCTGGGTCTTTCGGGTTGGGAGTTGGGTAAAGAGATTGGAGAGGCTGAAATCTTCTGACATGGGCCACAGAGTCAGAGGTGTGCAGACAACAGCAGTCTCTAGTCTATTCTGGACTGGAAGCAGGTGTTGACTTCTTTGGGGAAGGCTTATGCACAGTTGGCGTATATGGATCCCATTGAGAATGGTCTAGGAGTAATATTTTCTGTTATTTATTTAACCATATTTTGTGAAACTTTATGAGAAATTAAATTACCTGTGTGTGTGCTTCTGTGTCATTCGTTCTGTATAATTATCACCTAAGACTAAAAATTTAATTTTCCCTTTCACTTTATGAGATGAACAGTAAGCCCAGCAGCAAGTTACTGATTTCTGGGGCTCCCTTGACCCAAGTAGCAGTTACCAATTTTTTTTTCTAATACAGGGTAATAACCCCTCCTATTTCTGTTCTGGAGGCACAGGTAAGGATTGGATTCATTCCTAGGGAGTATTCGGAACTATGGTATGGTATTTTTGACATTCAGTGGGGGAGGTACAGAAATGCTAAATATCTTGCAAAATAAAAAAAATAATTGTCCTGTGTCCTATATGACTTCCAAGTGTTCCATCAATTAAAACAAGATGAAACAGAGCTCCTGCTCAGAACCTAGAGCCACCTCAACTTTAAATACTAAGTGCTTTTAGGTGCATGAAAATTCTAACTTCTTACATTTTCCTGGTGAACTAAACCTGGTTTTCTTTTTTAAAAATATATTTTATTGAATTTTTTAACAGAGAGGAAAGGAGAAGGATAGAGAGTTAGAAACATCATTCAGCTGCCTCCTGCACACCCCACACTGGGGATGTGCCTGCAACTGAGGTACATGCTCTTGACTGAAATCAAAACTGGGGCCCTTCAGTCCTCAGGCCAACTCTCTATCCACTGAGCCAAACCGGTTAGGGCTAAAACTTGTTTCATTAATCTGACAAAGTATCTTTTAATTTGAGTGCTTAGATCATTTATATTTCATGTAATTACCTGTATATTGGGATTTAAATCTATACACTTATTCTTTGCTTTCTATTTTCTTGCCTATGATTTTTCCTTGCTTCTTTTCTTTTAGTCTTCCTTAAAAATGGCTAAGAGTCCATGTATTGCCTTACTAAATTCTAGTACAAATTAGCATTTTATTCATTCCCAAGACAATTCAAAGACTTTAGAATACTTTTAATCCAATTACGCCCATCTCAGTTTTCTGCTAGTATTGTGATATAATTTAAAAATCCCCAAAGTATAGTTACATATATTTACTTACCCTGTCTAAATGTTCTTCTAAGTTGAACCATTTTTCTTCTGCTTTTAAAATTTCATTTATGATGAGTATGCTAGTGACAAACTATCAGGTATTGATTCTCTAAAAATGTATTTACTAGACTTTAACTTATGAAGCATTACTTTTTCCTCACTGGATAGAGTTATTTTTTTTTTTCAACACCTTGATGATATCACTTTATCTTCTGGCTTTTTTCTTTTTCTTTCTTTTTTTCAAGATTAGCTCTTGTTCTTTTGAAGGTAATAGATCCCATCTGTCTATATGCTTTTAAGATACTTTCTTCTTTCTGTTCAGTTTTTAGCAGTGTAATATGATTATTTTTAGTTGCTGTTTTATTTATGTGTCATTATCTTCCTTGAAGTTTACAGTAATTCCTGAACTTGACTGATGCCTATTATTTTAGTTTTCGAAAGTTCTCAGCTATTATCTCTTTAAATATTGATTCTCTTTCATTTATCTCTCTTTTCTTTCTGAGATTTCAATTGCAAACATGTGGACCCATCACTTTTTACTTTATTCTATATTTTTCATCTCTCTTTACTGTGGTCAGAATATTTTATCCTGAGATATCTTCCAGTTCTCTAAATCTCTATTCAGCTAAGCCTAATCCTCTTTCACACCGATTTTCTGAATTATTGATTTCAGTCTTTTGTATTTCTTTTTATTTTTAGCATTGCAATTTAATTCTATAAAATAGCTTTAGTTCTTTGTAAACATTATCAATTTTGTCTTTTAAGTTCTGGATGATAGCAAGTTTCTTTTTGGTGAGTCTATTATTTTGATCTCCTGTCTATCTTTTTCTGTTGGTTTGTGGTTATGTCATTACCTTCTATATAACTGGCTATTTTTTGTTGAGTGCCAGAAATTACATATGAAAAAGGGTCATTTAATGCCTGGCTCTGGTTTAGGTTTTTTATTTGGGGTAGTAGTACTAGAGGTGGTGACAGGCAGCTATGATATTCCCAGATCAACTTAAATGCCAACCACAGATTAAACCACATGAAGTCCTCCCTTAATGTTCTTGACCAGTTCTTGGAAACTGCAACTTTAAGCAAAACAATGTATAGCAAAATCAATTTTACCGTAGGTGAATTGATATAAATAAAAATTTAAGTTTCTATGGCATATTTCTGGTCACAAAAACATCACCAAACTTGTAAATAAAGATGCAAAACATTTATAATGTTAACCATTGAAATAAATGCAAGCTATGCATACATTTAAGGAAGATGAATAGAAATAAGTAAGATCATTAGTTTCCAACCTGCTTATTCCTGGTCAGGGTGGTGGATGACTAGAGTTTATCCCTGTAGCTCAGGCCTCAAAGCCAGAATCCACCCTATAACTCACACGCTAACCCACACTCGCTCAGACTGGGATAATTTAGACGTGCTAACTAACCTACTGTGAGAGGAAACCCATCCAGACATGGGAGAACCTGTAAACTCTGCATAGATACAGGAGAACTGGTGGTTGTCAGAGGAGAGGGGTGGCGGTTGGGGAATGGGTGAAAGAGGAGAGGGGATGAGAAGCATAAATTACTGGTTACAGAATAACCATGGGGAAGTAAGTAGAGCTCAGGGTACACAGTCAATAACATTATAATACCATGCATAGTGCAGTTGGGGTGCTGGAAATGTCGAGGGGAACGCTGTGTAAAGTGTATGACTATCTAACCACTAAGCCATACACCCAAAGCCAATACAAAAATCCCAAAACAAACAAACAAAACAAACAGGCCAGTCAGAATTTCTTTTACTTTGTAACAAAATACCCGGGATTCCAAATGGATCCTGGGCCCCTTAGTGCAGGCTTTGCCCATGCCTCCCTCCCCAGTGGCTCCCGACAGCAAACCCATTTTCCTAGTGCTCCAGTTGGGTCACATGAGGTCCGTCCCTCTGTGAACACAGCACACAGTGCAGGGACAGGACTGCCCTGTGGACGGACAGGAGCCCACCAGGCAGGGCTGGAAAGCTTGATGATGGTGAACATGCCAAATGTTTTCTCGATTCTCTCTTTCTCTCTTTCTTTGTAAACTGGAAGGACTTTAGCTAATGCTCCATAAAAACTGGCTTAATATATAATTATTACAAAGCTTCAGATTTCTGACAGATTAAGTGCTATTAAATCACCTTCTGTGAAGGCACTAAAAGGTCACAAGATGAATTAGTTCAGGCCATCTCTCAGTCCTCAGCAACTGGCTCCGCTCAGACCTGCCGTTTCCCACCCAGAAAAAGAAAGAAGAATAAAATAAAGAGGAACTAGAAATTATGAGCCTCTAAATGTCTCCAGGATGGGAGCCCGTGAAGAATGGCACTGCCTTGTCATGGGAGGCAGATGGGTTTTTATCAGCTTGGAGGGCAATTTTCTACTTTATTTTTTTCCCCCTTTGGTCGACGGTGATCCATAATGTTGCATTTTGCCCTTTAGGAAGAATTTTCCAGTTGACAGACTCGATAGCCCTAGCCTTCCCCGTGCTTGGGAAGGGCAGGAGAAAGGACTTCAGCTAGATTCAGTGTTTTTAACAATACAGTCACAACTTTTTAGAATTTCTTTTCTTTCTGTGGTTATTGCTAGGAGAAATAAACCTCAAATTTATAGAGCAGATTGCTGCTCTCATAAATGCAGTTTTGAAGGTTCTGATAAAAAAAATACGGCAGTGTATCCCATACATTAAAGATTACTGGTGGGAAGGAAGTGCATGGACCACTGTTAGTGGAGCGTAGCAGGGCCGATCAAGGATTACTAACAGCCAGAGTGGTTGTTGTAATTTGAAAACAGTAACAGTGTTTATTTTTCCGCCTTTTTACTTGCCTGAATAACCCATTTACAGAAAAACCTCAGACAGGAAAAAAATAAAAGCCAGTTTGAGAAAATAGGAACATTATTTTTTGCAATGGCAAATCTGAAAGTTGTTGTTTCCCACATAGGTAAAAGTTACACAGAATTCTCAATTGTGTCTTTGTCCTTATGTAACCTAGCCCCAGCTTTCAGTCAGTCGGGATCCTGGGTAGCTCTGGGCAGGTCTCTGTGAATACCTGGGTCCTTGGCCTTGGTCTAATAGCTCAGTTACAGTTGTACTGGAAGGTTCATGAGGTCCCTCAGCGCATTCCAATCACACACACACACACACACACACACACACACACACGCACATCTATATCTATATATCTATATTTATCTATATCTATATATCTATATTTATATGGTTTCATATTAATCCTCTCCCTTCCATCTAATTTTTTTTTAAAAAATACGTATCTTTCTAGAGAAATCACACACTCATACTCTTGTACATATTCAAACACACATGCACATTAGCACTGGCTTTTTGTGTCTCCTTGTTCTTGCTTTCATCTTAAAGTTTTCGAAGCTGTGGTTTGCTAACTCGGTGGAGTTTCAACAGAAGACCCATTTGAAGGAGGGTGAACAATAATCCTTATATATGATTTGGAGTGCAGACTTCTGGAAACCCACATCAGAGAGAAAGTAGTAGGTTCTGGAGGATAGGTTGTTTTGAAGCAAAAAGAAAGGAAATGAACATTTTATTCCCTCCCTTTACCCTGTGCTAGGCCTGTCCTAGGTACTCTCATTTAATTAAATTCAGAAAAATTCCCTGATCATCCATAGTCATACAACACCAGCACTAACCCAGTTTCTGAACCCAAATTTCTCTGAAAGAAAGGCCACTCCCTTTGCATAGCACCACCCTGCTTCTTTAGACACTATTCACATGTTATATGATCAGTTTTACTTTTTTACAATGTGCCAGGTGATCTCACTGAATTCTCACAAGCACACAATGCCTCCCCCCAGCCACCCCCTCACCCCGCCTAGTGAGATGGACTGCAGACTGCAGTGAGCAGGTAGGTGGTGGTCAGGTCTACAATTTACAGGTGAAAGAGCTATGATCCTTCGAGGGTCACAGTTAGGAAGTGGTGGGTCTAGGCCCAGGATCACATCTTCTGATTCTTTAAAAACAAAAACACTTTATTGTTGAAAGTATTACAGATATCCTCTTACCCTCCTCCCACATCGACTCCCTCCGCACTGCTCCCCTCCCCTCCCCCGGCCTTCACCACACTATTATTTGTGTCCTTGGGTTATGCAAATATGCACATAAGTTCTTTGGTTAATCTCTTTCTGTCCCCCTTTCCTCTGAGAATCATCAATCTGTTCCATGCTTCCATGTCTCACATCTTCTGATTCTCAAAACAGGACATCTTTAGTTATTCTTGGCTGAATTGGTGGTTAAGACTTTCCTTAATTTAAATTTCTTGCTCTTAGTATTTACGCGATAGCTCTGTTTCTCTGACAGCAGGGGAAAATAAAATACCATATTTATTTACATGCTTTTTTTTTTTTATTCTGGGTATCTTATTAATGAAATAAGCAATGAGATTTGTCGAAGGATTTTTGATGGGGGTTTTTTGTGTATGTGTGTGTGTTTTTGTGGGGTTTTTTTTTTTTCAAAGTTAGTTCCAGTGAACAACTGTCCCTGATGGTTATCAAAGCATTATCAGGAGTGGGGAAAGTCCAGCCCAGGGGACATATCAGGCCCTCAAAATCATTTGGTCTGGCCCTGCCAAGGCATTAGGGATGAGTTAATTAAATGTTGGACCAAATATAGCAGACTAATTTTTAAGTTGATAATTTTGTATGGCCCACAAATGATGTTATAAATATCCAAATGGCCTTTGGCAGAAAAAAAGGTTCCCCACCCCTGCTTTAGATGGTTCATTAAGAGAAGTTCAAGAGGCATGATTGTAATGAACTCTTTCACTTAATTTGAACAAAAATGATTAGATGAAACTTAATATACTCACCCGTAATCGTTCTTACTAAACCTTCAGATATTCAAGAGCCATCAAAGAAAAGTAGAGAGAGGACTGACCTTGGGTGGAATCTTAGCAGTAGCATTTGCAGAATAAGCAGAGTCCTCAGGCTCACCCTGTGGCTGGGCTGAGGGAAGAGCTGCACTTGAACTTTCTCTGCTCATACCGACGCTTCTCTCCCGACTCCTGAAGTGCTCACTCTTGGTGGGTGTCCATCACTATTTTCCTTTCTTACCATCCCACCAAGGCCCTCACTCAGGACAAAAGAGATGAGGGCTCTGCTGGGTTCTGTGGACTGGCTAATACTTGCTACCAGCAAGAAGGTGGCCTGCTGTACACATGCCAGCCTTTCTTCGCCCATTTCTTGTGTTTCTTCGATCAGAAATGCCCTTATTCCAGGTCTCCTCTTGCTAAACTCTTACCAATGCTCTAAATAAAATCAGATGCCTCCTCCATGAACTTCATCTAGATATTTCCTGCTTTCTACATTTTTCATTGGACTATCTTGTCTACCCTCAGACTTCTGCTTTCATCTCCAATACTTGATCCCTATTTATTGGACAGGTGACAGATCGTTTTGGTATTTGTAGGCAGCATTTTGCAGTTGGGGAGGTTGTAATGCATCTGAGTTCCAGTTGGTTGGCTTTTGTAACCCAACCCTTGAGACTTTACACTATTCCCCAGGTGAAGAATAAGCCCTTATGTGCGAAAACACATTTATACATTCCCACATGCACAGGCTCACCTACGCTTTCTTTATATCACCGTTCCCTCAAATACTAGCCCACATCCAAATTCTTCTACAAACTTTATTGTCTTCCTTCCTCCAAACTCTCATATTCTGGGTCACTCAGTGAGCATTTACATGTAATATTGTATTTATAGTAATTTTTAAAAATGTTTTGTCTTCTCATTTGTACTCTTAACAACTGCGGCGGGGGGTGGGGGTGGGGTTAAATCTAATCCATAAGCCAAAAAACAAAAACAAAACAAAACAGTTTCTTGATGATAACAGCCACATGATAAATAACTTTTTCTTTTTTTCCTTTTTATTGAAATTATTGGGGTGACACTGGCTATTAAAATTATACAGGTGTCAGGTGCACAATTCTACTACACATAATCTATACACTGTATTGTGTGTTCACCACCCCAAGTCAAGTCTCCTTCCATTACCGTTTAGCTCCCCTAACTCCCTGAAAAAAACTCATGGATATGAATAGCCATGTGGTAATAAATAATTTTTCTTGTTGTTAATCTTTACTTTTACCTTTGATATCCACCCTATAATCCTTCCATTACAGTTTCCCTTAAGGAGACAATGATATGTTCTGTTTCTCCAGCTGAGGGCTGGTCTCTAGCTCTCCTAGTACACAGTTTGGTACCCTATCCATAGTAAATGCTCAAAAAATACTTGCTAATGAATTTATCTCCATGGATTTTTTAAAAATATATTTTATTGATTTTTTACAAAGAGAAAGGGAGAGGGATAGAGCGTTAGAAACATCAATGAGAGAGAAACATCGATCAGCTGCCTCCTGCACACCTCCTACTGGGGATGTGCCCGAAACCAAGGTACATGCCCTCAGCCGGAATTGAGCGTGGGACCCTTCAGTCCTCAGGCCGGCGCTCGAGCCACTGAGCAAAACCGGTCAGGGATGGATTTTTGTTTGTTTGTTTGTTTGTTTGTTTGTTTTGAGCGTCAAACAACATAATGCTTGTGAAAGCGATTTGCCACCAAAAAAAAAAAAAAAAGCACAATGTAAATGTAAGGGATTAGTGCTGTGATTCAATGAACCCAGGCCCAGGCCTGCCTCTGATTGGATGGTGATGATTTAAATCCCATAGGTCAATATGCAATAAATCCTTCTCCGATTCACTTCCCTTTAAAAGGCACAATATTGTCCTGCTTTATAATCTCAAGTTTCCTGGTTAAAAAAAAAAAAAAAAGTGCATTTCTAGCTGAGTGTGTGTTACGCTCTAGGGCCCTACACATCTAAATATTTAACAGGATTGCTTTCTATGCCCTTATGCCGATGCTGCCGATATGAGATTTGGCTTTTGCCCAGTGGGTCCCCGGGCTTTTCATCATCCGGAGCGTATATTGGCTGCCGAGCGCCTGGGCAGCAAGAATAGTGGGGTTGCTGAGGCATCGAATGCAATCAGAATGTTATTTAGAAAAGCTGGCTTTGGCAGCCAAGCTTTGCACACATCTTTTATTACACTGTATCTTTGTGACATATTATTTCTGCTTCACAAGGTCACCTGACCCTGAATGGGACCTGTGGTCCATTGATAACATGGCCGGATGACGGCCGTGGCATGAGTTAGGACTGGACACAGAGAAGGATGAGACTCCAAAAATCCCAGCCTGACTTGGCTGAGTTCTCACATCTCTCTGCTGCTTCTTCGCTCACGCTTTTCCTCTGTGAGTGGTGTGGGAGGAGGGTTAGAATGGGCGGACAATGGTTTCATCAAGAGCTTTTTTCCATGACTGGGGAGGTGGGAAGCATACGGAGTAGGTAAAATTCAAACGAAAAAAGAAAAAATGTTATACAATGTCAGTAATGATAAATGCTATGATGGAGACAATAAGGCGAACTGATCTAACTTAAATAGAAGGTGTGTGTGGGGGAGGACCACTCTGAGACAGGAAGTTAGACAGATCTAAGTGACAATGTGTCAGCACTGCCCAGGGCCTGGGAACGAGTGTCACAGGGAAGGCCTGGAGACACCATCAGCCCACTGTGTTCTTCCAATCAGTGTTTGTGGAAGGCAGAGGTCACGGGAGGTCAAGCCAGAGGCATGGGCACCATCAGATCTGCACACACTTGAAGGATAGGTACAATAGAAGGACTTATTTTATATCCAATGACATATTTTTGATTTACATTATTTAAATGGCACTCTTTACTTGTTTTTCTTAAAAAAAAACAACACTTTTTTTTTATTGATTTCAGAGAGGAAGGGGGAGAGAGATAGGAATATCAATGATGATAGAGAATCACTGATCAGCTGCCTTCTGCATGCCCCCATTGGGGGTTGAGCACACAACCCGGGTGCCCTGACTGAATTGAACTGTGAATTCCTGGTTCATAGGTTGATGCTCAATTGCTGAGCCATACCTGCCAGGCCTTGTTTTTTTTAATAGTTTTGCCACACATGTATGTGTTTGGATATTGGTTTTCTTTCTTGGGAAAGCGAAGGGTCACCTGAGAGCTTTTGAGATGCTAAAAGCCTTATTTCCTAACCTGTGCAGTGGTTGCCCCGGTGTTTGTTCCACATATAGGTATGAGGTAGTACAGCTCGGTATATAAATATGTCTAAACGTGCATTTCCAATAAAAATTCTAAAAAGAACTATCGTCAGCACCCCATTTAGGAAGTTTTCCCATCAAAGGTGAAACATAAAGTTGAAAACAATTTTCTAGGAAAGACTGATCATCCTTCTTTCACAGTGGACTCCCGGGGAAGCAGAGAGGAAAGTCAGACACAGGAAGGTTTGTCACTGCAGGAAAGATGTGCAGAAAGTTTAGGAGCTGCAAGAGAAAGAGCTTGTCATGGGGACGGGCGTGCCTGGAAGTCAGAAAAACTTCCACTCAGCCCAAGCTCGCTCGTCAGCTGGTCTGGTGCCTTCTCCTGGCACATCTGCCCTCTAAACTTAGTTTCAGCATCTCTGAATGCAGAGATGATCCAGCACATCGCTTGGCACACGTTAGCTACTTTGTACACATTTGTCTATTTGGATACCTTGAGTGTAACAGACCCTCACGTTAAGTGTCTCTTGGCATCCTCCAGATGCTTAGTCTGAAGCCTCAGCTGGACTACCTCCCTCGCAGAGCACAGTAGTTATCACAGTGTGACTTGACAGCCAATGGTGGACACGTGGCTGAAATCCTAAGAAACCAGCTCAGCGTGAGCTCATGCTCAGCAAATGATTTTTAATGTGAGGCCCCTCTTTTTTAAGAGTATAGTTTTTTTTAGGGGGGTTCAGGGGAAATAAGGTCAATATCATTGATATATGCTTATGCTAATATATAGATTCAACATGATTTAGAGTCAGAACTGAGTTCAAATCCTGGCTCTGGTGGGTAGCTGAGCCACCTGGGTCAAGTTCACCTCTCTGATGATCCAATGGTGATGGCTTAAATCCTGTAGGTCGACATGCAACAAATTCTTCTCAGATTCTTCCCTTTAAGAGGAGTAACATTGTACTGGTTGATAGTCTCACGTTATAATCAGAGCACTGGTAGCCACCTTGTGGCTTGGTTATGGTTAATGGGTGCAGCACAGTGCAGGGCATATGGGGGTCCCTCAGCCCACCTTGGCCTCCTCTCTGATCTACCTCATGGGTCTCCCGAAATCAAATCAGGAGTCTCAAAGTGAACAGGCCAAACATCTTGACTGTCAGATCATTTTCCTCATCAATATCATGCTGATAAACAAGCATGCCATCTGCACCTTGGGATGGGTGCTCACGGAGGGTCCGTGCATGAAACAATGGTGTAGCTTTCCTCTCAGAAAGCAGTGTGTTGTTTCACGAGGAGACAATACCCTGCTTCCCCTGTAGCACTGGGCTAATGTGTCATGGTATTTTTTTTCCCCAAAAAATATTTTTTTCCTGACCGAGTGGGTGCATTCTGTCAGGTCGGGCAGCTGCTGACAGCCAGGCAAGGAGAAAAGAGGAATTATGCAGACATTTGGCAGTGTAAATGTTAGAACAGCTCAGCTGTGTGTGTGTGTGTGTGTGTGTGTGTGTGCAGGAGAGTTCAGTCGCTTAGGTGACTGAAAATCCAAGAAATAAAATGACAGCTTCCCTTAACCATTATGCTAATGGATGGGGTGGGAGGGGTGGTTCTGTGAGAGCAGGTGCTTGGGAGACAAGCCTTCTGGGCTCAGATCCCACTCCCAACAACATCTCCCACTGTGATCTCGGGCAAGTTGCTGAACTTCACTGTACTTTGGTGCTGTTTCTCCATCTACAAGCCCAAGCTAATAATAGTTACCTCCACGGCAGGGATGGTACAAAGATGAATGAATTAATGAGCAGAACGTGCTGTGGAGAGAAGGCAGCCTGTAGAAATGTGATCATTTCCACAAATCTCTGATTTGCACAGGGCCTGCCACAGCAGCTTTTTTGAATGCTATGCTCATTCTCCCCTTCCTCACTGATAATGAGCCCGTGCATCCCATTTCTGCTCCTGCGAGATATGGATGCTCTTGTCCGGGAAGGGGTGAGCGCTTCCATGGCCCCCAAGCCTGGGTGCACATGGAAGTGATAAGGAGACAGAGCCAGAGTCACAGAATGATGGAAATTGGAGAAAGATATGAGAGATGAAAGAGCCTTAGCTTTAAAATAAATAAATAGCTTAACCACCTTCAAATTTTGCAGTCTATCCAAAAGAACAATAAGCAGTGATGAGTGGGAATGTTTTTAAAAATGAGTGTCACAAGGCAGAGACTATGAACGAACTGAAATTGAATCTCATTTTCAAATTTACTCATGATGTGTTATACCAAGAAGCAGTATGTTGTATATGTGTTAGAGTGTGGGATAAGACAGTTCCCCTACTAAATAGTGCTTTCTATGGCTTCCTGCCCCCAGCAGAGGTCAGAGTTTAAAAAAAAAAAGCAAGACAACTAATATCAGGTGTGGATAAAAGCATATGGCATTCTGAAACAATCTTAGACCCAGGGAAACAAAATCAAAGCCAAAGAATCAATAACTAAAAATCCCGTTTTCAGACCAGGTATGGAAAACTATCAAACAGTCTGTAAATGAGAAGTAAATAATTATATTATAGATACGATCCTACTCATTAGTCTTCATCTTGGAAAGTAAACTTATGATAAATTTTAAAGAAACTTTTTAAAGACAGAGAGACTGAGGTTCATAGATTAAATGATCTTGCTCAGAGTTCCAAGGCTAGAGTGGTGAGCTGGGGTTCAAACCCAACTCTCTGTGATGTCAGTATCTATGTTTTAACTGCCTTTCCCCAGCTTTCTTCAGAGAACAAGGCTTGTGGATTAGGACAGAAGGAATTATCTGACAGATATTATATGTATCTGTTGCAAAAGCATCCAAACATCATCCATTTATCTACCTGTCCTCCAAGTATTTGACAAGCACCAGTGATATGCTATGATCAGTGTTAGTTTATAGAATTGAAGGAAAGTAAAGAAGAATCTACCCTTGTCTTGAGTCTAGCAGGGAGCACTCAGAATTGCAAAGGCAAAAGTGTCAGCAGGTGCATCCCAACCCTGTGAAATCGGGCCCTTACCCTAGAGTTCAAGTTCCTCGAACTTGTCTGGTATAGTGTCTCTGGAACCTGAGGCTTTCTTTCTTTGATCCCTGGCAGAAAAGGATTCTGGGGTAGAGACACTAGGATAATACTGGGGGAAAGGTGTAAAATATATACTCTAAATGAGTCTTTGTTACCATTTCCTCATCAAGAACATGAGCAGGAAAAGAAATTGCAGTCTGAGGAAAGAAGGAAAACCAAGGAGACTTCGTTTACGCATACTCCACAAATTCCTTCTGCCTGAATCTTACCAGTTTGTAACACTCACTTTTCTCTTGAACTCATACCAATTTTTGATTGTTCTATTTACCCCTGACACAATCAGTTACTGTCTTTATGATTTGTATCTTTCTTCATTACTATTTTATCTCCAGCTTCTCTAACAAAATACTATAAACTGGGTGACTTGAAAATGACAGAAATGTATTCCTCACAGTTATGGAAAATGAAACTTTGAGATCAAAGAGCTGACCTAGCCAGGCTCTGGTGAGGACCCATTTCTGGGTTGCAGACTCCTGACTTCTTTTGACATCACATGTTGGATAGAGAACTAGCTGGCTTTCTGACATTCTTCTTACATGGCACTAATTCCATTCATGAGGTCTCCACTCTATGACTAATCACTTCTCAAAGGCCCCCAATTCCATCACATTGGAAATTACATTTCAACATATGAACTTTGAGGGGTATACAAGCATTGAGTCCATAACAATTGCTATTTAAATTTTGAATATTTATTCAACTCTTGCACCGTTATATAATTTTTTATACATTTATACCCAAAGCAAACTATGTGGACTTTATGTTAGAGAATGAATCTTATGTACTTTGGTCCCCTTTACTCCCCTATATGCTGTATGCCTTGAATATTTAAGGTTCTTAAAACACTGACAATACTGATATACATATAAAGAGCTAGGGGCGGTCACATCTGAAACAACAGAATGGATGACCAAGCAGGCTGAGTGAGGCGACAAGGCCAGCAGGGGGGTTAGTGAGGGGCAAAAACAATTGAGCAGCAGGCTGTGTGGGGTGACCAGGCCAGCAGGGGGCTTAGTGAGGGGTGACCAAACAACTGAGCAGCAGGCTGCGTGGGGCGACCAGGCCGGCAGGGGGGTTAGTGAGGGACCACCAGGCTGGCGGGGGGGAGCAATTAGGGGCAACTAGATCAGTAGAGGGGGGCTGTTGGCGGCGACCAGGCTGGCAGGGGGGGGCAGTAAGGAGTGACCAGGTTGGTGGGGGGGGCAGTTAGGGGCAACCAGGCCAGCAGAGTGGGGCTGTTGGGGGAGACCAGGTCATCAGGGGGGGCAGTAAGGGGTGGCCATGCTGGCGGGGGTGGCAGTTAGGGGTGACCAGGTTGGCAGGGGTGGGCAGTTTTGGGCAACCAGGCTGGCAGGGGGTGGGGCAGTTAGGAGCGACCAGGTTGGTGGGGGGGGGGCAGTTAGGGGCAACCAGGCTGGCAGAGGGGGGCTATTGGGGGCAACCAGGCTGGCAAGGGGGGCAGTTAGGGGCAACCAGACCAGCAGAGGGGGACTGTTGGGGGAGACCAGGTCATCAGGGGGGGCAGTAAGGGGCGACCATGCTGGCGGGGGTGGCAGTTAGCGGTGACCAGGTTGACAGGGGTGGGCAGTTAGGGGTGACCAGACTGGTGGGGGGGGCAGTTAGGGGCGATCAGGCAGGCAGTCAGGTGAGCAGTTAGGAGCCAGCGGTCCTGGATTGTGACAGGGATGTCTGACTGCTGGCAGTTGGACCTCCCCCGAGGGGTCCGGGATTGGAGAGGGTGCAGGCTGTACTGATGGGACCCCCCCTGCCCCATGTACAAATTTCGTGCACAGGGCCTCTAGTTAATTCATAAAACTAATGAAGGTACCTGATGCTGAGCCTGATTTCATGGGAAAGTCTGATGCCAGTGAAGTTTGTCTTTGGCGTTCTTTGATCTTGTCGTCAGGTGCTGATATTTTCTCCCATCATTCTTACAGCACAGTCCTGGCTGCCAAGGCGCTACAAGCAGGTCAGAACAGCAAGATGTTATGATCACCATCTCAGCATCATTTTTACCAAAAGTTATTAGTAGTCTAATCTTTCATCTATTCATTCATTCATTCATTCATTCAGTTGTTTATTTATCCATAAGCAATTTAATGGCTACTACTATGTGCTGGATTAATGCTAACTAGCTAGTCTAGCTAAATACTGGGAATTCAGTAGTTTGTAAAAAATGATAGTAATTGCTGCCCTGATGGAGCTTATGTTCTAGTGGGAGAGGCTGGTACCAAGCATGCAAAATTCCCTTAAGACCATTCCAAATGGGTGAGCACCATGAGCCAGATAGGGAGATAGGAAAGAGAGTGGGGGAGTCTCAGAAGGTACCTCCAGTGATCCAAGGGAAAAGCATCACCTAAATCTCAGATTTAGAAGAAAAGAAATGAGGCAGGTGTGGCCAAAGTAAAATTGATGAAAAGGGGCTACAATAGAGAAGGGTTTGTCATGTCAACAGGAATCAGAGTGTTTATAATACGGTCCAGAGAGGGCTGATAGAAAGGTGTAAGCAAAGGGATGAGATGACTGGTGTATAGCTTTAAAAAATATCTGTGCCTCCTGTTTCCATGGGATCATTTTTCCCTAAGCTGTGCTATAAGATTACGGGTAAATACGAATTTTACTTTATAGAAATTGCTTTAAGGCCAGATTTGCAAAAAAGTCAGAGAACCTTGTCAAAGAAAATATTTAGCTGGCTCACAATAGCCGGAATTGCAGACATATGCACCTAGCGTATGCGTTTGCCGTCTGTGCATGTCCCTAACTTTTTGTTTGCTATTTGACTTTGAGCATCGCACAAACTCTGTGGGCCCTAACAGTAAGAAAGTTTAAATGAGATGATTTCTAGAATGTCTTTCAGCTCTAATATTTTATAACCATGAAATTAGTGCATTAGAAACTGATTAAAATCTAAGAAGCTGTAAAATATCCTTTCTCTTTAATCTTTTGAGTGAAATGAATCAGAGATATTACCACTTCATCATGAACCAACATGTGTGCAGTGTCATTTTATAGTCTGCTCAAGATACATCCCTCGTACCTTTGGAAATTACAAAATACCGAGAAGTAGGTATTGCTATTATTTCTATTTTACAAGTGAGAAAATTGATGTGCAAAGAAACTGTTTGTTGTAAAGATAAATAACTAGCTGGTGGAAGAACAAAGCCAGAAACTCACCAAATAGACAAATCAAGAAAATTGTGCTTTATGTTCCCATTACGGATTTTGATAGCTGTATAGGCTTATCTAGAAATTAACTTTCAACTTCTTTAGTACACAATTATACCCGGATTATTTCTTTGCTTACTTATCAACAGTGATTCAGAGGGACATTAAGGTTAGAAACTCTGCTTTTTCTTATACTTCAAAACATGAGAAAGCATACAATAAAGATTGCTTTATTAAACCCACACAGTTGGTTAAGGTCTAATGTACATGTTGTCTGTCATTAAAGTCATTGATAAAATGAGACAATTGCCAAGTTTTTACTGTTTTGTTGTGTTTTTCTGTAGAAAGATCATTTTTGACTGTAGTAAACATGTATATGTATCTTTTTGAACTTTTATTTAGCTTGCGGGGCCGTCCTGGCTCTACCTCCCTCATGTACATTGATAGGTGCACACAGACTCACCCCTCCACCACCAGTGGGTCAGACTCTGTAAGCCTAAGCAATGATGGAGGCCTGCTACTCTCTTCTCTGTGACAGTCACTGCTAGTTGAGATGGGAGAGGACTTTTTTTACATATTTTCCCTATCACTCCTTCTTCCTTCCAGGTATGCTTTTAAAAACATTTTGACTGCATTTCTTAGCTGCTCTTTTTTTTAAAAAAACAAAAAACAAAACATTTTTATTGATTTCAGAGAGGAAGAGATTGATAGAAACATCAATGATGAGAGAGAATCATTGATCAGCTGCCTCTTGCATGCTCCACACTGGGGATTGAGCTCGAAACCTGGTCATGTGCCCTGACCTGGAGTTGAACCATGACTTCCTAGCTCATAGGTTGATGCTTAACCACTGAGCCATGCCAGCCGGGCTCTTAGCTTTTGACTGCTGAAGTGCTGTGTGTTAACTGCTTCCTATATACCCATGTTTTAGTTATATAGATTGCATGTGTCATTGTATTTGATGAACTCAGACTCTCAGAAATCATGCAATCAAGAAGCCACATATAAAACCATGCTGGATTGGGTCCAAATTATATTAGAAGTACCGAGAAGAGTTTGTCAGTAGAAACATTTCAAAGATAAACCTTTTTGGAAGTTCAGCAGTTTCTTCCACGCACACACCCTCCCTTTCCTTCCTTCATGTCAGACTGGGCCATGTTTGAAATTCCTGAGCCCACAGCGCTCCTGCGGTCTTAATATATACACTCATCTCTCCTGAGGAAAGATTTCAACTTCATGGCCAAACTGAAGAAAGCATGTCAGGAGGCTGTCGGAGAGAGAACCCTCTTTTCTACAACTGTTTTTGGATGCCAGCCAACACTTCCTTTTCTGGCTTTTACTCTTGACACTGCCTCCCCACAGAGTAGAAGGGATATTTCAGCAACTGGCAGGTTTTAACAGGGCCCCTCGATGCCAGCGTGGGCAGCCCAGAATTCAGAGCCCTGACTGTCTTCATGTCGCTATTAAATAAGCATGTCGTTTAAAGACAAGGCCGGGCAACTTTTCTTTTGAGGCTATCTGGGGAGATTTTTAAATTTTATTTTATAAAGGGTTTTATATAAGACATCAAATAGTTATGAGGAACGTGGCTGTTCTTTTTATAACACAAGAAAGGTTAAGAGCAGAAATTTTTATAGACCCTGTCAGAACTTTCAAGGGACTGAAAGGCTCAGTGGATTCAGAAGAAGGATTTCACCTTCAGGAAGAGCACTCGAGTTCATATGAGGAATCAGCAAGTTACAAGGGTGGGGCCCCTGGCTACGTCCCTGCTGTTGGTTGCGCTCTCCCTCCAGTGTGCTTTGTGATTACTGGAAAGAAGATTGTTTCACATGAAAAGGTTTTGGAACAACACAGGATCCAGGGTGCTGGTACCTGGGAATGGTCAGACAGTACGATTTGGGCCCTGGAATTGCTTATTTGATGGTCCTCAGTGCCCCAAAGCAAAGGCAAGTGCTTTAGAGAAGACTTGCCATTTCTTTTTTTTTACTTCCTGTGGACTGAAGACTCCAGTGCCTCCCTGTGGTCCACATGCCGATGATGCATACCAGGTAGGGGAAATTCCCCGCAGCAGGCAGAAGAGCTAGGTGCAGAGAAGACAATCTCCAAAGGAAAGAAGGGTTGGGCATGAAGGAGGAATAGCCCTGAAAGACAGAGAGGGAATGGAAACTAAGAAATGACATATGAGAATAAAGACTGAGATCATTAATGACACACAGTTAACTGGAATGTCTACTTCAAGAAAGACATTCTTAGAAGTTACATGCTAATCATCTACTCAAACTCAGCCATCTGTGTAGCAAGAATTCAATTATAAGGAATTTTAAGCTTGAGTTTTGGTCAAATGAGTAGCCTGTAACTTTGGCCAAGACACAAAGCAAAGAATGATTTAAATGAATTAAACTGAAAATTATTGCTTATTCTACCTTTGGAATTCTCATTCTAGAAGAGGATCCATTTAGTGAGAGCTACCAGTGCCTCTAAACTGGAAGCCCAGGAGGCTGATACAATTTATCTTTCACTATTCTTCCTACATCCAAAGACACCCAGACTGAAAGTCAGATGCCTAGATTGTTTACTGGAAGAAAGAGAACTTGTGAAGAAGAGATATTTCCTGCACATGGATAAAAGATGGCTATCTTTTGACCCAAATTAAAGAAGTGCTTAGTCATATTTAGGATTTTTTAAATTAGTGATAACTTAGTGATAAAAAATAATATGTGATTATTTTAAAACACTTGAGAAATACAAAACAAAATACATAAAAATAACAATAATTCACCACTCTATTTTCCAGAGGTAAATATGTTAAAACTTTAATAAATTTATTTCAAATTTATTTTTCTATAAATAAGTTTGTCTAGCTATTTAGATAAAATCACATATATACTCTTCAGAAAATCTAGTATACATAATATATCTTGTTCTTAAAATATAAACATATATTTTAACAAAAATAAATTTGTGTGAATTTTTATTTAGAATTATATCAAATAAATATTTGTAGCCTACAATTTCCTCCTGTTCACTAAACATCAAAAGTATGTCATTCAGTATTATTTTGTAAGTGTGCGTTTTTATTTTCCTCTCATTGGCACATAGGATCCTCCCATTTTAGTCATGAATGTTATGATAAACAATCCTACAGATAGATTTGACATGCATGGTATGTTTGAATTAAGTTTCCTTTTATTATTGCTGGTAAGGTTGAATATTGTAATCCAGTTTTCCATTTATTTGGATTCTGCAAGGTTATTGTCTGTTCTTGCCTTTTCTATTGTTTTCTTTTTTAAATGTCTGTACATGTCTCTAAATCATTATTTTTTATTTTTGCTATTGATTTGTGAAAACACATTTATATAAAGCATTTTTCATGTTTATCATTTTTTAAAAAAATTTTGGCTTATATGTTTGTTGAATTTCAGAACTGTCCTATTTTTTATACAAACACATTGATTGTTTCTCACCCCCCCTCCAAATGGATTTCTTCCATAAATTTTATACTTAGAAAAATCTTTCTTATCTTGGGAAAATATTGACATTCTCTGATACTTTCTTCTAGCTTTCTATTGTTTTATTAAAGAGAAAGGTTTAACACTTTCATATATCTAGATCTTCTTCTACACATTTTCAATGGCAGTTATAAAATAAAACAATCCGCCTTTTTGCCATTGATTTTTGATACTGTGTTTATTTTTCTTCAGCATTGCTATTATTGTTTCTGTGATTTTTTTTTAAATTCTGGGAGAAATCTTTCTCAACCCAAATACTTGGCAACTAAAGGCATCAGTCCCACTGTATACCTTGAGCAGTGGCAACTCAGAATCTATAGCTAAGCTTCTTCAGATGTGTGTTCCTAGCTCCTGCTCTGGAGGGCAGATTGTCATCCGAAGCTCTTTGCCCTTCCCCACCACCCGTCTCAAACTCTGAGGTATGTAAAAACCTACACATTACAGAAAGTCGTGCTTCCAAGACTTTTCATTTTATTTGCTTAGCTCACCCACCCATGTCAGTGTTCTACTTGTAAATAGACAACTCTGTCCCTTAGGATGCCAGTTGCCCCTGCCTATACTTATCCTTAACACCGTTCTCTAGCCTTTTCAGTCCTCCTTCACTCCCCAGTTTTCTGATTAGTCTGGATCCATTATTTGTGAACCAAAAGGACCAATAGGGTGAAAAAGATATTATTTTGATGTAAAGACACACATCCATTTTAGCTCTTTTACAAGGGACATGGTATAGAGCAGGTGCTCAGCACTGTGTATGTGTTTGTGTGTGTTTTTGTATATGCACATGCATGCATTCTTTTAGTATAATTTAGCAGTGGAGATAGGGGCATCTTTTAAATCCTTTTCAGTTGAATGCCATTGTGTAAAAATGTAGATTCCTTGACATGACATTTATTTGAAGTGTATTCTCTCCATCTGTATCATTGAGATACGGACATAATATGGTCTTTGAAGCCAGAGATTACTGATACCAAATATGACACATGGTCTTTGTGGTCATTGCACAAATTATTTGCTTTCTCTTAGCCTCAGTTAACCCATCTGTAACAAAAGGTAACGGTAATTTTTATTGAAAGGTTTCATTACTCCCATTGCACCTAGCCAAGACCTCTCCCCTCTCTTTCTTTCTCTAATTTCATGAATGTAAACTGACTTGGTACCATATGAGTTGTCAGCAAATATCTCTTCAGTATGTGAAGCTGATGGTGGGGGTCTGAGTTGAGGAGAAGGAGTGCCCTGCCAGCTATTAAACTAGGACCTAATTCCAAATGCAACTGTTAGAATTTTACATATTTCCATGCAATGGATTACAGAAAATAACAATTCAGCATGCCAACCTTGGCATCTGGAATGCCCACAGCCCCAGGGTAATGCCAAGCCCTGTAGGAGATATGAGAATGGATTTGCCTTAAGCTTCTTTCTTGAAAGAGGCCAAGAAATTTCAAGGCTTTTCATTTACACCAAGTAGAGCAAATACGGTATGAGTCTCTTACATACCCTCATAAAAAATAGAATTTTAGCAAGACATTTGATAAATTATCATAAATGTGAGACTTGCAATTGCCTTAAACAAGACTGGCAGTCTCTCTGCCAAAGGTGCAATGTGTATGGGCACGATTGCAGGGTGGTGTGTGTCAGGCTGTCATGGCAACAGGCCATTTTGGAATGAGAAAATAAGTAATGACGGATGAGTGGTAAAATGTTCTGACTGGGTGGATAATACCCCAGAAGGTCTAATATTCTTCTTGCCCAGCTGAAGCCCAGTACTTTGAGTTCTGCCAAGTTTGTCTGAAAATCTCTGAGTTGACCAATTTGGGTTGTTTTTTAATGTGCATCAGGTTTTAAAATATCAGCAAAATGAAACGAGCGTGGCTTAGAGTGGAATCTGTTCTTTATCTTGGATTAAGAAGAAAATAAATTGTTGATTTTTGAGGTCTGAAATCTCCCTATTGATTAATACTTTAAAAGAGACAGCTTCCAATATTAAACAGTGCTAGTGAACCAGCCATTCTTGCTACTTTCCATTTTCAGTATATTTATGTGAATAAATGCAGAAATGAGCCTCATTTTATAAGAAGACCAGGCATTATAAAGATAACTGCAACATGGGGGAAATAGCACTTATTAGGGGTATAATTTATTGTACTAAAACAGGAGGAAAGTGCAAATTAAATAATATATATGGCAAGGGTATATTTTAAGAGTTTTTATGTGTAACCAAGAATACTTGAAGAAAAATTTTATATTATGAGTAGTATAAAAAGGATAAAGGGAAGAAGTTTTTTTGTTTGTTTGTTTTTCCTAATTTTATTGTCTAAAGTTTTACATATGTCTCCTTTTTCACCAACTTACCTCCACCCCCAGCCATTCCCACCCAGGGCAAACCCCCATCGCCCCAGTGTCTGTGTCCATTGGTTATGCTAATATACATACATTCAAGTCCTTTGGTTGCTCTCTAACCCTTCCTCCCATACCATTTGTCTCTGAATCTATTCTTGTTCATCAAATTATGTTGATCATTATATCCCACATATGAGTGAGATCATGTGATATGTATCTTTCTCCAACAGGCTTATTTCACTTAGCATGATGCTCTCCAGTTCCATCCATGCTGTTGCAAATGGTAAAGTTCCTTCTTTTTTATAGAAGCACTAGAGGCCCGGTGCACAAAAATTTGTGCACTCGGCAGGGAGGGGGGTTCCTCAGCCTGGCCTGTGCCCTCTCGCAGTCTGGGACCCCTCGGGAGATAATGACCTGCTGGCTTAGGCCTGCTCCCAGGTGGCAGAGGGCAGGCCCAATCCCTAGGTGCAGCCCCTGGTCGGGCTCAGAGCAGGGCCGATTGGGGAGTTGGGGCGCCGCCCCCTGTCATGCACAGAGCAGGGCGGATTGGGAGGTTGTGATGCCACCCTCAGTCACACTCAGGGCAGGGCCGATGGGGAGGTTATGGCTCTACCCCATCACACACAGAGCAGGGCCCGTGAGGGGGGGGGGAGGGCGGGGTTGGGGCACCGCACCCTGTCACACACAGAGCAGGGCCGATCAGGGGGTTGGGGCACTGCACCCTGTCACACACAGAGCCGCAGGGTGATCAGGGGGTTGGGGAGCTCCCCGCTATCAGGCACAGAGCAGGGCCTATCAGGGGGTTGGGGCGCCTTCCCCTGTCACGAACAGAGCAGGGTGGATAGGGAGGTTGTGGCCCCGCCCCCTATCACAGACAGAGCTGCAGGGCGATCAGGGGGTTTGGGCGCTGGCCCCTGTCACACTGATCCCAGTGCCAGGAGGCCTCGGGGCTCCGCTGACCCCGGTGCTGGGAGGCATATTACCCTTTTACTATATAGGGTAGAGGCCTGGTGCACGGGTGGGTACTGGCGGTTTGCCCTGAAGGGTGTCCTGGATCAGGGTGGGGGTCCTCACTGGGGTGCCTGGCCAGCCTGGGTGAGGGGATGATAGCTGTTTGCAGCTGGTCACATACCCTTCAGCGTGGGGGTCCCCACTGGGGTGCCTGGCCAGTCTGGGTGAGGGGCTGAGGGCTGTTTTCAGGCTGGCGGGTGACTGAAGCTCCCAACCGCTCCTTTTTTTCTTTTTTATTCTGGGCCAGCTTTAGCTTTGAGGCTTGGTTCCAGCTCTTAGGCCTCTGCTGCTGAAAGCAGGTTACTGGCCTTTGTTTACAATGTTGCGATCCTGCTGGCTGAAGCCCGGCAGACTAAAGCAGATTTCTGGGGTTTTGTTTAGCTTCTATATTTGTTACATAGTTGCTAAGATTTGCAGCTCAGAGGCCTGCAGCGGTAGGCGGGGAACGTTGGGGTCCTCTGTCACTGAAGCAAGCACGCCTCATGTTAGTTTCAAGCTGCCTGGCTGCCGGCCGCCATCTTGGCTGGCAGTTAATTTGCATATTGCCCTGATTAGCCAATGGGAAGGGTAATGGTCGTACGCTAATTACCATGTTTCTCTTTTATTAGATAGGATAGTATTCCATTGTGTAGACGTAGCACAGTTTTTTTAATTCACTTACCTGCTGATGGGCACTTAAGCTGTTTCCAAATCTTAGCTATTATAAATTGTGCTGCTATGAACATAGGGGTGCATATATCCTTTCTGATTGGTGCTTCTGGTTTCTTGGGATATAGTCCTAGAACTGGGATTACTGGGTCAAGTAGGAGTATCATTTTTAACTTTTTGAGGAAACTCCATACTATTCTCTACAGTGGCTGCACCAGTCTGCATTCCCACTAACAGTGCACGAGGGTTCCTTTTTCTCCACATAATCAACAGCACTTGTTGTTTGTTGATTTGTTGATGATTGCCATTCTGACAGGTGTGAGACGGTACCTCATTGTTGTTTTGATTTGCATCTCTTGGATGATTGCTGACTTTGAGCATGTTTTCATATGTCTCTGGGCCTTCTGTATGTCCTCTTTCAAAAAGAGTCTATTAGATCCTTTGCCCATGTTTTGATTGGATCATTTATCTTCCTTTTGTTAAGTTGTATGAGTTCTCTGTAAATTTTGGAGATTAAACCCTTATCGGAAATATCATTGGCAAATATGTTCTCCCATGCAGTGGGCTTTCTTGTTGTTTTGTTGATGGTTTCTTTTGATGTGCAAAAGCTTTTTATTTTGATGTAGTCCCATTTGTTTATTTTCTCCTTACTCTTTCTTGACCTAGGAGCTGTGTCTGTAAAGATATTACTATGACATATGTCTGCTATTTTGCTGTCTATGGATTCCTCTAGTATTTTTATGGTTTCCCATTTTACATTGAAGTCCTTTAGCTATTTTGAGTTTCTTTTTGTGTATGGTGTAAGTTGGTGATCTAGTTTCATTTTTTTGCATGTATCTGATCAAATTTCCCAGCACCATTTATTAAAGAAACTGGTTTGATTCCATTGTACGCTCTTGCCTCCTTTGTCAAATATTAATTAAGCATAATGGCTTGGGTCAATTTCTGGGTTCTCTGTTCTGTTCCATAGGTCTACATCTCTGTTCTTGTGCCAGTACCAGGCAGTTTTGAGAACCGTGGCTTGGTAGTATAGTTTGATGTCTGGTATTGTGATCCCTGCAACTTTGTTCTTTCTCAGGATTGCTGTGGCTATTTGGGGTCTTTTTTTTATTCCAGTTAATTTTTTGGAGAGTTTGTTCGAGATCTTTGTAATATGCCATTGGTATTTTAATGGTAATTGCATTGAATATGTAGATTGCTTTGGGTAGTATGGATATTTTAATGATGTTGATTCTACCAATCCATGAACATGATATGTTCTTCCATTTGTTTATGTCTTCCTCTGTCTCTTTTTTCAATGTCTTGCAGTTTTTCGAGTATAGGTCTTTTACATCCTTAGTTAAGTTTATTCCTAGGTATCTTTTTTTTTTTGGTGCAATGGTAAATGGTATTGTTTTCTTCATTTCTCTTTCTGTGAGTTCATTGTTGATGAATAAAAAGGCCATAGATTTCTGGCTGTTAATTTTGTATCCTGCTACATTGCCAAATTCATTTGTTAAGTCTAGTAGTTTTTTGATGGAGTCTTTGGGGTTTCCTATGTATAGTTTCATGTCATCTGTGAATAAGGACAGTTTTACTTCTTTTTTTCCAATTTGGATGCCATTTATTTCTTCTTGTTGTTTGATCACTATGGCTAGCACTTCCAGTACTATATTGAACAGGTGAAAGTAGGCATCCCTCTTGTTCCTGTCCTTAGGGGAATTGAGTTTAGTTTTTGCCCATTGAGTATAATGTTGGCTGTAGGTTTGTCATAGAAGGCCTTTATTATGTTGAGGTATGATCCCTCTATCCCCACTTTGCTGAGAGTTTTTATCAAGAAGGGTGTTGGATTTGTCAAATGCTTTTTCTGCATCAATTGATATGATTATGTGATTTTTGTCTCGCAGTTTGTTTACGTGATGTATACCATTTATTGATTTGCGGATATTGTACCATCTTTGCATCCCTTGAATAAATCCCACTTGATCATGGTGTTTGATCTTTCTAATGTAATGCTGAATCCGTTTTGCTAGATTTTTTGAGAATTTTAGCATCTATGCTCTTCAAGGATATTGGCCTGTAGTTATCTTTTCTTTTATGGTGTCTTTATCTGTTTTGGGGAATAGGGTAATGCTGACTTCATAGAAAGAACTTGGAAGTGTGCCTTCCTCTTGAATTTTTTGGAATAGTCTGAGGAGGATAGGTTTTAGTTCTTCTTTGAATGCTTGGTAGAACTCCCCTATAAAGCTGTTTGGACCAGGACTTTTGTTTTCTGGAAGATTGTTGACCACTAATTCAATTTCTTCGGTAGTTATCAGCCTATTCAGGTTTTTTGATTCTTCTTGATTGAGTTTTGGGAACTTACATTTTTCTAAGAATATGTCTATTTTGTCTAGGTTATCCATTTTGTTGGAATAGAGTTGTCTATAGTATTTCTTTCATAACCATTTATATTTCTGTGAGATCGGTTGTTATATCACCTCTTTCATTTCTGATTGTGTTTATTTGGGTCCTTTCTCTTTGCTTCTTGGTGAGCCTGGCTTGAGGTTCATCAATCTTGTTCATCCTTTTAAAGAACCAACTCTTGGTTTTGTTGATCTTTTGTATTGTCATTTTGGTCTCTATGTCATTTATCTCCACTCTGATCTTTATTATTCCCTTCCTCTGCTTACACTGGGCTTTTCTTGTTGCTCTCTTTCTAACTCTTTAAGTTGTAGGGTTAGATAATTTATTACCACTTTTTCTTGTTTTTTGAGGTAGGCCTGTAGAGCTATGAACTTCCCTCTCAAGACTGCTGACTGCTTTCACTGTGTCCCATAGATTTTGGATTGTTGTGTTTTCATTGTCATTTGATGACATGATGCTTTTTATTTCTTCTCTGATCTCTTTGGTAACCCACTCATTGATTATTAGCATGCTGTTTAGCCTCCAAGTGTTTTATTTTTTTATTGTTTTTATTGTAGTTGATTTCTAGTTTTATGCCATTGTGATCTGAGAAGATGCTTGACATGATTTCTGTCTTCTTGAATTTGAAGAGACTTTGCTTGTGTCCCAATATGTGGTCTATCTTTGAAAAGGACCCATGTGAACTTGAGAAGAATGTATATTCTGTGGCTTTGGGGTGAAATGTTCTGAAGATGTCATTTAATTCCATCTGATCTAGTGACTCATTTAGGATTTGTGTTTGTCCAGTGGGGTATTAAAGTCCCATACTATGACTGTATTGCTGTCACTCTCTCCCTTAATATCCTCCAGTTATTTTATGTATTTGGGTTCTCCTGTATTGGATGCATATATGTTTGCCAGAGTTATATCTTCTTGTTGAATTGTTCCCTTTAGTATTATGAAGTGGCCTTCCTTATCTCTTGTTATGGCCTTCACTTTGAGGTCTAATTTGTCAGATATAAGTATTGCTACCCCAGCTTTTTTTTTCATTTCCATTTGCCTGAAAAAACTTTTTCCATCCCTTCACCATCAGTCTGTGTGAGTCCTTTTTCCTGAGGTGTGTTTCTTATAGACAGCAGACATATGGGTCTTTTTTTCTTATCCACTCAGCTACGCTATGTCTTTTGATTGGGGCATTTAATTCTTTTACGTTTAAAGTTATTATTGATAGGTACTTGTATGTCTCCATTTTTATTCTTTATGCCTATGTTCCTTCTTTCCTTACTATTTCTTCTTTTTACAGCAGACCCATTAGCATTTCTTGCATTACTGGTTTAGTGGTAATAAACCCCCTTAAATGTTTTTGTTTTGTTTTGTTTTTTTGTCTTTGAAACTCCTGATTTCACCCTCAGTTTTGATTGTTAGCCTTTCTGGGTACAGTATTCTTGGATTCAGATCTTTTCTTTGCATGACTTTGTATATTTCATTCCATTCTCTTCTGGCCTTATGTGCTTCTGTTGAGAAATCAGTCAATAGTCTGATGGGAGATCCTTTGTAGGTAACTTTCTGTCTCTCTCTGGCAACCTTTTAGATTCTTACTTTGTCACTGGTGTTTATCATTTTAATCATAATATGTCTTTGTGTTGGTCTTGTGGGGTTCATCTTGTTTGGGACTCTGTGAGACTCACACAAGTCCAAGAATTATTTCTTGAACTGTCATTATTTCTTCAAATAGGTTTTCTATTCCTTGCTCAGTTTCCTCGCCTTCTGGTATACCTATTATGAGGATGCTGTTTCGTTTTGTGTTGTCCCAAGGTTCCCTTAGGCTCTCCTCCTGTTTTTTAAGGTTTTGTTTGTTTGTTTGTTTTGTCTGTTTTTTTCTAGATCAGGGGTGGGAAAACTTTTTGACTCAAGGGCCAGAATGGGTTCTTAAACTGGACCAGAGGGCCAGAACAAAAGCATGGATGGAGTGTTTGTGTGACTAATATAAATTCAAAGTAAACATCATTGCATAAAAGGGTACGGTCTTTTTTTTTTTTTTTTTTTTTTTTTTAGTTTTATTCATTTAAAACGGGCCGGATCAGGCCCGCAGGCCGTAGTTTGCCCACGGCTGTTCTAGATGCTGCTCTGCTTGGGTATTTTTTCCTACTTTGCTCACTGATGCAGTCCTCCACTTCTTCTAGCCTACCGTTGATGCTTTCTATTGACTTCTTTGTTGCAGCAATGTCATTTTTCATTTCTTCTTGGTTCTTCTTCATTTCCTCTTGGTTCTTACACATATTGTTGAATTTGTCTTCCATCCTTTTCAGTGACCTTATGACCATTGTTCTGAATTCTTTATCTGACATATTGCTTGCCTCTATTTCGTTTACTCCCTTTTCTGGTGATGCCTCCTTTTCTTTTGTATGTGGGATGTTTGCTTGTCTCCCCATGATTGCTCCTCTCAGGGTGTCTGGTTATGTAGCTCTCTCTCTCCTGCATTGACTTAAAGGCACAATATACAACACAACAAGATACAATGCACAGAGCACCAAACACAAATGTATTCATGATACTAATATCTCCAAATAAAGGTGACCACCAGAGAAAAGAGAATTAGGGGATAGAAAAGAGTGCAAAAATGATATTGAGAAAAGGAAAAAAAATATGAGAGAAAAGAAAGAAAAGAAAAAAGAAGGGGAAAATATATGTAAACTCTAATAAAACAACTAATCCAAAAAATGCAAACAACAAACACCCAAACAACAAACACGCAGATGAATCTGAGGAGGCAGAGCTTTCTTTAGGCAATAGCTGATCTTTCTGTCGATTGCCTCACCACCTGTGTTTAATTCGCCAATTCTGGTGTTGTTCGATTCAGCTGTTTCTTCTATCTGCTCTGTGAAAAGGTTCAGGGATCATCTGCGTATTTGGTGTCGCTTTGTCTCCCCCTGGACAGATTTTTTAGGCACTTGCAGTTGGGGATTCTGGAGTCCCGGTGTTTGTGGGTTCACAGCTGAGGCAGCTTGTCCCTGGGTGTTGTGGTTGTAGGGTCCCAGGAGGTATTCGAGGTTTCTCCAGTTGAAGGTAATGTTGGGCTTCTGATTACAGTGGTCTCCCCTTCAAGATGGTTCAGTCTTTGCGGCAGAGCCGGCTTCTCTGGGGGGAGTTTCAGCAGCAATTGAGGCTTCCCAGCTAGGGGAGCCTGGTCTGCCAGTTCCCAACAGTCCCTTGGAATATAGCTGTTCCTCACTTACAAATACAGACACTCCCCATATGTCCACGCACTCTCCTTTTGTTCTGTCACTCACACACTATCTTGCAGCCTGCCATTTCATCAGCAGCCATCTTGGATTCCCCAGGGAAGGAGTTTTTACAGCATTTTATTGTAGCATCTTGTTACAATAAAGGGTTAGTACCTGGGGTGTGGTTTGGGGGGAATTTGAGACAAAGATGACATATAAGGGGAAGGTTTTGAATTGTGGATGAGATGAGATGCTTTGCATCCTTGTATTTTTTAGAGTCATGGGACCGGTACTTGCCTCTTACCTCTCCTACTGACCTGGTCCCAATCAGAATCAATATGCCCAGTGTTCATGATTGTACACTGCCTTTCTCTCTACTTCCAATGAAGAAAACCTGGAAAATATCAGCAGTTCTCTGAGAGCATCTAAACTGGTGAGGAACTTGTCCTAGACAGTAATGCATTATTTTTAAAAAATATATATTTTTACTGATTTCAGAGAGGAAGGGAGAGAGATAGAGAGTGAGTGAGAAGCATAAATGATGAGAGAGAATAATTAATTGGTTGCCTCCAGCAAGTCCCACGCTGGAGATCGAGCCCGCAACCTGGACATGTCCCCTGACTAGGAATCAAACCATGACCTTCTGGTTCATAGGTCAATGCTCAATCACTGAGCCATGCTGGTTGGGCACAAAGAATTATTTGCAAAGATCAAGATTGTTCCAATTGGATTTCTAGTTTCCATGTTTTGGAAGCCAGTCTGCCTACATCAGAGCCCAGGAGTGACAACCCCTAGTTGCATACATCCAACTTTGTTCATCCATCCTCTGACTTATCCCGGGACTATATGATATAGTCAAATAGTTTTACTAAGTGTAAAAAAAGTATCTCCTCATCCCTGATTCCTGCTCCCTCAAGTTAATAATATTCTGAATAAATATCATTAGCTCTTTCAGCTATATCTTTTTTAAATTCATTTTTATGTTTACAGGTACCATTTTTATTCATTTATACTTTCCTGGAAAATATAGTATCTTCTTATTTTCCCTTTGGAAAATAAAATTTAGATCTGTTACATGTACCACCCTCTGCATACATACACCAGCCCAGACCAATCTCCTCCACTCTCCCAAGATTAATAAGCTATAATTTTGAGATTACTGTGCAATGTTTACTTTATTATAACCATGTTAATATTATTTATAGCTGAGCCATGTGGTATTGCTTTCTTTCAACACTTTATTTTTGTTTTTATATCATAATAATGTATATTTTTTACTTGCTGGGATTTTTAAAATTTGTCAATCAAAAATCATCCTCAAATAATCTGACAGTTGATACAAGTGAATCAGGTTGTCTAATCTTTCTTTATTCCACTCTTCACACCTTTTTTCCCCCTTTCCTCTCTCCCTTCCTACTTTTCAGGAATCTGGACTCATAATTCTCCATGCTTGCCATCATTCTGGTATCTCCCTTTATGGGAATTCCTATGTTTCAAAATTGTCTTATTTTTTCCCTTCAAACTTGATCAACAATTTATTCTAGATTGAGAATTATCTCCTTCAGAATTTAGCATGGGAATGTTACTGTTGGAAAGTGCTGACCTTTTGTATGTAATCAGTATGTTTTCTCTCAGCAGAACTGTTGAGGATCATTGCTTTGTTCACAGTATTAAGAAATTTCATGATGATATGCCTTGATGTGGGTCTTTTACATCCATCATGATTGATATTCAGTGTTATTTTATTATTATTATTATTATTATTATTATTATTGATTTTTGGAGAGAGAGGAAGGGAGAAACATTAATGTGAGAGCAAAACATCTATCCACTGCCTCCTGCAGGCCTTTTACCAAGGGTCAGGGTGGGGATCAAACCAGCAACCTTTCTGTTCAGGAGATGACACCCAACTAACTGAGCACATTGACCAGGGCTCAGCAGGCTTTCCAAAGTGCTTCTAGAAACCTCTATTCTTTATTTCTGGGACATTCTTGTTTTTTACATTTTAGTATAATTATTTATCTTTGAGGGATTTTAAAAAGATATTTGTGCTCTTGGATTGACATTCTGAATTTTTCTGTGTTATGATCGTTTTAATTTTTTATCTCTTTTATGACCACTACTGCCGATCTTTTCTAAAAAGCCTTCCTTTGTGTTTTATAATATTCACTATGTATTCATTCAACACACTTTTTTGAATTCCATGCAGTCAGGGAACTATTCATGGAGAATCTGAATATTAAGCAAAAGCTTGATAGAATTGAGGGAATAAGCAAATGCCTGGGGGAAAGAAATGCCAAAAAATAGATTTAGCAAAGCTCCTGAGATGTTTATGTGAATGATAGGTGAGGCTATTTGGACTAACTCTCCTTTTACAAATAACCAAATGTTCTGAATAAATATATTTTAAATCTTCTTGAAAAGCAACTGTGACCTCAAAATGCCATTTTCTGCTATAAAGAACCAGAAGACTTTGGAGAACTAAAAGAATCCAGGCCTGTGGCTGGAAATGTACAAGATGGACCTGGAACATCTTGTTACATCAAAAAGCAAAGATGCTACTAAAGATTTTCAGGAATCAGGCGCTAACTTGACGAGGTTGTGAACATCAATAAGAACAGAATTTTGTAATAGAGTGTAGCAGATCAATGATATATAAATGTATGAAATTTATAATGATATTTAAGAAAAAAATTAATCTTTGGAGGAACCTAGAGAACTATCTTATTCTGAAAAATTAAAAAGGTAAAAGTGAAGTATTTATGCGTTTTCTATCTATAGAAATATATCACAGAAAAATCAAATATTTGATGAGAGGAAGTTTCACCTTATAGGAGTATTCCATTTAATAAAACTAAGAAATTATAGAATTAGGATATGTGATAAACTGTAATGAAATAAAACACTTAGTTCTAGACAGTGATTTTCAAAGCTTAAAAGTGTTACAAAAAGAGAGACAACCAGATAACTATGTCTCTCCTGATGGAAATACATATCAAGTACATATGAAGAATTCTTGCCCAAATATTGAATCTAAGTTGGGCCAAGTCTCTACATCTAATTAGCCATAATAAAGATTATTGGGATAGAGAAACATATTTAATAATACCAAAGGGATGCAATTAGAAAAATCCAGACTGAGATACTCTAGGAAAATGGACCAACTTTTCAAAAATAAATTACAAAAGGGATAAAAAGGGAGAGAGTGAGAAAGGAAGAGAACCCTACAGATCAAAGGAGGATTAAGCAACCTGGATGACAATCACAATGTCACAATTTGGATCCTGATTTTGGAAGAACCATGAATAAAGTAAAATACAGAATAAAATAAAATAGTGAGACAACCAGAGATTTGAAATCTATGGTGATATAAAAAAGTTATTTTTGGGGAGTATGAGATAATGGTTTTGTAGGAATATTTTTAAAAGGAGTAATTATCTTTCAGAAGTATGTCCTGAAATACTTATTGATTACATGTTATTTGTCCAGAATGTTCTTCAAAATAATTTGGGATGGTGCATGGGTGATGTTTTAGAGGTAAACTATTAACCATAAGTTAATAATATTTAGAAGCAGCTCATAGGTACGCAGAGTTCATTATGCTATTCTCCCTACTTTGATATAAGCCTCAATTTTTTCATAACTATTGTTGTTATTTATTGCTGTTTTAAAAGAGGGGTTAGACAATATTTTGTACCACTGAGAACATGAATTATAATTATTTGTAAAGGTTTTATTCTCCTGGCAAGATTTCTTTGTTTTTTACTTTTCTTCTATTTTCTTTGCTTTTGTGTGAGTGTTTGTTTGGGGTCTCATCTTTTCTTTTGGAGGCTGTCATATGCTGTTTGGAGGCTTCAGTCTATCTGCTGATATGCCAGGGCTGCAGAAACTCCGTGTATATACATGGGACTTACTAGGGATGAGTTTCATTACAGGGTCCAGAGCAGACCCAGAGCCCTGCCTGCTAGAATCTATATATAGTTCCTATTGGAGTTGTGGATCCACCCCCCTCCCCACCACCCCACAAAGAGCATCTGTCAACCTCTTCCACTGGAGGAAGGGAATGAGGTAGATTAGAGAGAATATGTTTGGGTTGCCATTTTTCTGGAAGCTGGATGTGGGGCCTCAGTATATAGAATTTCCCCTACTTTTTTTTTTTAAGACTTTCTTTTCAGCAAGAATCCATACTCTCAGCGGGGTCCAGTATTCCTGAATGCAAAGAAACAGCTTCTACCTTTCCCAAGTTTTTCTGCTTTCTCTTTTTCTGCTGGGAGGAAGAAGTCTCTGAATATTATTTCTAGCTCTTAGAATTTTTTAGTCATAGGACCAGAAATGCTTTTAAATATCATGGAACAAATCCTCTCATTTTCTCTCTAACTAACTATAATACTAACTTTAATATAGTAACAAACTAACTAATATATAACCAATATAATAATCAAGTAACCAATTATAATACTTACAATCAGTGGTCCACAGTGAGCATTTAAGCACTAATATCTATATTTTCATTGTTTTCTTGCTGGCTAGCCCATAAGTGCAGTGTTTCCTAGCTTTGTCTCATCTTGTCTCCTCCACAATTTAATAAATAAGTCTGAATATCTACTATGTACACTTTAAAGATTTATTAATGGATAAGTTTTGCTAAGACTGCACTAGCTATTCTCTGAAATTATTGTTCATATCACTGGCAGATGGTCTGGTCCTTCATTACTGTTCCACGGCTCCCTGTTTTGGGTAGGAAGGAGTGCTTGTTCATCATTGTCCTTTTAAGCTCATCTTGTACCTTTGAATTTGCCCTGAACCTCTATCGTCTCTTACGTTTTTGTAGTGTTGGGTATTTTTTATGCTTGCTAATTTGTGGTGCTCATTATGCAAGTCACTAGTTTTATTTTGTCAGTACATTTCTGCAATTTACCTGGGTACACGGTTCATGTACTGTACTCCATCAGCTATTTCTCATCTCACATCTGTGTCTTGGAGTGAGGATGGGCTGGTGTCTACAAGGTAGAATGCTAGCTTTTAGAATATCTTTTGAAATCAGCCCTCCAATCTGCCTCTTTTCTTTTCAAATATATAACTTAATTATATGTTCCTTCTTTTTAAAAATCTCTTTCACTGAAATGATACTTTAGAATATAATTAATACCTCGCATTTGTAGGGTTCTTGTGTTCATTAAAGCACTAATTCATCTATTTCCACATTGTATTTTTTTATAACATCCCAGTGAGTAGGTGGAACAGGCTATTGTTATTCTCATTCAGAGATGCAAATGTGAAAGTAAAGAAATTACCTTTCACATGATTTCCTGATGGCTATGCAGAGGATGAGTGGTGGACCTGGGACCGAAATTCCACTTATCTGACTCCCTGTGTCACCCTCTTTTATTCATCTGCCAACAGTGTTCACCCTCTGCATGTGGATCTCATTCTAAGGCCGAATAGTATGACCATGGCCACCCCGGGGCCTCTACCTTGTTGCTTTCCCGTTGAGTTATTCCTTCATTTATCATCCTGTTGTGGCACCTCCTGTGACTCTAGACTCACCTGTGGGAAGAAGACCTTTTAAACCTGCCATAAATCAGATACATTTTACCATGCTGTTGTCTGTGGTCTTTGAAAAATCTATTTTTTAGTTAAGACATTTTTCTTAGGCAAGTAAAAGTCTCTTCTCACTTTAATGAAAACATGAAGCTCTGTTCGATGTCATCTGAGTTTTCCTATGTGATGAGGTCCCTCTGCAGAGTGAGTGTTTCTGCCCAATGGCTGATAAGGTGCATCAGCTTCCATTACTGCCCCTCCCCCCCCTCCTTTCTGACCCCACTCTCCTTCCTCCTAAAGTGTTGCATTTCTAGACATTTATGGAATCAGTCTGCATCAGTGATAAAACAATGCATAAATTCATCAAAGCTCCCTCTGCATTTGTCTTCATCTATCTCTGTTCCATTTACCTGGAAGGAAAACAAGAGTCAACACACTGATTATGCCACCTCAATGAGAGAAAAATAACCATATTTCTCAAGAGAAGTTCAATTTGGTAATAAGTCAAATGCCCAGGATTTTGAGAGAGTGTAGTTTCATCAGATACTCATGTCCATCCTTGGACAGGTCACACCACACTCTCTAATGCTACTCAGATTGGGTACTAGTAATATTTAAAAGTTACCATGGAGTTGTGGAAGTTGTATCTAGATTTTGCAGAGCAGCCTAAGGTGTCAGTCAGCAAAAGCTTTCAGAGAATGCAAAGTTAATTAAGTTATGGAGACAATGGTCCAGGTAATTCAGGTCCAAATGTTGCTTTGGTGTGAAATGTTCATATAATCAAAGTAGAAAATACTGACCTTCATTCTTGGGTTATTTCCCGTAATTGTTTATTTAAAAAAATAACAGCCATGTTCTATACCCTTAAAAGCACCCAGGACATTCAAATTCTGCTTGTTGAAGACAACAGAGAATGAAGGCAGAACCATTGTGTGCTAAAATACCTCTTGTCTAACTCACTTTGTGCTAAGCAGTGTGAGTGCTTTGGTAACAGTGAGTTTCTGCCTTGAAGAACTTACACACATGTTTCTAGACAAGAGAGCTATGTATAGAGCAGTGCCTAAACCTGGGCCTGTCTAACACGAGGCAAGTCGGTGCAAAGTCCCAGTGTAGTCAGGTGACAGAGAATGGAAAAACTGTGCCTGGCTGAGGAGACGGGACTGCTTCATAGAGAAAGTATGGTGAGGGTGATGTTTTCTGTGAAGGATAGTCATATTTTGATAGACAGCGGGTGAGGAGAGGCCAGGTGAATGGCATGATCAAAGGCATGGAAACCGAAAGGACTATGACATTGCAGGAGGCCAAGGGGAAATGGCTTGTGTGGGGAAGCAGTCAGCTCCTCTGAGACCTTAAAAACCTCTGGAAATGAAGCCTCTCAGTACCTTTTCAAAGATCTTTCTTTTAACTCCCAGTGGATGACAACCAATTTTTAGAGAGCCCTATTTGAGTGTCAAACTTGGAAAACGACATTCAGCTGACATTTTACAATTTGCACACATTTTGCAAGGGCTTTTTTTTTAAATGTGTGAAACCAAACTGTGAGAAGACAAAATAAGGTTGTATGGCAACACCCGATATGAGAGTAAATCCGAACATTGATTCAGCTAAAACATTCTTCCATTTCAGGTTGCATGGGTGAGGATTATCCAAGACTGCTAGGTATAATAATAATAATAAAAAAAAATGTCTAGTGTTAGGTAATTACTTAAATGGTATGAATTTACATAGATACCAAGGGTTTAAGAACCAAAAAGGAATTTAGATATTGCCCATTTCAGAACCCCAATTGTATGGATAAGGAAGGTCCCATCAATGAAGGTATGTGCTTTTCCATTGTCACAAGTTAGAGCTGGGATCAAGGTTAAGGTTGGCATTCTAACTTATTATTCAGGGTTCCTTCTAGTGTGTTATGAGTGTGTGTGTGTGTGTGTGTGTGTGTGTGTGTGCATGCACACATACCTATATATAGACATACCAAATAACTCAAAATAAATTACATCAAAAGAACTCAAAAGAGCAGAACCCTCAAGCCTCTCACTTGTCATGTGCCTATAGAGGCCCACAGGGAATAGCTGCTGAGTAAGTTTGATGAAATGTTTCAAACAGTAAAGAGATAGCCAATTTAAATACATTCAGAATGAAAAGATTTCCTTCTGACTTTTAATTACATTATATTGATGTTCCTTTGGAGACATCATTTGTTGACTGTGATTATTTCTCTCCCACTCTGTCTTATTTTCTTCTTCTTTTATTTAACCTGAAAAAATCATTATATGCCTCCCAATCCATAATAAATACTGATTTGACCACATGAAGGTAGCAGATTGTAACTTCCAGGCAGTTCTGATCCAGTTTACTGGTAATTGTTAAATAGTGTTTCTCCAATGTGGCTAACTGGCTTGGAGACAACATCGAGATTACTTTTCCAAAGTGTTAAATTATTTTACCTAAAAAACATTTATTTCATTTAACACAATGACTTTTTCCATCATTTTCAGAGACTATACAGTGTAAGGTAAGGACAGTCCATTCATGGCATAAACACTGCTTAGGCCCAAACTTCTTGCAAGGCACTTACTAGATCCTGTTGAAGATCAAGATAAATGAATTACAATCCCTTTTCTTGTTGAATTCACAACCTGGTGGGAGAAACAGACATGTCCCCAAAGAGCTTTACTAATAATATCTTCAAGTCTCCTTTGAATGAGATTTTTAAAAATCATATACCACAAATTTGTAACCGAGGGCACAGTTGTGTGGGCACCACAGGAAGGGAATTTGGATGTACTGGGCTCTGGGTGCAACTTCAAAAAATAGATGTTCTTTTTAATTTTTAAAAAAATGTATTGTTATTGATTTCAGAAAGGAAGGGAGGGGGAGAGAGAGATAGACAGGTCAATGATGAGACAGAATCATTGATTGGCTGCCTCCTGCATGCCCCACACTGGGGATCAAGCCTGCAACCCAGGCATGTGCCTTAACTGGGAATCAAACCATTACCTCCTGCTTCATAGGTGGAAGCTCAACCACTGAGACACATTAGCCGGGCAGAAGAGATGTTCTTCAAGGCAGAATTTTAATAGTTGGAAATGTGGCAGAAGGGCATTCCAAGTGGAGGTGTCCGGAGCAATGAGGTGGTAGTGCAGGCCATGGTCTGAATATGACAAGTTCAGTGATGTGCATAGGTGTGGTGAGGTAGGTAATTGGAGCCATGGAAGGGCTTCAGTGAAAGTATGTTGATTATGGTTCTTAAATTGTGGGGCTGGGGAAGAAGCATTGGATGATGAATGGCTTAGAATGATGGAACACAGGCATTGAGGTCAAACAAATTCAGACACAGAGGTACGTGGTGATTTTCCTCTCTTTATATCCCCCATGTCTATACTCTTATTTAGATTCCAGTAAAGTAGCAGGACTTTTGCTTCTGGGCCAGATGTGTTCCTTTTGGGTTTGTGTATCCCAGACTGACCCTTGCTTCTTATTTCTCTTGTCACTGTTTGTCCATGTGACACTAGGAGAGATAGCATTTTCTAAAGCTTTACTCTTTGTCCAAAGACTGCAGAATACATTATCTGTTTTCTTCCCTTGTGCACTCAATCCCTCCTTCTCTTTTCTGTTTCCTTTAATATTTATGGAATTCCTTTAATTTGTAAAACACTAATTCATCATATAAACTTGGCTAATTCTCTTGAGTTTTCTGGGCTAAATTTGCATACATAAAATGAAGTATTTCAGTCATATGAATTCAGGGCCCTTTTAATGTTAACAATCTTTGCAAAAGAAATTTTAAGAATAGTAGTTATACTTGTATAGCCTAAAATCATTTATTTCCACTGGCAAAACTCACTGCCTGGAGAGGTGCCCTTGTCCCCATCAATGTAACCTCTTTTCTAACATTTTGTAGATTGTTTCTCTATTGGTCTGACAAAGTCTTCTTTTGCTGGCCTCCAGGAACACCCTTCTGAGGGTACTAATAGATAAAACAATGGCAGGTAAGTGGGAATATAGGTGGTGGTTGCTCAGACCCAGAAGTAGGAGGACTCAAAGGATGAACATGATTTTCACAGATCTCTGAAGGCCAAAACTAGCTGCCAAATGGTGATGGAGAAAGATTGCAAGGATGGTCTTATAAACAGGTAGATGTAGATAGGTGAGCAAAAGCGATACAGGTGAGACAATTGGACATAATTTCTGTGTGTTGGTCTATGAGCTGAACACATATTTTGTTGTTGATTTATTGAGTAGCTATTTATATAGGCATTTCTCAAGAAGACAATAGCCAAGCTGATAGTACCCTGAAATAAAAGCAAAGTATGATAGCCCTAACTGGTTTGGCTTAGTGGATAGAGCGTCGGCCTGTGGACTGAAGGGTCCCGGGTTCGATTCCAGTCAAGGGCATGTACACCTGGGTTGCGGGCACATCCCCAGTAGGGGGTGTGCAGGAGGCAGCTGATCGATGTTTCTAACTCTCTATCCCTCTCCCTTCCTCTCTGTAAAAAAATCAATAAAATATATTAAAAAAAAAGCAAAGTATGATAAAATATTTTTTTAAAATATTGGTCATGCTGTAGAGTATTTCTTAGCCCTAACTGATTTCTCAGATACCTCCTACATGCTGTGGAAGGAAGTTCAATGGGAGTATTCCAGGTTTCCATTTGCTTTTCTCTCCTAACTGACATGGCTAGCAAGCTTTAGGTTATGATCTGCTACATTTAGCCTTTGTTTTGTATGCGTGTTTGTGACACAATTTGAAAAAAAGTTCCACTTAAGCCTGGGATGGGCAACTGCATTTTTCCAATCGACCTTCATGGGTTCTGAGTTTAGAGCTAAACCAGAGGCTGTCTGTATTCCAGTTCAATTATGCCAGCGAAACGTGATTTCATTGTTCAAAATGAAATGGCTTCTTTTTTTAAAAGGCTCTCAGACATCAAATAATTTCTTTAAAAAATAAACTGCAAATGAGTCAGACCAATGCAAAATTAACTCCATGAAATATACTTGAGCTCCACAGTTAAAAAGGAAAATAATCCTCAACAAATTATGCAAAGAACTTAAGAAGTCAGTAGCATTTATTGACTTCTTAGTGTATACTGTATCCTGTCATAGAATTATTAGGGGGGGTGTGTGTGTGGAATAGAGGGCTGCAGGCTTTCCTTGACCATCTAATGACCTTCATAGTTAGATTTTTCTTAAAACAAACTCAAGATATCGCTGTACCTACTCCCAAGATTCTTTATCTTTAGGATTCTATGAGCATAATTCTGAATTAGAAAAAGGAAACTTTGACATGGGTTGTCCAATTCCAGATATAAGGCATATTTTTGGTTTGGAATATTCTGATCTATCTCTGGAATAAACATTGGTATGATAGGAAAACTGGCTTCCAAGGAGGTGAGTGGCAGGCAGCTGAAGCTCAGGGAGGAAACCAGACAGTGAATGGAAGGTGGGGGTTGAATTTACTCTCCAATCCAATGGGACACAAGGTGCTAGAAATAAAACAGATACCGGATTTGTCTAAGGTAATAGCAGAGCATAATCTGGTCCAAATGTTCCATCTAGAAAAGTGTATTTCTATGTAAGGTGTTCTAGTCCATATGGTATGCTATAAAAAATATCATACATGAGTGACTTATAAGAGGAGAATTTTATATCTCACATTCTGGAGGTTGGGGATTCCAAGGTCAGGATGCTGGTAGATTCAATGCCTGGTGAGGGCCTGCTTCCTGGTTCTTAGATGGCCATCTTTTCACTGTATCCTCATGTGATGGAAGGGGTGAGGGATCTCTCTGGGTCTCTTTTATAAGAACATTAATTCCATTCGTGAGGTCTCTGCCCTTATGACCTAATCTCCTTCCAAAGGCCCCCACCTCCGAATACCATCACATTGGGGATTAGACTTCAACATATACATTTTGAAAGCAGTATGAAGTGAAAGGGCAAGGGAAAGAAAAGGGAAACAGAGAACCCACCAAGGATCATCTTTTTCCTCCCATTTACCTTCCAGGTGAACCTAGACTCGGGCTCACAGACAATGCTAGACTTCTAACACTCCATCTGAGCTACATTTAAAATAATGGAGAGGCAGAATAAAGTAGAAATTAACTGAATGAACTGTGGAGCCAGACTGCCTACATTTGAACCCTAATTTTTTTTAAATATATTTTTTATTGATGTTTTTTACAGAGAGGAAGGGAGAGAGATAGAGAGTGAGAAACATCGATGAGAGAGAAACATCGATCAGCCGCCTCCTGCACATCTCCCACTGGGGATGTGCCTGCAACCCAGGTACATGCCCTTGACTGGAACCGAACCCGGGACCCTTCAGTCCGCAGGCCGACGCTCTATCCACTGAGCCAAACCGGTTTCAGCTGAACCCTAAATTTTACATCATTCTAATTGCATGTCATTGGGCCATTTACTTAACTGATCTCCAAAAAGGAGGAAATAATGGTATTTGTCTGACATGATATGGTAGAATTGAACTGGTTAGTTCCTGGGAAGTGCACTGAAGAGTGCCAGAAACATAGTAGGCACTCAACAATATTGTTAGGATTATTATTACTGTAGTGTCCACTAGTTAGTGTATTGTGAGAAAATTACAATTACTGACATGTTGGATGACTTCAGAGATAAGAAGCAAGTTTTCCCAACAAAGTTTCATCTTTACCAGATCATCATCATTAAAATGGGGACAGAACCCATGAGTCATGACTCATGAATTATTCAAATTTCAAATTGTATATTATTATAATAGACTAGAGGCCTGGTGCACAGGATTTGTGCACTGGTGGGGGCATGCCTGCAGGGATAGGTCCGCTGTGGAAGTGCTGCTTATCCAGGTCAGCTGAGTGGCTGTGGACCCGCCCTCTGAGTGGCTGCCCCCTGGTCCGTCATCTTCCATAGAGCTGGAGCACTCGCCTCTCCATAGGACCTGGTCACGGCCAGGCCCAGGGAGAGTAGCACTGAGAGGCAGCGGAGTAGACCTCAGTCCCGCAGCGGCAATGACCTGCCTCACAGCCTCCGGGGTTAGCTCTGTGAGCCCGGCGGTGGCACTGTGTGACCTGCGGGCATCCAGAGGAGGTGGCAGGGAGTGAGGAGGTGGAGCCTGGGGCGAGGAGGCCACGATCACAGCCCGGGTTCCTGCCTGTTGGCCCGGGGTTGGCAGCGGGATCAGCTGCTCATCCCTGTCAGCCAGGTGGTGCTCCCACTGTGTTAGCGCACTGACCACCGGGGGAAGCCCCTCCATTGAGCGCCTTCCCCCTGGTGGTCAGTGCGTGTCGTAGCAACTGGTTGACCAGTTGTTCTGGTCATTCCACTGTTTGGTCACTGGGCTTTTATTATATAGGCTAGTAAGCCACGGGTAATATCTTTGAATCTGGGTCAGATTTTGATCAAGTAAGAGAAGAGACACTAGGAGAACAAGGGATTGGGAATGAGGGCTATAGATTGGAGAAAGCAGTTCCATGGAAATGGAGACCCACTGCCAAGGCTTGAGATAGTAACACAAACCTTGTTGACCTTGCAGTTTTGCCAGCAGATGCTCTGGACCCAGACATGACTATTAATTACACTTACAGTAACATATACAAAGAACTGGGTTTTATGGAATTGAAGGCTGAAAGTGTTGAAATATAAATTGTTTTCCCCATTTTGGTTCTTCCTTAAGTCTTGAGTTTCTAAATGTGCTTGGTAATTTTTCTTTTCATGCAGCTATTGCTTTACATTTTTCCAGTGGTTGGTGCATGTGCTGAATATTTATAGAGAAACTCAATACACTATAGATCTTGTAAGTGCCTCGAGGGCAGGATCTGGGTTAATAAAGTCATAAAATTATTCATAACCATTCTGGGTGAGAGGCATATAGTATTACAAAACTATATGAATGTTAATAAAAGACAGAAAAAAACCTACATCACAGGTCACCAAAGCCAAAACGGTGGCCAGAGGAGGGTTTAGTGTTTGAATCAACCTGAAATCTTGTTTCAGAAAGTAAGTTGGTTTGGGAGTATTTGACATCTTGCTCCCTGGCATATGTCATCAGTGTGGCTCAAATAAACTCATAAAAATAATCTAAAAAAGAAAGAAAATAAGGTGATTTTATATACTACTCAGACTAGGTTATTCTGTGGGTAGCAAAAATCCTAGTGGCTTAAAACAAGGTTAACTTTTTGCTCACATTAAATATCCACCTGAGATCAGCCAAGAGCTCTGCCCCATACCATCTCTGTTCTGGGACACAGGCTGCGAACAGCCCCCATCTGAAGCATGGCCAGTTGCCAGGGCAGAGCAAAATAAATTGTTATGAGTTCTGCACTGTTCTTTTGTTGTTGTTGATCCTCACCTGAAGATATTTTTTCGTTGATTTTTTTAGAGGTAGTGGAAGTGAGGAAGGGAGGGAGAGAGGGAGAGAGAGAGAAAAATCAATTGGTTGCCTTCTGCACTCAGCCAGACTGGGGCCAGGGATCAAGCTTGCAACCAAGGTACATGCCCTTAACCAGAGTGAAAGAAGAGACCCTTCATTCCAAGGGCCAACTCTCTAACCACTGATCAAAACCACTGAGCTAAATCACTGAGCCAAATCAGTAGGGCTGCACTTGTCCTTAAAGTTTCAACTAGAAAATGATACATATTGCTTCAACCAGGAAGTGACGCTCACCACTTCCATTCATATTTCCCGAAGCAAGTCCTATAGTCTTGCTTAACTTGAATTAGGTTGAAAATAACTATTTTATTCTTGTGCACAAATGACGGAGCTTGGAAACATTTGGGAAATTTTATTAGTGGCTGCTACAGGGAGCTCATAAATAAATATAACATTGCCAGATTATTTGTGTTTACTCAGGGTACGTAAACCTACATAGGTCAGATGTTAAAAGCTTCATAAAGAACATACCATAAAATAAAGAACATTAACATTTATCTACTGAGTGTCTACTACATATAAGAAGAAAAAGAATCCTAACTACAATCAGTAAGCAAGATCTATAAAATGCTTCATATAATGAACTCTCTGAGCATATTGTTAGTTGGGCATACTCTCACTAAAGTGGCTAAAACCAGTTAAACAAGTTTCTTCACATAATAAGATGTTTGGAAATCAGAATTTGCTGTTAGTCATGCCTCAAGGATTCATGCACTTACAGTGCTTTTGCTCTGTCATTGTTAGCATATTAGCCATTGGTTATCACATTTGATACTTCTAGGTCATAAGGTAGCCATTGCAGGTCAAGTTGTCCTCTACTCAAAGCTGGGGGAAGAGAGAAGGTGCTAGTATTAGCTATGGCTGAGGGCTGTTTGGAAAAGCGGTTCCTTGTACCATTCCTAGCTTCTAGTGATTTGCCAAGTCATTGGAATTCCTTGATTCACAGAAGCATCATCTATCTCTGCCTTCTTGTCACATGGCTTCTTCCTGTGTGCATCTTTGTCTCCAACTTTTCCCTTTTTATAAGTACACAACTTACATGAATTAGGGTCCACATTAATGACCTCATTTTAATTTTCTTACCTTTGTGAAGACCCTTGATCTCCAAACACAGTTACATTCTGAGGTACTGGGGGCTAGAACTTAAACATATGAATTTGGGGAGAAGACATTTCAACCCATAACAAGAGGGAACAACATAAATAAAGGCTTTACAAAAAACAAAAACAAAATAAATTCATGTAAAACTACCATCTCTGTGATACTAAAATATATAAGGTGAATAAGAAAAACAGGGATAGTCTGGCTGGTGTCGCTCAGTGATTGTGCATCAACCTATGAACCAGGAAGTCAAGGTACTACTCCCAGCAGGGCACATGCACAGGTTTTTGAGCTCTATCCCTAGTAGGGGGTATGCAGGAGGCAGCCAATCAATAATTTTCTCTCATCATTGATGTTTCTATCTCTCCCTCTCTTCCTCTCTGAAATCAATACAAAATATAGTTTAAAAAAATAAAGGGAGAAAAACATGGATAGATATTAAAGGGTCTTAAAAACCAAATAGATTGATTTATCTACTGAATGCAGTAGGAAATAGAAACATACACAGAGGAATATCTGGAGTGGGGGAAGGAAAGGAGGGAAGGGAGAGGGATCAGGTGTTAGGCAGGTGTTGATGTGGGACCGAGAGCATTAATAATAGAACGGAAATTAAGGTCAAGCAACAGACATGAGAGGCATTTGCAAAGCACAAAAGCTAGGATTGTGTGATAGGTAACATACATTGGAAAAATGAAAGAGAAGAGTCAACAGTGTCATTGAGGAAACATACCTGAATGTAACATGCTTACCATGGGAATTTTGGAAAGAAGTGGGAGAGGAGAGATTTTCCCTTTAAATTTCACATATTCTTTATCATTGCTTTAAAAAAAAACAATGAGTATCAAAATCTGGTTTACTTTCAGGACAGTTGAAGAGTACTTTTTTAAAGCTGATGATGTGTTGGACTGCGCAAAGTGAACTGAGATAATTCTGAGGCATCTGAGTAGAGGTGTCTGATTGGAGATAAAAAGACTGAGGTCGTATAGGAATTATTCACATAGAAGTGATTGATACAGTAAAAAATTAACAGCAGGGTAATGATAATTATTTAGAAGCTTGAATAATAATAGTAATTATTATGTGCCTACCAGGTGCCAGAAACTTTATGTATGTTGTCTCATCTAATCCTGGCAATTACTATATACGATAGCTATATTATTTCTGCTTTACAGATGAGAAACCTGGAGCTTTGAAACATTAAGCAATTTGCTAGGGATCATATAGCATGTAAGGGTTGGGGGAGCCAGCCTTTGAACCCACCCCTGTCAAACTTAAAAGTTTATGTGCTTCAACTCCACTCTACTTGAGGATAATTACTTCATCAGATGATAATGAATTTCTTTCACGGAGCAGTGTAGTAGGAATCACATAGGAAATAAAACTTAGCGGTTTTCTACAGGTGGCTGGAAATTACATTCCCTCCTCTTTATGTGACACAGGCCAGATGAGGGGCATGCAGAATATGATATGTCTGACAGGGGGAAATTATAACCCATTAAGCTACAAAAGTTCTACTCAAGCCTAAAATGAAATTGCCCTGGAATAGTGAGGGGGACTTCCCTGACAGACAGAGTCAAGTTCCTGGACACAACCCTAAATTCTCCACACTGGATCTGTAGATTCAGCATTTCCTTTCAGGGAGAAATCTCACATAGCCCTATGCCAAAACAATTTTGAGCAAAAAGTTAGCACTTTGAAATGGGCATGTAAGTTTCTCATGTCAATAAAAATATCATTCTTCTATAGACAGAAATGGAGAGCTAGGTTAAATTTGCTCCTCTTCTGGAAGGGACACAGTGGGAAGAAACTAAAGAATTATTCTGTTTTGGAGTCTCTACAGAATGAATGAATTAGAAATTGGACATTGTATCAAAAACTGTATCAGTGTTGACAGTAAAATTAGAAAAGAAAATGGGCTTCAAATGCTCTGTAACCATAAGTTTGAGTTTCTCTAATTATGAGCTAAAAACCCTTAAACAATAATTATTTTGAAAAAAAAAATTGTCCATTCTTGTCTACATTGATCAAATCACCTGGCACTTCTTTGTGGTGTACATTCATATCCATTGTGAATTGAAGGAAAAGAGCTTGTCTATGTAACATTTTCAGGTATAGAGAAAGAACACAAAAGAAGGACTTCATACCACCTGACTAAATATTCAAAAACTACAAATCAGTGGGAAAAAATATTGTTAAAGACCGGGAGCATCAAGGTTGAATGTAGAATTCTCAGACTTCTTGGATCCATGCAGAATGTGATGATATAGGGAGACCTGGCCTTGGCCCCTGGAAGTTTCTCTGACCTAGGTCCTGTTCTTCCCATTCCCAGCTCTATTCTGCCTTGTAAAGAGCCTCGTGGACACCTCATCCTGCATATACAAACTTCACTCTCAGCACTTGACCATCCTGGACCAGGGAGGAAATGGGATGTACTCTAGGATCATGGTTGTCCTTGGGAGGAGAGACCTGAGAAAGTGGCATTTTCAGGTTTTGGAAATGGGTTTGGGGTAAATTAGGCAAAAAATTTCTGGGTCCTGGTTACCTGCAGGTAATATTAGAAGGAAATTTACTATGGTGAGACTTAGAAGCCAAATACCCAGTTTTCCCTGATTTGAATGGCCCTTGGCTTATCACCTTAAATAATTTGTGGAGGAGACCCTAAACAGAATGTTGGTTCCACCAAACTATTGATGCAAACAAAGTGAAAGAAAATATTACAGAGGTTCACTTGAACATCCATAGAAAACAATACTTTGTAAATACTTATGGGAAAGTGGGATTTGTTCTAGGGCCTTCATAGTAGAAAACTGTCTCAACTCTCAATCTTGAGTGTAAGGAGACAGTAGAAATGACTTTTCTGTAGTTAGATCTTTCACAAGAAAAGAGATGATACAATTGCAATGCTATTCTTTTCAAACCATATATTTACATTGTAATCATGACTTTGTAAAAGAATGTGAATAAAATAACTTACGTTCAAATATGGTTGTTTCTAGCCACACTTCTGTCTTAAGTGGGCAACACATTCCCATTGTGCTGCTGCTGATACCTAGGAAAGTTCTTGGAAGAGCAGGGTTTGTTGAGTCAAATATTCCTCATTTCATCTTTGTTCTGTCTTTAATTTATTCCATGGCTTTTGGAAGATCATTTGCTTCCTTGTATCTGTCTTTTCATTTTAAAATGAGCTATTCAGTTTATTTTTATGTAAGTGGTAGAATGTCAGGTCGGCATTAAACAGAGGGGAAAACCTTGGACTGAGTATATGCTACAAAGGTTTGCAGGAGAGGAATGAACCCAGGGGAAGTTGAAAGATAGCCATACACACAGGGATTTTTCATATTTCCTAGGGAGGTACCATATTTACTATACTGGTTCTTTTGCTTTTCTTGACAGGTATGGGCAGAGGCAGAAGATCTTTTATTTTTTTAATATATTTTTATTGATTTCAGAGAGGAAGGGAGAAGGAAAGAAAGATAGAAACATCAATGATGAGAGAACCATTGATTGACTGCCTCATGTGCGCCCCACACTGGGGATCAAGCCTGCAACCCGGGATTGTGCCCCAATCAGGAATTGAATTGTGACCTCCTGGTTCATAGGTTAATGCTCAACCACTGAGCCATGCTGGCCAGGCTGTTTTATAACAAATTATGCTGTGAAGCATGAGGGAATGATATTATCAGAAATCTGCTACATAAAACTGAGTGGAATAAAGGATAGATGTTAGGAATCTGGAAAGAAATTTGAAATGACTAAGATGAGAAATCCTCTTGGATGTATGTGTATAGATTAATGATTAAAATGTATTTTAGTGATTATGAGTACTAATAATTTACTATTTCTTATAATATTTAAACTTTATGAGCCAAACAGGAGTCAGTACAGATGAACATTAAACACATATTTTAGAAATGTGTTTGGTGAAGGGAAGTGTTGAAAATTTTAGTCTAAAAAATGTCAGGGTTGTGTAGAGGACAATATACTATGTAGTTCCTGATATCACAACTGAGAACAAATACTTGATGCTTCCAAAAATAATGTGGAGTTGCTTTTGGAAGTCCTGTGATTTTGTTCAGTCTTGATTTGGGTCCTGTTGAATGCAGGCCAGATGGGACAAACTGATCAAAACTAAATAGCAGATGTTGGTAGATATCCTGGCAGCTGTTTGATATCCAGCCACATGAATTATCAAAATAAAGTCTCATCTTTAGGGATTCTGACAAGAATGGAAATATTGTGGAATAGGGCTAAAACAGTGGGTTCTGTTGTGAAGAAGGGTTGAAGTTAATGTTTCCTAGAGCAGAACATAGATTTAGTTGGTGGGTGATAAAAACAAACAAACACACACACACAAAAAAAAACAACATAAAAAACACAAAAGATGAATCTTCAACACTCCAATATAGTACTTAATATAACTACTGCAAGAATTTAACCTGGATTCACTGAAGAAAGAGCTAACCTTTCTTTCTAAGAATAATTTTGTATTTCTGGAATTTACTGAAATATGGGAGCTCTCTATGAGAATATTCTTGGTAATTTATACCTCCAAAAATTATCTTTTTAAATCCTTACCTGAAGATATTTTTTCATTGATTTTTAGATAGAATGGAAGAGAGAGGGAAATACAGAGAGAAATCACATCAATTGGTTGCCTCCTGCACGTACCCTGACCCAGGTATGTGTCTGCAACCAAAGTATGTGTCCTTGACCGGAATCAAACCCGGGACCCTTCGGTCTGCAGGCTGATGCTCTATTCACTGAGACAGACTGACTATGGCCAAAACATTCTTAATAACACTGTTATGATCATCAAATAGATTTTTTTAAAATGAATTTTGTATTTGTTTCTATGTTTAATTGTTCTTTATAGCCACAGATATTATCATGCTTATATTTAGAAAGGCAAATCTATAAGAAACAATTCAAACCACTCAATAATTCTTCCCCACTTCCCCCCCTCCTTTCTGATTTTCTTTCAAATAAATGTTCTATGCCAACAAGATGTTTGTTTGGTTTTTTTTCCCTCAAGCCTATCTTAGTCATTGGGCCCCTGGACTATTCTTATATCAAGATGATTATCACATTAATTATCCCCACACGCATCTCAGTTTCCTTCAGAGACATGAAAGATATTTCTCCATAGAACATACTTGACCAGTTTGGCTCTGGAGACCTTTGCTTGATCTGAACATCTACAGCAGTACTGGTGTGATGGAGTTAACAACAACTGGCCTGCCAGAACCTATTTTGTGCTTCTCTTCCCACCCGCAGTGTTCAGTGACATCATATTGGTAGCTTGAAATAGCCAGTGTGGAAATATTTACACCATGGAAATTGGAAAATGTCCCAAATGTGGTTATCCCCACCACACACCTCCAGAAAGTCAGTTGTTAAATATTTGCCAGAAAACCATAAGACAGTGAATACATCAGGAATTTGGTGTTTATTATGCATTAACCTTAAGTTGTCAGCTAAGTTGTCAGTTTATCTATATATGCTTTTCTTTCAAGCAAGATTGTTAGTGATTTGAGGGCAAAATCCTTTCCCTACACTTTTTACACTTCTCAAAATGCCTTATACAGGGTGGGGAAAAGTAGGTTTATAGTTGTGAGAATATAAAACACAGAGTTTATTCTGGTATTATTATTTATTAATTATTGTATTATTTTTCATACAAACAACTGTAATCCTACTTTTTCCCTACCCTGTATGTGTGCTTAATAAATACTAGCTGGTCAAGAATCTCTCAAACTTTAAGAAGAAATAGGGACTTTTTCTCAGTAAAACTAGATTAATCTTGCCATATGTTCAGGAACCATATATTGATTTCTTAAACAAGCAGTATTTTTACCAGTTAACTCTTTAAATATGTATAAATATGTGGGCCAAATAATTAAACAAAAAACAGGTAAACTATACCAAGAACTGATAAATACTGCCCTTAATTCAACAATTTTCCTCAAATAATAGCATTATTACAAGGACCAAATAATAATGCAGGCACACATAATAGACTTGAACAATATATAATTTATTCTTAATTATGAATGCTAGAGAGAGGTCAATCATAAGTATTTGGCTGGAAGAGATGCTTGAAATCAACTCCTTCGTTTTATTTCTTTTTTTAAAATATATTTTATTGATTTTTTTTACAGAGAGGAAGGGAGAGGGATAGAGAGTTAGAAAAATCGATGAGAGAGAAACATGGATCAGCTGCCTCCTGCACACTCCCTACTGGGGATGTGCCCCCAACCAAGGTACATGCCCTTGACCAGAATCAAACCTGGGACCCTTGAGTCCGCAGGCTGATGCTCTATCTACTGAGCCAAACGGTTAGGGACTCCTTCATTTTCTTGAGACTATAGATGACCAAAGCATAGATGTGCAAAACTGAGACTAATTTTCTTACTTCCATTAACTGAGTTTAACCCTTGTATGATCCTTTACTTTACTACTTTATGAATATGAGGGGAGTAACATTTTGGTCTCCCAAGCTCACTGGAACCTCTTCTTTTCCATTGCATTTCAGTAACACTGCCTTAATGATATCATTATCTGGAAGAACCATAACCTTATTTTCCCTAAATAAAGAGCAAATTATGCCAGTGTGATTTTGAATGGAGCATATCAGGTAGGAATTATGTCTTAAGTTCTAGACTCTTCCACTCATAGGTATGAGCACATATATGCCCACATATATGTACATATCACTCCTGTTTATCTTTGAGGGTGATTACAAAGATTAGTCATATTAGATATAAAATTACTTTGAAAAGTAAAAATGTACAGTTCTATTAGAGGGACTTTTCTCCGACTTCATAGGAAAAAAAGTAATAATATTTATATTTTCATTTTTATCTGTATGCATTTAAACCTAACCTGTAGATAAGTAATAAACCCAATATTTTTTTTTTATTAAGAGTATGGCATGTGCCATATCATGTACTTGGTACAAAGAAATGTAGTTGCTCATCATAATTTGCTTGACCTCTAGTTGAGAAGAGAACCAATGACGCAAAAATCAAGGAAAATATAGTTAAATGCTAAATTGTACAGTACAGAGTAAAAGAACATTAGGAATTTAAGAAAGAGGGGTGAGAGTGGATAGCAGTGGGAGTGGGCACAAGTCTCTGTGGATTAGTGTTCTGATTGGATCCTTAGTGATAGTCCACATTGTTGACATTGAGTGAATGGCCATTGCAAAAGGAAGAAATAAGACTTTTTGACCTACAGAGATGAACCCTTTCTCAAAAGACTTGCACTTAAAACCAAACAGTTTTTTGGAAACATTGCACTTGCTTTAATGAAAGCACTTTGGTCTTGAATGATCCTAAATCAGCATCTGAGCCATTTATGGCTTATGCCTTCTACTGCAGGTCTTATCTCCCAGCTGTGTAAGAGAGAAGTAAATAAATAGTGGAATAAGTAGCCTTCACCTTTAGTTAATTCCTTGGCTAAAACGATGCCATTGGAAACTTGGTAAAACAACCTTGCTCATCCTGAAACTGCAGAGGCCGCCAAAGCAAACCAAGATAGACAAAACAAAGGGCACATCTACATAATGTACATATTGTGGGGATTCTTGAAGGTCAGAGCATGATCTTTTACTTTTTAGTGACATATAATGCCAATATTTGTCAGATCTTTCTGAAGACTAAAGCCCAGGAAAAGAAAAAAATGCATTGCATGACATTTGTTTTCTGTCATATAGCATTAAATATTCTATTGTTATAAACAACCAGCTTTGATGATTAAATGGTCTGGCTTTTTGTTTTTTCATGAAGCACTATTCAGACACATTTATAATGAGGTACAAGGACACAGCCCAATATTCTAAACTACAATGAATCTTCTTTTAAATTCTATCATTAAACAATTAGATAAACACGTATATTACAGTTTTTTCTCCTTTTATAATACCATAGGGCACATGATTTGAAAAACCCGTTGTCTCTCTATTTGGGAAGATGTGTTGTGTTGATATTCCACAAATATCAATGTAGTGGAATTCTGACACTGTATCCTTGTTCCTAAGTAAGAATACAGTGTGCCAGGATTATATGTCAGGCTATGGTGGCAGAAGTGGAGCCCACAGGACAATCTAGGAATCAAATATCCATATTTTGGAACCAGTTGAGAATTGTTTTTGCTTTCAGCTGGTGCTGATATTAAACACACACACACACACAAACACACACACACAAACTTGTGGATAAAATTGGATCAGGAACCTATAGGCAGTGAGCTTATTCAGTCAGGTTGTTTGGTGGCTTTGGGTGTCCATGCATCAGTTAACAAAACTTTGACCATTAGGGATGCAGAGGATAAACTCACACTTGCTTGAAAGAGCTGACAAAATCTGGCCATAGACAGTGGAGACTGTAGTTAGTAATGACGGGAGCATCCATGCTTGCACCAGTAAATAAAGAAGGGCTTCTTAATGCTCTCACTTCTGTGTAGCTTCTAGGCTGGGTGACTCTAGTTAAACACCTACAACAGTGATGGCGAACGTTTTGAGCTCGGCATGTCAGCATTTTGAAAAACCCTAACTTAACTCTGGTGCCGTGTCACATATAGAAATGTTTTGATATTTGCAACCATAGTAAAACAAAGACTTATATTTTTGATATTTATTTTTTATACTTAAATGCCATTTAACAAAGAAAAATCAACCAAAAAATTGAGTTCGCATGTCACCTCTGACACTCGTGTCATAGGTTCGCTATCACTGACCTAGAACTAACTATCACTTGAAGACTACTGCCAGGAACAGGGTTGTGCTGTTAGCATAATCTATTCTCCAGTAGAACAAAGGGTGTTCACATAGCAACAACTCTGCTGCTGATCTGCTGAAGGGGTGGGGCTAAAAGGTATACAACACAAAAGTAAAATTTTCAAATTGCCCCCTGAACAGAGAAGCACATTGCCCTCTGAAACTGTACAAAAGTAAGAGGTGAACCTAAAAATTTTAAAACTACAATGACACAAATCTTAGTGTAAGTCACACAATCCAAGAAGATATTTTCTGTTTATAATTTGATTTTTTGTACTCACCTCATTACTTATCTCTGACTCACTGGATACCCCAGTTTGTAAAAACTGCCTTTATCAGATGGACTTGATTTTGGTGTAAGGGATTCTCTAGATGCCATTCTAACTATATATTTCTTCTACATGGAAACCCCTTTTCCCAGAGCCTGAATTTCAATCAGCTACCACCAGTTCCCAATGATAAAACTGTCTATATGTGGGAAAATGCACACTCTTTGTAATAAGACAGTGCATCATTCCTGGTGGGGTGATTAGACAGTGTGTGAATGTTAATATATCTTTTCTATCTATCTATCTATCTATCTATCTATCTATCATCTATTTATCTATTTATTTTTGCTTAAGATCTGTCTCATGATTCCCAGCCTAGCCCATATGTTCTTTCAATATCAGAAGAATCTCTTCTTTAAAATATACATATATATATATATATATATATATATATATATATATATTTATATATATATATATATATATATATATATATATATATTTAGGGATATATATATATATATATATATATATATATATATATCCCTAACTGGTTTGGCTCAGTGGATAGAGCATCGACCTGCAGACTGAAGGGTCCCAGGTTTGATTTCGGTCAAGAGCATGTACTTTGGTTGTGGGCACATCCCCAGTGGGAGGTATGCAGGAGGCAGCTGATTGATGTTTCTCTCTCATCAATGTTTCTGACTCTCTATCCCTCTCCCTCCCTCTCTGTAAAGACTAAATAAAATATATTTAAAAAAATAAAAATAAATAAATAAATAAAATATATTTTACTAGAGGTCCGGTGCACGGAATTTGTGCATGGCAGGTAGGGGTGAGAGGGTGTCCCTCAGCCCAGTTTGCACCCTCTCCAATCTGGGAACCCTTGAGGGATGTCCGACTGTAGGAAGTTGGACACCCCTCTCACAATCCAGGACTGCTGGCTCCCAACCGCTCGCCTGCCTGATTGCCCCTAACCACTTCTGCCTGCCAGACTTATCACCCCCTAACCAATCCCCTGCCAGCCCAATTGCCCCCAACTGCCCTCCCCTGCTGGCCCTGTCACCACCAACTGCCCTCCCCTGCTGACCTTGTCGCCCCCAACTGCCCTCCCCTGCAGGCCTGGACCCTCCCAACTGCCCTCCCCTGCTGGCCTGATCATCCACAACTTCCCTCTCCTGCCAACCATCTTGTCTCCACATGGGGTGGCCATCTTTGACCACATGGGGGTGGCCATCTTGTGTGTTGGAGTGATGGTCAATTTGCATATTACCTCTTCATTATATAGGGTTAATTTCAGAGAGGATGAAATAGGGAGAGAGAGATAGAAACATCAATAATGAGAGTGAATCATTAATTTGCTGCCTCCTGCATACCCACCACTGGGGAGCAAGCCTGCATCCTAAACATGTGCCCTGACGGGGAATCGAACCATGACCTCCTCGTTCATAGGACAATGGTCAACCACTGAGCAACACCAGCTGAGCAGAAGAACCTTTTTAAATGCTAGGCAGTTTTTAATATGTCTTAAAACAACCATAACGTATGAGAGAAGACAGAGTAAAGACAAAGAAAAAAGGATCAAGGAGACAATGAATCACAAAGAAAAAAATATGTCTTATTTCCTAACTTGTTCTATCAAGCATTCTATCAATTAGTCTAATTGTGTAATCTTGACCGGTAGCAGAGTTCTTTCTACCAGAAAGTGTAGTTGATATAAGTGACCATCGCACTTTCTAGAGGAAAGAAATTTGGGATGGACACATTTTCAACCTGCAAAACAGTTGAAAAACATTCAAGTACACATCAACAGTCTTTTGCCATAAGTTAATAGCTGGTTTAAAACAATATTTAGGGAACTTAGAGTCTACTTCCTCAGCACAATTCTCCTTCCCTCCTGAGAACAGGCTGCTGGGTGTCACTTCCAAATTCTTATGCATGAGTAATCTCACTGTACTCAGTAATATATTCCTCTCATGAGAAAGTAATCAAGTACAATATAACTGATGACTTTCCTGATTCAGTAATCAGTAATTTGTGATCAATTTTACCTGATGGTGACAGCCTGCTGTATAAGTTAGTGCTAATGTATGTTACTGTGTTTCATTTCTGTGGAGCCTATCAGAGGAGTAAAGGAAGTGGGGGGGCACTGCGATGGAGAACTCCTCCCCCTCCATCCATAAGTGGCACACCACTGGCCTCCTGGTGTTATTAAAGGAAAATTGGAAAAGTTTCCAGAAGATTAAGCAGAAAGCTTACAACTTGCACAAGACTCTCAATTTTCCAGTGGCTCTGACAGAAGAATAAATCTTGAGCTGTTTTAACTAAAATGTAAGCAAACCCAATGTCTAACTACAGTAAACAAAATTTATTATGATTCGGACGTGGCAGTGGTGTTTACATCTAGGTTGACAAAACTGCCAATGTGTAAGACCCTTAGTTAAGAAAAATGTAGCAGGCTTTTTCATATCTGTCAGGCAAAGAAAACAAGAATTTTTGAGAGCTGTGGACATACTAAGTGACTTTGAACTATACATTTTGATTACTTGTTCATATGAAACCTGGTCCAGCTTTAAACAAAAGAGAAGTAAATATCTGATTATATAGCAGTGTTGTATCCACTTCTGCTCTAAAATAAATTACCACCTAAGACACTAATGTATCATTGTTCTTCTTTTTCCTCTTATTGGTCCTACAATTATTATCAGGGTGTGGCTTATTAAGTCATTATTGCCCCTAACACCTGGCTTGAAAATAGTTACTCATACATCCTCTCTCACCAGAAGGAAGGCCTTGAGAGGATGGCTCAAAGGACAAGTTGAAAATGAAGGTTTTTTGTTGTTGTTTTTTTTAAAAAAGCACCCAGATGACCAAGTTGTTGGGACCACACTGCTCTACAGTGGGTGGCCTCTGAAAACTCAGAGAGCTCAGCATAGAGAATGATTGAGGTTGATAGGAAGGTTTCCAATTTACTTCACATTTTGACTGATCCTCCCAGTAGTATTTGATTAAATCTTAAAAACAAACAAACAAACAAACAACACCAAAAAACATGCCAAGTACACTAAACTAGCATCAAACCTGGGGTTTGATAACATTCATTGAATTTTGTTCTGAACCGTGGCAGCGTGAATCTTCTAGCCATGCAGCCATTTCTGTGGTGGGGCTATGCCTAGGTGAGTGAAGGGATGAGTGGAGGGTCTGATACTCTCCAAGAAGCACAAATATGAAGATTCCTAGACAAGGTAAAGCCTACAGTCTCCTCTTTGAAGTCTCAGCTTTCTACTGATGCATGAAATCTTTTCATAAGGAAAATTTTATTCTATAATTAGAAGAAAATGATTAAAATTCCACTTGAGAGCTATACCACAGTAATTTCAAATAATAAGTGTATTTTTTGTAACATTAAAAACTTTGCTAAGAAGCATTGGAGCGCAGACCCTTAGGAGTTTGGAAAGAAAATTAAGAGAAGTGGGCAGAAGAAAGAAAATAGGGAATATACTAGTATATTTCATTTTTCTCCTCAGACCTTGGACTGACACTCTTGGGAAATGGTATATAACTTTTCTAGATTTACTTTTCTTTGGGTTGGAATCAGGACTCCCACAAATAAAAAGTTTGGCTCCCAATGGAACTCTACCCAGGCCTGGCTCCAAGCTCTCATTACTAAAAAATGAGATGAGAAACATTTTTCTTACAGACAATCAAAAGAAGTCCTACCGTACACAATGGAGAGCATATTATTATACCAAAGAGAATATAAAAAATGTTCAACTTGTGCAATGCAGATAACACTACAAACATGTTTTCTAGTTCTAAGAACTCAGCCACAGATTGGAACAGTATTTTCCATTCATTTTATCATTTCCTGTTAGTTACTTCAGTGTTTATGTTACCATAATTTAACTTGCATATATTACATCCTGCATTACCATATCCCTGAATCCCAAGGTTAGGTAACTTATAACATGCACATACTTTCCCTAAAGGCTAATAACTTATCAGTCATGAGCATAATTTCACCAGAATTTATTTAATTCTTAGTTATGTTCATGAGTATCCTATTTTTATTTGGAATAAATTCCTTTCATCCTGTTCTAGGTTTGTTTTTCTAAAATATATCCTGCTCCAAATATACATACATATACATTTCTCCCATGTTTGCCATTGAGTCATGAATTCAAACAAATGAATTATCTAAGCACCTATCGTGTGTGCTTTGTAGATTTATGGGTGTGTTTTTGTTGTTGTTGTTGTTTGTTTGTTTTTTGTGGCTGTTTTTGCATTAACTTATACTTGATGTTTTTCTTGTTTTATTTCCTTCCTTCCTTCCTTCCTTCCTTCCTTCCTTCCTTCCTTCCTTCCTTCCTTCCTTCCTTCTTTTCTTCCTTTCTTCCTTCTATCCCCTCCACGCAACATTTTTTTTTTTTTTTGCATATGGAAGCTCTACTTTGGTTGTTCTTTCTGTCTAGGCTTGGAATTCATATCCCTTTACTTATTTTCATAGGCTATAGACTGAGGGTTATTACTTCTGCAATTTCTTCTCAATATTGTATATACTAGTTGTTCCAAAGTGGCAATTTTATTTTATTATGGAAATAAAATTTGCCCATTCAAATAACTTTTTAAAAAATAATGATTTTAGCTTACTCCCATTGACTCCTCCTATCGTTTTCTTCCTCTCAACAACATGGATTATTTTTCTACTTTTATATCCATTATTTATGGCACTTACTTACTGACATTTTAGTTAACTTAAATTTTCTGAAATTTTCGACTTCACTTTCTAAAGCAGATCTTTTTTACCATCTTGACCTGCTTGCAATTACCCACATTGTTCATTTTCTTTAATATTTACCTAGTCTATTTTACCCATCTGGAGTCTTTGCTTAAATTTGTAAGATTTAAAATTAACAATAGCTTAAATACATGTCCTGATTTCCCTCTACTCTAAGTTGCCATTAATTATAAAACACACATTGATTTGACAACAGCTTTTTTTTTGTAAATATAAACACACACACCTCACATATTTTCTATGTAAACATACACATATACATACCACATATATTCATATTCACATAGAAAAATAATATACATTTATCTATATAAAGAATTTATTCTTCATTATCCCAATCAACATATAAGCCTCCTTCACATTCCAATTCTAAACATTTTCTGAAGTATTTTTGCCTAACACTGGTTATATATCAATATGACATGTCCATTTTCAAAACCCAAACTTAAAATCTTAACCGTATTATCACCTTTCAAGACATATCAAACAATGTAATCTGCATTTACTATTTACCATATTTAAATTACTTTCATTTTTTCTAATTAAAATAATATTGCTTAGAGTTAAACGGCTGCTCTTAAATATCACTGGAAAATTATTTGTTGATAGATAGTTGGTGCCTCAGGGATCATTCTTTAAAGTATATTGTCAGTCATACTAACCTTTCCTTAGTCTGAAAAATCTCAGAAATAAGTAAAATGATTTGGTAATTTCTATTGCCTGGAGTTGAATTGACTGTCATGTAATATACAGTACTTTTTAGTTTTAGTATTAAATAGCACTGCATGTTACATGACAGCCAATTCAACTTTTACAATTTAATAAACTATATTGTAAACAACTTTATGTAACACAACTATTATACAATAGTAAGTCACCATATTTTCAAATCTAAAATATTTTTTACATGTTATATATGTTATAAAAGATGTTAGGTACCTGAGATGTATAATTAGGCTTAGCTAAAACTTTAGGATAGTTATCTAACTGACCTCAGTTCTAACTTATTTTCTTATATGCATAATAGGGCGAATAAGGAATATTCTACAATAAAAAAAATGAGAAAATAAAATGTGCTCTCAGCATGGTACTTGGTATAAAATAATTGCTCACTAAATGATAGACTTGAAAAAATAATAATACATAAAGATAATACTTCACACATGTAATTTCTAGACATTTCTATATAGAGACATTTCTTTATATTCTAGAGGCCTGGTGCACAACATTTGTACACTGGGGAAGGGGGCATCCCTCAGCCCAGCCTGCACCCTTTCACAGTCTGGTAGCCCTCAGGGGATTGGACATCTTTAGTGCTGCCACAGAGAGGGGCTGCTGTGCTCACCAGCCGTCAGCCCCGCTTGTGGCTGAATGGTGTTCCCCTGTGGGAGCGCACTGACCACCAGGGGGCAGCTCCTGCATTGAGTGTCTGCTCCCTGGTGATCAGTGGGCATCATAGTGACCAGTCATTCTGCCATTTGCTCGATTTGCATATTAGCCTTTTATTATATAATACTAGAGGCCCAGTGCACAAGAATTTGTGCACTCGGGGGGGAGGGGGGGGTCCCTCAGCCCGGCCTGTGCCCTCTCGCAGTCTGGGACCCCTCAGGAGATAACAACCTGCTGGCTTAGGCCTGCTCCCAGTTGGCAGAGGGCAGGCCCAATCCCTAGGTGCAGCTCCTGGTCGGGCTCAGAGCAGGGCTGATTGGAAAGTTGGGGCACCGCCCCCTGTCATGAACAGAGCAGGGCGGATTGGGAGGTTGCGATGCCACCCTCAGTCACGCTCAGGGTAGGGCCAATAGGGGGGGTGGGGCACCACCCCCTGTCACACTCAAGGCAGGGTCGATGGGGAGGTTGCAGCACCACCCCCTGTCATGCGCAGAGCAGGGCCAATCAGGGGGTTGGGGTGCTGCCCCCTGTCACTCAAAGAGCAGGGCACATCAGGGGGGTTGGGGCTCTGTACCCTGTGACACACAGAGCAGGGCCGATCAGGGGGTTGAGGAGCTCCCCCCTGTCACTCACAGAATAGGGCCTATAGGGGAGTTGGGGCACCACCCCCTGTCACACACAGAGCAGGGCGGATCAGGGGGTTGGGGTGCTGCACACTGTCACACTCAGGGCAGGGCTGATGGGGAGGTTATGGCTCTACCCCGTCACACACAGAGCAGGGCCCGTAGGGGGGGGGGGGTTGGGGCACTGCACCCTGTCACACACAGAGCCGCAGGGTGATCAGGGGGTTGGGGCGCCTTCCCCTGTCACGAACAGAGCAGGGCAGATAGGGGGGTTGTGGCCCCACCCCCTGTCACACACAGAGCTGCAGGGTGATCAGGGGGTTTGGACGCTGGCCCCTGTCACTCTGATCCCGGTGCTGGGAGTCCTCGCAGCTCCACTTATCCCGGTGCTGGGAGGCATATTACCCTTTTACTATATAGGATAGAGGCCTGGTGCACAGGTGGGGGCTGGCTGGTTTGCCCTGAAGGGTGTCCTGGATCAGGGTAGGGGTCCCCACTGGGGTGCCTGGCCAGCCTGGATGAGGGGCTGAGGGCTGTTTGCAGCTGGTCACACACCCTTCAGGGTGGGGGTCTCCACTGGGGTGCCTGGCCAGTCTGGGTGAGGGGCTGAGGGCTGTTTTCAGGCTGGTGGGTGACTGAAGCTCCCAACCACTCCTTTTTTTCTTTTTCCTTTTTTTATTCTGGGCCAGCTTTAGCTCTGGCTCCAGCTCTGAGGTTTGGCTCCAGCTCTTAGGCCTCCACTGCTGAAAGCAGGTTTCTGGGGTTTAGTTTAGCTTCTATATTTGTAAGAATGTTTCAAACTGCAAGCTCTGAGGCCAGCAGCGGCAGAGGGGGAACGTTGGAGTCCTCCGTCACTGAAGCAAGCAAGCCTCATGTTCGCTTCAAGCTGCCTGGCTGCTGGCCACCATCTTGGCTGGCAGTTAATTTGCTTATTGCCCTAATTAGCCAATGGGAAGGGTAGTGGACGTATGGCTAATTACCATGTTTCTCTTTTATTAGATAGGATAATATATATATATATATATACACACACACACACACACATACACACACACACACACACACACACACACACATATATATATATATATATATATATATATATATATATATATGTATGTATGTATATTTCAAGCTGTGTTTGTTTTCAGTGTAAGAGTTCATCTCTGTAGTAGCTGTGTAGGTTATGCAGGAAGACTTGACACCATTGAACAAAGCAGAAACTGACACTCACACATTACTGATTTTCCCAGGCCTGATATGTTGAGAACTGGGACTAGATGCCATGTCTCTGGCTGAGCTTTACTCTGCTCTGTTGTCTCTCTCATTGGAAAGTAATATGTGGAAGGAGAACCCTCAGAAGCCCAATCACATTCATAAGAATCTAGGCAATTTCCCTAGGATCACCTTACTAAAGGGGAAATGTAAGTTCTTTAGAAAGATTTTATGCAACTTGAGCTGGAACCCACAAGGATGGACTGAAACTAATGTCAATTTTTTGCTGCTTTTAGCTTGAAGAGGCAGGTGAATTTGGTGTTCATATGGAGCTAAACACACCTGGTCAGAAGTCAGAGAAACTAAAGGCAGATCCAGGGGGAAAAGGGAGAAGTTTCAAGGCCCCTCTTCTAACTATGTGAGGATGGGAGCCAAAAAATAAGTGACAACATGTATGAGCCACAAAGCAGCTCCTGCTTTACACTTGTCCTGCAAAATCAGGGGGGAAAAGTCTCTTTGGTTCAGCCTAACCCAGTTGACAGATTACAAAGCTACAATTTGGGTTATAGAAAAAGGTGGGTATTCATAAATGCTCATATGGCTACAAATGCAATAACAAGGCAGGGAATTATGTACTCAGAGGTGAGAATGTTGTACATGCTGAGCTTAAAATATGCTTCTCTGATTTATTCTTTTATTCATTCCACAATACTTTCTTATGTAACTACTTCATTTAAGGTGCTATACTAGGTAAAAATTTATATATATATAAAACCCTAATATTCAAATAGACCAAACAGCGGAACAACCAAACAACAGGTCGCTATGATGTGCGCTGGCCACTAGGGGCACACATGCAGAACATGGCGGGCATTGGCCATGGTTGGACAGTGGAGAAGGTGAGTAGGGGTGCCAGACCAAGGTGGGGCACTGGTTGCTGTCATCGTGTCGGGCCTCTGGTGGTTACTGAAAATTCTTTGCTCCTGTGTGCTGTGGTCTTGCCAGGTGCTCACACCTGCTGCTGGTGATGGAGCTACCACTCGCACCTCCTGCCGGTGCCCAGCACAGGCCCCGATTGCTTGATGCCATCAGCAGGTGTGAGTGGCAGCTGCCAGCCCCAATCACCCTTGAGGGCTTCTCCATTTTCCCCAGCTCCTGAGGGGCAACCTGGGCAGCAGCTGCCACTCACACCTGCTGACAGTGCCGGCCACGCTCACACCTGCAGCAGGTGCAAGGAAGGCTGGTGCTGACAGCATGTGGGAGCAGCAGTGGAAACAGGGCTGCTAGCAGACAGGGGACCAGGGGCCACAGTGGGAGGGGCTGGGTGGAGGTGCAGAGAATGGGCCGAGAGCTGCCCCTGTGCCCACTGCAGCCTTGTGGCCCACAGTTCCTTTCAAGGTGCACACATTCGTGCACTGGGACCCTAGTTATAAATATATAATGAAGTCATCATTAATTCACTAACAAATAGATGAGTGGTGACTATGTTCCAGCATTGCTCAGTTAATGGGAATAGTGAGACAAGATACAGTTCCTTCCCTTTGCATGTTACTTCAGATAATATTCACATAAGATACATGATGTCATTACCTCTGTATTCCAGGTTACAAGACTAAAGCCTTGAAATTGTTAAATGATTTGCCTTAGGCCAGTGGTTGGCAAACTCATTAGTCAACAGAGCCAAATATCTACAGTACAATGATTGAAATTTTTTTGAGAGCCAAATTTTTTAAACTTAAACTATATAGGTAGGTACATTGTTATTAACTTAATTAGGGTACTCCTAAGGCTTAGGAAGAGCCACACTCAAGGGGCCAAAGAGCCGCATGTGGCTCGCGAGCCACAGTTTGCTGACCATGGCCTTAGACCATCCAGCTAGTGTCAAAACTTGAACGAAGTTCGTTCTGGTCCAAAGCTAATACTATTAATATTTATGTAATATGGCCTCCCTTTCATCACTTATGAACATTTCTGCCTTATCCACCAATTTTTAAACTTCTCTGAGGCCAATCAATATGAAATATTCATCATGTTATCCTCTTTCTCCAGTGCATGGCACAGTACAATATATAGCCATCAAATCAGTTTCTTCTGTAGAACAACTATGAGACATTAATCTACTACACAAAATTCTAACAACAAATATTTCTTGAGTCCTGCCTATATGCTGGGCCCTGTTCTAGGTGCTATGGTAGACATCATACAAGAATGAACCCCTCTTCTCAAGGAATCTCAGAAATGCTGGAGAGAACAGTTAAACCAAGGATATCTTAGAGTCTTTAATATACAAGTAAGCATTTGGGATTCTTTAAAAGGGACGTAATATACCAGATTTTCTCAAATTATCTGATCAAAGGCCACTTTTCCTTCTTTGATTACACTCTGGATTGCCAATGCTACTCTAAAGATGAGATATCCAGAATGTTGCACAGAATCCATATCTAAAAAAATCTGGCAGAGAACATGGTGGGACTTCTACAAATAGAATAGGTGCCTAAATTGTTCACTTTATTAACATTTCTAGTGCTGTTCTTCATGCCTGATTCTGGGAACAGTGTTTGTTCATAAAATGATACCTCCTCTTTCCATTCTAATATCCCAATGATACCTCAGATACTTAGTTTTTCAGTTAGTTGTCAAATCAATCATTTAGCTAATAAAGGTAGAGGTGTAACACTTCCCACCATCAAAATGAAATGTTTTCTGAGATGCAAAGCCTTAATAAATATTGCTGAAGCAATTTACAGGTAAGTTCAGTTTCTAATATCACATAGGTAGCTACTTACCAGTTTCCTGCAACACAACCCATTGGATCATAGAACAGGAGACAGTGGGATATAGATGGTCCAGTACGATCCAAGTGCAATGGTTAAAAAAAACACTGGGATAATATTTTCTGCTGCTGATGAACCAGAAACATTATCATCAGGAAGAGTATCAAGCTCATGGTTAAGAAAAGACTTTGGAGCCATACCAATAAAACCCTAACCTCTTACTTAGCAAGATTTATGATGTCTCTAAACTACATTAAATAAGATAATGTGTAGAAGTCATGCATGCATAAGGGGTGGCACTTTTCCAAAATAAAATAATGGTGATCACCAAGACAAAAGAATAAAAATAGAATCAGCTTGAGTATCTATAACAAGCATTTTTGTGAGTGAGTTCTTCATGCAAAACAACACAACATATTTTTATTGGCAAACACTGAGACAGAACCTAGCTGTCTCAGTGGTTTGCTTCCTTAATCCTCCTGTACTTTAGATAGATAATAGATAGATAGGTAAATAGATAGATAGATAGATGCGTAGGTAGATAGAGTTCGCTATGTATTGATATATGTGATATACGTGTATGTGACCCGATTTGGCTGGTGAAGAGACAAAGGCTAAGAGAGCTGTCCACAATGACACAACTAGTAACTAGAAGAACCAACATTGAAGACCAGGTTTCTTTCCTTCCAAAGAACTTTATACTGTACTCTTATTCTTTCCTCATTAACTAACATTAGTAACTCACTTCTCTTCCTTTATCTCACTTTCTTTTTCTATTAGAGAATGGGCATCAACTTGATTATTTCTACAGTCTCCCTTTCAGTTCTAATTCTCTTGGAAGAGAAATGCAATTCCCATTAGTCACAGCATCTCCTGTGAGGCTGAAAAAAATATATTTATATCATCTATCAATTTACTCTCCCCATTTTTATTATTTTTTTTTTCTATATGCCTAGGTCTCCTGGGTCCAGCATCCCTGTCTAACCTGTCAACTTTTCAAATAAAGTAATGCCTTTCATTACATTTTGGATGCCACACCAGTTTAATCCCATTGATAGAGGGCTATGCAATCAAGTTGACAGTTGGATGATGATTTGAATCGTCCCTGACTCATTACTTTGTGAAGGATTTGGCATGCCAATCAATGGGGAATGAGGTGCCGTGCCTTGAAGAATGACAGTAATCCATTTTCCACCAATTGACGTGATGAGTCCTTGACAGAATCACAAGTTATGGGGCCAAAGCCAAACATGATTTGGCACATGCCTCCTAGCACTGCCATTTTGCAGACCCGCAGGGTATTTATCAAAGCAGTAGCCTTCTTGTCTTCTGCTGTCATCGGCCACACACTCTCAGGAGGCAGTTCAACTTTAATAGGCTTTTTCAGGTGAGTAATGGATAATTTCCTTGACCTCACCAGGTATATTTATTCAAAATGTTTCTGTAAAGAAATAAATTGGACCTCCTCATTAGTCCCGCCCATGCTGACACACCTAAATTTATTCATCTGAGTGAGAGCTGCCTTTCAAAGTTGTCATCATTTTGATAAGGAAGGCTGCCAGCATTCAAAATGTATTTGGAATTTCTGTAGAAATTTCCTTCAGAACTAGCATTTGAGTCCCACTTTCAAATGACATTGTTGTGGGGTCAGAATTGTATCCCCAACTTGATCATTTTCCATGTTAATCTAATTTGCCTTTTGTCTATTTCCCCAAACAGTTCATCTTAGGTTATTGAGAATATTCATAAGTAGTACTTTTAGGTCCAAATAAACAAAAGAAGTTTCAGAAATTTTCCTAATGATATCCGACCATTGGATTAAGAATCCATGTTTCTAAAGTGGTTAGTTTGAAAGCTTTAATAAGATATATTTTAATGTATACATTCCCATATATTTTTTAAAGTATTGGTAACTCATTTGATATAGGATGTTAAGTACCATCAAATTACTCAAATGATTGTATAAGCTGCACCCTTCCTCTATGCCATTGCCTTATTTGCAGAATGCTTCTGGGACATGTTACCCTGTCATGAACTATCAAATCCAAAAGCATTTTCCCCATATTTTCTAAAAAATAAAAAGATGACAGTGAATCCCACATAACTACAGAAATACTCTAGTGCTGTCTTCTGGGTATATTTACTAGCCCAAGAGAAAAAGGATTCCCCATAAGAGAAAGCATCGATTTACTACAAAAAATAAATTAAAAAAATGCAGCGTCTATGATCAAATAGTCTAAAGAGAAACTTAAATAGAAGCTCACTCTTTTTCCAGCAGTGTCCATGTGCACTGAGCTTTCAGTTAGTATTTTAGTTACATATTCTTAAATATGAGCAAATGATCAGAGACCACTTGACATTTGAGGGAAATGAATTTTTTTTTTGCTAGAATTGTGTTTAGCAATATCTCTGCAATCCCACTATCCTTATTAGTCTGTAATATTCTTTCCATGTCATGGCTTTGTTGGATTTTGATATCTTTAGTAATTCCTGTGAAGTAAGTTTTATTCCTTATACGTGTAATGTTTTGTTTTCTGTCATCCTCCCCCCGCCCCCCTGCTTATTCTGGCCAGAAGCTAAGTGATTTTATTCATTAAAAAACATATTGGTTTCATTTATTCCTCTATTCGTTTTCTATTTCATTGCTTTTCACTCTGATCTTTCTTAATTATGCTTAATATGCATTTAATTTGCTCTTCTTTTTTCTGTGTTTTTTTTTTTAAAGTAAAAGCTGAAGTTATTGAGGTGAGACCTTTCTTCTTTTCTCATATAGGTATTTAGTGCTATAAATTTCCCCCTAAGTACTGCTTTAGTGGCATCCCATGAGTTCTAATGTCTTTTCATTTCCATTCAATTCAAAGTACTTTCTAATTTCCCTTTTAATGTCTTCTTTCACACATGGACTATTTAGTGTATGCTATTTCATTTTCAAATATTTCAAAAAATTGTCCAGACATCTTTCTGTTATATAATCTTAACTTAATTCCATTTTAGCAAAGAACATACTTCGTAGGATTTATGGCCTTTTAAAGATATTAACTTATTTTATGACCTAGCTGGAGCAATTGGTCAGGCGGATTAATTACATTTTTCAAGTTTTCTATATGCTTACTCATTTTCTGTTCACTTGTTCTACCAATTACAATAGAAGTGTTTGAAAGTTTTGACTATATGTATGGATTTTCATGTTTCTCCTTGCAATTGTACCCAGTTTTAAATCCTCACCCATCATCCTACTCCACCCCCACTTGCTCCCCAACCCGAGATCAAACCCTCAGCCCGGGCATGTGTCCCGACAGGGAATGAACCAGCAACCCTTCAGTGCAAAGGATAATGCCCAACCAATCTTGACATTCAGGCCAGGCTGAATACCCTTTATCATTATAAAATAGCCTTCGATATCTATGGTAATATTCTCTACTTTGAAATCCTCTTTGATAATAATATAGCCACAAGAGTTTTCTTTTGATTAGTGTTAGCATGGTATCTCTTTTTTCTCCCATCTCTTTACTATTAACCTATGTGTATCCTTTATTTAGAATAAAGTTCTATTTTTCTTCCACAGCGGGAATTCAACAAATAACAACAAAAACTAAAAAAAGCAAGTTATTTAGATGTATTGGGCAGGGGCTCATAAAAAAATATGAAAGAATACAAAGTAATTACTTCCAGAAGTGGAAATTTAGAGTACAGATGGGCGAGGCTAAATTTATTCATTATTTTCCGTGAATTTTGAGAACATGTTGCCTATTAAACTGTATACATATGGAAATAAAATTTAAGAAATAAACTTACATGGAAGGAAATAACATAAAAGTCTGAGTAGCTAATTGCTTTTTAAAGGTGAATATCTAAAAATTGTTATTCTTTCGGCCAATAAAATTAATGAAAACCAAAAATAATGAAAATCAAAATGATGATGACTAACACATTTAAAAAAATTTCAATTACAGTTGACATTCAATATTATTTTATATAAGTTTCATGTATACAGCATAGCTAGTAGTTAGACATTTATATAATTAACTAAATGATGCCTCTGATAAGTCTAGAACCCACCTGGTGCCATACATGGTTACTACAATATTACTGGCTATTTTCTCTATGCCGTACTTCATGTCCTTTTGACTATTTTGACTAAATTTTTGAGCATGTATTTAGTGCTGAAGACTGTGCTAAGCACCTTGTTTAAATACCATACTGTTTATGTTGCTGTTGATGGGTAAACAGAGTCTTAGAGAGGCTACATTAAAAAAAAAAGAGCTTTATTGAGGACACTTGGCCAGAAAGAGCAAAGAAAGTGTTCCAGCCGGGCCTTTCTGATTCCATACTGGGCACTCCAACCTGTGAGCTAATTGACTTTTTTTAGAAGCATTTATTTCAGTCATTATCAAAACTGTGCCAGCTTATTAAAAACCAGTTTCTTTGTCCTTTCTCTATGCTGATGATAGTTCTTTAAAATAATTTCACTAACTTGACTGCACATTTTCTCTTTAATTTGTGCCACTTTATTGCAACTGTATTGCAACTTCCCCCTCAGTTTGGTTTGAATGTCTTGTTTTTACTGGGAGTTTTCTAAAAGTATATTGAAAGGAAACACAGCTAAGTGGTTAAGCAAAGACATTCATTTTCCTTTTCCAGGATAAGAAAAGCTCCTGAAGAAGTGCCTGTTTGGTGGGAATGTTGAGAGGGGCATGAATAAAAGCGAGAACCCAATATGAAGACACAGAAAAGGGAGAAGGAGACAAAAGTAACAGACAGAAAGACAAAGGATGGAGACAGAAGAAGGCAGGTGTCAGAAACAGAGGCCGATAGAAAGAGGGGCCAAGCAATCACAGGAATTCAGGGTCTGATGCCCTTTAGATATGTTAACTGAACATAGCCCTAAGTATATACATCATTATTTTAGCAATGTTACTATTTTGTGGAATTTTCCATTTACAATGGAAAATTTTGTGTTTTTGATTTCCTGATTTGGAGTTGATTTATCACTTTGTATTTGCAGAGTGATAGACACAGGACTGCACAGTACACTGTGCCTGCACATCTTGAACTGTTCTGCAAGGCAAATATAGGATTGCCCTCCTCTGTGTCATTTAAATATCATAAAATTCTTATGAGTACAAAGAATTGGGAATGACAGAAGAATCTACTAAAATCTATGCATAGTCAGTTAACCAGGCAAAGATCTGTCACTTGTCAAATTTTAGAGATTTATTAGTTCTTTTTTTCCATATCTCTCCCCCTCCTTCCCAAGGTCTGAATTGTAAAAGCTCATCTGGCACTAGAATCTTCAAGGACAGGAGCACATACTTCTATACCTTTATTAAAAAATTCTGGTGTTATATTTTAACTGAATTTCATAGAGTAGGAATGGGACAGTCAAACCCTTTTATTGCTTTTCTCATCTCTTGCATTATAACCCCGGTGCAAAAGGCTCCTGTGGTCTAAACTACTGTTCTTTCAACTCTTTAGATCCAACATCAGAGACAACTCAAGATGTTTGATTTTATATAAAAAATAGTAAATGGGTACAAATAGATTGCAAGGTTATAAACCAATCAGGATTTTAAGATATATTGGGCATGGATATCTTACCAAGGTTGTATGTAATCAGTATGTGGATGGAATCATGAAAGATTTAGCCCTTTGAGGATTCACATGTTATGTTATTGTTACCACGGAGGTTTTGGGAGACCACATAATTTTATAGATATACTAGCTGCAGGCTACATAAATATGCCCAGTGTCATCATTCTCATACACGTAATCTGTCCAGGTCCCCAGGTTTGATTCTGAAAACCCACTTTCATCACATGATTCATTTGCTAAAACTTTCTTTAAATCTCCTTTTGTTTAAAGAAGTAAATAAAACTTCTAGGCTTCCATCATATCTTCTGTTACCCACTTTATTCTTCTCTTCTATTAATCTTCCCCTCAGCTCAACCAGAATGTTTACCACCCACCCTCTAAATCTAAAAATTTAAAACAGTACCAACAATAACTACCACCACAAAATGGAAGCAAAGCCCCTCTATGCTCTTTTATAGTGTGTTCAAATTAACCATGTCATTTCATCTGGTCTGCTGTCCTTGTAATCAAGGGGTTAACGGCTTGGGGTGCTCTATTCAAGAAGAGAGGAGACATGATCCTTGCAAGCTAGTTTTATTTAGTGAAGCAAGTAAAGGAGAAGGGAGCTTTAGCCATTGTTTATAAACACTATTTGGTCAATTACTGTTGATTTCTTCTTTGCAGTTGGCTATACTTATTAACGTGGATTCCTGTCGAGCTCATTCTGTTTACAGCTGGTCTGCAAAATACTGTGTTATGTTTTAACATTTAGCAAGAATAGTGTTTAGTAAGAATGGCCCAGATCTGGAGACCCTTGTCTTGTCTAACACCCTGATCCTCCTTTGATCTCCTAGGTCAGTTACTTTCAGATCCACTTATTTGATATTAGTCATATATCAGCCTTCAGCTTGTGATAATTTTTTCCACTCCAATATTTGTTGAATTTTCAGTATTTATATTTGCCCTGGGCTTAATTTCAATTTCCCTAGACCAGCCGTGGGCAAACTACAGCCCGCGGGCCGGATCCGGCCCGTTTGAAATGAATAAAACTAAAAAAAAAAAAAAAAAGATCGTACCCTTTTATGTAGTGATGTTTACTTTGAATTTATATTAGTTCACACAAACACTCCATCCATTTTTTTGTTCCGGCCCTCCGGTCCAGTTTAAGAACCCATTGTGGCCCTCGAGTCAAAAAGTTTGCCCACCCCTGCCCTAGACCCTCAAGGAGTTCAATATTTTACACTCTTTGAGGGTCTAGATTATGTTGGTTACAGGGCATGGGGAAGCATCTGCTTGATTTCAGGTTCTTTTCCATGCACTTAAAAGCAAATGTTAAATTATGGAGAGGAGGGGTTGATGGTAGAAGGATTGAGATGAGGGATAGTCAATTTTAGAGAAATGAGGGATGGTGGGTGGCAGAGCTTAGAAATGAAATGTGATTCATATATGAAATAAGGATCGTGAGCACATGTCAGTTGCATGGTCAAATGGGTATTAGCATGTTTTACTTTATTTATTTGGATGGACAGCACAGAAACAGTACCAGTCACAATGTCCAGCTTTGTTCCATGCATGAAGTCTTTTGAACTCCATAGAGCAACTAGTTTCTCTAAAGCCGTGTGGCATGGAATATTAACTGACTGACTGTAGGGCCTTCTGGAAGAGGCCATTTTCCTATTGTACCCATAGTTAAAGATTCATTATCTTGAATTATATTTGTATTCTGGTTGAATGGTGTAATTTCTCAGCTGTAGTTAATGCATTTCGGAATCATTCACACACTGATCTTACACTGTTCGGTGGCTGGGTGTAAAGGTGACAGTGAATGTGGGGATAATCAAGGGAACCCTAATGAAAAAAGACCTAGGGAGCCAGGACCTTCAGACGTCTTCTGAGAATGGGACAGCTATGTGTACGTGATGACAATGCTGTGTGTCTCCCCTGCACATGCAGGTTGGAGGGCGCATTCCTGGCTCCCTCTTGTTCTCCTGACTCACTGTAGAGCATTTCTGCGTGGGTCTGTTTCGATTCTGACCCTCACCGCAGGTCAGGCCAAATAAACATTGTCGTACTGGTGGATTGAGACCTGGCTTTAATGAGTTGGTGGCAGTGGGGTCTAAGGTCTGGAGAATGTTCCTTTAGGAAATATAAAACTTGTCAGGTTAGCTGCTGTTCTTTATAGAAACTAACTGAATTAAGAGATCATTTGAGATTCAGCATGCAGGGGGCTCTTAGTGGATTTTTAAAATCACTTGCTTTACTGTAGTGCCTTGTAGACTTATGGCCTCTTTGTGTGACTTAGAAAAACACGCCTCCCCTCTGTGAGGGAAGTGCCTACCTGAATGTAGAAAGCTGTACCTACCTTGTGATAGCTGCCTCCTTACATCCGATGCACAGACTGTTGAGCCCCCATCCGCTTTCTTGACTGTACCCTGGGAGACCACACCTTGCTACAACCACATGAAGGCAGCACTGTGGTTAGTCCACTAGTCACAGAACATTGGTAATCTCTTACTGTATATCAGTGTGACTTGGTTTATATACACATTTATATTGTTTAGCCACACAGATGTGTGCCTTTTGTTAATGCACACAACCCAATCTTCTAGGAATACTTGTACCAGCATTATAATTATTAGTTCTAGCAAATAGGATAGGTCACATGGAACAAAGCAGCCTTCAGTGTTTCTAGGGGGAAATATAACAGTTAGACTAAAGGGGAGCAAAAAAAATGCAAATTATTTTTAAACTGGATTTATAGTGATAGTCAAATGGGAATAGAAATTAGAGGCATGTTACAAACACTTGTCTGCTTAGTATCTAATTTTCATTCTCTCCTTTAGCACTGCCTTTAGCAAACACAGTTTGCATGGTATGCTCCATAATGTAAGTCAACCAATGGTTTCCCCACTTTCTAGCAACCACTTACCATTAACTAGTGAGTCCCAGAGGATCATCTGAGTGACTGCTTGGTGGTGAACACCAAGAGTACCCAGAAGAAGTAGAAAATGGGTCCCTCTCCTTGAAGAATTTGATCTACGACTGGACAACTCAAGTCTTATTGTACTCAAGAGTTAAAATGCACTTTATTTTTTATCTAGTTGTTAGAAATTAATGAGATAAAATTCATGTAGTAGGCATCTAGAATGGGCCAAGTTTCTGAATATCCAAGAAAGAATTTGAATGAGTATTTGATTTATCTGTACTATTTCTAGATGCTGAAGAAAATGTCATCCCAGGGTTTCCTTCCTGGAACAGAGAAGCAGAAAAGACCAGCTTCCTCAATTCCGACAATGTGTTCTCTCAGAAACCAGTCCAGATGAAAAGTGGCTGACAGATGCAAAGGTAAGAAGGGAAGTTAACTTTTCCAGGGGTGTGTATATGTGTATGTTTGAGTGTGTGTGTGTTTGTGTGTGTATGTGTGTGTGTGCGCATGCACACACACTCATGAGTGTATTTGTAGTAGAGTGGGAGTATTGGACTCTAAGATCTGGAAGGTTCAGTAAGAACTGTCACACCTTATTAGCATACCATCATTTTAGAGATAAGAACACACAGACCTTGGAATGGCTAAATGATTTGCCCAAGGTCACACATTTTTAGCCTTCAATTAATGGACATTATTGTTACTTTTGGTAAAGCACAACTCAGCCCTGTTCCAGGGGCCTGAACTCTGTACCAAACTTTGTTCCTTTTCCAGTATCATCAGAATCTGCCACACTTTACTGTGGTGCCTCAGGAGGAAGCGAGGGAGTCTTAAAAACCATCCAGCTCTCTAGCTTCAATTGGCAGGTTAATCGAAAACAATTTTTTATAACACAATAAAGGACCTGGGAACAGTGGAACATTAATATTTGTTTCCCAAAGAGTGGACCCTGAGAGAATAAAGCTGCATGCAGTTGAATTACGGTGCCCATAGTGTGGGTGATGCATTTTGCGTTGCTTCATTTTACACTGCCATTAATCAGGCAGCAGAGAGCAAAGGCTGCCTCGCCAACTGCTTCCAGGGCACCCCGAGAGAGTTGTCACCCCCAATCCGGGGGACAGCCGGCAGCTTTCCTAAGTATCTTATGTGATTACAATATACTTTTCATGAGGCATTCTTAATAAAACAAAAGGTGGCCCTCTGACAAAAATGTCATCTGGTTTTTATAATGTAAAATACAGCAATTTTATCAGCATTAACACTGATTGGCTGCCATTAGCCCCTTGCCTTCTAATAAAATTTATGATACCTTTCAGGAGCCCAATTTGATAGAAAGTGAAGTGATTGCACCCTGCTTAGATATCTCTCTGGCATCTATTCCAACAATAATGCGGTAATTTTATGCATGAAATAGCACAATTGGCATAAATAGTTATAATACTGAGTGCTGTCTAAGGAAACTGGCTGGTGGAAAATTAGAAAGCGCTTCACACTTTTGAAACAGGTAATTAGGATTTTTCTTCGTGCTCATACAAGGCAGACTGGAGTTTCATTTTATATTTCATGTTTCATTAAAATAAAGGTGTTAAAAATAAATGTTGAATTTAAAACTGCATATATTATGAAATTAAAGGCATAGTACTTGGCAGGGGGTGCAAAGTGCAATGGGACATTGGAATATTATATTTAGTTGTGGCAGGAATTTTTTAAATATAGTTTGGACAGGTAATGTGGTCTTATTTCAAGTATTTTACTTGGGAAATAATTGATTTAGAAATAAATTGCATTCCATCTTTAGGTCCTTAGCCCAAGAAGCAGTGTGCTGCCTTGATTTAAACTCTAACTGAGGATGGTCTCTTCCGGTTAATTGGAAGGTGAGGGTAGGCATTGTATCATGGGGGATTCACTGAGCAGTTGTGAACTTTGCATTGGTCTCAATGGTTCCCTGTCTGTTCCACATTTCCATCCTGACCTTGGCTGTTCCTTCAGACCTGAGCCAATCCCCAATGGTGACTTTTTTATTCTCCTGGACTGTGTTTTGGTTTGGGGAGGAGGGCAAAGAGCTGTAATGACACCATTGTGTTAACCTTTACTTATGACCCAGCTGAGTGCAGGCTTTTACGTTTTCCCAGCTGTGTCATTCAATTTGTTGCTCTGGCCCCACTGACATGATACTTTCGCCATCCCAGCCACAGACTAATGACCAGCATCTTATAGAAGGGAGTACCCAGGGCTAAGAGTCCACAAACCTGGAATTCTGTCCTGTTTTATTCTAATTACCCATGTGGAATTAGGAAAGACATTGAACTTTTGTATGCCTCAGCTTCCTCATCTGTAAAATGGTAACTGGGCCTCATGCCCTTTCTTAGAAGTTTGTTGTGAGGACACAGATAGCAAAACAAGTTGAAAAGAGATAAAGCAAAACACAGCATTCCACAGATGCACAGTGTGTTGCTATGTTCCAATGAAGAAGTTCATGCAAAATGAAAAGAATAGTATTTTTCTATTATACAAATGGTTTTCCTGAAGTGTTTGGAGATAGGAGAGTAAGCTGTGTCACTGATTTAGAAAGATATTACAAAACACTGTCGTAATTTAAGATGTACAAGCCATAGAAAGAGCAGCGGCATTTATTGTGACTAAGTAAAATTGCAAGGTCCCTGGCAGTTACTCTAGTTTTCAATGGAAAAGCATAAAATAGGAAAGAAAAGCAGCATTGCTAATAATTTCACTGTAAATTTTGTTTATTATTTCTATCATATTTTCTAGTGATTGCGATGTAAAGCTGTGGCCTGTTACTGTAATAATATATTCACATTCTCAAGCAATTCTAGAAAAAGCATCTAGCCCATCAGAGATGTGATCATGCAAGAGAAATTTGGGGACAAATGCTATTTTCATTAACCTTTATTAATGACACTAAGTTCTACATTAAGTTACTTTATGTTATAGTTATTGTGCATCTAGAATTAAGACAACTTGCCCAAAGATTTTTAAGAGGATCGTTTACAACAGCCTAACATGTTGAGACTAACATGTTTCTCTTTACTTTATTCTCATCTGCCAATAGGACAATCTAATTCATAAGCTGACCATATTAGTTTTTTCCATGTTGTAGGAACTTATACTCCCCAGGAGAGGCTGTCATGGGAGACACATATCAGCCTTTTCTTCCATATCCTCTCATTTATGCCTCTGATGGAGGAAGGAGAATGGCTCAATGATAGATTAGACTTAGAGAAGAGTCCATTCTCTTTCTTATTTTCAGATCTGACTGGCTGAAGGATAGACATAGCCTTATTAGCTTTTATTTCTCAGTAGTGAGAAACTTTGAGTAGACTTATTTTATTTGGTTTACTACAGTAATTGTGGAATTAAGAACTTGACTCACAGTAGGTGCACAGTCAATATTTATTAGGTAAATGAATGAGTAAACACATCGGTGTGTGGGACAGTAAGTGCATTAAACCAGAAGACACAAATTCTCCTTGGGGTGGGTTGTCTTGAGATCTAGACCAAGAGAGAAAGTATAGGAAGCCTAATCATGGCTGTCCATCTGGCCCACATTCTTGGATACAATGTTGTCCAATATGAAGTGGGTACTTGCTCATCTGCTAGATGAGCAAGTACCCACTTTTTTTTCATTTTTAAATTTGATTCTAACTTGTAGAAGCTGACAACTGTGATATACTTTTACTTCCACATACCAACAGTCATTTCCTGCTTGAAACAAAGAATTCCAATTTGTTTATTACATAAAGTCCAAGTGTGTTATCCTATAGGAAGCACAGTGGAGCTAGGGTGGATAACTGAGAATCTCAACCAGGGATAACTGAATAAAGAGAAGCTTATGAGGAAGACTAACAAGATGTATAGAGAGAGTAAAAATAATATATATTGCAAAAAAGCACATGATAAAAGTGTATTGATCCAAAGTATTTATGTGACATAGGAAAATATTGACATGATATGCTAATAATAGATGCTAATCTTATATATTTTCATAGGCTCTGCACTTTTTAAAATCCATTTTAAGCATCATTACATCTGACCTATTTCTGTTTCAAGATGGTTCTGTTTGAGTTTAGACATCCAAATCACATGTTTATATCTCTAATGTGAACTTTGGCTTTCATCACAAAAAAAATTTATAATAATAGAGTGTAATATGTTAATTAGACCAGATTTCCTTCTAGATGTCCTTCTGGGAAGGGAAGCCCAGGTCCCGAGTTCCTGCCAGCGGCTGGAGCCTGGGACCTGAGTGCCTGCTGGCAGCTGGAGGGAAGCCCGGGTTCTGGGTGCCAGAGGGAAGCCGGTGCTGGCAGCCAGGGGAAGGAAGGCCTACACTTGCACAAATTTTATGCATCTGGCCTCTAGTATTCTTATAATTCCAATAAAATAGTGCAGAATATGCCTTTTAAAGGAACAGACTCTTAGCATTGGAAATTGCCTTTTATATAATCTCTAATCCAGAAAATAAGTTATGGCAATCTCTCTGAAGTTTCCATTAAGGAACATAGTAGTTTACAAAATGGAGCCTATTTTATTCCATCCAAGGATAGTCACCACACAGATTTGCTTTGAAAATTAGCTGTGTGCCTTGTGCTCTAAAGAAAGAGAAATTGATCAGTAGGCAAAGGAATTTCCACAGACAAGAATCAGTAATTCTCAATACATACATTTCAGAGAGAACTGGCAACATAGGATTTTGCTTTAGATTCACTTATTGCCAAAGAGTAAAGTTTGCTCTGAGTAGTCTCCTTTACCACATCCCAAATAGGGTATTACTGTTGGCATTAATTGGCACCAACAGCCATCAGTTGACACAGGTAATTCAAAAACAGAATTGCTCATCAGTGTGGTAAGTGCTATGTCTAGGATTCTGTTTTGAAAGTCTAACTCTGCCTGAAGCTTCCGGAGAAAGTTTCATACAGAAGGTGTTGCCAAGGCAATGGTATTCAGGAAGTCACGGGACACACAGAGTATGCTGAAGCCAAGAATCTACAACTGGGCTAATCTAACTAGAGAATACAATATTCATGGAAGAGTGGTTGGAGATGGAGCTGAGCAGATAGATTGGAACCAAGCTATGAGATGGCCTAGAATGCCAGGCTAGAAGCTGGGAAATTTTCCTCTCTGGGTCACAGGAACTCATAAAAGCCTTTAAGCAGAGAGGGGCTGGGTCAATAGCATTTTAGAAAGGTCACTCTTGTGACCATGTGAAGTAGAGTCAAAATTGATAGTGAATCAATGAATTTGTTCAGCAATTTTTTTTCCACAAAAGAAATGCAGGTAAGGAAAAACAGATTGATATTTAAAAGGTATAGGAGAAAGTTATATGGATTTGGAAATATTATGAGAGGACACACAAAATATACTTTTTCCCCAAATAAAAAAATGTAAGGAGTTTTGAGGACTGGATCAAGCTGGTAGAATCCATTGACACTATATTTTAGTGCACCACCTTCCAAGAATTACCAAAGCTACAGGGAGAACAGGCATACTTCTGTTGTCTCCTTTGCTAACTGGGAAGCTTTGATATTATTTTTTCACAGCTTTATAGGTTACTTCTCTGGGACATGACATCAAACAAACCATAATAACTTAAATGAGGAGTATAGAGAGAAGGTTTTTATGACTGCTTCTTGGCAATATAAGGTGACAACAGATGCAAGCATTTGTGTGTTAGAGAAAGTAGAGTTTGCACATGCTTTGCTTTCTTCTGCTGGTGTACTTAATCTTTACTGGCATCCGACTTTACTCAGTTAGGTCCTCCTTGATAATGTCCAGAGGAGTTAGGTGCTTGACACATCCACACTGACACAGACAGTGGTGACCCCTCTCCCTGCATGAGTGAGCTCCTTCCCCCCAAACCATTCCTCCCTTGCTTGATCTTTCACCCTAGGTTGTCAGACCTCCTTTCCTCCACAGCCCACTCACTTGGAGATTGGTTGGAAAGATGCCCTCAGTAGATCAAGGAGTAGATCAATATTAGTTATCCAAAACAGACTTTTTTCCCTCCTCAGAACAAGTTCCAGTTGTTATTTTCTATAATCTCCAATGTTAAATCCATAATATTTTTAATATTAGAATTCACTATCTTGGAAGTACTAATGAATCATGCAAATACTGTTATTTAATGTTGCACTTCACTTAATCTTCTTTTCTTACCAGAATAATTTTTGTAGCATTGCCATCTTTAGTGCTTTTTATGGCCTCCAGGTGCATAAGCTTTGCCCCAGAACAGAGTAAACGGAAAGCTATTTCAGATAATATTAGAGTGTTTCTAACTCTGGGATCAGAAATAAATTGCAAGAAGCCTTTAATGCTTTAGAAGTACTGTCTTCCTTTAGTTTTAAAGTTCTGAACCTGATATAAGAAACTAAGGGACATAGGGGAGTAGATATGGTCTTTGCACTCAAAAGACTTTACTCTTTAGATGGGATGATAAAAAGCCATGTTATATATATATATATATATATATATATATATATATATATATTCATTTATATGTGAACATATAAATAACAACTCACACCATTGTATGATCAAATGCCAGATTATGCATATATATGCTAAATCAATTTTTGTAGCATGAAAATGAATACCTCTCAAATAATTATATAATAGGATTATGTTAAACTGAACCTTCCAAAAACAAAACTATTCAGAGATGAAAGGATATCATTCAGTTATTCATTGTGAAAACTAATATTTGATACCACTTCTATGTAGTAGTAGTGGTGAGTAAGCTAGGAATAGCTTCTGACTTAATGGGATTTGTAGGATACAAAGAAGAAAACAAACAAGTAATTATGTGATATTTTTGGGGATGGTGATGTGAAATAAAGAAGCAAATCAAGAATAATCATTAGGTTTGACACTGACTGAATTGTGGGTCCATTAGTGAAGATGGGGCATGACCAGATTTGGATAGGAGAATGAAATGATAAAAGCAGGAAAGAGAAAGGAGTAAAATTGCAGGAACAAAGCCCTTTGAGTATTTTAGGGAGGACAGGATCCAGGGTGCAAGGGAAAGATTTGGCCTTCAAGATAAACAAGAAAACTCATTCACTATAACAGAAGAAAAACATTGTAAAATGACAATTACAGGTATATCGGTGACATTGGTGATTGGAGATATCCTCTTATAATTTCTGTTTCCACACTGAAATGAAAAGTGAAATCATCAGCAGGGTGAGGAAGAGGAGGGAAGGTTAAAAGGTTGAGGAAAAAGGATAAGTGAGGACAATGTTTTAGAGGAAATGCCTAAGAGGGAAGGAACCAGGGAACTATGGAAAGACTGAAAGGACATCCTGAGAACCCTCAGGAGATGGATGGATACAAACTTTAAGTGAAATCAATTTGCATTGTCATGTTTTCCCCCATTCCGCGTTCCATACCTTGAGTGCACGTGTGGGATAGGTAAGGAAATATGGTTCCCAACGGGAGAGAGGAAGGCAAATAAAATAAGTGTGTGCAAAGCAGTGAGTGAGTGACCTGGAAGCCTAAGCTCGGGGAGGAGGGAAGAGAAGATACAGAATGATTGTTGGACAATGAAAAGGGGATGGGCTATGGATTGGGGAAGAGTGTTGATGAGTTGTTAGCTTAGAGATAGTGGCATAAATGTATTGGGGATTTATGAAGTGGGCTTATAGCTGAAATTTTGGAGGGATGAAATTATTGGTAGGACAAAGTCTAGGGTGTGATTTGAGAGTGGGAATCTTTGCTGAGATGGGGAATTCATATAGTCAGTATAATCATGTGTAGTTTAAGAATGGTATTATTTGGAAAGGCAGATGTGAATAAACACAGGAACTTGATTAAGAGTAGCTATTCGTTTGAAGATGAAATATAAATGGACATAATTGAATGTGACCTTGATATCCGAGTAATACCATTGGCAAACAAATAATGATCATTGTATTCTTGGTCTCTTATTAAAATGAACAAAAGCTTCTCACCTCAGGAAAAATACATGCCACATGAAATATATCCTAAAGAATTGCTCTGTATTCTCCTGTGATTTGCTAGTCTCATACCATTTTCTAAGAATTAGAAAGCATTTGGTTTGCAATAATTGTTGTAAGTGAATCCATGCTGGTTTCTAGTAATTCTACCTTATCTTTGAAGTCCTATGGCCACTGAAAAATTATAAATTAAAATAATTATGTGGTATTTAAGAACATACAGCAAAGCCCTTCCGGAATTTAAAAGAAAAATGTGTACAAAGCCATAATAACTGAAAATGCTTCAGGAATTAGCAAGAAAGATATCACTTGCTATACCCAATATCTTATTTCTTTAAACTATGTTGCTGACATATTTAGTATAGCTTTGAGTATTTCTTACTCAAGGGAGAATTTTCATATAAAAACAACTATTGTTCCCTCTTTTATTTATCCCATTTTAAAACCTGAGATTCCAACCATAGACTCTCCCCTCCTTTACCTTCTGGCATGGCTGTGGAACTCCCAAATGTCAGGCTTGTGTTTATAAATTATAAAGTGAGGACAGGTAAAGTCACCCAGGGGTGGAACCTCAACGTGCCAGAAGCTCGCAATCACTGTTTTTACCAAGACCAGTCCTAAGCACATTGCCTTCTAAAAAAGAACATGTGCCCGAGATAAAAGGATATTCATGAACAAAAGAAAAATATAGCCGACACAATAAGTCAAATGCCGTATTCAAATAAGGTATTTTTAAATATAATGTTTCTATTTACTTAAAAATATTAATTGTAGTTGTTTGAAAAACCCTAATGAGCCTGATGAGCTAGTTTGGCCAATGGGATAAGTACCCAATGAACCTGTCCTGCCAGGTGTCTCCTGAGCAGACTTACTACAGCAAATTGCATTGAGACGGGCTCCATCGATCTCAGAGGTGAGGGTGGTCCAAGAGTGAGCAGTGGATTACTTTTGTCTATATTCCAGAAACTTCTTGAGTTTGCACAATTAGACTAGCCTATGCAAGGAATTAACTCCCCGGATCATTTGTACTTAAATAAAGAGGCATCTACTTAAAAAAGGGTGATGGCTAAGCACCAGAGACCAGTCTGGTCAGTTCCTGGTTATAAACAGGACTGAAAGGCAAACACCATTCTTAATTGCACTAAATTCATACATTTGAATTTATCTGTCAAAAGACTAGGTTTTTGTTCATTTACAGAAAAATGCTATTTAAGGAAAAAGAAAGGAGAGGTAAATGATTTTCTCAACACATGCTGTGTGCTAGTCACTCATAGGCAGAGTTGATACATTATCTCATTTAGGACTCTTGCTTCATATTTACTTTGTCCTGGAATTAAACATGCTTCTCTTCCGTTCACTGCAGAAACTTGTTGTTTTGACAGGATATAAGACAAACAAATTAACTCAAGAACAGTGTAATAGAATTCATCAAGTCTAAGACTCCAATATAGGCTAAGGGATCGATATGTATGGCGAACATGAACACCTTGGCCAACTGTAGCTTTCCAATGGGCTGTCCTGAAGAGTAACTCAGAAAAGAGTTCGTGAATGGGTCACAAGATTTCCTATCAATATACTCTTTTACAAATTAGCAGCCATAATGTCCTAAACCTGTGGAATGCTTCCTGTCCATCTGGCTCTCTGAGGATCTTTGCGGAGTTGTGTATCCGGTGCTTATTCTTTCAGATCCGAAGCCATCACTGCCACGTAATTGAGGCTCACACACTGCCCTGGGCCTGGGGACTGAGCAGCAGCAGTTTGCTGACCGTCTGAGTGGTGCTTGTTCAGTTATTTCCTCACATTGAGTCATTAGGCACAGGCTGGAGGTGACCCCACTCTGCCAGGAGCAGTCACAGCAATGTATTAGCAACAGGAATGAAGCTAGAACAAAGCTGATGGTATGGGCATTGTTCAGCTTTGCCAGGAATTTCAGTGTATTGTGATTGGGGCAATATGGGCAGAGCAGGTTTATGAGGCCAGCTCCCTTCTTGGTCCCACTAGATAAGTTTCTAATGAACTCGAGACTCCAAAGCATTCTTGCTGTTTTCCCTGGATGCTCTGATCCAGGCAGCAGGTAGCCATTTCCCATTGCAGGCATGTTGGAAATGCTGGAGGTATTTAAGGAGAAGCTCAAACCAATCTGAAATATTTATTTAAAAAAACACATACAATAGTATTTCATTTTAAGATCATTGTTTCAGTATGTTTTCATTCATTTAATAAACAACATTGTAAATTTCATAATAATGCTACTAGGGATATCTCATTTTTTTGAGCATAAGAACAATATTAAAAATTTAACAATCTTTTTAGGGCTATCATTTTGGATATGAAATTGTGGATGAGTTATTTGATCTCTTGTGAGTTTGTTCACCTTAAAAAATGCTCAAAACATATTGATCTGTCCGAATTTCAAGTTAAGTAGGTTCTAGGAAGTCTCCTGGTTTTGATGGGTTTGCAAACAGTTTGGAGAGAGAATAACAACAACAAAAAAGACAATTAGAGTACTGAAGAGGAAAATTGTAATCTAGTGCCAATTTGTGTAGTACTGAGGGTAATTAGGCTGGGAGGATTCAGGTGGGAGGGATGAATGTCAATTGAGTAGCCAGCTATGGTTTCACAGAGGGTGAGAAATTAAACGGGGCTTTGCCAGATGGATCGACTATGGATTTGATGTGGAGAACATAGGAGGGCAATAAATTTAGAGATAACAGCACAAGCAAAGATGCAGGGTAGGGAAGGATCCTGGTAATATTAATAATGTTATTCACACATGCCATTAAGCAATGTGGCCGAGACAACATTCAGACCAGGAGAACATTTCACTGATCATAGTTCTCAGTATTCATTATGTGCTTTACAAAATATTTAAAAAATATAAGGAGTTGGTATTGGCCAAAGCAGATGTAAAACTAGAGTCAAACAATAAAGGGCTGTAATTTTAGCTCTGCCACTTATTAGCTGAGTGATCTCGGCCAAAATATTTAAATCTCTCTCTATTAGTAGACTGATTTCTAAGATGGCAACAATAATGCACTTACCTCATAGAAATTTTGTGGAGAATGAAAAAAAAAAAGAATGTAAGTGAGACATAGTGCTTGCTGTGAAGGAAATCCGTGAGTGGTTGCTAGCATTCTGATTGCCATTGCTGTAATAATTTTTAGTAGTAGCAGTAGTGTTCTGACCTTTACAATATGATTAGATTGCTTTTAAGTAGCATGGGATAATGGTTACATGCATACAGAATCAAAGCCAGGTAGAGAATTTATATCTAAGGTGATCATATGTCCCTGTTTACCCAAAGCAATCTCTACTTACACCTGTGGTCCTGACATAAATATTAAAAGTGTGTTTTTTTTCTACTCTCAAATATATCCTGGTTTGGCCAACAAATTATGTGGTCATTCATATCTCTTATAATCAAAACACAGAACAATAAAGGGCAATGGAGCTTTTTAGGCAGGAGGAATGATGGGATGGGATGGAAGCAGTGTTTTAGGAAGATTTCTGCTGGTCATGGCATCCAAGAAGCTTAGAGAGAGTGAAAGGCAGGAATTGAAAAGCAAGGAACATACTCTTACTCATAGCACCCTCAATTCAAACAACAATGAGAGTGACAAGAGGAGAGTTCAAGATATATCCCAGGGATAAAAGCAGGGACCAGGAGAAATTGGATTCTTTCTTCTTCCTGAATGGACCCCTGACCCCTCACATTCCTCACTTAGTTCTCAAACCCTTCTTAGTACAACTCCTGTATATAGACCAGCCGTGGGCACACTACAGCCCGCGGGCCGGATCCGGCCCGTTTGAAATGAATAAAACTAAAAAAAAAAAAAAAAAAAAAGACCGTACCCTTTTATGTAATGATGTTTACTTTGAATTTATATTAGTTCACACAAACACTCCATCCATGCTTTTGTTCTGGCCCTCTGGTCCAGTTTAAGAACCCATAGTGGCCCTCGAGTAAAAAAGTTTGCCCACCCCTGATATAGACTCACAGCCCTTAATTGGTGTAAACCCTATGATCAGGGAGCCAACTCAAGCCTACCCTGAAAAGGAGGGCTGATGCTCTTATTCACTCTGACTTCATCTAAGACAGGTGGCATCAACTCAGAACTATGTAAGAAATGATTCTTCTGCCCAGCCAGTGTGGTTCAGTGGTTGAGCATCAACCTATGAATCAGGAGGTCAGGGTTCCATTCCCAGTCAGGGCACATGCCTGGGTTGTGGGCATGATTCCCAGTAGGGGCTGTGCAGGAGGCAGCTGATCAATGATTCTCTCTCATCATTGATGTTTCTATCCCTCTCTCCCTCTCCGTTCCTCTCTGAAATCAAAAACTATATATATATATATTTAAAAAAGAAATGCATCGATCAGACTGTCAAACCCCTGAGGGAAGGTAGGGGAGGGTGGGGGTAAGGGGGAAAGATCAACCAAAGGACTTGTATGCATGCATATAAGCCTAACTAATGGACACAGATAACAGGGGGGTGAGGGCATGAGTTGGGGAGGTCGGGAGGTTATGGTGAGATAAGGACACATATGTAATACCGTAATCAATAAAGAAATTTAAAAAAATGATTCTTATGCAATGATTCCTCGATTTTCAGGGCATATGATAATTGTCCCCTCTCTGAAATGCTCCGAACATTTATGTAGAATGACCCAGTGCCATGCTTCAAAGTGGGGCCTGTTCTAGCTGATATTTCAGAGCATGCTAGTCTCAAAGGGAGCATACTTCCTAGTGAAGATGGGGCAGTTTGATTGAGATGCTGAACTCCTTTTATTATATAAAAGAAAAAAATGTAGAATGAGGGACTCTAGTGGCTGGAGAGACCTTTCTTAGCTGAGCACAGGGATGCATGATTGTGAGGAGGTAAAAGCTGGATATAACAGGATAGACTTACCTGTATGATTTAGGTGGAGGCAATAGAGACAGACTCCAAGAGGGTGGAGACCAGAGCCCAGAGCCTTGGCACTGTATAGTGGAGGACAGACAGGAGAGGACCTGTGATGTTTGGAGAGGGACTTTAGGGAAGATATATATCTGTCCTGGGTAACTATGTGCTTGTGTGCTATGGGGTATGTACTGCAAAACCTTCCATCATCTCCCAAAGGTAATCATTACAACAGAATATTCCACCCTAACTGGTTTGGCTCAAGGTTAGAGCCTCAGCCTTCAGACTAAAGGGTTTCAAGTTCAGTTCCAGTCAAGAACTCAGACCTTGGTTGCAAGCTCGATCCCTGACCCTGGTCTGGTCAGAGCATGTGTGGGAGGTAACCAACTGATGGGTCTCTCTCACATTGATGTTTCTCTCTGTCTCTAACACTTTCTCTAAAAAAAAGCAATAAAAAAACCCCACACACAACACACACAAACAAACAAAAACACAGAACAGTTGGCACTGCTTTCTGTGCTGTTGGTGCCTGGGACACTATTTCTGGGCATTGTGGGGAGCTGTGTCTGTGGCTAAGAGAGGACAGTGAGGACATGGGTTGAGTTTGTTCAGATCAGCACCACAGACTTCGAGCAGCACCTGTATGCACCACATTGGCATGAAATCTGGATCAGGAGAAAACTGGAAGCACAAATGCTGGTTTGGGGATGTTACACTTCAAATGTTTTCTGCACAGACTTTTAACCAATCAAGTCGGAAGGAGAACCATCCTGTCTGAATAAGGTGTTTCTTTGGGAGTGTTTTCCTGAAAGATTCAAACTAATTAAGCTTATAAACTTTTAAATGCTGAAGAAGAGCTCTTCATTTAAAGAAAAGCTAAAGGGAACCCTCTGGTAAAGCACAGAATCCTTTTGTAATGCAAATAACCCCTCCCTGGTGCCATCATATTGTCTTGTAAGTTTCTGAGTTGGGAGAAAACGCTGGGCCCACCTGTACTCCATTCACTGCACACTGAGAAAGAGGAGCATAATAGATGGGGAGCCCTAGGAATATTTCAACCCTAGCAGCGTGGTTCACTGTTGTCTATGACATGTTGTTAAATTATTGATACCCAGCCAGGCTTTGGGACACAGGCTTTGTTGTTCTGAGCTAACAAAGCCACCTGAGAGAAAGCCGTAATGAGAGAGCAGAGACTTACCTGTGGTGGGGTGAGGCTGCTGGGCAGCGAGCTTTGCCCGCAACAGGAGAGGCTACAAATTATCTGGACTGACCACTCTTGCAAAAAGGAAGAGAAAATAGGTGCATTAATGAAATTCTTACAACAGATGGCAAACTGTCCTTCGATACTCTGGTGAGGGGAAAGAAAAAAATCCCACAAAACTTTCAAAGAATATTTTATATGAGTGTATCACACAGACTCCATTTACTCCGAGGACTCACAGAGAGCTATCTAAGAGACATTCAGATAAATTATTTAACAGAAAATGACAGAAAAGAATTAGAGAAAGAAATTTTCCCCGTCTCAACTTAAAACAACAACCCACTCTGTATGGACGGGTAAATCTCTGGGTCCAGATGGTTGCCCAACAGAATTTTAGCAAACATTTGGAGAGATAATAAGGCCTGTAACAGTAGATAATTACTCACTTATATATGGCTCAGTGCCCCCTCATCTACATTAGTTTCTATAGCAGGTTCTTTGCCAAAAGAAAGGCAGCAGACCCCTGCTCCATTTTCTCATTTGAAATATTCTGTCGCTTCACTCTTCGCAGATGCCAGGAACCATCCTTTTCATTTTGGTGTCCTTATAAAGACCTTTAAGCACAATGGGAAGGTGAGGAGACTTTAAATATTACTGAAATGGGGTGCGGAAACAGCCACCAGGAAGTCCTCCAGGAAAATGGGCAAAGGTCCAATTGAATTGTTAAGAAACATCATCCGATTAGCATGTTTGGGGGAGGGAGCTTCCATTTCTCCTTGTCCACCATGTCCCCCACTCACGTTCCCAAGAGAAGGAGTAAACAATGGCATTTTAGGAGAATGTAGGATTGAATGTCCATCCCAGAGTATCGAGAGCAAAGGTCACAGACATTTTTGACAGTAACTAGTTCATAGCTTTTTTTTTTTTTGCCAGGGGCTTAATGGAGGCTGATGAGTTTAGCTGCAATTTGTGCTCTAAGGCTGAGCAGCAAGGGTTGAGGCCCCACACTGCCTGCTTCACTGACCAGACTGGCTATCAACATCTCCACACATTATAGATGCTTCCAGGAGACCATAATCCTTATCTCCTGTAGATGTTTGTTCTGTCTGCAGAGCATTTTACAGAGATGAACTAATTAATCCTCTCACCAACCCAATGATTTCAGGCAGAGTGATTTCCCCCATTTTATAGATGAAGAAACTGAATGCCAAGAGTCTTGCCTTTTAGTCTTGCCAAGAGTCACCACTTTGATGAAGAAACACGTTTGAAGGGGACACGAATTACTGAGGCAGTTCAACCACAGTCAGGCCAGCCTTTCTATCAGTTTTCTAACTAGGTTGTGACAGCCATGCACAGAAAACTCACTACTGTTTATTGATCAATGCAATGATAATAGTAGTCATTGATAGAGTGACTAATGTGGACTATGCTATACATATGTTGGATCATTCAGTCTTCACCATCCTTTAAGACAGCGGCTCTCATCCTCGACTGGGTAGTACACCTGAGGAGGGGAGACTAAAAGTCCTGATGCCCACTTCCCATAACAATAAAATCAGAATCCCTAGAGGGTGGGCACCAGACACCAGTATTTCTTAAAGATCCCCAAGTGATTTCAATGTGCAACCAAAGTTAAGAACATTTTGATTAAGAAAGCTAGAAGAGAAACAGAGAAATGGAAAGCTATCCAGAGTTAATAATATGATGATATTTTCTTCCTTTCTTCCTTCCTTCCTTTCTCTCTTTCTTTCTTCCTTTCTTTCTTTCTTTCTTTCTTTCTTTCTTTCTTTCTTTCTTTCTTTTTTTTTGTAAAAAGAGACTGGAGTTATAGGATGAGTAGAAAGGACTAGTGGAGAAGAAACATAAGAAAAGGGGTCAGCAATAGAACATGTTCCCAGAGGAAAATAAGAGAATGAGGATTAGCTACTTTATATCTCTTATGTGTACTTACAGATTTCTATGGTAGCATCTATTACCCTAATTTTTTGTTTGTTTATATGTCTGTATTCTTTCCAGACTATAAATTGTTTGAGGTGTGGAGCACTGGCCTAGTGATTTCTTATGTCTAGTACCTTGAGTAATGTCTGGGATATAATAGGCTCTCATATGCATGGTAAATGAAATAATTAATTTGGGAAATTTAAAAATCTTTACTTCATGGGACTCTCACAGTGCTTCAAGCTCATATCATTAATCAGTCTTTTAGAGTAAAGCTCTGAAAACCTGAGTTAAGAATTGGTTGCAAGGACATTACAATGCACCGTGCTACCTTCAGTCATTTATGCTTCTGCATAAATTGTTTTGACTGATTAGTCTATTAGTCACCAAACAGGAACCACAGGAAATAAGAATCTAGACAGGTTGTCAACATTTGGTGGAATTAAGCCCAGGACTGAAGAGCCTAGAGCATCAGAGTTTGCTTTCAAGCCTTTGGGAGTCAGCAAGGAGAAGGTCTGAAAAGCCTACAGCCAGATTAACCAACCCATATGTGAGTGTGAGGGGATGTGGGGGTAGTCATGGAAGTCAACTGCACCCAAACACTGGTGTCTCAAAGAGCCAGAACCACACATCATGCTATCACTTAGTATCATTTATGCTCACCAGTTTTCTATGCAGACTCCTCAGGAAATTGGTGAATAATAGAAGATGCCACTTTTCCTTCAGATGGCTTGACTCATCCAAGAAGGCACATTTTTTGGTAAATTATGGGATATTCTTTGTGAATACAGAAAAAAATACCCCTACAATATTCTAGTTCAGGATTGAAGCCAGCAGGACCCTCACCCAATGCTCAATTCTGCCATTGGCCTATTCCCAAGGCATAAATCCATCTTGTTCTTGTCCCACATTGGAAACTGCACAGTCCTGCCAAATATTCTGTATTGCCTTGCCTTGGCTTTAACCCAAACCTGTTCTTTTCTCTCTGGAAAGTCTGCTCTATGATCAGAATATTTTTTTTTCACGGCATCAAATTATTTTCTAAATATTCTTCCCAATTTCTTACCTTAATTGTGAAACAATTTCACTTTGAAAATCACTATTCAAAGTTATTGATCTCTAGCCTCAACTTCCCTTCTTTCTAGTTAGTTGCTTGTACAAGTAGCCCTCCCATGAATCCATGAATATTCAGACCTTTACTTTGACTCCTATTTGTATTTATGCATGTATGTATGTATGTATGTATGTATGTATTTTTGCAATCCATGAGTTTTTAATCTGCTTTCATTCTCCTTCCTATTTAGCTTAGGTTATTTAACCCATTATTAGAATTAAGCTTTACACAGATAATAAAGTCTGTTGTTCCTCTGTCCTTTGTTATTCTTATCAGGACAAAGTCTAGTTTTAGATGAAACTAATATGAGGAAATGTCATGTTATATTTGAAAAAAAATATCATATAACAGAACATTGTGATTCCACTATGAATTTATGATCATCAACCTCAACTGAGCCCCTATAATAGTACTACCTCATAATTCTGTTATCAAGTTAATTTTCTGTTCAATTTTTAAATTGCCTATTTCAAACCTCTTCCATTTTTGTTAAATTTATGCCTCCTCTCATCTGTTCCTGTCTATTCTCAGCAAATAATTTTATTCTTAACTTAATGGAGAAAATGGAAGCCATCAGATGGGAGGGCCTTTGTCTTTCCATCTCCATGTCCATTTATACCCATTCTTTTATCTTTATGTTAACTCTTTCCTACATATTTAGGGACAGTATATTCTTGGTCAGATGTTCCCTCCTTTGGAACCTCTGCCAGATCCTTTTATAGAATTATTCCAATTAGCAATTAAACAAGCACCAATCTCTCATAAATAAAATTTTACTTTCAACTCCACTCTTACTTTCCAATACTATCCCATATCTCTCCTTAACATAAAATTAAAATTTTCAAGAGGTTTTTATGTTTTATTATTTTTTTTTCCAAGGTACTGTTGAGCTCATTTTGATTAGACTTCCATCAAAACCCCCACTACTCCATCAAATTCACTGGCCACTAATATCTATCACGTCCTAACATCAGTTTAACACTTTATGTTTTATTTTGTTCTTGACTTCTCAGTAAAATCAAACATTTCTAGTGTATTCCCTTGGAAAAGTTATTTCTGTTGTTGGCATCGACATCATATTTTCTGTATTTACTTATTTGAAAAATTCTTCTCAATTTTGCCTTTAAATATCCTAACTCTTTGTTTAGTCTTAAGTATGCTCCCCTTTTTAAAACTTTACTCTCTATTGTTCTCCCAGGCAATTCTATTCATAGAGCTTTCAGATGTTCACTGATGATGCAAATTTGAATCATTACCCACGGTTTTATGTTGCTTTTTTTTTTAACTTTATGCCCATATAATATTCAATTATCTAAGTGACATTTCCAATTGTATATTTTATAGATGCCTCAAAATCTTGTACAAAACTGAATCTATGATGTCTTACTTCCAATGTGGTCATCTTTTATGACTTTCTCTTTCCTTTTTCCCTTTACCTAGTATTTTTCTTGTTATTGCATTGACTGGAATCTCCAATAGAAGGAGTAGAAGCTGTGATCCTGGACATTCCTGACCTCTCCTGACTTTAATTGAAGAGCTTCTAAAATATCATATTAAATATGATGATAGTAATCCAGCTGACACTGCTACTTACCTGTGCAATATTCATTACCCTCCTCCATCTTAATTGCTTTTAAAAAGGGCAGCAATATGTTCAGAATTTTTAAAAATGCTTTTCAAATTCCATTGCAGATAAAAACACAGTTTGTGATAATGACATGTAAATTGAGGGTTCTGAGAAAAGCTTTTTGCATTCTTGACATAGGCACTGCCCTTTACCCCTTCCACTTCCTGCCTAGAATGCAGATGTGATGCATATGACTAGCAGTCTTTTGTCATCAAAGATTATATGGCAGAAAAGTAGAAAGATTCTTATATTTCCACTAGGGGCCCAGTGCATGAATTTGTGCACCTTGAAAGGAACTGTAGGCTGCGGTAGACGCAGGGGTCTTGACCCATCCTCCATGCCCCAACCTGGCCCCTCCTGCCATAGTCTCGGGTCCCCTCTCTGCCAGCAGCCCTGCTCCCACTGCTGCTGCTCCCATGCACTGAGGGTACCGGCCTTGCTCGCACTTATTGAAGGTGTGGAGTGATTGAGGCCAGCACCAGCAGTGGGTGTAAGTGGGGGCTGCTGCTCCAATTGCCCCTCAGGAGAAGGAGGAGGTGGAGAAGCCCTAAGGGGTGATCGGGGCTGGAGACCACCGCTCACACCCGCTGATGGCACTGAGTGATCGGGACCGACGTGGGGCACTGGCAGTGGGTGTGAGCAGCAGCTCCAGCTCTGGCTGTGGGTGCAAATGGGGTCAGCACTGACAGTGGGTGCAAGCAGGGTTGGCACTGGCAGCAGGTGCAAGTGCCAGGTGGGACCACGGTATGTAGGAGCAAAGAATTTTCAGTAACCACCAAGGCTCACCCAATGACACTGAGCTGTGCTCTGCTGCTGGGGTCCAACCCCAGCGGGTCCAGGGGTCCCCAAAGGTGTGGATGGAGTCAGCAAAGAAGGAATGACACGGAGACAGCATTCAGTTGATCAGCAGCCTAGCCAGGATCTCCAGCCAAGTTCTGGTCTGGATCTCCAGCGAAGTTCTTGTTTGGATCTCCAGCCAGGTTCTGTGTCCATGTTCTCTTGCTAGGTTCTCCAGCCAGGTTCTGTAGCCATGTTCCCTCGATAGGTTCTTCAGCTAGGTTCTGTCCAGGTTCTCCAGCCAGGTTCAGTCACCAGGTTCTAGTCAGGTTCTCTTGCCATGTTCTATAGTCAGGTTCAGTCCAGGATCTTTTGCCATGTTCTCTCGCTAGGTTCTGTCTCTAGGTTCTGTTGCCAGTTTCTGTCCAGGATCTTTTGCCATGTTCTCTCCAGCGAAGTTCTTCTGTCTCTAGGTTCTGTGTAGGTTCTGTGTTCTAAGTTCTGTCTCTTGCTGTCTTGTTACATCTGTATTTATACCAGTTTATTCCAATCCTATCAATCTCTATTCCAAAGGTTAGGGCCTTTCTTATCTCCATTCCAGGGAGTAAAGATTATGTAGCTTAAGCATGATTGTTTGTAGTTAAAGTGATTAATTACCCACCTGGCACTTAGTTAAGAGGTTTTATTCCCTCCCTAACTTCAGGGGAAAATCCCTACCTGGGGAAACAACCTTTCTCGGAGACCTTGGTTAAAACACATAGTGCCAAGAAGGTGAGCAAACATATTAAGAACAGTATGCCATATATGCCAGGTCCCTTGAAACAGCAAGTATGGACTGGCTCCTGGCACTCTGCTTTGGTCTGGTGCCCCTGCTCACCTGGCCCACCATCCTGCCGTGGCCAATGCCCACCATGTTTTGCACACACCCCCTGGTGGTCAGCGCACGTCATAGCGACCAGTTGTTCTACCATTTGGCCTATTTGCATATTAGCCTTTTATTATATAGGATATTGTCCTGGACTGCTATTTTTTGGACTTTGTACATTATGAAACAAATGAAAACTTTTTGATAGGATTCTGGTTATTGCCAGCTAAAAGCAAACCTAATTTATTTTAACTTGTGTTAGACAGAATAATGGCCTCTCAAAATTGTTCATACCCTAATCTTCTGTGTATATGTTACAATGCATGGCTCTGGGTAGTGTGGCTTGTTGAGCATCATCCCATGTACTTACAAGTCACTGGTCCACCCAGGTTGCATGCTTAATCCCTAGTAGGGGGCATGCAGGATGTAGCCAATCAATGTTTCTCTCTCTCCTTCCCTTTATCTCTAAAAAAAATCAATAAAATCATATTTTTTAAAAAAAGTTTCATATGAATTAAGATTTCTAACTTTAAACAAAGTTAAATAAAGGGAGATTCTCTCAGATTAAGCAGATGGACCCTTTAAAATTGCAAGGGTCCTTAAAAATTGAAGAGGAACATAAAAGAGAAGGTCAGAGAGATGAAGTGTGAGAAGGACTTCACCAGCCATTACTGTCTGTAAAGATAGTAAAAAGGACCACAAGCTCAGACATGTGGGCGGCTCTAAAACCTGGAAAAGGCAAGGAAAAAAGTTATTCTCTAGAGCTCCCAGTAGGAAGCAGCCCCGTTGACATCTTGATTTTAGCCCAGTGAGACCAAGGTCAATTCTCTAACATTCAGAACTCTAAGATAATAAAGGTATATGGTTTTAAGCCATTATAGGCATGGTACTTTGTTATAGCCACTCTGGAAAACTAATATACTACTTTTTATGAAGTTTAGGAAGTTTCCTGCTATTTTTGTTGGCTAAAAGTTTTAAGAAAAAATCTAAAATTTAGATTAATTGCTTTCCTGACTCTCCTGTGGGGGGAAAAAATATGAGATTATCCTAATTTTTATTTTTAAACATTATTAACATGCAGGATGACATTGGGATTATGTTAATAATGTTTTAATTCAAATGATCACTGTATTTCTAAGATAAACAATACATGAGCATGATGCTGAAATTGGTTTGCTGACATTTTATTTAGGAATTTATCATTATGCTCCTTATAGGATGATTGGACTATAGTTATCTTTTATTCAGAATAAATAAGGATTTAGGATTAAGTTTATAATGGCCTTGAAATATGACTTACATATTTGACATCTACACTGAGTCATGCTTTTTTTTAATGTCTCTGAGAAATTCTGAACAGATTCCTTTTTTTTTTCTTTTTTTAGAATTTGGCAAAACTTGGCTGTATGTTCATCTGGGATTAGTTTCTTTTTTAAACAGTTTTATTATGATTTATATTTTTAATTGTTATTAAGTTTTTATTAAGTTACTTTGATAATTCATATATTATTTTAGAAAAAATATTTAAAAAAAACTTTAAATATATTTTATTGAGTTTTCAAAGAGAGGAAGGGAGAAAGATAGAGAGTTAGAAACATTAATGAGAGAGAAACATTGACCAGCTGCCTCCTGCACACCCCCCACTGGGGATGTGTCCACAACCAAGGTACATGCCCTTGACTGGAATCAAACCTGGGACCCTTCAGTCCGCAGGCCGACGCTCTATCCACTGAGCCAAATTGGTTAGGGCTAGAAAAAATATTTTATATAAATTGTGCATTAACATGTGTTTTTTTTTCATATTACTCTGTGATTGTCAAAATCCTTATTATGTCTATATTTTATTCCCTTTTAAAATTTTTATAAACATATGCCTTCACCCTGGTTGGTGTGGCTCATTTGGTTGGAGTGTCATCCCATACACCAGAAAGTGGCAGGTTTATTTCTCAATCAGGGCTCATATCCACATTACAGTTGGATCCCTTATAGGGGTGCATGTGGGAGGTAGCCAATCAAAATCTCTCTCTCTCTCTCTCTCTCTCTCTCTCTCTCTCTCTCTCTCTCTCTCTTTTCCTCTCTCCCCATTCCTCTCTCTAAAAATCAAATCAAAAATATTGTTTTTAAGCATATGCCTTCTCTCTCTTTCTTTATGTTCCTCTCTTTTTTTCCATCAGTCTTGAAGTCTTGATGGAGATTTGGCCAAAAATCAATTTTAATTTTATTGTTTTTTATCTTACTTTTTTTGAATCATAATATATATGATTAGAGTAAGAGAAATTGGAGGAGAGAAAATAAACATGGATGTGAGAGAGAAGCATTGATTGATTGCCTCCTGTCTGGCCCCGAGGCGAATTAAACCCAAAACCCAGGTATATTCCCTGACCAGGAATCAAACCTGTAGCCTTTTGGTGGACAGGAGGATGCTCCAACTCACTGTGCCACTTGGCTCAGGCTTTTCTCTTCTTTTTAAATTTGTTGCTCTTATCTTTATTATTATTTTCTTTATTATATATCTTTATTATTTTCTTCATTTTTTTCTAAATTATTTATCTGATGATAAATGTACCACTAGTCCTATGTTAGTTATAACTCCCAAATTGGAGATTGCATCATGGTTTATTATCATTTAATTCTAAATATTTTACAGTTCCCATTGTAACAATCTTTCTTTGACACATAAGTTATTTTGTAGTGCACCTTTAAACAGACACACACACACACACACTCATAGACACATACACACATAGATGGATATGGAGTTGATTATATGGTATAAGGTGGAAAATTTAAAAGCATTTTTTCCTCTCAATTTTTATAGTTAATTCTTTTAAAATACATTTTTATTGATTTCAGAGAGGAAGAGAGATGAAGCGAAGGATAGAAACATCAATGATGAGAGAGAAGCATTGATTAGCTACCTCCTGCATGGCCCCCACTGGGGATCGAGCCCAAACCCAGGCATGTGCCCTTGACTGGAATCAAATCTGAGACTCTTTAGTCCACAGGCCAATGCTCTATCCACTGAGCCAAACCAACTCGAGCTATAGTCAATTTTTAAACTCCAGTTAATGCATATTGCCACATTTGTCTACTGGTATAAGGCCACCTTTGTGATATATACATGAGTTTATTTTGAGTTGTTTTTCTATCCCTTTTCTCATTCTAATTCTATTCATGTTGTAACATGTATCCATGTTTTATTTTTTATTGCCGAGTAGTATTCCACTGTGTACATCGACCCGTTTGCTTAATGATTTTTCAGTTGAGGGTCATTTGGATTGTTTACACTTTGGGGAAATTACCTATAAAGCGTCTCTAAACATTTGATATAAATGGACATGTAGGTTTCTATTTCACTTGGTCGAAACTGGGTGTTAATAGTCCACAATGCTTTGTTGTTGTTCTTTTTATAGCTTATTTATACCAATGGTGGTGGAGAGGGGTCCTCTCCTGTGCAAGCCAAAGCCTGGATTCAGTCACCTTTCTAAAATGATGAGCAATTAGTCTCCTTTGCCCTGAGAAGCAAAATTCCTGGCCACCACTATTTGTGTTTTTTTTTTTTTCTTTATTGATTAAGGTATTACAAATGTGTCCTTATCCCCCAATTGTCTCCCCATCCCCCCAGTCCTGCCCTCACCCCCACTATTTGTTTTTAAATCTCAGGTGTGAAGACCTATAACTTCAGCATCTTTATTTTGTGTTTCTGTTCCATGTCTTGTCCATGGAAATATTTACTTTATTTTTAGCTAAGTTACATGTTTTTTGGTTCACTCCTTATATGGGTTGTCCATAATTACTATGTGGCAAGGCAGAGGGGGTGATCACAGAACCATTTGGAACCTGAAGGCCCTGGAATTCCGAGAAAGTCCTGCCTGTGCAAAGGGCACCACCACCCATCCAGCTAGCAAATCAGACAACCGGGCATTATTCTTGATATCCTCCATTGTCCTCAGCTTCCATTTACAATTAAGCACACAATTTTATTGGTTCTCACCTTGCAATGGCCTCTCAACTCTTTCCACTCCTTTCCGTCCCCTGCGTCCACTCTTGTCCAGGCTCCTGTCGTCTCTCACCAGGCTCTGCTGCAGCTTCTACGTGCCCTCCCCATTTACCTTCTCCTCTTCCACTTGCCCCTTCCTCACAGCGAGATATCCTTTTACAGGGGTACACATATCATCAACTTGCTCTTTGTGTTAAGTATTCTGTGGCTGCCATTGGCCCTAGTTTATAAAGAAATAGATCCTGAGGGGGCTCTGTATGTTGCCTACCTGATAAGCTTTGTTGCTTCCCTTCCCTCACTGTGTGTTCTAATCAAACCAGCCATCACCCAGTCAGTGCATCATCGATGGCACACAGCTCACTTAGGGCCTTCACGTGTTACTCTTTTTGCTTGAATATTTTTCCTTCTCTCTTTTCAAACTTGTTTGCATATATAATGTTTTTCTACAACTTAGTAAGAAATCTTCAAGGAAACCTTCCCTGACTCCCCAAACTTCTCCAGGTCCCAATGACCTGTTCTCATTACACTTTGTACTCACAGTAATTCTTTCATCTATTGTGGAATGCCTATCTTGCTTTCTTTGCTTATCACCATAGCTTTATAACTTGACAATACTAGATTCTCATAAATACTTCTCGTAAATGAATAAGTAGCTACAAAGACACTTTATGTTTTAGAGGAGTCATTTAAGTGATATGAGTTGATGCATGCCAAATGCTTTCCTATCTTTAAATATCTCACCTATGGATCTCTGAAAGTATATCAATCTTCACTGGTTTTGATTAACCACAGAGCTGCCCAGACTTCTCTTTTAAAAGGCAACGCCTTCTAATAAAGCTAATACACAATGTTCTTAACACCTTGGTGTGATGAGATTATTAGATTGCTTTCATTCCTGAGGGACAGGCTGTCAGGTAGCATAGATAGCATGACAGAGAATTTTCCAGGTTAAGCTCTTACAAAATTGGGAGAGGCAGATGAGAGTGAAACTATACTGCCTAGTTCTTTCCTTAATGCATGAGGTACTTTTTATCGTGGTGGCTTCATTCACATATTATAATAGTCAGTACAATCTAGCCCTGGCGGGGGGACTCAGTTGGTTGGAGTGTTGTTCCATATACCAAGTGGTTGTGGGTTTGATTCCCAGTCAGGGCACATACCTAGGTTGTGGGTTCAATCCCCGTTTGGAGTGTGTATAGCAGGCAACCAATCAATGTTTCTCTCTTCCTCTCTCCCTCCCTTCTTCTTTCTCTAAAAATAAAAATAAAAACATATCTGCAGGTGAGGATGAGCCTGCTGATTCAGAGTGAGTAAATCTCTTTGGTGAAAATGTCCTTATAAAGCCTAGAATTGGTGTGGTTTTTTTTGTCTTACACTTGGAGTTGGGTCAGATATTTGGCATCTATGACCCTGATAATTTGACTTATAACTTGAAAGATAATTCTATCCTTCTGGCCAAAAGGCCTTCACAACATTTATGATGACTTTTAATTCTTATTTAGTTTTACAGTAAGAAAATATTGGGACAAAGGACTTCTGAAAATGTTCACAGTTCTGTAATAAAAGGGATCTTCTTGTTGAGGGACTCGCAGAATCTTGTGATAGGAAAAATGCTAAGTTAAAAAGTGTGGATTTTATTAATAGCTAACATTAATTAAGTGTAGAATATGTGCTAGGTGCTATAAATAGCTCTTTTTATTGCATTACTACTCTATTTATTCCTCAACTCTATGGGCTAGCTGCTATTATTATCTTTACTTCTTATTTGAGAAAAATAATGATTTATTTTACTGGATCTATTTTAAAGAATGGAAAATTACAATGATCTTTGTGAAGAAGAAGAAAGCAGTATAATTACTCTTGAAAACATAAATTGTATTAAGAATTAAAATCTAGAATTATTTGTATTTATATGGGCTATTCTTTATTATATCAAAGATTTCATAATATATATCCCAAGTTACTCTATATGTCAAGACAAAACTTAATTGATTGTACAAAAGAAATGCCTTGAGGTGAATGAGATTCAGGATTGAGGAGAGTAGAATTTTTACATCCTTGCCATCAGCCAAGTTGTCATCTGGACCAGGCCATGCCCGCCACCCCCCTGGGGTGCACACTTTCACAGTCTTCACACTCTGCTGGGGAGAAATGAGATGGTTATAGTGTTTAGTGTTCTGGACAAGACTTTCAAAGTCATATTCTTCAATTACTTGGTTAGCTTATTGAGATGCTGGTATTTAATGCAAAAATCCTTACAAAAGAGATTTCTGCTGGGTTATATAACAATGCACATCAGTACAAGTCATGTTTAGAATTTTTGTGTCAAACCCAAACATAGCAAGGTTGGTTTTAACATCCATCATATAAATGTTGCACAACTTTGTCCCTGCAGCTTGATTAAAAATGGTCTGTGAGAAGGCTTTTTGGCTCATAAATAAGCCATATAATATCATGAAATGATATTTGTTAGACTTCTTATGTGTCCAAAGTAGAAGGCTGAGGCTAACGCAAAAAAAAAAAAAAAAAAAAAAGTTTTGATTTGGCGAGCCACCTGTGGAAAGTTAGAAAATGCTATTAGCAGGGACATATGTGATGTGGTGTGTTCTCAAGGCACTATTCTTCTATCTTAGAGATGAGGAAATTAAATCCCAGAAAGATTAAATAACTTGTCCAATGTCAACTTGCCAAATCACGATTGAAGCTCCAGAGTGATCTTCTCCCTAGGTGCAGATCAGAGTCCCAAGGGGCTTGGTATGTGCCAGTCACAGACTATCCTAATGTGGCTTGCTGCCAGAATCATGCTCGCTGGGAAATAAATTATTGAAGAAAAAAAATGTTCAACACCACAACAGATATGGGTCAAGTGCATGACTGAGAACAAAGGAAGGGAAGTGGCATGAAAACTTGGGATTAAACATTTGCTGCAACTCTTCCAAACACAAATGCCTATGCTAGAGAGTGGAGGCAGTGGTCAGGGTTCTGGAGTTGGGCTCCACGTGAAGAAGGAAATGAATACCTATCTTTTGCTCTCTAGGAAACAATGTCTAGAGGCCTTGAAAATAAGTCTAATTTCCTATGATCCAAGAAAATACAAATTTCAAAATTCAAATTTAACCCAAGCACTGACCTTATCCCTCCGTAGCATGATGTTAAGGATCTTGAATGCCAACGTGACCCCCTCACCTTTTCCAATGCCATGTGCCTTAAAAATTGCTTCTTAAGCTTTATTCCTTTAGTTTTATGCTAGAATCCCTTTTAAAATACAAAATTTTCTTTAGAAGCTTCTCCTATAAAACAAATGATTCTCAGGCTTTTTATTTTTTAATCCAACATATTTGAAAAATATGTCACACTCTTGTCAGAAACTGTCATTCACTACAGCAGTGATTGTCAAATGTCCCCACAGCTTCTGAGTTCAGGGGGTATCTGAAATTTAGGGGGGAGTTGATGAGAAGGAATAGGAAACCACACCATTGAGAAGGGAACTAAATGTGGACTCACAGGAAGGAAAAAAAGTGTGACAGTGGCCCCAGAAGTAGAAGGAAAACTAAAAAGATGGGAACCTTATCGACAAGCTGTTCTGGCTTCATAATTTACCGAAGATGGGTTGGCCAGATATAATGAGGGAACAATAGTATATAAGTGTACTCAGTAGCATTTCTTGTCATCTCTTAGATGTCGAGTCCACTTGAAATATCACTCTAATAGGAGCTAAGCCTATTAGGAAGGCCAGCTCATAGATGAGAAAGAAGATGGAGTTTGGAGAAAAACATTTTCTAATTAATATCTGTATCACCATGCATTGGTTCAACAATCTGAGGTATATTACTGAACCTCTCTGTGAATGTCTTCTGTAATATGTTGTGTATTGATAACAATATGTGGCTGAATTTTTGTGATAACCAAGGGAGGAACACTCCATAGCAGTGGTCACCAACCGGTGGTCCACAGACCACTTTGGTCCTTGAGGTCCGAAAGGTTGGCAACTGCTGCTCCAGAGAATTCTTAACACAGTATCTACTCAGAGTTCACATCCCCTAGCTCCCTCCTGGTCCTATGACCTTTTTCTCTTCCTCTTCTCACATCTCCCCTCTATTGCACCCTGGTTTTCTGCGGGCATCCCATGAAGAGAACCACACATCTGAGATCACACTTTACTCATTGGCTGAGCTGTCTATAGCCATACTCTCTTATCTCAAGGAAGATCCTGGGTACATAAATTTACACCAATGCACTGATCACTGAAACCTAGTTTATGTTATTCTCTGAAAAATAGCTGAATTTTCATAAAAGGTAGCAAATTAAGAGTTGGAGTTTTAAGAGCAAGAAAGAAAAAAATATGAGCCAATGGTTGACTGATGGGTAGTATAGGCTGTATATCTCCCAAATTTTGGCCTCCATGATTTTAGACCAGAAGGCTTATTTCAGCTTGGACTGCAGGACACTTAGGAAGAAATTTTACAAACAGCGAGCTGAGGATTAAGTGTAGAATGCTAGACAGTCAGACATTTAAAATTCAGGAGATGGGGAAGGTGCCTGAGAAGGAGCACCCAGCAAGGTTGAAGGGAGAGCAAGGTATTGATCCACAGGGTCACTCCACATACATGTTCCTATCGCTCAGCCAGAAATTGCCCTGGGGCTTGCTCAAAGTTATTATATGTTCTTAGTCTTCTGTCTCCATCACAATAATACACACATACACACACACACACACCCTGGCCAATGTGGCTCGGCTGGTTACAGTGTCATCTCGTGCACTGAAGGATTGTCAGTCAGGGCACATGCCCAGGTTTTGGGTTTGATCCCCAGTCAGGGCACATATGAGAGGCGAGCTTTTGATGTTTCTCTCTCTCTCTCTCTCTCGAATCAATGAAAAACATATCTTTGGATGAGGATTAAGTTTAAAAAAAAGCACACACACTCTGATTCATCTCTTCACTATGAGTCACCTGCTCAATCCTTCCTTAGTCTTTCAGCTTTGAAGTGGAATGATTTTATTTACTTAGTTTAAGCTGGAGTCAGAGATATTGCTATACTACTTTCAAATTTATTTCCATGTTCCTTTATGAACTCCTCATCCGTCTTCATTAGGTGAATGGTTAAAGGTTGGGGATTGGAGTCAGACAGGTATGAGGTTTAATTCCACTTTCATCATTGAGTAGCTGTTTATGATTTCAGTCAAAGATGAGATTACCGTTTTCACAAATTCCCAGAGATAGCTCCTTATATAGCTCTCTTTTCTAAGCTGTCAGCAGAGATGGCAAGAGGTTGGTCTCCTATATAGTCCTCCTCAAAGAGCCTGGGGCAAGCATGTGGATTGGGGAGAAACAGAGGTCCCAGGAGGTCAGAGATTTCATAGCATTGATTAATGGCAGTTCTTAGTTCTTTTAATCTCATCAGGAAAAATATATAATTCTCTGGAAGGAAAAATAATGTTACATAAAAAGCAAAGCAGTCTACAGGTTGTAATTATGCTTTCTATAAAAAAGGTCCAGCCTCAAAGCCATTGTATATTTGAATGGATGTATCAAAGCTATTCAAGATGCAAATGCAAAGTGTCAAGACCAACTCATGTACACTGATGAGAAAATTAATTAGCCTGGGGAAGAGGTAACTTCAGGGAAAGTGGAAATTACCCCCAAACACTTGAGGAACTTTTGTGTGGAGAGAGAAGGAAGAGCAGCATAGTTGGTATCAATTGGCAGAAAATGAGTGAACTTTGGCTCAATGAAAAAAAAAATAACTTTCTCTTATACTGTGAGTTTTTCAGCAATGAAAGAGGCTACCTTCTGGAGTAAAATTGTAGAATGTTATTGCCAGGAGAAATTCTGAAATCATGTTAGTTTCTCTTCTTAATTGACCCGTGAGATGTCTGAGCCAGGTTGGGGTTAGTGACTTTCACAGAGTCACATGGGAGGAATATAGGTGCTCCACTGTTCTCCAGCGATAAAAATCTTATTTCCCTTGTTCTGTGAAGGATTTCAGGAGATGAGATCTGAGCCTCCTCCCCTTCATCAAAGGTGTAGCCTCCTCTCCTTCATTAAAGGTGCAACTGGGAAAGCCTGGAGATGCAACCAGAGCAGGTCATGCTTTTACATCATAACAATATTAGCTATACTAGCTCACTTGTGATAAAAGCATACTATGTAAGTAGAAAAAATATTAATTTCTCATACATATCACTTCTCAAGTAACTCCTCATTAATAGTGAAAATTAAGTTTTATCTTCCTCTTGTCAGAAACCGAGTGAAGAATAACTTTGACATCTATCACAGAGAACAGTTATCAAGTGAGTAAATACATTTAGGCCTTGAACATTTCTGTGCTATGCTTTAGGAAGTGGGGAAGGGACCTAAGGAGAGGATGGCCATAGAAGAGGGCTGTGTAATGTGGAGACGAGAGGGTGATGGTTGGGCTTGGAGGGAATACATATATAGGCAAAACTGGGAGGCCTGAGCAGCCATTCAACCCCCTTGAGACTACGCAGTAAAGTCTCCCCTTGTTAATGTTACAGAAAAATGAAGTGACTGCAGCAGGAACACAATTCCATCACTTGCTTAAGCGTGTGTGGCTTTGGACATAAAAGTTCTGAAACCTTCTTTGGAGCAAACACCCAAAGAAACGGGGAGAGTCTCTTCTACTTGATTAACAAAGGCCAGAAGATTCAGTGTGGACAGCAAGGACTATTTACCCATGTGCTGGAGGTAATAGAGAAATAGAGGAACGGAGTCAAGATGTCTTAATTTTGGACCATCTTATCCTACCCTTCATTCCAAAGGATAGATTGAGAGAAACCATGAGGGACAGAAAAGTGGCCATCTCTTGAGGAACAGTTGAGAAAATCACAAAACTAGGGAGCTTAATTTTCTTATTTATAAAATTAATATCACATCCAAGGGTAACTTTTGGTTGTTATTTTCAGACTCATATTAGACAATGTACAGTACTACCATGATAACTTAAACCCATCTCATGGGTTGTCCACATTGGAGGCAGCCAGGCAATGGACCGGCCATCTGGCAGAAACAGGGATTCTTGCATTGGGTGGGACATGGCAGCCATGCATTTGAAATTGTACTAAAAACAGAATACATCACATTTAAAACATTATCTTAAGAATGCGAGAAGGAAGAATAAAGCTTCATATAAGAATAAGAACCCAGGATTTGGAATTTGATGATCTTTTTGTTTTAATATTTTTCATTGTTATTTGGATGACTGTGGACAAGTCATCCTAAATCCCAGATGATGTTAACACTTTCACCTTATTGAGGAATAAATAAGCTGGTGTTTTGCTAACTATAAAGTGATACCATTACTGTTCTTTAGAGCAAGCAGGGAGACTTGGAAAGCATCTATTAACTTACAGTGTTATTTTTGTATGAAGTTTATCCAGGAGATGTCAAAGATAGATGAATGAAAAGTAGCTCATCAATTATCTCAACCTAGACAGACTCAGCCAGGGCTGGATAAAATATGAGATTCATGTTTTAGCTATACAGCTAATAGGTCAGGGAGAGAGAGTTTTATTTTACTAATTTCTTCCTATTAAGGTGGGACTCAGACCTAAATACTTGTCATAACAACTGACCCCAAAAAGTTTGCTATGCTAGGATCTAGGAGAAGAGATTCAAACAAACTCTGGCTTGGATTTGAAATTGGGGAGGAAAGCTGTGTTAGGGTGAGGTGCCATTTAGACACTTCACATTTCCAGGGCAGCCCACTGATCCCTCACTCTCGATTCAGTGCACGGCTCTCTGAGATGTTAGCTGGATCCGCTGCTCTTAGTCATGAACCGGTGCATCTCCGAGAGGATCTGCTAAGTGCCTGCTGGGTCTGTAGCATAGAAAACATGTCTGCAAAGTTAATAGAGGGCTTGTGCTCTGGAGACAGAGAGATTTTAATCACTGGTATTGTCAGTGAGTGAGGATGATTGGGGCTGTGGTGTATCCTTTCTGGGAAAAAGAGCAGAAGCTTAAAAACAACAACAAAGAACAACCTTGCTGAGTGGTGGCAGGTCCAGTTGTGAGAGGGTGCAGGTGTGTGAGCTGGGGAGCAGGACTGTTTTCCTCCCACAGAATGTGGGAGCTCTCCTGCAGGGCCCTGGCTCACCCCTGCTCCACTGCTCAGAAACAGGAGGCTAATTAGCCCAGTGCTTAATGAGAGCGTCTGGAAGAACTGTTGAGAAAATACTAAAAAATAAATGAGATGGAGGAATGGTGGAGAAAAGACAGGGGCTGCAATGTGCTCTGAGATGGCTGGTGAGAGAAATAGTATAGCTGAGACAAATCGAGAAAGACCTTGCGGGCGAGACCATGCCTCAGTGCCACTGGAAGGGTGCTCTTCTAATAAAGAAAAAAAGTAGCGCAGATGTGGAGGAGCATCTGAAATAACTCACCTGACTGAGAAAGACATAAGATGAAGTAACTCAACTTAAGTCACACTGTTAGGAAATGGTACAGTGTGGATTCACTGGCATCTATGGAAGGTGATGTGAGCATGTGTCTGTGTGTGCTTAGAGGGGACAGTGTGGAGAGGGCAAAAAGCTTTGTTTTCATTCTGAGGACTTGAGAATCATAAGACTTCTAAGGCAAAGAAATCATTATCTTTCATTCCTAGGATCATTGTTATTGACTTCCTATCAAGCTTGGGCACTTAGTTATTGACAATAAATATTCATGGAATAAGTGAATGGATAGAAAGATAAATTAACTTCATTAAGTCACTGCCACGGTTTCATGGCAGTTGCTTTAAAACCATGCTCTGAGGAGTCTAAAACTTTCATAGAGATATGTCAGGAAATGCCATAAAATTCTTGGCCAAATTGCTTGGATGAGTGCATGGCTCTTTGGAGAAGTGCTTCAAAGACCAGATGCTCAGCAGGGTTTAATTTAGTATTAAAGGTCTAACTGAGCCAAACTTGAGCATGGCTGTTGTAGCCCAAGGTCATAGGGAGAACTAGTGGCTGAGTGAAGGATTAAGTTAAGAACTTCTCACTGAAACGCCAGTGCTCTTTCCAATTCACCATGCTTGAGGCCGCATACATAACAGAAGAATGAACCCAAAGTACATTTGATGTTCATAAAACATCGTCAGTGTCTTGGAAATGCAGTGCGACTTGAGAGGACAAAGTGAGAATTTAGCCAAATTCTCAGGCAAATTAGTGTCTTTAGAACCTCAAAGGCATAAGGACAGGAAGCATAGTAAAAATGGACATATAAAGTATTGACACAAAGAGATCTTAAGAGTGTGAAATCCTGCTCTCTTAATTGGGGCTACTGTTCTTTGAGGCAAGTATTCCAGTTTTGAAGATAAACAAACTGAGGCTCAGAGAGATGAAGTAACTCAACTTAGGTCACATTGTTAGGAAACGGAACAGTGTGGACTCAAACAGCCCTGTCAAGTGCCAATGTTCTCATTGTCACTAAGTGGAATAAATGAGCATGATCTAGAGGTAATTAATAAAGTTCCAAAACAAATGTGCAAAGTAATCAGAAAACTGAAGAGTTCCCTTAATACTGACAGATACTATAGTGACAAATGAGAACTGAATCTCCACATAGAGCCTGGGCCCTGAGAATGAAACACACACATTACCTTCTATGCTAACATGACTGTGCCATTTCTCTGTCTTTGTTAACCTGTCTTTGCTATTACTCGGTCTTCATTAGCATGACCTAATTCTTCCAAAAGTGTCCTGCCTCGCCAAGTGTTGTTTTTTTTTTTAATATATTTTATTGATTTTTTTACAGAGAGGAAGGGAGAGGGATAGAGAGTTAGAAACATCAATGAGAGAGAAACATCGATCAGCTGCCTCCTGCACACCCCCTACTGGGGATGTGCCCTCAACCAAGGTACATGCCCTTGACCGGAATCGAACCTGGGACCCTTCAGTCCTCAGGCCGACTCTCTATCCACTGAGCCAAACCGGTCAGGGAGCCAAGTGTTTTTATTACAAGATTTCCCTGAAAGATTCGACTTTTCAATGGAAACCATCAACAGTCTATGTTCTAAAATTAATTTAATCTCTTGGCTCAAAATACTCACTTTCCTGTTTCTATCAATCTTTGACTATTGTTTCATAATCCTTACCCAATCCCAATCCAATCCCAACTTTAAAAGATGTGCCTGAAGTCAATAAATTTTTACATGATCTTCTCCCTCAAGACACTGCCAAAGCTCTTGTTGGTGATGTTCCTAATAGTAAGCAACTGATTCAAGTTTGTCTTATCAAGAGGTTATGTTTGTAATATTTGTGGATCCAGCTTTTGACATATAATTAACTTTGAAAGGCATTCAAATACCAAAACTACTTTGCCCTAACTTCTTTGATAAAAAGTCAAGCGAGGAAACCAAAACCCAGAAAACAAAGCTTTCAAAAAAAATTCCACTGCTCTAGCAAGAATGTTAAGCTAGAATAAAGGAAAGGCCAAGTTTTCTGTCTTCTTCACTACGTCTTGTTCTAAATATAATATACAGTATCCCAAAGTTGAAATTAGTGCTACTGGGGGACCGATGCCTTTCTGATTAAAAAAAAAAATGTTTTTTTTTTCTTAGTAAATGTCTTATCAAAGTACCATGAGTACCTTGAGGTCTCTGTGTTGACGTCGTCAGGATTTCAGCACATATTAGATACTCAATAAATCATTAATAAAAGGAAGATTAAACTCCTGACACAAATTGAAAAAAGTTGAGCAAAACTTTTACTCCTACACCCCTGTCTGTTCATGTAAATTCACATATAAACATTAAACCAATGGAATTAAAAACTAAATCTGAGGTTGAATGAAACTTTTTCTCTCCCTGATGCTAGAGAGAAAAAAAATCTAAAATTCTTCTAGTTGAAGGGTGTTTTTTGGTCTGTTTATTCTTTTAGATGTTAAACAATGACATCAGCTTTACCAGAAATGCTACTTTCTTTAGCTGGTCTTATAAGGCCAATGAGAAATCCAGGTGTGGTAGAGAAAAAGAAACTCCCATGTCATTGCCTCAGTGCCTAGCACCACACTCCTTTCACTGAGATGCCTGCAGGGTGGCCGGTCCTGGCCTCATGATGGTTACTATGTGCACTCAGGCTGGGGAAAGAGAGTCCCATCCACTTTTTTACCCCATCCTCCCAGCAGTGCTCATCACTAGCATATGCTCTGGCTGAATGATCTGGCTTTCATTCACAACTGAATCGGTACTAAAGCAGTTTGAATGATAGATAGCAGCTTATCAATAATTGAAAAGAACGGCTCAGAGATGTCCCATTATCTGAATAATTAATGCTCCACTTGGGCTTTGTAATTCCTTAATAAAACTGACTGATTGATTTGCTTAATTAATTCCTCCTTTGACAGGCTTATTGCTTTCTTTGGAGACAGGGATGGGCAAGAAGCAAAAAAAAAAAAAAAAAAGATAATTCAAGCCAAGAGAAAAGATTTAAAATCTTCATAAACTTGAACCCCTTTGGAGTATTATGAAAACAATTTTTCCATCAAACTTTCTTCCCCAATCAGTGCTTTGCCATAAAAGACCCCCATATCCCTGTCAGCAGACACCAAGAGTGTATTTGGTATTGCAACTGATGAAACATTATGCTCAATTGTAAGGGCCCCATCACATCTGTGGTAATAAACTCAGCTCAACCTTAAACACTTTTGAATAAATCGATCTGAATGAATGTTTTAAGCTGACTTCCATGTAAAGCAATGAGTTCTGAGCAAGGCCATGACAGCTATCTCGATGCTTTGCCTGCACGAAGCATCCTTCTTGCTCCAGTGCACCTGCTCTGACTGGAGAACAGTGCCTGTCACTAGAATTTGGTCTAATGCCCACCCTGCTTCCATCCTTCCTGTGATGACTGGAGTGGACCAGAGAAAGATCAAATCACTCCAGAAAATTAAACAAAGAAATAGAAAGAAATAGGTTATATGGGGTGAGGGTTGGAGGATGGAGGCTGAGAAAAAGAAAACTATGAGTTAAGTAAGTGAATGTGAAGTAAAACTTGGCAGAGGAAAGATAATTAAGACCGATTTCTTTTAATTTTGGAGCTTGGACAATTTGCAGTTAGAAAAATGATAGAATCTTTCTTGGAAAAGGTTACAAAGACTAAAAAAAAATAGATGATAAATTATTCAATTGGAAGAAGAAACCAAGGCTTATTAGCAGACATTCCAATAATTGTGTCAAGTTAAATAACCAGGATACACAATAGAAGATTTAGCACTGGGTTCTATTTCAGTCATCAGTAGTCCCTTGGCATTGATGCCTGTGATTTTCTTAAGAACTTTGTCTTAGCTCGGCCTGCTATTACAAAATATGAGAGACTGGGTGGATTTAATAATAGAAATTTATTTCTCACAGTTCCAGTGGCTGGGAAGTCCAAGATTAAGGTTCTGGCCTATTCAGTTTTGTGAAGACCCTGTTCCTGGTCTTCAAATGGCCCACTGCCTTCTTGCTATCTTCTCTTTTGGAAGTAGGATGTAAGAAAAGAAAGTTTTGTGCTTTCTTCTTATAAAGGAACTAATCCCATCATGAGGACCTAACCATTTCCTCTAAACCCAATCATCTTCCAAAGAATGTGCCCCCCCCACCTCCTGATACCATCACACTGAAGTGGGGGGGGGGGGTTCAGGGCTTCAACATTTAAATTTTGGGGGGAATTCAAACGTTCAATTGATAGCAAACTTAGTTAAGGAACCTTAGTGGTAAAGGTAGGTCAGGTGTCCTGACTGAGGGATTTTGTGCAAGGACTCTGGGTAATGGCAGTGTCTGTGGAATAGTGAGAACAGGTTTCTTTTGATCAAATTTCATATAAAGAGTAGGCACATAAATAAATAAAATAGATTTTGTGGAATGGAATCACCCAATTTCACAGTGGGGGAGCTCATTAACAAAGGGTGCAAATGGTTCACCTCTCAGGGCAAGATATAAATGACATCTTACACAAATGTAACTCTTGATATATGATGGATATGAGCATTATAGAAAATACTAAGGTGCTAGGGAATTTGCTGTGAGGAAAATAAGAATGTCTACCAAGTCTTAAATGGCAAAATTCATACATGTGGACTAGATCAGGGAGATTAAGTGTTCCTGAAGGAGACAGACTCTTTCCTAGGTTTGCAACCATTGCCTGAGACCTGAAAGAACATAGAAATTGTGAGGAATTAGGTCAGCCATGGAGTAATCCTATATAATAAAGAGGTAATATATAAATTAACTGCCATGCCCTCACACAAGATGGCCACCCCCATGTGGTCAAAGATGGCTGCCACAAGATGGCCAGCAGGGGAAGGCAGTTGTGGGTGACCAGGCCAGCAGGGGAGGGCAGTTGGGATGACCAGGCCAGCAGGGAGGGCAGTTGGGATGACCAGGCCAGCAGGGGAGGGCAGTTGGGGGTGACCGGGCTGGCAGGGGCGGGCAGTTGGGGGCAATTGGGCCAGCAGGGCAGTTGGGGGCAATTGGGCCAGCAGGGGAGTGTTTAGGGGGTTATCAGGATGGCAGGCAGAAGTGGTTTGGGGCAATCAGGCAGGCAGGCAGGCGAGTGGTTGGGAGCCAGCAGTCCCAGATTGTGTGAGGTGAGCGGTTGGGAGCCAGCAGTCACCCCTGTGGGATTGGGCCTAAACCGGCAGTCTGACATCCCCCAAGGGGTCCCAGATTGGAGAGGGTGCAGGCTGGGCTGAGGAACAACCCCTCCCCAATGTACGAATTTCATTCACCAGGCCTCTATTACAGCAATAAAATAAGAATCATGGACATATATTGGCAGTGCTCTTCAAGACACGGCTCAGAGTAAAAAGGACTTTCGATAAAGGGTTTTGGGTTTTCTGATCCTTTTGGCAAGTTGGTCCTGTGGAAATGGATCCCAAAGGTGATACTCAACAGATTCCATGAGCTCTTATCCTATTGACAAGCCTATTCTGATCTCTGTCTGCTATTAATTCCATTTTTCTGAATTGAATATTCACCAATTCTGATAATTATCTGGTTTTCCACATATGCCTTCCTCTTAAGAAGAAAAGAATCAGTCCTATAAACTTTGCATGTTTCATTTCCTATGAGATAGAATTTATTCTCCCAATAGAAATATATTGTTTACAGTAAACAAATAAGCTGGAATCCTGGGTTTATTCCTCAGTCACAAGTTTGATTAATGTGAATATGTTTGAGAAAGATGGGTGCAGTCACAATGTGCTGATAAAGGCAGGTTACTGAGGCTACCAGGATAAGGGCCACAAGCCCAGCCATTCTGGAAAACTTACCAAGAAAATAAATGCTGCCCTGTGAGGTGTCTTATAAGTGACACCTTCCTAAAGGCCACATGCATGCATCCTCAATATCCTCTGGGGATATCTTGTCTAAATTACTATAAATACTAACTCTACACAGTTTGCCTGAGTCTCTAACCATCTTCCTAACATTTTGCTAGTGAGAATAGATGTTATCTTAGGTCTGCCTCCAAAGACTTGTAGACCACTTGTCAGCAAAGTCATTCTGGAGACAAATGGCTACTGTAGAGAAAAATACATATTTAGAACAAAACAAACAAAAAAACTGTTTTGAGGTAGAAAGTGGCATTCTCTGGAAGGCTCAACTTCCCATGAGCTGTTCAAGTTCAAATATTCCAAATATGAGTAGTGGAATTTTTCTCCTTTTCTTCCCCCAGGTTAATACCTACCATATGTCTTAAATGTGCAGAACAATTATGATTTCAAATGTCTTAAAATTTATGTATCTTGATTTGGAATAACCAGGTTCCTTATTCCAACAAATTATTAAAGTGCCCCAGAAATCATTATATTTCAAAAAAATTGTGTCAAATACCTAGGCAGAACAAAAAAAAGAAAAAAAAATCAGACCATGATTTGATTTTGTGCCTACCACAATGTCAGCTACTTGGTAGATATTCAAACTGAAAATGAGTAGGTTGATTTTTAATATAACATTATACTTTAAGATAATGTCTCTCTTAAAGACATGGAAGAGTATTGAACTCTATCATATTCATTCTGTGCCTCATAGGAGGGGCTATGTTATTGTTACTTGGGCATTACCATCACAAAGATTATGTTTCATCTGCATTGACAAGGTAAAGCCAGGAACTACATTTCTTATAATAACCTTTTCTGTGTAGCTCCAGAGTTAGAGAGTAAGAGAGAACAGAGAACATTATTCTTGGAAAGTCATAGAAAGCAAATGTAGTGGCATCTCAGACTCATCCATGAGCCCACTCTGATTAAGTAGATTGGGACCCTGGTAGAATCTTTCTGTAAGCTTGGGAATTGAAGCAGTTTCTCAGCCTGAAGTCACCAATGTGAGTTTTGTCATCCTTGGGACTACAGCCATTCTGACCTTCTATTCTTCCTGCTCTTCTTACATCTTGTGTCATCCCAAATTCCTATATTAATTGTTAATACCTGTAATTCTTATAGAGGCTCTGATTTCATAGTCAAACCTAGACTCATTTATAGGGAATAACCCATATGACTCACATGCCTTTTCAGCTACTCAAGTGAAAACAGCATGGGGACTTAATTTCATTCCCACAGCCAGGCAACTTCCTCTGATGAACTCTCTCTTTGGAAATCTTAGGAAAAGCTAATACACAAACATCTCTTGAACAGGCCTTTCATTAGAGAAGCTCAGGCCTAAGAAAGCGTAGTCAGGTTGGCTGTGAAATACCTATTTCATGGATAACTTACAATGCTCCAAATATCATTTTTTCAGCACTTCTGAAAGAAAACTAAATTGCACAGGGAAGAACTTTTTGCAGAATTAAAAATTAACTTAGATGTCAAAATAAAACCTTAGAATTTAATTTATCATAAAAGCTATATTCTCGAATAGAAGCTAATGGACCAAAACAGATAAAGCAATTAAATGAGAAATGCTATGAATTAATCTTATTTAAAGAGGCAGTTGAGATGGAATTCATATTTTTAAAGATACAATAACCATGAAAAAAACTTTTCAGCTCAGCTAGTGGTGCCATAATTTAAAATAATAAAGCATTAAAAGTACCCAAATTATTAATTTTCTGCAGGTGCTATTTGTTAGTTTTGACATTCCCCTCAGTTTTGATTGCTGGTGACTTTCCTCTCTTTGGGGACATTTTACTTTTTTTCCTGTTATATGCTAAATTTTAGTGATAATTGTGTATGTGCTATGTAAAGTGGAAGAGTATCAGCGCCCTGAAAAATGCTCAAGCATAAATCCAGTGCTTCTAGAATATTCTCTCAAATAACCTTTCTGTGCCTTAATTTCTTCTGTAAAATGATGAGAACCATCTATATATATAAAAGGCTAATATGCAAAGTATCCCCTTGGGAGCTCAATTGGGAGACCAGGAGTTTGATAGCTCGCTATGATGTGCACTGACCACCAGGGGGTGGTGCATAACGAAGGAAAGTACTGGCCACCAGCCGGAAGGCCCCAATCAGCCCTGATCACTGGTCAGGCCTAAGGACTTGGTATTAAATAATATAGTGGTGAAAGCAGTCCTTAAAGACTCCATAGCATCCTGATTATCACAGTTATTGTTATTGATTAATAGAGTGACTATGTTTCCTTATCTTCCCTTTTATAAAAATCTATATATATATATATATATATATATATAAAACTGTAATATGCAAATAGACCAAACAGTGGAACAACTGAACAACTAAACAACCAGTCAATATGATGTGCACTGACCACCAGGGGGCGTGTGCGGAACATGGCAGACATTGGCAGCAGGCAACAGAGCACAGAACATGGTGGGCCACAGCGGGATGGTGGAGCAGGTGAGTGGGGACACCAGACCAAAGTGGTGTACCAGTCGCTGTCATCAGGGCAAGCCTCTAGTGGTTACTGAAAATTTTTTGCTCCCATTCACTGTGGTCCTGCTGGGTGCTCACACCTGCTGCTGGCACCAGCCCTGCTCGCACCTGCTGCCAGCGCCTGGCGCTGGCCCTGGCCCTGATTGCTCAGCACCATCAGCAGGTGCAAGCAGCGGCTTCTAGCCCCGATTGCCCCTCAGGGCTTCTCCACCTCCCCCTACTCCTGAGGAACGATCAGGGATGGCAGCTGCTTCTGGCACCTGCTGCTGGTGACGGCCCCACTCACACCCATAGCTGGCACTGGAGCCGCTGCTCACACCCACTTCTGGTGCCCAGCGCTGGTCCTGATCACTCAGCGCCATTAACGGGGGCGAGCAGCGGGTGCTGGCACCGATTACCCCTGAGGGCTTCTCCACCCGCCCCTGCTCCTGAGGGGCAATTGGGGCAGCAGCTGCCACTCACACCCACTGCTGGCGCCAGCCCCAATCACTTTGTGCCATCAGTGGGTGCTAGTGGGGCTGGCGCCATCAGTGTGTAGGAGCAGTGGCAGTGGGCGCGTGACTGCCGGCAGACAGGGGACTGGGGACACGGCGGGAGGGGCCGAGCGGGGGCATGGAGGATGGTCCCAGATCTGCCCATGTGCCTACTGCAGCCTCGCAGCCCATAGTTCTTTTCAAGGTGCATGAATTCATGCACTGGGCCCCTAGTTGTATATAATTAAGGTGTTCAACTTGATGTTTTGATGTAAGTATACATTGTGAAATAATGAGTACACCAAAACTAATGAACATATCCATCACCCCATTACCTCACATAGTGACCTTTTTATTTTTTTATGGTGAAAACATTGAAAATCTACCTTCTCAGCCCTGGCCAGTTTTGCTCAGTGTTTAGGGTGCCAGCTCACAGACCAGAGTCCAGTTTGATTTCTGGTCAAGGGCATGTACCTGGTGGCAGGCCTAATCCCAGCGTGAGTCAGGCATGTGCGGGAGGCAACCAATAGATGTCTCTTTCACATCAATGTCTCTCTCTCTCTTTCTTTCTCTCTCTCTCTCTCTCTCTCTCTCTCTCTCTCTCTCTCTCTCTCTCTCTCCCTTTACTCTCTCTAAAAATAAACGGGAAAAAATATATCCTCAGGTGAGGATTAAATAAGAGCTACCCTCTCAACAAATTTCAACTACACAACACAGCATTGTTAACTAGTGTTAAAGTTCTGATATATGTGCAGCAGAGTAATTATGTTTTGAGGTTTAGTGTTCGGTTTCTTTGATTATTGCTTTTTTTGGCCACATTCTCTGATGGTTACCAGCATGGGCTCAGAGGCCGACTGCCCAGGTTCTCATCCTGATTCTATAAGGTTCTAGCTCTGAGGTTTTCTACAAAGTTATTCTCTCTATTACTTTTTTTTTTCCCAGCCATACTACCAGTCTTATGGAGATTTTTGTACTGATTAAAAAGATTTCACAGAGAAAGAACTTAGAACATTAGCTACTATATAGTAAACATTCAATAGAGGTTAACTATTAAGTTATTATTTTACATAATGTTTCTTTGACTTAATCATAAATATGTATTATAATTTCAAAGAATGATTTGTAATGTTTGTTATTTTCTTTCATGTTTATAAAGAGCAAACTGACAAAAATAAACAAGAAAAACTCAAAGCATTATCTTATCACTGGATCTTAACCTTTAAAAAAAATCCCCATATGCCTGGCTGGAATGGCTCAGCAGTTGAATGTTGACCCAGGAAACAGATCACCGGTTCAATTCCTGGTCAGGGCACCTGGAAGTATGTTGTAAAATGGAAAATTTAGAATTGAAAATTAACTTAGATGTCAAAATAAAACCCTAGAATTTAATTTATCATAAAAGCTATATTCTCGAATAGAAGCTAATGGACCAAAACAGATAAAGCAATTAAATGAGAAATTTAAGCAATAAAATGGAAAATTTACAACTTCATGCTTGCTCTATCCCCCAATCGATGATGTTTCTCTCTCATTGATGTTTCTATCTCTCTATCCCTCTCTAAAAATCAATGAAATGCTTATGAAACCTCTCATCCCCACAACAAGAAGTTACCTTACCACACTGGAAAGTCATGGTCATGAGGACACAACCTGTCTTCATTGATAGTTTTACTCTTTCTCCCTTTTCTTCCCTATGGTCTTTCTCCATCCAGAACATTTTGCAAGTTGTTACCAGATTTGTCTTCTTAAAATGTTCCTTCCACAGTGCAGCCTCCACTAGTCACATACAGACTGGTCTTCAACGCCATCCACAGGCTGCCTGCACTGCCAATTGACTATATCCAAGTTACTCTATTCAGTATCAATTCAGTCCTTCCTAATAGCTCAGTGTTTTTCTAGTCACCTCTAGTCCATATGACACTGGCCCCACAGGGCTGTAGCTCTCTCTACTTCTTGGACTTTCTGTCCCCCACACTTATCCAATACTAGCCACCTTTCAAGATGGCATCCAAGTACTTAACACCTCGACAAAGCGTCTCCTATTCCCAGACTCACAGGTTGCTTTTGGGAACCCCATAGCAATTATGAAGGGTGAACCTCTGGTTCACATTATTTTATCTTCCCACTATGATTCAAGAGCCTTTGAGGTCAATTCTATGAATCATAGACTTAATAACAAAAACTTACTGACTGATTTTTTACTCCATTGTTTAATTCGTTAGGGCTGATTTTTTTTTTTCTTGAACTTTTTCTCGTTTCTTCCTCTCCATGTCCCCTCTTAATTTATGTATCTTTGGCTGATGATAATGGGTTCTCCTGTCACAATAAAACTTTTTATTTATTGAAATTAGCTCAACATATTTTTACTAGCAGCATATATTTTCTTAATAGTTACTCCTTAGAGTCATATTAAGTTAATGGGATTTCAAAATTAACACTATGGATAAATAGTAGTATAGCTAAAGTAAAATTTGTTTATTTAATAAGTTTGGCTTTATAATCAGTTTTGCTAAGGCTATAAGGTTTAAAATAGTATTTAACAATGGAAAATATAATAAGTACATTGAATATGATAAGAAAGCATTGACCCCATTTCCCCCCTCCTCCAGAAAATGGACAGAAGTCCAAAAGATTCTATGAAGAAGGAAGAACCATTAGCCAGTCATTGAAGAGACATATTTGAGGTAAGGAGAAAATAGTAGAGCTGTCTAGAATGATGAATGCTACCTAAAAATGACTGATGGATGTTTACTTGAGAAACAAAGAAATAGGTAACATAAAGTTGTTGGTCAGATTGTTAGGCAATGTATTCTGAGTAGACTTGTCTGCATTGAGTCATGGAAGACCCAACTATGGATTAATTAGACAATTACAAAAAAGAAGGCTTGTTGGAATAATAATAATTGATTACAAAAACTCACAGCTGATTATAAACAGTGAGATAAGATTAAAATCAGGAAGTATAGTAAAATCTATGAAAGGTTGATCAAATGAAGCAGAAACATCTATTTTATGAAGTAAGAGTGGTACAGAAAGAGTAATTTTATTTGTAACATATTCAGATTCCTAATTATGATAAATTTCTGATTGGTTTACATGTGTATCAGGTAGCCACTCTGCTAAAACTGGATATTTGGAGTGTGTGGTTAGGAGGTAGTAGAGTTTTAAGCTGCAGTGTACAGGAGACAATATAGTAGAGGTTGCCTAGTGAGCACATTTAAAGGAGAGAGCTGAGCAGATTAAAAGACTGCAATTTTAATGTGTAGAAACTTAAAAGACTCAAATATAAATGGATGTTTCCTATAAAATAATTCTGAACAAAACCAATGAAAAATAACCCAAAAGGTATATCAAATTTAGACCTATGGAATCTCCAAAACAAAAGCTTTTTAAAAAGGAAGTAGTTTCTCTTTTATTGTGGTAAAATATATGTAGCATAAAATTAACTGTATTAACCACTTTAAGTGTACAAGTCCATGGCATCCTATATAATGAAAGAGTAATATGCAAATTAACTGTCACTTTGTGATAAAGATGGTGGTGCCCACAGCCAATAAGGAGGGAATATACAAATTGATGCAACAAAGATGGCAGCACCGGCTGGAGCCACGGAGCTGGCCGGAGAGTGGGCGGGAAGGCTTGGTTTCCCAGGTCATCCCAGCAACCAAGGAATGGGGCTAGGGGAGATCAGGCCAGGAGGGGAGGGCAGTTGGGGGTGATCAAGCCGGCAGTGGGGGAAATTGGGGGTGAGGAGGCCGGTAGGGGGGGCCAGTTGGGGGCGAGCAGGCTGGCAATGGGGGACAGTTGAGCATGATCATGCCAGCAGGAGGGGAAGTTTGGGGTAAGCATGCCGGCAGGGGCGGCAGTTGGGGGTGAGCAGGCCAGTGGGGGGCAGTTGGGGGTGGTGATCAGGCTGACAGGGGAACAGTTGGAGGTGATCAGGCTGGCAGAGGGGCAGTTGGGGGCAACCAGGACAGCAAGGGGGGCAGTTGGGGGTGAGAAGGCCAGTAGGGAAGCACTTGGGAGTGAGCAGGCTGGCAGGCAGAGTGGTTAGGGGTGATCAGGCAGGCAGGCAGGTGAGCAATTAGGAGCCAGTGGTCCCAGATTGAGAGAGGGATGTCCGACTGCCGGTTTAGGCCCAATCCCTGTGGACAACTGGCAGTCGGACATCCCACAAGGGGTCCCAGATTGGAGAGGGTGCAGGCCGGGCTGAGGGACAACCCCCCATGCACGAATTTTGTGCACCAGGCCACTAGTTTAGTATGTTTATAATGTTATGCAATGATCACAACTATCCATTTTCAGAACTTTTTATCATGCCAAACTTAAACCCATTAAATAATAATTCCTCGTTACCTCATTCTCCAACCTGTAGTAACTTTTATTCTGCTTTCTGTCTATAGAAATTTGACTCTGCTAGCTACTTCACATAAGGGAAATCATAAAATAGTAACACCTTTGTGCCTGGCTTATTTCTTTTTATTGTGTTTTTAAGATTCAACCATTTTATAGCATATATTATAATTTTATTAATTTTTAATGCTCATTATTATTCCATTGCATGTATATATGCACTTTATTTACTAGTCTGTTGGTGGATACTTGGACTGCTTCCACCTTCTGGCTATTATGAATAATGCAGATGTACCTGTCTATACTAGTCACTGCTATAGCCACACTTGAAGAGGAGTCATCATTTCCTGTAATGAATTAAGTAATCAGTTAATCTTCCTGCTATTTATTAATAACTACCTGCCATATGCCTCTTTTTGTAGGTAATTCAAAAGAAGTGTATTATCTGTGCATGGGTAGAACTCACATTCTGTGAAAGCAAAGTTGATATAGCATAATGTGACAACATATAATTAGGTGTTGGAATAATATGGTACAAAAAATATGAGTGCTGCAGAAATTATCATGAAGAAAGACAAATAAAGATGTGAGGAATGCTTCAAAACAGATAAAAATGGAGCAGAACCTTGAATGATAGGAGGGATTTCTTTAAGTGAAGGAGGAAAAGACAAGCTTTCTAGCTGTGATGAAACAGTGAACAAAGACATAGAAACGGTGATATGTGAAGCGGGTGCTTGCAGAACTTAGAAGATAAGTTTAATAGAATGGAAATAGATATACTAGGGGCCTATGAACAATATATAATAGGAAGTAAGTTTATGAAGATCCTTGATTATTTAAAACTAGAGGCCCGGTGTATGAAAATTCATGCACTGGATGGGGAGTTCCTCAGCCTGGCCTGCCCCTCTCACAGTCCAGGAGCCCTCAGGGGTGGGAGGCAACCCAGTGATCAGGGGAAGGTGATGCCCCCATCACACCTCTGCTGCTGCCACTGCTGGCAGCACAAGCTTTGGCTGGCCCTGGTTACCTGAGCCTCGGGTGGCCCTGGGCAGCTGGGCATCCAACATCCAAGGCTTACCTGTACCTCAGGCATTGGCTGGGCAGTTCCCATCCGAGGCTTGCCTGTGCCTTGGGCTGGCCCTGGGCGGCTGGGGGCTGAGGGGACTGGAGGACACCAGAGGCTGGCATGTGGCAAGGCCAGGCCCACCTGGGGGCAGGCCCGGCCTTGCCACGTGCCTGCCACCCCAGAGGGGCTGAGGGGACTGGGCACTGCCATCTTGTGGCTGTGGGCGCCGCCATCTTTGCGATGGCGCAAGGGTCAATTAGCATATTCCCTCTTTATTAGATAGGATGACATAGCAGCAAATAGGACATTTTAGCTGGTGGGACATTGGGGTATGATACATCTCCCATTTGCCTAGAATATTACTATTCAAAAGATCAGACACCTGTCTACTTGGTTCATTGTAGGTTGGTTGAGTCAATAAAACCAATTGTCATTTACCTGCAAGTAAAAATTCTCTAATGAGAAAAATGGATGGGGTACTTATGGCACTGTGCTGTGTTCTGAATAGAGGTAACTGGCCCAAGAGTGGAGGTGGGAGTTGCCCATTCTGAGAGGCTGACAGTTCACGTTCTGAGCATAAAGCTTTGTTTCATTCTCATCCAGTCACTTAAGAATGTTTTGAATGTACATTGCCATCAAGCAGTAAATGAAATCTTATTCCACAACCCAAAAGGGAATCGCAAATGTATACACTCACGTTCTGCTTTTTTCTCTTCATGAAAGAACAACCACTTTAAACACAGATTTAGAGAAAGATGAGTTTTCCCGAATTTCAGAAATACATCTTATTCACTCAAGAGGGGAATGATGAAATCTGGTCATAGGGGTGAGTGCTAATCATGAAACTCTAAGATGTGGGCTTCTTTGCTTTTTTCCTAAAGTCATTTTATTTGACAATAATAATGTACTTGGAGGAGTGCTCTAATGAAACTCAGTTACAGGAAAACTGATTTGTGGGAGAAGAAGGAGCATAGTGCATGCAGACTTTCCACATACGAACACGCCTTCCTTCCCACACACCTCAGGTTGGTGGGAGGTGACCTGACAATGAGAAATGCACATGGGTCAGCCCTTCACCTCAGAACCTGAGAGGAGAATTCTGATAGCAGGCAGTGCCCAGACATGGAAATAATAGCAATAACACTCAGATAGGAAAGAGAAAACTTGTAAGTGTATTTATGATAGCACATGGTGATGTTAGATTCCCAGGTGCCCCTGCCCATAAATCCATGTCTACATAAATTTGGACAGAAATCTAAATAAATAAATAAAATTTATTTTTATTTTATACATCAATATGCAGCATTGCATGTACACTTATGTATAACAAAAATAAATTATATTTTAAATAACAATTGATTATACTATGCTCATTCTGTAATTTTTCCCACTTAAAATTACATTGTATACTACTATTTTAAATAAAGCAAGCAAAGCAACAACAATGACAAATGTATTGTGGGAAGATTTCCAGGTCAGTAAATTAGGAGATCTCTGATTATTTTAACAGCTGCCTTATATTTTGTCATGTGTTTGTCTCCATCATTTGCTATTACAAATGCTGCAGCCAATACACTTTTGCTTATTTGTGTGCATTTTTCTCTCAGATAAACGTTAGAAGAGGAACTACTGGGTACAGAGATACATTTCCATAATTTGATGGATACAGCTATCACTCTCCAAACAGATTTTTATCAACCTACAGTCTAGCTAAGAATATGTAACAGTGATTATTTCTCCATACACTTGCAAAACTAGGTAGGTATTAAATAACATTTGCCAATTTGTCTTAAAAATAATTGCTCTTGTTTTAATCTGATTTTAACCTTTTTTTTCTCTTTACTTTTTCTCTAAGCTATAGTGATATTAGCATGCTGTGCCCATCTCTACCCCAGGGCCTTTACAGTTGCTAAGCTCTTGCATGTACCTAAATCAGCTTAGATCTGATTTTAGACCTAAAATGAGCTTCCCTAAATTTTACATGTCTTATTCCTAGATATTTCTCCTTGAAAAGTTTTTTAGGATCATCCTATTCAAGTTCCCCACCATTTCTACCCTGAAAACACTGTCCACCCTGTTAGTTTCCTTCATTTTCTTAGAAAGACCTGAAATGACCTTATTTGTCAGTTTGTCTTTTCCCATTAAGATATATGCTGCTAGAACAGGGCCTAGACTTAACTTTACATTTTCCAAATATATAATTATCTTCCTCCACATCATTCATTGAATAATCCATCATTTCTCCTCCTACTTGAGATGCTAACTTTTTCATCTACTAAATTTTCTTGAATTCCTGAGGCAGTTTCTTAATTTATTCCCCTTTCCTACTGGTCAGATTTATATTCTGCAACAGAACTTCATTTTTCAATTTATTGCACTTTTTAATAACTTTTGATATCTGATGGGGAAAAGCCTTCCTTCATGTTTTTTTTTTTCCTTTTTCAAAATTCTTTGGCAAACCTCAGGCATCTATATGTTTAAATAAATGTTAATAATCATTATCAAAAAGAAAAATTGGTAATAGAGAAAACCACAGATTATTTTTTAAAACTTAAAAATAGCTATAAGTAGGATTTAAAATTAAATTGCTACTTTCCAAATATGAAAGAGAGTCAGGGTATGGAAGGTAAGAACTAATTCATTTCGCCAAAGATAGAAAATCAAGACCATCTCAAGGATGTACATACAACAAGCACAAAGAATAACAGTAGCATACTGATATAAATTAAACATAACTGCTTAGCCAAAACAATTAATAAGATATTTACCTGATTTATAAGATTATAACTTCCAGATTAAGTAAAAATAAAAAAGTAAAACTTTGATAAGATACATACCTAACTAAGGAGATTCAAAAGTACCATAAGATAAGCATAGAGTAAATAATGAAAAAAAAAAAAAGTGTGGGGGGGAAGGAGGAAGGAAGGTAGGAAGAACAGAGGGGAGGAAATAAGAAAAAAGTAGTAAAAACTAGATTCTTAGAAGTCTGGGAGAGTCATCTTGTGTGACAAAATAAGTTAATCCTTATTAAATAAAGTGTACAATTAATTTACTTTGCTGAGACTTTTTATCAAACCTTGCAGTATCTATTATAAAAATGAATGAAGTATATGACATAAAAAATATTATAGCGGGAAATTTTTATACAACTCCCCCAGTCTTTAACAGATCAAGGAGATAAAATTATAAACTGATTTAGTAAATATTTGCAAAACTTTCTAATTTTGGGTAGGATAGAAAAAGCAAGAAATTATCTGGATCTTAATTTAACTAAAATCCCCCAAAAAACCACACAACTAAAAAAAAACCAAAACTATTAAAACAGAAAATATGTAACCACACGAAAATTTATAAAGTATTTATCTACATAATCCTTGAGTCAAATGATGCACATTTGAGTTTTGGAAGAAGAAAATAATGAAGGTAAAAAAGATTCATAACCAAGAAAGCAGAAAAGGAGTGGACTTAATATGTTAGTTCAGTTTCTTTGAAAAACAAATAGCAAAAAAAGATAAAATGCTAAAAGCAATAAAAAAGAACATAAATATTAAATTACCAAAAGACACAAAATATATGTACACATAGGTAAAACAGTAATAATACTGAGAAAATTATATACAATTATATTTGAATACATAAAAATTTAATTTTTGAGAAAAATATTATTATAATGGACTCAGAAAGAAAAAAGAAAATCTTAGTAGCTGATATGTATTTTAAATTTTAAAAGCCTTTTAATTGTTTTTAAAATGTTACCTTACCAATACATGTTTTGGTAAGTAAGTTATTTCTAACTTTCACTGAAAGATAACTTCTTAGTTACACTGGAAGGTGAAACATACCAGATTAATGTAAGATAAAAAAAACAAAAAAAAAAAACAAAACTATAAATAACTTTTAAATATAAATACAAATTATAAATAATCTCCTTCATATTAGCCAAAAAATGCTTAGTGAAATAAAAATACACTATTTTCTAAATATCATACAGAATATTTATTTCAAACAAAAAAGTTCTTTGAAATAAGGGTTCAATAAAAGTGGAAAGATAAGAGAATAGGAAAATAATGAAAAATTAGAAAGATGATGTGTTTGTCCACTTAGAAAACCCAAGAAAACCAATTTGAGAACTATTAAAAATAGCAAGCATACAAAAGTATATACCTTTCTTTTATATCATATTGAGTTATCAAAAAATATAATATCCCTGGCCAGTGTTTGCTAAGTGATTAGAGCTCCAGCCCCACTCACACCCTACTCTTATGCACCAGAGGGTCTCAGGTTCGACTCTCAGTCAAGAGCACATACCTCAGTTGCAGGTTTGATCCCTGGACCAGGTCAGGGTGCATGTGGGGGCAACCAATTGCTATGTCTCTCTCACATGGATGTTTCTCTCACTCTCCCCGCCCCCTCGCTCCCAATCTTCCAATCTGTCTAAAAAAATCAATGGAAAAAAGTATCCTCCAGTGAAGATTGACAAAAAAAAAAAAAAAAAAGAAAGAAAAATAAAAGAAAAAATATACCAAACAGGATGGCTTGCTCAGTGCCCCACACTCACCTGCACTCTGTCAAATGCTGGACTGCTTCCTGCCTTCCTAATGTTTGGTGCCCATCAGTTACCTATAATTCCACTGCTCACCCCATTCATTCCTGCTCATCCAGGAGACTTCAGCCTAAGCATCACATCCTTCAAGAGTTTCTCCCCGTCTACTCCGTATAAAGTAGGCATCCTCATTACTTTCTCTCATGCTGTCTTATTTTTTATTTACTTCTTATCACATTTTGTATTTTTTTTCTTGTTCTATTTGTCTCATCTGTTTCATCTACATGAGATCTAGGTACTGAGAAGGAACCAGCAAAGTCTTGTGGCAAAGGCAGGCTTTACTCTTGATCACTTCTGCTGGAGATGCTGCTGGATGTGGGTAGTCAGCCATGGGGGCACATCCCACCTCACCTGGGCAGGCTGCTAGAGATAACCCAGTTCCTCTGCTCCAGGAGGGCTCCCAAGCGACCTCCCTCATATTAGTAGTGATGGGGGTCAGACCCATTCTTGGTGGGAAACTGTTCCACAACTCCTTTCTTCCACCATTCTCTGAGCATTGTCTTTTAGGAACTTCCTTTCTTCTCACTGTGTTGAATTTTACTTGACTCCCATGCTCCTAGAAAAAGAAATGGCTAAGAAATCCACCCCTTACCCCATCCCACTCTTTTGTATTCTGGAAAGAGCTTACTGCAAAGAACCGACCTTCCCAATAAGACAATGATTATATGACTCTCAGATGCCCCCCTCATTTAGTTATGACAAGGCCCAACACAGACTCTCCAAATTCCAATCCTTTGCCTCATAAATGATTATCTAACCTGTTTTGTCCATACAGATCAATTGGAATAAAATGTTTGTCAACTAAATTTCTGTTAAGTGTGTCTTCATCTCCCCAAATTTCTGAACTTTAACCCAACTGAGAATAAACTATCTTCTGATTCTCTAACACATCACATTGCATCCTTTGATCCCAGTTTCCCTCATGTGGTTCTTTTTAGCCTTATTTACTCCTCCCTATAAAATAAAGACTCTCTTGGCCTCACCCTAGAGATTCTTGCAGATTTTCTGGTGAGAGAATTCTCCCTGTTACAGAGTCCCACTCTCCTTGCCAGGACAGCATCCTTCCTGACCTCATGATAACTTTCCAAAGAAAGCCTCTTTACCAAGACTGGGTTTCTGTTCTAAGGACACTACCCTCTTCCTCCCTCAGGGAAATTGCTTCCTTTGGCCCTTTCTCTTTAAAGCCTTTGCTTTTCTTATTCGTTCACCATACATGTCACTGTTCCTTTGATCCTAGATCCCAAATCATTAGCAATCCTTATAGTGGAGAAACAATGGCATCATCTTCTATCCCTGCATGTGAAGGAAAATATCTAAACTATTTTTCTGGAATAGCAACAAGAGAGAAGAAAAAAAATGTGTTGTTTTTTTATTTTGTTTTTATTTTTATTAAAATATGAGTCTGTATATTTCCACTAGCTCACATGCATGTATCCAAAACTTTCAAAACATACATTCCCTATAATCCAATGATTCTGTTTATGGAAATAGTTCTAAGGAAATAATATGATATACCCAAAATTGGTTTAAAATATGCATATACTTGTAATATTATTTACATTAAGAAAAACACTGAGGAAAAGAAACAGACAAAACTAAAACCCAAACCAAAAAAAAAAAAAAAAAAGAAAGGCACATTCATAGAATGAAACAATCTTTAATAATTTATTTGAAAAGAACATTTCATTACATGAAAAAAAGTCTGTGATAGACCAGTAATAAATAAATACGTTTGAAATATAAATAGTAAAGTCTTAGTTGTAGAAAACTCATCACATATACAATTTTTATTTTTAATATTTACCCATATTTTTCACATTTAAAAAATAAACATGTATTTTTTCTATATTTAAAAACTCTTTTGTTTGTTTAGCAAAACTTTCTATATCATCTACCCATAAAACATATCCATCTGCCTGTCGTTCACATAGAGCTTTTTGCCTTGTCTCACATAGAAGAAAAGTCATTTTCTCTCTCCTTGCCTCCACTCTGAGTTATCTCCAAGAAGCCCCTACAACAGTGATGGCGAACCTTTTGAGCTCTGCGTGTCAGCATTTTGAAAAACCCTAACTTAACTCTGGTGCCGTGTCACATATAGAAATTTTTTGATATTTGCAACCATAGTAAAACAAAGATTTATATTTTTGATATTTATTTTATATATTTAAATGCCATTTAACAAAGAAAAATCAACCAAAAAAAATGAGTTCGCGTGTCACCTCTGACACGCGTGTCATAGGTTCGCCATCACTGCCCTAGGAGCAGTGAGAGCACAGTTAGAAACAACAGTAGTGGGTAATAAGGAGCCATTAAAGATTCTTGAAATTATCTGAGGAAGGTTTTAGGTTGCTTGTCAAATGGATGGAAAATGTAGAGGCACAAAAGACCTAACCGGTCACACTTGGATTTATACAAATTTAAATCCATTTGGCTGATCCTAGAGTTGTTAAATCTCTTTCTCCGAAGAAGAGAAGGTGAGCTTCTGATACCTTTACTTTTCAGAAAAAGCTACTAAGTGGTTCTGCCTTCTTTGCATAGTAGATCCAGAGTAGGTAGAAATCTGTTCTTATCTACTAGAAACACAGCACATCATTTAATATATTAAAAAGTTGGCATTGCAGTACTAGACAACCGGACAAATAAAAATCCAACAAGACAAAACAAACCAAAAAGATGACTTGCTCCTTTCCCTACTGAGGTTTGTAATCTACTGGGGAGGCTGACACACTAATTATAAAATCAGAGTAAGAAAATCCAATATAAAATATCAATTGTTCTGTAGTAATGCTGCCCAATAGAAACTAAATGTAAGTCACATGTATAATTTTAATTTTTCTAATAGTCACATTAAAAAGTAAAAATAAAAAAGTGAGGTTAATTCTAATAATATATTTTATTTAACACAATATTTTTAAAAAATTGTCCAAAATGTTATTTTGATGTAATCTACCATATATAAACATTATATATGTGGTATTTTACACTTTTAATAAAAAGTCTTAAGTGTATTTTACACTTGTAGCACATCCTCGACTTGGATTTGTCATAAGAAAAGTGCTCCATAGCAACATGTGACTAGTGGCTACTGTACTAGACAGAGTAGGCTTATAGCCTGGTTACAACTAAATCATAATAGAATAAAAGGATTTGAAAGGGTTTCTTGTTTTGTTTTTTAACTTGGGAACCTGGAAAATTCTCTTGGATAGCATGGTATTTCAACAGCGCCTGAAGGGTGGAGTATGATAGTAGGAAAGGCATTAAAAGGAGTGGGGAGAGCATTAAAAAACAGAAAATAGACAGAAATGCAGGATGCCCACTGTACCTGAAGTGGGCAGTTTGTGGGGCCTAGGGAGGAATGTAGACAGAGAAAAAGATTGTAGGACTTCAATGATAAACTGATGGTTCATGATTGTATCCATATGCATTGTTAGTTTGCTGAGAGTATTTTTGAATTAGACCTTTGACTGAAGTGTATAATGAGTGGCATTGTCAGCAGCGCCTGCCAGTGGAAATGAGGGCCTTGGCACAGGCATTCCCATGAGAACGGAAGCAGCAGGTGTAGGAGCACCTGGAGGTGCAGACATGGACGTGGCAGGATGTGCTTCATAACCAGGTAGAATGGGAAAAAGTCCAGGGTGTCCCTCGGTCAGGAGCTGTGCCACAGGCGGAAGGCAAGTCTCTTCCCACAGGCAGAGAAACAGGGTGAGGGAGAAGCTGAGACATTAGCTTTTAAACCTACTGAGTTTGAAGTATATACTGGTCTCTAAAGAAATCTAGGGTTTGATTTAGTCAGGCCACAAAGGACACTAGAAAAAAATTAGTCCACACTCTTACTTGAGATGAGAAAACTTAGACCAATGTATCATTTTGGTGGTTTGGAAAAGAAATTGAATTCATAGTAAGAGGTCCTGTGTTCGAGTTTAAGTTCATCACAATCAGAGGAGATAATACATGAGATGCTTCTTGTAAATTTATATCTAGATTATTGAGGAACAAGCCCTTATATGAAATTAGGTCCCAATACACCAAGTCTCCAAAACAACTGTTTATTTTGGGAAGTGGGCAGCAGCTAAGGTGTAGAATTTTCCTCCCTCCCTCCTTCCTTCCTTCCTTCCTTCCTTCCTTCCTTCCTTCCTTCCTTCCTTCCTTCCTTCCTTCCCTCCTTCCTTCCTTCCTTCCCTCCTTCCTTTCTTCCTTCCTTCCTTCTTTCCTTCCTTCCTTCCTTCCTTCCTTCCCTCCTTCCTTTCTTCCTTCCTTCCTTCTTTCCTTCCTTCCTTCTTCCTTCCTTCCTTCCTTCCTTCCTTCCTTCCTTCCTTCCTTCCTTCCTTCCTTCCTTCCCTGCCTCCATCCTCCTTTCTTCCTCCCTCACCTCCTCCCTTGCCTCCTCCCTTTCTTCTTTTTCTTAGTCTTGTTGGCCTTTATTCTAGCTTCTTCCAATTCTTCCTCCTTTCCTAAGGAACAAACTTTTTCTCTAAAGAGAGCCAGTCCCTGGCAGACTCATTCCCTTTAGTGTTTTCACCAGCTGACCAATTAAGGGCTGATTTCCCAGGGAGGGTTTGGTAAAGTCTTGTGAGTTCTCAGAGGGAAGCTCGCCTTCAGTTTGTGGTGTCTGAAGAGCTGTGAGGAGGCGCCCAGGTCTCAGTGTCCATCCGCCTCAGCAAGGGTAAGTCATGAGTCCCAGGGAGTCAGCCAGAAGTGGAGAGACCCCTGATAGGGGAGCCTGAAAATGGGTCCTTTCAGTTCCTGGCAGGCACCACTGGTGAGAAACTCTCTGGGCTCAGACTTCTTTTGTTCTTTTCTTTTTAAATCTTTATTGCTGAAAGCATTACATATATCCCCTTTTCCCCCATTGACCTCTCCCAGCCTACCCCTGTCCCCACCCCAGGCTTTCACCTGCCTATTGTCTGTGTTCCTGGGTTATGCTTCTATTCATACAAGGTCATTGGTTGATCTCTTCCCACCCTCCCCTGCCTTCCCTCTGAGGTTTGACAGTCTGTTCAGAGCTTCTATGTCTTTGTCCATCGGTTTAGGTTGTACATTAGATTCCACATGTGAGTGAGATCATGTGATACTTGTCTTTCTCTGCCTGGCTTATTTCGCTTATGACCTTTTCAAAAGGCTCAGCAGGACAAATTAAGAAAGACAAAAAGTGGGAGGAGTCCCCACTCTAGGGAGAGACTGTCTTTGGCTTCACCCAGCTATAGGACCATCTCCTGACTAACAGGGAGCCTGCAGCTGATCCAGGCCTTTGTTTTGTGCAAGCTGAAAGAGTGAACATATTTTCTGCTCTAGAGGGAGGAGTCAGACCAATTAATGTAGATTCACGTGTATCTGGTTCCCGAGTTCAGCAGCTAGCTATTTGGATCTCAGGTGCAACTGGGGCAGCCCAGAAAGGTCACAGTTCAATTCCATCTGCTGCGGGGGGGGTCCCTGTGAGGAGCCACAGCTAAGAATACTCAAGTCACCATAGAGAACTTCCTGAGGAAGTGGCAGAAACTGAAAGAGGACAAATAACACATTGTAGCTGTGTGCCCTGCCCTGCCTGCACCAGCATACTGCGGTAAGACAGTGAAAACCGCCTTTACCCTAACTGCAGGGCGGGCTGCCATTTTCTTGCCCACTTTTATAGCAACACCCCGGAATCTACTTATGAGGTTTATTTGACCCAGTTTCACCCATAGGAAAATGATGCCAACTGGCAGGTGAAGTGTGAGTGAATGCTTTTTCCGGAATGATTCATGCAGTTTGCTCCTTGGAAGTGGCCTTTGGATCAGGGAACCATTGAAGGAGTTGTTTGTTTTGGTAGAAACCAAAAGCTTGCTGTACCAGCACCCTCTCCCAGAGTTTGAAACAGAGAATTCAAAGAGAGATACAATCATGGTTATGACATGAGGTGAATTTCCTTCAAAGGCTTTTAGCCTGCCTTGGCTAGTGAGGATGAGAGAAGATATTGGAGATCTGTATTGATTGGAGTTATGAGACATGCTCAGATTAAAAATTGGTTTGGGCCAGAAGGTAAGTCCCTTAATAGAAGGGATCAATTATTTTCTTTCTGATGGTATCCTGACAAAACAAGGCTGGATGCAGTGCTGCTGCTGAGTCAGGAGCTATTATATGTGAACATAATTCTGAACTTATCTCTTAACTTTGCCTGACATTATTATTATCATATATTGTTTTTTAAACCTTTTTTGTTTCTCAATTAATGTCTTTATAACAAAGTTGAAAGTAATACTAATAACTATAATACCTAACATTAATTTTGTAACTATAGCGTGCTAAGCACAGTGCTAACAAATTAATATCCTCCTTTTACCCATAAAAACCCTAAGAGTAATAGGTATGCCTTCTGAAAGAAAGTTATAAATGCGTGTGAAAAGCCTTGGATTCTTGAAGCCTTAACGAACTTAAGCAGCTCTGTGACTCTGGGCTGGCCACTTAATATTTCTAGGTCTCAGTTTCCTCCACATACACAACTCATGTTCCCATGACCCATCAGAGAATACAAGAAGCTTTCACAGGTGCTATGGCATTTTCTCACCCCAGGGATGTAAGGTTAAGTGCTCATTTTATAGATGAGGACATTGAAGCCCAGAGAGGCTAAGAAACATTTTCAAAATCACAGAGCCAGTAAATCTGTATACCTAATGAATGCCAGGTTTCCGATGCCAGATGCTATGGGATTTCCCTCCTCCTCATCTTGCACCTTTTGGTCTCATTTCAAAGGCTACCAAGTTAAGATTTCACCCATGTGATGTTTGATGACGTGAGAAATAATTTGCAATTTGGGCAGGACCCCAGATAGTGAGGCAGTTTGCTTTTGAGAGCATGGGCCTCAGAGTGCTTCACTGGGTTGAAAACTCGGGCTCCTGTCTTTCTGGTTGAGGCCAATCACCTAAATCCTCTAAGCCTTGAGTCTTTATCTATGCGTGGTAGTTATAGCAGTGTCTCCTACTTGGGATTGCGGGGAGCATTCAATCTGAGGCCTTACCTCAGTGTCCCACATTATTAGAGCACTTGATCATTAGTTGCTGTTCTTATGACACAGAGAAGGGCCCTAGCTACCTAGCCACATGGAGCCGCCTCCTTTGGGCATGTGACCCAACACTCATTTAAGGCTACAGAAAAGAGCCAGGGATGCTACAAGGGCCACAGCTCCAGAGGAGGAAAAATCCACCCTTCCCTCTGGAATCTACTTCTTTCTCTCCCCTAACTATTCCTTGCTTTGGAATGCATATTTTATAACCCAACTGATGGGTTACCAGCAGAAGATTAAGATGTTAGTCATATTAAATTAAATTATTTGTTGCAGTAGTAAGAACAATTTAAAAAAAAAAAAGAAAATTCCTCTAATTGCAATCACTTCATGCCATTAGAGAAACTGCCAAAATGCCCATAAGGTAGTCTGGCTGTGGGCTTATGTAGCATTCATGTATTGATTGTTTTCTCCTAAATTATTGACCGGGTGTCTTCAGCACATTGTAAAATGTCTCCTGATGTGCAGTGGGCAGCGGGGGTCATTCTTTAAATCACTGGTCACATTCTGCCTGTCTTTGTGTATCCAGAGCTGTAATTTTAATAACAGTAAGAAGGAAGAAGGAGCAACAATAATAATTTAAAAAAGGCAGACACAGCCCAAGATCAAGATTCTCTTCTCTTGCAATCTCCTTTGGAATTTCTCAAAGTCCAAAATGCAATTAATCACTCCTGTGAGAAAATTTGGAATCGATAAATACATTTTATCATTGCTGTAATTATCATTAAAGTTGTTTGAGGAACAGAGTTTTATGCTCTTGGAAAATAAATGAATAAACAATCTTCATAAAGACCCCCACTGGACAAAGACTAATACACAATATAGATACGAAATTATTTTTCTTCTTTTTTCCTCTCCCTCTTCTCCAACCCTCCTTCTTCCCTTCTCTCTCTCCCCTTCTTTCCATTTGAAGAAATAAGGTGTTTTTTTTTTTTTATTATTTAAAGGCTCCTTATGCAGCAAGTGACAGGGAACTGAGCATATAGAATAATTCTTGAATTCATGGACGAGTAGAAAGTGAAGTAGAGAGGAATGTGATGGAGGTGATGAGGTGGTGGGATGAAATTCCAGAATTTACCAAATTCATAATTCACTACATTCATGGGGAGTTTCAAGACAAACACACGAGGCAGATGACACTGAGCAGATGATGCAGCCATGTGCATTGACATTTTAAAGTGTGGATGCTCTACTTGGGAGCTAAGTCTTTTGTTTCCTCATTTTATGGTAAAATAAAACAGATAGAGCAACCCATATATACACAAAATGCATGACTTCGTTACTTACTATAAGGCAATAATCCGACTCACCACCCCTGTTCAGAAATGGAGCTTTGTGCCTGGCCAGTGTGGCTCAGTGTTTGAGTGTTGACTTATGAATCAGGAGGTCATGGTTAGATTCCGGGTCAAGGGTACATGCCCTGGTTGCAGGCTCTATCCCCAGTGTGGGGCTTGCAGGAGGTAGCCTATTAATGATTCTTTCTCATCATTGATATTTCCCTCTCTCCCTCTTCCTTCCTCTCTGAAATCAATATATATATATATATATATTTTAATGGAGCATTTTGTCATCCATCCCAGAAGCCCTTCTGTGGGTTGTGTCCCAGTTCAGCCCCTCCCTTCCTCCAAAAGTGACAGCTTTCATGACATTTTTTAGTAATTACTTCTATGTATTGCTTTATGATTTTATTATCTAAATGTGTATCTTCTGGTTACTCTAGTTAAGTTAGTCCTGCCTATTTTTTAATTCAATGTTTTTCTTTTGATCTAGAAGTTCTCTTTCCATGTTTTTTTGTCTTTATAATTTGTCTGTTGAAAATCTGGCTCATTTGACAGGTAGAGTTTCCCACAGCCTTCATGTTAGTACTGCTGAGGGCACACACATGGGTGTAGTTCAACCTATTCTTCTGTCCTTAGAATCTCTACTAATTGGCAGCTAGATCCAATGGATTAAAATCCTTTTTTTTTTTTTTTTGCATGTACTAAGACTGAGGTAAACACATCTACACTATAACATATGGCTTTGCTTTATAGTTTGTATTTTAAATTACCTTGATTTTAATGTAATGATGTTTTCTGTGTTCTCTTCAATTTATGTCCTGTCAAAACCAAAAATTAACCACTAAATAATTGACTCCTTTATTCAATCAACAGATATTTACTAAGATTCTATTAGAGGCTGTTCAAACCTCCAAAAGTAACACAGCTTCCATCTTCACACAGATTTTATTTTTAGTTGGAGAGAGGCAGACAATAAACAAGTAAATGAATGAATAAAATGTTAGGTGATGACAAGTAGATAAAACACAACAAAGCAGGTCCAGGGCTGTTGAGAGGGACAGTGGGAAAGGACTACTATTTTATATAAGACTAGTGGTCCAGTGCATGAATTCATGCACATTGAAAGGAAATTAATTAAAAGAAATATTTTAATATCACTATCTGCCCTTTCTCTATAATAGAAGTGTCAACCAAATCTCATGATCTACCATGACATATGGAAACACACACGTGCAATTTGGTGCCAGTGAAAGCTTTTATATGTGTCTCACGTGTAGGAGTCAACTTAGCCTTTTATAGATATAGAATAAACTTGCTTAATTAGAGCTGCTTTCTAATTTAGCTAAACTTTTTCCAGCCCAGTGAAGCACCCCAACTTCTCTTTCAGGTAATTGTCAGCAATGCAGCAGTAAATATCAACACAAAGCAGATTATTATTGTAGATCACACAGGTAGAACAAAGGGTAAAATATTTAACTGCAGCAGTGTTTGAATATATTCTGTGCAGTGAAAAAACCTGAAGTCATTTTCAAGGTCCACCATTTCTTACTTCTTTTCAGTTAGGTCAAGTTTCTAAGCTTTCTAAATCTCCATTTTCTGGCTAATGAAAAGAAAATGGGATTCCACTGATCTCCTATCTACCTACTCCAGGACTTCTGTGAGGATCAAATGAGATGAGGCACAGGAAAATGCTTCACAGACACTTAGTTAAAGTGTAAAATGTTTCCACCTGTGTTCCTGGAACTCCAAGGAAGCTAGTCACTAGGGAGAGTAAGCCAACCATTACTATGTGATGTCATTACCTGGCACCCACAACGACCGTTTCTGAACTGGGCTGGGTATGGGCTGCATTTTGCACTATGGGGTCTTGACAGCATTGGTTCCAATTTTGTGGGCTGTTGCTCCAGGGTGGTGGCAGGGCCTGTGTCCCATTTGGGGGAAGCTGAGTGTTTCTTTCTGGGCTCCAGGTACATGGTGCCGTTTCTCTGTGTGCAGCTTGGCAGCTCCTGCATTGAGTGTTTGCCCTTTGGTGGTCAGTGGGCATCATAGCAACTGGTCAGAAGGTGGGAAGGACACTTAGCATATTAGCTTTTTATATTGATAGAGTAGGGGCCCGGTGCACGAAGATTCGTGCACGAGGGTTATGGGGGAGGAGTCCCCTCAGCCCCACATGTGCCCAATGTCATGTTCTGAGACGCAGGCCGCTCAGGGTGGCCTGGCTCCCAAGTATGCCTGTCCTGGGGACACAGGCCTTTTGGTGCCAGCGCACACACAGGGGGCCGCAGAGCTAGAACCTCCGCTGGCGCCCGCCCACGCACTGCAGTGGGGCGGAAGCTTCCCCCGAGTGCCATGGCCCTGGGGGAAGCTCCAGGCCCCGCCCCCAGCTTCCACATGCACTGCCCCGATATCCTGGCTCCTTGGTGTCCAGGCACGCTGCCCCGCCCCCCGGCTCCCAGGTGCCCGCGCATGCCACCCGGACCCCCGGCTCCTCGGTGCCTGTGTGCATGCGCCAGCCAGGCGGGCCCTTCCCCAGTGAACACGTGCCACCTCGACCCCAGCTCCCCGGTGCCCATGCACGCACAAGCTGCCACGGGGTGGGAAGCTCCCACACCGACCCCGTCTCCCTGGCACCTGTGTGTGTGGGCCAGCCAGGTGGGAGCTTCCTGAGGTCCACCACCCAGCCCCACCCCCAGCTCCCTGGCGCCCGTGTGCGCACATAAGCTCCTGCCCCAACACAGGGAAGTACCTGCCCCAACCCCACTCATCATTGGCTTGTGGGCGTGGCTTGCAGGCATGGCTTGAGCATACCAGAGAGACAGCTAATTTGCATGTTTCTCTTTTATTATATAGGACATATATATATATTCCTGCTGAGAACACTGCCTAGCATCACTAGAAGTTTCAGGAGCTAATGAAGACAAAGAAAATACATTCTAGAGCCTTTCTCTTCAAATCACACAGCATAGGTGCCCATCCATGGTACATGGATTCTGCAGGGAAGCAAAATAGCTTGGCAGTCCAGAGAGCAGTGCCTGGAGCCACACTGCTTAGACTGTTATTCTACACCTGTCCTTACTAACTGTGATATCGGGCACATATCCTGAGTCTCGATTTCCTCAGTCTGTAAAGTGGAATAATTATGTTAATTGCATCATTTTTCTGTATTGAGGACTACTTAAGGTTAATATACGAAACATTTAAAACTGAGATTGGCAGAGCAAGCATTCAATCAATGTGAGCAGTTTTGGTTATATATGTCATCCTTTTATTAAGTCTTACTCTTCATAAAAAACAAACAAATAAACTAGTGTGCTTTATACCAGAAGCACACTAGGACTCTATGAAAAGCAGCTTTCTAGGTGTGGCCCTCAGTCTCCTAAAACCTGTAATTCACTATGATAGATGCACAGAATTAACTTCAATAGCGATCTTTGATTAAACCACCAATCTACTCTAGCCACTGGGAAGGCCATCAGTGGTTTGCCTAAGGGCAGTTATGGGAGAAAGATCAGTGGACTGCTGCCAAGTTCTGGTTCTATTATTAAACTGGGCAACTGTGGACCAGACATTTCACCGGCCCTGTACTTCAGGCTTTCCATCAGTGAAATGAGAAAGTTGGGTAAAACACTTGCTAGAAATCCTTTCAGATCTGCCTCTCTGTGTTTTTATCGCTTTCTTCTTTAGACTAAATGTGGGGGATATAGGGAAAAATCTAGCAAAATGAGTTGTTTGTCGAATGCCTTCCTTCAATGGAAGTAGAAGCACACACACACAGGCATGCCGTGGACTATGTTCACTTTATCACATTCCTCGTTTCAGGAAATTGAAGTTGTTTCCTGTTCTTTCTATGTTACTGTCAGGTGGCACTGATTGTACAAATTTTGTACATAGACTTTCTGATCTCTTTGGCTTTTCACTTTAAATTAATGCAAGTTGGCATGAGAGCAGATTACATTTGTCATATTTCTCCTTGTATATATTCCTGGTTTGGAGGAACAACTGTAAGGCAAGAAAAATGCAGAATATTTTTCTGTCCCTCAGGAACAGTGTTGAGAGAGCTGTGAGGTAGGACATACACAATGCTTTTATAAATAGGATAAGCATACATGAAACCTAAAACCAATAATAGATAAAACCAAACTGAGAACTTATCCCAAACATTATCTAAATAACTGCAGGAGGGAACAAATACCACCCCTTCTGTCTCTGATATCACAAAGACTTATGTGCTGCAGGTAATTGAGTCCTCCTAGCATTTATTCCCACCTGAGATATTCATTCAGACCTAGAATTCAACAAACGCTATCTCTACCTCACAGTAGGATGCGTTACATCAGTGTGGGGCCTTCTCATTTGGAGCTGTTTCTTTAAGAATCTTGATATTAAACGGAAACCATGATGTAGTCATTGACCTTCAGATAAAGAGGGAGTGATTGCCCCCGGCAACTTTTTAAACCACTCCAGCCCTTACCTGTGAGTGTTCTATGTCCTTGCTGGTCTTTTAAGCTCTACTTCAGACTTTAAAGTATCTCATTCCATATAACCCAGAGCCGCTTTTTAGAAAGTTTTTCTTCTTCCTTGGCTGAACTAAAACTCCATGTCACTCTCACTGATCATGATTTCATACACCAGAACTCAACAAAGCTAGTCAGTTTTTTTTCTTCCATATGACATGACCTCAGATGTTTGAAGCAGATGGACCTGAATTCTTGACTTTTCTTGATGCCAACTTTGAGCAATCCCGGTGGGCAGGGTTAAAGAGGGCTTTTGCCACGTGGAGGCAGCTTAGGAGTTGCTGGGACTGACTGAGAGGCCCTGAACGATGGATGAATGATTACTTTGACGCACGTTTCTGTAAAAGAGAGGGGTAAGGAACTACTTGGCTATCGCCACCACGTAGCCTGGTTCACCTGCCTCCTTAAGCTTTTATTGTAACGACAGCTTGGATGAAAATTAAATATTAGATATTATCAGCAGGGTAAGCATCCTGGAGAAAACACGGGCGTCCTTTAAGCAAGGACGTTTTGAAGTGTAAACATAAAAATTCCAGTTAAACACTCAGACTTGTTTGGAAAAGTCAAGTCAGGGGCTGCCACCTTTGGCAAGGTCCCCTAGAGGCCTCTGACCTTTCAGAGAATCCTCCTTACAGACTTTCCAACCAAGTCCTATGCTTCCCCACAGGGACTTAGTGAGGGGACCAAACCCAGAATGGGCTGGACACAACAAGGAATAGGCCATATCATAAAATGGACAACTCAATTCATGAAAATATCTGTTTGCTTGCTATTTCTTATTGCAGATGCTTTATATAAGTGTTAATTCAGTAATTTTGCCTTCTACAAGATTTGGTACAGAGTACTAAAGGAGGGTGATATGTCATTTTAGGGGTTAGAACATTACAGACAGAAGAACACACGTTAGATGACATTGATTTGCTATAATTCCCTGGGCACCCCAAGAGGAAAGGAATATCAGTGGCCACATTGGGAGAGGTTCAAGTCATGTGCCTCTCACCACTTTGAGGTGCTGCTTCTTATGCCAGTATCTTAGGTTATGAGTTTTCTTTCTTTATACTTAGACAGTATTTTTTCCACAAGGGAGTCTGGGAAGGTGTACAATATTTGGAGCTGAAATCCCCATCTGACCAATGAATTAGCCAAATAAAACACTTCAGGGCACTCACTATGGCAAGATTTTCAAGCAGGGATGTTAAAGATGTACACGCACATGCACACACACACACATGCACACACACACACAGTGGAGAAATGAGAGAATTCTTTACATCATTCAGCATCCAACTTACCCATTAGAAGGCTAAGTTCACATACATTATCTTTCTCCTTTAAGTGAAAATTTTCCTCACAATTTCTTGCCTAGTATCATACCCACAATCAGGGGTAACCCAAAGGAGATAGAACAGATGAGTTTGAGGGGAATTCAACAAGATAAATGCTGAAAAAGATTTCTTTTTATTTTTATAATTGATTTCTTATTTATCTTTATTGTTGAAAGTATTGCAGATGTCCTTCCTTTCCCCCCTATTGTCCCCAGGCCTTCACTAGCACTGTTGTCTATGTTCATGAGTTATTCACACGGGCATATAAATTTTTTGGTTATCTATTCCCATCCTCCCCCCATCCCTCTGAGATTCATCATCATGTATTGTCTTTTGAAGGATCCAGAGCCAGTCCTGTCTATTGCAAAAAATAAAGTGCCTCCTATGCTTTGGATTTTTGAAATTGCATTTTTTTTCTCTCTCATTACCTTTCTTCACTGCCCAATTAAAGATTGATTTATAATAAGGTCATATTTTCAATGTATAGAATTCTGGGATATGCACATTGGTATAAATTGTTTATTTTTCTCCTATTATTTCATTGAAATAAAAGGAACAGAGGGTAAAAGAGAAAGTGAGATGCTTCTTGGAAGAAATGCTATTCATGCCACAGGGAGAGGATCATGGTAGCTGATGGAAGGCTCTAGGAATGTGGGCAAGAAGGGGGTCTCAGGTGTGCTCAGGTGAAGGCCTGGCTCTGGCTCTTGCAGAGTGCCTTGTAGTCCAAGGGAAGAGGCAGAACGAGACCCCTGCCATGTTTCCTGTTGTACTGCCTCCTACCAGCCAGAGAGCACAAAGAACCCAGGGCTCCTGCAGGTGATTGAAAGGAAGAGACAATTTTTAAGCATTTTACTTTAAAACATACATTTCCTTCTGTTTACATCTGCATATATCTTCTCATTGATGTGGCAGCTTAAATGCTTTATTTACTTTTTAAAGCTCTACAATTGGCTTTTAAGTTGTGGTTACAGCTCCTGTCCTTTTCCAGATGCGATCCAATTGCACACAAGCACATAAACAATTAAAATGGCGAGATGAGGTGGGGAAAAGGGCAATAAAAATGGTCAGAGTCAATTAAACCAGCGAAATAAAAAAAAAATTAAAACACAGAATGGTGTACACAGTAACCCATATTTTATTATTTTCCCCTTACAACATTGTAAAAAATACATAAGCCCTTGATGTATGTACGTTTCCTTGAGAAAGGTGCTCTGTGGCTCAGAGGCAGATCGGCGGCATGTGATGTGGGCAGCTGTAAGGTAACAACATGTTTTCCCATAAAAAGCAGAGGAAATAGGCACATAAATTCCATATAAACTGTCAGTGTGTCAGCTATGCTAACACTAGGGAAGCCGGTGCCCTGGAGCTACGCTAACTTATGCACCTTCATTTTTCAAACACACACTTCTTGAATTCACAAAGCTAAGCTGCACAGACTAGTATTTTTTTTTCTCTTCTTCTCCCATCTAGCAGTTGCCCCTACCCCCATTCCTTCAGATATCTCTGACTTTAAGAAAGCAAAGGCAGAGGACAGCAATAAAAAAGGGAAGAGAGTATTAAGATGAGATCCTTGCACGTGGTTGCCGTCTTGAGGGTCCTTTGTGCTAACTACTGAAACCCACTGAACTGAATCTAAAGAGCATCATGGTGCCAAGTCTGTGCTGAGAGACAGCTACACAGAGGGCACAATGGGAGGTGTTCTTTCTCCTTCCCTTCTGCCTCCTCCTCCTCCTCTTTTTTTTGTGTTTCTGTTTGTTGGTTTTGGGGGGATGACTTCTAGAATATAACATAAACATAGTTTACTTGAAAACAGCACCCAGGAAATAAAAACATTTTTCTCTTGCTAGTAACTCTATGGATAAAGGTATTGACAGTTAACATAACAGATCTGTATTCAGGTCAAAGTGAAGCCAATGCACTGCCTCCTCCCTGGTGTGGTCCAGGTTTGCTGGTGTGTGTGTGTGTGTGTGTGTGTGTGTGTGTGTGTGTGTGAGGGGTGCTATAGTAGACATTTTTTAATCCTATTTTCATATTTCTCTATGGGAAATATCCGGTAGCTGTGTTGTGATAATATAACACAGACTGATTACCCGAACTCAACATTTCCCGTATGTCATGACAGCTGACTGTTTAATTCAACCATACAGGGCCTCAGTGCTCAAGATCCTGACTTTCTATGCGAATAAGTTTCCTGAGTAACCCGGGCTTTAATTTTTTTGTCAGCTCACAGGGACTCAGCATCTGCAGCCTACAGAATCATAAGGCTATTGTGATTACTAAGTGAAGTACTTAATGTGAATAGTGCGGAAGGAACAGTTTCATGTGATTTCCAGGTGTGAGGAATTATTGAGTCTGACAAATTTTGAACTCAGGATTTTGAAGGCATGTATAGACTAACTTGAATAAAAATATACTTGTTCTTGAACAGAAACAGACTCATAGATACAAAGAATAGACTGATGGTTGCCAGATGGGAGAGAGAGGGTTTGGGGGACTGGGTGAAAAGGTGAAGGGATTGAGAAGTACAGATTAACACCTACCAAATAGTCTTGGGGATGTAAAATACAGCATAGGGAATATAGTCAATAATATTGTAATACCCATGTATGATGTCAGGTGGGTACTAAAATACTGGGGGAACACTTCGCTAAGTACATGATTGTCTAAGCACTGTGCTGTGCACCTGAAACTACTGCAAAATAATACTGAATGTAGACTATAATTGAAAAATTAAAAATAAAAAAAATGAAGTGCAATAGCCCCTTCTGATTTTCATGACCTTTATAACTTAAAGGAAAAGATAGATCTTAAATTATTACTATTTTTTCTTTGAGGAATAAGTGATATTTATCTATTTGTTTTTATTTCCTTAACTATGGACTTCTAGGTTTCCACAATGTGAAATATGTCCAGCATAGTCTGTCTCGCATCTGGGATTGGGCAAGGTTAAAATGATAGAGAGCAAAAAACAAAGCCCCCAAAAAGATGAATAAAAAGCACTTCAAAAGAACAAATAGAATAAAATAAACAGGATGATCCCAAAGTAATTATTTTGCACATTAGCAATGCAGTGGTTTTCAACTGTCTTTTACATTAATATCTAAACATCTATGATCATATTCTGAGCATTGAGTTAGCCCATACTCATTCCTGTTATGGTTTGGTCATTAAAACCCTATACTTCTTTTCTTCTTTTATAGTAGTTGTCAGAACCAATCTCAGACAGCAGTGGACTTCTAAGAAACATATATCTAAGACTGCCAACAAAATCATTTAGATATGACAAGACCTAATCACTTATTAATTAATCTCTTATTAATTAACTCTGCATCACAAGATCATGATTAACATTTGCTTCATTATCATGCATATATCTGGAAGAAATAACTGCACCAGGATTTAAACCTTAATTTCAAACTATGGATAAATCTATCAATAGCTCATTCTCCAAAGTCTTTTATACATTTAAGTTGTTTGTTCATAATTCTAAAACAGATTAAGTTAAGAGGGAGGTAATGTGTTTTCCATCATAACTTAGAATTAAAATGATAATATCATCTTTGGAGTTAAAGAAAAATAAAGCAGGGAAAGGATGATTAGTAATTGGCTCCCCTTCTCTATGTTGCTTAACTCTATTTCAATCTACTGATGTAACTGGGAAGCCAACTGCTTACTTGCAGTGTCAGCTTTGCATATGGGCCCTCTCCTGTTCCCAGCAGGCATATCTTGCACTGCTGTTGGACCAAAATGGTTTAAGTTTAATTATCTAGATACATTGCTCTCTGCAGTAACCTCACTATTGTTCTCACTGTAATCTACCACATTATTAATGCCAGATTTTTCCTATTAGCTTTTAAACTGTTCTTTTACACTGAGCATTTTGCCACCAAATGGTTACCAATAAAAATCCCCAAATGCCTAAAGGTTATTTTAAACCCAGTGTGAGCACTGCTGGTTTCATTTCACCATTTATTTTGTTGAGTCATTATCGTATGCATTGTGTGAACTTATTGTATGCATTTTTTATGCTGCTGGGATGGTAGTATATTTTTAACGACTGCATTTTAATATGGCCATCCTAAAAGAAAATCATTAAACCCAGGGTTTAACAAGGACTGTGCATAGTTCACCTATGGTCTCTCCTTGTGCCAAATATTGTTGAGTGATAACTTTGGAAGACTAATATATTTTGAAATCTTGGCTTCCATTTCTTTTAGAGCTATAATGCATACTAAAGGATGCTATAAAAGAACATTTTCCTTGTAGTAACTGTCCTCTGTATCATATTCTCTAGTAGTCAGATAACCAAAGAGCTCAGGCATAGAATAACCTTCTTTATAAATGTCAAAAAAATTTAGGCATATGGTAAACATCTTAAGAAAACTTTTAAGTCATTGAAATTCTGATTCAAAACCCATCGTAAAAACCAAAGTCATATTCTTAGTAATAGTTTCTTATGGATATAGACTCCGGCCTCTAAGCATGCCACTTTTAGCTAAAACCTCATCATGTTTTAAAAACTAAAATTGAACTGGAATGATATGTTTGATGACTTTTAATAGAAAAGCAAAAGCAAAACAATTAGAACTGGGATAAAAAAACAAACAAACAAAAACTTGTAGTTGAATGTCACCTAGATAAATATGTTATGTTACACATAAACTCACTTTCCAAGAAGATATAGGTGAGCTGTACAAGGACTTGATATTTTACCCAAGTTGACTAAACCACTCCTAGTTCATAGATCTACCTATAGGTTTCTGGTCTAGGGGTCCTGGGAAATAGATTGGTTTGATGTGATTTAACAAAACCCTAATTCTAAAGGGCAGTTTAGAGTTGTCCTTATCTTTGTGAAGAAAAGAACAGGGTAGTCCAGCCAACAAGCATGTCACTTATTCATTCATTCATTCATCCACTCAGCCTTCTAAACATTGATTCAAATCAATCAAATATTTATTAAGCACTTACTATGTGTCATGCTCCATAAGTAGCTTTCATGTTATACCAGTAAATAAGACAGATGGGCTCTATCCACAGGAAACATAGTTTTGCAAAATAAATTTTTCTACTTGATGGGTAATATAGCCAGGCATAAACATGTCAAGGTTACAAGAATTCTTTCAGTCATGACATGATATCTTAATTTCATTGCTAGAGGTATGTGCACTAGAATCTCTTAGGATTAAGTTCTCAAATTTTAAAAGGTCATCAGAAAATTGCAACCCAACCACTCAGAATGGGAAGGACATGGGATAGACAGTAAAGCAGGATGCAGCAATTTTCCCTGATAGTTTTGATGGGCTGTGTGAGAAGAACTGCTCTATTTGGAGGAGCCAGTGAGCACTAGGAAGACATGTTTATCCTAGCAATCCTGGCTAAAGTTTCTGTCATGACCCCAATAAGAGAGGAAGAGGAGTAAACTGGAAGAGTGATAAAATGGGATTTGAGGCACTTGGGCTTGGGTACTAGTTTAACTAGGGTAAGGTACTGGGGATGGGGAGAGTTATAAAGGGTTTATAGTGAAGGGAAGACTACAGCTGAAAGTTTCTCCAAAGAAATTCAGATGCTATGTCTGTTTGTAGGAAGAAGCTATTAAATCTCACCTTTTGGCTGTACTTGCTGACCAATTCCTCTTAAGCAATAGCTTGGAAAACTGGGTGGGTTGGGTCTACCTAAGGTGCTCATGTGTTGATATAGTTGATATAGGTCATGTGTAAAACAAAGACAGGAAGGATTAGGCTTCAGCAGACCTCTCATCAAATTCTCTTAACCATTTCAGAGATGGCTCTGGAGTCGGTTTAGAGAATTGGAACTATCGCAGCGGTAAGAGCACTAATTAGAGGGCAACTGTACAGGAGTGTCCAGTGCTGCCTTTAGGGCCACAGATCTGATTTGAATTCCAGCTCCAATGCTATGTAACCATGTGGCTTTGGTGAAGGTTACTTAATCTCACTAAGCCCCAGTCCTCTTATTTAAAAAAGAAAGAAATCTGGGATCATTTTCATTTTATATGGTTGCTGAGATTCTTAAAAGAATTTTTCCAAAGTGCTTGGAACAAAGTAAGTGGTGACTATTATAAGCCTCTCTCCTTTCCATTAACAATGAAGTGCATTCTGTAGGTCAGTGCTGTGCAAAAATTAGTCCAATAAATTACTGGTGAATTAAATGATTATACAAACCTCTTTAATTTTACATACTTTTTCCAGCATATGCATATATAGTCACACTTCTTGTTGGCTGACAGGTAAGAGAGACATGTAATTCAGCCACCTTGAAAGTGGCTATATTTTGATTATATCTGGGAAAAAAAGTGTCCTCTGGCAAAGTAGGTGTCATCAGTTTGTAAATAAATCATCAAAGGATAAAATGTTTGATGGGATTTTCATGGCATTATCAAAAAGATTACAACATAAAAAAGAGTTTGACTATATCTGAAGAAGTGTTTCAGGATTTACATAATGAATTAAAATAAAAAGGCTGACTTAGATCTGAATCCTTTAACCAACATTCATCCATAACAAAATCAGTGGTCTTCATTGAATTCTGTCTTCATTCAAGAGATCTGCTGTATCTTGTTAATGGTGTCAATGGTGGCAGAATATCTAAAATCCAGAAATCTAAAAAAACATGTATCTTGACTTTTAGAAGGGTAAGTAAAAGGAAGGGGCTCAGCAATCTCCAAGTGCCATAAAACATCTCAGACATCTCAAGTAAACTGCATAGGCAGGTAATTGGCCAGATTGTGGAATTAAGCAAAAAAGTTGAGTCATTACAGTCCTAAACACTTTCTTTTCTAACATGCCTCACTTTGGAAATACCCCTATGTTGGTCATGGAAACTTTCTGAATCTCCACTGTTGATCTCCCAAGTAAGCTTTTTCCTAATCCTTGATCTTGTTAAAATTTATTTAATTTATAGAATAAATCTAACTACAGGTTTTATGTCAACCAATAATTAAAGTTGCTGATGCACATAGATGTCATTCCAAGGTAGAGCATTTGAACTTGAATGTGTGCCTTATGCAGGGGTGACTAATGCAGGCACTTCTGATTGCAGAGAACTACATTTTTCAGATCATTTCAGGATGTGGGTACGCTTTTCATTCCCCACATAGTACACAGCCACTTCTCATCCAATATGTAGAGCTATTTGAGATAGGGCATGAGTTGGTAGGACTATCTATCTACACATATGAAAGAGGTGGCTAGGCATCTTCATCTCTTCACTGGTAAGATGCTTTCTTTGGTAAAGTAATTGCTTCACCATGAGAACAGAAATGACTTTTCTGCCTGGATACAGAACAAGCTGGTTTACATAGGCACATGTAATGGGTACACTTGTTGACATAAGAAATGTCAAAATCTAGAGATAATTCATATATCTTTTAAGGGGAGGGGAGAGAAACATTGATGTGAAAGAGAAACACTGATTGGCTACCTCCTGTGGGCCCCTTACTGAGTTTTGAGCCCGAAACTTGGGCATGTGCCCTGACTGAGAATTGAACTTTTGGTGCATAGGATGATGCCCAACCAACTGAGCCACACCGGTCAGGGCATGTTCCGAATTCTTATAACAGTTTATTTGAGCAAAACTGACCACATACACTGGGGATCAAGAACTCAAATGCTCCAGAGAATAATAGTTTTGCAGTTTCTTTTATGCATTTGAAATTAAGGAGGGAACATAAGGAAGATTATATGAAGATGGAGAAAGCATGGTGGGGATTGGATTACAAGATAGTTAACTTGCCAAAACCGGTTTGGCTCAGTGGATAGAGCGTTGGCCTGCGGACTAAAGGGTCCCGGGTTCGATTCCGGTCAAGGGCATGTACCTGGGTTGCGGGCACATCCCCAGTGGGAGATGTGCAGGAGGCAGCTGATCGATGTTTCTCTCTCATCGATGTTTCTAACTTTCTATCTCTCTCCCTTCCTCTCTGTAAAAAATCAATAAAATATATTTTTTAAAAAAAAGATAGTTAACTAGATTATGTGTTCTTTTGAGGGTGGTTAGGGCTTACAGTGGGGCCTTGACTTACAAGTGTCCTGACTAACGAGTTTTTTGAGATATGAGCCATCTCTCGGCTGATTTTTTGCTTTGAGTTGCGAGCTAAAATTCAGGTTACGAGCCAGCTTCAGATACCCCACCGCTAGTTGGCGCAGCGAACGTCACAGTGAACGCCACAACATCAGCCCAGCATCACATCATGTGTCTCACTCGTTCACTTTAAGATTTGACATACGAGTAATTTGAGTTATGAGCTCCGTCACAGAACGAATTAATCTCGTAAGTCAAGGCCCCACTGTATTTCAAAAGTGTGTTAACCTAGATCAGCAGTTCTCAACCTGTGGGTCGAGACCCCTTTGGCGGTCGAACGACCCTGTCACAGGTGTCGCCTAAGACCATGCTGCATATCAGATATTTACATTACAATTCATAACAGTAGCAACATTACAGTTATGAAGTAGCAACAGAAATATATTTATGGTTGGGTCACAACATGAAGAACTGTATTTAAAGGGCCAGAAGGTTGAGAACCACTGAAGATGCTCAGAAACAATGGACAAGGCTTGTTTATGGCAAAGATAAAACTTTTACTACAATGTTCTATGGTTGGGATGTGACTATTAATTTATAATCAAACCACCCTTGAGATTAGTTTCCATAGAACTCCTTTGTTTTCTTTTTCACACACACATCTGAGATCCAGGAAGGGTAGTTTCAATTAAAATGGTTACACTGAACCCAAAAGGGAAACCAGAAGCAGAAAGTAGTACTAGTCTATCCATTTGTAGCTACCTAATAGTTCCAAATATCAGGAGAAGGTCTCTCAATAAATGAAAAAATATGGACCTTGAAAAAAGGTGAAGTTAGGGAGGGAAGAACAATAAGAAGCCTTCTAGATGAGGCCAGAGGGTTGGCTATATTGAATTTGATTGTTCTTGGCTTAGGGTATGGTTTCTAAGTCACAGAGGTATAACTAGGTCATCTCTTTCACTTCCATGAATTGGTTCCTTTGTGATCTGATGGTTATAGTCAGTGTCTAAATGATCATTTAATGTTCTCTTCACTTGGAGCTCACCAAGCAGATGTATAATTTCTCAGATTTGGTTTTGTGCAATTGGAATATATTGGTAAGAAACACTCTAAGTACCATTCACAAGTAAATTTGCATAGCTTATACATTTAACATTTTGACATTACTAACAGGTGTATAGAAATTTGCCTTTACACTTGGGAGGTAATTTGTTAAAGGTGTTGAATTATTTAATATTATCTGAGCCATTACTTGCCGCATACTCATGTATTTCCTATATTTTTACTAGTGAACTGTTATTGCTCTTTTATTATTAATACAGCTTTCAAATGATTAAGCCTAATCTCTGTAGAAAGATTTTAAGTATTTTGAATGGAAGTTTTATTGCAAACTTCTTGTATCTACAAAGCACCACATTGGTTCATTTTATAGCATGTGTTCAATATATATTTTCTGTGAATAGCCTAGTGTTCAATAGATATTTGTTGCAAATAACCATTACGTAGCACATGTAATTATTCAGTGAGTGTTCAGAAAGATAGGAACTTGGGTTCAAATTTTTCCTCTAGCATAAAAAGTGATCAATGAAGTCTAATCCATAAATAAAACTGATCGTGGCTCCTGATTTAATTTTTAATTAGTTCAGTAAATTGATTCAAAACTGAACTCTATTTTTTTTCATAAAAACTTTATTGAACTGTACCCATTATATTACTAGCTCTAAATAGGAGACTATATACAAAAAAAAAAGTTACATCTCTTTTTGGTATCAGGAGCTTTCATACTCTAACCCTTCTTCAATGATTCTCTGTAGCTTTCAAAATACAGTTTAGTCTTCACTTCTGTTTTTTGGGCCCTTCCTTAACTGACCCAAATCAATCTATTCAAATTTAACTCAGTGCCCAACATATATGCTCAAACTAGCCACTATGGAGTCCTTAGCATTCTTTAAACACAGTATTTACTTCCATTGCCATGTTACTGATCAAATAGAAGCAGTGTGCTGCATTGAAATAGCATTGATTTTAAGCAAGATGAATCAATTCCAAGGTGTGTCACATGTTTGGTAACCTAGGTTGATGAATATTGACTCTCAGGATTGTGATGAAGATGAGAGATAAGATACAATATGTAGAGCATAGCATCTGAACAAAACAAATAAATACAAATTTATAAATACAAATGCATTTATGAGGACAGCAGGTAAGAAGTAAGGTCATAGTTTAGGTGTGTGGCTACCGAAGTTAAAAGGAAGGACTGTAACACAACCTCCCCTTCCTTTGTTTCTCACACCAGTTTCTTTCCAGTTCAGCTCAAATCTCAAATCTTCTGAACCCAATGCTTGCATTGTAAATGCTTATATGATTGATTTACATTGTCCTAACTACTAAAGTTAAACAAGAGCTCAAAAACAATAATAGGTAGCACATAAATATTTTTATTTGAATATTGACAAGAAAGATTATCTTGGAACACTTTGGCTGTTCCAAGAATCTAACTCACATATTTACTAATGAAAATGGAATTTGTCAAATGGTATATATCAGGGAAACAAAAGGAAAAAAGGGAACAAAAGAGCTCATTTTGGGACATTGGTAATCTTAATTCTGTTTATCTAGCATCTGGTATTTGTCAGATTTCCCTTCGTTTCCTCCTACTTAGTTTCAGACTTCTTTTTTTTTTTTTTTAAATAAAGTGGGAAGATTGTGATCTCATCAATTGTAGCAAAGCAGAATGGAGCCCTAAGGTAATTTCAGGTAAGTTTCAGCAAGAAATAAAAAGCAAAACTCAAGTATATAGAACCCTCTAAATAAATCATTTTTAGGGTCTAAAGTCTCTAGGTGATGCCCCCAATTCCCAACTAGACTGTGTGCAGAGACCCATCCTGAGCACAAGAATTCTATAGAAGAAAATGAGACCGCGTAACTCCTGACCTCCATCCCCTTCCCTTCCCTTTTCGAGATGGTGCTGAGACTCCTCAAATAGACTCTGGCCCAGATGAGAAAGAACAATCAATGTCCCAGCTACAGGAGCTTTCTCTGAGGTTAATCTTACTAGTTATTGAAAGCCACCCAGGACAATTGCCATTCACTCTTTTCTTAAGGGACAGAGGAATCCCCATCTTGCCATCGCCTTAGAAAACAAACTTGCCATTTCCCTATCACCTCACTTTTGGGAGTTGGTAGGGTACAGAAAGAAGCAAGCAGGCAAACAAAACATGAAAGGCCATCAAGGTCTCACGTTGGAACACTTTGTGGCAAAAAGGATGGTAGATCCTGTTACCCAGATCTCTCATTTGCCTTACTGTCATCCTATTCATTTCTCCCTTTTAGATGCATCTTTCAATGTTTTAATAAATACTGAAAACCTGTAAGCTCATAAACTGCTTTAATCATTCATCTGCAATCTAGATTTTTATATAGATAGACTCCAATTAACAGCAAGACAGGACTACAAATGTCAACATAATGTACATTATAGATTTTATTGTTTTTATTTTAATAGTGCTGTGTCTTGCATTTGGTGACTAGATTTTTGCAAAGGAAAAGAGAACACAGGCGGACATATGTCTGTAATCAGAGGCATTGAAAATGAGTATCATTCCAACCCCATGCTTTAAGGGTAACACATACTGTCCTACTCGTCAGCCAGGGCATTTGGCTGTGAAGTCAAAGACAGAAATATTTAATTACATCAGCAAACAGAAATCCAGTGAAGAGCATTTGTGTCAGTTAGATGCCAATGAAACTAAGCCTTTCTGAGATGGTGAGAATCGATTTAATTTTTTTTTTCACTTCTCCAGTTTTTTGCTATGACAGAATGACACACTCTTCATTCAGTCACTCAAGCAAAAGAATGACTGATGATCCAATGAAGGTCAAATACTTTTCCAGCCACTGACACTATTTCGACAGGAATAACCTTCTTCAACAAAATGGCTGGACCAAAAGTTGGCTCTGAAGACCCTATGAGCTACCTTTCCAGGGACAACCTCCCCTTACTTCCTCTGTCCCCAAAATGCTTACTTAAAGGGAACTTGGCTGGAGGTGGTTTTACTTCTTCATTTCTTTACTTCTTCGCCCTTTCCTTTGTGTGCAGTAGAAACAGCTTGTAACTTTCATTCTACATTGCTGAGTTTTCCTGGTCTCACAGCATTGTTGGACTCTGGCTTTATTTCTCATCAATGTCAGTGCGCCCCAGGGAATTAGTTTTTCTCTTTCCCTGAATCAACAAATGCTTTCCCCAAAGGAAATCTGGAAATATATGGCCTTTCTAACAAAGTCGTAAGGGAAGACTCTCCAGGAGGTGGGGACATTTACATAAGAAAAAATCTCAAAGGGACCAGCCAGTTCCTTAGTTCAGTGCTCTGTTAGAGGGACAGAAGAGATTTTTGCTTCTGACCTCTGATTCTATAGATTGCACTCTTTTTGTTCTTTTTCTTTTTTTCCCCAAGATAGCTTCATATTCTAGAGCAGTGGTTCTCAACCTTGGCTGCACATTAGAATCACCTGGGAATCTTTTTAAAATCCTGATTTCTGGGCCTCATCCTCCAGAAATTCTGTATCTTTGTTACTAATGTTGTGGCCCCACTCCATAACAAAGAAACAGAATTTCCGGAGGATGAGGCTCAGAAATCAGGATTTTAAAAAGATTCCCAGGTGATTCTAATGTGCAGCCAAGGTTGAGAACCACTGTTCTAGAGAGCTACACTGAAGGAAGAAAGTCAGGGAGGATTTTATCAAAGATTATCTAATTTGCAAAAATGTGACAAAGGCCAATAGACAGCTGAGTATAATGGATCTTCACATTTTGGGTTATATAATCCCAGGCATAAATAGTTGAAGTTAGTGGGTTCTTGAAGCTTTATTTTTGTTGTCTTAGAGAGTCAGTGCCTGCCACAGCCAGTGGCCTCAGCACAAATCCCACTTCATTATTTGGCCCCTAGGCCTCTCTCTAGTCCAGTAACGGCGAACCTTTTGAGCTCTGCGTGTCAGCATTTTGAAAAACCCTAACTTAACTCTGGTGCCGTGTCACATATAGAAATTTTTTAATATTTGCAACCATAGTAAAGCAAAGATTTGTGTTTTTAATATTTATTTCATATATTTAACTGCCATTTAACAAAGAAAAACCAACCAAAAAAATGAGTTCGCGTGTCACCTCTGACACGCGTGTCAAAGGTTCGCCATCACTGCTCTAGGCTCTAATTCCTCTACTGGCCTCTTGGAAGATATGCCTTCTATTTTTACCCTCCTATTTCCTGATTTTCCCACTTTAAAAATGTGAAGAATTAGGGGATTCTTTTAAAACGTCTGTCAAGGTAAAGAATAGCAATGCGCTTTGTATTTAGTGAAAGACCTTGCAGGGGCATTACCTCATTTCAGCCTTTGCTCTGTACTTCAGGGATTAGAAGCTGTGTTATAATTGATAGATGAGGAAAGGAAGCCCTGAGTGATTGCCTTGTTTGCAGAGTTTCCGCTTATAAATCGCTGATCAGCCAACAATGTGGGTAGAGCTTCTTAACTTCTTGGATGGGATTTGTTCTATACGGAGGTTTTGTGCCTCTGCTTTCAAGTCTAGTTAAGTATTACTGATTAAAGAAGTCACTCTTCATGCGAGTGGTAATTAAGTTCAGTTATACCTGCACTTAAGGAGAAAAAGACTCAGGAAGGTAAAAGCAGGTCTACTGGACAAAAGCTACCAAGGGCAGAAATTCTGTAATTAGCAAATTATAATTCCATTCCTTTAAAAAACAACATAGCATTTAGTAACTGAGCTTTCCAAATAACCTCAATTTTCCTACTAAGTCGGAATTGATTGAACATCCATAATACAACATATCCTTAAAGTGAAGGAAATGTTGAGTTTGAAAGGAGGTAATGATGTTGCTTGATTTGGGTTTTTGTGAATGTGCTACACATGTCAATAAACTGGCGTGTCCTACTGCTTCTGGTTACAGCTACGAGGCTGGGTCAGTGACCTCATGCTTTTCCAGATAGACCTGATGCAGAGGTGCAGATGGAGAATTTACTTTCATCTGTGCCATTTTTCATCACTGTAACTCTAGGTCAGTGGTCGGCAAACTGTGGTTCGTGAGCCACATGTGGCTCTTTGGCCCCTTGAGTGTGGCTCTTCCACAAAATACTGACTTTTGCACATGGGCCACAAAGTTTCAATCACACTGTACATGCACGCCCGCATGTGGTATTTTGTGGAAGAGCCATACTCAAGCGGCCAAAGAGCCGCATGTGGCTCGCGAGCCGCAGTTTGCTGACTACATACAGCTCTACGTAAATTTCTTAATCGCTCTCAGCTTGTTTTCACATTTCTAAAGTAAGGGGGTAAAAACCTGTGTCAGTGAAAAGATTAAGTAAAATAACATACAGTACTTAGTTTTCATAAATACACGGTAGTATAATATTATTTTATTTTCTCTGTGCATTTTCTCTTTTTCCACAAAGACATAGCAGATGAAGCAGCTAAAACATTGGCACCATTAATGTGAGAGAATAGCCTTTATCTAGACCAGCCTTGGGCAAACTACGGCCCATGGGCCGGATCTGGCCCGTTTTAAATGAATAAAACTATTGAAAAAAAAGACTGTACCCTTTTATGTAATGATGTTTACTTTGAATTTATATTAGTTCACACAAACACTCCATCCATGCTTTTGTTCCGGCCCTCCGGTCCAGTTTAAGAACCCATTGTGGCCCTCGAGTCAAAAAGTTTGCCCACCCCTGATCTAGACTCACCTTTGGATACAGTGCTCCTTTCTTAAGTTTGATTAGAATTATAGGCTATTCAGTTTATTAGTTACGCACCCATCATACCATGATGCAAAATAGCTAAAAATGTGAAGGTCAGTACAATTCCAAGTAATATGTTGAGTTAGGAGGAAAATATACTATAATCCAGGTGAAATCATTCTAAACTAATTTTTACTTAAAAAAAACCATGTGAAGTCTCAAAAAAAAATGAAGCTTGTTTGTCAGAAATGTCACAGTGCATAGGATATAAGCAGGGACTAAGAATAAAAACATGGCCTAATTTTTGATGCTGTGAATACCTAAGACTCATTTATATATGAAAATTCTGAATTTTGTCCCTGTCCCAAATCTCTGCAATATATATTCATTGTATTGTTTTGCATTGTTTCTATTCAAATCTTCCCTTTCTTTTGGAAATTGGCATATCTCACGAGTCACATGACTACCACTGGAACTGCCTTATGAGTGTAAATATTGTGCAACTCCAAATGACATCTTCTATATTTCCTTTATATAGTTTATAATGTGAATGAAACACCCTTATAGTTAGTTATTCAAGTGGTGACCCTGGTACAATATGACCATGCCCTTGACCACAAATGATCCAGGGTTTTACACATGATCCAAAATTTAAAAGATACAAAGAGAAGAGCTACAAAGACCCATTATCGGACAGCTTTTCCCTTTTTGAGGTTTGGATATTCAATACCTGTTTGGATATTCTGAGAAATCCTCTTATCTTTTTGGTAGATTCTCCATTGTTGAATAAGGTAGCAAGATTTAGTAATTCAACTTGAAGGAAGGAATGCTGCAGGCTCAATCCCTGGTAGGGTGTGTGCAAGAGGCAGCTGATTGATATTCTGCTCTCACAGTGGTATTTCTATTTCTCCCTCCCCCTTGCTCTCTCTCTAAAAATCAATAACAATATATTTTGTAAAAAGAACCTTGATTGATAAAACCACTCTAACCTCATAATGAATATCCTCATGCATACCAGAAAAATGGAGCAGATACAATGCCTACTTATTTTTCAAGATCTAAATCACTCTAATTGAGGATGTAGGCTCACGGTTCAAATTTTCTGTATCTGAATTCTGATCTTAACATTAACTGTAATGGCCTTGTGCAAAATACTTACTATTAGCAACTCAGTTTCTTAATCTGTAGAATAGGGATGATAATAGTACATTTAAGGTTGTTGAGAGGATTAAAGATTTGAACATAGCCTAATTTGCTCTTTATAGAGTCAGTTATCATTACTACTCTCTGAAGGTATCTGAAATTCCTCCCAGAAATTTTCCAAACCTCCATTTGATATGATTGCTTTTTTATTTTTGTTATTACTCTCTCCTGAACTCTCCTCCATTAGATTGCTTAATACATTGCTTTACAATTATTTACTTATGTAAATAGTATGTACTTATATAAATATTATATTTCCCTTTCCTATTTATAATTTCTTTTAGGGCAAGATCTGTGTCTAATTCCATGCTTACCTATAAGGCTCAGCAAGAACAATGCCTGTCAAATGATGGTGCTCCATAATTACATTTGAAAAAAAATAATAGCAAGATTACTGAAAAAAACTACCATAAAAAATACAATCTATTCTTTGTCATTATGAGGTGTTTTGTTTTCCTCTCATCAATCCAAACATGTCTCCATTCCTCCATTTATTCATGGACTTATTTGGCAAATATGTGGGTAGAAAACTATAGTGTGGTGTGTTCTGTGGGAATATAGAATGAATAACAATCTCTGTCCTCTAAAGCAGTTTGCAATCTAAGAGGGGATAAAACAGGTACCCAAATTGCTGTAATATAAAGTGGAAGGTGATGGGTTTTATAATAGAGGCACTAGGAAGGAAATTGCCATAAGATCTAAAAGATGTGGAGATCATTTCAGGCTGCAAAGCTTGAAAAAGACTTAAAGAAGGAAGTGCATATGAGGTTGTTTTTAGAGAAATGAATATGCTTTCAATAGACTGATAAAATATTTCCCCACATGGAAAAGGTCTGCAGGTTAATGAATTTCTGCAAAGTATAAATTTTATTGACAGTTTCTGTCCACCAAATGGACTTTGAGGGATGCATCCACAGCCTTTGGCTTGGGTTTGATCAAAGTAGAGTTCAGGCTGAGAGATCTGTGTTTGCTTAGCTTCTACTTTGCCAATGAGCCACTTTAACACTACCTAAAACTCTTGCAGCTAGAACAAATTGGTCTGTTTTAGTTTCTCTAGAAACAGGAATCAATATTGCAACAATAATTTTGATATCCATTATGAACAAAGATGATGCAACTAACATTCTCTTTGAGTTGTTTCCTCAATATTGGTTGTACTTCTTTACTGGAAAAAATCACTATATGGAATTCTTCCTGGAAATAATATTATCCAGTACATATTTATTGAGTGCCTACTAGGTACCAGACATCATGCTCTCCACTGGCTTGTTTTGGTCAAGAATATTTGGTTGAGGTATGATTTATGTACCATGAAATGCTCAGATTTAAAGAGTTCAGTTTCATAAGTTTTGACACATGCATGCACCTGCATATCCAATGCCTCTATCAGGTTATAGACCAGCGGTTCTCAACCTGTGGGTCACGACCCCTTTGGGGGTCGAACGACCCTTTCATGGGGGTCACCTAAGACCATCAGAAAACACATATATAATTACATATTGTTTTTGTGATTAATCACTATGCTTTAATTATGTTCAATTTGTAATAATGAAAATACATCCTGCATATCAGATATTTACATTATGATTCATAACAGTAGCAAAATTACAGTTATGGAGTAGCAAAGAAAATAATTTTATGGTTGGGGGTCACCACAACATGAGGAACTGTATTAAAGGGTCACGGCATTAGGAAGGTTGAGAACCACTGGTTTAGAAGTTCTCTAATTTCTCTCAGCAAAGTTTTGTAGTTTTCAGTATGCAGATATTGCACATATTTTGTTAAATTTATCCATTTGCATTTCATATATTTGGGTTCTAAAATAAATAGAAGTCTTTAAGTTTTAATTCTAATTTTTAAAGTACTCAGAATTGAAATTTAATTTATATATTAATCTTATGTCCTAGAATGCTGTTAAATTTATTTATTAGTTTTAGTAGTGTATGTATAGATTATTAAGTATTCTATACACACTGGAGGCCCAGTACACAAAATTCATGCACTAGGTGGTGGGGGTCCCTCAGCCCAGTCTGCCCTCTCTCACAGGCTTAGAGCCCTTAGGGGATGTCCTACTGATGTCTGGCCGTGGAGTCTCGGAGCAGGGATCCCGTGTGTGTGTGTGTGTGTGTGTGTGTGTGTGTGTGTCCGCTGGGGGCCTACCCCCAGCCACACGGTGGAGTCTCGAAGCAGGCGCCCCGTGTGTGTGAGTGTGTGTCCACTCGGGGCCTGCCTTCAGCCAAGCCACAGAGGCTCAGAGCAGGTGTCCCGTTTGTGTGTGTGTGTGTCCACTTAGGGCCTATCCCCAGCTGCACCGTGGAGGCTCAGAGCAGGCACCCCATGTGTGTGTTCATTGCCAGTGGCGGCCTGCCCCCAGCCACGCTGCAGAAGCTCAAAGCAAGCACCCCATGTGTGTGAGAGTGTGTGTGTGTCCACTGGGTGCGTGTCCCCAGGAGGCTCGGAGTGGGTGGCCCGCTTTGTTGATTTCTCAGGCTTCGGGTCGTACCTGCGTGTTGTTCTCTCAGGCTCTGGGCCGCACCTGGCCCCTCCTCCCGAGTTGGTCGTGTCCATTATGGAGTCCCAACCTCATTTGCATGTTACTTATTTTTATATGTATATAGATTATCAGTTGTGAATAAAACACTATTTCATCTTTCTTTCAAATCTATATGCGTTTTAGTTATATTCCTATCTTATTGAATATGCTTAAGCCTCTGGTAAAATGTTGAATAAAAGTGATGAGAAGTGAACTCCTTTTTTACAAACTTGAACCTAAATGGAAAGCATTCTGCCTTTCACCATTAACATTGAAGTTAGCTGCAGGTTTTGCCCCAATTCCTCTTATCAGGTTGAAGAAGTTCCTTTCCATTATATTTGCTGATAAGTTATATAGATTTTAAATAAAACATGGATGTTGAATTTTTTCAAATGTTTTTCTGAATCTATTGAGATGGCATATGACTTTACTGTTATTTTTGTTAATGCGGTGTATAACATTGGTCTGTTTATGAATGCTAATCAAACTGCATTTCTAGAATCAACTTCATTTGGTCATTATGTATTACTCTATAATATATTCTGGATTTAATTTGGTAATTTATTATTAGAAAAGTTTTATACAAATTCATGAGGAACAATGGTCTTTACTTTTGTTTTCTTGTAATGATCTTGTCTGGATTTAGTATCAGAGTTACGCTGACCACATAAAATGAGCTAGAAAATGTTTTCTTTTTTCTCTAGTTTCTGAATTTCAAATAGTTTCTATTACCCAGTCTTCAAGTTCACTGACCTTTTCCTTCTATAGTTTGTATTAACTTTTAAGTTTATGTCTGTATACATACATTGTTTTATTGCAGATATCATATTATAATTTATTTATGTTGAATTTTTCAATTCTAGAATTTCCATATAGATATTTGTATGTTTATTTCTATATTGGGATATCCCATTTGCTTTTCTATCATATTCATTTTTTCCTTTACATTCTTGAGCATAATTGAAATAGCTCTTTTTACAGCCTTACTCTGTCAGTTCTATTATTTCATGGTCTATTTCTCCTGACTTTTCATTTTTTGCTTCTTCTGGTTATAAGTTATTTTCTCTTGATTTTTAATATGTCTAATAAGTTTTGTTTGTGTGTCAGGTATTATGGTTCTATGTTGTTGAGTATTTGGGTATTATTTTTCTTTAAAGAGTGCTGCATTATACAGGATGGAAGTTAGTTTACATGTAGAACAGCCTCCTTTAAAGGCTTGTTTTATAATTTAATTTGGTTTATATTAGTCTTTACTCTAGGATCAAAGAGTGTGGTCTTTCTAGGATCTACTAAATGCCTCAGCTGTTCAGTGATTTCCCTTTACTGCTACCATCAGAGCTCAACATCTCCCAGTCCCCTGTGAGCCCCAGGAATGTTTTGGTCACAGCCACCCCCCACCCCCCAAAATTATTATTTTTATGGTAGTGCTTTTGCTTGGCTTTATAGTGTTTCATCTTACACATGCTCTGATTAGCATTTATTCAAAGACTCAAAGACTCCTACCCTCTCTGGAGGTCTTTTATCTCTGGAATCAAGTCCTACAAATTTCACCCACCTTCATGGCCCCAAGTTCTGATCTTTGTCTTTTGCCTCATTCTGTAAGATCATCATGTTGTGGGTGGAAAATGTGCCCAGGCATAAATATGTCTAATAAGTTTTGTTTGTGTGTCAGGTATTAATGGACAATTAATGGAGCTCTGTCATTGTTTCACTTCTTTTAGGATTGTAGTCATATACTCTTTATTTTTCTTTATCTGTCAACAGTATGTTTCATATGTTTTGCCCAAATTTATAATTGGGAAGGCTAGGCTGTTATCAATTATTCCATTACAGCTATAAGCAAAAATATCCATAGGATTTTATAAAATGTATTGTCAAGGGTAGTGATGTGCATTTAGGGCTAGAGAATTATGCTAAATATTAAAGTAATCAAGCATAAATAATCTTGTGAGCTCAAAAGTGAACTTGTAATAGATGGCTTAATGGAAAATATGGTTGCTGAAATCATTATCACATACAGATGATAAAGATAATGTGCTGTTGGATTCTTTTTTTAACTCTAACATGGAAGAGCAATATGTAAGTCTGGAAAACAACATAAACTCAGGTGTGTCATGCATGTTTCTTAGGTGGCTTGTCCCTCTAAAATTTGAAAGGTAGCTAGGTCTACTGTATAGTTTGTCATATCAACATTAACATCACAATAACTTTATCATAGCATATCTCTTTGATTGTGCTTTCCATAGGGAGACCAGAGAGGCCTGACACAGAAGTCATTTAGGGAAAAGAAATGTAAACACTCTGGTATCGGGAATATGAATTTCTCCCAGAGAAAAGCAATAGTCTGGTGTTCATGATTTTAATTCAGCCTGCTCTTTTCTGAGATTTACACCTCAGAATTGTCCCCTTCTCATTGCTATTTCTCTACACGTACAAAAGGTTAAGAAAAGTTATTTCTAATGGTATTTCTTGCAAATTGACTTCTAAGGCAGAAAGAGTATTCCTAAACAGGACTATTATATTTAAATATTCAGATTTTGTATAAATTCAGATTTTGAGAGTATTATGATTTTCAGGTATGTTGTTCAAAATAGAATAAACAATGCAGAGCTTTGGTGCCAAATAGATATAGAATCTAGTTTTGGCATGTGACTTACATGTTTTGTGACTTGGGGAAATTTACTTTACTTTGCTCAGCCTTAGTTTCTACATCTGTAAATTTGGAGTCATAAGAATACCGAATCATCCTATCTAATAAAGAGGGAATATGCAAATTGACCATCACTTCGCCACAAAGATGGTGGCACCCATAGCCACAAGATGGCGGTATACAGTCCTCTCAGCCCCACCAGAGACCCCCAGTCCTGGGGGGTGGATGCTGAGTGCGGGCAGTGTGAGCAGCCTGGCAGAATGCTTGCTTTGTCGCTGTGGTGATGAGGCAAGCATTCCAGCCTGGCCGTGGAGGGCCCCTGGACAGGCCGGGCGCAGAAAGCTTGCGTTGTCGCCCTGGCAACGAGGTAAGCGTTCTAGCCCGGCCATGGAGGTCCAAATGACAGAACAGACTGGTACTGATTCAAAATGGCACCTGCTCCATTGGCCTTCACCCCAGTACTATGTCTGGAGAACTGTCTTCTAAGTAAAACAGATCCCCTACATGACCAATTAGGACAGAAGACTCGACCAGACTGGAAGTCAGTGCTGGGTTGCCATGGTTACCCAGCACTGACTGGGGCCTCTATGGGCGCCCCGACCCAGCACTGACTGCCTAGGGGGTTGCAGATCAGGCCCAGAGAGAGGCCTGCAGAGAGAGAGACAGGGTCTGATCTGTAGCCTCTGTGGCAGCCGTTGATCAAAACTTGCCTCTCTCTCCCAGCCTGGCCAACAGCTGCACCTCCATTTCCCTCCAGGCCTTCACCAGGGCAGCTGATCAGCCTCACCTTTCTAATCCCGCCCTATTGATAGGCCCAGAGATGCTGACTAGCATAGAAACTGACCAATCAGAACCAAATCTGGGTGAATGTAAGGAGCCAACGGCTGCCTAGGAGGTGGAGCTTTTGATACTGACTGGCATAGAAACTGACCAATGAGAACCAAATTGGCTGGTAGAGGGCAGTTGGGGGTGAGATCAGGCCTGCAGGGGAGGGCAGTTAGGGTGATCAGGCAGGCAGAGGCAGTTAGGGATGATCAGGCTGGCAGGGGAGAGCAGTTAGGGGTGAGATAAGGCTGGGAGGGGAGGGCAGTTGGGGAAAAGATCAGGCTGGCAGGGTAGGGCAGTTGGGGGCAAGATCAGGCCGACAAGGGAGGGCAGTTAGGGGTGATTAGGAAGACAAAGGCAGTTGGGGGTGAGATCAGGCTGGCAGGGGAGGGCAGTTGGGAGTGAGATCAGGCTGGCGAGGGAGGACAGTTAGGGGTGATCAGGCAGAGGCAGTTAGGGGTGATCAGGCAGGCAGGCAGGTGAGTGGTTAGGAGCCAGTGGTCCCAGATTTTGAGAGGGATGTTTGACCTCCGGTTTAGGCCCGATCACACAGGGATCGGGCCTAAACCAGCAGTCAGACATTCCCCGAGGGGTCCCCGATTGGAGTGTGTGCAGGCTGGGCTGAGGAAACCCCCCTCTGTGCATGAATTTCATGTACCGGGCCTCTAGTGTGTGTATGTATGTGTGTGTATATATACACAGACACACTAGTATGTACAGATAAGTATTATATATAATCTATATATAAAAGGCTAAGTGACCATCCGGCCAGTAGCTATGATGCACACTGACCACCAGTGGGAAGACACTCAATGCTGGAGTTGCCCAGCTGCAGTGACTTGGCAATGGCAGTTCTTGGGTGACACACCCTGGAACCAGAGAACCACCCTCTCACAATCTGGGACCCCTCGGGGGATGTTGGAGAGCCAGTTTTGGCCCGATTCCTGCAGGCCAGACTAAGGGACCCCACCTGCAGGCGGGACCCCATTCACTCTGCAGATGACCTTCAAGCTGTGGCACTGCCCCAGGTGTGGCCGGCTGTGGAGGGACGGAAGGAGGTTGGCTCCAGGGCATTCTGGCCTGTCTCTCCCAGTCCCACCCCACTGGCCACCTTCTAATTAATTTCCTTTCAGTGTGCAGGAATCCATGCACCGGGGCATTAGTTATATATAATATAATATAATATATAAATTGTATAAATATATATATGTATTTGTACATATATCTCAAGAGCCAATCACCGTCTTAAGCAATACCAAGTGTGTTGGTTAAGTTTATGTATCAACTTGACTGGGTCACAGGATCAAACATTATTCTGGGTGTGTCTGTGAGGGTTTTGAGACTAATATTGGAATCCATAGACAGAATAAAGCCGATTCTCTTCCCTAACGTTGGGAGGCCTCATCCAGTCATTGAAGACCTGAGTAGGCCAAAAAGGCCAAAAAAGAGGGAACTCCTCTTGCTTGACTGACTAAGCTGGGACATCAGTCATTTTCTGCCTTCAGACTTGAACTGGAAAATGTATTCTTGGGTCTGGAGCTGCTGGCTTTCAAAGTAGAACTACACATATGCTCTCCTGAGTCTCCAGCTACCTGACTGCTGGCATTGGGAGTTCTGAGCCTCCTAACTGCATGAGTCAAGTCCTAATACTTATTCTCTCTCTCTCTCTCTCTCTCTCTCTCTCTCTCTCTCTCTCTCTCTCTCTCTGGTTTCTGGAGAATCCTAATATGCCACACCTCTGTAACTTTGGCCAAATTCTCATAGATCACAGGGCAAGATGGGTTTTCTGCATTTCCAATTACCAAAGATCCCAGTATCTAGGCCCATATCCTGATGTTTGCTGCAATTCTTACCTTACTGATGTTACTCTGAAATTATAAAGGAAAATGACATTTATTTACATGTACTGAACAGTCATGAAGTAAATAGCTCAGAGGGGGGCGTGGATAAAAGTGCACCAAGAAATAATTGTGTTTCTATTCCAAATACCCACAAGATGAGCTTATCATGTGAACAGTAGGGGGCCAGCCCATCTCTGTCTTGAAATGTATTTGCCTGGGATATTTATTCAGCCCTTTATGATATCAAACTGTCTTAGTCACCTTTAAAAACAAAGCAGAGATCATTTTAGAAACATTGAGGTTAAAGGCCAGGTACAATTATTCCTCAGACACATTTAAACTGCCCCATCAACAGGCAGTTAGCACTTACTAGAGTGGCACAAGTTACCAGAGAAACTGTGCATATTGAATCTGATGCTGAAAAATAGAACTTGAAAGCAAACATGAAAGGCCATGTTAATAAATGACAACTTCTCCCTTTAAAAGATATTTTTGTGGGGGGATACACTATTCCAATGAAGGATCAGATAAATGTAGTTGTCTGGTATATTTTTCATATCAACTAATGGCCTGGGTTCTGTATCTTAGCCCCAAACCTGGAAATAAGGTATGCTCTGCCCTAACTTAGCATCCATCTTTTAGAATTTAGCTCCTGCATTTTCTGCTTACTTTAAAGGAACAAATAATCATTGAGTTTCATCTATTTACAAAGCATTGTTTTAAGTATTCGAAGGATGTAAATGTGATCAAGATATAATTCTCTCTCAAAGCAGCTTACAATTCACTGGAACATTTTAACAAACATTTATTGATCACCCTTACGTGCCAGGCTGTGTTCTATGTAAATACATGGATATATAGGACACATTTCTTGCTCTTAATAAATACTTACCGATGAAGAGGCATGCACAATAAATAATTTGCGTAAAGTAGAGATAGGTACAAGGAGTCAGAATAAGGAGTGACGTGACTTATTCAGTCTGGAAGAGGAGATAGACTTGGTTACAAATAAAATATGAAGATGTGAAAGTGTGGTGATGTGTTTGCATTTCTCTAGAATTCACATTAAAAACAAACAAAACCAAAACAAAACACAACCACATGCAATATGCAAGAAAAGAGCCATGTTGATTAAATCCAATCCAAACATGGAGGATGTTGGCAAACCCCATGGGTATGGCATGCTCTTTCTCATTACAAAGGGAAGGTGTTCTCCTCTGAGCTCCTTGCACAAAGATGGTCTTTTACATACAATTTACCTCTAACAAACCACTTTGCTCCGTAGGTGCTTAGTCTTAAGGTTCTATAGCCTTGCTCAGAATTTGCGGGCAGTGTCTCTGACTGATATTTCTTCTGCAGTCACCTGATGTTTTGAACAAAACGAACAGGGTAGGTTCCAGTTGACTGCTAGAGACAGCTTTTCCTCCATGACACAAATATTCAAAGCCGCCTTCCTCAGAGAAGATGGAAAGACCCCTTGGAACAACAAAGGAGGCGCCATCCATGCTATGAAATGCCCTCAGAGCATTATCCATCTTGATCCAAAGGTTCCTATAGTCCATTGTGATCATGTGTGTAACCAATAGAAACATAAAAACCCTACTTACGAAATAATTCACTGTTCAGTAGCTTAGGGAAAAACATTGTATTAGAACATAAGGAAACATAGAATGCCTTCTCAATAGAGAATATATAAACAGTGATTTTTGAGTACCCGTTATTCTTTAGCTAAATTAAAAAAAAAATAATAAAACCTGGTTATGCCTTAACAGGGAGACACAGGCATCTATTGCATATATTCCTGGCCTGAGTGACTGTTTGGAGTGATAAGAGTTATTGGAGCTTAGTTTGCTTCCAGTAAAATAGGGTATATGAAAAATTATGTACAAAAAAAGAAGAGTTCTATTTCCTGGTTTCAGCTTATGTAAGATTTATACATACTTAAAATAAATACAAAATGCATATAAATATAGCTGGAAGGTGTTAAGACAAGAGATAATATAAAGATCCTACCTACTTCTGCAATAGGGACTGGCCAAATATTAAATAGTATAGATTTAAAGGTAAAAGTGCCTGCTTTTCTGCAGGTCAAACTTATTCTGCCGGAAGCCAGTTCCAGCATGTCATAATTGCAAGAGTTTCATCAAAAAGTTGATGGAACTTGGGGACTCAACAAGGGCTGAGTCACATATGTTGTCACCTGTTGGGAATGGTTGAGAGCATTTCCCCAAACCTGGAAAGGTATGATTGTTTGGCTGCCAGACAGCTCAGGGCATCTTAATCTACATGCTATTGCCTCCTACTGGCCAAACACCTGAACAACCGTAGGCTAATTTCCCCCAATCTGACAATGGACTGTGTATAGGAAACCCTGATCCTTTGAAGTGTATATCTCTGCCTCGCCTCAGGACAATTTGTGTTAATAAAAAGCATGGGGTCCCGAGACGAGGAGATCTTAGTTTCCTTTAAACTAGGCTCCTCTGACCCCCAAATGCCTTTCAAAATTATATCTTGTGTCTGGACTCCTATTTAATCTACACACAGCCTTCTCCAGATTCCTGAACCCTTCCTTCTTAATGCTGAAAAAAGAACCCCGGCATATTCCATTACTGGCTCATTAAACTATCAAAATAGATGGTAATCAGATATATTTGAGTGCAAAAAAATAATAATAACAAAAAACATTCATTTTCTATCAATGCAGCCAATTGATAATTTTTTTAATTCAGCACCCCATATATACAAAGAACTATTTTGTCACAAGGAGATTCAAATAAGCATAAAATATACTCTCAAAAAGCTTATAGCCCAATTGTGATGAAAATATGAAGTAAGTAGGTATCATCCCCTATAAAGTATACACCCTTATTTACATAATCACTACAGATTTACAAGGTAGTAGATGCTTTAATGAATGGGCGTGTCAGGGATCACTCTGCAAGGTGTAAGACTGCAGGTGGATCTTAAGGGAGAATGCTGTGGAAATAAAACTAAGAGTGGTCTTGGGGATGAGGCATCAGATGCCTGCTCTGATCAGAAAGGATAGTCCCTAGAGGAGATTACTGGGAGCCGTCTTAGGAGCAGATCTGCAGAAATCTTGGTACAAGGGCTGAGTCATAAGGATTTTAACCTGTGAGCAGTGTGACAAGCTTGAAGGATTCTGAGCAGGGAGTAGTTATTAAAGAAGGCACTTTCGGATTTGGGATCTGGGTGAACTATGCATGTTGATTCTCTGAGAAGAGAGAGTAACTAGTCGAGATGATGAGAACTAACCCACAATTGAAGCTCTGAAGGTCAGAATGAAAGGCTCCAAAGCAAATTGCATGGACTTGCCTGAATTCTGGAGTTAATCTGAGGCGTTAGGGTATCTTTTCCATTCTACTTGCAACACTTTTCTTTCTCATAACCTCATACATTTTATTATAAAAATCTACAATTTTACAGGATACAGAATTTTGGGCATATTTTCTTTTTCTGTTCATTTCACACTAAAAGACCCAAACCAATTTTCCTAGACAAAGATTTTCTTAGGTCTACAACATTGCAAACTGAGCTATGGATGTTATAGTCCCAGGACACTTCCCTAACTAAACCTGACACATCTAGAGATTTGGTGGACAGTGGAATACAAAAAATCTCCCTGTGCCCATTCCCCCGACGCTGGTTGACCAAGGTCATCCTTCCTGGGAGTGAGGCTATATCTGTCTGGAAGGAATCCAAGACTGTTGAGCGTCCAGAAAGAAATAGTAAGAACCTTCCTAAAGTGCACACATTGTGTTGTTTAATTCTCATTTTAAAGAGAATGGGTTTGCCCAGGGAAGAATGGGCTTGCTCAATTGTTAAACAATGATTGATAAACCAGGAGGTCATGGTTTGATTCCTGGTCAGGGCACATGCCTGGGTCGCAGGTTCAGTCCTCAGTGGGAGGCTTGAGGGTGCCAGTGGATCAATGATTCTCTCTCATCATTGATGTTTCTATCTCCCTCTCCTTTTCTCTCTGAAATCAATACAAATATTAAAAAAGAATGGGTTAACAGAAATCCAAATCATCTCTTAGCCTCTCATTCATGAAGCTGGTGCTATAGTTTCTAAACAAACTATAGGGAAATGGCACGGCTGAGGAAGTCTGAAACAGGATGCAGGACCCAGGTCAACCAGAGCCTTTCAGAAGGCTGCCGTCCAGGCAGGAAAGCAACCCAAGAAAGAACAATTCCATCAGTGGCTGCATCTTCCTCTGCTCAGAACAGCCTTTCCCTTGTCCTGCCTGCTCTTTCTCTTTTCTCTTTCCTTCTGTCCTCTCTCCCATTATCCTCCTTTTCTCCTTCCATTCTTCTCTTTTGTCTTTATGTCTCTTTTAGAGGAAATTAATTGTATTTTTTTCATTTCACTGAACAAAAGGTTTAGGGGATGGAGGGCATATTTCTAGTTGTTGCCGGTTTTCATATTCTTTAGCAAAAATAGACATTTCCCTTTGGAAGCCCAAAGGTGGAGCTGTTGTGAAAGGAGATAGCCCAGCAGCCAGCCGCCCTGGCGGGGCCACCAGCACACACAAGGCAAACACATACATGCCGGCTTTGCACTGAGATGCAGATCCTGGAGGCTTTGCTTCCAAAACATAAACATTTCCCTTTTTTTTCTCAAAGAGAAATAAAAATCCTGATTACAGCAGATGCATTACTGCCAAATTGTGTAAAATAGAACAAGTATTAAGTGTCTGCTTAACCCCCTTTAATTGTTAATTCCATGCACTTTAGTAGATTCCAGCATTATCAAAATAACTGCAGGGAGAAGGGATTGAAATTCATTTGGGTTCATTAATACTACCATTTATCAGCGAAATGTCCCATAGATAATGATGGGAGGGTCATTCTGTTTTCCTCGTTTCTGCACTCAGTACCGCGTGCTGAAACACTATCATGATGGTTGCGTTTCTATGGAAAAGACCTAGACAGATGCTTTTTTCAGCTGCTGAAAAGTGACTTCTGCCTCTGCATTTGGGGACCTCTCACAACATCTTCCACTGAGGCAGCATTTATCTTTCAGGATCTTAACATATTTTCATCGTCCGGAGAAGCAACAGATTTAAAAAACCCATTGTTATGGAGATAAACAAGCACAGTGCTTGCTGAATTGTTCCAGTTCCTCACAGAGATGGGATGAATTATTACTATCCAAACCCACAGTCTTAGATCCTGGATTTGTCTAATAGTTTTGACACTTCTGCTAAAAAAAAAAAAAAAAAAAAAAAAAAAAAAAAAAAAAAAAAAAAAAAAAAAAAAAAAAAAAAAAACAAAAACACACACACACACACACACACACACACAACCAGAAAGCCCTCCCCCATGACTTGTTTACCTCTTTCTTTGTCTCTATCCCTAGAGCAAGGCCTTCAGATTGATGTCTGGAAAGCTATTGAAGCAAACATTTCAGCTAATTTCAAAATGTCCTCGCTTCCTCTCAAAAGATGATTTCACCCTCATCACTTTCATGTTTACTTTCAACCTCAGTTGCTGAAATAAACAGGGACAAAGTAACCTGAGATGTTTTATGCCACAGAGACAAAAAGGTATTGATCCTTTTTGCCTCTGGAAAAAGGGTTTCTAATAATTTCCAGATATATTGCAGATTGCATTGCTATCTTTAATTAAAACATGACACCAAGACAGAAACCAATTATTTACTTTTTTTAAACCACAGGGCCACCTTTGTCCTAATGAATGCTGATGTCCCATTTGCAAATTGGCAAGTATGTTTTCAGTGCCACTGTGTGTGCGTGCGTGTGTGTGTGTGTCTGTCTGCGTGTCTGCAAGCATGCACACTTATGCCACTGCACTCTAATGCAGGCATGCTTGTGAATTTATTCTTGGCTTAGCTACTGGTGACATTTAAATGTGGGTTTATGTCAAGTAGTTAAAAATATATAAAAGGCTGAGTTAAACCAACACTGCCTATCATGTGTGCCCCCAAGACTGCTGAGGACTGGTTTCATTGATGCGGTCTCGGTGCACTATGAAACAGGACTTAGGAATCAAAGTGGAGTGAAAAGAAACTTGCTGAAAGGGAACCGATTTAAGATATAGAAATAAAGCAACCTCATCCTCTGACACGCATGCTTGAACTGGCTCAGTCCCTTCCTCATTTCTTATTCTCCCCCAGTTGTTTCAAAAGACACATCTCATCACCAGTCTCTGGGGCTTTTCCTGTGATCCCGGCGAGGCCCCTGTTCTCTTCTTCCCTTTCAGACACTGCTGGTCGCCAAGACATCTCCTTGGCCGCTTCTGCCATCTGGAGCTGTCTGCCTTCAGCTCTGCCGTGCAGACCCAGGCTCCTTGAAACTGTCATCTCCAAACATATTTATTACTTCCCTCTGCCCGGACTCCGTGGTGCCAGGTTCCTTCTGCTCTTTGACGATGCAGGGCAGAGGCAGTGTTATTTTACCATCTGAATTCGTGCTAAGGGTGCTGTTAGTGTGAAGAGCATGGCCCCTGAAGCAGAGCAAGGCGTACCCTGAGGCTGCCTCCTGGCAGCCCAGGCTGCCCCTGTTAGGTGGGACCCCATGCAGCTCAGGGGCTGCCAGCACAATCACCTTTTCTTCACATTGCTGCTGGTGTCCATGCTGTGAACTACAACAGATGTGGAATGAATTGAATGTGACTGCTTCTCCCTCTGGCTAGTCTGATACTATACCCAGATACCTCAGTGACTGTGCTGTTTAGGTCATTGCCCGCATCGGCTCCTTCGTGTGCTAGAAGAGAGTCACAGAGCAGAAGGGGAAGTTGTTATAGCGACCAGAGGACATGGATGTTCTGCAAAGCCATTTCCCAACACAATGGCAGACTTGCTCAAGTCTTACAGAGGAGGCTGATCAAATCCACCACGAATAGGGAAACCCATTTGCGCATCTGTATTTGCAACACTATCCTTGGGGTGCACACCTTATGACCTAGTTACAGTTTATTCCATGGTGTTGCATGTTCTCTCAGTACTTACTTTTATTAATAAAATCACATTCCAGGGACTCATGATAAATACACTGGACCATAGATTTGTGTGCATCTTCTAATGCTTAGTCTTATCTCACAGACATTGAATAGTGATCAGAATAGATTTTACTTAAAAAAATTTTTAAACTTCACTTGGCTCAATATCTTCAATTATACCACTGCTTCTTTGATTATGATTGCCCCTTAATTGATAACATTCAATGAATGAGGGGGAAAGTGACTGCTAAATGTGTTCCTCTGCCATTTTTGACAAATGCTCTGATATTAGCTGCTGAAATAATGGAAAAGGAAGGAGACAGCTCCAGAAGGATTTTAGAGTTCAGCTTTGGCTCAAGAGGTATCATTAGTCACTTGTGAAGAATATTAATGGTTTCTTTTAATTCCAATGAATTTCCAAAATTTACATGGATTTTCATGGCTACTTGTATGTGGGAAATGCAATGGGGCCTGAGGAAGGGAAGAGACTGACATTTTTGAGGGTTTAATAAATGTCAGGATCAATGATAGGTTTTGTTTCTACCAAGCTCATGAGATCCTCAGAACAACCATGTGGGGCAAGTATTATCACCATTTTACACATGAAGAAACTGAGACGCAGAGGACCAAGGTCAAGGTGGCCTCCTTATAAAACTGACTCTTAGAGGGATAATTTTATCAGTAGAACAACTTTGCTGGTCTACCTGTCAGAGACCCTGGCCAAAACACAATGACCACATCATTAAAATCCCAAGGGAGCCCAGCTCGCATGGCTCAGTGGTTGAGCATCGACCTATGAATCAGGAGGTCATCGTTCAATTCCTAGTCAGGACATATGCCTGGGTTGCGCAATCAATCCCTAGTGTGGCTCATGCAGGAGGCAGCTGGTCAATGATTCTCTCTCATCATTGATGTTTCCATTTCTTTCTCCCTCTCCCTTCCTCTCTGAAATCAATAAAAATACATATTTTTAAAAATCCCAAGGGGGCAAAGGATAAGATGTAGGCAAAGTGAAAGACAATGAGGCAAAAATAGGATACACTTGGCGAATTCTCCTCAGCCCTCAGGGTTGCAAGATGAGAGAAAAGTAGTGCAAGCCTTTGGATCTACCTACTTGCTCCTATCTCCCTACCCAGGACCAGGTGGAGGACCAGGGCAGTCTGGAGGAGAGTTCTCCCCGAGCACTCTCCAGGGCCCATTTCTGAAGTGGAATAAAATTGTTTTGCCTGACTCTTGGCTAATATTTTCTTAGCAAAGAAAGAATTTGTATTGGATGGGGAAATAAAAGGGTAAGTTACTAACACTCTCCTGACATGAAGGACAGGATCAGGTTTCACATGTTATTAAAATTTCACCAAAAACTGAGAGAAAGTGAGGGGCCTAATGTTGAGTTATATTATTTTTTAATCTCTATTCTCATTCTTTATGCTCTTTAAAAAGAGATGGGTCAAAGCCCTCAAAAGTAAAGGAAATAGAAAAAAAGTGCAATGGGACCCTCAAACAAATACATACAACATAGGGGAACTATAAATGGTGCTTTCTGAGTAATGGGAAACCCAAATGACCCTTGTTGTCTTGAGACTTATAAACCCGCATATCGCTGATGCCCTCTTGCTTTATTCATACTGTTAGGGAGAAAGGCAGCCCCTAACCATCAGAATCCATCATTAAATCAGCACAAAAGCACTACTGTTAAAGAGGCAGGGCTTTAAAAAAGGCACACACACAACATTGAGCAGTTTTATTTTATTAGAATTCAGTGTATTTAGATACTTTTTGTATTGCCTGAGCAACACATAGAGCCTTCCAAACCACTGCGTAGAGAAATAAATATGCTAAAATCAAGTTCTTCCTTTGTTGTTTTTTTTTTCCAGTCAGATCATTGGGTCAAGGGCAGGTTTAAAATGGGTTGAAGAGAAACAGTCGGATTGAAATAAGATGCATTTATTTTATACCAATGCTACATTTAAGAATGTTAAACTGTCCACTGCATCTGTTCCTCCATCTTCCTTGAGTGCTGACACCATTTCTGAGGTTTCTTCTCTGCTAATTAGATTATTTATTTATTTTTACTTATAAGTATGTTTTTATTTATTTTTTTGAGAGAGAGGAAGGGGGAGGGATAGAGAGATAGAAACACTGATGAGAAAGGAACATCATCGATCTGCTGCCTGCTGCCTACTGCACATCCCCTACTGGGGAGCAAGCCTGCAACCTGGGCATGTGCCCTGACCAGGAATCGAACCAGCAACCTCTTGGTTTTTGCGTCTGTGCTCAACCACTGAGCAACACTGGCCAGGCTATATTACATATTTAAAGTTTCCTGGAAAGGCCATTGTAATCAGCACCAATTTCCCCCAAACTTTCCAACATTTCTCCTAAATCAAAGCAAAGATAGGTGCTAAAAGTATAATCTGCTTTAAGTGTTGTCCTATGTCTTAGCTTTAGAAAGCAAATACTGTACTCATGTTGGTAAACATTATGGTCCTATATAAAATTCCTGGGTCTCTTGTCCCTTGTATTAAGGAACATACTTTAGCTGTTATAATCTTCCATTGTTAACGATGGGTTTGTATAAATTACTTCGGTTTATAGCAAATTATACACATTTATCAAAGGGTAACCCAAACTTCACTTCCTGCAGAAACTGCTTGACCAATCATAATCCCCAGAACTCTAACACCTCCACTTTGGATTCTACAGCATCATTACTTCTACTGTCTACTATCTATTTGCACCTTGGCGTAGGCTTAGATCTTCATTGAACTGCACATAGTTTTGAAACCTCAATTAAATGTTAAACTCCTCAATGATGGAGACTAGGTCTTAAATTTTCCTTCAGTAAACCGCTGCTCCTACAAATTCCGAGTACAGCGTTTCACAGCCACATTTACTCTTTTGTTCATTCACTTAGTTGCCCATCAAACATAAGTGTGTACCTATTCTCATTGTTTATTGAATGTGGAGTAAGTGACTACATCCACATTAATGAGATACTTAAATCATTACAACTATTATAAAAACAAAAGGAATATTAACAGAATGAATCCTAGACGCCCCCCTACCCCTGCCCAGTTAGGGAAGAACAAGGAGAAACTTTGATAAATAATTTTGTTATCATCCTGACAGATAGTAGCAGAGCCCTTCAAACACTACAAGAAGTTCCACATGAAATTTATAACTGTTTGCAAATATATGCCATTGGTTGAGATTTGTAGAAAGCCCAGGTGGCTTGCATTGTTTACCAGATGAAAATTTTTTATTTGCTGGTTATTCCACTCTTTTATTGGGTTTCCAAAACAAATTTAAAAAGAAAGCTTTTCAGTGTTACTTTTTTTTGTGTGTGTGGGGGGGGTGGGGGGTGGAGGATGTATTAGAGGAGAGACAACTTAGTTAAAAATTGAAGTACATTTTATGTGTCTTTGACCAAAAGAAGAAACGGGAGAAAGAGTTATAATATGACATTTTGTATCATTTCACCCAGTTTAGAGCTACTTTTGGCGAGGATGGGAGGGTGGTAGGAGGAGGAATGTCGAGCTGAGGTGCTAATGATTTTTTGATGAACGATGGGACTTGCTGAGAAGGGACCTCAGGTGCCAGGTGGCCATGCTGCACAACCTGGAGGTGTCATTCATATCAGAGTCCATGTGAATGTGCTTCCTGGAGCTGTGCAGTGGAGCTGTGTCACACACAAACTGCAAGGTCACCCTGCTTAATAGCCTGGGTCTGATCTCAGGGATGATACCTGGGTGTCAGCACGTAGGACTGTTTTTGAGATCCTATGTGTGAAAGTTTCTATCCTGGGCAGTGATGTCATTAATGCTTAGAGAGACTATCTGTAGAAAAATCCATTCACCTATCATTGCTCTGGAAAACTATGTTTTTTTCTTTGAAAAATGTCACTGTTTATGTGCATATTCTTTGCTTTTCTATCCCTTGGGTATCACATACTTAATGTGAGGCTTTTTTCCCTTCCTTTTTGGCAATTAGAGTGCAAAGGTGCCCAAGAGGACTGAGGATTTGGCAGAATTTTACTAATGAACACAGGGGTGCCTAGTGCTGGCAGACAGAACCACAACTTATTTTGAAAACATTCATTTGAGCTAAAAATGATAAATCTGTATTTATCTTCTTAAAATGCTCCCAAAGGGAAAGAAAATGGAAAAGAGAGCCCGGGTTTGTAAAGCGTAGAGACCAGAGAAAAAGAAGAAGGCAAAATCTGTTCTTCCCAATAATTTATCTTCTTTGATGCTTCCCATTGGGCATTGGGTACATTTCCAGTCTGTATTTTGAAAGATAAAATAAATATTTGATTTAACCAGCTGTATTCTAGAATCTGTAACTATCCAAAACCTCATTATGAAGAGCCAGAGGAGGCTGCTTTACTTATCAGATATAAGCCAGAAAAGAGGGTTCTTTAGGTAAGAAATGATAGAGAACATTCCTGGGCATTGTGATAGCTGGCACTTTTGATAGCTCTGCAATAGTTTCCAAAAATTCTTTCTGATGAAGTTAGTTATGATTTCCAAGATGTTATACATGTTACCCAGGGCCATTTCTCCCCAATGTCTATATGTTTTGTAAGCAAGAACTAATTAAAGATGTTGAAAGGTAAATTAGAATGAAGGGAGGAATCTTGGATGGTCATAAGAGAACCAACAGCTCAATTGTCCCCAAATGGAAAATACATAGTTGAGAATTAGTTCAATTATAATATAATCATATTATAGTGCTAAGTATATACATGGATCTTTTTTCTATAAAACCTAAATAAAATAGTTCAGTTTAGTGCTTATCCAACATTAATGTGCATATGTATCAACTGGAGATACTGTGTAAAATGCATTCTGATGAGGGGGCCCCTCATGGGGGGGCAGTGATGTTTGGCTACAGATCACATTTGTATGAAGGCTTCCATTCTCCAACTATGGATATAGTCTGGCACCCTCCTATTCTTGGAAACTCCATACTGTTTTCCATAGTGGCTGCACCCATCTGCATTCCCACCAACAGTACACTAGGGTTTGCTTTTCTCCACATCCTCCCCAGCACTTGTTATTTGTTGATTTATTGATGGTAGCCATGTTGGCTGGTATGAGATGATATTTCATTGTGGTTTTAATATGCATCTCTCTGATGATTAGTGATGTTGATCATTTTTTCATATGTCTGTTGGCCATCTGTATATTCTCTTTAGAGAAGTGTCTGTTCAGGTTCTTTGCTCATTTTTTAATGCAATCTGTTTTTTGTTTTGTTTTGTTTTTAAACTCTGACCCCCCTACTTTCTCAGTTCAGGAACCTGGATGATGTAAACCAATAAGCACATTCTATTCTCCTGGCTACACTCATTAAACATTTGTTTTAATCAATCTAAGCAGAGTCCATTTAAGGACTTGGAGAAAAAAGTTCTCTTTCTTTCCTTGAAATTGGTGATTGCATGGAAACTGCATGAAAAAAATGTTTCCTCATTGAGGAATCCAGTCATAGGATGAGGCTGGCTCTATAAAAGCAAGTGGGGAAGTAGAATTGAGTCAGGTCTGAATCAGTCCAGTCCTGCAGGTTGATCCCTTGATCCCACTTACATGAAGCCAGTTGAAGTATGTTTTCTGATATATTTCTTTATAATTCCACTCATTTGTTTTACTATTTATTTCCAATCATCTTGGACCTAAAGATACTCAGGGGAAAAATCTTCTAAGCAGATTACCCTCCTGTATACCTCTAAAAGAATGTGGTTCCCTAAAGAGTTTCTCTTTGGTCGTTACCTCCCATCTTCCATAGAGTTCAGTTTTCGATGAAAAATGCTTATTAAGTGCTCAGGCATGGAGGGTCCAGTGCCAAATCTCATTTTAATTTCATGTTCTTTTATCCCCTTTAGAGGAGAGGTACCCCCTCTCTCAGTGTTGCACTTACACATCATAGCTTCGTCACAGTCAGGCTCATGACTCAAGTTTGAGCCCAAGCCAAAGGGAAAACTTCCTTTGTGTCCAAATGATTCAGATGCTGTTGCTAATAAAATAAAATTTAGAAAGTCTGCAGAGTTTGGCTTCTGAGTCATCATAGAGCCAGCCCATCTTTCCCTGGATTTGTCTAATAAATGTTAAGGGAAGAATTATTAACATCTAGGGAACAAGATGATACTTAAGATGCAAAAGAAATAAAAAGCTCTGTTAGCAAATAGCATCTACTAGTATATTCTTGACATGGGTGTGGTCCAGGCTGGTCACTGCTCAGGCAAGGCCAGAGCATCCCCTAAGCACCAAAGATTGCCCAGCATAGGCACAGGTGTTGATGGATGAAAGTTGGCTCAGGAGGTAGAATCTGAAGGCCAGGAAGTATTTATCTATTGTGGCACCACATAGCAGTGGTTTGTCCCTGGCTGGTCTGCAGGGCTCACTCCTATGTAGGGCTGAACTTAGTGTGCCTGCAATTTTTCTCTTCCTCTTCCTCTTCCTGCAATCTTTTCCCATCCAAGGTTTGTTTTCAGCCACAACCCAGGGGCACCATGAATCCAAAGATATATTGTAGCTAAACTTAAGAACAGAATGTTGTGCAGACTCTGCAATACAAAGCATCTCTACTTGTTTTCAGGCCAGGAGATGACTTTCAGGTGCCTGGAAGACAATCTCCTTGGTTATTTTTTGAAATCTATCAATCTCTCTCAATATATGGTTTTACCTTGTTAAGTGTGGCAGCCGGACTGCAAGGTGGCCCCAATCATCCTCATCTCCTAGTATTGGCATACTGGTGTAGTGCCCTTCCACACTGTATGTGGGTGGGTGGGGGCATGACTGTTGACGATAGACTTTTGTTTTTTCTAGAGGTGGGAAGCGACGGGAGCACAGATTCATAACCAAGAGAGGAAGTCCGGAGCCTCTAGAGATGAGATGATGAAGGGGAGGGGTGATCCTTTATCTAAGGCCAAACCTAAAGAAAATGTCTAGTTCCTTGCAAGGTTCAGGACATGCAGCAGAAACCTAGAGAGCTGGGAGATGGACACAAAATGAATTACATCATAAGTTCTTATGTTTTAGCTCAACAGGAGGAATATAGTCAGATAGAAGGTAGAATGGCTTTTGTGATTGAGGTCTGTTGGTTTATCTGTTTGTATATGCATGCAGTCTATTCACACAATGGGTGCTAAATATGTGGCAGATCCCTTATGTAGATGTAACATCTTCAAAAAAGGAATGCATGCTTCTTTATTATTTCTTTTTTTAAAAAATATGTTTTTATTGATTTTAGAGAAAGGAAGAGAGAGGGATAGAGAATTAGAAACATTGATGAGAAACACCAATTGTCTGCCTCCTGCATGCCACCAGTGGGATCCAGTCTGAAGCTCAGGCACGTGCCCTTATCAGGAATTGAACCCATGACCTCTTGATTGGTGGTCGACACTCAACCTCTGACCCATACCAGCCAGGCTTCATTATTTCTTGACATATCCAGTAGGACAGGAAAAGGTGATTTATGCCATATAGCAAGATTCCATGCCTTAAATTACCTGTAGGGATTTATAAAAAAATTCAGAGATGGAGATGTTACTCATTATTGGTTGATGGGTTGTCTCTTGTACTATAGAAAGGATACTTTAACCAGGCATTGGCTTTAGTGCTTATTTTGACAATTTATTTGAGACGGCTTTTACATAAGTAAAACAGGACTCTTAAAAGAAATGCTTTGAAAGTTCTTGACTAGTTTTAATATCCTGAGGTTCTGCTTCTGTTATGCCATGGATTTTTCAGCCATAGTGCCTCTGTACACAGTTACAAGAGAATATCCCCTCAGCCCTAACTCATTATACCCTCAGCACATGGGGTCTAACAGAGTGAAAACAGCCTGGTGCAAGGAAGGTTCCAGGGTGATCAAAAGATGAGGAAATAGAATATTTTTCCCCTTAAGTCCATAGTACAAGTTTGTGTCAAGAGTTCCTGTGTTACTAGGACAGTCAGAAATTTTAAGTGACTTGCACTAAAAGCATGCATAGCTGTTTCATCCAAGTGGGTGAAATGGATCCAAAGATGAAAGTGCCATTTTTTTAATAGTCACAAATCCAAATTAAGGAGCAGTGTCTGTAAAAGCCTTTGATTGTAGATCATAAAATCTCCAGCTTATATCAGACACTGTAAAATTGCGCAGTGACAAATGAAATGCAGAGGCACTAAATATATCTCTTAAGCACCTTGCAGTTCAGGTACGTTTATCTCTGAGATACAATAGTACCTCTGCAGGTCACAGGTACAAGGTCAGAAATGCTGGTTCTGCTGGTTTTGAATGTATCACGTAATGGCCCATTACTTGAGGACGTGGGCAGAGGCTTCAAGCAAATACACAGGCTATATTTCATGTGGAAACTTCAGAAGCCAATAGACCAGCCATATTTAGAAATAATGATAGACTAGACCCAGCATGGGCATGTATGGCTCAAAAACCACAGGGACCCAACGGGATTCAGCTTTGTAACAATAGCTTGTATCTGCGTGGTGTTTTGTAGTGTTTCAAAGAACTTTCACATATAGCACCTCATTTGATCCTCACAGCAACATTGTGAAGTTGGCAAGGCAGGAATTATTATCCTCATTTTATAGAAGAGGAAACTAGACTCAGAGAGGTTAAGTGACTTGGCCAAGGTCACCCAGATGGCATGCAACAGAATCACAGGATTTGAATCTAACCCTTCTGACTTCAAGTTCCATCTTTGTTCCATAACAGCAAGCAAACAGAAGCTGGTAATGTCTGTTCAACTACACTGTTGGCAATCCTGGTTCTAAAAGTGTATACTATGGTGTCAGGCAAGAGAATGTAGTAGGCATTTGACAAAATTGTTTTTCTCTTCCTTTGCCATTCCCAAATGCCTAGAGGTGAAACTGGCATATTTTGACAATGACAGTAGCAAAATATCTCAGTTGGATGGCCAATATGAGAGATTTCCACAAGAACAGATTTAGATATACAAAAAGGAGAGAAAGCAGAAAACCGCTGGACACTGAAATATGAGGAGGACAGCAAGTGAAAAAAGAGAGCAAGTTAATAGTAAATGGAAACTGAAATATTGAAAACATACTTTTCAGTTATATTCTAAATCAGTGAATACCTGCCTTACCCTCCTCCAATCCTTTCTCCAAACATTTGTCATTGAGTGATGTTTTTATGTGCCTTCTTGCTGTTTCTTGGCTGTCCAAGAGCCCAAAGATCTATTTCTCTTTCTTCAGGTAAATGAGTTAAATTTTGCCCCAGCTCGCTCCCCCTTGAAGTGGCCAATCGTATCTCTTACTCCCTCAAAAAGCCCTCTGCACTCTGCTTGACAAATGAGCCAATCCACGCTAAATGTGATATATGAAGCAAAGTCTTCCAGGTCATGTGCTGACATCCTAAGGAAAAATGCCAAGTCTAAACTAACTTGTCTAAACTAACTATAGCTGATCACCATCATGGATATTGATCTTCCTTGTTCTCACTCCTATGGCATGCACCATCGATGCATCCAAGAACTTTTTCTCTTATGGGGCTCAAGTCGGGGTATCAGATTTCTTCTCTACTAGGTGTTTTAGACAGCTGCAATAATCAGAAGAAGCAAGAAAGCTGGGACCTATTTAACTTCCTTGTTCACACAAAATATCTTATGTGTGGGGCAAATAGGGCACTTCTCCATAATTCCTTTCCCACCCAGATCCCAAACCACATATTTGACCTAGAAGGCAGCAACTGTTGTGGGCTTTGCTTTTCTTCATCTCTTTCTACTCTATTGGATTAGTATACTCAGAAGCACTAAAAGAATACACTGCAATCCAGGAGTGAGAGTGCCAACTCTTTCATGTAAACAATAAGAATATATCACTCAAATGAGCATTTTGTTTTCAGTGCTTTTTTTTTTTTTTTCCTGTCCAGTGACTCTAACTCACGCTGCATAAATCAACACACTAAGATGCTAAGCAAGGGGGGGGGGGAGGGTAAGAGGGATGGATAGCTTGCTGTGTTGATTAGTGACTCCAGGCCTAAATATCTACCATTTTCTCAGAATTTTTCAGAAATTGAGGGTAAAACTCTCCCTTTAAATTTTGTTTGTTGGAGACTAATGAGAGGTCATGGATGTGAGTGTCTGGTCATTTCCTGCCTCCTCTGTGCAGTGAAAAGCACGCGGCCCCTGCTCTGCTTTTGCACAATGAACCTCTGGCATCCATTCTTCTCATCGGGGACACACGGAGGCCCGGATGGTAAGGAAGCTTGTTGAGATGATCAATAAAGGACTCCTGATTTCACCTTGCATCCAGGATGGCAATCCGCGCAGGCATTCTCAGAGGGGATTGGAAATAGAATTAGGCTTCCTTACAGGAAGGAGAGGCACCGATTCTGCTGCCAGGACTGCTTGCGTTACATCTCCAAAGGGACTTCGCTAGTGGGAGGCTTGCTCCTTCGAGGTGCTTTGTATTAAGACATGAACAGGTACCCAGGGAGGCAAGGAACAGAAATATGGAAGGAAACACATTTAATAAAAAAAGAAGTGAATACATTCAATTGGAAAAGCGCCTTATAAGAAGTCTGCATTGTGATTTACGGTGACTTGCTTGCGGGGAGCAGAGGGAGGAAAAGCAGCTGGTTTGTTAGGCTGTGCCCTGAAATCAAGGTTTCAAAGTAGCCATGAATAAGCAAGAGGGGGCAGTGTTGGCACATCTAAAGCAAATCGAGGAGGCTTACAGGCTGAACCAGGAGGGGCATTTTTTTGTTGTTGTTCAAAATTTATGAATTCTTATTGTTGTTTGTCTCATCCCCAAAACTATACCCCCCATGCACACATTTCTCTTGGAAGTTTTGTCTGTCCCTTCTCAAATAAGAAACCCTAAAGTAACGTCTAGCCAGAACCGTAGCAGAGACTGAACTGTGATGACATAGTTGAGAATGGAAAACAAACCGAACCTGGAAAGGAAATGAAAAACATGATAAATTACTTATAACTAAATGGAATCATTTCAATCAAAAGCATATTTTTAAAAAATAAATGAACTTGCTTCTTTGCTTGATTCTAGCTTTAGCAAGAAGATCAAAGAGATTTATGACCTGTGTCTCTTCAAGCCTGATGCCAGGAATGAACATGTTCTCATTAATAGTCATTTTCTCGTCAAAAGGAGGCTTTTATTCAGATAATGTGCATGGCTTTCATAGCTCGCATAGTGGCAACATTTTTCATTAGAAGGTGGATGGCTTGTCTTAGGGGTTGTGTGTGTGTGTTGGGAGCCTTTAATTGCTTTTCTGTTTCCAATGTCCCAAATGTACGCGGCCCGGAACGTTCAGAATCCTGCCTGTTTTGTGGAAGGCGGAGATTCACTGACATAGGGCGAGGGTGAACAGACAAAGGCGAATCTTTAGTCTGATGATGTGAGGGGATGAGAATTCCTTGGGAGTTCAAATTTTGCACATTTTAGTATGTTCAGCTTCACGCTGAGACTGCACGGGGTGACTCTCGTGAAGACTTTCACAATTATCTGCTGAATGTGAGCAATGCTGTTCAAAAAGCTGAAGGATGAAAAAATAAAATAAATAAAGACAAGTCTTTCTTCCCCTTTCAGGAACAGGATGTTCTGTTCCCCTTCACTGAATGGTTTCTGTTTGCTTGTTTGTTGAGTACATCTGCCCCAGTTGGTGTTTGCATGTATATTTAGACACACAAAGAAATGATCACGTAGGAACGACTGCAAAGTTCAATTAAACAACCAGCTTGAATTTCCATCACAAAATTAACCAACGGACCAATTGTATGGGATGTTTTATACCCGCAGGCAAAGTAATGATATATATCTGGGGACCCTTTTCAGTTTGATTTTAAAGCTAAGATGATGCCAGTGAATAACATCACATCTGGGCCTCAAGTAGCTGGCTTAGGCCCCCACTGCACATCAGGGTGGTATCATGCAAATCATAATTGGGGAGAGAGAGAGAGAGACAGGGAGAGGGACAGGGAGAAACATCAATCGGTTGCTTCCCACATGCACCCCAACTGGGGATCAAACCTGAGACCTATATATGTGCCCTGACAGGAAATCGAACAGGAAACTTTTCTTTGTGTGCGACGATGCTCTACCCAACTGAGCCACATCAGCCAGGGCTCGTAACTTTTTAATCTCATGGTACTGGACAGAACATTCTCCCAAAATGACTGTTCTCTTTTTTCAAAGCATTCTATTCTTTTTTTACTTTTATGGTACTACACACTCCCAGTTTCCTTCCACTTTTCTGGAAATTTTGCTCAGCCTATTTCTGTTCCTGCTTCTTTCTCCAGCATCTAGACATTAGAATTCCATCAGTATTCATCCTGGCTGCTTCTGTTCTATAATTCTCCCTAGGGGATCTCATTCATTGACAAACTATTAAATGGTTCAGGATATGCTACCCCAAAATATGGTACCTTGGCATACTGAATATTTTAAGTTGAAGAAATTTGAGAAATGGCAGGTGCAAGTAGGACCTCTGACTTCTCTCATCATCACTGAAGTCGGTGGAAGGTGCCCACCTCTACCTGGAGGAAAGGAAGATCATTATATAAGAAGATGGGGCCCTAGGTGGTTTGGCTCAATGGATAGAGAATCGGCCTAAAGACTGAAGGGTCCTGGTCAAAGGCACATGCCCTGGTTGTGGGCTAAATTCCTAGTAGTGGGACATGCAGGAAGCAGCTGATCAATGATTCTCTCTCATCACTGATGTTTCTATTTCTCCCTCTCTGAAATCAATAAAAATATGTTTAAAAACAGAAGATGGAGGGATGCCCAGAGGAATTTGAACAAATAGGTCTTGTTAAGTCTCCTCCAGTTTACTACCTTTAGCTCGAACCCTTTCCCCCTTTCACATTCGTCCACAACTTTCCACTCTTCATCAAGCCTAGTTTTATACTAGTGTCTAGCAATGCTTACCTACTGCCACGACTTGGATGGCTTACAGGCAACGCAAAATGAAGAGGACCCAAATGACATTCTCAGGTTTTCTTTTCTCCATACTACTTCCCTGTAAACTTTATCCAGAAAGGCTGCCCCCGTTCAGCTGTCTGCTTAATTTGATTTCTCTCTCTCACAACCCAACTCTATTCATCTTTATGTTGTTGTGCGTCTGCATATATGCATTTCAAATTAATATAATAAATTTATCTCACCACCATCATCTCTCAGTCAGACTATTTGCAAGTTTTCTAACCATGCTCTTTGTTTACATTCTCCGTGCCTCTAATCTAGTCAATGTATAACAATCAGAGTCACCTTTTTAAATAATTGCCTGGTCATTTTTTCTGCTTTAAATTGTTAGGCATTTTCCCTTTCAATTTGAATTGCATTTTACCTCATACCATAGTCCACAAGGCCCTTGCCTTCCTTTCCAACTCCAGTCCATGCCTCTCTGCTCTGCGTTCACATTGCTACTTGGACTTCCTTTGAACACCCTTGATAAATCCTTTTCTGACTCAGGGTTTCTGCAAATACTGTTCCTCTTTGCGCTTCCCAGGAATGGCTCTTCTCAACCTTCATGTGTAAGGTCAATGTCAACTCCTCATCACCTCTGACCACCAGACATCATTGTTGTCCTCCTGATCTTCTCTGTATCATTGTACCCTACTTGGCTTTCATAACACAGTACAGGAGAACAGAGACAGGTTTGCTTAATCCACCAAGTATTCACTCAGTATCTAACAGTGCCTGCTACATATTAGTCCCTCAATAAACATGTATTGGAGGAAGAGATTTTAAAAAGAAGGAGGGAATGGGTAAAACTTTCATAATTAGTGACATGGGTACTTTTGAAGGTAGGCTGAAAAAGGGTAAATTTTCTTAATAAACTAAAAATACTTCTCTTCCAGCCACATACGTAGCTTTAAGTAAAGAATATGGTGACTTTTGTGGTTTGTAGGTGCTTTAACATAAACTGGTCTCTCTTTGTCAGGTCTGAGACTATCTGTGTGTGTTACAGGGAAAGCAAAAGTCACTAGAGCAGTGGTTCTCAACCTTCTGGCCCTTTAAATACGGTTCCTCATGGTGTGACCCAATCATAAAATTATTTCCATTGCTACTTCATAACTGTAATATTGCTACTGTTATGAATCATCATGTAAATATCTGATCTGCAGGATGATCTTAGGCGACCTCTGTGAAAGGGTCGTTCGACCGCCAAAGGGGTTGAGACCCACAGGTTGAGAACCGCTGGACTAGAGGCTATTACCTGTCCCCAAGGTCATGGCAGTTTTTCTCTAATGCCTTGAAAATCTCTGCCTGAAAACATTTAATGTGTTAGTGCTAGTAGTATATTTGCTTAATTCTGAAATGAAGATATTGATTTAAAACCAGCTGTCTAATGCGACAGAAATGATCACTTTAAAATATATATATTTTGGGAGTTGACAAATGCTCCCTTGAAACTAAGACTGTGCCTGCAGTTTGCTGTAGCTGCCTCCTAGTGGGATGGTCTTGCTCCTCTAGATAGCCAAACATTTTCAAATGCATCACTGATATTGAGAAATTACCAGAGCTGGATAAATCTGAAATAAAACCTAGGGTTGGTCCACACAGTGAAGGCTTCAGAATGAATAAGAAAATTTCAAAAGAAATACAAGGTGGGAAGATGTCCTACCTTGTGATTTGCATGATACCACCCTGGATGCTAATGTTTCCATCATTGTCTGGGTTGCATTATATATATTTTTACAACCTGAAATATGTGGCTTTTCTATTTTCCTCTAATGGGAAACATGAGCTTATATGAGGGATAGAATATTAAATACTATCTAACTAGAAAAAAAGCATAAGAGAGTACAAATCACAAGAAATTATGATGCTGAAGATCCTAATGAAGTCAAGTAAAAAAAAACAACTTTATTCTTAAATTCAGTATTATACACACATTAACTAGCTAATACATTGAGTGAGCTTTTTCACAGTATAAAATAACATCAAACAATATGGGACACTGAAACAAATAGATATAAGACAACCTCTTTCATTCTGAAGAAATTATATCAATCTGTGACACCAGAATACATTGAAAATCAAAGTGTTAACATATGATTAATTGGTGAGTCTTGGCTGAAATCTGGACCAGGACTTGCTCTCTGGAAGGAGGTGGGTAGGCAACAATGCATAGTGTCAAAGCTGGGAGAAGGCAGAGAACAAGGACCCTGTGTCTGTCTACCCTGCTCATTCAGAACATTTCAGATGCACAGACACAAGTGAGTTTAAGAGCAGATGTCTGCCTGTCTTCTTCCATGTTAAATGCACAATCCATAGATTGACATTCTAGGGCCGGCTCTCTAATTGGAACCCTCTGAGCTTTCCAGTCTTATTTCCCACCAGGCCTTTCTACACATCATCTTCTTCCTCCAGCCCTGCAGCCCTGCAGACAGCTGCCCCTCCCTCTGCCTTCACTCAGACCCTTCCTCCAGGCCTGGACACCTGCCTCCTCTTCCCATTGTTTATCCATATCACTCCTGGCCCAGAGGAGAGCTCTTTAATGAAACTTTTTTCCTGGCCATTTTATTTTGAGGTAAAATCCTTCTCTTTTGAATTTCTAGAAAATAATTTTATGTACAGTTCAATTCACACTGCCACATGCTGCCTTTTGACATGTCTCCTCCTGTTATCTTGAGCTCATATTTACATTTTGAACTCTTATTTTCATGTACTTTTCATAAGTTTATGTTCTGATATTAAAATTGGATTGCAGATCTTAATGCCAAAAGTCCATGACTGATATTTACTTTGTAATTTTCACAAAATTCAGTATTTTGCAAACATCCAATTCCAACTGCAAGTTTTCTTTTCTTTTTTATGCACCTCCTGGACCTGCAAAATTTCCTGCACAGAAATCCTATAGAAAGAGGATTTTGCTTCAAACTCTCTGGACACTTTGGCTTCAGATAAAAACACATCGGATATATATTTTTTTTAACTTTGGACTTGGCTTTTAAATTTAATTTTGGTCCCCCTGCACCACCCTTCAAATTCTAACACTGTAGATTTTGTTTCTGGGGGCAAACCAGTAGCATTGATACAAGGAAGGGAGGTGACTGTGGAGGTGAGTATGTGCTGAGATTCCTTAGCCTGCCATGGAGATGGTTCAATAGTCACCAACTCACCCTTTCCCCAGTTTGTTTACTTTCTACCTTTTCTGGCTATCTTGATTTACTTGTGTTGCAAAGTGTGTCCAATTGGCAAGAGCAGATTTTAGCTTTCTTCCTCTCTTGCACCAGTTACAGTAGTTCCTGCAATGCTCACCCTCTGTTTGGTGAGGTGTCTTATTGTCTCTCTTAACAGATGAGAACATGAGGCTTACAGAGGGTGTTCCCTAGGATATCAAAACAAAAACTGCAGGATTGGTGTTGTGTTGTTTTATTTAAAAAACAAACAAACAAACATAATTTGTTATATATTGTACACAAAAATAAGCCCCTCTTTTTAAAAAAGCGCAACAAAGAAATAAACCCTCTAAATAGGGACCAAGAGGCTCCTTTTCCCCACCCCATTTGCCCCCAAGTCTTCCCTCCTGAAGTCAGGAAAAACACCTTTTCAACTATCCTGCAGTTTTAGGAATGTAGGCATAAAAGAAACAAAAGGTGGCATTTGGTGCGGCTTTATCAACATAAGGATTCTGTGGGATGAGTGGGGCTATGCCATTTTGAAGTTCGGTGTCCTGGCCATCATTTCTATCTATGTCTGTGTTTTGTTTGCAAGCCCTACTCCCACTGTTAGGCTCCTCCAGTTAGGATTTGTGTGAGCAGTCGGGTTTGACAGGTGCTGATGATCTGGGTTACAGAAAGGGAGCACGGGAAAGGGTTTCTCTAATGACAAGAAATTACAGAGCAGCAATATTCAGTGTGATGCAGCACAAAATCCTCTCGGTGAGAGCTGACACTGTGCGTGGAGCCAAAGCAGTACCGGTCTGTGTGAGGGTCACCGGCTACCTTTAGTGATAACGTTGCTAGGATATGAAGCTCCAAACTCACTGTTAGTGTGAAAGTGGCGTTTTGTATTTGGAAGCAAAAAAGAAAGTAAGAGAAGGGAAGAAAGAAAAGTCAGGAAAACAGTCAGTCCCTGGTGCTTTTCCCAGGCATTCGAGGCTCAGGGATGACATCACCGGCAGCCTATCAGAGCGCTCCTGCTTTGTTCAGGTTCCGAAGCCATGTCATCGTCGCCCATGTAGCCCAGAAATGAAAATAGAACTATCTCTAAATATACAACAATGCGAGTCAAGCTCTGCTTTAAAGGGATGAAAGAACCAAGAGAAACTCCTTAAATCACAGAGTTTTTTCCTTTCAGAAAGTATGCATAAATCTAGAATTTGGCTCCTGGAGCCACAATCCTTGATAATTAACTTAGCCCGCTTGGCAGTGAAAGCTCATTAATACATAACAGGGGCCACGACCCACTCATCCCACTTTGCCCCTGGATGTGGGGCAGAGGTCGCTGTGCTCAGGGATCGGTCTTCAGGGTTTGGGGCTGGCATGGGTTCCCCAGCCAGGTGGGTATGTGGCTGTCACTGTGGATACGTTTCACTTAGCTATAAGCACAGTTTACAGTTGTTGAAGTTTGATTGATCTGTTGATAAACACTAATGTTTTCCAGTTGACAATTTCTCCATGTTAATTTCTATAATGCTGACAGACCTGCCTGCCAAGGCCCTATAAATAGTATCAGAGTCATCATCCTTTCTAAGTTATTAATGAGCCATCGTGTTTCAAGGGGCTGGGATTTGGGGACAGGTTGTGCTTGACTGCAGTTTCTGACATTGATACGTTAGCATTTGGAACTTGGTGGAGATGAGAACACGTTTCTTTAAAAAAATCGCAGCACTGGCCAAATGCATCCGTAATAAAAGAGAGTTGTTTATAATTAGTGAGTAATTAAACTTTGTAGAGAGGAATACACTGCCAAGCCCCACCACACAGCCTGTCCTTGATGCCGGGGCCTTGGTACTGTCCCCACCTCAACTGCAGCTGCCCTCTGCTTTTCTTTGCTCCCTCTCTCTGCACACACCCTGTTATCATTGAGATAAATGAAGGCCTGACTGTGGAAATCAGCTTTGGCCCAGACTGTTCTATCTGCCAACTGGTGACAGGGGACCAGAGCAGACTTCTCCAATTAGCAGAGTCCCCACTCAGGCAGCTGGACGCACTCTGTTTATGTTTGTAGGCAGTACACTGCAGCAGCGGAGCCACTGGCTGAGGTCTCCTGAACTGATAAATGCGAGTCTAAAAGCAAGACAGACAAACAGACAAGGTAGCACAATACTGTTGATGACATTCTCTCAATCCAACTCTCCTTACCTCTCTGAGGTGGTATGAATGAGCATCTAAGGCATGAAGCAGTAATGATGGTAGCTGGCAGTGATGCCTTGCATCCTGGTGGCAGGATGCTGGTCAGGTGCATGGCTTCCTGGTGGACATCAGTAGGGATGGGACAAGTGACCAAGCTGGGTTGTTACTGTGATAACTCAGGTATTTCTCTAGTCTTGAGTACTCGCATTGCACAGAGGTGACCCTTTGCAGGACCAGGACTTTCTATTGAAATGCTTGGGTCCCGCCTCCCCCTGCCAATTTTCCTTCTAATCATGTTATTTTCTTAACATTGAACAACTGCTTTCTAATTGCATTCATCTATTTTCTTCAGAGTCAATTTTGGATTCCTGACTCATGAGTACATACATCCCTATGCTAGTGAAAAAAGTTCCTATATGTATTTTCAAAATAATTTAATGAATTTGTTCCCACCCAATATAGTATACTCAGATCCTTCTCATATACCTAAATTCAGGAAATGTAGGGGCTGATGCTCTGGTGTTTCAATCCTGATAAGTGTGGCCTGACAGCCTAGAAGCATGGAAATACAGAAAATCATGTCCACTAAGGAGATTTAGCTCAGCTGAGCAGAAATGAAATAAGCTCCCAGTTTCTTGCTGGGTCTACCTACTTCTCATTTCTTTACAAGGAACTCAGGAAAAAAAAAAAAAAAAACACAAAAAAAACAACTCAGGCAAAAGGCAAAGTTGATAAAAACAAATTTCTTTGTAATAAGTGAATTAAGCTAGGTACCATCCAAAGACTATTATGGCAAATTTGGGTTGGTGCCTTTCTGTAACTAACAACTTCCTATATATAATTATTAGCCATAAACTGGCACCAAAGAAACAAATAATCTGAGTTCAACATCTTAATTATTTTTAGGAGCATTGAAACACATTTTTTAAAATAAAGGTTACTAATTTGTTCATAGTTATAATGAGAAATAGTTTCATAACACTGATATTTGCTTCCTTATAATATAGAGATAATTTGAGATATTTAAGGGATAAATTCAAATTAATGAAAGTTAGTAGATCCAAACATTATATAACAGGAGGTTTGATTAAACTTGAGATGTCATTATAAAACAATAACAGTTAGAAGGAGGAGGAGAAGTGAAGAAACAATTGTATTTATTTTTTCTTGGGTGGATTCCAAAGTGGCTTCAACAATGAGAATTACCAGAAGACCTGAGTGATGACAACCTTACTGGGGCAGCTACATGCTCTCACCAGGAAACATACACTTCACTAAGCTTGTTTAAAGGAAAAATAGAAATATTCTCAGGTAGCCACTGTCCATTCCTTAATAGCACTACCAAAAAATTGTCTGATATAATCATTGGCAGAAAAACTGTGGGAAGATCGAGAGGAGTTAAGTAGTTGTATTTATACTTTATTATTCATAAATTCAGTACATCTCATTTAATCCAAGTTTTATAGTAGTTGCTATTTAATTCCATTATATATAAATATTTATTAAGTATATACCAGATAAGTGTTTTGGAAGCTATAAATGTTTACAAGTCCCTCCATGTTTACAAGCCTAGGTGGTATTCGATTGTGTAATAAAGAGCCTGTCTCCAGAAATTTTGCCTAAGTCTAGAAAACGATTCATGGTCAATTCAATTCTAAAATGACTGGCTAATTCCTATTGCTTATTGTAGCTATTAAGGTCTCTACACACACTGTGGAGATGTTCTAATGAACACCCTGCCAGGATTTCAGTGTAATGAGATTTTTATTAAAACCTTATAAGGGGAGCTCTGCAAAGGAAGGTCACGGCCATTTGTTCTTATTACGTGTATTGAAGGGCGCAAAGAAGAAAGAGGTCTTCTGATTTCTCATCCAGTAATTTTTCTGTGATTGTGGTGTATTAGCTCACATGGATGCCAGTTGTGAAACTCGCCAAGTTTCAACAGTGTGAACGTTGTGTATTAGAGGAAATGGATGGCTAGGAGACACTGTTGTGTGTTATTGCCTCTTCCATCCTGTGAGTAGCATATATTTAGAGAGACACTGCCAATGCCTCAGGATAAACACAGCCTTAAAACCTTCCACTCCAAAATATAAACTGCATGCTCCCTCAAGCTAAAGCCTTCCTGGAATACTCTATGTTTTATTGATTTTCCTCTTCTCTGAGCTCCCAAAGCTCTTAGTGTCTGTATCACCCCATTAAGAATGCTTTCATATACCATTGTGTACTATTAACTAATTGTTTCATGTGCACTGGCCTTGCTCAGTATGATTGTTAGCACCTCTTGGGTAGAAATCCTTCTCCCCCTTTTTACCACCAATCACCAAGAATAACCTAGTTATGTAATGGACACAAATAATCTATTAAATTACTGGTTGGATTGATTAAAATATCTAAATTAAAAATATATATATATCTCTTAAATTTGGGTTATGCTTCTGGTTTTGGCTGGATTTTGATAGGAAGTCTTCAACTAGACACATCAATAAGTGCTGTGGTTCAGCATTAGAAGCATAATCCTATATAATAAAAGGCCAGCAACCATAAGCATAATGACCGGAATGAGTGCTCAACCAGTTGCTATGAGGTTGGGGGCCAGCGAGGGGAACCGGATGGCTGATGGGGGCGGCAGGGTGGGAGGAGGGCCAGCGAGAGGAACTGGGTGGCTGGCAGAGACTGGGTGGGACCGGGCACTAGCAAGCGGGCAGAAGATGGGCCTGATTGCAAGCTAGGCCTATGGATCCTACCTGTGCACTATTTCGTGGGCTGGGCCTCTAGTATTACATATGAGGTGTTATGCAAGCACAGGGCACCAGAAGTGGGAGGAATATTAATGATAAAACATAAAGAGATTTGAATAAAGGAGGTGCTTACAGAAGTATAGCTGGGGTTAAAGGGACCAACAAGGCATGGTAAAGTGTGCAGAGGCTAACAGCTGTTGAAAACTGAAGAATCAGGGGCAGGAAATAGTTTTACTAGAACCCAGTGAGAGCTGGAACCATGGAGAATGGGCCACCCAGATGGGATTGCAGTCATGGATGGAGGCAGCCTCTGCCACAGACATGGTTTTGTAGCAGGAAAGAAGAGGAAAGGAAGTTGTTTCCTCTCCCTTTAAAAAATATATATTTGTACTGATTTCAGAGAGGAAGGGAGAGGGAGGGAGAGAGAGAAATATCCGTGATGAGAGAGAATCATTGATTGGCTGCCTCTTGCGCACCCCACACTGAGGATCAAGCTTGCAACCTGGGCATATGCCCCAATCAGGAATCGAATGGTGACCCCATGGTCCATAGGTCAACACTTAACTACTGGCTGGACTCCTACCTTTTGATGTCCGATTTGTGCCCCCATTAGCTAAACTGGAAACCAGTTCTGATCACATTTACTTGGCCAAAGTCAGTCATGTGAATAAACTTGATAGGAAAAGGGCAGGAAAGCATAGTCCTCACTCAGGGCTGGACAGCCAATATTTGTAATTGATGATACAATCCTCCAAGCTCACTGAGTCCAGAGTTGCTGGAATTGGAAGCAAGTTTTTGCATCATTTGGTTACCGGAGGTAATGATATAGTGTATTGGTTATTTGTTTAAGGACAGATTATCAGCCTGTAGGACAGCATCTTGACCTTGCGGTGTCCTGTGTCCCAGATGACTTCTCTGACCTGCCTGAATATACAGGTACCTAAGAGTTAAGTTACTGCCTCCTCCAGCAATGTCATCTCCCTATATAACCTTCCACATCCGTTTTCTGCACGTCTTTCCCTTGTTCTGTGGCCCAGGAGACTGCTTCTATGGCTTGCTTTGTCTGGCCTCTTTCTGGTTGGAATTAGGCAATGGGAAACACTAGCAGGAAGCCAGAGGGCAAGAGCAGAGAGATAATTGACACTATTTTTTCCAAACTTTCTACCCCCCTTTGACATCTGGCAGTGGCTACATACTCCCCAAACAGATGGAAAGTCCTTTCTGTGCCATGTCTGTGTCATCTTATACCTTCTACATCTTCTTAATGACTGTCTGCATCCTGATGGGAGTGTTTCTAGTCAGGCCAAAGCCGTGACGTTTATAGATCGTTGCTGAAAAATTGCTTGTAGAAACTTGTTTGCCTGTGGAGGATGAAAAAAAATGTTTTTTGTTTTTTTGGTGAAGTATCACTTTTCCATATTTATAATGTGCATGGTATTATTTTTATATCATAAGCTGTCTATTGATATATTTGAATTTTTCTTCCTTGAACAGTCTTATCCATATGTGATGAAATTCCCAGGAATAGATTTCTTTGAAAAACCACATACTTGCTCCTACCACCAAATAAATAAATCTCACTCTACCTTTCACTGATCATGGCGCTATGCAAATTATTGCTCAAGATTCAAGACATCTTGTTCTTAGGTAGATTTATCCTATTTCCTTAGTAAAGGTATAGCTAACCTTTACTTTTGGTTTATTCCCTAAGTGAAAAAGTAATACTTTTTCCTTATTTTATCATATAATATATAAGCAACTTCTTGCATAATATTTCTTATGAAGTATGTTTGCTTTAGATTCTCCTTAAAAAGCATTCTCAAAAAAAAGCAGGGTTTTAGTAGGAAATCTAAGAATCTTTTTAGAGTTTGAAGACATCAAACCTTTTTTGCTCTTACTAGTTACCATTAGAACTGATTGTCATATGAAACAAAGATTATTTAAGGGAACAGGACTAGAATAGTTGTTAAGGAAGGGGATATATTGGAACAGTTATTTACAGAAGGAAAAACAAAGTAATACAGGAGCAGTAGGAGGAGTTAAGGACCTGCTAGTTGCCATGCTACTTTGGTGAGATGGTCCTAATTAGAAATACCTGATGTCTTCATAGCATTAGTTATCTACGTAGGAGAACCTTCAAAATTTCTTAAGATCTATTAAATTATTCTTATGAAAGGAAAGATTTGATGCAGCTTTCCTAACAGCTTCCTTTATAAACAAGTCTGCAGCCTCTCCACATGTATTGTTTTTTTTCCCCTTAATGTCTCCTGCTCTTCCCTCCTAGAATACTTCCTCTGCCTCTCCACCTTTTGCAATCTGCTCCATTTTTCAAGACTTAGTCATGTATTATCCTTTCCAATGAGCCTCTCCAATTCACCCCTGTCCAGATTAACTTCTCCTCTAAACTCTAAGATTTATTGCTTGTAGGGTTGCTGACTAATTAATCATATCTACTTGCATTGCTAGTACTGTTTCCTTGTATTATTTCACTTTTCATGCATACATATTATCTTTCTACCTAATAAAGGTGTTGAAAAAGTAATATTACTAGGCCAATTCAATTTAGTGCACTGAAGACTGTACAATGTTGTGTGGCAAGATACTATTTGGTTGAGCAAATGTGACAACTGTGCCTGTAAATGGAATTGCTCGTAGCTCTTCGTGACTTGGAGTATCTTAAATGATACTAAGATAGCCTTATAATTTGATTTGTAAAATTGGAAATGCTTCTGATTTTCCCTATTTACTCAGATTGATAAAGAGAAAGATAATTTTTTGACCTAACAAAAATATAAAAAGTATGGGTGATGCTATGTAAAGAAGGAAATCCAGGCAGGATCCAGTATTTTGAAGAAAAGCTGGAGTCAATAAAGGGTGGGGCCTACCCAATGGGGTGATGCTCAAGAGGACTCTGTAGGGTTTCCTAATCACCTTGGCCTGCTTTCCAGGCTTTCAATGCAAAAACCATTCAGGAAGTAAAACATGTTGTGGACTAGGAAAAAGCTAAGGTTTCTGAGCCAAAGACAACAATTCATTGACATCCTAACTTATAGAGGCTAGAGCAGGGGTGGGCAAACTTTTTGACTCTAGGGCCACAATGGGTTCTTAAACTGGACTGGAGGGCCGGAACAAAAGCATGGATGGAATGTTTGTGTGAACTAATATAAATTCAAAGTAAACATCATTACATAAAAGGGTACGGTCTTTTTTTTTTTTTTAGTTTTATTCATTTCAAACGGGCCGGATCCGGCCCGCGGGCCGTAGTTTGCCCACGCCTGGGCTAGAGCATATTGGAATTGGTTTGAGAGTTAAATACAGAGCGAGAAGATAATCTACATCACAGAGAAGTATGAGGCAGTTTGGGACAAATCCCCAGAACCTGATTTCTGATTGGCATGTAAGTTTTAATGGGAAAATTACTACAGAATTGCATGCAAATAAGTCAAGGTTCTTGAACTGTTTAATTGTTGTCAAAATATTTTTTTTCTGCATAGGACATACATACAAATCTATTGGTAAATTATTTAGAAAAATACAATAGTGTGCCTTTACTGTTTATAATGATTATCTGCCTTAGAATATGGTCTGTTTTTTAAGCACACAATATAAACCTCTTTTGCTTTAGCCCTTAATTGTTGCTGTAAGCCTCCATCCTCACACCAGGGCCACATACTGGGCACCACATAAAAGAAACACCTGGGCTCTCTTGCTGTTCACAGCCTTAGCTCTGAAAGGTTGGTCTTGACCCATTTTTTGTGTGTGCGTGTGTGCTGCATTCAGCCTGCCTTTGATCATCTCAGCCTCAGCCCTCATTGCTAATTCTTTTCTTTCTAGCATCAGCTTGCCTCACACTTACCCCTGACATGTTTTACTATCATTCTGAGTTCTTCTCCAAGTGACACTAACCCCACTGCCATGAGTAAATGCTCCTCCTCTTCTGATCACATTCCAGAACCCCATGAATAGGTGCTATTCCCTTTAGTCTTCTGTAACTTCTGGTCCCTCCCTCCAGGAAGCACACCCTATCAGTTCATCTCAGCTTCAGAATCAGCAGCAGCCTGGCAGGCGTGGCTGAGCATCAACCCAGAAACCGTGAGGTACTGGTTTGATTTCTGGTCAGGGCACATGCCCTGGTTGTGGGCTCCATCCAGGAGGTAGTCGATTGATGGATGTTTCTCTCTCATCTATGTTTCTATCACTCTACTCCTTTCCCTTTCTCTCTTTCTAAAATATCAGTTTAAAAAATACAAAATGGGCACCAGAAATATTGTTAAGTAGCACACATCTCTCCTTTGCCCTGTAAGGAACGACCATGCCCTATTGTTACTTATATCCACCATAGCACATATGAAAAGGTTGAACACGGGTTAAAAGCCTGAGACATGTTTCACAATTATTCATAGACTAAACAAACCTCGAGAATACAGGGGCAGATGGAGTTGTAGAAAATAAAGGTGGGTAAAAAAGCAAATTTTAGATTTTGCAGTTTTACATTTGTGTAGGCTTTTTGTTAATTGTTAGAAAACTGGCTTTAAGATATAAGAATGAATCAGTGACAGTTCATAATAAAGAGGAGAAGGTGTAGCAGGTTACCCTTGAACCAAGATGTTCTGAGGTGACTTGGGCAATGGTCCTTCTCTGACCCTGACAATGGAGCCACATTCAAATATCAAACTTTCTGTGCTCAGTTTAGCTCTTTTTTCCCTGAACCAACCTACTTACTGAGCCAATGCAGAAGAGACCCTCTCAATTCTCCAACACCAGTCTGTTGCCTTCAATTTAGTTTTGTTTGGCAGCTAGGTTAAAATGAGAAATTACCAATCACCCTTTAATTTTTTTTACTAATTTTTTTCTCACCTGAGATAGGATGGCAATTGTAACAGCATTCTTCATAGTCAACTTCTTCAATATTGCTGTATATTCGGCCAATGAGAGGAAGAGGGGAAGTCTCAAAACTTTCTTTATAACATGGAAATTAGGGCAGAGGGAATTAAAGACCCAGGCAGACTGAGATATGAATACTTTGCTGTCAAGAGCAGTGTTTCTCTTTCTCTCTCTTTTCCTCTCACTAAAAGCAATAAAAACATATTAAAAAACAACAACAAAGAAGCTTCAGCCATTGAGGGTATGGCTGCAAATCAGCTTAATACTTGTGTTTATACATAGTTAAGGGATTTGATGAAATTAAATTTAGGACACCCATATCCTTGGAAATAATTCTGACTATTCTAAGAAGTACACACCTTGATCATCATTTATATAGTTTCTTTTCTCTAAGAAGAAAGATAACTTTTTTTGAGGAGAAGCCTCACCAGTGTACAGATTTGGGCATTCCTTCAACAACCCAGAGCTGAGCCATAGTAAGGGCTCAGCAACTATATAAGAAGTTAGTTGAGTCAAAAAAATTGTTTGTATGAAATGTTTTAGTCAATTTTATTATTTTTTCACAACTTGTATTCAACTTGCATCTTTACCCTCTAACAAATCCAATGAGAAAACATTTGTAAATCCAATAGTATTATCTCACCATACACAGTGTACTTTATTTTCTCCCTAAGTGTAAACTTGCTCATACTTTAAATGAATTCATATCTCCTGATATGGAAAAATGCCTTTAAGGGGAAATATGACTGCAAATACCACAAACCATATTATTAAGGTGCCCAAATGAGTCCTGGAGTCCCTTCTAGCCATCAGCTGAGGACAGGTACATAGGGCTAGGAGATGCAAATAGAGTTAGGGCTTGGTTCAAAGGTTAGCTGGCCAATAACTGTCATAGATTAAAGCAAGTACTCAGGCTCCTAGGGGTCAATTTTTCTCTAAAACTTATCATTCTTACCCACTATATATATATATATATACATACGTATATAACACATATATGTAAAAGTGACTCAGAATCATGGTTCTATGTCACACCAGAGAGCAGCTAGAGAATTTAGAATGCTCAGACTTAGGGGTCTAGGGAGCCATCAACCTAATTATCCCATAAGGAAACTGAGCATTTGACCAGGGACCCAGAATAGCATACTCCTCTATTGGAACGTTCTCCCAGGTCCTTGCTAGTGGCAGAGTGTGAAAGCAAGTCAGCATGAGAAAGCCTAAAACCAGACCTAAAGCGCCCAGACCTGGAAGCAGGCCTGATCAAATAACTGAATTTGTACCCCCTCCCCTGGGAACTGACCTTTAGACCACTTCACAACATTCGCTTTCCCTTAGACCACATTCCACTTGCTAAGACCATTATCTCTCCCCTATCTCTCCCCTCCAGACTTTCCCAGCATCTGGACCTGCCCAGAAAAGCCCACCTAGAGTCCTTTAAAACTTCTATCTCCCCATCCCTGGGTGCTGGCACCATTTTGGGGCTCAGCCCATCTGGTTTTCCAGATAACCTAATACATTTATAATTCTTTAAATTGGCCTTGTGCATACCTTCGTCAGTGACCCTAACAGTGTATTCTTGAGAACTAGAGGTAAAATTAGAACTAGGTGTGAATAAAGATGAACACATCTCCAATCTAAGTTTAAACAGGACACATTTTGCAAACTTTACTTTGTCTCTCCTTCCATGTTTTATAGTCTAAGGCTGTGTTCCACATACACTGATCCTCAAAGGAGCAGTTCAGGTGTTTAAAAGCCTTGTGGAAGAGCCTTTTTGGGAACTGGGATTTGCCACTCTAAGAGAGAAAAAGAGACAGAACTATATTAACATCATGCATTCACTCCCTCCCCCACCCTAGACCCTCAGAAAGTCAGTGTTAACCTGGAGGGAAGCCAAGTAAAGGACGAACATCAAAAGTGTGAGAAAAAAAGCAATTTTGGACTGCATTAGCCCAGGCAGATAGGAACCGAATGAGAGCTATAGTCCAGGGGAAAATCAGAAATGAGGTTTTCTTTTCCTAAAATGGGAAGGGAAGACAATTACTGTGGACCTGGTTGGCAGGCTTGCTTTGAGATACTAATTCACGCTGAGCCAAGCCTGACTCCTCACCCTGAAGGGATGGTGAGGAAACAGGATTGTTGCTAGAGGGGAAATCAGAGCCTTGTTTCCTTAATCCCCCCAGGGCCACTCCCTGTGGAGCTCCTTAATTCTGGGTTTGCTTTAGGCATTCTACCCCACCAGTACACAGCCTGGGGCACTTGACTGATCAGCTGTGGGCATCAGACTGGAGTGAGAGGAAGATTCCCCATAGGAAGGAAGGGGGCCAGCAAATCTCTGCCTAGACCACTATAGAAACCTGTTTTAAGAGGCCTGAACAGGCATTTCCTGATACAACAGTCTAAATTAACTAAGAAATAAAGGTAGAGTTTGGAAGCAAACATGGATACTTCTCTCCAATTTATTTTGCTGCCTGTCAACCTCCTTACCTACTTATGTGATGGTTGGCTTCCATCATATCTTCCTGGTCATAATGTGGGGGCTCCTCACTTCCTAGGAAGGAAGTCATGGACTCCTTTGAGAGTATATTTGAAGCTGTGGATTCTTGTAAGTGGGAAAGACAAAGGATAAGGGACAGAATCAAATATACAGGACATTTTGAATTCAGTGTTTTAGTACTTATTTATTTTTTTAAAATCTTTATTGTTGAAATTATTACATATGTCCCCTTTTTTTTACAATTGACCTCTTCTAGCCCACCCCCACTACCCTCCCCAGGCCTTCACCACTCTATTGTCTGTGTCCCTAGGTTATGCATATATGCATACAAGTTCTTTGGTGATCTCTTCCCACCCACCCATGCTTTTCCTCTGAGGTTCCACAATTTGTTTCTTGCTTCTATGTCTCTGGATCAATTTTGTTCATCGTTTTATGTTGTTCATTAAAGTCCACATATGAGTGAGATCCTGTGATACTTATATTTCTCTGACTGGCTTATTTTGCTTAGCATAATACTCTCCAGGTCCATCCATGCTATTGCAAATGGTAAGAGTTCTTTCTTTTTTACAGCTGCATAATATTCCATGGTGTAATTGTACCACAACTTTTTTGTATCCACTTGTCTACTGATGGGCACTTGGGCTGTTTCCAAATCTTACTTATTGTAAATTGCACTGCTATGAACATAGGGGTACATATATTATTTCTGATTGGTGTTTCTGATTTCTTTGGATATATTCCTACAAGTGGGATCACTGGGTCATATAGGAGTTCCATTTTTAATTTTTTTGAGGAAACTCCATTCTCTTCTCCACAGTGGCTGCACCAGTCTGCATTCCCACCAGCAGTTTCTGAGGGTTCCCTTTTCTCCACATCCTTGCCAACACTTGTTGTTTGTTGTTTTGTTGATGATAGCTATTCTGATAGGTGTGAGATGACACCTAATTGTTTTGATTTGCATCTCTCGGATGACTAGTGGCTTTGAGCATTTTATTCATATGTCTCTTGGCCTTATGTATATTTACTTTGTTTTAATGCATCAATAAGACCTTTGAAACCTATCCTTTAATACTCTAAAATCCTGGATGTGAGGTTATTACCCTTGTTCTCAACATACACGAGCCGTTGATTGTATGCAGATGTTTAATGCAGACTCAGTCAATCAACATGTAATGATATGGAGCAGAACAGATTAATGGTTAAGAGTATAGAACCAGCCTGTAAACCAAGTGCTCTGCAAGGTTTGGTGGTCATACCTGATTGCACACTGGTAAGTCTATAGCATTCTATGCCTATTATTGGCTCATCTCTGTGACACCTTATTGCAATACATGGTTTCTGACCTCAAGTATTTCCAGGGAGAGGTGAGGGAGGCAATACCAATGGAAAAATTAGGTAATGTAAAAAGACAACAAATGACTAGCTATTTGAATGTAGTACAACAAATATGTGCAGAGAGAGGACACTTCAACTAAACAGGAAAAAATGGAGAACTCAGAAATGCTCTGGCTGAAAGAGAATAGAAAAGAACATGAAAATTAGGAAAAGGCATGTGAAAAGATGCTAGGGTGGGAATAAGGCAGCCTGCAGAGGAATCCTAAATTAATGAGTGGGTACTGTAAGATAGGGACAAGTAAATCTGACAAAGTATAGAGATTCCTATTATTTTGTTGAACTGATTGTATAGAACCCTGAAAGCTAGTATGAAAGCTTTAAACTGTAGCTATAAAGAACCTGGGAGAACTATTTCAGATTTCCAAAAAGACCAACCTACCTTTTAATCTACTATGAAGCTCATTACCAATGGATGATCATAAATCTAGGAAGACATGGCCAAAGGAAAGAAAAGAGAAGTCTTTACCAATCGGGAGTTAAACTATGTCTCATTTAAGTCAGGAGCCATAGATACTTGAAAAGTTTAAATAAGAGTTTCAGCATATTTCTCGTGCTTAAAATGATTAATTGGTAATGATATTAACAAGTCAGGTTGTCAGCCTCCATGGAGAACTCCCACTGGATTGGAAGCTACATCCTGTAGCCTCCCAATTGGGATAAAAATTGGACTCAATAAGAAGAGGAAAGGAGAAATTAAATGTTATAAGCCTGATAGAAATGAGAGGGCATAGGCAATGAGAGTTGAAGAGCAAAAGGAAATTCAATAAGGGTAATGTAATAAGCCCTCTTGTCTGGCAGACATTGAAGGAGAGGACTCCCCCACCCAAAGGAGACAGGATGACAGAGTTGTCTAGAGATACTGATTATTAAAGGGGAGTTCAGAATATGTCCTGGATGAAATAGCTACAATGCCAAAAATGCCAGTGCTGGATACCAATGACACTCGCTGATACAATTATTCAAGTATCCACTCTACCTGAGCTGCATCTGTGTCTCTCGCTTCATAATTTTACTATTAACCTAGCCTGGTCCTTACCCTTGTGCCATCCATGTCAATGCTCAATTAAAAAAAATACCTTAGATTCTTGCACGTATCTATTACAGCATACTTTAGGGGGGGGGGGCACTTTTATTCAATGCTTGGTCTTTACAATAACTCTAGGAAGACATTAAGGCAGGAATTATTATCTACATTGTACAGATGAGGAAATTGAAGTGAGTTTCCCGAGATTCATTGTGAAGCTGGGACTTGAGGCTTCTGGTTCGGAGTTCTGCTAGCACAACTTTCTGTTTTCTCCAAGAGTAGCACGGGGAACAATGAGTATTCTTTTCCCTCATGTTCACAGTACAGGTCAGAGAGCAGGGCTCTGTGCTGCTAGCTATGTAGAATAAAGTGCTGTCATAGTAAAATCTGATCCTGGCATAAAGCTTTACACAGAGACATTTTTGCATAACAAAGTCATTCTTGTATCCTAGGGGAATTGTCTACAGTAATAGCATTTTGTTGATCTGGTCACAACAAGTAATCTACAATTAATAACTATATAATAAATGCTTTCTCTCTTGGCTGTTCATAAAATGTGGTTTCTAAAATAAAATTCATGTTGGTTTATTGTTTAATTATAGCTTTTAAAAATAAAGCAATCAATGGAAGAGTGTATTTTGTTGTAACTATAACTAAGACGGCAAAATATTCAGTTCTTTAGCAGGCCAACACTTCCAAAGTTAGCTTTTCTCTCAAACATTACTGGTCAACTCTTCTAATCTTATCCAGTCGGCATCTGTCACCATCCAACTATCACTCAATCAAAAAAATAACATAAAATAAAATTCTATGCAAACCCATTAGAATAAATAATTTTGGAGGTGGGAAGGAAATGTAAAGTTAACTATATTAGATAACATCTTTTAATTTCTGAAGTCACTTCAGATCATGAGTATTCTATAAATAATGGACTTTTGTTTTATTTTGTTTTGATAGCTCTGGTTCATACCAAGAATGAATATGGTTTACAGAAAAAAGGTCATTATAAGACTAAATAATTTGTATTTTTGTTTTCATTTGCTATGATGAAGTATAATTGGTATAACTTTCCATAGTATACTTACATTTAGAATTGAAAATAAGCAGTTAATCCTATTTTCTGCATACCTAGACAATTTTTGAGCAATGCTTATCAATTTCTCTTTTCAATAATCTTTCTCCAAAGTGCTCCACCTCTTTGTGTGTATGTGTGTATATACATGTTTTATATTTATCTGCATATGTACATATAGACATATATATGTGTATGTATGGTTTTTGGTAATATATTTGGCTTGACATAATAACAACCCAACAATTGGTTGAGAGAGTGGCAGATTATAAAATGCAGTCACCTTTCATTTAGTGAGAATTTTCTCATTGGTTTTAATTGGGTTTCAAAAGTAGGCTTGTTTCAGCCTTCATGTGGAAATGGTAATCATGAATTCAAGCTTAGAACAATCACAATACTTAAGATGACACTGACCCAGAGTGTCCAACCTGTGTCAAACACTGAATGTTGGGAAGGAATGGTGGAGTTGGGGAATTCCAATAGATGATAACCAGAAATGAGTTTGAGATGACAGTCTTGAGTCTATACTTTTAACCATTAAACCACACATGCTAGATGTCTCCTAAAGTTGCTCCAAATGGAACTACTTTCTGAGTCTGTGATTTTTTATTACTCTGTGCAGTTTAGGTTCAGTACTACCGAACACCTTCTTGCATTTAATGACGGTAAAAGGGAAGGTTTTTCTTCAGTAAGTACATGGAGTATAAGGGCAATAGGACAGGACCTCAGCACTACAAGGGACTCACACAGTGGCTACTTTTTCAAAGTCATTTTTAATGCCTTCTACTTCCATAAGCATGTTTCTCATATTATTAACCCAAGAATGATTGGCTATTAACCGTCAACAAAAATTGGGGAGAAAGTGAAAAGAGGATGTGGGTAGAGAAAGGGAGAGAAAGACATAGCCACCAAGAAAGCAGAAATTCACAGAGAGATTTAAAAAAATGTAGGGAGAAGAATCAGCTAAAAAATAAAACAACCATATATACATATGGATAAAAATTTAAGAGGATATTAATTCTGTACAGATGTTAAAAGCCTTATTGGAATTGGTTACATATAAGCACGTTAAGTTCCTCATCATATCTAACTAATGGCCCAAAAGTTAAGCTCATGATTTGAAAAGCTCCAATAGCTTAAGTTTGCCCTTACTGGCTTCCAACATTTTACATACATGGATTTACTGCCTTTTTCTGAATAAACTAAATCAAGTACTCCAGGGTCTCTGTTTTCTCAGACATTCTGGTCTAAAATATATCCCATTGATATAAGAGAATCATATATAGGCAAAAGCATAATTTCTGTCTCAGTAAAAAGCAGCTCAGATTAATAAAATAGGTTATTGAGTGGCTACTGTATTCCTTGCTCTGTGCAGAATGAGATATCAAGAGTCTTTAGGGGGATGCTGTGAAGCAATCTTTGCCCTTGAAGAGAAATCCTACTTTTTGGGAGGCAATTCTTTGCATAGTGCAGGTGATCCCAAGGTGTGGGCGCTGCCTTTTGTACTAACTTGAGACATAGCCAGAATGAAACTCATTTTGGTTTTTGTAAATTTCTTGGCTCCTGCTTCTTCACTGAGGGGTGAGAGCCTCAGCTGGAATGAGCTACCCTAATTCCCAGCCCTTCAAACTAACCACCAGACGATAACCACTCACAACAGATATTGACTTTTCATGCATAAGGACGCATTTTGTGTGCAAAACATTTCACAGCGTTCCAGGCACGGCTCACTGGTTGTTATTCCAGAAAGCATCTGTCTGAACCACTAATCAGGGTTTCTTAAACAAACTGCGTTAGGCATCCTTTACTTGGTTTTGCAAATTTCTTAGAGAAAAGGTACAAGACTTGAAAAGCGTCCATATCATTATCAACAATATTAACAAATATACACAGTATAAAAAGGCCTATGGGTAAGGGTCTGTTTTCTTCTAAGATTGATAGAGGTAAGTTTCTCAAATGTGTTTTTTCATACACCTACAAAAGACTCTTTGGTTACATAATTCTGGGGAATGATACATAAGGCATATCTCTCTCAGAAATGTACAGGCATGCCAGCATAAACTAAGGAACTAGCTCTATGACCTTGAGCTCACTTTTAGCTTTTAGACTTGGTCTACTTATCTGCCAAATTTAGGTAAAAGTACTTAGTACATCAAACAAGGTACAGAATTTGCAGTACAAGTGATGGTTGAATAGCTGTGAAAGCATATTAAAGTTTAGGAACAATGTAGACATATGTGTGAAGCACTTTTATATTTCTGAATCTGTACTTCAGACTAATTTTAACCATAGCTCTGAAGTTTCTTCTGTTGCCTGTAACCCTCAACTTCATAACAAAACATTTACTAAAGCAATAGTTACAGCTGGGAAGGCCCTTTAGACCGTGGTTAAGTTAGCCAGGATTTTTTCTGCTTTTGCAAAACTGAGACTGCTATTGATGTAAATCCAGAAGTGTAAATTGAATGTACATTCAGTTAAAGATTAGATAAGATTACCCCCAAGCAGTGGAGATTAAATATAATGTAGCTACTTTAGGAGGCTGAGCTCAGTGAAAAAAAAAAAATTACTCCATTTAATTATGTAACTGCCTTATATCTGACTTTTATGGTATACACCTCTGAGTTTAGAAGAAGAGAACAAGTTCTTGGCAAATCAAAATTCATGACATAACAGGCAGCTATATTGTATCAATTGACATATAGGGCTGTAAAAAGAAAAATATTGGCACATCCCCTTGTTTTCTTAAGATTTTTCCTTAAACATGTGTAATGATTGATGTTACTTGGTAGATTTGGGTTGTAAGACCTACATTCCAAATTACTGTGCCTGTTATTGGGTAAGTTGTCCACAGATCTACAGAAGGGCCTAATTATGGTCCAAAATACCTTGGATTTCCACTGTTCAATCAAGTCACAGTTAATAAGCATTTCTAGTTAGCTGATCTTTGCTGAAATCCAATCAACAACAACAATAAAAAATCTAGCTTTAGCCGCACAACATAAATATTTGCTAGATAATAAGCTAATGCAAATAATATACAACTATACTACTTTCTCACTAATCATGAGTAATTCTCAAATATTACTTAATCTCACCAATTTACTCCAAGACTTGTGAAATTATCTCCCTTGTATTTGTGAAATTTTTGTGATTCTTCTATGGTTTTATGATGCCCTGGTCTCTGGAGAGCCCAACTTAGAAACATCTTATTTTTCTTTTTTTCAGATAAAGGTAACAGTATTTGGAAAAGTGACATAGTCAATGTGTCAATGACTTTAAGAGGCAAGGGATCATGCATATTGGGTGGCGCAAGAGGGACTATGAAGAGGGTAGCATTTAATATGTGTCTTTTGATGGACATCTGTTGCTTAATTGTTGAACTTCTGCACCACCCTGCCTTTTCATTGGAGAAACTATTTCTCGGCAAGCTTAATTGTATGACTATGCTGGGATATTCAATCCCATGGCCCCTGCATTCATTTTGCCTTATGATCTATGCCAGCCGTGGGCAAACTACGGCCCGCGGGCCGGATCCGGCCCGTTTAAAATGAATAAAACTTAAAAAAAAAAAGACCGTACCCTTTTATGTAATGATGTTTACTTTGAATTTATATTAGTTCACACAAACACTCCATCCATGCTTTTGTTCCAGCCTTCCGGTCCAGTTTAAGAACCCATTGTGGCCCTCGAGTCAAAAAGTTTGCCCACCCCTGATCTATGCCCAACTGTTCATAGTGCCCTACTCAGATGATCTGGCTGGACTTTTCAGTATCTTTCTTTGGACATTTGCAAAATTTCGAACTAGAAAATCAGAGGCCTTACCTCAGGGGTCAAGGAGTTGAAAGGAAATGAAGCCAAAGCTGTTGGCAGTCCTAAACCCTCTGCCTCTTTCTAATGTTTTCTTCTAATAACACATGGTTAAGCTAAGAAGATATAAGCCAGGCAGCGAGATATGCAAGGGGGTAGGTCAGAAAGAGTGTGACAGTGAACGTGAGAGACATGGGGCATGATGACATCATCTGAATTGGTGGACCCAATGAGTCACAGACTCATACAAACTGTATTTCTAGTTATGTAATTTACTAAATGCCCTTTGGGTTCATCTGAGCTAGTTTCAATAGTGTTTATTTTGGTTACAACTGAATGATAAAGCTGTTGAGATATTTATCAATTGGATAATTAGATGATAGTTATAGGCAGAGTAGAGGAAGCAAAGGCACTGAAATGAAACAAAACAAATACATGAAGTGTGTTCAGGAAATAGAATCAAGGCCAAGATCGCAATACCCAAGGGGCAGTTTTACTTCTCTGATCATCTAATTGTAATTAATATCTTCCAGGTCTGTGTCCTCCACCTGTGTTGGAACAATGCCTTGAGTGTGTGAGGAACTTAATATAAGACTGCTAAATGGATATGTTCTGGAAAGAAATAGTTAGATAAAGGTTGCTTTGTTAAGACTATCTTCAGATTCTGGAAGCTAAGATGGAAGGATTTACAACAATTAAAAAAATACAAAGGCTTTAAAATTAAACAGATATGGATTTACATTCTGCTCCCTTCGTTCACTAGTTTTGTGAACTTGGATGGTTTCATTTGCCTTTTCTATGGAGTGAGCACAATGAAATTCAGACTCAAAGGGTTGAGTATAGTGTGGGTTATATGACATAATCTATATAAAATGCTTCTAGAAATGCCTGGCTCATAATAAGTATTCAAAGAAAAGTCTATTGAAATTCTATTTTTCTTGAGAAGTGGTCTTCCAATCCATTTGGCAAAATAGGAATTCTTCTCAAAATAGGAGATCTTTGTTAGATGGTCACTGTGTCTTTGCTTAAATATATCTAGTACTAGGTAGACTCTGCTTCTTTTCCCACATTTAACCACTTGAGAGCCTTATTATTTGCACTTCAGCTGTGGAGCCATACAACTATCAATCATGACAAATGTTGTAGACATTTAAACTGGACAGTGACAGGGTCAGCATGGGTTTGAGTACTATCAGTCCTTCTCTTGGATGTTGTTAAACAGGTGAAGGAATGGAGATTTTTGAGGATAGTTCTAGGGTTATTTTTTCCCTAAATTGAAAAAAAAATGTTTAGATATATAATTTTAATTTATATGCAGAGTATAGATCGTTGAAATTATACTTTGTCATAAATGAGAAAGAAAAAAATACCACATATTTTTATTTTGTTCAGTCAGTTCTCTACAAGTTAGTAGGATTTTCTTGTAGATTTTATGAAAGAAAAAATTCAAAGTTTTTATAATGACCTAGAAATTTCTATATGATCTATTCCCTCTCTCTGACCTCCTCTCCAACCATACTTTCCCTTTCTCACCTTACTCCAGCACTGGCCTCTTGCTGCTTCTCATTTCTTAAATATCACCTTTTCCATGAGGCCTCTTCTGATAACCATTTTAAACATGCAACTTGTAGCCCTTTCTCCTTCTTCTTTCTCATCTATTTCTCTTTGGTTTCCATTGAATGGCTCAACTCTACATGTTATACAGATCCTTTAATATGTTTCCTGTTTAACATTCTGTTTCCCTTTGCTAGAATGTCAACTGTACAAGGCTGCAGCTCTTCACCTTATTATTCATTTTTGTGTTCCAAGAATCTAGAATAGTACCTGTTTATAGCAGGTCTTAAGTGCTTATTGAATGAATGAATGAATGAATGAATATGTGCACACATGAAAGGAGGGGGAAGGAAGAGAAAACTATGTTTTACTATGGGAGCACTTCACTCACCTGTGATGAGGGATGAATTCTGCCTTGCAGAGATATCACTGAAGGGGTTAGAAACAGGCCTCCCCAGGATGAGCCACTTTGGTATATGGATTACTTTGAGTTGAATACAAGACCCTGAAGGCTTATGAGAAACTTCTACCCTTCTCTTAACTACCTAGAAGAATCTAAATTGGAGGTCCTGCCTATATTACCAGAAATAACTTTTTTTGAAAATATATTTTATTGATTTTTTACAGAGAGAAAGGGAGAGGGACAGAGAGTTAGAAACATTGATGAGAGAGAAACATCAATCAGCTACCTCCTGTACACCCTCAACTGGGGACGTGCCCACAACCAAGGCACACGCCCTTGACCGGAATCGAACCGAGGACCCTTCAGTCCGCAAGCTGACACTCTATCCACTGAGCCAAACCAGCCAGGGCCAGAAATAACCTTTTTTATGACCGATGTATATGGCTGGGAAAACTTGTAATTACTGAACATCTGCTCTTTTATCCTCCTGTGAATGACCTTTCTCCCCTCTGAAGCCTCAGGGCTCTTGCCTAATTTTTTTGGCTTAGTATGTTATGTAATCCATTTTAACCTTTCTGTCTGTGAACTTCTCATGTATGTGGGGTCTCCGACTCTCTCATACATATGTATATAATTAAATTTGGCCACTTTCTCCTATTAATCTGTCTCATGTTGACTTAATTATTATACCAGTTGAAAGAATCTAGAATAGTAGAAAAAAATGTTTCCTACCCCATCATAGGACCATGAAAAAGAAAGAACAGAAGGGGATATCTCAGAAAATGTACCCAGAAGGCTTGAGCAGTAGGGAGATTAGGCTCAGACTTGATGCGCAAGGGGAGCGGAATGGTCAGCAGAAAGGAATGTCTGATTTTCCTCATGAGAGTGTCAATATAGTCCTTCATTTTCAAACCAAATCACCCCCACCCCAAAACTCTGGGAAACTGTTTATTGCCTTCACTATCTGATAAGCATAGACAGAGAACTCCCCGAAACACCCCCCCGCCCCCTTTGAAGCCCTAGCAAAGCTCGGAGCTAGGGCCACCTCTGTTTGTCCAGACAGTGGTAGCTGAAACTACTCCCCCATTTATTATTATGTAAATCCTTGCTGATGGGCTAGTCTGCTTGTTACTAGGGGGTCACCTGCCTAAGGGCTATGCTATGGGTGCATCCCAGATGAAAAAAAGCTTGGTGAGGACTGAGCAAGGAGGAAGTCCTTCGGGACTTGCCGCCTGGTCCCCCTATATTGCAAAATTATCTCGTGTCTTTTTCTCTCATTTGCTGTGCAGCTCCTCTTTCAGATACCAAACCCTACTCCACGCAGAACGTGGAGGGAGTCTTACTCAACACAAAACCAATAAACACAAACATCAGTTTGTGCACCTCACTTGCTTCCTCTGAACAAAAACATTTAGACTAGATCTTTGGGTTGCTACTATCAGAGGCCTCCCAGGAAAATGACTTGGAAACATTTATTGGAAACATTAGTCATACTTTGTACTCTTTGTATTACAGACTACTCCACTTGCTTGTCCAACATTCCTTACTACTATATAACTTTCATCTTTGTCGCCTGTGTGCTATCAAGAGTTTAATCTAGAAGTTGCTACAAACTAGATTGCATGCTTCTCTTTTATTCACTGGAGCTTCTAACATGCCATTGAGGATACAGAAGCTGCTTTGAGCATAGAGCTGGCAGATTAATAATCAATATTTTATAAGAGTATAATTGATTTATTGTATTCATTTTGCTATATGTCACAGAGTGTTCATTTGGAAAGAAAGAAATACTTTCAGGGCACAAGTGGGCAAAAAATCCAATGATTATTTCCCAAAGGAGCATGACTTTATATTTTGCCTTTCAATGTAAAAAAAACAACACAAAAACAAACAAACAAACAAACAAAAACATATGGCATAGGATGGGCTTCCTCTGACTATACACCACCAGCCTTCCCATTCTCAGACATCAGTGAATCTCTAATGGACATTGGGGCCAATCCCTCCCAGTTGTTCCTTCTGTGCTCTTTATTGCTTTGTTCTTTAAACCACAAGAAAAACAACAACAACAACAACAGCAACAAACAACCGAGACCTTTAAGAATTCTGCACCTTGTGTTTGATACTCAGAGCATTTTAGGAGGCCAATGCATCAGTCAAATTAATTGACCAGTGCTTAGCCAAAAAAGTATTTTAGAAGAATCTCTGTCACTCTTTTCAGTTTTACCCTCAACCAACTTCCAAGTCTCAAACCATCTACGGAAAAAAAAAAAAAAATTGCTGGGTACCTTAAAAAGAACAGAAATGCAGTAGGTGAATATACCACTAACTATTTCTCATGCCTAATTATCCAGAAATCTATAGTAGTGTCATGCGTATTTGCTTCAGAAGCTATTTGCTCTTTCAGACTTCCCAATTCAAAAGCTGACTGTGTATGAGCTTGCCCTTGTTCTCTGCTGCTGCTTTTCTCAGGTTATAGCTCTTCTGCTTTTTAAGTTTCATTTCCTCTTTTATGTATTATGTCTTTTTACCATTTGGTCTTCAAGTACCCCCCCCCCCCCAAAAAAAAAAATGTGTGTGTGTGTGTGTGTGTGTCAGTGTCAGTGTGCCTGTCTGAATCCTGCAGTAACTGAGCAATTTAAGTTTAATAGAATTTCAAACTTGCCTTTGGAGATAGGAGCAGTTTTCTTGGGCAAAGAGGAAGAAATATAGCTTTAATGAAGCAGAGAGATAGTGCCAGTGAGAAATAAGATGCTTCAATTTACAAGTTTTCTAATATATATGTCCAAAATTTGTCCCCAAAATTATTTTCATCAATGCTGCATATCCCATAATTGACAAAAGAAAAGCAAAACAGGGAAATTTTTTTTTCAAAATAATATCGTGATTGGAATATACCTCAGGTTGCAGTTTTGTTTTGCTCATATAAAGCACTAATATGGCTCATCAAAAGAGGAAAATGGTCTGATGTTAATCCATTTTTATAGAATTTCAAACAATTTAATAGCTGTTGAAAGAAAGCAGTATTTTGATGAAATAACAAAGATAAGATTATTACGGAAAGAAGAAAGAGAGGCTACCAATGAGAAATTACAAAGGCCTTCATAAAAAAATATGACCTACAGTATTTAGAATATTATAGTAGACTAGAAGCCCATTGCACAAAGATTCACGCAATAGGCCTTCATTCCCCTGGCTATTGGCACCAGTTTTCCACCGGCACCCAGGACCCAGGCCTTTGGTCTCGACACAGCAAGGCTTGGCTTTTCTGCTGCGGCTGCGGCTGCAGCTGCAGTGGAGAAGCCAAGCCTCTTCAGTCTTCAGTCTTCAGTCTTCACTCAGGCTGGAGCCTTTAGTCTTCCCTCCATGCCTGCATATGCAAATTATCCACCATCTTTGTTGGCTTAATTTGCATAGTTGCTCTGATTGGCTGGTGGGCATAGTGGAGTGACACCAATTTGCATGTTTCTCTCTTATTAGTGTAGCTGTTTTGGTCCCAGCACATGGCAGATATTTAGTGAAAATTTGGAACAAAGGAATGTGAGAATGAAAGGAAGGAATGAAGGAGGAATGGAGGAAGGAAAAAAGTAGAGAAAGGAGGGGAGAGGGAGAAAAGAAGGGGAAAAGTGGAAGGGGATGAAAAGAAGGGGAAAATTTTGTTTTTAATTCCAGTGAGCTGTTTCAGTTTGTAAAGTGAAGCATTCTGTTGCTTCTGGAAGGAAACCCTTCAAGAATAATTTGTCAGTAAGCAAATTCTGAAACTGCAGTCCACTGTAGTCCTTCTGAGTCCTTCTTTATCATGTTCCAAACATCTCAGCATCTGACCCACTAGTTGTAAAATTGGGCCCCCAGCCTGGAGACTATGCAAGGAATCAAAGGTGAGGTACATTATGTACCAGAAGGGTCTGGAATAAGATCTGTACACATTATTTCTTTCCCATTGGTGGACCCCACAGTCAGGAAGCTGTGCAATGGAAGAACATTGACTTTGAAGTTCACTGAGTTTGAATACAAAATGTTAGTGGCATACTTCTACTTTGTTGGCCCCCAATTTCCATGAGACATCTGTGAGAACATCTTCCCTGTCCTCTCCCTCAACCATTACCCAATGTTTTCCAAAAACTGTGTCACTTCTCTGGGGAAAACAAGACTCCTGTGGGTACACTCCTCTCATGGAGTTCTCTCCTGCTTTTGGACCACTTTCTCTCAGGGGTGCTCTTGTCTGCTCTCCAACATGCTGTGGGGACAGAGGATTGCGGTCATCCACTGTGCCAGCGACCAGGTGTGGCAAAGCAACATCTCATTCGCTGAGTCTGTTATGACTGCACATCCAAGCCATGCTCTCTGATCTTACTTTTAGGGTTTCCATTGATATCTGCTATACAGGCCTTGGGTGAATCACTTAGCTGAAAAAAATAAAATAAAAATGAATTTTTGACTATAAAATATTGCGAGGAAAAAAATAAGACAATGGCTATATAATTCTTAATGATACATCATATATCCTTTATAAGTGACAGCTGAGCCTTCTTTGTAGTCCTAACCATGACTCTTTTGTAGTCATTAGTCAGTAAATAAGTGTGAATTCACTGCTATCAAATATGGTGCCCATGATTAAATCAGGTAGAAAAGCAAGATTTTAAAAAATGTCCTTCTGTTCTTAATTGCTTTTTTTTCCATACTTACTCTAAACTAACTCCACAGACCTGAAGCAATATAGGAAAAGCTAAGTGTTAATTTAGGCACTTTTTGGTGACGTTGATTAATGTAGAGCGATATTACTCACTAATTACAGACAGAACCCCCTCATTTGAACTCAATAACAGTTTTAATTAAAATTCTTAGTATCCCAAATCATGGCTTCCTTAACCTGGTTTAATTATTTTGTGGGTCTTGCCCATGACCTTGCATTAATTTGCATGGTGCTAAACATGTTTCTCTATTTGTCTGGCTATGTGCTATTATGGGAGAATTTCACATTTCAGCTGAAATCAACATTAACCAAAGGTGCCAGCTGATTAATTGGGCTTAAAGATGTGTCACACATGCACTTAAAATGCAAATAAATGGTGGATTTTAATGGTGAATATTTAATAATAATGTGGACTATTTCAGCATGTTCATAATTTTTAGCAAAATAATGTGAATTTGTTAGCTATATTCACTTAAATGTTGCAATATCAGAAGGCAGTCTTCTTTTAAGGATCTTGCAAACTGTTATTTCAAGATTGTGTACAAATCAAATAGCGGGTTTAAAGCAAAATTTAAAATGAGCACACCTCATTTTAAAATTTAAAATAGAGCTGCAAACTTATAAGCAATTTTACTTTAGGGATTTACTCTGCAGATATATAAAACATGTACAAGAAAGTTTGACACAGAATTACTCGTAATAAAGAAAACCTAAAATTACCTGAATGTCTGTCAATAGCTGCATCTCTACAAGAAGGCACATATGTAAGTACATTCATGAAATCATGTTTACAGTACACTGTGCAGCAGTGAAGATGGGTTGGGTTGCAAGGCTGAGAAAACAGCTGATGCTTGTTATAAAGAGATAATTTATTTACCCAAGGATGCAGAACTCAAGGAAAGTTAAGCAATAGCAGAGGGGAGAAAAAGGCACAGACCGCCTTAGTGTGCCTACTCCTTGCTCTAGGTTCCCTATAAGAAAAAGCCTTTTGGATCATAATCAAGAAGCTGAATTCTCACTTTGCTGACTTTGTATACCCTGGATTCTATTGCCATTCTAAAAGAACTTAGACTAATAAACCATAACTTCGTGCATAATGTTTAGAGCATTGGTCCTACTGGTCTTTATGTTAGCACCAGCAAGACCACCTCCCACTAAAGGAACAAAAAATAAATACTTGTTGCCCAGATGTCTTTGTCCAATTTTCCTGCATTGAGTATTCTAGGGTCCCAGAAATCCTGACTCCCTAAAATTATTTTAAAAATGAAATCAGAAAGAAAAAAAAAGGCATAAGCAAATGATAAAACAGTACTGATAGTATGAACTCCTTAGTCTTCTATTCATTGCAGAACGAGCAGAAGAAAATATATGAAATCACTAGCAAAGTAGAACTTCTGGTTAGTGAGTCCATACTGTTATATTTTCTTTCTTTAGTTTTTCTGTATATTCCAAGTGTTCTTTAAAAAGTTACACATGCATGCCTTATTAATGGAATTTTGAATTAAAGTTAGCATAGGTAATCAAATCATTCTAGTCCTTCACAAGGGTTCATGAAATAGAGTCAAAAATATTAAAACCACTGTTTCTTTTGAAAATGATTTAAAAAAATCTTTATTCATAAAATTTTACAATTGACCTAAATCAATATAGTGGGCACTCTAATTTTCCTGACTCAACACTGCTCCCAATTCCCTTCTCCTTTGCTTGCCTTTTTTTAGAAAGTGTTTAATATTTGCTTTCCTGGCCTCCTCTTAATTAAGTAGTGGCTCCATGACCCAGTACTGAGCAAGGTGACCTAGTGAAACTCTGCTGGGAAGGATGTTGGAGAAACTTTAGCTTTCCCGAGAAAAGCAAGCAGACTCCCTTTCTTGCTCTTGACCTCTTCTTTCCTGTCTTGAGTGAGGATTCCATGTCTGGGTTGTGGTAGCTATTTTGTAATAGTTTGTAAGTCAAAGTGTTGAGGCAAAAAGCCATTAGCGTAGGATGAGGGAGTGGGAAGGTTACAGGTACCTGTATACCTGATGGCATTACTAGTCTATGGGACCAATGTCAGGGGCCAACTTCCAGACTCCTTGGGTAAGCAGATTAAATGCATTTAGAATTGAACTTTTGTCAGGTAGCTACTCTATTGCTTACAGTCACTGCTTTTCAAATTTACTGCTTAGAAGAATCACAGGGTTATTGTTCAAAATACAATTTTCTAGGTCTCTCCTTTAGAAATTCCATTACAGTAGGTTTGGGATGAGAGCCAGCATCTGTGTTTTGAACAAATATTCCAGGTGATCCTTAGGTCAGTGGCTCTCAGACATGCATTTGGTAAACAAAACATTGTCAATTATCTAGAAGTAATTGGCTTTAGTCTTCACCCGGTGTTTGTCATGGCAGCCCAAAGGTAAACGAGTAAAAATATAGCGCTGAGAATTTTTCACAGGTGCTTCTAATTACCTTCCCTCCTCTGGTGCCTGGGTCCCTGCCACCTTGACTTGCTCTCTCCCACCACCATCCATCACCTTTCCCATTTTTTCTCCCTGCGGTCTTTCCTCTTGCCTGCTGGAATGATCACTTCCCCTGGAATATCCACCTCTCATGTGTCACTTTCTCACTTTACAACTCCCCTTCAATCCTTCTGTTTCTCTTTATCCTATGACTGACTCTCCCCGAGAAGCCATTTGCGGTCCCCTATTATGAAGAATTCCCTATAAAAATAAATTTATATTGTGCTGTGTTTGGGAGATAAACTTGATGGGGTAAACAGCTGTACAAAGCAGCTCTGTGCAAACAAGTTTAAAGCAGAATCCAACCAGCTGCTCAGCATGAACCCTCTGAGAACTGAGATCAGCTGTTGTAGTAACCAACAGTTGCCCTACAGAAAGCCAGGCTTGCTGGGAGAGAGATGAAAAAACAGTATCGCCAGGTGATCAAAGCAGGGGTAGTGAGTGAAATGTGTCCTGTCCAAAACAGGATGCTATGATGATAATTTTTCTTTACTCACATTGGCTTATTTCATCAGGAGCAAACCAAAATTACGTGAGGAACTGCTTTGTTGAAAGGAGGACATGACAGTGGTTTGGCACTTTTGAGGCATTTTGATGCGTACGTATTCTACCTTTGGAATTAAACATGAGGTTGATGGTAGAAATTAAAATCACTCCCATTTTAGGAGGTCATAGGCATGTACATTTCTGATAAAACATCTTCAAATTCTACTTGGAGATTCCTGAAGTTTCATGTTCTTCCTAAAAAGGGTGTGTGTGTGTGTGTGTGTGTGTGTGTGTGTGTGTGTGTGTGTGTTTAAGATGAAAATTAATATATATTTGATGAAAAATATCATATATATCAAGAATTGACACCTGGCTGGTGTTGCTCAGTGGTTGGGCATTGACCTATGAACCAGGAGGTCATGGTTTGATTCTTGGTCAGGACACATCGATCCTGACCAAGGAGGGCAGGTTGTGGGCTCGATCCCCAATAGGGGGCATGTAAGAGGTAGCCGACCAATGAATCTCTCTCATCACTGATGTTTCTAACTCTCTCTCTCCCTCTCCCTTCCTCTCTCTGAAATCAATAAAAATATAAAAATAAAAGAATTGGTTTGGACTTTAATGGTTTCTAGTCCAGCCACTGGAATGTGCAGTTGACCTTGGGGAAAGAGAAACCAGATTTCCAAAAGCAAGCAAACACACTAGATAGTCTGTCTTTCCTGAGTTTCCTTATGCAGAGCTAAAATCAGCCTCTTTTTATCTTCCCCCCATCAGGCTTCTTCTGGTCAAACAGAATAAGCCAACCTTTGTCTGTGAAGCTTTTAAGCCTTCCTTTGAAGCAACTAATCTTTATACTGCAATACACCAGTCTTCCTTATTCCAAACTAAACCTTGCTGATGGCTTTAATCAAATTTCTTAAGTCATGAATTCAGTTCCTTCCAGCATACATCATTTGAACAAGTTCCAGTTTATTTCACTTAAAATTTAGGGCTCAGAATTATGTGAAATATGCAAATTGAAGTTTGATAAGTATAGAATAAAATGTGATTATTATTATCCTATATTTAATATTATATGGATGTTAATCCCAACCATTATTGATTTGTGAATTCAAAGATGATTTATTATACTGTCAATTCACATTTAGCATTTTAACTATTCTTAATAACTAGTTTTCCTCCAATATTGCATATTACTCCACCACATCTCTAACTTTGCCTAGATTTGTGGGACTAAATATTGGCTCACACTTTTAGGGATTAACATTAGCCCTGTTAAATTTTTACCTCATTATATTCAGCGCATATATTCAGATTTCTATGAATCCCAGTTCTGCCATTTGACATGTTTTCTACTCTCCCATCTTCAGGTCATCAGAAAATTGTAAAATTATTATTTCTATCAGTTTCTCCATTAAATTTCCAGACCTCTGCTAAACTAAGTTATCACCTTAAAGACAAATTTTGAAAAGTACTTCATCCCCCTCTTGCCCCACCCCCTGCACCTTACATGAGGATTCTTAAGTTGCTTTATAAAAATATAATTTAACCACATCTCTGGCTTTCATTGGTAAAGGTATAGCTCTGTAGAGCACACATGTTTTGGTAAGACAAGACAAGGTAACATAAGACAGAACAAAAGCATTGCTTGTTATATTGTACAAAGTCTCCATATAAAGTTTTTTTTTTTTTCTTTTCAACTGAATTGAGCAAAAGGAAAAACTGAAGAAAAAGCAACAAAATGAGAGCTGTATGCTCCATGAAATGTCACCCTTTCCTCACTGCTAGAAGGCTCAAAACAAAAGTTTGTAGTAATTACTTATAGTTGTTATTTGCATAGATGTTTTGATAGTTCTTCTCTTGATATCACCCTTTATCATTTTTCTTTTTATTATTTAGTTGTTTATCATATTTTAAACCATGTAAATATACCAATAAAATGAATGAGTTTGCATATTGTTATAGTTGTTAAATGAGAAAGAATTAAGACATAACTCACTTCTGTCTTTATAACCTTTCTGGTAGTTAATCTTAGTCCATTAGCATCCTTTAGGTCTCCATAGTCAGCTTCTCCATAGCCCATACTTCTTCTTTTGTTAAATATGTCTATATTCACAATCTCCATTTCCTTGTCTCACACGAACTCTTCAAATAGCTCCAAGCCACCTTTCTTCCTAATAACATCACTAAGCGGTGCTTGTAAAGATCACAAATGGCCTCGTATGATTAAATCCAATAGTTACTTCTCAGTTGACATCCTACTTAACTCCTCTTTGAACACACAAACATTTTATTTCCTTATTGCACAAAGCTGATTCCTTTTGTCAGGATTGTGTTTCTTTCTTTTTGTTGTTGTTGTTGTTGTTAATATTTTTATTGATTTCAGAAAGGAAGGAAGAGGGAGATAGAAACATCAACAATGAGAAAGAATCATTGATTGGCTGCCTCTTACATGCCCCACACTGGGAAGTGAGCCCACAGCCCAGGCATGTGCCCTAACCAGGAATTGAACCATGACCTCCTGGTTTATAGGTTGTCACTCAACCACTGAGCCATGCTGGCTGGGCAGGATTAAGTTTCTTTCCCAACTTCACCTAACTGGTTATTACTGTAATTTAAACCCCAGCTCATTATACTTTAACTATATCCATTGGCTTTTTTCATCAAACAACTTATCAATATAGAATATTTTTATTGGTGCCTTACTAAATTATACATTTCATAACACAAGAAGCTTGCCTATATTCCTTACATCTGTATTCTGACTAGCCTCAAATGGCCTCTGGAAGACAGTGGGTACTCAATAAATACATGCTGAAAGAAGTAGTAAAACATAACTTTGACTTTATCAAAAAACTTTGAGTGAACCTTATCAAACTATAAAACACTTACACATTGCCTTCTTTTTCTCTATACCAAAAGAAGAAGCAAGAATTTCCGGTTATCTAGTTATGATGATTAACATGCATGAAGCTTAGTTAAAAATGATGTTGATGTTTTCAATGTCAGTATGTAGACTTGGTTAAACATTAACAGCTTTCATAATTCTTTCTCATATATCAACTAATTTGAATATAACATTAACATGACAAAATAGTAATATAGTCTTGATTTTTCAGATGAAAAACAAACAATGATTGGAACAATTAAATTATTTACCAAGAACATTCCATTGTCTAGACCTGCCTTTTGTATTCTTGCTCAGGAATGATAGGAAAATCCATGAATATTCATCTTAAATATAGTCACGTTGTTAAACTAGCTATGTGACTTAGGCGAATTTATACAATTCAATGAACTTCAATTGCATTGTTTATCATATTATAACCAAAAGATCATCCTCACCAATTTTTCGGAGATTATAGGTTAATTTTTTCTATAAGGAAATAAATGTAAAATCTCTTTGACAAATAATAAAATCTGTAGAACTACATATTAATATATGAAGCCCATTACTATTTATAAAAAGGGACTGAGGTCTAGAATGGCTCTCAGAAAACTGCCTGAAAAAAAATGGTAAAAGTAAAGTAACAACAGCTGAAGCCACCACAAGCTCATCACATTTCTGCTGCACATATCTATTATAAATATTATCATTTTTCTTGAGACTAGTAAATTATAAATTCCCTAATAAGTAAATGTGAAGGACTGCTACTTTGTGTTTTAACAAACACATAAGAATAATTAAACCTACATGGTCTGGAGAGAAAGAAAAAAATGATAGAAAATAAAGATTTGGAATTTATGTTTTGAGAGTTGGACCATTGATCATATCTTTTAAGCCAATCACTAATTTGAGTTTTAGCTTTAACACACCAAGAAGATATCTATCCCTAAATATATGCGTTTCAAACTAAATATTTTATTTTCTTCTGTTACACACACACACACACACACACACACACACACACTGTGATAATCATCTGGAACTTACTATTCTCATAATATTATTTATTTATTCAAGATATGAAAATTTACTTTCCCACAATTAGCTTGGCAGTACTATTTGCTTGATGTAGATTATTTTATGAATCTTTGCTTGTATCTCATTTTTGAAAACAAAATTCATAGACTATGATACAAGTTCAAATTCTAGGAAAACCAACTTATTCATATAATTTTGTCTTATGTTCCTCTTACTAATGTGCTAAAACACTTTTTTAGAATGATCATCTTCAAGTGGAGGCCCTGGTGACTTCTGGGAAGTGGATGCATTGAGGGACTTTGGTTTTGGGTCATGTTTGATGTTGGGGAAAAACTTGCAGTTCATATTTTTGGGAAAGGTACCTAAAGGGAAACACTTGCATTTACTTCCTCTCTACCTTGAATACGATGCTCCAAAATCTGAAAATAAACTAGCTCAGGGGCTGTTTCATGCTGCCTTTTCACATAGATAAAGACAGGTACTTCCTGCACAACTAGGCTTTGACTAGTGCCCAGTGAGGCAGGAGTACTGGTGAGAACACTGCCTAGTTTTATTTACATCTAGGCTGGAGGGAACCAATAGCTCAGAGCCAGCATGGGGACAGTCATAATAAAAGTAAGACGTAAGAGCCATTTGGCTTTTCCTCTGGAAATATTACTGTAACAATGTAGCTATAACAATGTAACTAACAATGACTGGTGGGAATATGCTCACATTTCACAAGCAGTAATAAGGCTGAATAGTAATGAATCATGAACAAATGAGGTACTATTTTTACTTCTCACAACTCAACAGTTCCTACCTGTCTGAAGCACTTACTGATAAAATATACCTAATGCCTCTTATTACATTAGAGCTATCACATTTATATTATAATATGGACTAATTGTTCACATTACTTTGTTTAGGAGTCCAAATTCTGTCACACACACCCATGCATGCGGGCGCACACACACACGAAAAACTGAAGTCCTTCATAAATGTAGCATGTCTTCTAGTTCCTTGGATGAATTCACTTACTTATTCATTCATTCATCTAATCATCCATCCAGTAGATAATTTTGAATACCTGTTATATGCTAAACACTATACTTAAATGTTTTGCATAAAAAAAGATGAATACCAGTCCTAACAGAGCCTGAAGTTTTGGAGACAAATAAATAAGCAAAAGATGGGTATATATGTCAATGTGGTCTCTCTTAGATGCAATGAGGCTGCATAGCACCAAACTTTGTTCAAGATACTCAAAGAAGGTTTCCTGAGGAAGAGGATATGGGGAACTGAAGCATGAGTAGAAGTTATTCAAGCAAATATTTCAGAACTATTTAAGAAAGAGGAAACATTGTGTGTGATGGCTTGTCAACAAGGTCTACTGTAGAATCTTAGAGACATGCATTGTGGCTGCAGTGTGGAGAGCAGGTGGGAAGAAGAGGAAGAGAAGATGGGATAGGAGAGGAAAGTTAGGAGAAGGGTAATCTAGGTCATGAAAGTCTGTGTAGGACAACACAAATCTCTTGCAATTCACGAGGCCTTGAACAAATTATTTAACCATTACTATCTTTATATTCTCAAATCTACAATGGATCAAAAAATTTAAATGGCATACTTTCACGTCAGGATTTGCTGCCTGGACCTCTGACATCAAATGTACCAAAGCTCTGTGTATCATATTTTAGCTTTTTGTACTTATAAATAAATTAAATTATACATTATTTTTTCCTCAATATCTCTAATATGTAAAATGTGGACCTATCTGTGCTTTTACTTTTGTCCAAAGAATGTTGATTAGAATATTTAGTTTAGAGAGGAAAGGCTTAAGGGAAATATATCTTTTTCGAATATGTGAAATCCTGTCATTTTAAGATATAATGAGATTTCACTGCCCTTGAGGGTATAAGGAGGATATATAGATCAAATTTACAAGTAAGTAGATTTCAGTTCAACTTAAGTTTTGAATAATTTGTAATATTGTCAAGTGCAATAGGCTACTTCAAAGATAATGAACTTTTCATCATGGAAAGTGTCCAAATAGAGGCTAGATGACCGTCTAGTAAATATATAATAGGTAGATATCAATAAAAAAAATTAACTTCAGAGGTAAGTAGAGAATGGCACAGCCATATAACAGAATCCCAAGCAGCCCCATGAGAGCCTGTGGCCACTATGAGGTCCTCATTCCTTTGGTTCTACTCAAGTACAATGTTTATTACCCTCCTCATCTCCCCGACAATTGTAAAGAGTTTGAGACTTTCTGCCATGATGTATTTTAAACATTACAGAATCCATAAAGTGCACAAAGTGGGTTTAATGGAGAAGATGCAGGCAGGAAAACCTACCAGTGGTACCATAATTATCACTCATTTTGTTGTGCTCCAATGATATGTCTTACTTTCAAAATATAAATTTCATCTGTGTTAAATGGTTTAAAATTAGCAGTGGCTTCACATTGATACTGAAATATGTTAAGAACTGTCTGGAAGAAATATCTTACCTCTCTTCTGAACTGGAGATTGACCACACTGTGCCATGAGGTGCTCTCGTCAGCCACAGGGTACAGTAACTGTTATGTACACCTACTTTTTGTCCTCTTCATGATTCCTGCTGGATTTTCAATAATGCATTTTAGGTCAGATTCAAAGTTATATGACTGGTTGTCAATGTGACTTGAGCTGTTTAGGTTTCTGGACCACTTTAAAACCTCTGAAAAGAGGAAAATGTAAATTAGAAAGAAGGGAGGGTTAGAGAGGAATGTAGCCCTAAGGAAGGGCAAAGGCTTGAGAGAGAGAGAAGCATTAGTTGAGGGGTAAGGGCAAAGATATCTCTTCCCATCATGAAAAATCTAAGGGCAAGTTAATAGGTGGACTGTGATGAGAAAGACGAGTGCAAATCAGTTAAGAACAAACGTTGGTTTTTATATTTATACTAGAGGCCCAGCACACAAAATTTGTGTGAAGGTATGGTGCCTAGGCCTGGCCTGCAATCAGGGCCATCCTCCAGGGCTGCCTGCAGCTGGCCCCACCCGCCACCACCAGCCACTCCTGGTTCCCCATTCACCATCGGGTGATTGGAGCCTGATGGCCAGGGGAAGGGACCGGGAGGTCGCCTGTTCCAGCCCACTCACTGGCCCCACCCCTGCCCCCACCACAGGTTACCCTCTGTGTGTGGGGTGACCAGTGGGGCAGGAGACTGGGCTTGGTGCCACTCACGTCCCCCACCGCCCACCCCCAGTTACCCATTTGCCATTGGGCAATCAGAGCCTGGCGGCCTGGCAAAGGGACACAGAGGTAGTCAGTGTGCCTTGTAGTGACTGGTTGAGCGGTTGTTCTGGTCGTTCTGCCATTAGAGTCAATTTGCATATCATCCTTTTATTATATAGGATTATTTATTTGATAGATTTAAATAGTTTTTATCAGTTGGCTATTAGAAAAGTTTATCAACTATAATTAGGTATGTGAGGAGAGCATTAGGAGCAGTAGGCAGACTGAAAAGGGTTGACAATGGTAGGTAATAGGAGTAAATAATTGGAGATATTGGTGTAGACAGCAATTTCAGGAAATGTGTATTCCTTTTAAAGATATGAGCTACTACAGCTTATTTATTTGTCAGTGGGGATTTTCCACTTGAAAGAGAGAGGTAAAGATGCTACAGTGAGAATAACTGAAGAACAAATGTGTTGAGAAAGCAAGGTCCACATTTGGGGAAACCAACCTCTGATGAGAATAGGGTCACTTTTTATATTCTAAAGAGGAGAAATTGCATACAGGTGGTACTAGTAGGACAATAATGGTTTCTATTTTGTCAGTAAAGCCCTTCATTCATTATCCAATTTGTTCAGGTTGGAGAAAGTAGGAAGACACAAAAGCATTACTGATTCTGAGATAATATATTTAGAAAATAAATATAGTAGTATAGTATTGCTGTGTAGAGCCATGTGCCCATTTGAAGTTGATTATAATTAACTAGAGGCGCCAGCACATGAAATTCCTGTGCGGATATGGTCCCTAGGGCTAGCCTGCAATCAGGGCCATCTTCCCCTGCTGAACACAGCTGTCTCTGCCCCTCACTGCCACCCACCCCCGGTTCCCTGTTTTCCATCGGGCGATCGGAGCCTGACTGCTGGGGGAAGGAACCAAGGGGTTGGCCGTTCTTGTCCACGCACCGGCCCTGCCCCTGCTTTGCCTCACCCTCTGTGTGTGGGGCGACTGGTGGGGCGGGGGCCTTGGCCTGGCACCAGCCACATTCCCTACCACCCACCCCCAGTTCCCCTTTCACTATCGGGCAATTGGAGCCTGCTGACCAAGGAAAGGGACTGAGAGGTGGTCAGTGTGCCTCATAGCGACTGGTTGTTCTGGTTGTTCTGCCCTTTGTGTCAATTTGCATATTACTCTTTTATTATATAGGATTATTTATTTGATAGATTTAAGATGTTTTAATCAGTTGGCTATTAGGAAAGTTTATCAACTGTAATTATTTTTTCTTCCCAGCGTTTGAGTGTTAACCTGATACATTTTCAGTGTCTTGGATTTAAAGATTTAATTGGGTTACCAAAAGGCTGCTCAAATTGAGAAAAGTAAACCCAGAATAAAATACAAAACTTGTATTTCAGGTAAACACATTTTACCTTCCTGCAGCGTTCTCTAATTTATGCCAAAAGGAACTATTTCAGATCATCATGTTTATAACTTGTTTGACTATTTTAAAAATTCTATTTCAATTTGTTCCTTGAAGGCAATGCAATTCTAGAATTATTCAGATTTCCCTTCAATTTAGATGAGTGCTAATTAGGTCTTTTTCTCTTCAGTGCCCCCAGAACTTAGCTAACTAAATTGTATTTGGAAATATACATGAATACATAAGAGCTAAGGATTTCTGTTAAATATTCATAGATTTTTTTAATATGAAACATTCAGTTTTGATCTTTGGGTAAGTATTTCAGTTTAGAAAGTTTATTTTTATAACAGTTGATTAAGATTTTGTTATTGTTGTTTGTGTTGTTGTTGTTATAGGTGACTTGAAGTTCAAGAAATTGCCAGACAGAGGAATAAAAAGTGGAGCTTAGCCTTTACTGTGCTGCCTCATGTAAACATTTATATTTATTCTTCTCTGGTTAGTTTCACTGACCAAGATGAACTGGAATTCATTCCAAATATGGTAGATCAGTAGAAGGGCAGAGCACAAGAACCATTTGACCCAAAGAGACCTACAGAACTAGAGGAGACAAGATGGTCTTTCCAATTTTCCCTCTAGTCTGTCTGGTTTTGGAAGAAGCAATAAGTTTAACTCAAACTTCCTGTGATCCACTCCCATAATTTAATACACACACTGCCTTGATGTATGGCACAGTGTTCTCTCTGACCAAGCCACAGCTCACTCTGACTTTCCCCTTATAGTTTCTATTCAGTAGAATTCGAAAATTAGCTGTCTGTAGATTTGCTTAGAGCACCTTTTGTGTTCTTAAAGATTGTTGTAGTTATTGTCTTAAGCTCGCGTAAATTTAACAGTGTTGAGAGCAATACACTTAGCATTTGTGTGTCAAAATAAAAGCACCATTCAAACTATATGTATTTGGAAAGGACAAAGTAAGATTTAGTATCATATTGATGCCAGTGGATGAACCTCTCCTGTTGTTTGGTAGAGTGAGGTTCTTGGGGCATAGCTGAAATAAGAATTTCCAGAAGCCCCCACAGAGGTTGGTACATGGAGTAAGGCTTTATTTGCATGGAGTTACATTTCTCAGGTTCCAAAGAGCTTTGCCTCTTAAGCCAGTCCTGGAATAGGTGCAGCTGGGGTTTTAGTCCTGGAATAGGTGCAGCTGCGGTTCACCATTTAGACCACATTAAAGTCCATCAGTCCACGTGTGGAGTCCAACATGGCCATGTGCCAAGTGGGCAAAGGGGAGAGCAGACCCTGCAGCAGAGTCCCAAGAGGGTTGGTACTTGAGAGCCAATGAGGGGTCGGCTCCTTTGTCTAGAAGTTTCTATGTTTAGATTTTGTACTCTTGCTGTGGCTGCGTCCATCCCAACCAATTACCTGCTTCCAGGTGTAATTGTAAGCAAGCATTTTCCCAGGTCACTCAGACCTTACTGGGCATGCCTCTATACTGCCTTTCTCCAGTCCCTTCCCTCATCAGTGAGCAGAGAACAGACTTAGGCATGTTAAATGTAGCTTTTTGGCAAAGTCCTGTAAATGGCATGCCTATATTTAGTCTTCCTTTTCACTCCGTTATCTTATCTAATAAAAGAGTAATATGCAAATTGACCATCACTCCAACACACAAGATGGCTGCCCCCATGTGGACACAACATGGCCACCTAAAATGGCCAGCAGGGGAGGGCAGTTGGGGGGAACCAGGCATGCATGGAAGGGCAGTTGGGGGGGGCAGGCCTGGAGGGGAGGGCAGTGGCAGGAACCAGGCCAGCAGGGGAAGGCAGTTAAGGGTGACCAGGCTGACAGGGGAGCAGTTAGGTGTCAATCAGGCTGGCAGGGGAGCGGTTAGGGGGTGATCAGGCTGGCAGACAGAAACAGTTAGGGGCAATCAGGCAGGCAGGCAGGCGAGTGTTTGGGAGCCAGCAGTCCTGGATTGTGAGAGTTATGTCTGACTGCCCATTTTGGCCCAATTCATCAAGGGGTCCCAAATTGGAGAGGGTGCAGGCTGGGCTGAGGGACACAGACACCCCCCTGCAAAAATTTCATGCACTGGGCCTCTAGTTGTTAAATAATAACCAAGTTATTATGAGGGTATCAACATGAAAGGTTGAAGTTGTATGAAAAATAAATTATTTTCTTTGCATAGCACCTACTTTGCTTGCAAAAGATTCATGCTTACATATTGGAAATGTTAGTAATAAATTTCCTTACTTGTTACTCTCACTATATAACTTTTGTTTTAGTCAATTTTCACTCAAAGAAAATGAATTATCAAAAGAAATTAAATAACTTATTAAATAGTATACATAAAGTACCAAATTCATATGATCCCCTCTATTTGTTTCCTTGAGTCATTGTCTAGTAAAAGATGTTCATGTTATACACGGAATGGTCTCTACATTCTAACATCATGAGAGTTAGCAAAATGAAATTTTAAGGACTTAGCTCTATGGCCAGAGTGCCTGGATTCAAATCCCAGCTCTATTACCTGCCAGGTATGTGACCTTGGACAAGTTACTTAACCTTTCTGGGTATGTACTTTTTTGATTAGATGAGTTAATGTCCACAAAATGCTTAGAGTAGAACCCGGTTTATTATGAACAATAAATGCTGACTATAATAATTGTGTGTGTGTGTGTGTGTGTGTGTGTGTGTGTGTGTGTGTTTTCTTTAAAGCCATTGCTGAATGCATAATGGATATGGCTTCTAATAATCTTTATTATGAAATTTTAGGGAAGGAATAAATTTCACTCTAATATTCCAAGTTCTCTGCTGGAAACCCATAACAACATATATATTAACAAGAGAAAAACAAATAAGTTTATTAATACATATACTTCTTGGGTCCATGTGAGATACCCAGGGAAAAAGGAGTAACTCCAAGAGGTGGCTTAGAATTCAGGCTTAAATACATGCTTCAGCTAAATGCAAAAGAGAGGAGTAATGAGTAGGCCAGTTATGGGGAAGGAATAATGTCTCAGATCCAAAGGTTATGCACCTGAAACTTTGAAAGTCAAAACTCTAAACATTAGAGTTTGGAATAAGGAAGGGTTTGTTTATGGAGAAGGTGCCTACTGAGTAGATGGGAGCCCTAGTGGACCTCAGATGCATCTTCAAGTACAGAGCTCAGGCTTCTTTTATGTCAAGGGACAAGTACAAGGGAGGGGCTGTTGTTGTAAAACTCAAGTCTTTCTTCTAATGATTAGCATGTCTGTATGCAAAACTAAGCTGACACTATTAGCCTGAAGGCCATGGGAACAAAGCAGATTTAAACAAGATGGAGTCAGAGAGACCCAGCATTTTACTCCATTGCAATCAGGAAAATTACTGTAAACAAAAGTAAGATTTGTAACACAGATTTAGGCAAGTGCCTTTGAAAAGAGTTTCTTGTGATTTAGTCATCCTTCTCTTAGTACAGAGAGGGAGACACCCTTATAAATGAACATCCCTTTATAAATATAAATTTCCCTTAGAATAGTATAACTCTTCCCTTTTTCTAGAGCTACTCAGGTGTTTTCTGTTTCCCAAAATATTCATATGCTAAAGAGGTGTGTTCTGGGATGGCATATTCTGTCATCCTATAAAATGATGGAATTTAAGAAATGGTATGTAACACAAAGACACAGTCTTTAGTTAAATAGAACTGCAACTATACTCTAGTGATGAGGAAAATAAGACATTTTGGCAGGGGGGAGGGGGGTGCTAGCAGCCTGACTCTGTATCCCTATTGCATATTCCTGTTAGCCTATAGTCACTGCCCCTTCCTTAATTATCTGGTCTTACAATACCTGTTTACCTAAATACTCCCATTTTACAGAGGCCATAAACCATGAACAATACACAACCCTTGGAGGGGGTTATCAGTGCTGGCACCAGGCCAGGGCTTTAGGTGTGGTCTCGTGGCCCCCATCCCAACACACAGGGCTTCTTGCAAAACCCACAAAAGTTCCAGAAGTATGAACCTTATTTGGAGAAAAAAGAAACCAAAGGGTATAAAGAGAAAGCTTCCTCCATATTGGCTTACTCAGGATTTGGAAATAGGCTCCCCTGAGTCACAGTACTAGTACATCTGGAAATAAATGTTTTTTGTTTTTGTTTTTTTCCTGTATCTCCAGGTACTCCTATGTATTTTTTGGTCACCTGGTAAATTTTGTAACACTAGGGGTCAGGATGTGTAACATATTATTAACATTTAAATATATTTCTTGATCTTCCAACTGGGCCGTGAGTAAATCATTATTTGTTTATCTCATTCTACCTTGATTTAATTGAGATGTTTTTCTTTCTTTCTTTTCATCTTTGGCCAGTTTTGACCAATTTCTACCCAAGGATAGTTTTGACCTGATTGATCCCTAGAGTGGTATGGAAGAGTCATGTAGGCTGGAAATTGATATTGACAACCTGCCCAAATGATTACTATAAATCCAAAAGAACAACTAATTACAACTAATTTTCAATTTCTTAAACCTCCAAAATTAGGTGGCTGTGCTTTACCACACACAAGAAAGAATTAGAGAGGAAAAATCTTGATTAGTTAGCAGGGCAATAGAGAACACTTTGGGGCCTAAAAATATAATTTGGTTAAACCTCCCCTTTGGTTAGTTAAACTTACTGGATATGCTGAAAATGGGAAAACTATATAAGACTGAAATATAAAACATAAAGGATGACCATAGGGACTGGGGGTGACATGTTTTCCATATTTGTATACAAACTGCACAAAACAATGAGACTCACAGGTGCTCAGTCATGGCATGAGATACCTTCCTTATAGTGTGAACTTTTGGTATATATTATAAAGATGGGAAATTTTTAAGTTAGAAATAAACTCAGATATCACATGAAAAAAAAAACCTCTTTATTTTACACAGGAGAAAATTGGGGCCTTTTGAAAAGAATTCTATTGCTAATTTGGGAGAATCTAGGTCTCCAGAATCCAGCTCACTTTTCAGAATCCCTCCCTGTTAGGTTAGCAAATTATATGCACATTCCTTCCTATTTGAGTTTTGCAAGTGGGTACTCCTTAACTCTTTGTCAGCTCTATTAAACTGGGCTAACTTCCTAGGGCTAAACATACAACCATTTTTCATTTCTTGGCAATCTGTTTCATTAAATTTGCATATTCAAATATGCGGCATTTATGTCAGATCTCTAAAAGAAAATTCACTAAATTCCTGGTAGGATTAGTCTCTCTCTTTCTCTTTGGCTAGGGACAAAGATTTGAATAACAACTGAGAGAGGAAAAGCAGAAGTTAGGCAGTGCTTTTATAAATGAAATTAGCAAGTTTCTACAATTTAAAGGTTCTATTTGTAATTCTAAAAACCCTTTCCCTTTCTCCTTGCTTAGCTTCAGGCATGAATAAATGTGTTGGGAGGGGGAATGTTTGCTTTTCTTCCTCTTAATGGGTAACAGATAACTAAATGCTGAATTTACAAAATACTTTGCTGGTTCTGGATTTTTTGCATAAGCACAAGATGAATATCATGGCTGAGATCTTAACTGAGTAGTATCTGCAAAGTTGCTTTGCTGTGAATATGAAAAATCCACATTGTTTAACTTGACAATCTTCTCAAATGATATCCACAAGTATTTAGCATTAAAAAGCTCAGTTTAGAATTTGAATTGCTAATGTTGAGTTTCCAATTCAAGGTTCTACAATCCAAAACAGGCTTGAAAAGGAAAAACAAAAAAGAACAAGCATAATTGAAAGGAAACAGTAACATTGACTCCCACTTGGTTAAGTTGCTTGCAGGCAACCTAAGGGATCTTCACTCTGTATGACTTCCAATTGCCTTACATTCTACTATGCTCTGGGCAGAACATCCTAAAAAAATATTGATATTATTGTTATCCAACCTGAAACAGAAAACACACACACATATGAAACTAAGCAAAATTCCAACAGGAATTTTAAGAGGGAAGAAAACAGCCAGCTTCTTGCACAAATTCATTGTTCTCATCAACTTTAGTTCTCTTGTCTTTCCCTAGGACCCTATATTAGGGGAAAAACCTCTGGGCTTATACAGAGTTCTATGTAAAAAAGGCAAAATTCAAAAATTTTCTTTGTGGTCTACATTTTCCTCCTACTATGTTGATCTTCTCTTCTTTCTGTGGACACAGTTCCTTCCTAGCTTTCTAGAATTTGCCTCAAAAAGAGGATCTTAAGTTTATTGTTCATCTCTCTGAGGGTCATTATATCACTTTAAGGTATTTAGTTATTATCACCAAATTTCTTATTGAAAATTGCCAGGCTGACCAGCAGACCCTGAGCCGAAGATGAATGGATTAATCTGACACAAAGTTTGCTCTGAAAGAGAGGGCTAAGGGACAGCCTGGCCAAAGGGACCAGGCAGCCCCTGATTGCCTGCCTCGTTAGGCTTTTATTGCAGTTTTTATATTTAGATGCAATCCAGAGGGTGAGTAATCTTGGGAGGACACATGTGTTTGCATTGTCCTTTAGGCAAGGGTACCCAAAGATTAGGCATAAGGATTCCAGTAAGCACCCGGGGGTCTGCATGTGCACAGACTTGTTTGGAAAGGTCAAGGAATAATTAGGGGTGCCGCCTAAGACAATCCCCTAATTCTCCCCTAAGTCAGAATTCTGATAAACAGGGCAGGTGGCCTTCCACACACTTCCCTTTTCTCAGAATGTCCTCCTTACAAACTTTCCAACCAATTCTCGTGTGCTCTCCAACCGAAAATTACTCAAGAAACTCTGTAGCTAATTGTAACAAAACCCAAAAATGTTCATCAATGATTAGACAATTTCTGGAATGAATTGTTCCTAAATTGAAAGTCAGTTGAAGAATGGTGACCTGTGGCCTTCTACAACTGCACAGGAACCTTACCTTTTATTTCGTTATCTGTGTTAAAGGGCAATTTTCAATAAAAGTAAAATCATGAATGTCAATAATATGAATGTATGTATCAAAGGTTTTATTGAACTCATTAATTAATGAAGGTGATACTGGAGCATCAAATTTCTCCTTTGCTTGTGGGATCGAGGTTCTTCTGGCACCACTGATATGAGCACTTTTCAAAGCCCCCATGGGAGAATGAGATGTGGTAAAAGACTATATTAGTGTGGAGTTATACTCCCAAGGTTGTAGAGTCCCCTATCCCTTAATCCATCCCTGGAAAAGGTGTAGCTGGGGTTTCAGTAGAGCCAAAAGCAAAGCCAGTGTCCAAAGTGTATGTTCCATACTGGAGCTGAGTCCAATACATTCAGTTCAGATTCAGTCCATGAATCCATTGTGTGGTCCCACATGGCCATGAGCCACATAGGTGCAGGGGAGTACAGTCCCTGCAACAGGAGAGCCAGGAGCCCAGTGCACAAGGGCCAAGAGAGAACTTTCTTTGTCCAGAAGTGTACAAGTAAATATTCCATTTTATCATCCACAGTGGCCATGCCTATTCTGGCCAATCTGTTCCCAGGTGTGATTGACAGGTAGGCACCTACCCAGGTCACACAGACCTTACTGGGCAGGTGTCCAAACTGCCTTTGTCCAGTCTCTTCTCCATTGATCATTGGGACCAGACTTGGAGAATGTTAAATTATAGATTTCTAGCAGAGCTGTATAAAGACCATGCCTATATTTTTAGTCTTCTTTTTTACTCCTTTTCTGTTATGTAATAACCAGATTATTATAATGGTATCAAGGGTACCAGTTAGGTGTCAATACTAGTTCAAAGGAACATCTGAAGAAACACTATATGCATTCAAGAGTAATCAAAGCATCTCCTAATAAATGTTAGCTTAAAGTCTCCTTTAAGGGAAGTGACCAAGATTCTCTCCTTGACCAAACTATAAACAGCTTCCTCAAAGCCCTCTCTTCAACTAGGCTTAAACATTGGGCTTCTGGGTCTGTTCTTGCTGATCATGTGTCACCCAATTTTTAGCAAGAATTCTGAGCCTGTTTAGAGAAGATTCCCTACCTTTGATATCTGATCACCTTCACTATTTGGTCAAGTTTGTCCTTCTTCACCTGGCATCTGATTGCCAGGTCTGGTCTTCAATAAGGATCCTATCAAGTGGTGTTAGCTAGTACCCCTCCTCACCCCTGATGCGTCCTCTTAGTCTGTTATGTCCACGGGCACCTGCCACCTCAACCCTTTCTCCTTGGCTATAAATTCTCCTTCATCTTGTATGAGTACTTGGGCTATTTGGCTATTTTAATATTTCCCTAACAACCTTTATTTTTACTGCTTTAAATACTGTTTTGTACAATTTGCAGAATTATAAGATTAGTAAAAGATGATGAGAGCAATAGACTTGCTATGGATTCAGATAATCCTGAAAGGTCTGCTAGACTATGCTGGAAATTCTATTAAAAGGCCGTCCAGTAATCATTATTCCCATTTCAAAACCCCATTTTTTTCTTTACTTTAGATATTGGAACAAGTGACGCTTCTCCTCTCTGAAGCCTCAGGAGCCCAACCTCATCTTTGGGTCAGAAGGTCATATATACCTCATTTTACGTTTCTGTTTAGAACCTCTCATGTGTGGGGGGTTCTCATCTGTATGTATCTACATATGTAGTTAAATTTGGTCATTTTCTCTTGTTAATCTGTCTCATGTGATCATTAGACCAGCTTGAAGAACCTACCAGGGTAGAGGAAACTTTCTTCCTCCTCACAATAGGTTCATAAAGAAAGATGAATAATGAATATTTAGCAAGAAACTTATACATATACAAGAGGGAAATTATCCCTCTGGTCAGGGAGAAATGACTATACATTGGTAAAAATAAGATAGGGTAGTGATTAAGAGCTTTGATTCTGAAATCATTTAGACTTGTGTTTGTATGTCAGTTGTCACTTACTTAGTACCTATAGTGGTTTTGTAAATTACTGTGATCTCTAAGTCTCTATTTCATAATCTATACATTGAGAATAATAATGATATCACCCTCACAGAGTTTTGTGAGGATTCTATTTTCAAATGCTTTTAAACTATTTAGTAAAGCATATAGTTAAAAATATATTACTCAATAAGTAAGTGAAAACTTGTCTTCAGTCTCAAAGTATCACATTGTCATGATTTTATCCATATTTTGCTGACTGCATAGTCCTATCTCTTACCTTATCCCTGCAGCTTTCAACGTGAAAAGGGCTTTTTAAGACTACTTTTAGAATTCCAACTGATTCTTATTATTTCTAGAATATCAAGACCACCAAAGCAGGCAGCTCTATTTGCAATGCAGATTTCTAGAGCGCACACACCAGAGCTCTTGGTCCAAGTGGCATCAGGACAGCAGCATTCCCCTCTACAGTAATTAGGAAACAAAGCATGAATATCTTATATTTAAGTTGTTGCCAGTTTCAAAGAGCAAAGCCAAATGATGAGCAACTTGGCAGGTATCTGTCCTAAACCAGAAGGATGACAAGAAAGGAGCCAAAATGAACTGTGATTATGCCGATTGGTTCCTTGATAGTAGGGGTAGCATGAGGACGGGTGCCAGGGCACATGAGACATTGCTCATTCCCTGGATGTGAAAAAATGAGAGGTTGAAGCCTCCAAACACCTGTGCTCTCACAGCTTGAAGTCAAAGATGGTGCTGGATGAAAATTCAATTGCGTTTTAGATCTGAAGTATCAGTAGACTCATTGAGCCAAGGTTTCAGGCCCTTGCATCCAGTAAACTGGTGGGCCTTCCTTTACTTTTGTAAAGAGTGCTGATGTATGGAACGAACTTCATTTTCAAAATGAATCCTCAAAATTATTTAAAATATAAAATATCACTGGAAGTCAGGGAGCAGAAAATTCAGAGAGAAAAGTATCTTCCAAATTTGTGTAAAGGGGTTATGGATCAAATGCTGCCTGATTTCCTGGGAAGCAGTCTGATCTCAGCAAAACCAAATAACAGCATTCTGTTTTGCCTTGGCACAAAGATCAGCAGTGGAACATATGACCTCTTCACTGTACATAGAATGATGCCATGTTAATGTGTATTTTAGAGACAAGTGCCATAGAAGCTTAGATCAGGGAAAGATATGTACAGTGTCTGAGCCATGTTCATGGAACAAGACTTTGGGGGATGCAGAAAGTCAAGTTGAGAGATCAAAAACTCTATAACACAGGGAAAGGAGAAAAAACACAGAGAATGGGACAAATGTAATATTTGTAGGCAGTATTGACTAAAAGCTGGGCAAAGCTACTAAAAGTCTTGGGAATTCTGATTGGTGTCCCTGGATACTTGTCTAGCATATCTATTCCCTGAGACTGCATTTCCTTATAGTCACCAGCAATTCCAGTTGGAAATAACAACTTTTTCCCTATCATATGTGCTTTGGATTTGGCTTCTTAATGGATTCTCTGACCGTATTTCCTCTTTCCTCAGTCAATAGGGTCGGCCTGCGGACTAAAGGGTCCCAGGTTTGATTCCGGTCAAGGGCATGTACCTTGGTTGCGGGCACATCCCCAGTAGGGGGTGTTCAGAAGGCAAGCTGATCGATGTTTCTCTCATCAATATTTCTAACTCTCTATCCCTCTCCCTTCCTCTCTGTAAAAAAAATCAATAAAATATATAAAAATAAAATATAAAACACAAACTTAAATTTTGTCCATATTTAAGTTTCCTCATCTATAATTTGGAAATGATAATATTATCCAGTATATCACCCAAATTGGTTATGATGATTGAGATGATACAAATCAAAGTACTTCATCCACTTGATACATTGTAGAATTACATTTTGCTTCCATATCGTCAATGGATTTAGTCCTTTTGTTATTGTTGTTAATCCTCACCAGAGGATATTTTTTCTATTGATTTTTAGAGAGTGGAAGGCAGGGAAGGAGGGGAAAGAAAGAGAGAGAAAGACATGAGAGAGACATATCTATTCCTGACCAGGAACTGAACCCTCAACCCTTCTGTGTGCAGGCCAAGAGTCTAACCACTGAGCAACACTGACCAGGGTTGATTTGTTCCTTTTTTAAAAGATTGGCTGTTCGCATTACCAATTCCTCTCTTATCCACATGTCAAACCTCAACTTGGTGAGCACCTCTTCTTTTTTTTTCTTTTTTTTAAAAATATATTTTATTGATTTTTTACAGAGAGAAAGGGAGAGAGATAGAGAGTTAGAAACATCGATGAAAGAGAAACATCGATCAGCTGCCTCCTGCACATCTCCTACTGGGGATGTGCCCGCAACCCAGGTACATGCCCTTGACCAGAATCGAACCCGGGACCTTTCAGTCCACAGGCCGACGCTGTATCCACTGAGCCAAACCGGTTTCGGCGAGCACCCCTTCTTTGACGCCTTCCTGAGTTGCTTAGGGTCCAGTGCTGTCTCTCAGCCTTGGCTCCTCTGTTTCTTAGAAGAGCTGGCCTTTTTCGTAACACTCACCTTGGTGTGACACTCACTGGCCCCTTGTCCTACTGACCAAGTAGTCTGGGTAGCCTCCATGGGGATGTCTTTAATCTGAAAGGAGATTTTCTGAAGCCAGTGAGGAGAACTTCAGATGTTGCAGGTACTCTTTCTGCTGATAAAAGAGCAATCAGGCTGCTGGTTCCACAACCATCAAATCTCACAGAACTGGACAGTGCTATTCATCAGGCATGGTGTCAGATTCCTCGCATCACATTTCAACATCTCCTGGAGTCAATGCCAAGAAGAATCACCAGAGTATTGAAGGCAAAAGGTGGCCCAGCGAAGTACTGATGGGGCGGTCTTAATAATCTGGCCACCCACGTTCAAATATATCCCGCGTTCAAAGGCTGTTAAATCGTATTGTTTACTCATATCTTCAGAAAAAGTCACTTCTACTGTCGTGGTAAACAGCCTGCTTCCCTATTTATAATGGTCTGGCCCTCTAGCAACTACAGTGCGAAATTATAGCTAATTTGCCTACAAACGTCAGGTGATCATTATAATATGGCCACTCAGTGTGTGTGTTTATGTGTGTGTGTAGAGAGGGCTGGGTATTTCCCTTCTCTTAGGTCGATTAAACTCTGATAAAACCCCAATAAATTACCTTCTGACAAAATTGTTTCCCTGAGGAACAGCTTGTTAGGAAAAACAGGATAGTCTGGTGTATTTAAAAATGTCCCCCCCCCCGCCCCCGTCAGAACCAGAAGGGGATTTCCCCCCAGTATTTCATGTTAGCATTGGGTAGGGCTGTGGAGACATAATTCACAAGGGCGTGGTTGCCATGGAATCTTTACACTGTGTCCACACTGAGCCTCCAGCCATTGGTCAGTTGCAATTGAGTTTCCCCACCCTAGCACTGGTCCCTGAGAAGATTCTGTTATTGAGTTCTCCTTTGGGAAATTGTGATATTCTCTATCTACCTATCTCTCTAATTTAGGGGGAAGTGGTTTACCCAGTGACCTCACCTCTCTGTCAGATCTAAGTGGAGTTGTTGATTTTTCGGTTTGTCCACCTTTTTATTTATTAGTACATAACAGTCACTTCTAAATTCCTTATATGCCACATTGGAAACTGGAAGTCTTTGCTGCTTTTTATGTTGCTATTATTTTATCTCTGGCACTTCTTTTGAATTTTATTTTTTGATATTTCTAAAACCCATATGAATTACCTTCTTCTTCACTAACATTTATCAACCCTCCCAATGGGAATTTTTTTCCTCTCAGATGAAAGAAAATACTGGGTTATTTAGTGCACCCTGGACCAAATATGCAATACTGTGAGATTGGGGTAAATAAATTCATAATTAGATAACACATTTCTTACGAACTGAAGCCTGAAATTTTCATATTCTGATTAAAAAATTAGTTTATTCATTTAAAAATAAGTTATTGAGAACCTGTTATGTATAACATATACTGTGATTGATGCATTGTATATCCTTCCTGACTTGAATACAGTATCTGTCACTAAGTATATGCAAAATTAAGTCTGATTAGCTAAACGACAAATGAAAAATGACAATACGTAGATATGAGAATGTAAAATCTCATATTTAAAAACAATAGCATACATCATGGGCATGTCTAGCAATACACATATTTTATTTTTTATTATTTTGTTGCTTATTAAGAATGTATATGTCACCGATTTATTAAAATAAATATGGCATTACATACCATTTTATTTTAAATAGGGTTTGATCAAAATAAGTTCTGGCAAGCCTTAATAGAAGAATATTTTAAAATCAATTTGATTAGGTGGTTTTCTAACATAATCTGACTGTGGATGTCTCCCTATCCTAAATCACCATTTGAAACTTTTATCTGCAGTTTCATTTTCACACTCTTAAAGCCTACTGGGCATGTTTACTTTTCTAAATTCGTCCTGTTTAAAAACAAGCAGGTTGCTTTCATCCCCAACCCTGCTCTGCCTCCATTTCACTATTTTTTAATGGTGCTAACATAACTCAATCACTTGGCAATGAAACTTCTGATTCATTATGGACTCATACTCACTCTCCATGTCCCAACTCCTATCTTCGAAGCCTATTTCTCTTTATTACTCAGGTCTTAGTTTCAAGCAATCAAAACTGTAGTGAGGGAAAATGTAGAAATTTGGGGAAAATAGTCTCCAGGCACTGGCACAGAATATAGTTTCCAGGCACTGGCACATTTCTGGCTAGATGTTCTTGGGGGAAAAAAAGAGATTATTTTAGGGTTTAGAGCAGCACTGTCCAATAGAAATATAATGTGAGTCACAAGTATAAGCTATATGTCTAATTTGAAATTGTCTAGTAGCCACATGAAAAATATATAAAAAGAAACAAGTAAAATTAATTTTAATATATCTTTAACCCAATATATTCACAATATCATTTTTATAGGCAGTCAATATATAGTTATATTAATGAGATATTTTAAATTATTTTCTTCGTACTAAGTCTCTGAAAGGTGGCCGGTATTTTTACTTATCGGATATATCAGGTTTCACTATCACATTTCAATTGCCCAATAGACACATCTGCTTAGTGGTTACCATAGAGAATAGGTGCAGGGCATCTCACCAGTCTACCATGCAGTAGTCTATATGATGGGGCTTGCGAGAGCAAGGACTGAAACAGAACATCAGAACAGGGAACACAGTCTCTCGAGAGTTACAGGTAGATTCAGTGCCAGAAGAGGTGAAATCAGCCCATGTGCATGGAGCAGGTACAGTCTTAAAGACAGTTATCAACCAAAGTGTAAAACCTACATTTCTTCCCTTTAGAGCACCTCACAATTTTTTCAGAATAGTGCATTGCACTTCTCACTCTGGAGTCTAGAATCCTTTGACTGTATATCTATGTGTGTGTGTGTGTGTGTGTGTGTGTGTGTGTGAGTGTGTGTGTGTGTGTGTGTGAGAGAGATGAGAGAGAGAGAGAGAGAGAGAGAGAGAGAGAGAGAGAGACAGTCTACATGTGAATAAGTAAATGTATGTTCATAGTATTTTTAAAGAAAAATTAAGATCATAGATTTTACCTACAGCTTTCTAATTTGCTTTTGCCACTTGGCCACACACGTATTACATTTTTCTATATTGCAACATAAATAGCTACCTTTATATATTTTGTTAGTTTGTTTGTTCATCCTCACTGCAGGATTTTTCCCCCCTTGATTTTTAGAGAGGGAGGGAGGTGGGTGGGGAGGAAAAGAGAGAGAAAAAAGAGAGAAACATCAATGTGAGAGAGAGACAAATCCATTTGGTTGCCTCCAGCACATGCCCCAACAGGGGCCTGCAATTGAACCTGCAACTCAGATATTTGCCCTTGACTGGGTATCGAACAAAGACTCTTTGATGCAGGCCAAAGCTCTAACCACTGCCCCACACCCGTCAGGGCTCTACCTTAATATTTTTTTTTTATATATTTTATTGATTTTTTACAGAGAGGAAGGGAGAGAGATAGAGAGTTAGAAACATCGATGAGAGAGAAACATCGATCAGCTGCCTCCTGCACATCTCCCACTGGGGATATGCCCGCAACCCAGGTACATGCCCTTGACCGGAATCGAACCTGGGACCCTTCAGTCCACAGGCCGATGCTCTATCCACTGAGCCAAACCGGTTTCGGCTACCTTAATATTTTTAATGGTGATATTAAATTAAATATTTCTGCCATTTATTTAACTAATACCATGTCAAAAGGTATTTATGTCATTTTGAGTTTCCCACAGCTCAAATTGTAGCCATACAGAATATATTCTTTAAAAAAAATCCCCATTAAAAAAAAGACTCTTGTCATTTAAGTTTCTATTCCACATGAACAAATTGCCTTCCAGACTAAAAAAGTTTATACCCTACCCACATGGCAACACATTTTCATTTCCCTATACCATATTTGTACAATGGGTTATCAACTTGTAAATAGTTTTGCCAATCTGGGCAAAAATAGTACTATTTTTTACTGTTTCTTAGGATAAACAAGTATTTTTACATTTGTATTACAAGTTAATGTTCTTTTACTAAAAATTTATACTTAATTGCTTTTTTAATTATTTCAAAAAATATTTAATGGATATTAATACTTTGTGTTATAAATTTTAAAAACATTTTATCCTAGATTGCCATTTGTGTTTTATTTTGCTATGATGTATTTTATTATAAGATCTTGAAAATCTTATGAATTAAAGTACATCAATTTTTTTATGGCCTCAGGACTTTGAATCCTGAGATTCAACAAAAAAATTTTCTAATAATTAGTCTAACACTTTTATAGATTTCCATATTTAGGTCTTTATTTGGTTGAGAATTTATTTTTAAATATGATGTCTGGACCTAACTTTATTTTTTTTCTATTGTACATCCAATTCTCCTAACACCTTTTAAGTTGTTTTGCATTTTAAAATTATGTATTATATAATCTGAGACATTCAACATTTTGATTCCTCGGTAAGTTTTATGCATTTCCTAGATGTAACATTTTTTCATGTTCTCCACTGCTCAAATGGTACTTGGCTCATAGAAAATATTAAATATTTGCTCACTGACAGAATAACAGGTTGATTAAATTCTGGATATTGATAATAATAACATCTCACATTTACATAGCCCTTTGTCATACACAAAGCATTTACACATATATATTAATTCTCCTAACAACCCTGTGAGTTAAATGGGGCAGGCATTACATTCTTCACTTTACAAAGGAGGAAGCCAAGGTTGAGGAAATGAAGTGATTTGTTCAAGGTCACACTGCTTCTGTGGGATGAGTAATGATCCCCCAAACAATTCCACGTCCAGTGCTTTATTCCCTTTCCCAATCAAACCTGCTCAGAGACCATTCACATTTAGTCATTTGCTTTTCTCAGCAGTCATTAATTGAGGACTGGTGCAGAGACTCTTCATTGCCAATCAGCATCAATCTTTTTCCTCATCTCTAAAAGAATCTTCATTATGTTAAGGTATCTACCTTTTTAAAGACATAGCTCAGAGGAAGAGTGGATTCTGATAGGATCATTCATCATGATAACTCCATTCCCCTTCATGGCGACTGGTTTGGAACTCATATATGATTATTTTTGGTCAATGAGTTGTATGGGAAAGTGTTCTTGGGTTAAAGGGTTTCTGAGTCACTTTCTTTACTTCTATGAAAGAGACACAAGATGTGGCAGCCCTTTGTTCCCCAAACAGATGACTATGGGATGTAACTCCTGGTACTGTGATGGCCATCCTGCTGCTGAGCTGAAGAGGAGGCCACTGGGGAACAGAGCAGAGCAAGATCTTGGGGCGCGGGGGGGCGGGGGGGGGGGGGCTCACACTTGCTCTTGCTCCACATCTGAGTTTCTAGAGATGCCAAATAAATATGCTAATGGTCTTGCCATCTGGATCAGGGCTGTGTGTGAACTGCAGATGAAAGGGTCCTAGCTGACAGAAGGCTCAGTGAGTGTGCAGAGCAGAGAGACTAGTGATGTGGAGATCTCTGATGCAATGTGTTTTCAGAGTCTGCTCTGCTTTTCACAATGAGCTGCCGAAGACAGTTTCTGGTGCTACCCACAACACGAAGGCTTCTGAAACTTGAGGATATGTGAGGCTTCATGTATCATTAATAGGGATCTATACATTATTCATATCAGAGAAACTCTGTTCTGTAATGTGTCTTCTGAAAAAAAAAAATGTGTTCAACAGAAACCTAGGCCTTAGTCTATAAGGATGAAGACATACGTTCGTCAAAGTTGGGCTTCCCAAGGTTGAGAACGACCATGCCATAAAAGATGAATTCTGAATTCAGTGTGGCTCAAGTTACACCCTCAGCTCCCACTTACCAGCTGTATGATCTTGGGCTACTTCCCTATTGTCTTTGAACCTCAATTTTCTCTACTTAAAAACACAGACAATAACAGTAACATGCAAGTGCTGCCATAGAATTGGTTAATATTATCAGAGGTAAAGTCTCTGACAGAGACTGACCCTTGGAAAACACTTAGGAATTGGAATTTCTCTCCATTTTTTCCTTTCCTTGAAATTTTAGGAAATTTTAGGCAGTGGCCTGCCCTGCAATAGACCTCCACTTTCTCTGTTACTGCTACCAGACAGCACTTTCTGAGGTCCTTTTGGAATAGAAGCAATGTGTGCAGGGCAAATATTTTCTGAAGTGATGACTTATAACATATGTGTGAGATCCGACCTCTTGGTTGCTTAGGGCCCCACTAACTCATAGGTTCTGCTGCAAGCATAGTGAGTAAGGTTCTTTGCTCCAGGCTTTTTCCCAGATAGAGCATGCCCAGTGTTTGCATTGCTGTTGCATGTCACCAGCCTGATGTCCTCTGGCCCCTTAAAACGACCTCCTATTGTTACCCTCCTACTACCCTTTCCCCTGATAATTGTCGGTGGATGCCCTCCATCCGCCCTCTCCCCCTGGCTAATTGCCTTCTGTTTCTCTCCCTCCATTGGTCACATGCCTGGTTTGCCCTCCTGTCACCCTTCTTACCTGCTAACCCCTGCTTGAATTGCTGCCTGGATGCAGGCAGCATGGGACTTTCTGCCCTTCAGACTACCTGCGGCCTGCTGATTGCCTATGCTGCTCATCCCACCTGCTGCACGCCTGGGGTCACCTTCCTGCTGCCTGCTCCACCTGTCCCAGGGCTGTTTGATTTCACCACCTGAAACGCACAGATGGGATCTCTCCAGCTTCCCTGTGATTGTCTAATGGAGAAGTGGGATGCAAATGACTGTGTAGAATAAATGGAAAGGAAGAAAAACACAAACCAAAACAAAAACACCTACAGACATCCAGAGAGTTATTAAGAATCCAGAGTGATTTAGCTAAAAAAATGATATGTCGGTGTCAGATTCTAGAATACAGATACAGTATGGAAAGAGAAAAAGCAGTCTTAGAAATTGGTTAAAATATACTGTTCAGTGTGTGGGAAGCAGCCAAATGTTGCAGTTAAATGACCAGAGGATAAAGATTCCTCTTCCAGGTCTAACCCTAAATATAAGAATCAAGCCTCGGTGATACACAGGTCTGGTCATGGATAGTGATTGCATGGCACTGCCTGGCATGATTTAACTGAACATCAGGGGCTCTTAAAGCTGATACTGAGTATTTGCAAACTGTATCCGGCATTTAGCCTTCCATATCTATTTAAGATACTCTACTGGCACTATGAGTAGGAATCTACTTTTTGGGTGCATTTTTCTTTAATATTCTCTGATTATTTAAATTGGCACTTCACACAATTGGGCGCAGTTGCAAGTTAATAGAATCTTTTGTTGAGAACTTTAGTCCCCAAAACAGAAATTGCTCTTAGGCCCAAAATTAATTGTGTCATCCAGAGTACAGATATATTTTTACATTTTGGTGGGAAGGTGCCACAGAGATCAGATGTCAGGCCTCCAAACTTGACAAAGAACATTGGGAGCTTGTGAGAAAGGGTTGGCAGGAACACTGGCTGGGGACGTGGTATCTAAGATTTGATTTTACTCATCCTTTCCAAGCCCAATGGCTAGTTCTTCCCTTATGTCCACCTTCCCAGGGGTTATATTCCTAGGTATTCTCTACTTGTCCAAAAAGTTCTATTCTGAAATAAAACACATTTGTTGCCTCTAACCAGAAATCTTACCTTTCTCCTCAACCAGACCAACCAAGTAATTATCACGTTATTCAGTTCTTTTTTAAAAATTTATTTCTGTAATTTTAATTGTGATTTACATTTTTTAGTTCTTAAAGTGAGTTATTACTCCTAAAAAAGAGTTCTTTGTATGGTAGTAACATTGATAATGATAACTGGGCTCAGGTGGTCTTGTCTTGGGCTCAGTTTTCTCACTTGTAAAGTGAAGCAGAGGGCAGAGAACACCAGACATTCTGTTGCAAGTCTACTTAGCTTGAAGATATTAGAATGATTTTGTGTTCCAAATCTCATGAAATCTAAAATTATCCAGTTACTTCTGAAATATTCCCATTGAACCCATTAAGAATGATTGGTTATCAACACCTACATTGGACAGATTTTCTAGTTTTAGTGACGTATGTGAGGAAACAAGATTGTAATAGGCCCAGAGATTTTCCCTGACTATATAGATGCATGAAAACCCATCTCCAAAGATAAATGATACATACAGAATCTGTCAGTGTGAATCAAAGAAAGTTTGAGGTGAAGAAAATTTCAGTGATAGCTGATCCCATTTCTTTATGGTGTGGATATGGTAACCAAAGTATCAAAAATTCAAGTGCCTTGCCTTGTTGTTGCTAGAATAGGATTAGAGCCTTTGTTATTGGGTTTTGGCCCATAGTCTCATCATAATTTCTTTATATATAACTAGAGACCCGGTGCATGAAATTCACGCACTGAGGGGTAGAGTGGGTGTCCCTCAGCCTAGCCTTCACACTCTCACAATTCGGGACTGCTGGCTCCCAACCACTCATCTGCCTGCCTGCCTGATTGCCCCCAGCCACTCTGTCTGCCAACCTGATCACCCCCTACCCACTCCCCTGCCAGCCTGATTGATTCCTAACTGCTCCCCTGCCAGCCAGGTCATCCCCAACTGCCCTCCCCTGTTGGCCCGGTTGCCCCTAACTACCCTCCCCTGCAGACCTGGTTCCCCCCAAATGCCCTTCCCTGCTGGCCTGATCACCCACAACTACCCTCCCCTGCAAGCCATCTTGTGGCTGTGGCTGCTGTCATCTTTCAGGGCATGTCAGTCAATTAGCATATTCCCTCCTTATTGGCTGTGGGCACCATCATCTTTGAGGGAGTTGCAGTCAATTAGCATATTCTCTCTTTATTGGCTGTGGGCACCAGCATCTTTGAGGGCAGGACAGTCAATTAGCATATTCCTGCCTTATTGGCTGTGGGTGCTGCCATCTTTGAGACAGCATGAGGGTCAATTAGCATATTCCCTCTTTATTACATAGGATTTTTAGACCACTCCTTTGACTTGACCCTTGGCATCTGGGCTGGTGGTAGTAATAACTATTGCAATAAGTCAAAAAGTCTTGCTGATTTAGCAGATGTAAAAAGAAAAGAAATGTAAAATTTTATGCCTTAGCTTAATTGAATAGATGTGATATCAGGTCACAGTCCATATCTTGTGAGAAATATGAGTGCTGATGTCTTCAAATTGACACAAGAATCATTTACCATCTATCAACCATCTCACAGTAATTAAGCACACTGCCTCCATTACTCAGCACTATTTCAATTTTCCACCACAGGTATTTTTAATTGTCTCAATCCTTAAGCCAAAGGAGAAATAATTCAATAAGAAAGCCAATAGTTTGTTCCAGTGAATGACTGTTCAGCAAGAGAGAATGAGAGAGAGATACCCTTAAATGTCATAGTTTTTATTCAAATTGGGTTTAAATAAATGTAAAGGTGCTATTACAGTTTCCTAGTTCCACCTATTTTGAAAAAGATTGTTATGAGCACATATTCTTGGAACACTTGTGCCAAAAAGGGTGCTGATTATAAGCTCACCAAAAATCATCAGAACAAATAAACAGTTCATCAAGTAAAGCTAAGTTTCTTAGACTTACTTCAGTAAGGGAAAATACCAACTTACTAGTGTCTCAAATAGAAAAAAAATTAGGGGTAAATAATTATAGGGCTTTGTGTCATTTTGAAGGTAGTCTTGCAAGGTGAACTGACCAGGAATAGGCAGTGAGTATGATACACTAGCTTTGAATGGGTGGGCCCAGTGAGGTGAGTGTCTTTAAGTGAGCCTGGAAGGGAAACTGCTTAGTAAGTTTGCAGTTTTATCTTCCAGGGTTAAGTATAGTCAGTCCTCGTTGTCTCTAGATGTCTCTCTCTCTTTCTCCCTCTCCCTTTCTCTTGATCTAAAAGTAAGTAGAAAGGAAGAAAAGAAAGGAAAGGAAAGGAAAGGAAAGGAAAGGAAAGGAAAGGAAAGGAAAGGAAAGGAAAGGAAAGGAAAGGAAAGGAAGAAAGAAAGAAAGAAAGAAAGAAAGAAAGAAAGAAAGAAAGAAAGAAAAAGGAGGGGAGGGAGGGAGGGAGGGAAGGAGGGAGAGAAGAAGGAAGGGAGGGAGGGAGGGAGGGAAGAAGAAAGAAAAGAAAAGAAGGAAGGAAGAAAGAAATGTTAGGTATCATTGATTACAGTGTAGCCCAGGCCAGTTTATCTCAGTGAATAGAGCATTGGCCTGCGGACTGAGGGTCCTGGGTTAGATTATGGTCAAAGGCAGGTACCTCGGTTGCAGGCTCTATCCTGGACCCAAGTTAGGGTGCATGCAGGAGGCTACCAATCAATGTGTCTCTCTCACATCAGTGCTTCTTTCTCTCTCTCCCTCCCCCTCCCTTCCACTCTGTCTAAAAAAAAAAAAAAAAAAAAAAAAAAAGTGTAGAAGTCATTAATATTAAAAAAAATAACTTCCCTTTGCCTTAGGTCCAGCCTCGCACAGTGACCTATACTTTCCTGCACATCTGGTGCCTGCCTGCCTCTCTCACTCAACTTCTACCACTCTGTCTCTCTTCCTCTTTCCTGATCGTTTCCTGCTAATTTGTCCATGTTTTTCTTTCTGTTTGATGGGTTCTACACAACACCCTGCACATTCACATTCAGTATATAATTCACTTTTCACAATCTCTGAAGCTTCATTCAGCATAAATGTCATTTGTTTTATGGTCTTTCTAAATCATCAACTCTGGAAGTATTACTTATTATTTTTTCTCTATTTCAGTCCATTTTACTGTTTCCTTTATACACTTCATCGTAATTCATAATGATCTCTTTTGTTCATTTGTTTATTGTTTCTCTGCTCTATTGCAATATTAGTTTCATGAGGGAGGAGCTTTGTCTGATTTATTTACTGCCATATGTCTAGTGCCCAACACAAGTGTTGGCAGAGTTGGAATTCAATAAATATATTTTGGGTTAATGAATGATTAATGAAGTGAAGAATAGAGCTTATACTAATATTAATAGACCTTGACTTAACTGGCCTGACTTTAAAAAGTACGAGACACTCTCAAACCTTAGAAATGATATTTCTTATATAGAGTAACATTAATTTGATACCTTCTTTTAGCAAGAAGCAAAAAAACAAAACAAAAACCCTTTAGAGAAAAATATGTTTCAAAATACAGAACTTAATAGCACTTCTGAGGAATCAACTGAGCATGATGTTTTCTCATCATTTAAATCCTGGTTGGGATTTGAGTTTCAGAGAAGAAATTCAGTAAATAGCAGATATCAGCCAAGCAAGAAAAATATAACAGAATTTTAAGTAAAAGTGGACTGATGAAGTACAGCTATAATTTCAAGCCAACTGTGTCTTTTGACTATGACCAACAAATCAGCTATCCAAGTACAGTCATTAATTGATAAATATTTTCTATGATTCACTACTACTTAAAAGATATTGAATAAGATATTGGAAATATCAACATTAAATAGAAGCTACTCATAGTCACCCTTAGATTTTATCAGGGAAATTTAGATTTTTAATTTGATCCACATAATATGTTTAACTCAATATTAATCAGGATTACATCTTTACACATACCAGAAACGATATTCAAGAGGTTTCATTCTCACCTGGACCCAATTTAGATGATGATATTCTAGACTATGAACTAATGCTGTAATGGTATGAGACTCTTGAAGACGTTGTAAAATGCCAATGTATTTTGCAAATTGGTGGTGGTGGGGGGGGGGCAGGGCATGGTTCACTGGGAGTCAGACAAACTCCAGGATGACTCCTCATGATCCTCCTTGTGTTCAAGCCCTTGTGTGATTCCTTCCCTTTAGTGTGGGTAGTACCTGTTACTTTCTTCTAACAAATGGAATATGGCAAAGGTGATGGTATATACACCTTTTTATGTGTATAATTACATGGTAATGTTACACAAAATTAGAGACCTTGTTGCTGTGGTCTCTCCTCTTCCACAGCCACCCCCTTAATACATTGATGAAGCAAGAAGCTATGTTGGTGGGTGCATGGCAAGTAACTAAGGACACAATCTAGGGGTTTAGGATAGCCTCTGGTTGACAGTATGAAAATGAAGCCCTCAGCCCTCAGCCTTACAGCTAGAAACTGAATTCTTCCCTTAATCATGTGAGATACTTCGACAGCCGAGCATGAGACTGCAGATCTAGTCAAAACCTTGATTGCATCTTTGTGAGTTTTTGAAACAAAGAAATCAGGTAAATCATGTCAAGACTCTAGAACCACAGAAATAATGGAATAATATATGAGAGTTGTTTAAGCCATCTAATTTGTGATAATATTGTTCTATAGCAATAAGTCCTAACACAAAATTGCTCTGTATTCTGCTTGGACCTTTATTTCCTCTGACTCCTGGATCAGCTATATTTGTGTTCAGACCCATGACTAAAATAGGATACCCTCATCACCAAGGTCATAGTCAACAAGAATAGAGACAGGTTTCAGAGGTACAGTCCATCTTTGTGGGCTCTAGCTTATCCTTATCACATTCCAGATTTCTTATAATATTACATTCCCAACTTCCTGCCATTTGTATTTTGGATTCCAAAATTAGACATGAAAATAACCTTGTGCATTTAAATGTTTCCAAAAGTATAGATCTTAAAAGTTCTTATCGCAAGAAAAAATTATGTATAGTGATGGATGTTAATTAAACTTATTGTACTAATCATTTTGTAATATATACATATACCAAATCATTAGATTGTACACCTAAAACAAACACAATATTATGTTAATTATATCTCAATTTAAATAAAAACAAAAAATAAATTAGCAAAGGTTTATTAGACTCTGGAAATGAATTTTATTCTATTTTATACATGCCAGTCCTATCTGTTTAATCTATAAAATGAAATTGATAAGATTTCTCTAATTTAGAAATGAATCCCTAGCTCCTTTAATTTTGACATTGGTTATGTTATAAACTAATTAACCAACCAACAAAAAATATGCATCAGGGATATTTAGAATACCAATCCATTTGTCTTACCAGGGCTATCAGATTTGATCTAAAATGTTAACAGGACCCCTCCAGTTCACACTGTTGTTTTTTTTAAACTTATTTTTTTCCTATTTATTGAATTTATTGGGGTGACACTGGTTAACAAAATTATACAGGTTTTAGGTGCACAGTTCTACAACACATCACCTGTACACTATATTTTGTGTTCACCATCCCAAGTCAAGTCTCCACTCATCACCATTTATTCCCCCCTATACCCTCCTCCATTTCCCCCAACTCCCCTACCCTCTGCAATCACCATAGTTCATACTGTTCTTTAGATTCATTGTCAGGATGGATTCATGTCTGGAAGTCTAGGTTATATATATATATATATATATATATATATATATATATATATATATGTAATGTAAAAACTAATTGTTCTAACCAAGAGAGAAGGATAGAAAAAAATAAACCAACATTTTCTAAATACCAAATGAGAACTAAAATAAACAATTTATTTTGTAAAGATACTCTCTTCAGTATCCTACCTTTGTGCTTAATATGGACATTAAAGTAAGTATGCCCCTTGTTTAGTCACCCAGAGAACAGCCTTCACATGGCATCCTCTGGGTCCAGAGAGTGTCATAATTAATCTCTTCTTCCCCATTAGTGTCTTTTACTAAATATCTAAAACATTTTAGTACTCATTAGTGTCATTCATTAAATTAAAAATAAACTAACTGCATATATTTCTACTAAAACAAGTGAGATCCTAAATTCATTAGAAAACTTTTGCTAAGATATATGCTTCACATTTTTATCAGTGTATCATAGCACGGTAGAAATAGTTTGACTTGATAACATCAAGACAAATTGTGCCAAAAGGAAACAACAACAGAAACTGCTTGGGAATTGAGCTCAGAGGAACCCAGTTCCCTCTTCTACATCTTCTAGGAAGCAGAAGCCTGGTGCAAACACACCATTGATGGGGAATTCTCAAATTGCCTCTTCACCAAGTTGAGTACACCAGGCTGCCTTATTTTTCATATTTTCACACTGAAAGGTTGCATGGATCCATCATGACTTTGTCAGAGTTCACTCCCTCTTTTATATTTGTTTTTGGCCCAAATCACCTGGCACCTGTCCACTTGCCCTTTCCAAAGAGCATAGATATGGAGCCTAACAACCACATCAATAGGCCAGGATTTTTGCTAGTCCTAGATTTTCATATGCTTTGTTTTCCTTGGGTTGGAATTATTATAGTTATAATTATGTCTATAATATTTATACTCTCAACTACAAAGTAAGCTCCAAGAACTATATATACTGACATCGACCAGAAGAGCAAACTGGTTAACTGTTGTCCAGTTGTACCATATTCTCAAGTTCATGGCTGATTTGTACAGCCATAACTCCAGGATGTCCTCATCCCAATATGCTAAGGATTGGGAAATTCTATCAGATAATGCGATCAGACCTCCAAACCCTAAAGATGGGTGGTAATAAATACACATGTTGGAGAAGAATCCCAACTCCTACTTTATAAGAGATTTAGACTACATCCTCTTCACAGATTTCTTTATATTTTCTATACTAGAGGCCCAGTGCATGAAATTTGTACACTGGGGGGGGGGGGGAGTATGTCCCTCAGCCCAGCCTGTGCCCTCTCGCAGTCCAGGAGCCCTCGGGGCATGTCCAACTGATGGCTTAGGCCCCGCTCCCAGTCAGTCAGACATCCTTAACACCCGGCTTCTGACTGAGTGGCACTTCCCCTGTGGGAGCACAGTGACCACCAGGGGGCAGCCCCTGCATTGAGCATCTGCCCCCTGGTGGTCAGTGTGCATCATAGCTACCGATTGTTCTGCCATTTGGTTGATTTGCATATTAGCCTTTTATTATATAGGATTTCTCTTAATGATTTTGGACCACATCTGATTTGGGATTTTTTTCTAAATACTTCTATGACATCAGGAAACAACCAAGAGTTCATAATGAGGCAAGCAGCAAAGGTGAATTTGACATCTGTAGTGGCTTCTGATGGTAACGATACCCCAACTCTTATTTTGCATAAGTGAACAAAGTTCTCATGAAGTGTCACTGTTCTCTTGGAATTTGGCTGCATTTTTTGGTCTTCTGTATACAGATCTTATCTATCCCAGCTTGATATGCACCCAAAATAGGACAATGGACCAAATTTTATAGTCTTATTTTTTGTCTTTTAAAGGGTGTTTGGATTTAACAGCATTATAACTTTCAGAACAGTTTTCTTCCCTACTTTAAAAAAAAATTATCCTTAGAATTGAAAGTCCTGCTGCATTTCAGGCCTTCTTATAGTTGCATTGATTGGTCTGCTAGGAAGCACAGCTGTGCCAATAATCCAGCCTCTGCATCTTTGCAAGCGGGAGGGAAGGCAGGAGATAAGAGTTGCCACAGGGAGTCTATATTTAATCTACAACTGGCTTATCCAAGTGTCTCATTGCTCCCTGAGGGTCTTACCACATGCACTATTGTGAGAATAAAATGCAGAGGAGGAAGGAAAGAAAAGTTTACCCAGGATTGGTCTTCAACTAATTAATTAATTTCAGAATTGGCACAGGAGAAGTTTTTGCTTTGCTAGTAATTCAGACCCTGAGAAAACTAGGCCTTCTCTATACTAGCACAGCTTACCTTTCTGACTTTGCCCTGTGGCTGCTATTTGGGGATGGCTGAGTTTTTTCTTGGCAACAATTGTTAAGGCTGCTGGGAGGCATCTGTAAATGGTAACTTCAGTAGCTCCATCAAGGAATCCCCACTGATCTACACTACAGATTTTTATGGGCATTCACACAGAGGGATAAAGTGGGTATTTGAGACAATTATAAAATTACTTATGAAATAAGTAAATATACAAATAATCAAAACAAAAAACAAAGTAAATAAACCATCAGCCTCAAGGGGGGAAATAGAAGAATGCTACTCTTCTTTAAACACAATTTTAAATACCACATTTGTTCCTACCTGAGAATCTTTGTGCTATTACCTTCCTTAGAATGACCTTCTTCCTGTTGTGTGTCTATCTCAATTTCTTAAGAATGAATTTAAATACACTTCTTCCCTAAAACTTACATTGACTTATTACGCATTCTTTCTCTAAACACCTTTAGCATATATTATTGTTATTGTTATATCACAGAAATGGAATTCGAGGGGTGGGGAGGTTGGGGACCAGTTAGAGAAAGACTAAGGTCAGTTAGGATGGTACAATTTATGTTTATCATGATTCACCAGCTGGTCTCTACACTACTTGTGAACAGCAAAGGATTAAATGAGAAGATGACTAATTCTTGTCTTTTATAAGAAGGTCACCAACAATTATTACCTACCTATTTTGTCAGGCAATGTTTATATTTTATTCTTCTAGAACAGTGGTTCTCAACCTTGGCTGCACATTAGAATCACCTGGGAATCTTTTTAAAATCCTGATTTCTCGGCCTCATCCTCCGGAAATTCTGTTTCTTTGTAATTGATGTTTTGGCCTCACCCCATTATAAAGAAACAGAATTTCTGGAGGATGAGGCCCAGAAATCAGGATTTTAAAAAGATTCCCAGGTGATTCTAATGTGCAGCCAAGGTTGAGAACCACTGCTCTAGGGCAAAAGTTAAGACATATTCAAAATCACTAAATATAGCTTATCTTGGAAACTAAAATTCACCACCATGTCCACTCAGTTCTAGGGGAGGCTTCAGAGCTCTATTTTGGAGCCAGCAGAAGCTACACAAAATAAACAGCTGATACCTAAAGGTACAGGATTCACAAAGTACAGGAAGAGCCTAAGTATCATGTGTTGAGCTCTGGGCCTAAACCTCATGAACCTTTGGCACTATACCAAGAAGGAAAGCATTCCACTCTTCCATCCCTCTTTTTTAGAAATATTTTCAGATATGCACCATCCCTTCTTACAAAATAATAGAGAAGCTTGTATGACTTCAATGACATGATACTCTTCATCTCCCTTTAAGTGCAGTTTTAGGACAATTCTTTGCAACTGTACACTGTTCAAGGTAGTGAGTTAGGAAGTCTACCTACAGAAGACCACCCAATAAAACATCAGTGAAACGGAGCCTCCGTTTCCTTTGTGTATAAGATGGAAGTCTTGTCTTTGGGAACATGAAGAGCCAGTATCTCCAGCTCTTTGAATACTAAACTAAAAAATACCAATATATTTGGTCAATGCTATTTATATGATCAACCCAATGTTCCTAAGGAAGCTGTGCTTTCTTAAAAAATCAGATACTCCTCCACCAAATTAAATTGGAGCAGGTTTTGTTAGTTTCCAGAAGCAAATAAGTTAATAGGTAGCATTTTCTTATTTTAATTTTTTTCTATAAATCTTACTTAAATGTTTGATATCTGTTGTATTTGTCCAACTACAAAAAAAAAACAATATTGAAAATAGCTAATCATACTTTGATTGATGTAACAAATGTAATATCATCAATTTCTGATGGGTGACTCATAAATAGTACTCATCAAAAAGAGAACCACAGACTTTGCAAAGGAACCAAAGTTGAAAATTAAGGCCCAGAATGTTTATGGTCCCATTAGCTAAGAATTATTTAGAAACAGAAACCAGAATAGTTTGTAAATATGCTTGTGTGTAGATAAAATCTGGGCCAATATCAGTTTCTTTTCCTTATCTACTCTATTCCCAAAATGTTTCAATGTCATAGTCATCATTATGAACCAGAATAAAAATTAATTTGACCACATACAATGTCTATCATGTAGAACAACTTAGTCTTGTTCTAAGATGGGTATCCTCAAACTTCTATTTTACTTTCTTTTGGTATAACTCACTTGAATCATGTTTCTATGTTTATTAGTCTCGTTGAGGTGCCTGGTCTGTAATTTGTTTTGTTTTGCTTGAAAATAATATAAAGACAATACTCACCAAAGTGGTATCTTCATATTTACCCTAAAATATTATATTTTTGGATAAAGACAATGTAGACCTAAACAAAAAGGGAGTGCCCACCTGCATGTGTAGGTGGCCCTGTTAAGTGTTTCTATGATCATATTTCCACACACTCATTTTCACTCACACAATTGGTTCCAGCCTCAATGAACTACTCCTTTTGGTTTCCATCGGCTTATACTCATTTGTTTATATACCTTTGACTGCATCTTTGTTTTTGTTATTCTTTTCCATACTGGAATTTCTTCTTTTCCTAACACTCTTTCCTTCTCATTATATACTCTCTTATTAGATTATTAGTTGCATTCTCATGGCTGATATTACCACTTATCATCTTAATGATACCTTTATACATCTAGCCTCAGATCTTAACCCAATTATATACTCAACATTTAAACCTTTACTTTGTTCTTCATCTAACAACACTTACTACAATAAGTATTTTCTGAGCATGGGACTAAATTAGGGTCTGCCTGTAATTTATTTACAAATGTTCTCTACTTTTCCTTTGTATAATCAACATATTGAGGAATATTTAATTATTTAAAAATAGAGAAAAAAGAATTAATTAATGTATGGTTTCCTTTTACACACCAAAGCAAATTCCACTTTTGCTTGTTCATCAGCTTCTAAACTTACGTTCTGCTGATTGTAGAATTTGGTGAAGTGGAGAATTGGGGAAGTAGGTGAAGCAAGCTTGATTTATATTGCACAGGACTGACTTACTCTAGGGAAAGGAAATAAAATTTATTACCACTGAGAGTGAGGGAGGGATATTTCAAGTCAGGCTACTGGGTTGGAGATTGTTCTAAGGGCAGTTTGAAATGGGAAAGAGGAGTGTTTGCCATTTTGGGGAGTTATTGAGAATGAGACAAAGTGGCTCAGCTTTCTTTGAGTCCTAATTTAGTCATTTGTTTAATGTCTTTCTTTTCCACTCAACTATAAAGTTACATAAATGGAGAAACAATGCTTATCCTCCCCAATGTTATATTACCAGCACCTATCAAGTTCTTCCCTAATGAAAGGGCTTTATCAGCATTTCTTAATTGATATTTAACTATCTATTTGTATGTTTCCAAGGTATTTAATATGCTATAACTATGAGCTTTAGTATATACTATGAGAACACAGATGAAATAGGGAAAGAGTGTTGCTGGTTAATGTGAGGTTATATACATATACCCTAACTAGATTTTGATTAGAAATTAGATTATTTTTAAAACTTTAAGAATTAAGTGTAATTTTGCTGGGGTCATCTAAGAAGGCTTCTCAGAAATGATAAGACATAAATCCAGAAAGACCAAAATAAGCAGAATAGAAAAAAATTAACGTTCTTTATGGAGGAGAAGGCATTTTATGTATTATTTCAACATTTTGCACTTCTGTGAGCTCAATATATTCACAATAGTGTAGACTGAACCAAACTCCAAGCATAATTATTTTGTTTTAAACAATAAAGTACAAGAGTTAATAATAGGACATTTACAGTATTTGTGTTCAGTGTACTTGAATCTGTGATTTGTGTTTAATTTGATTTTGTTCAAATTAAATAATCTCTTTAGGCTTCAATTTCTTTTCATGGAAGTGTGTACAACAGAGCTTGTCAACATTTTTCTGTAAATGGCCAGATAGTAAATAGGCTGTTTATTTTTTAGTAAATCATATAAAGACTTTTCAGACCATATGGTCTCTGTTGTAGCTACTCATCTCTGCCATTGTAGTATGAAAGGAGTTGAAGACAATATTTAAACAACTGAGTGTGGCTGGTTCTAATAAAACTTTAATTACAAATATGAATTGGTCAGATTTTCCTTTTGACTATAATTTGCTGACCTCTGGCATAGAGCAATAAATAGTTAATGGATAGATCACAAGAAATAAATAGGATAATAACTGAAACATGCTTAGCATGATACCTGGCACATGGTATAACCACTGAATAAATTATAACCATTATGGTCATTAAGCAAAGTGTGTTTTATTATATATATATTTTATTTGTATATTAATATTCACTTAGTTTTTATTTTATGATAAGTTCTATGTAGTTAGATATATGAAAGATGATGACATAAAAGAAAATAAAGTATATTAAATAAATAATGAAGATAAAAACAGTAAAAGAAAATTCTCTCCCATTAAAAAAAAACAGCAACTGGTACCTTATTTGTTCTATCATCTTAAGCAAATTGAAAGCTGAGTAAAACATATAAAGCAATTACTAGAGACCAGGCAAGACAGACCTTTAATTTTTTGGGGGGGAGTAAAGCAAATAAAGGGAACCATGTGATAACCTTGACTTTTTTCTTTGGGGCACTTTTAAGACTTTTGTGCAAGAAGGGGAACCCCAAGAATATAATGACTGTCTCTTTGAGTTGAATATACAAAGGTCAGAAGTCCAAGAGGTGGAGATGGTTTGAATGTATGGACAACATACTGACGAGCAGGGAAGTACACAAAGAATGCCTCAGCAATCTGATCCTGATAAGGTTACCTTGAGATATTGGCTTAAAATGAAAAAAAAAAAAATCTAAAACAACAACCATTGAAGATCTCTAAGCTACAATTTTAATAGCTCATAGAAAGGTGTAAGATTAGAGCTAATATCACTTAAGTACAATCTACTTTGGTCTCAGTCTAACAAATCTTAAAAACAAGCCTCAAAAAGAACAAACTCATCCCCTAACTTAACTGTGCCACAACATCACACCATCTTTAGAAATGACAAAATTAAGACATTCAAAAACACGATATTTACAATGTGTGACAATCCAGTGAAAAATTACTGGATATGCAAGGAAGCGTAAACTGTGAACCACAGCCAGAAGAAAAATCAGTCAATAGAAACATTCGAGATTATAGAATTAGCAGGAAATAACAGCTATTTTAAAAATACTGAAAGTTTAAAGAAAAGCACAAACATAATGGGGAGTAATGGGAGACATGAGTTTGGAGTTGCTATATTAATGTCAAATAAAATGGGCATTAAGACAAAGAGTATTAGTAAAGAGGGATTTTTCATGGTTAATCAATGAAATAAGATGACATGACAATCATAAGCATACATGCGTGTATATCCAAAAGTAGAACTTCAGTATACATGAAACCAAACTTGAGAGAATTTGCAAGATGAATAGGCAAGTCTATAATCATCACTAGATATTTAAACATCTCTCAACACTTGATAGAATGGAGGAAAATCAGTAAAGACATACATGATTTATTTGAACAACACTATTAAATAAATTTCTTAAGTTATATTTGTGGAAGAATACACCAACGAAGTGCAGAATGCATATTCTTTTCAAGGGCTAAATGAATATTTATTAAGATAGACCACATGCTAGACCCCCAAACCTATCTTAATAGATTTAAAAGAAATAAAATTAGCCCTTGCCTCATTGGATAGAGCATTGGCCTGCAGACTGAAGGATCCCAGGTTTGATTCTGGTCAAGGGCGCATGTCCGGGTTGAGGGCTTATTCCCTAGTAGGAGGCATGCAGGAGGCAGCCAATGAATGATTCTCTCTCATCATTGATGTTTCTATCTCTCCCCTCTCCCTTCCTCTCTGAAATGAATAAAAACATATTAATAAATGAAATTATACAATGTAGATTCCCTGACCAAAACAGAATTAAACTGAAATCAATAACAATAAGATATGTGGAAACTCTCCAATTATTTGAAAACTAATAAATAGTAAATAGGCTGTTTAAATTAAATTTGATCAAAAAATGAATCACAAGGGAAATTAGAAAATATTTGTACTGAGGACTAAATTGTGAGATGAACTAAAGTAGTTCTTAGAGACATATTTATAGTTTTAAATTCTTCTTTTATTTGAAAGGGGGAAAATCCAAAGACAATGATTTAAGTTTCCACTTTAAGAAAGTAGAAAAAGAAGAATAGAATAAATCCAAATTAGAAGAAAATAAGCATAAGAAAGGAAATCAACACAATAGAGAACTAACAAACAAAGCTAATAAAGTCAAAGTTGGTTCTTTCAAAAAGATTCACAAAATGTATAAAACCTTAGTTAAACTGATTAAAAGAGAAAATACAAATGACAGATATTAATAACAAAAGAGCAGCCATCACAACAGATCCTAAAAACTTGAAGAGGATGACACAAGAGTATTAGAAACAACTTTATGTCGACGAATTTACCACTTAGAATAAATATTGTTCTTCCAGATTATTTTCTGTTAAACTAATTTCCCTTTCATTTATGTCTAATCTAGTTTCTTTGAGGAGGTGTGGTATAAGGAAACTCCCTACTTTGGGTAGGCTTTGGGCTTTGTCTTGTGTCCCTCATGCCCTTCATAGAATGCATGGGCTTTGAAGTAAGATTGACTTCAGATCTCAGTTTTGCCCAACCAAGAACACATTAACCATGTGTTCTTGACTGGGCCAGTTAACTTTCTGAGCCTTAGTTGTCTCAGCTGTAAGATTGAGAAAACAGTATATCAATTAGATATAGTTGTTGCATTAAATGGGCTAACGAATGTAGAGTTTTTAGAAAATACATATGAATGAGTACTTAATTAATGATAGATGGTTCTAGCCTTTCACCCATAGTAACTCATGGGGTGGTAGGAGATTTGTAAGATACATATAAATAATTCTAATTAGTCTAATCCTCCATAAGCGACACAATGAAGCTGTTATGAGAGTTTAAAAGAAGGAAGGATATTTTACCCAAAATACCAAAAATACATGTGGGAAAAATACATCAGTATAGAAAGATAGTTATATTTTTTTGTATTAAAATATTATAGAGATAAAAACAGATTGTTTGTCTCTTTCCCACCTGATATAATAAGCCACATAGACAAATAGACTGAATACAGATTTACTGGCAAACAGACCCTCACTCAGATATATGCTTTAAATGGTTGCTGTGGACATCTTATAATGATCTACAGTTTGTTTACTTTGTGGTCTTTGTATCTATGGAATAGACATACTAGTGTCTTTCCCCAATGTGGAGAATATTTGGACTTTCAGCTTTCAGGAAAGTCATGGACATCTACCCTTAATTATGGGTAAGAAGGCAAATTTTGTCTTATTTTATTGTGATTATTATTATTACTTTTGGTCACAGCCTTTAAATTGCCAAGGGATAGTTCTAACGCAGCTCTGGCCACAATGCCCTGGATGCCCTCCTCCGGCATCTGCCTTTAATCACAGACAATATGGTTTGTGTTTAGAATCGAATGACTGTCATCATCTAGCACTAATGTTCTCTGTCACAGAGACTTAACAACCCATTAGGGGAACACTCTCAGAGACTTTCAAATTCAATATTCTCTCCAAACTCCTGGCTTTTTATTAACCATGCTATGTGGGTTTCCAAGGCGTGGTGCACAATGGTATTATTTTTTCCAAAGAGGTCATGAAAGAGAAGTGTGTTTTTGTTTTTTGTTTTTCTTTCAAGTGTATATTTCAGCACATTTAACGTGCAGACCCACCATAGTCCCTATGTTGAAGTCTGCATTCACAGATAGCCTACATTTAGGACTCAATCTGATTTTACAATAGAAAATGCACATGCTTTTGGATTTCATAATATGCAATTACCTAGCACATGATTGAAATGAATTACAAACTGTTGTTGATTTTCTGCATGGAGCTTACTTGGCTCTTTGATATATATTTTCTCATTAGCTTCCCCTTGATTTATTTATGATATTGTTATGCATATAAAGGACAGATTGCTGAAGTTCACATTGCAATGACCGAATTAGCAGTTGAAAAATTCACGGTTATGATGTGCAGATGATTCTCTGAGCTTCTGAAGGTGTGCTCTAGTCTCTCCTATGACTGCGAAGCTGCCAATTCCATTTTTACAACGCCTCTCACATCTGTCCTCTCTTTACCTTTCCCAGGACCACCATTTCGGAACCTTGTCCTCTCTTGCCTGGAAAATCGCAATATTTTTCTAATCATTTCCATGCATACAGGTTATTCCCCTTGAAGTTCATGCTTCTTAGTGCTGCAAGATGGATAGTCCCAAATCACTATCCTGGTTATGTTACTCCCAAATCCAATAGGAAAGATAAAGAAAAGAAGGTAAGATGAGAGAAGAGCAAGGAAATCTCCCTGAGGGAAAATAGTGTTGCAGATAGATAGGGGGAAGGAAGGAAAGAGGAAAGGAGAGAAGTCTGAGAGGAAGGTAACTGCGTGTGATAGTGGGAAGGCAGCAATGTTCTGTCCAGATGATTTCTGTCTGGTATCACCTTTCTGTAATAGGACTCGTTTTTATGCAATTGGAATATAGGGCAGTAATGGTTTCTGGAGTTACACACTTCAGTGGAATGTTTCTATTTAATCTGCCTAACCAGGTACTTCTCCACCTGTGTACCTCTCTGCTCATCTAAGTGGAAGAATATTGTCACCACTTCCAAGCACGGGACATTATAATTAAGCCAATTTCAAATATTTATGGGAAAAAGAAAGGCATCCTTCCCTGGCCCCCTCTCAGCAGGGGCCATTATTGATTAGTTGGTGATGAATTGGGAAGATGTGTTGGAGAATTGGTAGAGGGTGCAGAGGACAGAGTTGTTAGCATATATTGTGCCACATGTATTTAAAGTCTTAGGCATACGATGAAAGAAGAAAGTTCTTTAGCAGCTTTAATTTTCTCCCAGTCTGAGAAATTATCTGCATTAGGATATGGGAGAAAATAAGGAGGTCATTATACAGTAGAGCTGAAAGTGATGTTTCTTTCTTTTGTATGATTCTAAAGGCCAACTTACAAAGAAAAGCCATATAAGCAGCTTTAAAATTCCGAACGATAACATACAGATTTAGTGCCTCACAAAATCAAATTGGAAAAGTAGAAATATTAATAATTAATTCTGTTAAAAAATAAAAGGAAATAAGAAACTAAACATGCAATGTGAATTTAGTAATATTCTTAATTATGAAACATATAAAACAATGACATGTCTAAAAGGAGATCTGAAAACTGTTAGCTTCCATTTTTTAAAAAAATTAAAGTGATAGGTAAACAAGTTCAAACATGTGATTATACATATCTCTCTATAATGTCTTATTCAAGTCATATAAACTCAAATGAAGAATAAGAATTTAGAAAAGGGCATACTTTACTAATTAAAATAAATGCTGCTACCTTTATCATCTCTATTCTAATGACACAAATTCCTGAACATTTGGATTGAAAATATGTTTATTTTCCCACCAATATATCTCTATTAGTTCAGAGACAAGAATGCACCAATTACTTAATTATTATTGTTTGCATGAATACATGATTTAATTATATTTGTGTCATGCATTGTCCTCACCATTCTTAGAGAAAGACGAAGAATGTGATCAAGCATCCTATCTAATAAAGAGGTAATATGCAAACTGACCATCACTCCAATACACAAGAGGGCTGCCCCCATGTGGACACAAGATGGCCACCACCAGTTGGCCAGCAGGGGAGGGCAGTTGTGGGCAATCAGGGCAGCAGGGGATGGAAGTTAGGAGGGACCAGGCCTGAAAGGTAGGGCAGTTGGGGTGATCAGGTCTGCAAGGGAGGGCAGTTAGGGGTGACCAGGCCACCAGGGGAGGGAAGTTGGGGGCAACCAGGCCTGCAGGGGAGGACAGTTAAGAGTGACTAGGCTGGCAGAGGAGGGCAGTTAGGGGTGAACAAGCTCACAGGGGAGTGGTTAGGGGGTGATCAGGCTGACAGGCAGAAGATGTTATGGGCAATTAGGCAGGCAGGCAGGCAAGTGGTTGGGAGCCAGCAGTCCTGGATTGTGAGAGGGATGTCCCACCAGGATCAGTCCTAAACAGGCAGTCGGACATCCCTCGAGGGGTCCCAGATTGGAGAGGGTGCAGGCTGGGTTGAGGGATCCCCCCCCATGCATGAATTTCATGCACCAGGCCTCTAGTTATTTATAATTGTGATTAGCTTAAAACCCTTTTGAATGTTTTTTAAATATCTAAAACATATTTGAAAGTTAAAGAAGGGTTAATGCATGATGCTTATACAGATTTATTTTGGAGAGCATATTTTGGTATTAATGCTGATACCAGTACAACTTAAAATGTAAATATATCCTATATAATAAAAGTCTAATATGCTAAATGTCCAGTCAGCCATTCAACCAATCAAAGTGTAATATGCTAATGATATGCCAAGGCCGCTCAACCACTCTCTATGACGTGCACTGGCCACCAGGGGGCAGTCAACTGGTTGACCAGTCTCTATGACATGCACTGACCACCAGGGAGAAGATGCTCCAACTGGTAGGTTAGCTTGCTGCTGGGGTTCAGCTGATCGGGACTGAGATGGGCCAGACACACCCTGGAGACCTCCCCAGTCCCTTCCTGGCTGGCCAACCTCCCGCATCTCTCCCTGTCCCCAATCGTGCACCGATGGGGGTCCCTTGGTCTGGCCTGGGCCCTCTTGCAATCCAGGACCCCTCGGGGGATGTCAGATTGCTGGTTTCACCCCAATGGCAGAATGACCGCTTACTATGATGTGCACTGACTGCCAGGGGGCCGACGCTCAATGCAGGAGATGCCCCCTGGTGGTCAGTGTGCTCCCACAGGGGGAGCACTGCTCAGCCAGAAGCAGGGAGTCACTGCTGGTGAGCACAGCAGTGGTGATGGGAGGCTCTCCCGCCTCTGTGGTAGCACTAAGGATGTCTGACTCTTGTGCATGGGGCCTCTAGTTAATTATAATTTAAGATTAAAAGTGAGGACACAGAAACCAAGATATCCTTCAATAGGTGCATGAATCAACAAACTGTGATACATTTTAAACAATGAAATATTATTCAATAACAATAAAGAAGCTATCAAGTCATGAAAGAAATGGAGAAAATTTAAATTCATATTGCTAAGTGAAAGAAGCCAGTAAGAACAGGCTACATACTATATGATTTCAACTGTATGATATCCTGGAAAGGCAAAGTCATGGAGACAGTAAAACATCAATGTCTGCCTGGGGTTGAGAGGGCACTTGTGCTCATGGCTAGTAGGTGTGAAAACATATCTTTTCCCCTGGGTGAGGAACACATTACTAACCCACAGTCAGTTGAGTCTGTAGTAAGTGCTAGTTGTATAAGTTGTACACAACTTTGCAAGGCATAAGAAGCACTGTCCAACTAATTGTGGGATGAGGTGCTATATAAGAAACAGAAAGAATTTAGTTTTCTCTTCATTTTAAAGAAATTAGCAGTGGTAATTGTCAGCAATGAATAATGAATGTGTTATATGTAAAAAGAAAAAGATCTACAATCAGAAAACTCACAGTCCAAGAAAAGTCTTTGTTTCTACATTGAGAAAGTGGCAAGTGAATACCAATGTCTATGCTTAAATTTAAAAGGCACAAACATACAAATGTTTTTTCCATGATTACCAGATTATCTCAACTTCTTCCATTATTTGACCAAACACAGGCTTCAAATATATTGAATAAGAAAAGTTCTACTATATGTTTGTTTTATAAAACACAATCAAACAGAATGACTACAATATGTGTGTGGGGAGTGAGAGGAACCTGGGTAGAGTATGTTTCTTAATTTTCTGTCTTTTATTTCTGGAAAAAATGAAAATGCCAAAGATAGTACAATTTTCTCCATGATATATACTAAAATTAAAACCAAATGAATAATAGTAAATAGCATCTATAATAGTGATTTTCTACGGTCGTCAGCAAAGTTTTAGAAAATCTTAGAAACTCCCTTAAGGTCAGCAGTAGAAGCAAAAGGAGCAGAGATATAATCACCTGATGTCTATTATAACAGAACAGCTCTGTTTACTTGTTTTATATTTCATATGTAAGCATATAATTTTGTTCAAATAAATGCTTTTTTGGCTAAAAAATATAATTAGAAAATTGATGGTCTGGAGATTATGCTTTGAAAATTCAACCTATTAAGTTAGTGGCATATGTCACAAAATCAAATGTAGGAATAACCATGTAGAAAAATGAAAAGGGCTGTGTGAGATAATGCTAATAAAAGGTGGATAAAGGTGAAAAATGTTAAATGAATTTTGCAAATGTATGCTGGAGAAAATATATTGCAGAAAAATAGGTCCTCTAACAAATGAGAACAGTCACTGAAAAGCCATCATTTTAAAAATGTTGATATATTAGACTCATTTAAATCAATTTAATAATAACATAAGGGAAAGATAAATTTCACTCATTGTAAGGATCTTTTAAAATATATTTTAAAATATATTTAATTACATACTTGTGGACATTTATACCTGGATAATTCCATATGACATCATTTTTATATAAACAAATACATTTGGTTGCATTTTTAATAAATCATTTACAGTTTAATTTGTAGAGTTTTGTTTTTTTTGTTTTGTTTTTGTTTTTATTTAAGGGAGACCAAAGGACATATTCCAAAATAAAGAAAAAAATAGATTAGAAGTGTGTTGAAAGTGGCATTACTGTAGTAGGCATTTATTGTATTAGGCAAAAGATATAAGATGTAGCCCCAAACTTTTAGATTTAAAGACATATAAGGTTAGGGTGAAACAATATTGTATACATTACTCATTTTCTTTTGTATCAAGTTCAAATTCCTTAGCCTCACATTCAGTGTTTTCCAATAATTGAACCAACATTTATTCTTTGCTCTTACTGAGCAATAGTTACTAAGTTCTCACGATGTGGAGGGCAGTACATAAAATGATAAAAATGTTATTTTAAAGCTTTCATGTATACTATTTATTTTATTCAGTATCCTTATCTTTTGTTAATTTAAATTCTATTAATTCTTTAAAATCTAACTCAGGTCTTGTTCCATGGAGCTCTCTCAGAAAGCTCAGGCCCACAAAAATTGTCCCTTCTTTGGAATTTCTAAAACAATTAAAATGTGACTGTTAAAATATATATTTGACTATGGTATTTCACCTGTCTACCAGTTCCAACTAAATTTGAAGTACTTGCTGAATCTTTAATGAATACACATTTGTTGAGTGTTGAATGATTATAATTCCTGAGATTAAGGTCTTTGTCTATTCTATTTCTTCCAAAAATGACAATATAATTTGGCAGTCACATGATGACAAATAATTGTGTTTATTTTTAATAAAATAATTACTGGAACGAATGTCCTTTTCAAGTCACAAAATTACACATTTAAAACCACATTCTCACCTGTTATTTTTAGTGGTGTTATTATAAGAATTCTACTATTTGGTGGGTGGGAAAAAAGAGGGCTAAGTTCACTCAACCTGTCAATGTCAAGTAGTACCTGACTCATACCTACAGATTCCGATTCCTATACCAGTTTTAAGATTATGAAGAAAAGCCATTAAGGGTTAAACTCTGGGAAATGAATCAACTTTTAAAAAATATAACAAATATGTTCTTTACATTTTATTTTCTAATCCTTTCTCTTCTTTGTTTTCACCCCTAAGTTAGCATTCATTGTCAGAAAAATGACTCTAAGAATGCACATACAGTAATTAAGCAAAGAATTCCAGACATAAAAAAGCTTTCTTAAGTCCCACTATTACCCATCATTTCTCAAGCTCAGTGCTTCTATAATAATCCACATTTCTTTAGATCTTAATGTAATCCTTTCTGTATATTTGTACTTCCTCTATTTTGGTTATTACCCTTTTCATAACAGGAACTGAATGATATCCACTCCTGTGCCTATCACTGCCTCCAGTATAGTGTCTTCAACAGGGGAGGCTCTCTGTACATGTCTGTGGAAAGCAAAGGGTATGTGTGTGTGTGTGTGTGTGTGTGTGTGTGTAGAGAAACAGAAGGATGGCCAATGAGGATCTAAAAGAAAAGGAGATTTTTCACTAAGTGTCTAGACAGGTTATCCAGACTTTCTGTTTCCAATGCATCCTGCTCCAACCCTCATAGAAACATAAACCCATTGCATCCACTTTAAGTTTACTTTACTCCACTGTAGTTCTTGTGGCAAATTTTAACAATGACTTCATGTAACTAAATGCTGTTGAAATTTCTCAATTCTTTTTGTATTTTCTTCTGGACTTTTATAATTTTATAGTAATATTTAGAACTATTTCTTTATTGGTAAAATTATCTAAATATTTTGCTTCAGTGATCCACTTCATTTGTCTAACCCACCTGTGTAGGACTATAAACAAGTCCTATACATTGTGCTAAGTGACGGGAATACTAAGATCAAAAAGAAAGACAAGGCTCATTCTCTTTAATGATACAACATAAATAAATAGAAGAATGGCTAACCATCTTCTAGTTGTAGTAAATTCTATGTAAGGGACAAACTAGGTATTGAAGGAGTGATTGACAGGAGTGGACCAACTTAGATCCAACAGTTGTAGAAGTCCTCTCCAAGAGGGCAGTGGTGATATAAACATATGCTGCCACAATGATCCCACCTGATGAATAATATGGAGCTAATTTGGCAAAGGGTATAGTGTGAGTAGAAGTGCTGAGGATGCAAAACCAAAAGAGAACCTAGTACTATGTATGGGCAAGAACACAGAATTTGGTGAAAGATGAGGCTGGTGCCCCTCTGGCATGGCTCAGTGGTTGAGCATCGACCTATGAACCAGGAGGTCACGGTTTGATTCCCAGTCACGGTTTGATTCTTGGTCAGGGCACATGACTAGGTGGCAGGCTTGATCCCCAGTGTTGGGCATGCAAGAAGCAGCCGATCAATGATTCTCTCCATCATTGATGTTTCTGTCTCTTTCTCTCTCGCCCTTCCTCTCAGAAATCTCATATATATGTGTGTGTGTGTGTGTGTATATATATATATATATATATATATATATATATATATATATATATATAAGCTGAGCTGGAGAATGAAACAGGGCTAGATTATGCAGGGCTTGGGCTAGGGGAAGTGAGTAGGTGTTATCTTATAGGTCATGGAAAGCCTTGAAAGGTGTTAGGCAGAGGGATAAGCTGATCCAGTGCCTGTTTTTAGAAGATTACTCTGGCTGCTGTGGGAAGTACTGCTTGGAAGAAGAAAAGCATGCCTGTCTCATGCCTCCCTCTCTGGTCTTGGATAACATCTCTGGCTATTTTGTTTATTCCTTCTACCTGACTCTTATAAAAGGGTTTCTCTAAATTTTGTTTTCAAGTCAATATTGTTTTTCCCTCTTCATGTAATATCCCTTGAAAATCCCACCTGGTGTTATGTTTTTAACACCCACTGATAGAATAATGCTTTCTAAATCTAAATCTCCTAGATAGGCAGCCTCCTAGCTCTGTCCTGTACATTTGCTTTCCACCTGAGCACATTCATTTGAATACCCATTGACAGCTAAGATTCAAAATCCCAGAATAGAATTACTTCATTTTCCTAAACGGACTCTTTTTCTTTTATTTTCTATTCCAATTTCAGGTAGTTGAAATGGGTATTGTCAGTTGAAACACAAACATCCTGGGCATGTGCCCTCACCAAGGAATTGAACCGTGACCTTCTGGTTCATAGGTAGATGCTCAACCACTGATCCACAACAGCTGGGCTTATTAAAAATATTTAGAAATATCACAACTACAGAAAAGTTTGAGTTATAAATAAAAATATATTGATTTTCTTAAATCTTTTGATAGTAAGTTCCTAACCTGATGCCTCATCCCCCTCAAGTATTTTGTGCATTGCCTATAGACAAGGACATCTCCTATAAAGCCGTATTTCAAATAAAAAATGAGCATTGATACATTTTGCCACTTACTCTTCAGACCCCTTCACAATTTCCCAATTGCCTTAGTAATGTTTTGTCTGTTAAAAGGATGTACTAGTTGATATATCTCTTTAGTCTGCTTCAGAGTGGATGAGTTCTTTAGTCATTTATTTATTTACTTTTAGGACCTTGAGGTTTTCAGAGATTATTTTTTGAAATTGTTTTGTAAAATTTAGGTTGTACAATGTTTTGTGATTGGATTCAGGTTATGCTTCTTTAGCAGGGAAATCATAGTAGTGTTGCCGACTTCTCACTGCAGCCTCTCAAATGTGCACGGTTTTTATTTGCCTCATATCTGATGATGTTCAATGCGATTACTTGATTAAGTTGTTGTCATCTAGGTTTCTCCAAGTAAAGTATCTCTATTCCCTTTTGTAATTAATAAGTATTTTGTGAGATGGTACTTTGTGACAATATAAATACTCTTCCCTCATCAAACTTTCACATTATTTTTTATTAATATCTGTACGCACTCAGGGTTTATTATTTTACTTCATGGGACCATCAGCATTTACCTGAGAACTTGTTAGAGATGCAAATTCCCAGGCCCTATTCCAGATTTGCTCCATTACAGTCTCTGGTGGTGGGTCCCAGACACCCCTTTAACTATCCCTCCGGGTGAGTGTGAGGGGGGCAGAAGTTTCTGCACCATTTGAGCACTGAATCTCAACCCTGACTCTATATTAACAATCACCTGAAGCAACCTTTAAAACTGCCAAATCTTGGGTCTCATCCTTAGAGACTAGACATAAATTGCTCTTGGAGGGAGCCTCATCACCGATATGTTTTTGTTCCCTAAAGTGATTCTTATGTGCAGCCAGGGTTTAAAACCACGGGAGGATTTTATTTGAGGCTGTGGTTCTCCAACTTGGCTCTGTATTACAATAAGAAAGGAGAGCTTCAAAAAATACGAATGCCTGGGTCTCACCCATAAAGAATCTAATTTAATTAATCTGGGATGCAGCATGAGCATCATACTTTTAAAATATTATAATCACTAGAGAATTTTCAAAGCCTGATGCTTGGTTCACAGAAATTCTAGGAGTAGGGTACAGCATCAGTAGTTGAAGAGGTCTCCAGGTGGTTACAATGCACAGTAGGTTTGAGAACCGTGATCTAGGTCCTTCTACACCTCACAGTGTACTCCATCACAAGGCTACCCCCTTTTAATAACAAAACTATTCCTTGTGAATCTATAATACATACTAGCATGATGCTAAGACCTTTGATTTAAATATCATTATCACAATAACTCCCTGCAATTTATGGTATTTCCACATTATGCATGTGAAGAAATTGAGCAAATAATTGCCCAAATTCACACAACTGATATGTGGAAAAGCAACCGTTCAAACTTGGCCTCTGTGACTCTAGAAAATTTGCTCCTAACAATTACATTCCAGCTCTTTCACTCCGTTTGTGTAAAGCTTGCCTTTTTGGGACTCATTTATTTCATTTTAGCATACATGGCTTGATTATAATAGGTATTACACTAGGTTTCAGACATGCACAAATTCAAAGAAGAAAATAACAGGCACTTGGATTTCAGAGGTCCAAGGAGCTTCTCCCCAAATGGGAAGCATCCTTGGTCGGGCGGCATATTAAAGGCCCAATACCATATTGTGACTTAGCAAGGGAGAATGGAGTAAACAGGTCAGGGTTCACAGTCAGGCAGAAATTGGCTGAATCCTGCCTTTGCCAACATCTTTCTGATTTTTTTTTCACCTATGGAATGGGAAAATAATATCATTGTCCAGGATTTCTGTGAGATTTAAATGATGGAAAATTATGAATGAATCATGCCCGGCATGTAGAAGATGCTTATTAAATTATGAACATGGCTTCAAGTTTTCTTTTGTGAAATGTCTTTCTTCAAGGTAGAAGGCAGATGCGGGGCGGTGTGGTGGGCAACTGCAACAGACATTTGACTTAAGCATCCTTTTCAGTCCAGCAGCACTGATATTATTACCTAAGGGATGGTTAGAAATGCAGACTCTTGCCTTGACTGGTTTGGCTCAGTGGATAGAACATTGGGCTGCTGACTGAAGGGTCCTGGGTTCGATTCTAGTCAAGGGCATGTACCTTGGTTGCAGGCACATCTCCAGTAGGGGTTATGCAGGAGGCAGGTAATCGATGTTTTTCTCTCATTGTGGTTTCTAACTCTCTATCCCTCTCCCTTCCTCTCTGTAAAAAATCAATAAAAATATATTTTTTAAAAAGAAAATGTATGTAAAAAAAAAGAAATGAAGACTCTTGAACCCCACCCTCAATTTTGTATTTCAACAAGAACCCCAGGAGATTTGTATGTGCAATAAAGTTTAAGCAGGTGTTCTACTAAAGGCCCAGAAAAACGAACACATGTTGGTTAAACTTAATGGAACATGTGGGAAGATTGGTGGTTTGGAGGAGAGTGGAGTTTAGGAGGGCATTTAGAAAGATTTCAGAATATGAAATTTAAGTCTCAATTATACTCAATTCTCCTCCAAGCCAGCCCTAAGCCACCATCTTCTCTTTCACAGAATTTGGCTATAGGTTTGAAATTCCTTTTCTCGTGATCATGAAATTAATGAAATTCTATAAGTGGTTATCTTGTTGACTAATTGCTGAGGGTTTTCCTTTAAACTTTTGAGTGAAGTCATTATTTATTTTCAGGCTATGACTTTGTTCTTTTCTCTCAAGATGAAGTGTTTGAGGTGGGAATGAACTAGTTAGGTATATATTGTAGAAGGAATTGTATACCATCGTCTATGTCCTTTTGATAGAAAAAGAAAATGTCATTCAATCTCATGATAACAACTATCATAAATAAAGGAAATGAAATGGCAGGCACAGTTAACCCACATTCTCTTCATAATATTAAGTGATTACAATTGCTTTATGTCTGTTGTCTATTTTGTACACTTTCAAGGTACAATGTGCAGTGATTGTAATTATGAAATTCCCACTATTGTGTTTGCAGCGACTTAAAATTTTGATTGCTCTTATTCCAATTACATTCATGGCATTACTTGTGCTTTTTTTTTTTCTTCAAATGGCATTAAAGGTTGCTTTTTGTAGAACATTTGTTAGGGGAGAAATAAAAAGGTTGTGGGGTAGAAATGCCATCAGAGGAGACCTGCAAAATAACACCATGAAAAGTCTAGCATATTGCAAGAGGTGCTGATATGGTAGATGGTCCTTATTCAATGAAGAGCGCATCTAGGCCTAACGACCAGATGGCAGAGCTGAACACAGAAACTCCATATGTGTAATGGCAGCAAGGGACGGCCATTGACATACTTGCTTTTCCAGCCAAATGCCTTGGCAGATGCAGAATTTTACACTTTAACATTGCAATATGGCACTAAAACCCAGGAGAAGAGTTAGGTGCAAGATTGAAAGCTGATTTAAAGTGGCAGAGTTTAAATCAGATCCTGTCCTATCAGGATGAAAGCTATGAACAGAATGTGAGGGGAGATTAGCTCTCTCTAGGATTGTATTTTGGGTCTGCTGGTCTTGTCACAATTTTCTAAAGAGGAGCTAAACCGGGCCAGATTAGTTATAGGCTTCTTCCTGTCCTGAAGCCTTCCTAAAAAAAAATAAAATAAAAATCAAGCTTCAGAAATGGATTATTAAAGGAAAGCAGCATTAATGTGCTCTGCCTGGAGTCTGAAAGCTCATAATTTGAGTTATTTTCCACATTGAATAAACTGCGAGATGTACTTGAAAATTAGATTTTCATTTAATTGCGTTACTATGTGCAAGGCGCTAGAGGCAGCCATCTTTGTGGAAAGGAGATCATGTCCATGCTGCTTGGAAAGCCCTAAGAAAAATTTAGTTAAAACAAAACAAAACAAAACAAAACAATAACAACAAAAAAACACACAAAGGCTTCTGTCTTAATACATATATTTTTGGAATATTGACAAACATCAAAGTTTGAAACTATTAAGCTGTGGGCATGAAAGTCATTTGCAGGCTCTTTTCTTAGGTCTCAGTTGTCTTCCATAGGAAGATGATTGCCAAAGGCAGCAGTAGCAACTCATTTTCTCAAATGTATCCCACATTGAGCGGGAAAAGACATTCTTTTACACTTTCACTTGGTCCATGGTCTTGGTGTGAAGTGGAATTGAACGCAATAGTGAGTCAGCTTTAGTTCTGTCACCACTTGCTTCTGCAATGAGACCTACTGGCATACTGAGCATAGAACATGTCTTCTGTGACTGCTGATTTCCCTTTTCAACTCGTCTTCTGTTTCCCCATATGCATCTCGAGATTCAGGTATACAAAACTTCTATCCATTCACCGAACATACCTGTTATTTTCAGTACATTTCTCATCATGGTGTTCCACTGAATGTTATCCCAAATCTTCTGTATTTTATTGGTTTCCAGTGTTTTCTTTTTTAAACATGAATAAATGCGATCATAGTTCCTTGGAGGACAGGAATAAAGACTTTAATTCTTATTTCCCCTTGGAGCCAGGGGCACTGGTATTTAATTAGTATTTGTGAAATTGAATTAGTGATCATGAGACTGACTGTGTCCATATGTTGCACTGAGAAAACCTGGGAGGGGGAAGGGGAATGGCTTAAAAGAACGTTGTATTAGTGGCTCGTAGGGTAGCGAATAGTGGGATAGAGTCAAAGGAATAGGTCTACTGTTGTCTGCTACAGGTTTGATACCTATTAGGTAGCCATGCACCCACCATGCTCATCACACTGTGCCTAATTCAAACTCCACCTCTGCTAAAACCATCTCTGATGACACTGACAAGCCATTATTTCTGCTTTTCATGAACTTCCAAAGTAAATGTTTTAAAATAACAAGCAACTGCAATAAGTGTGCTCATAGTAACAATAGTAATGATTAACATTTATGAACATGCACTACATGCCAAATACTACATTAAGTATGCATTAACTTATTTAATTTTACCAACTATTCTATGCAGTAAGCGTTATTATTTTCTTTATTTTTAAAGATTGAAAAAGGTTAGATTTAAGCGCTATATGATTATGTACTCTCTGAGGTTGAAAGTTGGTAAATGAAAGAGCTGGGAATTAAAGCTTATTCTATTTAATCCTAGAACCCAAATCTTAATTTCTATGATGTTATTAAATGATATCAAATATATGATCATTATGCAATCTTAACCAAATTTGTGTTGGGATATTTTTAGGTTAATATTCAAAGCCTGTGATAGTGTATTTAAGCTAATATTCAAGGATTTTCAAGCTATATGAACATAAGCAAACACTTTTCTTTATTAACCCCAGAACATGGCCTTAGCACGTTCCAATGTGCATTTGTTTTCATAAGCTGCTTTCCTTACTGGAGATTATTTTACATGCCCCCCCCATACACTGGATTTTTATTTGTTCCTCACATTTAACTTAATTTCCATATCCATAGAGAAACTTCCTCTGATTTCCTAAGCCCAGTGATCAATTTATCTGAAATGGTTTCAAAACTATCTATGTAACTTAACTTACCAGCAACTGTCTTCATCCATGTTGTCATTATGTCTCACCCAGACTACCATAACCACCTCTAACTGGGCACATTATTTCCACACTGTCTCTTCTCACTCTGATCTTTTACTTATAATTCCCAAATGATCTTTTCAAGCTATGATGTCACCCACTCTGCACCCATATTCTAGTGGCTTTAGAATAAAGACCTATATCATTAACCTAGGCTATAGTCCCTGCTTCTTGGATGACTTCCTGGGTTCAACTGCCCTGGGCATAACTTTCTTTCCCTGACTCTTCTCTGCTCTTCTGTCTATCTCTTACCCCAATATCTTATTCAGGCTGTTCCTTTTCCCTGGATTTGTTCCACCTTTGCCTAGTTTAGCCTTGAGCATTCTTCAAATTCAGAACACTTTGAGTATGGAAAAGAACCAACAATCTCTAAGTCATTTGCTAACTTATGGCCATAAATTTATGGTCGTGAGTTCAATTCCCAGTCAAGAGCACATACCTGGGTTGCAGGTTCAATCCCTGTCCTGGTCAGGGCATATGCTGGAAGCAAACAATGTTTTTTTGTTTTTGTTTTGTTTTTCTCTCTCTCCCTCTCTCCTCCTCCTTCCCGTCCATCCTCTCTACTAATCAGTGGAAAAATTTGGGAGAAGATTAAAAAAAATAGAGTGATTTTGCTAGAAATAAGCATATTAACTGCAGGTCATCAAGACAGAGTTAGTCAGAATTCAAAATAATAGCCCTGGCCAGTGTGGCTCAGTTGGTTGGGCATCATCCCTTGTACCAAAAGGTTACCAGTTTGATTCCTGGTCAGAGTACATGCCCAAGTTGCAGACTCAGTCCCCAAGAGGGGGTGTGCAGGAGGCAGCTTGTTGATGTATCTGTCTCAAGTCAATGTTTCTCTCTCTCTCTCTCCCTCTATCTCTAAAAATCAATTAAAATCATTAAAAAAAATTCAAAAATAATAGTAAACATTCAAAATAATATAGTAATGATAGGAAAAACAATTCATCCAAACTCAATACCATCTAAGAGTATTAATGTGCAGTAGTGAGTATTTATGATAATGTTTCCATGCCCTGCAAAAGAAATATCAAATGTGCTTATAGAGCTCCACCTTAAAATGGTAGTGAAGTTTGTGATGAATTTAGTATGAATTTCATCATTACTTTCTAAGCTTAGACCAGAAAATTTCTATTGTGTTCACATGTATGAGCAACTCCTTGTATGATTGGCATTGAACAAAAACAAACAAACAAACAAAAAAACATAAAAAAAGAGTTTCCTTTTCTTCCCCCAATTACCTTTTCACACTGCCATGTTTCTTTATTGGTTGTGATAAAACAATTTATTTTCTATTTACCATATGGCTGTACTTAAATCTTTAACTATTCCTGAAGTTGAGATACATTTTTCAAGGCCATTTTTCACTTTATATCAACTAGCACTGAGCTGTTTTCAGTGTAGAGGAAACAAAATAATGCTGATACAGCAAGTCTTTTTCTGCTGAGTCTTTTATCCATTTTGGCCAGTGGTATACATATTGGAGTCTTTAAATGATTACTTTTCTGTTCATATAGCCATGATGTATAACAAATTGGACATCAAGCTGAATGGATGTACTTACTTACTAAATTTATTTATTTATTTTGATCTCTAAACTAAACCAATCTAGTACCTTATCTGACCTCAACTAAACTCCTGGGAACCGAATGTATTTCTAAACAGATGGGAATTTGGCCAAGAAACACTCTTTGGTCTGCTTTACCAAGCACACTATATACATTTATAAATGGAAATGTAAAAGAAAAAAAAAATAAAGGCAAAAATAACATTTGCAAGCCCAGCATGTTTTGCTAGCATAGACCACTAGTCATTCATGCTTCAAGAAGTTGGCCTTAGCAATGGTGTGTCACCTTTTATTCCTATTAAGGAAGGCCATTTTATTCTTGAGATTGTCTAAAAACAGTTGCACAATTGCTTGAAATAATAGAGTGTCATATAACTGTAGTACTTTGAAAAATACTTTTGAGATTTTTCTTTTTCTCCTTCCACTTTATTGAGTTTAGAAACACTATTTTTTGAGAAGCCTAAGCAAACCTACAACCCCAGTTAAAAAGCTATGCATTATAAAAAACCTAACTAAATGTATCCAACCCTCATGTTCAACTTCTAATCACTACACCATTTAAAAACATGCCTGCATCTTAAGTTGGAAGGATAGATAGTTTCCAGTATCTACTGTGAGGAATGACTGATGTTTGCTACTATATCCCAGGAGTCAAGGATGCCAGTGAGCCTTCAAAGTGCACCAAGAGTCACTCATAAAAAAAGGAAAAAAAGAAAATCCCAAAATGCTAGTTGACAGAACAAGGTTTTTGAAAGAAAGGAAGAAAATTTAAAATTCCAGAACATGGAATCGATGGGGGGAATATGTGGGCATTAAAATATTTGGGCACTCAGGAGACACAACTAATGTATCTGGGATTATAAAGATTGAACAAAAGGTATGGAAATAGAACCGTGAGCTGTAAAGACATTAAAGACCAAACGTTTTCCCCAGTCTGCTTTTGCTTCCAGACTGGAAGCAAAATTTGGAGGGGATTTAAGAGTTTGGATTTCAAAAAGTTTTTCTGCCCAAAACAGAATTTAAGTTAGAGAGTGTGTGAGATCTAAGTGGAATTACTACTTACTGACATAGGCTGTGAACCTAAGTTCTGATCCTGGATAAACTCTTGGGGAAGTTTCTGTCTGTAGATAATTAGTTTTTTGTTAGTGTCCAAAGGTAGGAGACTCATCCTGAGGCACTGAATCTGGTCCCCGGAATTCTCGGCACCAGACTGTTATAAAAATCAAAGGCTTAAAAACATCAACTGAAAGTACCTCTTTGGCAGTAGCAGACTAGATGTTTTGGGCTATGATTCCTACTGAGAACAACTGGACATGTTGAACAAAATATTAAATATGTAGGAAAATGTCAGGGAACATTCAAAGTAGTGACAGTTTGGGGAGCCAATATCTTGGAGAAAAATAAAATCCACAATAGTGAGCCCAGTTTTTGGCATTCTCATTTCTCTCTAATCGCTTTCTTATTCCTGAAGCTACAGCTGAGTGGCAAAGGAAGCTCAACGGTATTTCCTGTAGACTCGTTGGGACAAAAGTTAGAGTTCAGAAACTTCCAAAAAGATATTTTTGAAATCTATCACACTTCCTGATGATTGTTTGAACTATTTCTTTCAGTCTCATTGAAAGTATGTAAAATTATTGAATTTTAAATAGTTTCACTTTGTTTAATGCTTTATTGAAAAACTATTCTCATATAAATTCTCAAAAGTACCACCTTATTCACAAGGTGAGCAGCCCTATTTCTCTTAGTGTTTTCACGCATTGGTTGTTTGCTAATTTTTTTCACTTAGTTTCCACTATAATTTATGATAACTAACATCTGTCCCAATTACCACACAATATTCCTAAATTACTTTATTAATTTTTACTAAATAGTAAGCTAATGGAGGCCTCTGATGTTGTGTTGTTTCTTAGTGGGACTGATGACTTGTTCAAGACTCAATAAAACATACGTCATCGCCGAAACCGGTTTGGCTCAGTGGATAGAGCGTCGCCCTGAGGACTGAGAGGTCCCGGGTTCGATTCCGGTCAAGGGCATGTACCTGGGTTGCAGGCATATCCCCAGTAGGAGATGTGCAGGAGGCAGCTGATTGATGATTCTCTCTCATCGATGTTTCTAACTCTCTATCTCTCTCCCTTCTTCTCTATAAAAAATCAATAAAATATATTAAAAAAAACAACATACGTCATCATTAAATGTTCCTTTAATTTTTAATTGGTTAATCCTTTGGTTCTCTTATATACCTCTTGTTATCTCTACTATTTATTCCAGAATGAGATCACATAGTTTCTTAAATTCTCTTATTCAACACATACTTATTTAATTCCTACTATATTTAATGCACAATTATTTGGATTTAGAAACATAAAAGAAACATAAAGACTTCAATAAGCTCATAGCTTTGTGAAGCAATAAACTATATAAATATAATATTGAAACACAATGTTGAATTATCTTGAGCCAAATGAATATAAAAATACCCATTAAAAGGTGGTAGAGATCAATGTAATGTGGCTTCTTATGAATAGAAAATAAAATCTTAGCAAAGGCATGGTATCCATGTCAGACCCTAAACAGATTATATTATCAAATCTGGTGTTTTGAATATGTGATTCTTTAAATTGTTGAAAGAATTGAAAACTGTGGAACCTCCGAATAATCTATGTTTTTCCACTCAAAATTAGCAGTTAGTGTTTAATAAGACATATTTTGTGGGCAGGCAAATGTTAGGCTTGGAACACAGCCCAAAATAAATATGACATAATTCCTGTGAATTTATTATTCTTTGGAAGAAATACAGATAGTAATCATTTGAAAATGATTTGTGATATACTAAGCCCTTCAAAATCTTATTCTATCACTAGCCATCATATTCACTTAGTAGTCATTCACTTATTGAGTCTCTAAGTTACTCTCTTATATCCCATGATTTTGCCTCTATTTCTTCTTTTGTATAGAACCCTTTCTCCTCATCTTCACCCCACTCCCAACCCCTTTTAGCAGCTCACTCTACATATCAGTCAAAACTCATACAGCACCTCTCTGATTTTTTCCTTTACCATCTACAGTTTTCTATATTTGAATCATAGAATATGATGAGAGAGTGGTAAGAGTGAGATTAGCCTAGAAATATAGGAGGGGGGCTTTTAATTCAATTTAACAAATTTGAACTTTATCTTGTGAGTAATTAAAAGACCCTGAATAGTTTTAAGCAAGGGAGGTACATTCCAGCCAATTATACTTCACCCTCCTCTTACATTGTCATGATTGAGTTTATATTTTCCTAAAATGCCAGTCAGAATGTTCTGAGGGTTGGACTGGAAAGCCAATTTAAATTAAGATCAATTATATGTCCTAATTGCTAATCTGTCTTCTGAATTTTAATCTCTCATTTCTATCTGCTTGTGGGCAATTTCCATTTAAATATTATTTTACATCAAAATAGTCCTGTTTTATGTAAACTCATTAACAATGTCCTTGTCTGACCCTATTTCAGTTCAGAGTGGTTCTCTGTTCCGTCTTTCAGGATTGAATTTTTGTTTTTGTTGAAATGTAGAAAAAATCATAAAGTGAAAAGCAGAAAACCTACCTCAAATAGTTGTGCTGCTACCCAGTAAAATTGTTTAGGTTTTCTGAACCTCACTATTATTTACATAATGGAAAAATGAATACCATGACTACTTAGATTTCTAACTTTCTGATTCTATAACTATTTCTTTATCACTTTCATTCAACCCTCTCAATTTTTTCAGTTCAATTTATAATCAAATCAAGTTTCTTTTCTATTCTCATTGCTACTACTCCGGCCTACATCCCTGACTCCCCATACATGACCCCACCCCTTATTAAAACTGAAAGTTATTCCATCCTTGGGCAATCACACTAGCTACCATACTGAATCCCCTGGTTCTTTTTAGCCTCTGTATATTTCAAACCAGCTGGTGCACCTTATGTTCTTACTCTTGTGAAGAGGATCCCCTTGCTTTTAAGATAAAATTAAACTCTATAAATTGGATTAAAATTCTTCTATAGTGCATTGTCCTTCTTCATATTTTTCACCCTGGTTCTCATAAATATTTCTCTTCCAACCCCAAAGAAATCCAGATGATATTACTTTTTTTATGAAAATATTCTCAGTTCTCTCTGAAAATTGAAGTCTTTTTTTCTTATGTTCAGAACCAGATAGTTCCTAAATCTCCAGGGAAGTCCTCACTGATGAAGAATCCCACCCAGGAAGACTATTTCAATCCCTAGGACTCTTATTGTAGTGATTTTCTCCTCCTATATTTACATTATTAACCTACAGGAAACAGTTGATATCCAATATCATCTCTGGATGGTGGATTTTGGGGTTGATATATTGTTACCAGAGAAGTAAACTTCTCTGTTATTAGTGGGAGTGGGGTTCTTGTGGCACCACTGGAATGAGCACTTCCAGAGGCCCCCACAGGAGGATGAGATTTGGTAGAGGGCTTTATTTTCATGGAGTTACATTCCTTGGGTTGTATCACTTAATCCAGTCCTGAAAAATGTGCAGCTGGTGCTTTAGTAGAGCTAGAAGCAAAGCCAGTGTCCAGAGCTTCCGTTCCATGGTGAAGCTGAGTTGGAAGAGCATTAGGCTAGATTCAGTCCAGTAGTCCATTGGATGGGTCCCACATGGCCATGAGCTATGTGGGTGATTTCAGAGCATGGTAGTCCCACAGACAGCAAGAGGGAGACCTAAGAGAGAGAACTCCCTTTGTTCTGGAGTTAAGTATTTCAGACTTTGTGCCCTTGTAGTGATCACAGCCTACTCTGGCCATTGACTCGCAAGCATCTTCCCAGGTCACCCAGACCTTACTAGGCATACATCCAAACTGACTTTGTCCAATCCTTTTCCCCATTGATTTGTGAGGGAGGTTGTTAAACTATAGCTTTCTGGCAAAGCTGTATAAATGGCATGCCTAGCGTATATTATCTAGTCTTCCCTTTACTCCTTTCCTGTTAATAATAATCAGCTTATTAACGCTATCAGCATGACCAGTCAATGTTTGTTTATGTCACAACAGCACTCAATGACATACTGCTTTAGAGATTACAGAAATATAGATTTCATTTAAACAATGTACTTTATCTAGCATTAGATAATGAAATTGAGCTCCAGAGAAGTTACATGGTTTGCCCAGGGATTCACCGCTAGTAAAGCAGAGCCAACTTTGAGCCCAGATCTCCTGATATGGCTTCAGGCTTTTATGGCAACCAGTCCATATATGTCTCAAAAGACATGCCATTTTGTGTAAAAACAACTTTTGAGGCTGATGATCTTGCATCAATTCATTATATGCTTAGACACCATCCTGCTGTCAGCAAACATTTCTGGTCGCTTTCTGTCAGAATCCTTTGTTTTGGTGCCACTTCATCCCTGAGTACCAGTGTCTTTCTTTAAACACCCAGGGTTCTAAAAGTAAACCCAGGGTGCCACTTGTCTTAAACCTCTATCTTCTCCTTTCCAGCCACATCTCACCTGTGCATTTTTATTTTGAGAAAGCTGATATTAGCTAGTTACATTGAAAAGGGACTGAAACCCTGTCACAGAAAGTATGAATCCCTGTTATGTTTATTGTGTTTCACTTTTCAGGGAAGTTTGTAATTTAACTATGAATAGTCTTGTGAACTAAGGAAACAATCTCTAATGGAGTGATATTAAATATATTGGTAAAGAGATGGGACGATGTTTGTGAGTGAGATTCCTTTAACCATATTCATATCGAATGATTTCAATGTTTTCTTTTTTTTCTTATCTGTTTTCAAATAATTGTATCCTTATTGTGCCTGATGATAGAGTAGTTGGAATTCTAAAAGTTTGAAGAAAGAAACAGGATGGTTATTTTCTTAGATAGTTTAAGATATTTTTGTATAATTTCAGCAGCAGCAGCAGTCAATAGGTCTTCACTAACTCTACAACTGCAAAGAAAGAAGGGCATTTTTCTCCCTGTTTAACTTTGCCTATTATCTGAACATCCTTCCATTTTCTTTATTGTCCTCTAACAAAATACTGAGTTGTTTGGGGATAGTTGCCTGTGTATTTGCAGGTGAATTAGGTGTAGGCAGAGTGTCTACTCTTCAAGTAAAGTATCCCAGTTATTTACACCTTAATACAAATGAGCTTATTCCATCTTTATTTAAAAAAAAATGTTATTGATTTCAGAGAAAAAGGAAGAGGGAGAGAGAGATAGAAACATCAATGATGAGAGAGAATCGTGGATCAGCTGCCTCCTGCATGCCCGGTTCTGGGCATCGAGCCCACAACCTGGGCATATGCCCTTGACTAGAATCAAACCCTTCAGTCCACAGGTCTGTGCTCTATCCACTGAGCCAAACCAGCTAGGGCTCCATCTTTTTATTATAGCAAATTTCGAGGAAGAAGTCACAGTGCACTGGAAGAGGCAGGATGTTGTGGTTTGATGGACCAGAATAACGAATTTAGGAAGGAAGCAAAAATGGCAGATGCTGGAAGAGAATCTTTGCATAAACCTTGAGCTGGCAAAATTTTTCCACCGATAATACAAAATGGTGCCATGAAATCAAGAGAGTGACCCAGATAAATCTTCTTGTCAACTAGTATGTTTTTCCTGTTCAATATATCATCTCTGGTTCTTTGTTTTCTCTCAAATAAATTCTCTCAGAGAAAACAAACATTCTAGAAAATAAAATGTTCAAGCTACAAAATGACATCTCAATTACTTGCACATTCAATCATTCTTACAAGTAAAACCAAATTGATCAATAATGTTTGCTGTAGTGTGCCCCATTAAGCAGCTTTTCTTCCTACTATATCTCCATAAAGCTTTCTATTCCCAGAGGACAAGGATTGAAAGAATAACAATTATTTATCAAGGAGAGGAGAATATATGGTATATTAAATCTCTGTATGCTAATCCTAATTTATCCCCCTCAAAGTGAAAAAAAATTCTGAGAACATCAACTTCTCCTTCAGGGCCTTAGTTCCCACTCTGTAAGTTATCTTTCCTGGGATGCATTTGGAGTAAACCCCAGTTATTGACGTGATATACCAGATGTCCAATTTGTTCTTGGTTTCTATTATCTCTTTATGTTAGTTTTGAGTAGCCATTTTGACTGATTCTTAACCTATATAATTTACAGTTTCCTCTTGACTCCCCCCCACCCCACAGTACCTTTTGCTGTAATTTTAGTTATGGTTTCACATAATTATCAAGAAGTAAGTCTAAACTTGTTTGGTAGGTGGTCCAATAATAAACTGTTTCATCCTTTCCCTTTCCTTTGACATTCTGTTCACACACAATATATATATTCTTTAGTACAATTGTAAAAAGAAGACAATGATAGCCAAGATGATCTTTATTTAAAAATTATGTATTTTATTTTATATTTTAGAGAGAGAGAGAGGAAGGGAGAGGGACAGAGAGATAGAAACATTGACAAGAGAGAAACATCCATCAGCTCTCTCCTGATGGCCCCCCACCAGGGTTCCAGCTGCAAACCGGGCATGTGCCCTGACTGGCAATCAATCCCATGGTCTCTTGTTTCATGGGGTGATGTTCAACCACTGAGCCACAGTGGCCAGGTCAAAGATGATCTTTAAATTGACTTTTGTAACTCTATTAAAGGAGAAGAGATAATAAAATGCTCTATCATACATTTAGTCTCATATTATTACTTTTCTGTTCTTTCTCTTTTCACTCTCCTTTGTGATGCTGAGCTTCTAAAGGTCACTAATCTCAGTGTCAGGCATATAGAATGAGCCTAGGAACTGATTGTTGAATCAGGAAATGGACTATATATGTAACACCCCATCTTCCCCTTGGCCATTGATTTCTAACCCTTATTAACTGCTTATCCCTTCTGAATTTTATAAGGTCTATGATAACATTATATGCTACATGGTTTACATTTATTGGGTACTTATATTGTATCAGGTACTGAGGATGTAGCAATTAACAGAACAATTCTTTGTTATCTTATACTTTTATCCCACTGAGGAAAGAGACAAATTCAACAAAATTAACAAGTAAAATATAGAGTATGTAAATTGGATGTAAATATAAAGGAGAAAAGGAGAGCAAATGGGTAGAGAGTATTGAAAAGACTTGTGATTTAAGATGGTCAGTGAGGTCTTCTAAGAAGATGCCATTTACAAAATGGCTTAAAGAAGGAATGGGCTGTGCTGGTTACAGGGACACAGCAAACCCAATGGCCTGTGGCAGAGTCTGAATGGCATAAGGAGAAAAACCAAAGTTAACATGACTGGAGTGGAGTAGCAAAGTTGGTCTTGTCCTTAGGTATCCTCAGTGGAAAAGCCTGTTTTAGTTGACTAAGGCTGACATAACAAAATACCATAGACTTAGTGGCTTAAAGAGCAAAGATTCCTCTCATAATTTTAGAGGCTGGCAAGTTCAAATCAAGGTGCTGGCTGTTTCCCATAGTGATGAACACCCTCTTCCTGGTTGGCAGGAGGCTGCCTTTTTCTCTGTGTCCTCATGGGGTAGAGAGAGAGCTCTCTGGTATCTTTCCTTATAAGGCTACCAATCCTATCATATCAGGGGCCCACCTTTATGATTTTACTAGTGACCTGGTGCACGGATTCGTGCACATTGAAAGGAAATTAATTAGAAGGTGGCCGGCCGATGGGGCGAGATTGGGTGAGATGGGCTGTATGTACCCTGGAGCCAACCTCCCACGGTCCCTTCCCATCACCTGCGGAATGAGTGGGGTCCCTCAGCATGGCCTGCGGGGATCAGGCCATAATCGGCTCTTTGACATCCCCCGAGGGGTCCCAAATGCGAGAGGGCACTCTGCAAAGTTGCTGTAGTACAGGGTGTGGAATGCAAACACAAGTGTGCAGTAAACCAGATTCAGGGCCTACAGTGCCCCAGCAACAACATAACTCATGGCCAAAGTTGGACTCGCGCAACCCCATGAGGAATCTGGCTCCCTCCTCTCTGATTTTGGGGTGCGTCAACGGAGAACCACCCACTGCCAAGTAACTGCAGCTCAGCAGCTTCTGTATTGAGCGTCTGCTCCCTGGTGGTCAGTGCGCATCATAGCGACCAGTCAGATGGTCGGACACTTAGCATATTAGCTATATATATATATATATATATATATATATATATATATATATATATGATTTTATTTCACTTTACTGACTTCTAGGCCCTGTCTCCAAATATCATCAAATTAGGGGTTAGAGCTTCAACATATGGATTTTGGGGAGATAGAAAGGAGGCCACCCTGAGAGACCCTGCAGCACTATTTCCTCGGACTTCTCTGTGCTGCGCAAATAGCTACTCAATGCCTCCTCTAATGCCAAAGGCCAGGCAGACAGCGGGCAATGTGTGTCTGGCCTCAGTGGTTTGTCAGGAGCATATTAGTCAGTTGCTTGTACATGTGTGTATTTACCAACACACCTGCATATTCACGAATGAATCTGCTACTCTCTGTTATTTATTAAAACACCTGTAGGGCCCTATTAGCCATGTATCCATGTGTTGTGTTTCTTATAAGTATGCCTTGAGGCTCCCCACTGAAGTGCACCATCCTATAGAGGCATCTTTGATTTTTTTTCCCCCTAGCAACCACAATGCCTAGGCCAGGGCTGAGTTCACAGTGAAATGTCAATAACTGCCTTTAGTACAGATATACTTTATATTTTCATTCTTCATTAGGAAAGCTTTCATAGCCAGGATATAATGAAAGATTCACAAAATACCACTAAAGCTCTAAATGTGCTTTTAATCTCACATAAGCATATTCACATGTGTATTTGTGTGTACACATAATAGAACAACAGCTATGACAGAAGCAAACATTTATGCATAGCATAATTCTGCTGCCCAAGATATAGTGATCATTCCAAAATTGTGTTTTCCAAGGATAAGTCTGGATAAATAAAAACGTTCCATGAATATTCAGCTGTGCTTTTGGATTGAGATTACAGTTTTGAGTAAGTTCCAAGAGTATTTTTATATTTAAGGTACTATTATATGTTGAAAACTAGCTCACTGTAGAAAAGAGAGTTTGATTTGCTGATTCTTTGAAAGCAGGCATGTGAGCTAAGTCAAAGATATCAGCTAGAAAAATAGTTGACTTATAGGCATGCTTTATGACTTTGAACATTTCTACAGAGTTAATATTTTTTAACTTGTGATATATGTGAGAATCATTTTTATCTTAGCAATAAAGCAGATATGGTAGGCATCAATAAATACATTTTAAGATTTATACAAAGCATTACATCCCCAACTCTAACAATAATGGAAATACCAAACCAGTTTCCAGAAGAAAATTGTAAGTGGTAACTCATTAACATAGCCAAAATTGCTTGAGACCATTTGACTTCAAAACAAATAGATTTGGGTTCTATCCCTATTCAAAGCCAGTTGAATTACTTCGAACAAATCATTCCTCTTAAGTTGTATTATTTGGAAATACAATGGAAAATTATATTTGCCTAATGATGTTCTTGGGAAAATTCAATAAAATAACATAATGTGTGAAATAACATTTAGTAAGCTGAATTAATACTATTCAAACTAAGGTATTTTAAAGATCATCTAAAGTAGGAGTCTCACCATTAATATCTTTGAAAAAGTTCACCCTCTTACTGTTGGGAAAGGTGATAATTCAATCTGTGATTCAAATACAGTTTCTGAAAATTAAAGGTTGTACATACTAAAATGTAAATGCTCAAGTCTTTCTCTATAGCTTGCAAATTGATTGGTGTTGAAAATAATCACACACTGAAAAATTCTATATAAACTTTTCTTTTTGAAAAATTTTAACTTCCTTGTAATATAGGTTGATATCAGGTAGCCTGATTCCTCCAACTTTGTTCTTCTTTCTCAAGTATGTTGAGGCTATTCGAGGTCTTTAGTAGTTCCATATAAATTTTTGAAATATTTGTTCTAGTTCTGTGAGATACACCGTTGGTATCTTGACAGGAATTGCATTGAATCTATAGATTACTTTGGGTAATATGGACATTTTATTAATGTTAATTCTTCCTATCCATGAACACAGTATATGATTCTACTTATTTGTACCTTCTTCAATTTCTTCAGTGTCTTATAATCTTTTGAGCACAGGTTTTTTACATCCTTGGTTAAATTTATCCCTAAGTATTTTTTGATGCAATTATAAATGGGATTGTGTTTTAGTTTCCCTTTCTGATAGTTCATTATTGATGTATATAAATGCAATTGATTTCTGGATAATTACTTTGTATCCTGCTAATTTACTGAATTTATTTATCAATTCTGATGATTTCTTGGTGGAATTTTTAGGCTTCTCTATATACAGTATTATGTCATCTGTAAATAATGAGAGTTTTACTTCTTCATTTCCAATTTGGAGCCTTTTATTTCTTCTTATCTTATTGTTGTGGCTAGGACTTTTAGTACTATGTTGAATACAAGTAGAGAAAGCAGACATCATTGTCCCAAATACCAAAAGGTTGCTAGTTCCATTCCTGGTCAGGGTACATGCCATGGTTTCAGCCTCAATCTCTGGTAGAGGGTGTGCAAGAGGCAGCAAGTTGATGTTCTTCACTCACATCTATGTTTCTCTCTCTCACTACCTCTCCCTTCCTCTCTCTCTAAACTTCAAGAAAAAATATATAAAGAAAAAGTGGGCAAAGACCTAAATAGGTACTTCTCCAAAGAGGACATACAGATGGCCAATAGGCATATGAAAAGATGTTCAACCTCACTAATAATCAGAGAAATATAAATTAAAAACATAAGATATCACCTCACATCAGTCAGAATGGTTGTCATCAATAAATCAACGAACAACAAGTGCCAAGAAGGATGTGGAGAAAAGGGAATCTTATGCCCTGTTGGTGGAAATACAGATGGGTGCAGCCACTGTGCAAAGAAGTATGGAGTTACCTCAAAAATTAAAAATGGAACTGCTTTATCACTCAGCAATTTCACTTCTGGGAATATATCTGAAGAAACCCAAACACTAACTCTAAAGAATATATGCACCCCTATGTTCATGGCAGAGTTATTTACAATAACCAATATTTGGAAGCAGGTTAAATATCCATCATTACATACTAGTAAGTAGATAAAAAAAAAAAAGCTGTGGGCCCTAACTGGTTTGGCTCAGTGGATAGAGCATCAGCCTGCGGACTGAAAGGTCCCAGGTTCGATTCCGGTCAAGGGCATGTACCTTGGTTGTGGGCACATCTCCAGTAAGGGGTGTGCAGGAGGCAGCTGATCGATGTTTCTCTCTCATCTATGTTTCTAACTCTCTATCCCTCTTCCTTATTCTCTGTAAAAAATCAATATATATATATATATATATATATATATATATATATATATATATTTAAAAAGAGCTGTGGAACATTTACACTATGTAAAACTACCCAACTGTTAAAGAAAAAGATAAGTAACATATGACTTCCTTTATACATGGAAGCTAAGGAACAGAATAAACTCGCAAACAAAATCGAAGCAGACTCATAAATACTGAGAATAGGCTGACAGCTGTCAGAGGGGAGGGGTCTGGGGGGGGGGGTGGATGGAAAAGATGAAGGGATTAAGCAAAAAAAACAAAAAAAAACAAAAACAAATTCATAGACACAGGCAATGGTATAGTGATTATTAGAGGGAAAGAGGGTGGGGGGAGGAAACAGAGGCTAAAGGGGGAATAAATGGTAATAGAAGGAGACTTGAATTGGAGGTGGTGAGCACAATACAACATATAGATGATGTACACCTGAAACCTATATCATTTTATGAACCAATGTCACCTCAATAAATTTAATAAAAATAAAAATTTTAAATGTTTTAACTTCCCTTGGACAGTAGGAATTGGATTAGACAGACATCTGGAATCACCCATTATCTTAGTTATGACTTGGCATCTCCCAGGATGATGCATATTAACATATCCCTGGACAGCAGAAGTTATCATATGCCTTCATAGCATAACTTGCATATTTTGGAAGGCATTTCTGTGAACAGATTTTTTCAACAATGAACATGCCAAAGGCTTGACATGAAAAGTACTTATGCCTAATGTCTGTCATTCTTTCTCTGCCAGTTCATCTTTTCTAGGCTGGCCCCCTGCCACACTGGCACCTGAAACGCAGCAAACAATGTCATTGGATGCTGAAGGTGTGACCGTAAGTTGTGGTTATCTTCCAAGCAATTACCATATGGTGTATAATTTAGCTCTTCATCTCTTTGTTGATGGGAGAATAATAACAATGACAGTAATGTCCTTTAATAATGTATTTTATCTTTATGGCCTATTTCTTCTATTTTTGTGTCTTTGAATAAATTTGGTGGGGGGGGGGAGGACATTAGGCAGCCATTAAAGTTTAGTTATCTCTCCAGAGTGGGAGGCTATTGTATATAAAATAATTCTGAAGCAGGCTTGATGAAGAAACAAGGGGGATTAGCATATTGAAACAGGATTAGGGAGACATTTAAGAAAAATAAATTACCAAATGAAGCATGCCTTTGTACAGAGCAGGTCCTATGTCCAAGATTATTTTTTCCACTATCATTCCTGAAAAATATTTTTTGAGAAGTGTCTGTATAATATAACAGAAAATGAAAAATCTTCTGGAGATAAGATGCTTTCATAAATATACATCGGGCTTTCTACTGGGCCTCAGATTTAAAGTCTACTACCATTAATTTTATAAGCTGGAACGCAATTTTCACAAAATTCAGACTAGGAGACTATTACACCCAAACTCATAGGAGATTGAGTCAAGTCTGTGATGCCGTTCAAAGTTTATTCAACCAATAAACATTTACTGAACAGCAATGTGTTGAAGATTTAATGGTTATATAGGTTTTAATGCCTGTAATCAAGGATTTGGCATCATCATGATGGAGACTGGAAATTAAATCGGGATGGTCTAGCACACGAAGGGCTATGGTCGAGCATATAGCAAGTATGGGCATCTATGAAATCTTCCTGGAAGTGGTCACTGTGCTGTATATTATAAGGAAAAATAGAATTGACCATGTAAGAGAGGAGAATGGATTTTTACTCAGAAAAAAAGCATGCATATCGTTACGGAGGCTTACTCTGCACTGCATACTCGGAAAATGAAAATAGTTGGATGGAATAAAATCTGCGATTTGTTTTTAAATATTTTATCTCTTGATTTTAAAAGAGCCCTATCAAATGGAAAGCACAAGCACTATTTTTCCCTTTTTATGAAAGAGGACATGGTAATTCCAGAAGCTAAGTTATATGTCCAAGTTAAACTATAGTGGAAAGACCTGGCCCTTGAAGAATGGTCTTCGGATTTCCCATGTAGCACTCTATATGTGCACCACTGGGCACTAATTCATATTTCATGGAAAAAATGAACTATGATAAAAAAGATAAGGTGATTAGTTCATAAAACGGGAATAGAACTCTCCAGAGAAGAAGATGCACTCACTCTCCCTATTACAATATGCTGAGAATATCTTGCTCCATAACTATTGTTTATTTATGCTTTCCTATTTATGGCATGGAAATTAATTTAGTGATGCCCTGAATAACTGTCCCTTTCTGTAGTAGCTGATAATCTAGTAAAGAATATTAATTCTAAAGGAGCTTTAAGTGTATACAGAATAGGTTCAAACAACATAAATATACTCTGGGGATTTGAGGAAAGACAAATCTAAATTTATCTTGAGGATGCATGAAACATATCTGGAATGAGAGAGAGTTTATGCAGGAATCTGAGGAAGAATGATGACTTTAATGGATGTTTTGGGGTCAGTATAGTTGCATAAAGAGGGCACAAAGTCAGGAAAAGCAAAAGATCAAGAAAGTCTGGGCCACATCCCACAAAAAGAGTCAGTGGGACTGTATGAAGATAGATCTAACTGGTCCTTCTTCTGGGAAGCACTTCTTGTGCACGGATATTCACATACACTCACCCAGATTTGTGAAGGAAGAGAGCTGTGGTGTAAAGACGGCTCTGATCATAACGGTGCAGGATGGGATGTGGAAGGAGTGGGCAAACTGGATGATATCTGGATACCACCACGAGACTTATTTATTTATGTAGCTATAATTTATAACCTGCTTACTTCTGAAAAGGATTCAAGTCAGCTAGCTAAAAGTCAAAATACTGGCAGGAATCCTATTTGGAAGTTCTTTGATGTGAAAATTACACTGCACAAGGTGGCGCACCCAGAGTTTCTCGCCTGATTTCTGCCTCCATGTCTGATTCATTTCAGGAGGGCAATTGCTTGATGATTTTTTTTTTTTAAAGCAAATTTAACTGAACAACTCACACGTTCAGAAATGCTTTGATTTTACTTTGGTTTGTGCTCAGGGCAAAGATTTGGGCTCTGGTGTTCCCATCCACATTGTGAATTTACTTGAAATAAAATGCAAGAGGAAATCAATGTCCAGTGGTCATGGCTGAAAATGAAATAAAAACAAACATTCAGGATGCGCTAAGCATCCAATTTTTTCTAACTAAACTTGATCAAAGGATCAAATGTGAGGAACCTAGGGGAGTCTATTTTTTTTTTTTCCAATAGGAAAGGCCCAAGGGCTGGTAATTAGGGAGCTGATATACTTTCCCTCTCTGACTCTACTGCTCTGTGTATGAGGTGAGGATTTTTCCTTTACCTAAACATGTTTCTTGGACTATTGGTTGTTTTGGGATGGCTTAACGCTCTCTCATCATGCTTCTGCCTCCTTCCTCTCTCTTGAATTTGATTACTGAAGGGCTCTCCCAATATATTGTTCCAGGGAAAACACTTGTAATGCCTTATAATAAAGAAAATTAAAACCCGGATTAATTTTTGGACCAAATTCAGGAAAAATTTAGCTGTTTAACATAAAAGATGCTTTTTTGTGGAATCTTAAGTAAGGAACCTGGTTTTCAGGTCTATCTAAAAACTGCAATAATAAGTAATCAGTGGCTATTGTATTTAAAAAGAAAAGCATCCCATAAGGAGAGTTTTAGAATGATTCTTTCATGGCAACACACCCAGAAGGGAAACAAACACAGACCAATCACAGTTGAAGAGTTAAAGAGCAATTGGGGATTTTTGAGCTTATCAAAGGGAAGGTGAAAACTCATTAAAATATCTGAGAGAGAAAGACGAGAGACCAAGAGAACCTCGGCCAGAAGACTGGTTCTGGAATTCAGATTTTTTTTTGCAATATGAAATAATCTTCTCAGTTCCTGCTTAATTTGTTTAGGTATTCTGTCTTTCTCTGGGACAGGTACTGGGGTTTAATTCACTTCCAAACATCCAGGCCAAACTACTCAAATATTGTCATCGCTGAATGGAGTTTATGTTTTTAAATTTTTGTGTATTCCACATTTTATTCTATGTAGGCCTATGTTTTTGCAGCGTTTACTCTTCCAATCTAGAGAGAATTCTGGAAGAGGAAGTGTACAATGCTGAGGAAAACAATGTTTGTTTCTGTTAGAAAGACTAGGGAGGAGGAAAATGCCAACTCAGACTGGGGTTGAAGAAAGGAAGAGATTTAGAGAAAGTACATTGTGAGAAGGTATAAGGAGAAGGGGGAAAGGGTCTTTGGGCATTTGTTCTGTGTCAGAGAATTAAAATCCCTCTCTGATGTGCCTGTAAGAGACTTCCACAAAGATTTCTCTATTTTTTGGAAATCTTATTTTGGTTTTTGTTACTGCATCACCATGTAGGTCTAAGAACACAGTTCCTAAGCTTATGGAATTAGAGGTACACATTTTTATGTCTACCCCCAAGCTGTAATGACAAAGTATCATTAAAGTTCTTGGCACTTTATAGTCATTATCTCAGTACGTTTCCTACTGTCTCGATCCGTTTTGTCTTTAAGGTTCTGTTAATCGGAGGAATATGTTCACAGAACAGAGTTAGGAAGACTGTGTCCTCATTATTCCCAGTATGCTGTACTCTGTGTATATCTATGGTCTATGGAGATACAAAGATTTTAAAATTTAAAGACAGACCATCCTGGTTCAACTCTCAAATTTTTATTCTTACTCCAACTTAAAACATCTACTTGAATGAACGATATTAATTATCACAATTATTATTAGATTTGTCCACAACTATTAGATAAATTATTCACAGCATTGGAAAATGAATAATGAATAAAAATGTAAAAAACTATTCTTCCCTGTCACATATACAAAACCTATATTTGACTGTCCCTCTAGCTGTGGCCTGATTCTCCACAATCCTGGTCTCAGCCAGATGGCATATGTTCCATCATTCATGCTAACTGGTAATAATAACCAGTGATCAGTACTGAGAACCTATTATAGGTCAAGCCCTCGTATTAGTATTTCAATATATTAATTCCTTCAATTCTTCCAGTAACCCTATGAGGTAGTTTTATTGTCACCTTTTATAAATGGGGAAATTGAGGCAGAGAGCCTAATTAGCTTGCATATAGTTGCATAGATAACAGACTCAGCTTTCAAACCCAGTCTTTGTGGCTCTGGCTTGGTTGTTATGATTAAATGCATTTCCCCCTTTTAATGCAGTGGTTGAACTTGGGATCATCCTCATTCCTATTCTAAGAGGACAGGCAGTCAGTTGGATTGATAAGTGCTAATGGGTTTAATGGAGAATCTTGTTTATGGCCAGTCCCTTTCTCCTTAGCAACCATTTCTTTCCTCTTTATATTTTAATAGTGGCCTCTCAGAGACCATTTATATATTAGGTTTAGAGTTGGTAAGAGAATCATAATGTAATTTCTTTATTTTAATCCTTTTTGTAACCAGCTAGTGAAGTCAGTGCCAGCATCCCTTTTTGTCAGCATCGGTGCCTAAATACCTTTGGTCACAGAGCTGGACTATACTATATAGCCCAGAATCACACCACATTTTTTTTTTTAGTTTTGGTCTCTGCTATGGTCTGCATGTTTATATCGCCCATAATTCATATGTTGAGATTTTGACTCTCTCGGGTGATGGAATTTGGAGGTGGGGTCTTTGGGGAGTGATTAGATCATGAGGGGGAGCCTGGCGAATGGGATTATTGCCCTTATAAAGGAGACTCAAGAGAGCTCTGTAGCCCCTTCCACCTTATGAAGTTACAGCAAAAAGTTGGTTATTTAGGAATTGAGCTCTTGCCAGACACCACCAGATCTGCTGGCACCTTGACCTTAGACTTCCTAGTCTCCAAAATTATAAGCAATGCATTTCTGTTGTTTAAAGCCACCAAGTCTGTGGTATTGTGTTAAAGTAGCCAAAATGGACGTAGACAGGTTCTTTCTGCTACATTATATCAAGAACGTAAAATCTGGGAAATATCCTAATTAAAATCCTACCAGAAAACAAAAATAATAATAAAATGTCAGCAAATGTTTAGGTAAAATTTAACTGTTTTTACTTGGCTAAGTCCCAAATATTTAGCCATAAATGGGGATAGGTTTCAACATGACATTGTGTTTTTTCTTCACAAAGGAAGTTTGATACAATAATGAACTGAAGTATGAATTATTTCAATTTGACAGACTGAACCAAATATAGTAATACAGTGGGGCCTTGACTTACGAGTTTAATTAGTTCCGAGACCAAGCTCGTTAACTCAAATTACTCTATCAACTCAATGCAAAATATCGGCCGAGAGACAGCTGGTATCTCAAAAAACTCATTAGTCGGGATACTCGTAATTCAAGGCCCCACTGTATGGTAGTAATGAGTAGATAACACTGAACAGAAAAAAAAATTTACTAAGAATATCACCTGTAAAATTTGTACTCCTGATTACCAATTATAAGCAGAAAACAACACTATGAATATTTGGTAAACAAAGAACAGAAAAGTTTTTTTATACCTTTTCAGCTGAAAATACAAATTAGCATTTATCGTATGATAGCATCTTCATCTATGACCATACTTCTTACAGAACCCAAAAGAATTTCAACTAAGAACATAATCCCAATCTTAAAGAAAATGTTGTGAGACTTTCTCATTAATTTGTTATTTGATAAATTCTTAAATAAATATTTTATCTATCTAGTGATTTTGTGAAACAAATTTCATATTAAATTCTATAACATTTGCCAAAGCCCCCAACCTTTGTATTTTAGTGGTAAAGAAATAGAACTTATTTCTTTACTGTCAAAATTGAATAATTTAGCAGAACTTGAGATGGGAAAGATATGTTATATTTCATGCTCAGATTTAATTGAAGCAAACATAAGATTGAATTAATTATCTATTTTGTTTTGAGGGTGTATATTTATAAATGCATGACTACAGAAATAATGATGTAATTAGATTTGTGGTTTAGCATTTTCAAAGGATTTTATTTGATAGATATACAATAAATATATACAAAAGATATTTTGTATAAATAAGGGTAAGAGAAAATCACAATAACTGAGTCAAGCAAATCTATTTAAGCAACTATGATAGAAGATAAAATTAAATAAATGGTTTACTTGTAAGGAATTGGTCTGCACACTAATAGCTTTCCTAACTCTCATGAATTATTAATGATTGATTTATCTTAAAGTCAGAATGATGTTGTGATCTTTTTTTGATAAAAGGAGGAATAAACATAGATTACAAGTGAGCAGAAGGATAATGGAGCGGAAAGATAATTCCATAGGCTGATTTTTTTGGTTTGTTTTTTACTAATTATTTTAGAAGATTTAGTAGTTTGAAAAAGAAGAAAGTTTAGTTATGGACCACTTTGCTTGAAGGACAGAATGGCTCAGAGATAGGGCTAAATTAACAAAACTTTTGAAAAAGAGAAAACAGACAACTATAATCACTTAGAACTAGTATAATCAGTAGAAGCTGCTGAATAATTTTAATTAAAAAAAGAGAAGGATCTCTTACTCTTTGAGACAGCATGGAGGGAACTGGAGAGTATTATGATAAGCAAAATAAGCCAGTCAGAGAAAAACAAGTATCACATGATCTCACTCATATGTAGTATCTAATGAACAAAATAAACTGATGAACAAAATAGAGCCAGAGACACAGAAGCATGGAACAGATTGAGGAACCTCAGAGAGAAGAGTGGAAGTGGGTTGGTGTTGGGGAGAGATTAACCAGAGAATTTATATGCATATTTGCATAGCCCATGATACAGACAATAGAGTGGTGAAGGCCTGGGAGGGGTGGGTTTGGGGTGGAGGGGATAAATGGGGGGAAAAAAGAGGGATATCTGTAATACTTTCAACAATACTGATAAGTTTTTTAAAAAGATGCATTATCAATGATACTCAAAGACACTTAATAACTTACACATCTCTACTTCATCTCTGATTGAATAAGTCTGGGCACTTCTTTGTCTCTATAAAAGCAAACTTTAATAGGTTCTTATGCATTGAGTCATGTCTTACATTGGTTAAATGAGGCTTGCTATAGTAAAATAACAGTGGTAAAGCTGCTATTTTGGGGTTTCAACAATAAAGGAGCAGAAAGATAATTCCATAGGCTGATTATTTTTTACTACTGTATCTCATGCTAAATAAAAGCTGCACACACTTGCTATCCTTTGTGGCTATTCGAAAATTATATTTGAATTTCATCATGAGTCCTTGCTTTTTCACCAGTCAGATAGTTAATTTCAGTTAGACTGGAAAAGTTACTGCGGGACTGGTGTGTGTGTGTGTGTGTGTGTGTGTGTGTGTGTGTGTGTGTGTGTGTGTTTGTGTGTGTGTGTGTGTACACACCCTAGGAGGGGAGAAGGGGTGGTGTAGGTGGATGGAGAGATTTGACATGCTAAGAACAAAAATATAAAGGGGAAAGAGGGGACAGAGGCTCTATAGTCTTGGATGCAGAGAAAGCAGAGCTCTGTAGGTCTCCTGTGAAATCACAAGCAGTCCAGAGGTACAAGAGAAGCAGAAACTCACACTGGTGGAAAGGGCAGAGAGAGGATCTGGTGCCTTCACCAGGCACTTTCCTGAGCTCTGAGCAATTACAGCAGCCAATGACTTCACCAGCTCTGGCATAACAAAGGACTGATAGATTGTATCGATCAGCAAATTCAATACAACACTGGCTTATCTGACTTTGAACACCTACCCACCCCTTAATCAAGTAATGTTTTAGCTGAAGTGACTAATCATGCCCATTAAAATTGCTAAACCAGCAGCAATAGTCAAATTTTTCCAATGATTTGAAAGAAGAAGTGGATTTTCAGTATGGCAAATTAAAGAGTTGAGAGTCTTGTTAAAAAGATGACAATATTTTTACATGACTCGATGCATAAGAACCTATTAAAGTTTACTTTTATAGAGACAAAGAAGTGCCCAGGTTTCTGATCAATCACGTTAGATCAGACTGCATTCCCAGGGACACAGCCTGCCTGGCTGGAGAAGCCAGGTTATGGGATGAACTACCTAAATTGAAAGGAAAATTCATCTGAACTGTCAGTCATTTACAAATAATGATCAAAGTCAGGAGTGCCTTTTATTTTTTGTTCAAACATTAAAGCAGGACTGGTTTTGTGGGCTCTCACAGAAACCATGCATAGAAGAGCCTCACACTTGGGTTTAATGTCCTGCTCTTGCCATTTTGAAATTCTCGATATTTGAACAAGAAAATCCACATTTTCATTTTGCTCTGGGCTCCACAAATTTCATAGTCAGTTTTGCAGGGGGGAGCCATTGGAAGTGCAGGAAAAGAGGATTGGAACAATGCTAAAATGATGGAATTGGCTTCAAAATCTACACCACTCCCTCCAGGCCTAACCACTTACTGTACTAATAAAACTCTTTTGATCCGCATGTGGGGAAAAACAAAACAGGAATTATGAATGTAAAATTTCATTAAAGCCTTCTTCTTAAACTTTTTGTAGTAGCAGTTCTTGTCTGGCAGAATTCCAGAGATCAAGTTCCACAACCTGGGCAATTCACATTCACTTTCCTTGTACCAAGAAAGGAAATTGGTTATTGCATTTTCTAGGAGATTGAATTGTCATAATTACATTGCATGATATAATAATATTTAAATAGCTCCCAGTGTTTGACAGGCATTTATCTGCTATTTTCTTAAAGGTTTGTGAATGTTGTTCTACCTATGAACAATTTAGGTAGCAAGATGTGGGAATGTTGAGGAGGCCTTGGGAAGGGTAGTTCCTTGACCTACTCAATGTACCAAAAATCACTAATTTAAAAGAATAAATGAAAGGTTAACATGGAGGTATGTTGGCAAGCTAAATAGCAAACTCGGATAGTGGATAAAGAACAATTAAATATTTAAGGAAAGAGGATGGGGGAGGGGGTACCCAAAGGGAAGGGCTGCATAGCACCGAGCCAAGGGGACATTGGGTTGAAGATGGCAGCACCCAGGAGCTGGAGTTTCAATCTTATATGGAGTCACTGGCAGGAATCTCTTGTCTTCAGTGGATCTGGGGGCTGAGCTGATGGGCTTGGACTGCAGATGGAATACAGATATGTGATCAGGTGTCTTTAGAACAGTTTCACTTCCTTGTATGGTCTCACTCCTGGTGTCCAGAAAGTTTTCCCTGGTCTTTGTCCTCCTGTAGTAGGAAGCTTACAGGTGGCTGTTAAGGATTATATTGCCCTAAAGTCCTAACAATAAACAAAATGACTGCCTTCATTTTCATAACTCTAAAAACAAAACAAAACACTTTCATTGTCAACCTATAGACTGTTTTTATTAAATTTAAAGAGACTAATTATGAGCATTTTTCTCTGTGATTGAGGGCAAAAATTAGAAATGGATATAGTAGGGGACTTGAGATTTACCTTTTCTTTATCTGAAGATCACTAGAATATTTCCCCCTTCTGCACATCAGAAACAACAACTATATTCTGTTGATTTTATTTCTGAAACATCTCTTGATCTTCTTGTTCCTCTTTATTCCAACTGCCATCTTCTTGGTTCAACCCAGAGTCACCTCTGACCTAGGCTGCTTATTAATATTGGTGCCTCCACTCTCCTTTCTTTCTAAGTTATTCTTCACAGTGCACCAGGCATAATCCTCTTAAGCCACAAATCTGATCAGGTGACTTCCCTACTAATGTTAAACAATTAATGGCTTTCTGCTTTGCTTGTAATAAAATCCAAATTCCCCAGCACTGTATCTGACTCCTACTCCATGGTTTTCATCTTTTATCATTAGTGGTTTCACATTCTTTTTTCTTGCGTTTTTGAAATGCTTACAGTTTCTGAGCAGTGCCATACATCGTTTCCTTGTTTATAAAAGATCCAAGGTTTTTGTCTATGCTGTTTCTTTTTCTCCCTCATATTTACCCTCCAAGCTGACTGATGCTTTCTCTTCAATTCTAACACTCATGCATTCATTCAACTAATATTAATTATGCCTTTCACTTCCTAGAACTGTTAAAGGCACTGGTTTAATAGTGGGGAAACAGAAAATACTTGTTCCATGGAGCTTATATTCTAGTTTTTAATCTATATATCTAGATTTGGATAATGAGATGATTAATATAATAATGTCCACTGGTGATTAGTAATATGACAAAATTTAAATAAATCAAAATAAGTGATATTTTAGATTGATGTCTACATTGGATTTTCTTAGATGGTGACTCTTAAGTTTGAATGTAGAAAATGTGCCAATTAAAATAGAGAAATGAGCATTCCTGGAACACTAGACAGAAGAGAAAAGAACTGGAGAATCCGGAGAAATGGCAAGAATTCCTGCATGATCAGAGTGGACTGAACAAAGGCAAATGGGCTGGGGAATGTATCTGGGGATCAAACTGTGGAAACGGGTAAGCTCTGGAAAGGACTTCACATTTTAGTCTTGTGCGGGATAAGAAACCACTGATGGAATGAGAGTGGGATTATCACATGACCTTTTTAGTTTTAGATGATGTCTCTGGATTCACTGAGGAGAATATACTGTAGGGAAAAGAGTGACAGCAGAGAGACTAGCTAGGAATTAGGAGTTCATTGCAATAGTCCAGGATGGAGATTTATAGGGCTTAGACAAGATGAAGGTAGTTAGAGTTGCATCAGAAATCACTGATAGATATGACATGTAAGAGAGTCAAGTGTTCTAGATGACTCCAGGGTTTTTTCCTTGATAAACAGGTGAGTGATTGTGACATTTAATGTGGAAGATATAAAGGATGGGGAAGATTTGTGGATCACAGAGAGAGGTATTATATAATTTAGCTTAAAAAATAAGTTTCATAAGTTGATGCAGACTGGCTAGATGCTCACCAAGCCCATCCCTTTTTCCAGGAAATATAGGAATACTATGTAATTTAGCCTATTTGGCATCTGGGTTGGGGCTATAAAATGTGGGAAGAAGTGATGGAAATCACTTCTGAACAATCTTTGTCTCTCTTCTGAACACGTGAAGGTAAAAGACTCAGTGTGGAAGAGACAACCTGTGGAAGGGGCATTCATGGAAGAGAACCACTCAGGAGGGCCACCTGATTCTGTGTATCAGTCAAGATCTAAAATAACAGAAACCACGCAGTAATGGGAACAGGTGCATTTGAATATAAAGAATTATTAACTCAGAGAATCAGAGAAACAAGAGTTTAGCTAGAAAGAATTGAGAATTATAAAGAATATAGGAATAGCAAATATAAGAAGTACCCTGAATCCCTAGGGCTGAGGTAGAACACCCAAAGAAGAAACTTCCTTCTAGGACTAAGACCCAAAAGCATTGGAGAGGTCATGCCTTTGTCTCCCTGAATATCAGAGAAGTTGCTTTTTTTTTTTTTTTTTTAAGCAATGAGTAAGATATGTCAATGAGGTTTTATTAGAGGCTGGGTAGTATTTATCTTGTTTTGTTTGGTGTTTTTTGAACTTCCAGGATCTGTGGTGTGGTGTTTATCATTAACTTTTTAAAAAAATCTTTTTGACGTTATGTCTTCAAATATTTTCTTCTAACCTATTTTTTTCTCTTTTTCTTCTGAGAATATGATCACATGTATATTAGAATATTTGATATCAGCACACAGCACTTGGATGCTCTTTTTTCCTTTCCAATTTTTTTTCACTTTTTTCTCTTTACATTTCAATTTTTACAATTTTATTACTCTATCTTCAAGTTCTTTGATTATTCCCTCTGTTTGAGTCTACTGATGATCTCACATAAGACATTCTTTATATTTGATCATGTATTTTTCAATTCTAGCACTTCCATTAGTCTCTTTCTCACAGTTTCTAACTTTTATACTGCAATCACCCTGTTGATTTGCATGTTGCCCAGCATTTCCATTAGAGCCCTTTAACACTAAGTCATAATTACATTGATTTCTTGTCAGATAGTTCTAATTTTCTCATATCTGAGTTTAGTTCTGATAATACTTTTTGGATTTCCTGAGTATGTTTTTTTTTGCTCTTTCTATGTCTTGTAACTTTTTGTTGAAAGTTAGACATGTTATATAAAGCAGCAGGGACAGAGGGAGATGGTATTCATTCCTGGGAAGGAGCATGCATTCTGATAGTCTTTGATGTAGACTGAGTTAGTCTAGTAGGAATTGGGCTGGGAGTGAGGTTTGTTGTTGCTATAGTTCACTTTTGTGGACTGCTTCAGGCTTCATTCAGTATAGGCATTGGTTTATCAGAACAATGTCTATTCAATTTTAAATTTGAGGTCTCCATTCTGTGCTGAGAATCCTGGTTCATTCCTTTTCCCCTCCTGTCTCTCTTCCAGCAATATTCTGTTGATCTGAAACCTGTTAACATGGTGGTAGAGGCTCTGAAGAGAATGCTCTCTGTTATTCTGATTCAGCCTCTAACAGGGACACGTTGTTCCCTTGGATCTTGGGCATGTGGCCTTCTCAGTTCTCCTGCTCTTCCCTCAGCTGTAGTTGGGGGTCCAGCTCACAATCCTGCTTCTTCCGCCCTAACCCCTATTCTTTTCTCCCAGCTACAATGATTACTATCCTTATGTCCTGATGGCCACACTACTTGTTATCGTTTCACTTGCAGTGTGAGGCTTTGCTCTGCAGTGGAAATAGGGGAGAAGGATCTAGGTAGGCTATATCCTGCCTCTCCTGCATGGCTGCTATTTGCATTTGCATTTTCTAGCTCTGCACCACAATGAATACTTTTTAGGATCTTTATTAACATTATGTTTGGTGTTGTTTGTGGTAGGAGAACCTGTAAGAGGGTGTGGACCTCCAGTTTCTGCTACAATCAGGGTTTCATGCTGTCCTGTCAACTCACACTTGGTCTTCACGAAATTGTCAACTCGTTCAGCTTAACTTCATATGCACTCTTTGCTTCTGCTGAGCATGACAACATGCTTGCATCACTTCTGTCCCCATAAGCACCAACTCATTTTAGATGTTGGAGGAGTTGTTTGCTCTTCAACTTTGGCTTGCTAATGGGTTCAAAAATGCATGAATTTGATGTTAGTCCAGCTCTTTTTCCTTGCAATGATTAGAGTAACTCTTCTTCCATTTCTGCAACCAAGGCCCAGAAGTCCAGAATTCTGTATGGCAGGTTTTAAAAGAAACACTAAATATATATCTATCCAGATGGATGGGATAGATTTCTAAATATTAAGTGAATATTAAATTTGCTAAATAATATGTATAGTGTTATAGATACTATATACTTTTTAAAACATAGAGAGCAATATGAGATAGGGTTTAGGTATATATTCATATGTGAACAGTATAAAAACAGACTGAGAGTTCACAGCAAATTTATGATAGTGATTACTCCTAAGAAGAAGGTAATAAAAGGAATTTCAACTTTATCTGCAATGTTCTATTTCTTTTATTTAAAAAAAAAAATCACTTTAGTGTCCAACAAGAAATGAAGAATCCCCAGGGCCAAAAGCATCATCTATTCCTTATGATGTGCCACTATGAGCTTAATTAGTAGCTCAGCTATGGCAACCCTTATGCAGGCAGATGATAGACAGTTGTCTTTAATACTCCATAGTGTGGAAGTGACTCCAACTTAATACAGCATAGACCACATGTGAATTGAATATTTTTTGTTTTATATATAACCCCAAACTCATAATTACCCCAGTGAATCTCATACTTTCTCAGGTTGTAGAAAGGGCAGTAGGGGAACATTTTTTTTTCTCTTAAGTGCATGCCATAAGGATATAATATTGTGTTAAATACAGGAGTTCCCACCCCCCCCTTATCTGTGGTTTTCCTTTGCACAGTTGTTATCCATTATCCATCATGATCTGAAATTTTTAAATAGAAATTCCATAAATAAACAATCAGTAAGTTTTAAGTTGCACCCTGCTCTGAGTATCATGATGAAATCTCGTGTTATTTCTGCTTCCTCCTACCTGCAATGTGAATCATCCCTTTGTGGGTGGCATATCCATGCTGTAGAGGTGCCCACACTCAGTCATGTAGTAGCCTTCATGGTCAGATCAACTGTCATGGTATCACAGTGCTTGTGTTCAAATAACGTTTAGTTTACTTAATAGTGACCCCAAAGAGTAAGAGTAGTGATCCTGGCAATTCAGATATGCCCAAGAGAAGCTGAAAGTACTTCCTTTAATGAAATGGTGAGTATAGTTCAATAAAATAGTTTGACAAATAGAGAGAGACTACATTTATAAAACTTTCAATATAGTATATTTTTATAATTGTTCTATTTTATTATTAACTAGAGGTCCATTGTACGAAATTCGTGCACATGTAGAGGGGTCCCTCAGCCTACCCTGCACCCTCTCTAATCTTGGACCCTTTAAGGGATGTCCAACTATCGGTTTAGGCCCAATCCCTGAGGCCTGATCTCCCCCTAACTCCCCTCTGCTGGCCTGATCGCCCCTAACTGCCTCTGCCTTGGCCCCTGCTACCATGACTTTGTCCGGAAGCATGTCTGGAAGATGTCTGGTCTAATTAGCATACTACCCTTTTATTTGTATAGATTATTGTTATTAACCTTTTACCATGCCTAATTTATAATTAAACTTTATCATAGGTCTGTGTGGATAGTAAAAAAACATAGTATATATAGAGTTCAATACCATTTGTGGTTTTGTTACCAGAAAGGGCACCTGGTCCTTGGCAGGTCTGCCTAGGGCCAGCCAGTGGTGTGTGGATTCTTGACTTCATGCAGAAAAAATGTCACAACACAAGTCCAGATGACTATAAGGGAACATTTATTAAAGCTGGAGACAGTAAAACAAGGAAGGGCTTAGAAGAGAAGAAGCAACAAGAGAGTCTAGGCTGGGCTGTCCTAGCTCTCCGGGAAGCCAGAGAAAAGGAGGCCTTGGGATCAGGTTCAGGGGTTTAGCTTGTGATGAGCTGCCACTGCCCAATGCTCTCCTGGTTGCAAGTCTGCTGGGTTCCGTTAGAATTTAGGCGATGCATGCCTGTGGGGCAAGAAGTGGGGGAAATGGAGTGGTGGGGACTACTCCCTAGAGGGAGTGCTGAGAGCAAACACTGGGTCCTTTGTCTTGAGGCTTTTTTCTCTCTTGCAGGTGGGAATCCTAGGGGAGGTCTCAGAGGAGGGTTTCAACAGAATATTCATCTGTTTTCTAGGTGTGCTTCTTCAGGGTCCCGGTCTCCATGGATTGGTCAGTGTCAGGATGCGGGGTTGTTAGACATTGTAGCTGGTCCTAGTATTACTGACCTGTTGTTTTTTGGGTTTTTTTGTTTGTTTGTTTGTTTATTTGTTTTTTTCTGGGTCACGAACTGAAATATAACTGAGGCCTAGGTGTTGTCTCTAGAGAGGTGACCTTCTGTATCTGCTGTAAATTGCTCAGCCAGTGTGTTCAGCTACCTCAGTCTCCCTATTCCACTGGGCCTGGATTACTGGCCTGTCTCAGTTTCAGGTATCCACTGGGGGTCTTGGAGCATCTCTTGTGGATAAGGGGTGGGGGTACTACTCTACTAAAAAAGTAATCTTGTTTAATCTTCACAGCAATCTTATACAAATATATGATTATCCCCATTTTCATGACAAGGTGAATGAATACAGAGACAATAATTAACTTGTCCAAAGTTGAGCTATGAGAAAAGGTAGAACATAGAGTTTATAAGACCCACAGGAGCCTGGGAAGCTACTTAATCTTGAGGTCTCCTTGGAATTTTAGGAACAAACAAAAAAAACAACAAAAACCAAAAAGAGGTAAAGAAGAACATTGATTAGCGAAGATTTTGCCTCCATTTCTCCTGTTCTCCTCTCTCATCCAGCAGCCTGTGGATCCCCATAGGATGGAGATGTAATTTTTTATAGCCTTTAACTAAATTGTTGCACAGGTTAATTTTGATTACCAATCTTCTCAAAACAGTAGCAATACATAAAAACACAAAAAAAGAAAAGAAAATGGAAAGTGCCATAAAAATCCATTTCTTTCTCTCTTTGTGGAACTCCTGGTGGGACATTTGTATTCAGGTCATCCAGGCTCCCTGTCCACTCTCTTCCCTGCAGGAGTGACCACCATGCCATGCCCCGTGCAGAAGGGGCAGCATGTTAAGTGCTGAGATGGGGGACGCCTCACATCACCCATGAATATTGTGTCATCATTACTAGGAAACACAGGCAATAAAAATCAAATATGGATGATCTCACCTCTTTCCCACACGCCCGCCTTGCACTCTGCCTGGAGAAATGCCCTTCAGGGGCTGCCTGCAGTTCTCCTTCACACAGGCCAGTGTGGAGGGTGACACATTACTGTGCTTGGCCCTGATGGGAGGCGTGAGCTCCTATCTACAGTCAAGACCATTAACTTGTCTTCAGAGTTTTACTTTTGTGGAAAGCAAAGAATAAAATGTAATTAGGGATTCATTTTATGGTCAGCTTGAAACCCACCCTACACTCTCTGGCGGAAATTCACAAGTAGGTGGAAGACAAAGAAAACGAAGCAACAGAGAAAATGTATAATTCTTACAATGTGGGAAATTGACAACAACAACAATAAAACAATGTGTTTAGTCAACACAATTAATTGTCTACAGTGTCATGGAAGATTTCTTACTGTCTATAATAAAATAAATCTACTTTCTCTAGTGAGCAAAGAAGTCAGAGGAAGAATAGTCCATGATCAACATAAGGTTGTTATTATTGAATAGTATAGATTTAAAAAAATAATAACTTAAGTCCAATTAATGTATAAGATCCTCATCCTTGTCTCAATTAGTCAGGTAAGAGTGATGAGATCATCTTGATTTGCATAATTATGTTGGTAGGTGACATAATATAGGTAATAGTTTTCATAACCTCAATAAATCTATTACTATTTGTAAAAAAAATAGAAATGAGTGCCTCAATTTGATAAGGTATTTTTGTTTGTTTGTTTGTTTTCTGACAAACTCACAGTAAAATACTGAAAGACAAAACATTAGATGCTCTCTAAGTTTTAGAAATATACACTGATGATGCTAAAATAACTGTTTAACATAACATTGGAGGCAGTAGCTTCTGTTATAATGATGGAATAACCAGAAATCAATGTAAAAAAAAATATATTGTTCAGCCTTGATGGTGTGCTCAGTGGTTGAGAGTCAATCTATGAATCAGGAGATTTGATTCCTGGTCAGGGCACATGCCAGGGTTTTGGGCTCAATTCCCAGCAGGGGATGTGCAGGAGGCAGCTGAACAAGCATTCTCTCTATCATTGATGTTTCTACCTCTCTCCTCCATACCTCTCCAAAATCAATAAAAATATAAAATATTGTTCATAAAATAGCATAAACTGTCAGTTACGTACAATTTATCCTAATCAACAATATGTCATAACTAGAGGGCCGATGCATGAAATTTGTGCAAAGGGGGTCAGTCCTTGTAGCCCCAGCTGTCTCGCACCTCGCAGCCCGGCTTCATCCTGAGGTCGTCCAGAAAGTCGTCCGGACAGTCCTTCTGCAGTCCAGTCTAATTAGCATGTTAGCTCTTTATTATTTAGGATTCCTATGTAGAAAAATGTAATCTATATATATGAAAGCCAAGCTACCATAATGCCAGAACGACTGGAACAACCAGAACAACCTGTTGCTTTGATGCGCACTGTGGCCCCGATAGCCCCCTCCCACCCAGATTGGGGCTGGGGCCGGCCGGCTGACCTCCTGCATCCCCTCCCCCCAGCCGGCCTGGCCCTGATTGGCCCCAATAGGGGCTGGCCAGACTCCACCCATGCACGAATTTGTGCACCGGGCCTCTAGTATCTCAATAAAAGACATTAAGAAAATCAAAATTAATTACATGCTCCTGGATAGTTGATTTAACTTTTTGAGGTGCTGGTTCTAACAAATTACATATATACTAGAAGCCCATTGCACGAAGATTCGCACAATAGGCCTTCTTTCCCCTGGCTGCTGACACTGGTTTTCCTCCGGCACCTGAGACCCAGGCCTTTGGTCCAGCCACAGCGGAGAAGCCAAGCCTCAAGGCTAGACTTCTCCTCTGTGGCCACAGCGAGGCTTGGCTTCTCCGCTGTGGCTGCAGCTGAGAAGCCAAGCCTCTTCAGTCTTCAGTCTTCAGTCTTCAGTCTTCAGTTTTCAGTCTTCAGTCTTTAGTCTTCAGTCTTCGCTCTGTGCCTGCGTATGCAAATTAATTGTCACCTTTGTTGAGTTATTTTGCATAGTCTCTCTGATTGGCTGGTGGGTGTAGCAGAGTGACACCAATTTGCATGTTTCTCTTTTATAGTGTAGATTGAATGTAATCTCAATCAAATTTTCAATTGGATATTTTTTAGGAGCTTGATGCAGTCATTCTGAAGTTTATATGGAAGAATAAAATCAAATTTGAAAAAGTTTAAATTTGTGTAGTGAGAGTGACGATCAGAAATCATGACATAGCAATACAAATTAGTGTGGTATTAGCACAAAAATGTACAAATAGACCAAGGGAGCAGAGTAGAGTTCAGAGACAGACCACTTATGTATGACAACTTAATCCTATATAATCCTATATAATAAAGAGCTCATATGCAAAAGGTCGTCATGCCCTCATGCCATCACACCATAACGGCTCAGATACTCAACACTGGGGAGAGAGGAATGGGAACCAGCCAGGCTGCGGCCCAGGAGAGGGACAATCTGTACACCCCACAGTCCCCGTGATCCCAGGTGCAAGTAGCTGCACCTGCGGCCCAGGAGAGGGACAAGCCACCTGTCCTGCAGTCCTGGGCACCAGCGCCTGTGGCCCAGATGAAGCCGCCTGCCCATGGTCCCCTGTGTTGCAGTCAGCCTGAGTGAAGCCGGCCCAGGTCCTGGGTGCCTAAAGCTGGCCAAAGGAAGGGAAGCCCAGGTCCCAGGTGCCTGTTACTGGCCAGAGGAGGGAATCCTGGGTTCCAGGTGTGAAGTGAGACAGAGGCGGTTAGGGGTGATCAGGCCAGCAGGGGAGCAGTTAGGGGTGATCAGGCAGGCAGACAGAGGGGTTAGGGGTGATCAGGCAGGCAGGCAGATGAGCAATTAGGAGCCAGTGGTCCTGAATTGCAAGAGACAGTCGGACATCCCCTGAGAATTCCCGTATTGGAGAGGGTGCAGGCTGACCCCCTCCTCCCCCCGCATTCATGAATTTCATGCATTGGGCCTCCGGTAATGATAATAAAAGGTTAATATGCAAATTGACCAAACGAGGGAATTACTGGTCACTATGATGCATACTGACCACCAGGGGCAGACACTCAACACAAGAGCTGCCCCTTGGTGGTCAGTGCACTCCCACGGGGGGAGTGCCTCTCAGCTAGAAGACAGGCTCATGGCTAGTGAGCACAGTGGTAGTGGCAGAAGCCTCTCTCCCGCCTCTGAAGCACCACTAAGCCATCGGTCAGACATCCCCTGCCTAAGCCATCATTCGGAGATCTCCCCAGACTCCCGCCCCCTGAGTGAACAAATTTTGTGCAGTGGACCTCTAGTACATAATAAAATTGTTACTTAAATCAATAGCAAACATAATGGATGTTATTATGCCTCACTATATGGAGACAAATTTAGCTATCTAATAAAGACCATTTACAAGTGGACTCCAGATGGATTAAAGACTTATGCATGATCGGTAAAACTTTTAAATTAATAAAAGAAAATATATAAGAACATCTTTGTGATCTTGTAGTGGGGAAAAACTTCTTAAAGGGAACACACAATACAATGTATAGATGATTTGTTGTAGAAGTGTGCACCTGAAGCCAGTGTAATTTTGTTAGCCAACGTCCCACCAATAAATTCAATAAAAAGGAGAAAAAAGGCCCAAATCATAACCTACAAAATTTTAAATATTGGGTTTTTACTCAGTGGAAAACATCATGGATAAAATTTACAAATGAACAACAAGTTAGGAAAGATATTTTCTATTTTTAAAAAATAACAGGGAAGTACTATGTAGAATATAAAGGGTTTCCTGAAAATAGACAAGAAGAAGTCAATAACACAAAGAAAAATGGCCAGTCTGGGAAGAAGAAATCCTAAAGGCTAGCAGCATATGATGACATGCTCAGATCCAGTAGGAACCAGAGAAGCACAATCAAAATGACCAAAGAATGTCACTTTGCACCTGTGTATAGATATTAAGTTGTTTTTGTTGTTGTTGTTGTTGTTGTTGTTGTTGTTGTTTTTAGTAGTTCCAGGTGCAATTGAAGGTGTGGAGGTGCTGCACTGTTGCTCATTTGCCTGGGTCTCAAGGGGAACAATTGCTTTTTGTAATTGAATAGAGAACCTTGGCAAAACCAGAAACAACTTTGGGCCCTTCTGGCCTCATCCTGGACCTGGAGGAAACACAGGGTGGGCTCAGCTTATTTGACCTTTTCTTTGGGATAGGTCACCCCTGCTCCCAGGTTCTAGGAGCCCTGGGAGCCATCCCACCCTCACTGCCTTCTGCAGTCAATTCCTAAAGGGGGAGAAAATTCTGGCAGAGGCAGCCCTAACCCCAACTGGTGACAGACTGGGAGCTGGAACTCCAGAGCCCCAGACCAGGGTGGGGGTGACATTAGAGTGGAATTGTGGACAGCAATCTTGCAGAAATTTCCTAGTGCATTAGCTATACATGTTATTCACTAGCAGTTTACCTCCTAGACATATATTCTGAAGGAATTTTCACTAATTCCAAAAGGTGGGTATGCAAATGGTTGCTGACCACACTATTAATGTGCATGGTAATGGGAGGCTGGAGAGCATCTACAACTGGGAGAATGACTAGGTTAAACCTGATGGAGGACTATGCATTTAGATGACACCAACCAGATATTCACAAAGCAACATGGATGCCTGGTGACATGAGTAACAGATTGTGATCTATAGCAGAGTATAATATGCAGTCATGTTCATATATAAATAGTACACATTATGCAAGAAAATTTACCAACATAATGGTGTACTGTAGCTATTAGAGCAGTTGACCATAGAGAAAGGAATGGGGGGGGTGATTATAATAAGAGAAAGTAAATTTAAAAAATATGTGTCTGAGGAAAGAAAACAGTAAAAAGAACAGCTTCTCGCCCAGCCGGCGTGGCTCAGTGGTTGAGTGTTGCTCTATGAACCAGGAGGTCATGGTTCAATTCCCAGTCAGGGCACATTCCTGGGTTGTGGGTGGGCTCAATTCTTGGTCAGGTGTGTGCAGTAGGCAGCTGATCTATGACTCTCTCTCATCATTGATATTTCTATTTCTCTCTTCCTCTCCTTTCCTCACTGAAATCAATAAAAATATATATATATATTTTAAAAAGAGCAGCTTCTAAAGAGATCAGTAATGATAGTAGTCGAGGCTTCTACACTTTCTTGCAACAAATCACAATGTTTCTGTTATTTTGACCCCCATGGACCTGTGTGATGGTTAAGGATATATCATGCTGTGCATTTGCTCACTTCATCCTTAAGTCCTTGCAAACCCCTGACTCCCTCCAGGAGCCATGAGGCAGCTCCTCAGTAAGCAGTTTAAGGAAGGAAGAACTTTTAATTAGGTGGTTAGATAAAATTTCTGACTCACAATGGCTTATGTAAGCTTTCTGCTCTGCAGTAATTTCTACTACTAAGGGAATCCGCTGGGATTAATTCTCTCTGATAGCCTAATAAATAAATGCATGCATCAGAGAAGCATTTTTCCTTTTATCCACTCCTCTAATTCATTTACTCAAATGTGACAACTCTGCGAACAGTTTTGCAACAGCTTGTCATGTGCTTATTTTTCTCCCTCTGATACTATTTTATGAATATAACAGTTATTTCCTCATCTTCCTAGTTGTGAAATTTTATAATTTTAATTAGATTTGCTTTTTTAATCAAAACTCTCATAATTTTCATGTAACGTATATTACATTTTTCATGAAAGAGATGTATGATTGTTATAATGAATTTGGTATACATGTATGTGTAAGAGGCATAACTTGGACTGTCATAACTGAGTGGAAGTTTTTGTTAATTTTCTGTAATTTATCTAATTTTGTATTTCATGGGTAACATATTCTATTCCACTTCAGGATATTTATGCTGGCCCAGAAGTACTTTTTGTTCAGAAAAATTCCAATATCATCTCAATTATTGGCAACCTTAAATCTTTGCTTTTAAATACTCTTCTTTGGAATTTATTACAACTCTCCCCCCTGACACTCCCCCCCCCCCCCACACACACACACCAACCTGCCCCAGTATGAGGTGCTTTTCCTTTGCTCTGCTTTCCCTGGGGGTGTTAGGCTAGCCTCACCAACCTGTTCTTCAGAGACAAGCATCCTTTCTTGCACCGGGCCTCTAGTAATTTTTTAATATCACTTAATATGTAGTCATCAAACTTTTTTCCTTGTCACACTATCCTTACCCATTTATTCTCCCATATGGATTTCATGATCACTGTATCAACTTCCAAAATAATCCTGATTAATTATTTTGAAACTACATTGTACTTATAAATGTATTGGGGAGAATTAAATTTTTTACTACATTTTATTTTAAATTTATTCGGGAAATATTTATGTCCCTCAGTGAAGTACTTTTTTTTTTTTAAGATAACTTCTATTTGCTTTCTTCTTAAGTACCTTCTTAGTTATACTTTGTATGCATTTGTAAATATAACTTTACTAGAGGCCTGGTACATAAAATTCTAGCACTTGGGCGGGGGGTGGTCCCTCAGCCCAGCCTGCACCCTCTTGCAGTCCAGGAGCTTTTGGGGGATTTCAGACTGATGGCTTAGGTCTGCTCCCTGCAGTCAGATACCCTTAGCACTGCTGTGAACGTGGCATCTGTAAAATCTGGTACATAAACCCAGTCTAATAAATCCTATAGAGTTCTATACCTTCACTGCCCTCTCCTTAAACTTTGCAATATTTCTATAACAAGTTAAGAAAGAGGGACCCTGGATGGGAACACCTATCAGAGAGAGAGGGATGCTAGGGACACCCTCACAAAGTGGGAAACAGGAACACCTTTAGAGAGAGGGATCTTGGGCATGAAGTAAGAGAGAAAGATGCTGGAAACACCTGTCAGAGAGAGGAATGAAGAAAAGCTACAATGAACAGAGTTCACAGCTATAACCCCTTGCATTTTTCAGGAAAAAATACGTTGACTTTAGCAGGCACTGATTTTCTTATTATCAGCGGTTTTCAAACCAAGCTAGGACAACAGTGCACTGGGGGGATTCAGCAATTCAATGGAGGATGGGATTAGATATCTTCTGACACTATATCTATGATTATATATTGTACATATAGAAAAATTCCACTCACAGTTTCCTATTTTCTGTTAGGATAATTTCAATCATGTTCAGCACTGATTCAAACTTCAAGGCTTTTGAGACCAGAACCAACACCCCTTTCAAAATTCAAGGGTTTTCTTCCCTCTTTTATCCCCTTGGCTAACACAACTTCCTGTTTTGAAGAAGGGGGAAGAAAGCCCAGAGGTATCACACACATCAAAGGGCTCTTGAAATGTAATATTCTGATGAGTTAAGAAGTAAAGCAGTAAGAAATAAGTATGGATTAAATGTCTCCAAAAAATGGGTATTAAAAATTTATGGACTAGCACTGGGCAAACACACTGAAGATTTGGCCAAGGCCCCGATATTTGAAATATTCTTTGTTACACTTGACAAAGTCAACCCCGCATAGTGTCTCAAAAGATATTGCTGCTACAGTTTGGCAAAGCAACCCATAAATATACAGTCTGAGCTTTCAAGCAGTTTCTTCAGTTCAGAAATAAAATGCAGTCCAATTTCTTCTAAGTGAGTGAAACAAACAAACAAACAAACAAACAAACACACAGCTATGGAAAAGAGCATCACTGATATAATTATTCTAATCAATGAGACAACTCATGCTTCATTTGCTCTAGTATATTGTTGTGTACCTGTTGAGTTTGGTTTTGTTGTTGCTTTTCCCCAAGGGAACATATCACTTTTTATATATTATTCTTTCTAAAGGAACAGTATTCCTGTTAGGGGCAGTATCTTACTCCTTCCCTCACTGATTACCTTCTTTTTTCTCCCCTTTCTTGCACTTTCTATGCTACCCTGTCCATATTCACTGACCCCTCTCCTATATTCTATATGATCTCATGCGATGCATCTACTTTTTTAATTTTTTTTTCTTTTTTATTGGCTGAACTCCAGGCATGACAGTAGGATCTTCAGCAGCAATGCTATACCTTGAAGTGAACTTGAAGATGGAAGCCAAGCACTGAAAATGTCAGCAAAAGAACCCCCATTACTGGGGAATAGGGAGCTACCATGCCAGTCCTAGACAGACTCTTTTAAACTTCTTTTATTTGCTAGTGCCATAAACAATTCTATATAATAAAAGCCTAATATGCAAATTGTTCCCTCAAGTGGTTTGACTGAGGGTTTGACTGAGAGTTTGACTGGGAGACCAGGAGTTCAACCACTTGCTATGACATGCGCAGACCACCAGGGGGTGCCATGAAACATGGTGGGCGTCAGCAACACACTAGGACTCTGGCAGGCTACCTGGGGGCAGAGGTGAAGGGGACGGAGGTGCTGTAAGAATGTGTGGTGTCCTCTGAGCTCGCTCTCACTCTCCCTGCTACCTTCCCCCAGTATGCCAGGGCTCTTGAGCCAGGGAAGCCCCCACGCTCAGATGCAGGGTGCTGCGAGGAGACTGCCCCACAATCATGGGGCCTCTTCTGGGTGAGCCAGGCTACACCCACTGGGACTGCAGGGGGTAGTCAGGGTCCCCGTGGGTTCCGCAGGAGCCAGTCTGCAAGGCCACCCTAGAGAGAGAGTGCTGCCCACCCAGCTTCCATGTGGCACTGCTCTGTGACCCAGAGACCCACCCTGCACCCCGGCCCGTGGCATCTGGCCATGCTCACTACATCTCCACGTGGTGACTTGGGTGCTATGACTCAGGCGAGGGGGGGCGCACAGGGTCCCCAGGGCCCAGGTGCTGCCCAGGGCCCAGAGTTCAGCTGGGACCTGCCCTTCCAAGCCAGACACTAGTGCTTCAATCTCTGGCCAGGCCTAGGTACCGTACCCATGCATGAATTTCGTGCAGTGGGCCTCTAGTGCTTTGAATAAAATTACTGTTGACCTTTCAGTTAACTACAGCCAAATTTCATTATAATTGGCCTATCAATAGGATCAGATAATAAACTAGAAATAATCCCTACATATTTCTCAAACTCAACCCAGGTGACCTCTAATCTTGGACACAGTCACTGATCCCAGAAAACTAGTTACATTCTCCTTACTCCGTTCTGTTGGCAACAACATTTACAGAAGTATTATGATCATTGGATTCTTTGTCTTTCTCCCTCACTGTATAAGACTGGGGTACCCTGAAAATTAGCAAAGAGACCCTGGAATGCAGAAGGCAATTGATAGATGGTGAGTTGCCCAGCCAGCGTGGCTCAGAGGTTGAACATCTTCCTATGAACTAGGAGGTCACAGCTTGATTCCTGGCCAGTGCACATGCCCAGGTTGCGGGCTTGATTCCTAGTGGGGGGCATGAAGAAGGTAGCCAATCAATGATTTTCTCTCATCATTGATGTTTCTATCTCTCTTCCACTCTCCCTTCCTCTCTCAAATAAATAAAATGTATTAACAATAGAGGCTCAGTTAATTTATTAATAGAAAAGTCCAAGAAAGTAGTCAAGCCAGTAGTCCATTACAGAAAAATGTGGTAGCCAATAATGTGACTTACTCACACTGCTGGCAAAACAGTGCCAGTGATGAGAACAAGGGCTGGGAGGGAGAACCCGAATACCAAAGAGGTTGCCCAGGCAGCGTAGTGGGAAAGAAGAGAGGTGGGCATTGGGGCTGATGTGGAAATGGACAGCTGGTTACAGGACTGAGGCAGAAGCATGTGAATGGCAATCAGCCTAGAAGGTTATGCAGCTTTAGTTAGAGTGTCTTTAATTCCTCCAAGGGTGAGAATGTTGGAACGTGATTGGCACAAAAGGAGGACATTTAAGATAATAAATTCCAAGATATTTTTTTAGTGTCAGTGCTTGCCTGCTCTAATGCCATTCTGCTTGTAGCAATGATAAATTGATAACAAAAGACCTTCCTAGTCCGTTCCCTAAACCAACAAAACCAGCATTCTTCTTTATGATTCCAAAAATATGTAGTTACTTCTGAATGTTGCCTACTTGGCTTTCACTTCATTCTATGCACCTGTTGTATACAATCCCATATCTCCCGTGACATAAATTACCATCCAGATCAGGAAAAACGAATGCTACAAATATGCTTTAATTCCCCAGTCTCTGTGCCTATCAACCTCACTAATCAATTAACACTTTTTTTTTTTTTTTTGCCACCATGAAAGGATTTGGCCTCAAAGTCCTTTATTAACTCATCACACTAGGAAAATGGTATGATATTTTAGAATAGAAACACAAGATAAACCTATTTGCCATCCCTTTGCTGTATATTAAATGCCACCAAGTCTGTATCTTCACTAGTTCTCTTTCCTGCTTTATGCCCAAAATTAATGTCTGAAATTAATTCAGTCTTTTCCTCTCACCCTTACCTTTCTTCTCCTATGTTTTCTATCTGGCTATCACAAATGATATCACCATCCTTTCAATGGTCTAATCAGGGGTGGGCAAACTTTTTGACTCGAGGGCCACAATGGGTTCTTAAAGTGGACCGGAGGGCTGGAACAAAAGCATGGATGGAGTGTTTGTGTGAACTAATGTAAATTCAAAGTAAAAATCATTACATAAAAGGGTAGGGTCTCTTTTTTCAATAGTTTTATTCATTTCAAACGGGCTGGATCCGGCCCGCGGGCTGTAGTTTGCCCACGGCTGAGTAAGCCAATGGTTGGCAAAATGCGGCTCAGCAAACTGCGGCTCGCGAGCCACATGCGGCTCTTTGGCCCTTGAGTGTGGCTCTTCCACAAAATACCGACTTCTGCACATGGGCCACAAAATTTTAATCGCACTGTTCGCGTGCGCCCACACGTGGTATTTTGTGGAAGAGCCACACTCAAGGGGCCAAAGAGCCGCATGTGGCTCGCAAGCCGCAGTTTGCCGACCACTGCTAAGCAACAATCTCAACATGAACTTTGACTCATATTTTCCTCTCATTCCCACTTTTAATCAATCATAAAAATCTTGTCAGTTCCCTGTTTAAATATATAGAGTTCCCACTACTCTTCTGTTACTATTTTGACTCAGGGTTCTGGGATTACTTGCCCCAATTCATAAAGCCGATTTATTTTGGTCATTTTTGATTAATTCTCCATATTGAAACCAGAGTGGTATTTCTAAAACACACTTCTCTGCTTTTTGCTCTGTAAAATTTCCCCATTGCCCTTCGATTGAAATCTAGTTTCATAATAATGTTTGTAAGCACCTTCATGATCTTCCTACCTTCTACACTTCTTCTTTCCTTCCCATCCCCATTCAACTCTATGCTCCAAATACTTCCAATATTTTGTGCACAGTATTTCTTCTACCTACTAACTCCTCTTCATTTCTTTTTTTTTTAAAGATATATATTTTATTGATTTCAGAGAGGAAGGGAGAGGGAGATAGAACATCAATGATGAGAAAAAGTCATAGATCAGCTGCCTCCTGCACAGCCCCCATTGGGGATCGAGCCTTCAATCTAAGCATGTGTCTCGACCGGAAGTTAAACTGTAACCTCCTGGATCCTAGGTCAGTACTCTACCACTGAGCAACACTGGCCAGGCTCTTCTCCATTTTGTGATGCCTAGTTTATATGTCATAGACTTTGGTGTCTATATGGTCTTTATTAATTGACTCTATAAACATATTTGAGCATGTACCATGTGTCTGGGCATTGTGTTGGTGAACAAGAATAAGAACAATACTATTCCCACATGGGTACAGCTATCAATTTACTGGGAAGATTTCCATAATTGTGTAAATAGCTACTTATAATAACTGAGGTAAAAATATAACTTTGAAACATTATACCAGTAACCTTTGTATCTTACTGACCTTAGATGGGTTTCCAAAAATATGTAAACCCAATGCTAGCAGGTATTCCCTCTTCTAGGAATATATCCCAAGAAACTAGAAACACCAATTAGAAAGGATATATGCACCCCTATGTTCATAGAAGCACAATTCATCATAGCTAAGATTTGGAAATAGCCTAAGTGCCCATCAGCAGATGAGTGGATTAAAAAACTGTGGTACATCTACACAGTGGAATACTACACTGTGGTAAAAAAGAAGTTCTTACCATTTGCAACAGCATGGATGGAACTGGAGAGCATTATGCTAAGTGAAATAAGCCAGTCAGAGAAAGATAAATATCACATAATCTCACTCATTTATGGAATATAATGAACAACATAAACATATATTGTTCACATGTAATGATGAACAAAAACAGATCCAGAGACAGAGAAGCATTGATCAGACTATTAAACCTCAGAGGGAAGGTAGGGGAGGGTGGGGGTAAGGGGGGGAGATCAACCAAAGGACTTGTATGCATGCATATAAGCCTAACCAATGGACACAGACAACAGGGGGTGAGGGCATGAGTGGAGGGGGGGGGGATGGCAGGTAATGTGGGGATAAAGACACATATGTAATACCTTAATCAATAAAGAAATATTTTTTAAAAAGGTACCCCCTTTCATGGTGAAAGTGCATAAATGGATCTTGACTGTGTGTGTGTGTGTGTGTGTGTGTGTGTGTGTGTGTGTGTCCCCTCTGATCTTAGTAAACAGAACTCGGGAGAAGGGGTGAAACAATATTTATTTTTCCTAAGAAACTGTGGACATTGTTGAGAAGGATTAGAATTAAATAGAAACTACTTCTCTTTGGGAACTAAAATTCAAGAAACTTGTCAGAGGTGACTGGTTGATCCTGGCTGATGTTCACTGACAGAGGAAGATCTTCAAGTGGAACCCATTGTGAGGGAATCGAGTCTGAGCTACTAAACTGGTCACTAAACAAGGGCTGAGTACTCATGAGACTAATGTAGTTCTGAAAGAACATATAGAGTTGGAGCCTCTGTGTGCCCCTGAGTGTAATCTTAGGGAACATGACTGTAATCTCATGGCTCAGTTATAGGCTAACAGCAACCTGAGCCAGAGGGATATAACTATAGCCCTCTGTGTGTGCCCCAGGTTTCACAGGGGTACCAGTTGGCACAACCCGATTCGTGCTATGAGAGTACTGCCTGCACATCTCATTGTCTCTTACGTTGGGCCTTTGGAATGACTCCTGCAGACTGAGTAACTCTTGGGGGACTCCGGTAATTTAGAAAAGCAGTCTTAAGAGAAAGATAGGAAACTTCCTGTAAAGAAAAGCATGTGCAAAATTAATTGTGACATGATAGTTTTTTGTATTCCAAATTAGTGAAGTAGAATATAGCAACTAAATTATGAATTGTGAAAACTTCAATAGAAAGGTACAAAGAGCACAGGATTATATACATACATTTTCCTCTAGAAAATGGGGAGCCAGAGATGCACTTGAACAGGGGATTGTTGTGATTAGACTTGTGTATAAGGTATACAATTCTATGCATATGGGATGAATATGCATAGGGGCGAGCATCAGAATGAACAGGGGAGGGTTATTTCTTTAGTCATAAGGTAAGATGGTTTGCAATAAACTACTTCCCTGTCAAGAGAATCACCTTCTGTTTTCTGTATAATATCTAATATGTTAGGTAGTTATAGAAAATAGAGAAACAAACAAAAAAAAAGAATAAAGCAAATAAAAACAGAACAGAACCAAACAAACCTTGTACAACTTAAAAACAAATGTGAGAATCAGCCTAGGGCAGTGGTCGGCAAACTGCAACTCACGAGCCACATGCGGCTCTTTGGCTCCTTGAGTGTGGCCATGAAGTTTCAATCGCACTGTATGTGCACGCCCACACATGGTATTTTGTGGAAGAGCCACACTCAAGGGGCCGCACTTTGCCGACCACTGCCCTAGGGGTTATCCCTCTACGTCTGTCTGTTCTCACTCTATCTCTAAAAGAAGAGCTATAGAGAAGCTTATTATTATTAGAGGTAATTGGAGGATGTAAATGGAAACAGACTGACTGAGTTCAACAAAACCTCCAGGATCATCTGTTTCAGGTTTCTCATCTGCAAAATGAGTGATCCAAGAATTGGGGGTGGAGGGGGGGGTAGTGGCAGATTTGGAACTAGAACCAAAATATTTTGAGTCTTAATAAAACCATGTTGCAAGGCATCCCTGTGAGGAGGCAGGGTATCTGGGAGAGAGTGAACCGTGCAGACTCTGAAAGGAGAAAGTGCTGATCTTTTGTTTTCTCGGGGCCAGGCTCCATAAACTGTAATTGGGTGGATCTGGAACTGCTCTCAATTTCTCTGCCACTACTAAAGGCAGAGCAAGGCTCCTCTGTTGACACTGATGATCAGAACGCTAGCAGAGGGCAGCGAGAGGTGCTTCTGCACGCCTCTCCTGAGAAAAAGCAGGCCTGCCTCCCTGGGCACAAGGGAGAAAATCCAGCTCATTAAAAAAGGAAAGTTTCCTCTGACATTTTGCTCCCCTCCTTGCACGTTTCCCCTCTTGTCTTCATTTCTCAGCCTGACCCTCTCATCTCACCTTTGCCCAGAGGGTCAACCTAACTTCATGGTTGACACTGATTTTTCTAACAGCAACAATTTTAACCCAGTAAAGAGTATACCCAAAGCACAAAAGGTATCAAATTAAAGTGCTTCTCCAACATCTTGATACTGTGACTTATTCCCAACGGCATCAAGTGAGGAACAGTATTGTTTTGTTCTTGGCTTTTGCAACTAAGTAGATGCTCACCTGCCCTGGTTTCACCTCTTGGATTTTATGTACTCACTTTTAAAATAGGATGTTTCTGAATCAAAGATTCATGCCAATGTCTGTCTTCATATCTTTGCTGCTATCATTAGCTTTCTGGATAATGTTGTATAAAATCAAATGCACTCAGAGATCCACCTCTCTGCTTTAACTTATTATTCCTTAAATCTATCATGAGACGTTTCAAACATAATTAAAAATACAGAGTATAGCCCTGGCTGTTTTCCCAGTGGTTAGAGCATTGGCTTAATAAACAACTATCTGATCTGTCTCTTTTAACATTGATGTGTATCTCTCTCTCTCTCTTCCCCTCCCTTCCATTCTCTCTAAAAAAAAAAAAAAATCAACGGAAAAAAATATCTTCTGGTAAGGATTAAAAACAGCAACACAAAAAAATACAGAGAGTAGTAAAATTAATAACCATTAATAATTTTACCTCTGTTCAGTTTACATAAACTCTTATCAAATCTATTTCATCTATATCACTCTCTCTCCTTTCCCTCATCCCATATTATTTTAAAGCAAATCCCAGATATCATCTTTTCATCTGTAAATATTTTAGCATATACAGTATATCTAAAAGATAAGGAACCTTAAAAAAAAAATTATGCATCTATGCCAGTGATGGCGAACATTTTGAGCTCAGCGTGTCAGCATTTTGAAAAACCCTAACTTAACTCTGTTGCCACGTCACATATAGAAATTTTTTGATATTTGCTACCATAGTAAAACAAAAACTTATATTTTTGATATTTATTTTATATCTTTAAATGCCATTTAACAAAGAAAAATTAACCAAAAAAATGAGTTCGCGTGTCACCTCTGACACGTGTGTCATAAGTTCGCCATCACTGATCTATACTATGTAAAAAATTATGTCCTCTCTATGATCATATTTATGTCAATTATTATAATAAATATTTAAAATTGTATTTACTTAATTCAGATTCAAGAAAGTTCATTTGACTATAATAGCTGATATGTCTTTTGTCTTCTTTCAATCTATAAATTATTCATTATTTTTTGCATTGAAAATTATATAAAAAACTGAATCTTTGTCTTGTAAATTTCCCCAGTCTGAATTTTGATGATCATATTCCCCATAACATGGTTTCATTTGTTCTTCTATCTCTATCATTTTCTAAAAATTAACCAGGTTTTGATCATGATATTTATCAGATTTAGGTTTGATCTTTTTGAAATTCATACTTGTTTAGATGGTGTCATATACTTCCATTAGGAAATACATAATACTTGGTTGTCTTTATTTTTAATACGGTTTTTAAACCCCCCCATATTGATTTTGTTCACAACCTAGGTTATTTAATTTGCATTAATTAACATCAAAGGTTCTATGGCTATTCTTCACTGCTTATTTTACACAGTGAATTCTATTGCAAATGCTAACCAAAGAGATGTAAATGATGGAGAATGGAGAGGGTGGCAGTGAATTAAGAATCTTGAAAGGATTAATTTATTTTTTAAATCCTAACTCTTAAAAAATATATGCAACTGTAAAGTGTACTAGTAACTCTGGTGTTGGTGTTGTAAGTTCCTATAGAGATCATGCTTGTTGGTCTAATCATCGTTACACTTTTATTACATCCCAAAGGAAGATGGATCTGTGTTGATGTTGGAGATAGAGGTGTCCAATGATGTGTACTTTAGGATATGTTAAACACACACACACACACACCACACACACACACAGTACACTATGCGCATGCATGTAAATCAATATATACTTGTTTTCCTAGTCATTGCATTTATTGGGGTGACACTGTTTAACAAAATTATACAGGTTTCAGGTGTACAACTCTGTAAAATATCATCTGTACACTGTATGTGTGTTCACCACCCCAAGTGAAGTCTCTGTCCATCAACATTTTCCCCCCTAAAACATTCATTTATTTACCTCCTCCTGGTCACAATTTTCCTTTCAAGGACAAACACTGTTCTGAATTCTAATAACATGCATTCGTTTTGCTAGTTTCACACTTTATATAAATGGAATTATACATGTTATACTTTTTGTGTCTGGCTTCTTTTGCTCAACATTTTGATCACATCTATGTGTTAAAAAGACCCATTCAAATATTAGTAAAGTTATTGTATATTGGTTATTATACATAATTATCATACATAGGTATAGGTATCTGTCAAAACACAAGTTAAATGAATACTGTCTCTATATTGAATATCCAGAATGGTCAGCAGTTTTCAATATTGTAAGGTAGTTATGCCCCCTCCTCCCTCTATAAAACACAGCTCTCAATGGGTGAGTCAAGTCTTATATTAGTATATTACAATCATCTTTTAATGGGATATAAATCTTTTGGTTTTGAAATACCATTTTAAAGTTGTCATTAAAACATGATAGATTACCAGTTCTTAAGACATTTAATGACTCAGTGTGAAATTGACCCAGTTGCCTGGTTGATAAGAGAGCAACCTATTTATATCTCCTTAATGAACATTAAATGTCTTTCTAGAGTGATGAAGTAGGGGATGGTAATACAAGAGGTCTGAAGATGGCAAAGGGAATTGGGCATTTCTGTAAGGGTCACCCCTCCTCTTGGGTCCCAAGAGCGGAAACACATATTTTGATCATCTCTTTTGGGAAGGTTAGTATTTTCCAGAGCACAGATAAAATATCCCTACTTTCAATTAGACTACACCAGCCTCATATCACCTGAATTTTAAACCTAGGCAATATTTTTTTAAATATTTCCTGCCCCTTATTTCTATTTGCAATGAAGCATTAAGTTCTGTCCATTCTATGGCCATGATATTGCTACCCTCCCCCCCCCCCCACCCTATGACTTTAAATTCTCACTGCCATTTGCCACAATCAGGTGTTTAGCTCTGCCATATGCCATTATTGCAGTCTTGTTTCCTAACTGGCCTAAGTCATCTCTCTCCCTCATCCCATCCATATTTTTAAACAAAGTCACCTGGTAAGTCTCATGCCTGACATTGACATTGATCACATCACTCCTTGTGTAAAAACTTTACATTAACTCCTCATTGACTGACTAGTCAAATCCAAGTAGTTGACCACCCATTTGAACTGATAATGTCTCTTCGGCCTAGTTTCGCTTCTACCTCTCACTCCAAGATCCAGATCAGTGTGAAAACTTTGTGTTATTGTTGCTCAAACAGGCTTGAGCAATATGCAACTTCCAATTTTAATGGTGGCCTATCAAGGCGATGACTCACTAACAGAGGGGGATGGGAAAAGAAGGTTAGATCACAATATCCAGAGAGATATATACCTTCTTCACACCTTACGGGTTCTTCTCTTTCCACTTTTTCTTACTCTTCCCGCTCTCTTCAAACTTGCTTTATTCAAGCAGCCTACAATGACATTTCCTCCATTTCTCTCCATCCAAACCTGAGACACCTTAGATGTCTCATTAAATGATAGAATGATTGATTGAACAATAAAATGCAATTTTACAAACATTGTGTTATATATCTTATTACTGAAAATTTTAGTAGAGAACATTAGCTGTTCACCAAAAGCTACTCTCTATTTTGGAGTCCATTTAGAAGACCTTCCCCCGCTTCTCCAGCACTGAGGCATAGCCAGGTGACTAAGTATCTTATAGGAATATGAACAGATAATGCCATTTGCCACTTCCAGATCCATAAACCCTTTCAGGTATGTGCCTCTTGGCATATTTTCTGTGCTTTCTCCTCTGACAGGTAAACGAGGAAGATGACAATGGCAGAACCACTAGAGGAAAGGAGTTGAGGGGGTTAGTATCATTCAGGGTTCTTTAGAAAAGAACAAGTAGCACATGCAGATATATATAATATGCATTAACTGTGATATGCTAGTAAGTTTTACTGAGATTGAAGTTAGTTTAGTATCTTTAGCAAGTTAAACACTTGTTAAAGTGTGGATTATGCTTTAATTCGCCCAAGAAGAATACATTTTTCATGCTACTATTTAAAGGTGAATATCCAGCAGGCTTTATTTTGGATTATCACCACTTAGAAATTAGTGGAGCAAATTTTACTGCTTTTAAAAATGTTGTGATTTTGGATTAAATGTTTCCAGGAGGCAGATGGCCATTAGTTTGGCTCTAAACTCTGGATATAGCTCTCAAGCAGTTAGGAGGGCAAAGATGCAGCAGTCACAAGGTTTTAGGATGCAAACCTCAAAATTGCAAAGGCAGCTGCTTGCTTGATTTGGTTGATATTCAGCCAAAATCTATGAGCTCATATTCACTGGCATTAACTATATTTACTACTACCAGAATGAAATTCAAATCATTCAGTGTGTTGCCCTAATAATAATCCTATATGACTAGGGGCTGCTTCTTCAACATTATTTCCACCTAATTTATAATCAAGATGTTCAATTAATAATTTCAGCACTTTACGGAGTGTTAAGTCAGCTGAAAAATATGTGATTTTTCCACTTTTCATTTTTCACAATGCTGAGGAATGCATAATAACCTGACAAAATGGGGATGCCAGGAAGCAACGATTATTAACAGACTAATGGGAAAAGGAAAGGATTTTAAAAGAAAAGCTGAAACGTTGATTGAGTCATGTAAAAATGTAAAGACATAAAACTCCTGCAAAAATATAGCAGCCATGTCTACAATACTTTATTTCAGTTTTTAAATATTCCTTTGGAAAAGAGAATTGACCGAGAAATAGGAAAGACAGTCACTTTTTTGGGTGATTTCACCATAGAATCTGCCAGAGATCTGCTGAAATTCCTACATTAGTCTTGGTTTTGTCATGTTTCTTTGGACTGTTGCTGTCTTTTTCTCCAACTCTCCTCTTGGGCTCTATTTTCTATATTTTTATTCTATCCAATTAACAAATATTAATTTAGGTTAATTGAGCTCATTGCTAATTTGACTAATAGTTTTGTTAATTATTTCTTTCAATGCTAAAGAGAAGAGAGGAAAAAAATGTAATAATGGTTACAATTTCACTATGCTAATGTGCACTTATTTCATTGGCTTCTCATAATCCAATGAGGTAGACACAAACAAAATTCTATAGAGATGAAGAATCAGGAACGTTAAGTTTAAGCTATGTTTTAAACCTGAGTCAATGGGAAAACGGACTTTTTAAATGGATAATAGCTATTGGGAGCAGTGACTAGTCTTGTCTAACTGAAGGATATAGACAGTGTACAGAATTTTAAGAGGTAAACAGCAGAGAACTAAAAGGCTTTCTACCACATGTATGTAGTAAACCCATACAAATAAGCACTTGGCTAAAAAAAATACACTGACCCCATTATTAGGTCTTCAACTACTGAATGATTTGAACTAAAGTGATACACAGTTGCCATTTTAGCATTTGAAGGAGAGTAAATAAAATAAGACATATCCTAATATTCACCATTTGTATTATACTGGGAACATATTTCCATTTACCTAGTATAATTAATCCAGCTCCATGAGAGAAGAGAACACAGAGGTAGTCCCCTTAATGGAATCATTTATGTCCTGGCAGGCCTAGGTGAAGCACCATCTGTGGGTAAGCACGGGAAGAGGGAGTGGGAACTAGAGGATCTTGTGGGGAGGAACCTCTGTTACAGAAGAGCAAAGAAATACCAAGCACACTTCCTAGAGAAAGGGAGGGGTGCTGTTTATTAACACTAGTGGACTCTGGGAATAATTTCCAAATCAGAGTGAAGTAACATGCCGAGGCTTCACTTTTTATAACCTTCTGGGGTCTTGTCTTGCAGATATGGTTCTGCTCCCTTTCCTGGGCTTACAGGAAGGCCCCCAGGTGTTGATGATCTGTCCTGGGGCCAGTGATAATGACCGACCTCCCTCCCTCCCCCGAGGGCAGTGCATTGTTCATAGTTTCTATGGCCTGACCTGCCTTGCAAGACCTGTTTCCTCCTCACCTCCAGGGCACTAGACACTCAGGAGAAGGGTGATAATAGGGAGATAAAAGTAATTGGCAAAGGGAGGCATGATGTAACAAGTCTACCCAGTGACCATGTATCCAGGTTCTGTTCTGTTTCTTGTAGACATCAAGGTTTATGGCATCAGGAGAAGGCTACTTCAGAAAATTACAAATTTCGTTATGTAAAAATAATAATACTGAAGAAGCAGCCCCTAGTCCTATAGCAATCTTACTTCACAGTTCTAGTCTTGCCTGGGAGATTCAGAGATTATTTCATTCTTCCTAATCTAGGTTTGGAGTAGTGTCGCATTACATAACTACTCTGGGGCACAGTCACCACTTGAGCAAAATATTAACACGCAAATGAGCGACTGACACGCAATCACCAGAGTTAAGAGCTTCCCCCCACCACCACCCCAGAGGAGGAATTATTAGAACTGTTAAAGAGTTCAGAAAAGTGACATATCCAGGTGGCAGAAGAAAAAGAAATTGGAGAGCAACTATCCCAACTCTCTATTTTTACATTGAGGGAATTTTATATTTAGGAATTAGGAAACTGAGACACAGAAAAGCTTAATGACTTCAGCATGAAGTGACAGCAAACTAATAACTATTTTCAGACAAATACTCCACTATGATAAACTGTCTCTAAAATAAGCCTAAAGAAATACTGTTTCCCCTCCCCCTAAAGATATGAGGAAAGTATGAGGATTTTATATTAAAGCTATAAAACTTACTGTTGATGTTGCATCAACCTTGTAAATCATTACCTTGCACAGGATATAATAAAAATTAATTTTCTTGGTATCTAAGAAGCCAGAAACTCCTTGAAAGGTAAAACAAGAGATACCAGTGAATGAATATGTTGAATATATTTCAGTGCCTACTGTACTAAAATGTCAAAACCTTTGACTGAGTAAAGAATGCTGTGGACTTTTTTATTTGAAAAAAAAATAATAATTAAAAATATTTTTATTGATTTCAGAGAGGAGGGAGAGGGAGAGAGAAAGAGAAACATCAATGATGAGAATCATTGACCAGCTGCCTCCTGCGCACCCTCTACTGGGCATTGAGCCAGAAACCCTGGCATGTGCCCTGACTGTGAATCGAACCATGACCTCCTGGTTCATAGGTTGATGCTCAACTACTAAGCCACAATGGCCATGCAAAAAATTTAATTTTTGATAGACATCTACAGAGGTGGAAATTACTTTTTTGTTGTTGTTCTACCTTTTTTAAATATTGAATTTATTGAGATGACATTGGTTAATAAAATTACATAGATTTCAGGTGTACAATTCTATAGTACACATCTATATATTGTATTATGTGCCTACCAATCAAGGTCAAGTTTCCTTCCATCACCATTTATTCCACCATTTAGCCTCTTCTACCATTCCACCATTTAGCCCCTTCCTCTCTGGTAATCACCATACTGTTGTCTGTGTCTATCACTTTTTGTTTCTTAATCCCTGTACCTTTTTTGCCCAGCCCCCACCCCTCCCTTCTAATAGCCATCAGTCTGTTCTTTGTATCTATGAGTTTGTTTCTATTTTGTTTGCTAGTTTATTTTGTTCATTAGATTCCATATTTAAGTGAAATCATATGGTATTTGTCTTTTTTCTGTCTGACTTTTTCACTTAGCATAATACTCTTCAGGTCCATTTTATGTAAACTTAGCTCAGCTGTTTGGAATTAGTTTTTGAAAGATGGCCTCAATTGTATTTAAAGATGGCCAGGTGAGAGTGAAAGATTGTTCCCCAAATATTAATAATTTCTAGTCTGTTAACAGACCATTCAAGTAAAATTTAAGGGATGCCAAAAGTCTTCAGCATTCCAAAAATCTTTCCCAACAATGTAAACATAGCTTGACATGAAATCTTTGTACATTTCCACTTTGGAACTCAAAGTATTTTGTCTTCCTGAGTTCTCTTTTGAAGTGCAAATACCCTCTTTGAGTTAATACTTTAAGCCCTTATTAGCTAAAAATCCCTGGTATTATTTAAGCGTGAGCTTGGAGCATATAGCCACCTAAGGGTACAAAAAAGGGAAAGAGGGGAACCACGGCTAGGAAGAGACATACTGAGAACTTGGGAGCTGGGGCTTTCAAAAACGAGTCTCCATGGTGGCAGCATTTTGCTTGGGGCTCATTCTAACCTCAGAAAGGACATTATGGGTTGATAAGTACATCGGAATGTTAGAATTTTTTCCCAACTGTCCTGAGTGGCATTAAATATCACAAGTGCTTTAAATTAACTTCTTCCCCTACAAAATACATTTAAGAATTGCTTATGTGGTATGTGCCTTGACATTTTGAAGGATTATTCAAAATCTTCCTGTATGTGGTATAATGACTTTTAAAACGCTTACTATCTTATGCCAGTAAAATGCAAACACTTTGTTCATCACTGTGGGGGTATTCAGATTGAATATGTAAAACTCAGAGGAAGGTGTTGACACAAAATGAAGAAAGGAATACTATTTGGAATTGAAGAAACCCAATCTCAATCTCTAATGACTCCTAAGGCAGGGGAGTAGATGTACTGAATGCTAAGTGTGATCCTGTATCTTTCTTAGTATGTGTGTCTACATATCTCTATCTCTATCTCTATCTCTATCTCTATCTCTATCTCTATCTCTATCTCTATCTCCATCTCTATCTTTAATCTATGTCTATAGTCATATCTGTGTATAACTAATCATCGTATATATATACCTGTATCTCTCTCTTCATGACTTTTGATAGCTATAGACAGGTAGATGGTGGATACATGCCAAGGCAAACATTATTATTATTAAGATCTTTCATATCCTGCTGCTCCATTGCACTCTGAAGTCTGGATTTTGCCCCCCATCACTCAGTTGATGCTGGTTTTGTCATCAGTGGGGAATGGGTTTCTTAGGATATCCTGAGAAAATAATTTTCTGAAGTTGCACAAGAGAATGAGATATTGTAGGAAGCTTTATTTCTGTGGAACCAAACCTATGAGTTTCCAAGGCCCCACTTCCCTTTGTCCCTCCCCAAGGAGGAAGGTTAACTGTGGCTTCAATGGAATCAAAGCCAGTGTCCAGAATTTTCACTCCATATTGGAGCAGTGTCCAGCCCAGCATCAGGCTAGCTTAGTTTGTGTTCCTCATTGCAGTCCATCAGTCCATTGCATGTGGGGTCCACATGGCCGTGGGGCACATGGTCAAATGCAAGAGACCCAAGATCCAAGAAAGAGAACTCCTTTGTTTAGAGGACTATGTATTCCCAAATTTCCATGGGCTCGGAGTAGCCCCACCTACTCTAGCCAATTCATGGCTCCCAAGCTTGACTGACAGGCATTTTGCCTAGTCTCCCTGACTCACTATGCATGATTTTATATCCCCTTTGGTGAACCCCTTCCCCCAGTGGTCACTGGGGAATGAGTTGGTGGTTCCCTGGGGAGGGTGAAATTGCAACTTCCTGCTGAAGCTGCCCAAATGACCATGGTTATAATGTCTGGCCTCCTCCTTTGCTCCTTTCCTATTATTATTAACTAATTACAATGGTATCAGTTTCACAAAGTTAACTGGTGACTTTTTAGTCACTAATTGCCTGAGGACTGATTTTGCTACTTATTCTCTGTGGTTTCTGAAATTTATACTCATAATCATCTTCCATTTCCATAAAATACTCTTTTGGTTCTAATGGAAGGAAAGTATTCTAATATGTTTACATTTCTCTATTTTTGTTCTTTATTCTTTTCACTAGCCATTTTTGTTTTCTTGTCCACAATGTTCAGGTCCAGAATCTTCCACTCTTATGAGAAATCATAAAGTCTTAATCCTAAATTTTAAGTTAGGAAGATATTATTTTGTAAATACAACTGACGTCAGAGCAAAATGTTACAAAATGCTGTAGTTAGTGGTTGCCAGAACAAAATGTGGTTGTCAGAACAAGATGTCTGAAATGTTCTGCTCTGGTGCTAACTAACATTTCTTTAATATTTAAATAGATTACTGAAAATCATGGCTAAGTCTCTGATTTCAAGACATTCAAACATTATGCAGGTGATGACACAGTGGATATGGTGGATCTGAGGCCAAAATGGAGTTTGTTACCTTCCAGCCCAGTGGCTTCGTAAGTAACATATTTTTATGGTGAAATTTCAGGCCAAAAGGTTCTTCCTGAAGACCTTCCACTTTTATTTCAATGGTGGCAACCTCTCTTGTATACATAATACCTACTCTGTTTACCTTTGTCTCTTAAATAAATTAGTTATTGTCTTTCAAAGAAGATTTAGGCTACTAAGGAGGAGACTCAGGGATAACCAATGAGAATGCCTAGCTACATTCAGGTGGAATTGTAAGGCTATAAGAAAATGTTAAAGATTTATAAAATGTAAAAAAAAAAAAAAGTTATGTGTCACATGGCCAGTGTGCTCAGTAGTTGAGCATCGACCTATGAACCAGGAGGTCACAGTTCAATTCCCGATCAGGGCACATGCACAGAGTGCAGGCTCCAGTCCCCCGTGTGGGGTGTGCAGGAGGCAGATGATCAATGATTCGCTCTAATCATTGATGTTTATCTCTCTCTCTACCTCTCCCTTCCTCTCTAAAATCAATACAAATATATTTTAAAAAGTGGTCATATATCCTCCTCCTCAGCAACCTGTGAAGTAACGCCCATTCTACAGGCACAGGGAAGAGGGAGGCTGGAAATAAGTTGTGTATAGGACTGTACAAGGGAGCACACTTACTGGAGACATTCCAAGTGTTACTTATTTTTCTGGTCATTTAAAATTGTTGTTTAATCCCAACATGGGAATAAACAGCTTTAAAGGGATTCTAAAGTTAGGACAGATAAAATGTTTGTGTCTCAGCAGTTGGCAAATATGACTCCCCTCTCAGAAAAGCCTTCAGCAAAAGAGCAACTTAGCATATAGACAGTCTCCCAGTGACCTGCCACTTAGTTGAGAATAGGTTGAGAAAAAAGCATTGGTGCCAATGACACCTGCCTCAGATCTAAAACTTCCACTCTATTAATTCTTTTCTTTGGCAAATACAGAAATGAAAGGCAGAGGGAGGAAAAGCTGAGAAGAGAGCGAGGCCTATGAAACAAAGAGCAGTGCCTTTCTTTATCCAGGGCTTTGCCACAGCCCCCTTCATTTCCTAAGTTTTGCTTGCTATACATGAAGCCAGGTGAGGTGCTGTGCAGGCAAATACAAGATTATCTCAGACAATGAGTGGTCATGCATTGCAGTTTATCTATGTGCAATGGATCGATAGCATGATCCCTAAGATAGAGAAGTGGCCAAATCAAATGGGCATTCTGTTTGCTTTGTTACTTAGGCTTTGAAGCTCTATTTTTAAAATTTCACTTTGTTTTGCTTCTTGAAGGTATTCATGCAAGTAAAAGACCATGCATTCTAGTGTGGGCTAAATACCTCTGGGCCTAACAAAGGCAAGTCAGTGTTCATTTGTAGCCAGGCTTTTCTAGACACAAAAGCAGTTTGAGATAGACTACGTTGTACAGTACTTAAATAACAAATAGAAACTGATTTTTTTTGGAATTCTTTGGAGAGGTGCTTGGACTTTGAAAATATTTCCATTTTAGCTTTTACTATCCTGAAAAGAAGAACCATATTTATATCATGAACTCCCTCTTATTGACCATTTAAATTCATCTAGAATAAGAAAATTTAATTTAGACTTCATCCTACTTAGCACTGGTGAATCCCACCTGGGGGGCGGGGGGCATCAGTGTGACTCATTTGATGACTTCCTCTTATCTTAGAATTCATATCCTTTTCTAGGTTTCTATATGGCTCCATCAGGGCAGATCATACAACTTGTGATCTGTAATGATCTATTTGCATTCCTAGGATTCAAACCACTTAGAAGAAACCATAACATTTTTTTTTATTTCTACACACAAACTCCTCTAAGCCCTTAGGGCAGCGGTTCTCAACCTGTGGGTTGCGACCCCTTTGGCGGTTGAACCACCCTTTCACAGGGGTCGCCTAAGACCATCCTGCATATCAGATATTTACATTATTATTCATAACAGTAGCAATGTTACAGTTATGAAGTAGCAACGATAATAATTTTATGGTTGGGTCACAACATGAGGAACTATATTTAAAGGGCCAGAAGGTTGAGAACCACTGCCTTAGAGGATTGTAAGTGTATGCATGTTGGGGAATGGCTGATATATTTGCATGCTTTCAAAAGCTTATTCTGGCTTTTGTAAAAGCAGTGGAGAATGGATGATGAAGAGAGGCAAGAGGAACCAGGTGGGAGGCAATGTCAATAGTCTGGATGGCAGGTGATGGTAGCTTGGATTAGTTATAATATAGATAGTAAGAACTGAACATATTCCAGATATATTCTGGAATTAAGATTGATAAAACTTGTTGATGGTGAAGAACATAAGATTAACACTCAGATATATAAAAAAGGTAGTCAATTGTCTTGTTAGGAGCTATTTGTAGAGTAGTATAGACTTAAGTAAGATAAGAAAATAGTGAGAGGGAATGGGAGGTGAGAACATGGAGTAAAGAAAATCTTTTATTAGTTTCACTCTTAAACAAATGATTGAGAAGATAATGAGATTGAAGGATTCTTACAACATACTAAAGCATGTGTGTGTGTGTGTTTTTAATTGAGGAAAAGGTTCTATTTTAAGAGATGATATAAGAGAGGTGGGTGAGGAAAGAATTGTAGTGTCAATGATTGGCCTTGAGTAGTAGGAAGGGGATGAGCGTTCAAGTTATACATCTGGAGGGGTTGGTTTTAGATAGATGCAGCACCAATTGCTTTATTATAACAAAGGAGAAGGAAAAGTGCTCTGAGCAGAGATGTATGCAAAGTGATGGACCACTTGATGGATAGACAAGATCACTTTTCTTTTTGTCTATTTTCTTAATGAAAAATAATATGATGTCATGAGCTGTGAATGATGGACTAAAGATGGAGCTTTGGATATTTGAGAGGAAAGTAGAATGTATAACACAATATTTTTTACAATGAGAAAGAAATTTACTGGGAAGGTATAGTAAGATTATCTTGACATGTTGATAAATTCATCATAAAACCAGTCAACAGTTTTGTGATCTTCTATAATCATATTCAGCTTTCCAGATATACACATAGAGTAAGAAGTCAGCTAGACTTAACAAAGATTGGACTTTTGAAAGAGGATTTATAGGGCATAGGACAGGAGTATGAAGGGTACTTCCTAGTGTGTGTTTATATTGCTGAACCATAGAATCTATGTAGGTTAAGATCAGAGATAAACATGTAAGAAAATTTAATGTAGGGATGTCAGAGAATAAAAAATGTTACAGAATCAACTGAGTGAATGTGAAGAATTAGAATTAATGATTTGTGATGACAAGATTATGGTTAAAAAGTAACCATAACTATGATTCAGTATTTCAGAAATATTGATGATGGTAAGATCAAAATTGTAACCATGGAAGTGAATGAGTCATATGATATGGACAAAAAGCTGTTGGGAGTGAGGAGGACAAGGAAGTAAGATGTTAGGATTTGGGATGCATAAGTGGTTTTAGGGTAACTTTGAGATTACATATGAGCTAAAGGTGAATATGCAGCTTGAAATCTAGTATGTACATTAATAAGGAGTGAGTTCTCAATAATGTGAGCACCTTCCTCTTCAAACTTGTCTTAAAAGACCAGTGACAATACTTAGTTTATGTAAAAACAAAGAACAAACAAAACCCCTCAATAGTGAATAATAACCAAGAATGCATAAATGAATGAACAAATGAGTGGTAATCCTTAGCATTTTAGAGATGAAAGGAAAGGCACAAGCATTTCAATGTACTTACTTATGGATAAAATAACTGACACTCATAAATACATTACTAAGGATTATGTGGTTTATTAGTGTACTAGAGGCTCATTGCAGGAATATTCCTGCAAGAATAGGGCTTCCTGTGGCTGGAGCAAAGCAGAGAAGGGAGCGAAACTCACTGAGGCGGGCTTCGCTCCCACCTCAAGCCCCTGCAGCTGGTCTTGCCCTCCTGCTCCAAGCCACAGTGGTTGGGCTTGCCCTCCTGATCCCAGTCCCTGTGGCTGGGCTTGCCCTCCAGATCCCAGTCCCTGGGGCTGGGCTTGCCCTCCTGCACCCATACCCTGTGACTGGGCTTGCCCTTCCAATCCCAGTGGCTTGGGCTAGGCTTGCCCTTCTGCTCCCATCCACTGGAGCTGGGCTTGCCCTTCCAATCCCATCCACTGGAGCTGGGCTTGCCCTCCCGCCCCCATCCCCTGCGGCTGGGCTTGCCCTCCCACTCCCAGTGGCTGAGGCTGGGCTTGCCCTTCTGATCCCAGTGGCTGGGGCTGGGCTTGCCCTCCTGCTCCCAGCCGCTGCCCCTCCCCTCCAAGCCTCTGCCCCTTCTGCCCCTAGCCGCTGCCCCTTATGCTCCCAGCCAAAGTGGTTGGGCTTGCCCTCCCGCTCCCAGCTGCTGCCCCTTCCTCTCCAAGCGACTGCCCCTCCCACTCACAGCGGCTGTGGTTCCGTTTCTGTCCTCGCGGCCTCTACTTGGCTCCCTTCTGTACTGCTTGGCCTCCATGTTGTTGTCAGTCTTCGCTCGCAGCTAGTATATGCAAATTAACCGCCATCTTTTAGCTTCTATAATTGAAACATTGTATCTTTTGGAGCTGTTGCTTCAGGAGCTCAGAGGCCGGCAGCGGCAGGCGGGGAACGTTGTAGTCCTCCTTCACTGAAGCAAGCAAGCCTCATGTTCGCTTTAAGCTGCCTGGCTGCCAGCCGCCATCTTGGCTGGCAGTTAATTTGCACATCGCTCTGATTAGCCAATGGGAAGGGTAGCGGTCGTACGCTAATTACCATGTTTCTCTTTTATTAGACAGGATGATATGAGAATAGATGCACATACTAAGACCAATGTATTTCCAAAGAGAAACCTTTTAAATACATGGTTAGTATTTAAATGTCAACATCATCAAAAATAGATAAAGAAGCAAGAATAGAGTTTGAATCGAAGTTTCAATATTGATGGGAAAGAGCTCATGGGCAAACTAAGAGCCAAGCACAACTTTGTCCCAATCTTTTGAAACTTCACAATTTTACTGTATTCTTGCTTGCCCCCTTTTTTACTTGCAAAGGAGACTTTGCATTAAATGCATCATATAACTCTGTGATTGGTTTAAGTATAATGCAGTCTAGGAAAATAAAATTGAATTAAAGTGTTATATTTACAATGGTATATTAAAATCTCTGGACAAATGCAGTTGCTGGAGGAAGTGAGAGAGAAACAGAGCAATTTGAGGGCTCTTGGTGTCAACATATAAGGGATTTCACCGGTGGAAGGACCAAGACAGCAGAAAGAGAGAGATAGAGGCAAATTTCTCTTAAATTTTTATTTCCCCCCACCCCATGATGTTGGTTGCCTTTGTGATTGCATTGGTCAATACCAGAGCATCTACCTACATCATAGCAAGTTGCAAACTCCAGGTTCACAATTCCATTTCCAATAGTTATAGCAAGATCTTGGTCTTAGTTTTATCTTCAATTGAAAATCACTTTTCCTCTCCCCTGTGCATGTTAGCTTAAGAGTTTTCAAGTGTCCTCTACATTCTAGAATTTAAAACACTAGTCAATTATCATTAATAAATGTTTAGTTTTATTATTTTTTTACAGTATTAGCTTTTTTTGTTTAGTAATGATTGGTTTTCTATCAGAAAAATAGAGAGATAAAATGAAGATTAAAAGGCAGAGCAAGTGAAATGACTTTTGTTTCTTATTTACTTATTTTTCACCCAATGTGGTGAGTTCTATTTCTGGTGAGTATGTGTGTGTGCTGTGTGTTTATGTATGCATGTATGATAAGGAGGAGAAAGCAGTAGAATACTGATTGTATAGTTAGCCATGACACTGTACTCAAACAAACAAAAATAAACAATCCAGGCAAAATTGTAAGATTAAGATGTTTCTGAAAAATAACAAACAAAAAAGCACACAATTATGTGTTTAATAGAAAGTATGAATGGCTGTTGAAATCAGACATTTGTGGGTAAATTCTGGATCCAACACTTATTACTCCCTTTAGTTTCCTTTGCTATAATGAGGGAACATGTTACCTACCTTACAAGTGTGTCGGACACAGCAAATGCTTAATTAATGTTGGTTCCTTTCTTCCATTCCCTGGACCCTAGAGACATCCTATTATGGAATCAAGTGCTCTAATAAATCAAATGTTATTGATGTAGCTATGAGTCATTGCACTGAAAAGATCTAAAATATACATAGCATTAAACTTATCCTAAAATATTTAAAATTTAACCTAAAAAGTTAGATGTTCAAATAAATAATGCTATTTATTACAAATAATAAATATCCCCCAAACCTAATTAGCATTTCAAACACTGCATCATAAAAAGTAAGATCACTATTTATATTAATGCATACAAGATTTGGTGACAGTAGAGGTTAAAATTATACTTACCAATTCTTAGAATTGGGTGGGGAGGGTCAAAGTGATTATTTAGTTTTTAAAATGAGGAGATAGAGATTCAGACATGATGTGATTTGTCTAAGTCATGTCATTAGTAAGTATCAGAGCAATTAAATGAAGTAAGAGCAGAAGCCAGAGCTATAGAAGTAATGTCACCCAATTACATTCAGTGGAAGAGTATATGTCCCAATTCCACTTAATTCATTCTTAATTGCTTTAGTATACAAATATACCCCTTTGGCCAAAATAAAATTACTTTTCAAACTTAACCCATTTGATTGTGACATGAACATTAAAACGATTTAAACAGAGGGGTATTTTTAGTGTTGTATGAAGGAGAATGTTTCATCTTTAAAGCTACCTAATGAGATATATATTAACTACTGTCACCCCCTTTGGCTGGGATATTCCACAGATACAGAGGTTCAAAGACACTATTACTAGTTTCAAAAGGAACTTTCAAGTTGATGATTGCTTTAGACCAGGAGGAATTCAGTATTTGACATCAAAGTTTGGTGTTATGGGGCTTCAGTTAATCAGAACCTCTTTGGAAAAAGGATGAAAATTAGAAACACTAGAAGATCTATGAAATAGGTGTCCTAGTTATTAATATGAATTAGAAGACAACTTCTAGATTTCTATATTATTAGCAAAATCTAATCCTGTGTGTTACTAAGGAAGAAACAAGATAAGAATGGGCCTTCTTCAATAGGCAGTTTTAGTCACTAGCAGGGACCTGTCATGTGAAATACAGAGTGATCTGAGGAGAAATATTTCATGTGACTCATTGTTCACCAGCAACTCCTACATTTTCAATTGCTTCCTCTCTCTGGCCTCTAGGCCAGATCCCTGCACCCTGAGAAAATGAAGTTCAAAAAAACATATACAGGGAAAATAAGAAGTATCTCTACTTAAAATAGCATGTACGTAAATGTGTGTAGCTCATATTGTATGAAGTGAAATTGTCATAAATATTAACAAATTCTAAAAGGGCTACACACGTTCAAATGACTTTATCGCTGTCAAGTGAAATCTAGGTAAGCTACAAAGTTCCTAGTCTTTAAAAGTATGTCAGGCAACTCTAAATCATGTACCTATTTAATTCAACCTTTATTTATGGTCAAATAGAACGCAAAATACTATTCAGATGTTATTTAAGCATATGTTTTATGCCTCTTTTCAAACATAGAATCCTAGACTCTCTAATCTTTGCCTCTCACCTAATGCAACACCTTCTTCTTTCTGAAGCCCTCCTGTGATGCTTAAGTACAATTTAGTACTTAAATATATAGGATTGTATTATTGTTATTAAATCCATTGGGTTAATCCTGTAACTTTAACTGGATTTTAAGCTTCTTAGTAACAGAGCTTATGTTCTATTTTTCTTCTTATTTTGTGGCCTTCATAGTGAGTCAGGCCTTGGAGATATTGTAGGGGCCTGAGTAGCTTCTGTTTCTCTGAATTGAATAACATAATCTTGCTTATATCTTAATCCAAAGGAGAAAGAAACCTGATGTCTTAGAGAATGGAAGACCCTTAATAACATATTACAAATAAAAACATGTCCCAATTCCACTTAATTCATTCTTAATTGCAGTGTGCAAAGGAGTTGGATTTTCATGGAACTCTCCTTCCTTGACTCACAGACTCCTTCCATGAGTTTATGTCTTCCATAATATTTTGAATAAATTTTATGTTCTCACATTTCAAGGGTTCTTATTGTTGTAGTTTATAATCTATTTAAATAGCCATAAATACCACCCTTACTTAATATTTCCTTCTCAGATAACACCAAGTTTCACTAGAAAAGAGATGTATCCAAAATTTATCATAACAACCATAAATACCATCATCACTTACTATGTATGTATTTCCTTCTCTAATAACTCCAAATTACTCCAGGTTTCTCCAGAAAAGAGATGGTTCCATAATTCAAGTTTGAGCTCTATCTTAGGTAACTCATAACAAAATCTTCACTGAATTTTCTGGTTGAAACCACAAAATGTGTGAAGCACCTTCATGGAATAGAACCCTTAAACTCATCCAGTCTTATAGCTGGAAAATATTTTGGAGCGTTTAATTTTACAGATGGCAAAAAGATAGCCCAGAAAAAGGAAAATGACTTGACTAAGGGCACACACTCAATCCTTCAAAATCTTAATGGTTGTATTAGCAATTGTATAGATTCAGTTGGGTCTCCCTGGAGCAATGGTTTTCAGCCAGGGGTGAATTTGCCTGTCAGGTGACATTTGGCAATGTCTGGAGACAATTTTGATTTTCACAACTTGGGGTAAGGGTTTTACTGGCAACTAGGAGATAGTAATCAAGCCTGTGAGTAAACACCCTACAATGCACAGGACATTGTATTCTACAATAAAAAAAAATATATATATATAAGTCCTAATATATCAACAGTGCTGAATTAAAAAACCTACAATTGATCAAAAGAAATCAATAAAAACAGAAGCAAAAACAAAATCCTGTGTTATTTATACGATTTCTCTTTCTTAACCTAACTTCTGTGCTCTGTTATTCTGTACCTATGGCCAGGTGCATGTTTATCAACTCCTATCATCCTACAATTCATTCTCATACTCTTTAAATTGGGGACTGTGATAAGCAAGTATGGGATTCTCTGCTAGGGAGAAGAGTTGAGCTTCATGACTATACCCAAGTTCTATTACAAAGAACTTCTAAGTCCTGTTCATAACTCTGTTTTCACTTAGAAATCATGGACATATAAGCCAACTCAGTTCTGGAAAAACTTTTTGGAATATTAAGCAATTTTTCTATTAACATAAAAACCAACAAACAACAGTGAGATCTGGAGCTTTTGTGGAAACATCAAAACAACTGCCTCAGGCTTCATTCTGACTTGTTCAATTTTCTAAGCCTTTATATATTCAGCCTCCATAGCATATCAGTGTTGTTGATTGTTAAGGATACCATTTGTCCTGAAGTAATAATTCTGGGCTCCTATGAAAGCTAACATTTAATAATTCATAAACCCAAGTGTCATAGGTTCCTTATGAGAGTCAGATTTTATATATATATAAACTTTTTTTCTATATGTGTTATTGGTATTACCTGATTCTGTAGCTATTTTATCATTTGTAATAGCAAATGAAGATTCAGGACAAGGATCTAGATTCTCTGGCTTAATAGGCATTGTTGAGGTTGATGCTCATCCCTCTGGAATTATGTTACCTTTCATTTTTTTTCTCTCTGTCCTTTTTAGATGCATTAATGTTCTTGATTCTCTCCTTATAATTAATTCTGCTCTCAGGGAAGGATATCTCATGAGGTACTTATACATTAGCATTAATGTAGTTTGATTTGTCATTTTTCCTGAGCATATATGTTTTGAGTGATGAGGATAAAGATAGGAAGGTGTGCTTGAAGGACAGTTAGTGGTTGTTCTTACCTATAGACTTAGTCTACTGGCCCATCTGGGTGGAGATTAGTTTTGGGAGAATAGCAGAAATATTTTATAGATCTGGTAAGACTAGATTGTGGATTCTGGACAGGAGAAATTAAGCTTTGAAAGCAAGTGGGAGGGGAATGGCTAGGTCAGCATATGGTGAAGTTGGATGAAGTATGAGATGGCAAGTGGAATTGTGTGAGGAAGAAATTATAGTAAGAGAAATTATGTAATAACTTTCTGTCTTTGTTCCCTTACTAAATTCCACATTCTCTCCGATGCCCTTTTGCTCCCTTTCTTTTATTTGCAACTTCCTTCTTTTAAATTTCCTCAACTTCTAGACCTGTAATGTGAACTACTCAGTGAGGCTTGTTTGATTGGCTGATTCCACCTTTTTGTTTCACCTCTACTTCAACCAAGAGGCTACCTAGCAAGTAAAGAACTCCCGCATTTACATAAGGTGATCCAGGACAAATCTGAGACACTGTAATTGGATTACTTCTCCAAATTTTTGCTGTCGTCAGTAAACATAAACAGGTAGACCAGAATCCAAATTCACATGTCTGTCTGGAAGTCGACAGTCAGGGCTAATACTAAGAGGAAAATCAGGAGAGATCTTACTTTGCACTTTGCTTTTATTCATATCATCCATCAGAGAAGTTACACGCAGCCTGATTTCCGTACTGCCTTGAACTTTTTCAGTCCATATACGATCACACTAAATAAAAGTTTCTTGTTTAAAAATATGGCATTCAACCTTTAATTTTTTCTCTTCTAACTTTAGATATAGTGGCATATTTGATATTTTAGAAATGTTTTAGATTTCTAAATTCTTACTAAAGAAGTACTTTAACCAGAAAAGTAAGTAAATAATTGAAAATAAGGAAGAATAAAATAAATGTGGTAAACAATGTTGTTTCTTCTAATGGCATATATATTAACTTAATTGAAAAATATGTGATAACATATTACAAACATGTAGAAGAGAAATTCAGATACTTTTTTAAATTTATGCTTCCAGTTCTTTATAGTACATTACATCAGTTAATGGCAATTTGTATAATTTGTGTAATGACATAATTTTCCATGAAGCCTCACTCAGTGAAGTGCTGTCAGAATCATAAATCAGAAGTCAGAGAATGAGCTTTGGGAAGCAGAGTCTCAGCCTTGGGGTGAAACAGGAAGGGGTCAGGATGGCAATCATTTAGTGAGTAACTATGCAGGGTTGAGAAGGAAAATGAATGGAATGGCAAGAGGAAAGGGTGTCTGAGCTAGACCTTGATGAGCTAATCCTCCACATTAAGTGAAATCATGTTTCATGGTTACATGTTGTTTTGCTCAAGTTTTAAAATTTCTTTCCCTGTCTCTTATGATTACTTCTCTACAGGGGTCTAAGGACAATGTTGACTATAAATCTCAAATCCTTTCAGAGACTTTCCACCATAAGACACTTATTTTAAATGAATATAAATATACATATGCATATATATCCTGTCGAAGGTTTGAGATTTTATCCTGCTATCAGGCTAGCAATTTAGCCAACCATACTTTCATAGATGCTAACAGAAGACATGAGACTCCTGGGTCAGAGACAAAGGACTTTATTACTTAGGACAATAGTGTTAGACAGATTATCAGCTAATGGTATTGCTTGCACAGCATGGCATAGAGAGCCAGATGACACAAAGAGGTCCAGGTGAGTTATATGACATGAGAGGGACCCTGAGCATAGAGAATCCAAATCTTTAAAATGGGTACTAAACATGCCAACCCTTTATTCCAGAGGGAGACCCTATTTTTATATTCTGAGGCTACAAGGAACCTGCTCTTGGCTTTGGACGGGGACAATATCTCTATTTTCCAAGGTTGAGTATATAAACATTCTTGAAAGATAATCCAAAGCAAAGGCAATCAGTGCCTTTTTATTGCAAGGCATGAAGAAGCATGAGACACCCATGGAAAATTGTCTTCCAATGCTTTTTAAGTGGAGAAATGCTCTGTTAAATCCCATGACTTTGCTTCCCCTTGGGGTGTGAATCTATGTTCTCTTTCTCCTGGAAAGACACTTCTCACCTCCCACCGCCCCCATTCTTGGAACTAATGAACTTGAGCTACCCAGACAGTGGAAAATGAAACAAAACATTAACTTTGGTCTTTTAGCATTGGCAGAGGGTCTAAAGCAATAATCCTTGGCATTTATCCCTTTACCTTTTATTATCTAAGCATTTTGTGAAATTATCTAGTTAGTTAATCTTCCTCACACCTTTGTGAGTGAGGTTAAATGATGCAGTTTCTAAAAGAGATATATACAAATTATAACTTGATAGGTCTGGTGATATAAGTTTGGACTATAATTGTTCTTGGTGTTTGATGAGATTACAGCGATTTTATGGGCCACTGGTCTTAGTTGCTTCTACATGTCATCTGTTTTTATGGTCTCGCATCTGAAGGAACAATCCAAAATGGCTCAGTGAAACCACTGTCCCTTCTGAGTAAGCCTATCTTATAAAACATAAACTTTTAAATATGTTTGCTTTTCCCCTACTATTTCTGGTCTCTGCTGTAACTTTATTTCTAATTTCAGAAGTAATTATCTGAAAAAATTTATAAAATCTTAAAATTAGATAAGAATTTGAAAGATAACATGTAAGTTTCCTTTCTTCAACAAGTAAAGTCTTCAGAACAGATACATATTTTTGGAAAATAAAGCACAGTTAAAAACTTTTTTTCTAGTCAATGAGGTAATAATAGAATTTATACTTCATTAGCATTGTGTTAATGTAACCTAATATTTTCCAGACTTCACAATATTATTTGTGCAAAAATGTCATTGTATCTCAAATTTCACATGTTTATGGGTCTTTTGTCTGCTTTATCTTTCAGTGATGAGTCTCTAATACCTAAATCAAGAGTGTGCATAACATGTACTATTAATATTTGTTGAATGAATGAAAGCATAGGCTCTTAACCTTCTATAAAGTTGCTCTGCTGTGCCAGCCAAGTTCATCTACAAGTGCATGTTTCAAAAGAGCCTGGCTTTTTGAATAACAATTCTTGGTCAAGCCTTATCACTGTGTCTTTCATTCTCCCCTTACTCTGCAGTTGCTCCCAAGAATACATACAGATATCCAAAACTCCTACTGTTATAAGGCATATGCTGAGTTCTAGACAGGATAAAGGAGAAAGATTATTTTCTCTTTGTTCAATGACATAGCTTGCTGCTCATGGGCTCTAGCAAAAATGCTTGGATCCCTGTTGCATAAATCTTCGTGGTTTCAATTTCTTCAGGTCCATCTAAAACTCTGCTCTCAAAAGCCTTAGATGTAATTTATGCAGCTAAAATAAAAATAGGGTTCTTTGATATCCTCCTTCACCATCCCTTCTCTCTTCTCTCTACCTACTGTTTCTACATAAAACAATCGCCAGGCAGGTTGTCTTATACATGTGCAGATTAATTCTGGCATCAGGAACCCTTGTTCCTCATATTCAGTAATATATATATTATAATTTAGCTTAGTTTCAGTATCATCTTAAATAAACACATATGTAATAATTTTCTTTCCAAAATAATGCTTTCTCTTTTGAAACAGTTACCTTGTAGAAAACAAAACATTTAATTCAACTATATATTGATCAAATTCTTCCTGGAAATAACACAATTTAGTGCCCTGATAGGGAATCTAAATTTTTATAAAATCTACCGAAGATCAGTTCTAGTAAGACATTTTGTTAATCTAAGGCATATAACACCTTTTTTTTTGCTTCATCTTTTCTTTTAATAAGACATCTTACAACCTCCTTTATTTTTATTTTTAAATACATTTTTATTGATTCCAGAGAGGAAGGGAGAGGAGAGAGAGAGAAACATCAGTGATGATAGAGAATCATTGATTGGCTGCCTCCTGCACACCCCCTACTGGGGATCAAGCCCACAACCCCGGGCATGTGCCCTGGACCAGAATTGAACCTGGGACCTTTCAGTCCAAGGCCGACATTCTATCCATTGAGCCAAACTGTCTAGGCAACCTTCTTTTAAAAAATTGTTATAAACCCGTATTTTCTAGTTGTAGCTGAGTGGTTGAATATACACAGTATCCATTTTATTTCCATTCGTGTCAATGATTACATTATCTGCTTTATGTCAAATTTTCAGAACTTTACATACCCATTTCTTTATATTTGCAGTCTCTCCCAGTCTTCCAAGCCCAGGTAAGTGATGATAATTTGATCAGCCCCATAACCTAAATATAGATGACTATGACAGAAAGGCACGTGGCCTAAGAAATAAAAGTTCAGCCTATTTTTGACATAAGTGTCAAGACGATCCAAGAGTTGCCCTTGTGACAGATAATTAGGGAAAACTGTCAAGCCTGCAGCTTAATCCTGTGTACTTCTGCTCAAAGTCAGCTCTGAAAACTGTGGGATCTAGGAAGACAATCTTTTGTAATTAGCCAAGGCCACTATAATCCATAAAACCATCTGATCAAATTGATTTCCAGTCCATCAAGTCCTATCTGTCAACAGCAACCTCGACGATCGTCCTGGAGCTGTGACTGCTTCATGTAAACCTCTGAGGTCATTTTAAGGTTCCTTTGCCTTGTAAATATAAAATCATTTTCACTTTTTGACAGGCTGTCTTTTCATGTGGGGCAGTAGGAAAGAGGGGAAGTAGGAAAAAGATAGACTGTCAGAGGCATTAGCAAACCATTAATATCGGGGAAGCAGAAATCCATAAGATGTCTTCTATGTTCGACTAATGTGTAGTCAACAGTATGTGTAGTTTATGGAGAGAAAAACTATATCTGGGTGATTGTATAAAATGGGCACCCACTCTCGAGAGTGTTATTAGAAGTCTCATTTTCACCATGGGGAATATATATATATATATATATATATATATATATATATATATATATATATAAAGTCTGCATCTGCACTTGAGATCGCCACTCTGTTCTCATTGTGTATGTTGCTAAATATTGCATGACCTGCCTCTCCCACTAGTTGGATATAAAGCTTTTCATCCTGCCCCACTGTTATTCTCTCCAAACTCTACAAATAGACTAAAACAACCTTCCTTAAACTCAATTTTCAAGAAGGGATCGAGACATATCATTGTTCTGCCTCTCTCTTGCCTGCTGTGTCCATTAACCTTTCCCCAGGCTGGGGTCTTTTGCACATCATTTATGTTTTAAGACTCAATGACTTTTCCTTACCATTACTTTCTCTGTGGCCATACGTTGTGAGTCTTTGGGGAAAATTCTTTAAAAATTTTTTTTAAATATATATTATTGATTTCAGAGTGGAAGGGAGAGGGAGAGATCGAAACATCAATGATGAGAGAGAATCATTGATTGGCTGACTCCTGCATGTGCCCTATTGGGGATCAAGCCTGCAACCCAGGCATGTGCCCTGACCGGGAATTGAATTGTGACCTTCTGGTTCATAACTCGATGCTCAACCACTGAGCCACACCAGTCAGACTGGGGAAAATTCTTTATTTATTTTAAAAATCCAGTGTCAAATGAACTTCAAATCTCCCTTGCGTCCTCTGGATACTGATTTGATGTGCCCTTCTCCTTCAGTGTGCACAACTTAATGACGTGGTCTAACAGCTGGCTCCACTGTTTTCCTGCACCCAGATGCACTGACAGCTCCTGCGTTTCCCATTATTCTTACAACTCTGCTCTCTTAACCGCTGTGATAAGGCGCTTCTCTGACATCATTGTTAATTTCTCTTTTCTGAGATTCCGTTGTAAGACCATCTCTTAAGTGAAGAATACTCCTGCAAGAATTCCATCCCTTCATTCTCTGTCTCTCCCTCCCCTCCCCTGGCATTATCCCTATGCCTTCTACTGCCTTGTCTAAGTTGATGACTCTCATTTTTGTGTCTCCAGCAGCTTGAACTTTTGTCCCATATGTTCAATTGCCTAAAGGCATTTTCACTTAAAAAAAATCCTCGTATTGGTGCAAATCTCAACTATTCGATACTGAATTGATCTTCTCCCCACAATTGGAATTCTTTTTCAAATTATGTACCTCATTCCATTAAGAAAATTGTCCTGGCTCCTTTCATTCCCTTGCTCTAATTTTAATTTGTCACCAAGTTGGTTCATTTTTTCTTTCAAATTTAGCTATATAATCATTATTGCCCTCTTCTTTTTACTGCTATCACTCTAGTAAAGATTTTCATTGCCTTCTTCCCCAAGTTAAGAATGTGGGTATTAGATTTCATTATTGAAATATAATTCATTTACCATGAAATTCACCATTTTAAAGTGTAAAATCTTATGTGTTTGGTATATTCACAAAGTTGTGCAATAGTCTAATTCTAAATCTAAATATTCTAATATGAGAACATTTTCATCACCCCCTCCCAATAGAAACCCTGTACAGATTAGAAGACATTCCCCATTCTGCTTCCCCTCTCCCCACCTCTCAGCCCCTCACTAATCTACTTTCTTTCTCAGTGGACTTGCTTTTGTTGTTGTTAATCCTCACCTGAGGATATTTTTCCATTGGTTTTTAGAAAGAGTGGAAGGGACAGGGAGAGACAGAGAGAGAAACATGGAGGTGAGATAGAAACATCGATTGGTTGCCTCCAGCAGGTGCTCCCAGGTAGGGCTGGGGACTGAGCCTGCAATCCAAGTATGTGCACTTGACTGGAATCAAACCCTTGACCCTTTGATCTGTGGGCCTATGCTCTATCCACTGAGCCAAACCTGCAAGGGCATGGACTTGCTTATTCTTGACATTTTATATAAATAGAATGATAGAATATGTGGCCTTTGTGATGGCTTCTTATATTTAGCACTTTTTTCAAGGTTCATCCATGTATCAGTACTTAATTCCTTTTTATTCCTAATATTCCATTATATTTATATACCATATGAGTTATTCTTAGCTATTAATCTAAGAAAATGCAATATTTATTGTAACAGATGAAAGAATATGAAGATGTGTAAAGGTGTGAAAGCAGAGATGGAGAAATGTGTAAACTTAGCTCATATATCTGGAGGTAGAATCAACCAGATGGATTGGATGAGAGGGATGAAACAGAAGAAGTAATGCATAAATTTATAAATTCTCTGGTCTTCCGTAGGTAGGAAAAGTATTTAATGACATATAATTGTGCCTAAGTAGGGCATCTAAAATCTGTAAGTCTGAAAGTTGGAGAGAAGACACTTATTCTATAACTTTTCTTTGGGAGAGCTCATTTATGTTCATGGGTTTAATTCAAAATTATATATATATATATGTAATCATTCAAAATGAGAAAAAACATAAGGAGTTTTACTTTTTGTCATTTAATAATATCATTGGTCTCAAGGTTTGAAACAATCACTTTCTTGTATGTTTTGTGAGAAAGGAAAATTATATATGTATACACATATCCTTGTATTTTTATTTTCTTTTTGTTTGTTTTTCATTAGAGATTGTTCTTTTTTATTTTTTTTTGGTTTTTCTTTCTTTCCGTAACATTTATTTATATTGCCTTTCAGGTACCAGTTATAGATATAAGGTATTTTTCTATGTTTGTTCTCTATATAGTTCTGTTCTTTCATCTAAGAAAGCTCTTTCCCACCTGAGCTTATTGAAAGGTTCATGTTTACTGACATCATTGTTATTATTTAGTTACTAGAGGCCCAGTGCATGAAATTTATGCAGGGGGGGGGGTCCCTCAGCCCAGTCTGCACCCTCTTCAATTGGGGACACCCCTCTCGTAATCTGGGACTTCTGGCTCCTAACTGCTCACCTGCCTCCTTGATTGCCCCTAGCTGCCTCTTCCTGCCAGCCTGATCACCCCCAACTGCCCTCACCTTCCAGCCTGGTTGCCCCCAACTACCCTCCCCTTTAGGCCTGATCTGGCCCCCAACTGCCCTTCCTTGCAGGCCTGATCTCACCTCAAACTTCCCTACTCTGCTGGCCAATTTGGTTCTGATTGGTCGGTTTCTATGCTGGTCAGTGTCAAAAGCTCCACCTCATAGGCAGTCATTGGCTCCCCACAGCACAAAGATTTGGTTCTTATTGGTCAGTGTCTATGCCAGTCAGCATCAGAAGCTCCGCCTCCTAGATAGCCATTGGTTCTTCACAGCACCCACATTTGGTTCTGATTGATTGGTTCCTATGCCAGTCAACATCTCTGGGCCTATCTCTGGGCCTGATCAGAGAGGCAGGGCTGAACAGCAGCCCCAAGGAGACCAGGAGAGAAAGAAAAGCCTGGCTGCTAGCAAAGCTCAGAAAGAAAGAGGGAGAGATAGAAAAAGGCAAGTACTGATCAACAGCTGCCACTGAGGCTGTGGATCAGACCCTGACTCTCTCTCTGGGTCTCGGCCCCTTGGCCAGTCAGTGTTGGGTCGCCACTGCAACCCAGCGCTGACTGGGTGGTGATCAGTTGTTACAACCCTGGCCTTTTATATATTAGGATTCTTAAACAGATTTATTGTTTAATTGACATATGATAAACTACACATATGTAAAGTATACATTTTCATAGTTTTTGATTTATGGAAACAACTGTGAAACAATTCCTGCAATCAAGATAATGAACCCTCAAAATTTTGCTCTTGCCCTTTTGTAATCATTCCCTCCTTCAATTTCCCCCCTTGACATCCATCCTCAGGCAAATGCTGACCTATTTTCTGGTACTATAGATTCGTTTTCATTTTCTGGAATTTTATATGAATGGAATGTACAATGTGTACATTTTTGCATGTCTTCTTTCACTCAACATTGTTATTTTGAAATTTATCCATTTTATAGGATGAGTCAATAGTTCATTTGTTGTTATTGCTGAGTATTATTCCATTCTATGAATATACCACAATTTGTTTATCTATTCACTGTTGATGGACATTTGTGTTGCCTTTTTAGTTTTGGACTAATGCAAATAAAGCTTCTATGATCACTCATGTATCAATCTTTGCATATGTGCATGCTTTCATTTATCCTAAGTAAATGCCTAAGAGTGATCCAGCCATTTCACTCTTAGGTATTGCTCTGTGAACAATAATCTCACAAGCCTTTTTTTCTCATCTACAATTACATGTGTCCTTATTAACTTTTCCCCAAAGAAAAATGGGGCAAAACTTTAATTTTCTGTTTTCTTTGTATTCCATGTTTAAAACAGTTTGTGGCTGAATAAACATTATTAAAAAGAATAATGGATGCAAAATATTTTGTTATTGACTTGAACTTACTAAATTATAATGCTTGTCATGAACTTTATAATTTAGTCATTTATTATTATTATACTTTGATGCCATGGTTAGTTCCTCTTGGTGTTTCTGTCATTTTCATTTATTTCCAATGTTTCTATATATGATTTCTATATATGATAGATATATTGCAAAGATGGTCTCAGTTCTCTACCTTTTCATCTGAACCTGCTCTTTCTTATGTGAATTTGTAGTTCATTCCATTATAACATGGTCTTTGTTTCCCCATGCTTTAATCTGAGAGGAAATTGTGTGGTTTTCGTCAACAGAATGCAACCAAAATGATACTCTTCCAGTTCTGAGCAAGGGAGTAACAGGTTATGTGTGCCCCTTGCCATTTCTGTCTCAAACCCTGTTCCTGCCATTTGGACAGGCTGAAATAGCCTGCTAGAGGATGAGAAACCTAAGAGGAGAGTCTTTGTTCAAAGTGAGTCATCCTGAACCAGGATAGAGCCAGCTGGCTTCCACATAAATGAGTGTTCAGCCATGATTACGCTTCCCTGAGAGAGAGAAACATTGATGTGAGAGAGAAACATTGATCTGTTGTCCCGCATCCATGCCCCACTGGGAATTGGACCACAGCATAGGTATATGCCCTGACCAAGAACCAAACCCACATCTTTTGGTGTATGGGACCATGTGCCAACTGACTGAGTCACCCTGCCAAGGCTCCTTAATAATACTCTTATTTTCCCATTTATACTTTCTGTCTTGAGCTACCTTCAGCTAAAACTGAAAGTTCCAGAAAGTAGGAGCTGGAATAACCTCAGACAATGGTGATTACACAGTATTTTGCCTCTGTGTATGAGTATGTGTGCGCACATGGCCCCATGTAAGCTGGAGAGAGCTGGGAACAATAGGTAGTGATAGTTTTCCTTCCTACATACTTCCTCCTGCTCTGGGGGTAAGATAGCAGTTTCTGTCCTCTCACCAGAGCATTTCATTGGCCACCTCTAGCAAACCCTGGGCTCAGTTGCTGCTGAAAAAAGGACATAATTGTTGCTGGTGCTAAAGGCAATCCTGCTGTAGACCAAGGGTCTAAAAGAAGAAGTGGAGTATTAGACTGCAAGTGGTGACTGAAATCCTTTTTGACCTTGATATTCAGAGCAGCAGTTCTTTTTAAACTCAATTTGACTCAATTCTTGGGCATTTCAAGGTGACTTCTAACAGTTCATCTGGCTTTAATCTTAGGGAGAGTAAAATTAACCCAAATTCTTTTCTTATTGCCTTGAAATCCTACTGATGCATTGGCATCTATCAAATATGGATCAGGACTTTCTTGATTTAAAAATTGGAAAGAGATATCATGATATAAGCTTTATTATATACTAAGAAATCTGTGTGCTTTATTAAAAAATCAAGAAGCTCATATTAAAATCTGTCTTTTTCTTAGAAAGTTACTTCTGCTTGGATCCATTTACATGAGCTGTACTATTACCTCAGTAGTATATTTATTCTAACTTTATAGTTACTGCTTTAACCTGCAGCTAAAAGGCCAGGCAGTTTGCCAGTTTCTTTTTTGTTTAGGGATTTTAACTTGCAACTAGAAATTTGGGGTATGTGCCATTCCCCAGGACTCTGATGGGATAAAAATACAATGGTTCTTATTTTCATCCCACCTTCCCTTTATTTCCACCTCAATTTCCCATCCTAATGTTATATTTCTTCCTTCATCCTTTTCTCCTTTTATTTCTTTCTTTTTCATTCTTTGCATGAGACCAAGGTGTTGTCTGTGTCCTTTTGTAGATGGTAATGTAGTTGGGAATTTTTGATTTCTCAGGTCTCCTGATTCCTGTCAAATCATACTGCACAGGGAGCTACTATTTGTGCTTATGTTGAAGAGACCACAGCACAGGTGAAACAATGACCTGCTCATTGAAAAGAGAAAACTTTGTGGAAATGATATCACTTTGTGCTGCTTTGTTATTTAAGGTTTTAAAAATGATTTAATGTGCATTTTCTTTCATAAACTCAGCAGCTATCTGGGTATACAGGATGCTGTTAAAGATTTGCATTGCCATTTTAGCTAAGCTGAGTCAACATTTTCCAAACTTTCCTTCCCTGTGTAGTTCACTTTTTATTAGAATTGAAACGTAGTAGTGAAATAGCCATATTCCTTTAATAATCACAAGGCTTATTAAGGGGTTTCTAGTACTATTTCAGCTCATAAATGTTACTTATCTGCTGTCTCACCTTACTGGTATTGGGCAGCGGCCAGCTTACAACTCCTTTAACTACTGTGAAATCCTGCCTCATCTTTTCTCCCTCCTAGGTCTGGTATGAAAAGGTACCAGCTTCTCTTGAAGGTAACCTGCATCACCAGTGTTGGAGAGTTGGAGGTGGTAGTAAGACATCACCATGGGTTCCATTTTTATCCTGTGGGCCCTAGTTTACTATTGCCCATTCCCATTTTGTATATTTTCTTCCCAAGTGCTGACATCAGTCCAGAACTATAGACGCAGGTAACTACTTTACATAGACTGTATAAGCAGCTCTCAAGTTATGCAAGGTTAAATTCCTATAATAAATTCATTATTCTATATTATTTCTAGTAGTCATAATAGTCTGCTTCTCTGACTGAAATTTATCTGACAGGATAGATAATTCTAGGCTACATTTGTAGGTAAGGAAATGTAATCTCAGAAAAAAAGTACATAGTTATAGACATGGACCCAACTCAGGTTGATATAAGTCCATGCACAATAATAGCTTAACGGATTAAGAAATTAGGGTAGAATGGAATAGATTGGGAAACTTCTTGAAGTACTGGAGCCATTACTTATATGTATTATCAAAAGTAGAATGGGAGGTCAGATACATAAAGAAGAATTGGGTGATGAAGATCATTTCCTCTTTAGACTGTCCATGTTTACTATTTCCTGTGAATTTTCCTTTCTTTTCTTACATTGCTGCTACCATTATAGTAAATTATTAGAAAAGTAAATGGTTGAGAATTAGTCTTATAAAAAATTAATTCCTACTTTTTCCCCTTAACTTTTTACTTTTCACTGAGTAAACCAAAATGTAGCACTAAAAACAATATCAGTGTATTCCCATGAGCTTCATTTGGTTCTTTGAAGAGAGAACTGTGTTTTTAAAATTGTCATCATTATTAATATATTTAAAGTTAAACCATCAGATTAATTTTGTCTTTTGATCTTGAACCTAATATACTAAATTTTAGAAAGAGTGTAGATGTTCAATAGCTGAGCAATGATTACATTTTTATAAGCAGACCTCCAGTCTCAGTTTCTCAGAGTCTAATGCCATATATTATGATAGAATAGTAAATATGCCTTTTAGATACTCTCTCCCTCTTGCTGTTTGACCTTGCAGAGAGTTGCAGAAGTTAAATGGAGCACAGGTTGGGAACATCCATTGTTCTCATCCCAGCTGCTCTCAACTCACAGAGCACATTGTCAGTGAAATGGAAAAGAAATTAGCAGCTCATTTTGTGCAACGTGAACTTTCTCTCTGTCTCGTTCATGCTTGATGGGCACACTCTTTTTGATAAATCAGTTCTCATGCCTTATTGCCGTGCAAGAACTGAAAGTAAGAAATGTCAACAGCACTCCTCTGCTTCCATTAGAACTAATCATGTTTTTCATCTGCCAAGGTAGTAGCTAACTTTTATTTAGATCCCCCCTGTTTGGGGGGGATCAGGTTGAGAAGGCAATTAGAAAGATAATGGAGGAAAGATTATTCAAATGCCCCAAACTCCTAGGCACTGAAGTAGTTATGGGCTTTCAGTGTTAGCAGTAAAGGTAGTAAAGGGCTGATTCTGCATGCTATTGTGAGGAGGCTGTACCTCACTGCACACCTCTGGCCTCCTTACACGCAGAGTTCAATTAGCAGTTAAGGATGAGTTCAAACAGATTGAAATAATTAGTCATTTTTGAGACCTTTATGGGGAAATTTAACTCAGTCACGTTTTTAGCCAGCCAAAAAAAGGAAAGAAAGGGAGAAAGTCAGCAGGAGCTAGCTGAATGTGCAGATGTGGCTTCACTGGAGCATCCAGAGATGAGGGCAGACTCGGTATCTGCTGAGTAGCCAGCAGTTCCAGGAGAGTAAAGGCAGTTTTAAGGTCACAGGAATTACTGTCGAAATGTAGTGCATTGGCAATAACAAATATTCAGGGGGAAAACAGTGCTCAACAAAGACTGAAGGTCAGTATGTCTAGGAACTTTTTTAAGTGAATACGTTTCTTTATAAATTTGCATTCCATGAATAATGCCTTGGAAAAGGTGACCTCCTTTGGCAATCTTGTAGAGGGCCACAACACTTAATCACTCTCTTTTGAGTCTCCAAGTACTCAGACATTAAATGATAAGGAATCATTGGCTTTGTGCAGCTATGCCAAATCTGTTCTGAGTGCACTGACCAGAGAGTGAGTGTTTGGGAGAGAAATAAATGGTCTATTGGTTTGGATGGCCCCAGAACCTTAGAGATCTGGGGTATTATATAATTCACATCTTCTTTATTGTATGTCAATAAAGGAGACCTGGGCAGGAGCTTGTTTATCATTAGCCCTATCATAACCATCATTTGTATTAATTTGAAATTGTATCTGGGTGCATGAACTAAAGTCCCGAAGAGAAAATCTAGTTATGTTTTAAGAGTAAGCTACCTTGGATCCAGACCCTTTTATGTCCCACATTCCTTGGCATACATATTTTTCCATTTAAAGTCTCACAGGATAACTGATCACATTCACATCCCAGGCAGAAAGCAGGAAAAGGAGACAATGAGATTTATGTACCCTTTTAAGGAGGCTAAGTTAGAATTCAATCCCATAAATTCTGGTTCATCTCATTAGCCAGAATTTTGTCACATGGCCACACTTAGCTATAAGAAAGACTAGAAATTATAGTCTTTTACCAGAGCTCATAGCTACTTCAACAAAATAAGGGTTCTTGGGATACTGGATATTGGTTAATCAACTCACAATTTCTACTATATCATCATTCATTTAAAAAAATAAGCCTTCAGCCAAAGTTCTTTGCTAATAACTTAAAATCTTACATTATTAGTGCAGATACTCATCAAAAAAAACAAATAAATATTAAAAGCACCTGTACATAGATAAATATATAAAACATCAGCAACAAAATTGATATTGAATAATACTTAATATGTTAGCAATTAAAATAGTTCCTGGCATAGAGTAAGTTATATTTATTTAATAAATATATCATCATATTTATGGATTAATTATTACAGAATGTTCACTAAATGCCAGTAGAAATTCTAATGCCTTTATGAGATAAGGACTCAAAGATTATTATGACAAAGAGGAATATTCATAATGATGAAAATGTTAATTTACCCAGAGGTGTAATAATTAATAAATAAACATAATTAATAATGTAGTCCAAAAATATTAGAAGGAAACAGGCGGAAGTGAAAAGAGAAATATGCCATTAAATAATAATAGTTAGAAAATTCAATATATCATTTTCAATAATTGATAGAACAGAAAGTAAATTAACAAGCATATAGAATACTTGAATAATATTATCAATCAACTAGACCTTACTGAAACTTATAGAATAATTCACTCAACAAAAGAAAAATCCAGATTTTTTTCAAGTGCAAAGTATGTCCTATTACCACAATAGAATAAAATTAGAAATAAATTACAAAAATAAATTGAGAAGCTCTCAAACATTTGGGAAAATAAACAAAGTACCTCTATGTAACCAATTGGTAAAATAAGAAATCACAAGAGAAATTAGAAAATATGTTGAAGTGAAATTGAATTATATAGCTATTTATAAGATGCAGATATATCAATTCCTAAAAGAAAATTTAGATGTTTAAAAGTCTATAATAGAAAAAAAATATAAAATCAGTTATAAAGTTTTTTAGTTTGTTAAAGCAGAAAAAAGAAGAATAAACTAAACCTAAAGAAAAAAGGGTAAAAATTAATAAAGATCAGAGAAGAAATAGATGGAATAGAAAGCAGAAACACAATAAAAAAATTTTGGGAAATCACAAGTTGGTTCTTTGAAAAGATCAAATTGACAACATTTTTATTAGACTGAACAAGAAAAAAAAAGAGAAAAGGCAAAAATTAATAAAAAAAGTAACTTGAAAAAGGGAGCACTACTAAGGGTTTTATAGAAATTAAAGGATTTTAAAGAAATAACATGAACAACTTTATGTCAAAATATTAGACAACTTGAATTAAATAGACAATTGTCTAGAGACACAAACTACAAAATCAACTCAAGAAGGAATAGAAAATTAGAATAGACCTATAATAAAGAAATTTGATTGGAAAATGAAACTTTTCCAATAGAGAAAAGCCAGACCCAAATGTCTTAATAAAATTTACCAAATATTAAAGGACAAATAGTATTAATTCTGCACAAACTTTTCCAGAAATGAGAGAAGAATGGACAATTTTCCAATACATTTTGAAAGGTCAATATTATTCCCAACAATGCCATACAGAGTTTTAGAAGGAAAGAAAACAACAGATCAATATCTTTAATGAATAGAAACACAAAGGCTTCAACAATCTTAATATATAAAAAGCCAGGGGCTGTCATCACTGAAACACTGGAAGGATGACTGAACAGCAGGCTGTATGGGGCGACCAGGCCAGTGTGTGTGTGTGGGGGGTGTAGTAAGGGGCAACCAGGCGGGGGTGGGAGGCAGTTGCAGGTGACCAGGCCAACCGGGGGGGAGTTGGAGGCAACCAGGCCAGCAGGGGAGACAGTTAGGGGTGTTCAGGCTGGCAGGGGGGGCAATTGGGGGCGACCAGGCAGGGGCAGTTAGGGGTGACCAGGCCAGTGGGGGGCAGTTGGGGGTGACCAGGCCAGCAGGGGGGACAGTTAGGGGTGATCAGACCAGCAGGCAGAGGCAGTTAAGGGTGATCAGGTTGGCAGGGGGTGGCAGTTATTGGCGATCAAGCAGTCAGGCAGGTGAGCAGCTAGGAACCAGCAGTCCCGGATTGTTAGAGGGATGTCCCACTGCTGGTTTAGGCCCAATCCGTAGAACATCCCCCAAGGGGTCCTGGATTGGAGAGGGTGCAGACTGGGCTGAGGGGACTCCCCCCACCCCCGTATACAATTTTTCATGCACCAGGCCTCTAGTATATTAATAAACTTACCAAGTCGATTATACACTGTGACTAAATGTTTTTTATACTAGAAATGCAAGGTGGTAATATCGGAAAGTAATGTGATAACATCATGCTAATAAAGCTCAAAAAGCACTTTATCACCCAATAGATGTAGAAAGAAATTTGAAAAAATCCAACACCCATTCGTGAAGAAAACTCTCAAAAAATTTAGAAATAAAAAGGAATATGAAAACTAGAAATGAAAAGGCATTTAATAAAAACCTATAGGTAAGTTGATACTTACTGATAAAAAAAATGAATGGTTTAGTCTAAAATCAGGAACAATTCAAGAATGTGCACTCTTGTCACTTCTGTTTAACATTTCATTCACTGGTCTTGCCAGTGCTAGAGAATAAATAAAGATTCACAGGTAGTTGCAAAAATAGTACATAGAGGTACCTGATACCCAATGGTATCTCCAATTATTTGATTTCTTTCATCAATGTTCTGTAGTGTAAAAGCATATAAATCCTCACCATGCTTTTTAAAATCCATATCTAAGTATCTTTGAGGTACTGAAATTTGAGTTTTGTTTTATTTTGGGTTTCCACATGTTCATTGCTAGCTTATAGAAATACAATTGACTTAATATATTAATCTTATATCCTATAAGTCTACTGAACTCATTTATTAGTTCTGGAGTTGTTATTTTATTTTTTATTAATATTTTGGGATATGCTATATAGACCATCATGTCAACTGTAAATAGGGATCATTTTATTTATTTCTTTACAGTCTATATGTTTTTTTAAATTTCTTTATTGATTAAGTTATTACATATGTGTCCTTATCCCCACATTACCCCCCATCCCCCCGACTCATGCCCTCACCCCCCTCTTGTCTGTGTCCATTGGTTAGGCCTATATGATTGCATACAAGTCCTTTGGTTGATCTCTCCCCTTTACCCCCAGCCTCCCCTACTTTCCCTCTGAGGTTTGATGGTCTGACTGATGCTTCTCTGTTTCTGGATCTGTTTTTGTTCATCAGTTTATGTTGTTCATTATATTCCATTAATGAGTGAGATCATGTGATATTTATCTTTCTCTGACTGGCTTATTTTACTCAGCATATGCTCTCCAGTTCCATTCATGCTGTTGCAAAAGGCAAGAGTTCCTTCTTTTTTTACCGCAGCATAGTATTCCATTGTGTAGATGTACCACAGTTTTTTAATCCACTCATCTACTGATGGGCACTTAGGTTGTTTCCAAATCTTAGGTATGGTGAATTGTGCTGCTATGAACATAGGGGTGCATATACCCTTTCTGATTGGTGTTTCTAGATTCTTGGGATATATTCCTAGAAGTGGGATCACTGGGTTAAATCGGAGTTCCATTTTTAGTTTTTTGAGGAAACTCCATACTGTTCTCCACAGTGGCTGAACCAGTCTGCATTCCCACCAGCAGTGCACGAGGGTTCCTTTTTCTCCACATCCTCGCCAGCACTTATAGTTTGTTGATTTGTTGATGATAGCCATTCTGACAGGTGTGAGATGTTACCCCACTATTGTTTTGATTTACATTTCTCAGATGATTAGTGACTTTGAGCATGTTTACATATGTCTCTTGGCCTTTCTTCTGTCTTCTTTTGAAAAGTATCTATTTAGGTCTGTTGCCCATTTTTTGATTGGGTTGTTTATCTTCGTTTTGTTAAGTTGTATGAGTTCTCTGTAAATGTTGGAGATTAAACTGTTATCAGTGATAACATTTGCAAATATGTTCTCCCATGCACTACTCCTAGGGCAATGGAAACTAAAGAGAGAAAAAAACAAACAAATGGGACTACATCAAAATAAAAAGCTTCTTTACAGTCTATATCAGTGGCTCTCAACTTTCCTAATGCCGCGACCCTTTAATGCACAGTTCCTCATGTTGTGGTGACCCCTAATTTCATTGTTACAAATTGAACATAATTAAAGCATAGTGATTAATCACAAAAACATTATGTAATTATATATGTGTTTTCTGATGGTCTTAGGCAACCCCTGTGAAAGGGTCGTTCAACCCCCAAAGGGGTCACGACCCACAGGTTGAGAACCACTGGTCTATATGTTTTGTTTCCTTTTCCTGCCTTATTGCATTAACTAAGACTTGAGATTTTATTTTAGCTTATTAATAAAGTTGATTGCATTGTTTAATTTTTGAACCTTGAGTCAATCTTGCATCCCTGAAACAAAATCCACTCGGTTGGGATATATCACTGCATTAAATATAATAATATTTTTTGAGGATTTTTGCATCCATGCTCAGGAGTGATATTGAGATATACTTGTCTTATTTTTAAATTTTCTTTCTTTTTGATATAAGAGTAATACCACCTTCATAAAATTATTTGGCAGTCTCCCCATTTTTTTTTCTTTTCTGGAAGAGATTGTATGCAATTACAATTAATTTTTCTTTAAAGTTTGGTAGAAGTCTTACATGAAACATTCTGGGCTTTCTGATATCCCTTTTAAGATTTTTTTAAAAATCATAATTTCAACTTCTTTAATGATTACTGCATTATTCAAGTTACCTATTTTATATTAGATGAGTTTGGTAGTTTATGCTTTTTATGGAATTGATCTATTTTATTTAATTTGTCAAATATATGTGTATGGTCTTATTTATAGTATTGTTTTATTATCCTTTTGTGACTGTTTTCTATTGTGCTGACTACTGTTTAATTCCTAATATTGGTAATTTGTGTTGGCTTTTCTTCTTGTCAGCATTGCTAGAGGTTTGTCAATTTTATTGATCTTTTCAGAGAATAAGCTTTTTTTATTTTCTTTATTTTTTTGTTTTCAATTGTATTGATTTGTGCTCTTTATTATTTCTTTCCTTGTGCTTGCTTGGAGTCATTTTGTTCTTATTTTTTAATTTAATAATGTGAGGGCTTTTATTATTGATTGAAGACCTCTCTCCTGTTTTATAAGTTAAGCATTTTGTTATACTTTTGTTGTTGTTGTTTTGTTTTGTTAATCTTCACCTGTGGATATTTTTCCATTGAAATTTAAAGAGAGTGGAAGGGAGAGGAAAAGACAGAGAGAAACATCAATGTGAGAGAGACACATTAATTGGTTCCTTCCTGCACAAACCCCAACCAGGACCAGGGAACCTGCAACCAAGGTATCTATCCTTCACAGGAATCAAACCTGGGACCCTTCAATCCATGGGCTGACACTGTATCAGCTGAACCAAACCGGCTATGGCTATACATTACCTTTGCAATGTTTTACCTGCATGTTACATGTTTTAATTCTACATGTATTTTATTTTCATTCAGTTCTATGTGTTTGTAAAAAATAATTATGTAAGGCTTTCTCTTTGATTCACAGATCACTTAGAAGTATGCTATTTAATTTTCTAGTATTTGGGTATTTTTTTCTTATTTTTCTGTTATTGACTTTGATCCTACTGTGGTAGAAAATCACACTCTGTATGATTCCAATACTTTTAATTATGCTGAGCTTTGTTTTATGGCCTAGGATATGGGAAATAGATGTTCAGTTAACAAATTTATAGACAGTAAATTCATAATACATCTAATATGAGCCATAGTCATCAATTTAAGGAAGGAAACACATGAACAATATACAGAATAATGTGAGGAATGTAAGGAAAGCAAATGAACAATTTGTCTTAAAAATGAATCATAAAATTTTTTTGTGAGCTTTCTGATTGTTCATTCTGTCTGTAAATATTATAAATACTTTGGGCAATCTTTTCTGTATTTCAAGTATAAATGCAGAAAGAAGGCTTAATTGCTCAAAGTTTTTAGTGGTATGTTAGTTTTTCTTTGTCAACATCTATTTCCTTTCCCCAGTAGCATTTCAGTTTTCCTGTTGGGACAGTGTCTATTCTCCACTGAGTGTAATTTAATTAACTTTATCCTCCTTTATAATGAGTTAAATGAAAGTACAGTTTAGTGATTAAGTTTTAGTCATTTTGCCAGAGAATTTGAATCCTGAGCAAACTCCTGGAAAGACTGGGGAATGGCTGGAAGCAATTCATGTCTGAAGGATCCTTAGTTGATGCTTTTTTTTAACCAGCCTAATCCAGTTGTGAAATAGTTGTCCTTCTTTTTGTTGTTATATCTCTTGCTTAATGTCCTTTCAGAATTTTCTGCTTCTTGGATTTTTCAAGCGATGAACATTCAACTTCCCACTTATATTGTGGAACTGGACCCCCACATCAATGACCTTTCACCAAAGTCCCATGTTTAAAAAGAAATGGCTTATAGTTATTGCAGGCAACAACTGATTGTGATGATAAAGGCAGTTTTCTTATTTTGACTGTAGTTATATCTGGAAAAATAGTGTATTCTAGTATTTAAAAGTTCAGGTTCTGTCACATACTACATGTGAATCCTTGGGAAAGTTACTTAGCCTTTTTATTTTCCAATTGGGACTATTAAAGTTACATACATCAATGAGTAATTCTAAGAATGAAAGTAATTAATATTGGTAAAGAGCTTGGAACAGTGCCTAATCTATATTAAACATCCAGAAAATATTAGAAATTGATTTACATCAGCTACTTGTGAAAAACTTCACAAAATATACAAACTTCAGATTTCTAAATAGTGGAGGGGGTCAAAAGCAGTCTTATTATTATTATGGGGGACATTTTGAGTAAGAAAATAGGAAAAAGTCAGATTATTAAAAAAATGGAAGTCCTTAGAAATTTAAGAAACTGAATTAAATTTAAAGGAAATCAGCAAGCCTCTTTAGGTCATAAGGTAGTAGTTTAAATAGAGAACGAATTTTCCTTGTGATGACTAGGAAATAGTGAGGAAGATTATGAAAGTTTTCACACATCCACTCTTAGGCATCATTCAAAATCAAGCTTAAGCCTGACTTTTTCCAGACTTTTTTCAACAACTCTACATTCTTCTTGACCTTATGTAGCACAATTAACCTGGCAATTAATTGTTGTCTGCTGAAAATTTCTGGTGACTTCTTGTTCTCTTTATCCTCTCCACATTTATTTACCCCTGTCTTACCTGCCCAATTTATTCTTTTTTTTTTTCCAGTCCCATTACTACTCCCCTAATTTAGGCCCTCATTATTCTCAGGTTGACTTTGCAATAGCTTCTTAACATGTCTTCCCACTTTAGACTTGATACCCCTGTTCCAATGTCTTCTCTTCCTTTCCAATCTGTTCTACAGTTTGTCACCAGAATAAGATGCTTCAAGGTCCACAATTACCATCTTCTCTCCAAAGCTTTTTCAGATCTATCTCCTACTAAACAGCACAGTTACCATCTATGTGCACTCTTTAGCATTTAAGTAAGACCTTCCACAAACTGAAAAACAGATTTTCTACCATTTTTTTTTGCCTTTTTTGAGTACTTACAAGCAAAAAATATATTTTGTCCCTATTTACATACCTCATATGCTATAACTATATATTTCACATAGTAGCATTGCCAAAGTCCACCCTAAATTGAAATAAATTACCATCTAATTGGTACTTAGCTGTATATCTTATCCACTTACTTTTTTCTTTTTTGAGGTAGGAGATCAGGCAATATTTTCTCATTCTTTACACCACATCTAACAAAATGCTATGCATAAAGACTCATTAAATTGTTAAATTGAATATAGCTGAATTGGAAATCTTAGGAGCTGGAAAAAGAGAGAGCTAAATTATTTTTCTATGATTTTATTGCTTATTTAATGTAAAGCTTTGGACAGTTCACCTAAATACACAGTGCTTCATTTTCCTCGTCCTTTAAAAGTCAATAATGATATGTTCTTTGCTCCCTGGGTGCATGTGAAAATAATTAATGTATTTTGTGAGGGTTTGGAGAATGCTGAAGAAGAACATTATTAATCATCATCAGGAACAGCAGGAGAAAATACTTGCTAAATACTGATATGAGCATTATTCTATGCAGAATGAGATAAGTAGGAAAGTTCCTTGTCCTCCAGGAGCCAACAATAAAAAATGAAAAGCACATCCAGATGTAGCATCCTTGAAGAAAAATATACTCAAGGGCACCCAAAGACAAGTGCCAAAACCAGATTGTAAACTTCCTGAAGCCAGGTATTAATATACAACCCATTAAACCAATTAGTAAATCAATCATAGCTTGAGGAAAATAATTTCATAGTTGACATATGTTAAGTAAGTTTGATACCAACTCATACAGACACCTTAGCAACAAAGGTCAAATGAAGATAGAATCTAGGCATGGAAAAACACGAACCAAAACAAAAAAAGACTACAAATTCATAATGAATCCTGATGCAACTGGGCTGCTGTACTGGAACCATAATGAGGTATATTTGGGCACATGTGTATGTGTGTATGTGTGTGGGCACGGAGGAATGCTGGTGGTGGGGTCGTGGGGTGAGGAAGAGGGCAAGGATTTAGAAAAAAAATGTCAGGGAGAAGCAGATTACCATTATATAAATGTGGTCCACTAATGATTTTTTAAAAGATCACTATACTTCTTTAAGGAAAAAATACCTTGATGGGTGCTAAGGCTTGGCAGAATTTTTTTTTTTTTATAGTAGTGATGGCATGAGTGATTTGGACTTGAATAAGACTGTAGAGTTGGCATGATAGGTAATATATTCTAATTTCCTATTGGCTAAACAGGATGTCTGCTATCCTAGTTCAATGCTGTGGACCGATCTCTGACACCTTTAGGGTAGAAAAATAACAAGAAACTGAGTTGTTCACTAACAATACTACATAATGAATTGATTGCACAGCAGGAAGACAATAATGAAAAAGGTAGACTGAGTAGTTTGATGGAATATTCAGTTTCTCACCAGGCATGCTTGTCAGCATGTAGTCACTGCACTGGTTCCAATTAATCCTGGGGTTTGGATGGTCCATAATGGTGTTAGTTCCAGAAAAATGGAGGAGGACTACTTAGCCCCTGGCTGAAATGGGCAGCTCAGGTCCAAAGTGACTGCTTTTTGAGTCTGTACTCTAGGGGGCCAGCAGGACCCCAGGCACTTCACAACTGAATCACTTTGACCCAAAGTCATTTGTTCAATCATAGTTGACAAAAGGTAACAGAGACTTTCTACTGTTGGGAAAACAAATGGATCTCTTGGCTGTTTTCATAAAGATTGAGGGGGACTTAAAATAGCCTGAGGTTAATATTATAAATCTTTCTAAAAGAGATTTTCAGAACATATTCTTTATCCCAGCATTGGATCAATCTCACAAAATGACATATTTTCAAACTACAATGAAGCAAAACAACTTATTCTTCAAAAAAGTTGAAACTATTAAGAAAGCTTTTCCTTTCCTGGCTTTTTAGTTTGTTTCACTTATCCTTTTATTCTTGAACCTCAACCAAAGAAATAACTCAGACAAAAATGTGTGATGAATACGAATTGACCTTTTCAATGGCTTTGTGACTATTCACATAATCTTTATTGGTATCCAGAGAGTTCCTTGAATGCCCAATGGTGGAGTGATTCGTGGTAAGCTGGTATTAGGCATGAGCTTTAATGCTGTAGGGGAGAGAAAAAATAACATCAAAAAACCATAATATAATAAAGGAATCCAATCTCTAACCCATGTAATTATATAGACCTGCTACAAAATTAAAATGCCCTGGTAGTGTTGACTAGTAAATATTTTTGGCATTGTCCTGCACATGCTAATTTAAAAAAGAGGAGAGTAAATAATAAAAATTAATTTTGATCTTTAGATGAAAAGATATTTTGAGGAGATATGAGAGAATCTAAATTAAAATGGAAACTGAGCATAGGAACAAGACTTCAGGGAAAGAATAAACCAATAGAGCCAACTATAAAATATTTATACCACTTTCTGGTAGGCCTTACAGTTTTATTTTATTAAATACTAAATATTTATCCCCCTTTCCCCTCTTATATTTTTAATCCAAACTTGTTGACATCTCCTCTTGCATTGGGACAATTTTTGAAGCAGAATGGCCTGACTTTAATTGCAGCAGCATCATTTACTGATATAACCAAAATGAATGAATGTTCAGATTGTCCTCTAACTAATGGGAGGCCATGTTATACCCCTGACTCTGCTTCCCTCCATGCATGACTTGCAGTCTCAATTTGCTTATTGTTTCTGACTGTGTGTTTGCGTGCGTACACATATACATACACATGTGTGTGCATTTGTTTCAAAAATATGAAACCTGACCAATGCAAAAATTCTTATCAATAAGAAATAAAGTTTGTTGAGTGATGGAAAGTAAATCGACCCGTAGTATAAGAACATACATAAGAGACTGTTGTTATCACAATCAAAATATAATTCAGGAGAAATTTATCTTAATACCTTTGGTCTAATATTTACAGTCACTAAGTGTGTGAAGGGGTCCCTTAGATCTGTAATACATTATCACCTTTGATGGGGGAAATTCCATGGAGAATAATGTTATCCAATTTGAAGATTAAAGAAAGATTCACCTTTTCAAATACCCGTGGGGGTTCTTCCTTTTCTTGCTAAGACCTGCTACATTTCTATAGTGTCTACTATAGGATAAATGGAGTTTTTCATCACAATGTTATTAGCTCTTACAGAGCCTGAGGAGAAGTTGCTCTGACCCTCCTTCAGTACTTGTGAATCAAACCTGTTTTTAGGTCTTAGTTGCCAATTCTGGCTCTTTTCTGCCACTTACTAGGCTGTCTGAGCCTCGATTTTATAATTTGTAAAATGAAGTAATTGAGTATAATGGTCTCTAAAAATCATTTCTAATATTAAAAGAGACAAGTAAAAACAGAGGACAAGAAGGAGAAAGAGGACACTGAGGAATATTTGGAAACCTGTGCTTCATGGTCTGATAGAGAGAGACGCCATTTGTCACCCACAGTTCATGCACTGCTGAAAACGCAGTGGCCAGGCAGCAAGTGCACCTCATAACTCTGGGACCTACTGCACATAACTCATTGTTATGTAATTTTTATTCGGTGCCTGGTGGGTGCACTGTTTGCCAGGAATTTATACTTTAGCACAACAACAGGGCACACCAGACAAAGAGCTGGGTCGGGATGTCTTTGTTCAGGGAACAATTAAAATGTATTTGTACTGAGTAATAAAACCTTCCCCAAATGTAAGGCACTGCAGTAAGGCAAAATGTGTGATTGCACTTCTTCCATAATAATGCCAATGCTATTCCCCTTGACTTGACAGTAATTATGGAACTAAGGTAGCAAAATTTACAAAAAAAAAAAAAAAAAAGAGAAAGGAAAAGTATTAAAAATCATCATCAAGTGCCCAAATGTTAAATATATTTATGTTTAACTACAAATATAATTAGAGATTGATGACACTTTGTGAGATAAAAGGAAGAAACATAAAATTGATAATTTGGGAAATTTTATTGATCTTAGAAGTCTCTTGGGCATTCACCTTCCTTTGGTGGAATAGAAACTCTATTTCTTAATCCGTTTCCCAAGAGCCTTCACAAAACCAAAGTCTCAAGACCAAGATGGTTTTTTTGTCCATGTGTTTTGTTTCCATTGGCAACTTTACTCCTGGGGATGTTTAACTCCAGACCCCTGAAGTGAGTGAGAATAGAAGAAGGAACTGCTTTTCCCTCAGATCCTGCTAACAGTAAGCTAGGTTTTCTTCACCCTAAACTTCACATTTAATTTCAGCTTATGCTATTTGGAAGCTTTCTAGGCCTTTCTCACCTATAGTAGCCTCGAAACTAAAGGGTTTTGGATGAACTTTGTTGGACCCACAAGGCAAACCCTTCCAATATGATTTTTGTATGTTAGAAAGCTGAGCCCTTGCATGTAGCTTGAATTTTGTTCAATGTTTAAAGAAGTGTCTCAGCCACAGACACATTTTGTTTTCCTCAGAGTAAATTTTGCAGCATCATTTGTGATTGAAGCCTCTGTGTGCTCGCCAAGCCTTATCATCTCTCATTCAGAAAAAGAAAATCAATTTTAATTCTTGAAAGATGAGCAGTGAGTGTTATTTGTTATTTATACTTAAAGAAGGGTCATTTCCATTCCACCCATTCCACCACCAACCCCCTCTCTTCCTAGGGGCTTACAGAAGGAATTTACAGGAAACCAATAGATATGGATTATATTATATGTAAGGCCAGTTACTGTACAAATGTCTTTGACATTCTGAGACTAATCCTACACTAAGGGTTGAAAATATAAGGAGAGTCAATCTGAACATCTACTGTTATCTTACTGGCAAATTCAGTAGGTCCTACCACTTAACTGTAGCTAAGTTTAGTTTTCACATGGTGGAAAATCTTGTTCACAGACAGATTGTCTTGGGATGTCACTTTTAGCAATGAGAATTCATGTATGTTAGTCACTTCGTTAAATTCAGTTACTGAAAATAGTAGGAAGTCAGCCTTCCATATCTGTTTGAATGGATGAATGATTACGTAATGCATGCTCTGGGAAATGTGCAGTCACAAGTAACTTCATTTATGCTGAAGACAGGATTTTCTTATTTTTCAGCTTTAGTTCACCTTCCATTCTCGATCTTTTATTTTCTTGGAGAGGCTCTTTAATTCTTCACCCAGTGAATGTACAATAATAAGACACATAAAATAGGAAGACATGGACTTTTAGGGCTAGGAGAAGCTTAAGTTACTAAATAGACTAGAGTCTCTGACTACATTCTGGAGCCAGGTAATCCTTGAATATATACTAGAAACACAAAGAGAGCTACAGATAAAATATGGTCTGTTGGGGTCAAGAAGTAAAATGCATGAAAATCTAAGAAGTATAACGACGTGGAGAATAGGATTCATATATTCATAGGTGACAGAGAGCAAGATGAGTAGATCAATAATTAGACAGATAGGTTTTAATGATAAGCACCTGAAACATATTGCCATAAGTTAGGAGTATAATTAATATTTGATAAAAGAGTGAATAAACTAACAGCCAGCAGAGCACACAATGTATTGTCAGACAAACCTAGAGATTGTGTCTAAACTCAGGGACTTCTTACTTTCTTTTGCAATCTTCCTCCTTTCTTCATCCCTAAAGTGAAGATAATAATAATATTAATCTTCTGAGGATATAATTAGAATACATACTCACACATACACAGGAAAATGCCCATCAGGTCAGATTTGCTCAGCTAATATATATATATATATATATATATATATATATATATATATATATATATATATATATATTTAAATTCTCACCCAAGGATATTTTTCCATTGATTTTTAGAGAGAGTGGAAGAGAGAGGGAAAGACAGAGAGAAATATCGATGTGAGAGAATACATTGATTGGTTGCCTCCTGCACACCCTCTGACCAGGGTCCGGGCCAGGGAGGAGTCTATAACCAAGGTACATGCCCTTGATCAGAATCGAACCCAGGATAGTCTGATGCTCTATCCATTGAGCCAAACTGTCCAGGGCTCTTGTTTATTTTATTTCTATCATTACTAATAGTTCTAACAACTACCACCTGTAATAGAAGAAAAGCATGATTTCTTTTTTTAAAATATATTTTTTATTGATTTCCGAGAGGAAGTGAGAGGGATAGAGAGAGAGATTGAAACATCAATGAGGAGAGAATCATTTATTGTCTGCCTCCTGCACACTCCTTACTGGGGACTGAGCCTGCAATCCTGGCATGTGCCCTGACCAGGAATTGAACTGTGACCTCCTAGTTTATAGGTTAACACTCAACCACTAAGCCATGCTGGCTGGGTGAAAATTATGATTTCTAGCTCTAAAATTTAAAATATATTTATAAGCAAAAAATTGTATCCTAGACAAATCCTGATTGAGTAGTTTCAAACAACTGTCCAAAATGTTCTCTGAACCTTATTAGTGCAATGTCTATTTTTTAATGTAAAACACCCAACATCTTTTACTTAAAGAAATACATTTCTCACCTACATGCTCACTGGCTTTTTGAAGAACTGCCCCAATTTACTTGGAAAGATAAAAACTAAACACATTAATATGTGAGACTCTTATCCTGGAGCTCACAAACTTTCCAAAAGATTCATGTATAGATTTTAGCGGGTTTTGAATTTGGATGGGAGAAAAATTACATCTATCTTTTCATTAACCTATAACTAAAATTTATCATATCCTTCAATTATGAATGTAGGTTACAAACTACAGTGTCACTAATAGTTTCTGAGGCTGTCAACAATAGACATCACACATATTTTCACATTATATTACTGTTGCCATAGATACCTTGAACTATCTTTCAAAATTATAGTAGTTATTAGGCCTGCTACTAAATTGTGTTATATGTGCAACCATCATATATAGAGCTACATCCCAAATTTAGCTTTTATGATATATTGTAACTGTATTTTAATATAATTGGTTTCTTGTATATCTTATATATTTTATACTTAAGAATAATTATTCTAAGAAGGAATCATAGTCTTCATCAGACTGTTTTGAGATTCATTGCACAAAAAAGGTTAAGAATCTCAGGAATAAAGAGATAAGTTGGAGGATAAATGAACATGATTTTTGTCTAATGATTAGATTATATTTTGTAAATTAATGAATATGTTAGGTATCTCTGAAAGGGAAACCAGAGTTCCTGAATGTTAAAAAAATGGTTACCTGTGAGTTTTAGGACAACCTAAAATCTTTGGAATAGACTTAACAATAATTGGTAATGTGTTCTGGCAAAGGGATCTTCACACTGGGATGGTTATGTGCCCCTTAAAAGAATATTTTAAATTGGCTTCTAACATTTTCAACATAAATGTACTTAAGCGGAGTATAAATTCTTGTGTATTATAAATAATCATATTTAAAAAGAAAACCATTAATTACAATGTTCTTGAAACATTTCAAATAAAATATAATTACAAAGGTCATTTCGTACCTTCAGTGTTTATTTAACAGGGTACACAAATGAGTTCTATTTTTACAGTTGGAAAATTTATACCCATTTTTAAAAATCTTTTAAAAATCATATTTCTGTTCCTGGCATTAGAGAACTGAAAAAAAAAAGCAATTACAGTGCCTGATTACAGAAATGACCTAATTTCTCCTTATTTGTTGTTCTGCTGACTTTTACTTGGGTCAGTGAATCAGAGTATAACTGAAATGGATGTAGGAAAGCAAAAGCTATACCACAAGTAATAGAGGACCTGGGAATTGATTTTCCTCGGTCTACCCATGTCCTTAAACCTCTTGCAAATTCTTCGCACATATCCCAGTTGAGGGCCACTCTTCTAGCTGAAGGGCTTAATAAGTAGGCGGTGGAGCACTGGAAAGGCCTTTTTGAAGCATGAGTCATAGAAGAGCTGTAGTGTCATTTGGGGAGATGCCATGAGGTCAGAAGCATGAACTTCTCTTGGGAAAATATATGAAGGAACAGACGGGTAGAAGCATCAAAGTATTTAGTTTTACCCAAAGATTTACTACATGTTGGCTGGTTTATAGCAGCAGAACCATGGTGCAATGATTGTTCTTTTCTGGGTAATGTTTACAGGCACCATGATGAATTCAATGGCAGGTATATTGATGCAAAACATTGTCATTTCTTAATCAACTACTGTAGCAGAAGATATATATTATTTTCATATCTCAAAGCAATTTTGTAATGTCACATTATCAGCATTTCATAAGTGAGAAGAATCAGAAAAGTTTAAGACAACTTATCTGAGGAAACACAGAAAGTGGCCAATGTTAAATTTAATTTCAATCTTATATGACACCTGTATCAAGCTCATGACACTGTAGGTGGGAGATTGAATTCACTCACTTGTAGGTTTGTTTTTTTTTTCCCAATAGAGGTGCTATCTTTATGCCAAGGTGGATAATGTGCTAATATAAGGAGATCATCATGAGCATATGGTGCTGTGCAAGGTCAGTTGAGGACAAGTAACTGTAAGGTGGCTGGGTTGGAGAAGCTAGATGGAGGATGCATGACCTGAAGTACATTGTCTAAAATGAATAAGAGTGGGTATCTGGGAAAGTATGAGGACAATTTAAACAAAGTAACAGGGTAAGGAAAGACATAAAGCAGAAATTAGCCTTGCTTCTAGAGAATTCGCAGAAAATATTGGTCTGACTAGAAAAGAGGGAATATAGAAAAGAGAGAATGAGGTTGCATACAACACACTAAAGACAGATTAAAGAAGTTCATGAAAGCCAGGCATATATAGTAATGTAAATAGGTGGGGACATTTTATAATTGAAACATCAATGATATTTGTTCAATAGATAGCACATAGTCTGTAATATCATCAATTTCTAACATTTTACACACACACACACACACACACACACACACACACACACACGTACCATTTCGGTTTTTGAAGCAGTAGACTTGCTCCTGTATCTTTGAGCAATTGAGTAAGTGAAATCAGCCAAGGGAACTTAAAGTAAAATAAAAATAGAATGTCTGCTGTTCAAAGAAATCATGGATTAAAGAGAAAGAAGCTAAGTAAGACTGTAGAAGGTCTCAGACAAATGCCAGGATGTGGAGAAGAAAGAATTGCAATAAAAGGCCAGAAAGAGCCAACAGGTAGCAGTCCCGGGAGCAGCTCAGGAGAACTCAGGAAAAAGGTCAAAATGATTACTGCTCCAAAGCAAGGAGATACAGTGATGCTTTTTTATACTTTATCTTAATTCTTTTAAGGTCTGAATCTCCCAAGATTAATATGGGGAGAAAAAGCACCCTGGTCTGACTTTTATGATAAAGCTTTAGGTCTTGAATAAGATATTTTCTTTTGTTTGTTTTATGTTTTGAAAACCATAAAAATTCCTATTTTATATTCAGTACCTTGTCTTTGCAAAGGGAAAAAATAGGTTCTTTTTGGACTGCCTTTCAGAAAAATAGAGGATCATGGAGGTGAAAGTAACCTCAAGAGGTTTCTGTATCTTACAGATACAACACGGAAACCCCTAAAGTTTGTCTTTCTGCACACCTAATTCGTTTTTTCCAGAGCATGTGTTAGCATTTGTTAATTGAACAACTGGTCTGTACCAAACATCTTACATACAATTTAATCCTCACCATTGAACTGCAATGGGTATATTATTGTCATTTAGCTTTAGAAAATTTATGAGGCAAAAGAAATAGATATAGTTTGTAGCAGAGCTTGAGATTGGATACAATGCCAGCAAACTTTCTGCCTATTATTTTGATGTCACACAGTATGACCCAGCTCTCTTGTTGGTTCATTAAAATGCCTAGTGCCCTGGTGTTCTGCCATTTCTAGCCTCCCCAAATCTACTCTCCTCTCTGTGAAAGATCCATAATATGTTCATTTCAGTGAATGTAAACCACGTGGTTACTTTTAGATATGTTACCTGCACTTGAATACTGTGAAATGCAAGACTTGACTCTCTGTTGGTTGGAATTTTACAATGTAATCTTAACATTTTCTAAGCAATTTCTATTTTGGAAGGTCCTTAAGAATGGGCTTGATGTATACTCCCTTGCTTACCTTCCCAGTGTTTAATTACTCTTCAGACCAAAGCTGACAAAACTGTTATAAACCATCTATTTTGTTCTATAAGGGTTGTTCCTGCAATCATAAGCCTATCCTTGAAATGCTGTTGTCAGCTCATCCATCTAGCTAACAGCATCTTCAAGTTTCTACAATTCCTGGACCTACTTTCTTTTTCTATCAAAATTTCTTTCTATTTTTAGAGTTGACCTAGGGAATGCTGGGTATTCTTGTATTTGCGCCCCCCCCCCCCTGTTTATCTTGCTATAGGTACAAAGCACTTATTACATTCCTCATTGTTTGAAAGTTAGCAGTCATTTGTTTGTTAGTTGGTTACTTGCTACATGCCTGGCAACCCTATCATCCTCTTAAGATGCATGGACCCCCATTGAATTACTTCATACATCTACCCCCCAGCTATGTCTCAGATTTCTTGAGCTATGAAATACAATTGATCATGTAGTAGTTGGTCAATAAAAATGGACTAATTTATGGCATTCATCCTCTCTCTTTCTTTAGGGAAGAACTCCCTAATTTATAGCACCCAGGGGAGAGTATTACACATTCACATAACATAGGGTGAAGGACATCTGTTTTCTATGTTACAATAATCCTACCTTTTAACTATCTTTAAATGAATGTATAGCCTTAAACCAATTCCCTGGTCTTCTCCCATAGTCATGGAGGAAGGAGCCCTGCTCTCAAGCCTTCTTTTCTGAAGTTAAAAACTAAATACTTGCCCTGGCCAGTTTTGCTCAGTGGATAGATCATTGGCCTGTGGACTGAAGTGTCTGGGGTTAGATTCTGGTCAAGGCACATGCCTGTGTTGCTGGCTTGATCCCCAGTAGGGGGCGTGCAGGAGGCAGCCAATCAATGATTCTTTTTCATCACTGATGTTTCTATCTCTCTCAATTCTCCCTTCCTCTCTGAAATCAATAAAAAAATATACATATATTTTAAAAAGCATGTGAAAGTAGAAAACCATGTCTTGTTCCTGTTCTTAGAGGAAATGGTTTTACTTTCAGCCTATTAAGTATAATGTTTTTTTAAAAAAACAAACAAAACAAAAAACTAAATACTTTCCTTCCTCCCCTAAACATTAACAAATGCAATAATAACAGAGAAGCTCATACCTATCTGTGAATCATTTACAGTATGCAACAGATAGGCTTATAAACCCCTTCTAAATTTGTCCCTCTGTAACCCAAATCAGCTTTGTTAGAAGTCCCAGACTCTGAGTTGGCCCTCAGTAAACAGGTTTGGTTGAATCAACTGTGCCTAATCCCCAAATTCCTAGAACTGAAATAGAGGATGCTCTTATCTTTAACTTTCACTGAGTTCTCTGTTATATAATTTGTTTCCCTGTTCAATTTATCATGTGAAGGGGATCTAATTTCCAGCCAGAGAGCTAGTTTTTGTCACTCGCATGTAGCTAATCAGCAGTAAGAGAAACATAAACACACTTGACAGCCCCATGGCTTCTATTAAAACTTGTTTTCCTCAGACATTTTCTGGGAGTGTCTAGGACCGTACTGAAATGAAATAAACACATAAACTTAGGCTACTGTAACTAACAGACATATAATTGCAATAATAAAACAGACGGAGTTCTAAACTAAAGAACACTGGGATGTTTTTCTATTTGGAGATCATTTCTATGAGAGTAAAGAAAAGTTATAAACTCCATTGGCTGTGTCAGTAAAAAAAAAAAAAGCATTTATTGATGGGTTTGAATCTCAGAAGCAGGCAAACCATCAGAGAGGGTATTTTGATAAGGTATGAAAAAGTTCTTTTATAGAGGCAATGATGTGTTTTCCTTTTGAAGTCGACAAGATGGTTTGCAGTGGACTTTCACAGTTAAGTAATCTAAGACTTTGAATAGATAATGAAAAACAACCTGCTTACGCTGCAAGAGTAGCAATGAAATTTTTTTGTTCGTGTGTCTTTTGGAACTAGAAAAGGACTGGGATGTCTAAGGGAAACATCTTAGCCTATTGAACAAAATTAATACATATTTTTATCACCCTGAATTTCTAACACATTATAAGAAATGACTGGGTAAAAAGTTAGTGCATCTCTAAAGAACAGAATTAATGATACTAGACCCAGTTGAATTATAAGATATGGTTGAAAGGAACTGATTTTATATAGCCCTTAATATATACTCCTATGTCACAAAATTTCTAGCAGATTCTATAAATGGAATGCACAAAGCAAGGGAAGAATGTTTGTCTAAAAGAAGATAAGGTAAGATGCAGGGTGGAGGATAATTATATCTGTTTGAAAATCAATTTAGCTGAAACATTTATTGTCTGGCTCCAAACAAAAATTAAAAAGAAAACTAGACAACACTGCTTTGCTGACAGAACTCTGTAGGTGATATTAGCATCAGCCTGTCATGCACTCTGCACTTACTGAGCCTGTTTTAGCCAGATCAATGTGCTGCTCTTACCTACAAGCTATGGGTTATTTTTGAGTAGGTGAAATGAATTATTTTTAATTATTCTTATTTTTATTAGGCAAACTCCAAATGGTTCCCTGATCACTACTCATTCATATGCCTTGGCCTGACCTCTGGCCCTTTAGCATTTCTTATCAATAAGAATAGATCTGATTTCATTAGTTTTTACTTTGAACTTGAAACCTACTAGTATATGCTTCTAAGTTCTGCCTGCCTACTGCCCTTGAATCTGTCTTTATATCAAATTCTAAGGACTCCTTGGGGGTGGTTTATTATCACAGTTGACTCCTTCATTTTATTTTCATCTTTGCCAAGAAATCTTTTTTTTTAAATATATTTTATTGATTTTCTACAGAGAGGAAGGGAGAGAGATAGAGAGAGTTAGAAACATCGATGAGAGAGAAACATCGATCAGCTGCCTCCTGCACACCTCCTACTGGGGATGTGCCCGCAACCCAGGTACATGCCCTTGACTGGAATCGAACCTGGGACCTTTCAGTCCGCAGGCCAACGCTCTATCCACTGAGCCAAACCGGTTTCGGCAGAAATCTTTTTTTTAAAAGTATATTTTTATTGATTTCAGAGAGGAATAGAAAGGGGAAGAGAAATAGAAACATCAAAGATGAGAGAGAATCATTGATCGGCTGCCTCCAGCCTGCTCCCTACTGGGGATTGAGCCCGCAACCCAGGCCTGTGTCCTTGACCTGAATTGAACCTGGGATCCTTCATTCCTCAGGCCAATGCTCTATCCACTGAGCCAAATCAACTAGGGCACAAATCTTCAACTGGTCATTGAGATCACAGATATGCCACTTTTATGAAGTGGAACATAATATCAGTTAAGTTGATATCCTAGAATAGACACTCCTGTTCTGACGCTAATTTTTATCTAAACCCCATCATCATCCTCCTTCCCCACCTAATCTCTTGCTTAGAGTGCTTCACCCACTTGAAACAATTCTCTTTGGACTTTCTTTGTTTGTCTAACTTTTATTTATTTTCTTTTTAGTTCCCCTCCTGTTTTTGTCCCTTTCTTACTACATTTTCCTCCCTCACTTTTGTATATTTATTATGTTATGACCCTCTACTGCCTCATTCTACCTTGATGACAGATGTACTACCTGAACCTATATCAATATATAGTGAACAGGAGGTGGTAGTCATGGGGCTGACACCAACCCACCAAGGATATAGTGACTGATAAATGATCTGAGACTCTGATGGCATAGCTAGACATACCATGGATTCTTAGTATGAAAGAATGACAGAAAAACAAACAAACTATTTTAGCTAATCTTGGGTTCTTGATTATTCTCAGCCAAATTTATTTCTAACCAATAACATAATTGTTAGGTCGGAGAGAGCCCAGGATCGGATACATGCAGACATGACAAGATAATGGACTTCCCCTGGAATTTCTCACAGATCAAGGTGCCAGACACAGATACCAGCTTCTTCTCCCTGAATTCACATACCCCCACACAGATAAGAACTTCATCCTGAATATTCCGCCCATCCCCTGCAGCAGAGAATTCCTCAGCTCATGTCCCCGCCCCTCACCCAACCGCAGTATAAGCAGTATAAAAAAAGCGCCCCCGTCCCTGTTGGCGTGAATCCACGTGCCCTGTCCTTGGGGTACGTGGGTCTCCCGGGGACGCAGAATAAACCTTTTCCTTTCCTTTCTTTTCTGATTGACTGGACTCTATTTCTTGTGCCGCCTTCTGAGCCACCTAACCTAACAATAATCAATATGTATTATTGAATGGGTTAATAAATAAACAAATGTAGGCTTGTCCAGTGCTAGATTTAGCTCCTAATAATGTTTCTTCTACAAAGCCCACAAATATTTTTGTTTGATACTATTCTATACAGAATTATTGCTGGGTCTGTTATACATATGTGCTAGCTCATCACAATGAATGAAAAGCTCTTTAGAGCAGAGGATGTGACTTACTCTTCTTTCTATCTCTGCTAGATCAGTGTGTAGTAAAAACCTAATGATGTCCTAACTGGTTTGGCTCAGTGGATAGAGCGTCAGCCTGCAGACTCAAGGGTCCCACGTTCGATTCCAGTCAAGGGCATGTACCTTGGTTGTGGGCACATCCCCAGTGAGGGGTGTGCAGGAGGCAGCTGATTGATATTTCTCTCTCATCAATGTTTCTGGCTCTCTATCTCTCTCTCTTCATCTCTGTGAAAAATCAATAAAATATATTTAAAAAAACACAAACCTGATGATTATGATAATGATAGTGATAAGACTGATCAATATAACAGTAATAAAACACCTGCAGTGAAAAGAATTTAAGTCTACTGTCAATTGCTTACATACTTCAAGCAATGGCTGACTGTATTCTACACTTTTCAAACAAAGCATTGTAATAAACATTGGAGTTTGTTGGAACTACAACAACAATTGAATTTAAGTTCAACACTGCTTCAGTCTCCAGTTGAAGAGAAGGGATCTTTGCACAAGGTCTCCAGTGTATACTAGCTTTGCCATGACCTTCAAGCCCACAGATGTGTCCATACAAGCTTCCCATGATTGTCCCATGACTCTCAGAGAGAACAAAAGTTATTCTGCATAGAATAAAAATGAATAATGATTGATCTAGACATACATGAGGACGAGGAGACTTCTTCACCAAAATGTGCCAGAGAAGCCAGAATCTTCTTTTAGTCAGTGTCTATTGGAGAACTGCAGGACACTGAAAAAAGACACAGAGGAAGATATAAAAAGATGGAAGTACATACCGTGTTTATGGATTGGTAGAATCAACATCATTATAATCTCCCTACTACCCAAAGCAATCTACAGATTCAATGCACTCCCCATTAATATACCAACAGCATATTTCACAGACCTAGAATGAACTCTCCAAAAATTCATCTGGAATTAAAACAGATCCCAGAATAGCTGCAGCAATCCTGAGAAAGAAGAATGAAGTAGATAGGATCTCAAAACCAGACATCAAGCTGTATTACAAAGCCACTGTTCTCAAAACTGCCTGGTACTGGCACAAGAACAGACATAGATCAGTGGAATAGAATAGAGAACCCAGAAATTGACCCAAACCACTATGCTCAATTAACATTTGACAAAGGAGGCAAGAACATACAATGGAGTCAAGACAGTCTCTTCAATAAATGTTACTGGGAAATTTGGTCAGACACATGCAAAGAAATGAAACTAGACCACCAACTTACACTGTACACAAACTCAAAATGGATAAAAAACTTACTACCATAAAGACGGGAAACCATAAAAATACTAGAGGAATCCAGAGGCAGCAAAATCTCAGACATATGCTGAAGCAATTTCTTCACCAATACAGCTCCTAGGGCAATGGAAACTAAAGAGAAAATAAACAAATGGGACTACATCAAAATAAAAAGCTTTTGCACAGCAAAAAACAAACAAACAAACACCATCAACAAAACAACAAGCAAGCCCACTGCATGAGAGACCATATTTGCCAATGTTATCACCGATAAGGATTTAATCTCCAACATTTACAGAGAACTCATACAACTTAACAAAACGAAGATAAACAACCCATTCCAAAAAATGGGCAACGGACCTAAATAGATACTTTTTAAAAGAAGACAAAAGGAAGGCCAAGAGACATATGAAAACATGCTCAAAGTCACTAATCATCAGAGAGATGCAAATCAAAACGACAATGCGGTATCATCTTACACCTGTCAGAATGGCTATCATCAACAAATCAACAAACAACAAGTGTTGGAGAGGATGTGGAGAAAAAGGAGCCCTTCTGCACTGCTCGTGGGAATGCAGACTGGTGCAGCCACTGTGGAGAACAGTATGGAGCTTCCTCAAAAAACTAAAAATGGAACTCCCATTTGACCCAGTGATTCCACTTGTAGGAATATATCCCAAGAAACCAGAAACAGCAATCAGAAAGGATATATGCACCCCTATGTTCATAGCAGCACAATTCACCATAGCTAAGATTTGGAAACAGCCTAAGTGCCCATCAGCAGATGAGTGTATTAAAAAACTGTGGTACATCTACACAATGGAATACTACGCTGCGGTAAAAAAGGAGTTCTTACCATTTGCAACAGCATGGATGGAACTGGAGAGTATTATGCTAAGCGAAATAAGCCAGTCAGAGAAAGATAAATATCACATTATCTCACTCATTAATGGAATATAATGAACAAAAAGAGATCCAGAGACAGAGAATTATCAATCAGACCATCAAATCTCAGAGAGAAGGTAGGAGAGGCTGGAGAAGGGGGAGAGGTCAACTAAAGGATTTGTATGCATACATATAAGCCTAACCAATGGACACAGACACCAGGGAAGTGAGGGCATGAGTGTAGAGGTTGGTGGGCAATGGGGTGATAAGGACATATGTGTAATACCTTAATCAATAAAGGAAAAAATAAAATAAGTGCATTTTAAAATACACCAATCATTGTTGGGCTAATTGGGTGTTTCATTCTATTTAACAAAACAAAATGCTAACATTGATCTATGTAAGGAAAATGCATTTTTACTTAATCAAATATGAAAATTAAAAAAAAAATACTATTGCAATGAGCTAAATGTTCTGCTAATGTATCTCCAAAGACACTTAACTTTGTTAAAGTAACTACCTCAACTGAGAGAATCTAGGTGATTATTAGTATTTTAAAACATTGGAACTCTGTAGGTAAAATGTACTGATTCAATTATTTTTAATAAATTATAGTACAAATGTGAAAAAAGTTCATTAGACTACCCCATCACTCTCCAAGGTTATGTCACAGATCCCTACCCTACAAATAGTTCTTAACTAGGTTAGGTTGATATGAGTACAGTAAAAATAAAACCTTGTAAAGTCACTGCTTGGAGTCATTTGGAGGAAAAGGTCGTGGAGGTATTGATTCCCCTTTCACCTTTTCTGTTGGTTGTTTTTGTAAAGTGTGCATTAGCTCTTATTTACTCTGGACCAGTATAGTCATCATAGCTTCTGTTCTTGACCGAATAATTTTACCACAAGTGACTATTAAACTCTAGAAATAAAGTTAATTAAGGACAAAAGGTTGTTGGGTTGATTGGTAAAGGCTCAGAATGAGGTTTTGAAAGTTTGTCAATTTGGAGCAAGCTTTTTATCTCTCTAATGAACTCTAACTGATACCTTAAGCGGGAAGCAGAGGTTTCTCTTCACAGTTTCTGATTAACCACATTCATACAGTGTAAATGCAGGCGTGGTTTTCCCCCAGCAGCCAGAAGAGCTTAGCTGCTTTCTTTTCAACCCCATCTTCTATTTGCTTGTAGCTTTTCCAGGACCTAAAAATAAGTCTGCCTTTTCCAGCACCTAAAATAAGCAATTTCTGAATGATTGCAGCCTACAGTTATCTATCAAACTTTTTAAGAGACCAAAAGACATACAAATAAATCTAAAATATCATAAGGCAAAGCATATGTGCTTTGATGGTAATAATGTGTTACTTTGTTCTGACTTATAATAAGGCAAAAATAAATAAATAAATGAAACAAAACAAAAACTTTTTAAAAAATCCTTAAAACAACTCTGGGTGATAGAGAAGAGCTATGCTGAGGGTTCAGATGATGACACTGATATTCATAGGACTTTTCAAAGCTTCATAAATATTAAGTGGTGCAGCTGCAATATCACCTTGGATCTTCTGATGAGGAAACCACAGCCCATCCCTCCCTGCTGCTATTCAACCTCTGTGAAATATTGGAGTGTTTGCTTTCAAACACCTAGAAAGTAACAACTGCATTTTAACTATTCTTCCAGGGTTTATAAAAGCCAAGAATAGTCTTTTTTCAGTCCTTCACAAAGAGTGGTTGTGTGGATAGTATACAACACTTCCAACAATTTAGTAAGACACTTGTCTTAGAGTAGCTTGAAAATGTAAAATTGTCAGCCACTGAATTCAAATTCATCCCTAGCTTCTTAGGATAGATCAAAAATAGGCTGCTGGGATCTCCTTTTCTCTTTCTTCTGAAAATTTTCCAAGCAAATAAAAAGCCGTACCAATTAAGAACTAGCACTATAGTCATTTCCAGAGTGATAAACTAAGTGAAAGGAGGAACCTTTATATATACCTACATATATGAAACCCTAAGTGACTGGTCGACTGAGCGCCGCTCAGCTGAGGAATGGGCACCAGATGCTGGGCTCAGGGCTGGCTAGCACAGTTGTGGCTGCGCGAGCCACTCCTGCCTCCGCAGCCATGCTACCCAGCGGCAGCAGCAGGCACAGTGGGGCTGGGATGAGCAGGAGCAGTGTGGTGCCTGGTTTGGGCTTGGGCTTCTTCCTGGCTGCCTGCTGCTTCATGCACTACTACATCCCTCGGGGGATGTTGGACTGCCGGTTTTGGCCCACTGGCCTGTGGGGATCAGGCAGAAACTGGCAGTCCAACATCCTCTGAGGGGTCTCAGATTGCGAGAGGGCACAGGCCAGGCTGAGCAACCCCACCAGTGCACAAATCCATGCACAGGGCCTCTTGTTTATAATAATTGTCTTTGTGCTACTATAGGTATGTGTATGTGGGGGACTGTAAGCTTGTGCGTGCATAACTGTATTTATGTAGGCAATGCTAACGATAATCAATGTTTTATTACATTAATATAAAATGTTAATTGTTTAATAAATAAAGATAGAAGTTAATTTAAAAAGTGTATTAACTCTTTCAATACAATACTTGTAAATGTAAAAGTGGTTTAGCAGATGAGTACTTATCTAAAATTAATTATCATTAAATATAGGCAGTTTTATTTTTTAAAGTTTTTTTTACAGTGTTTTAAAAAGAATACATAAGTGGTAGAATAAAAACACTGAGGGCAGAGGGCAATTTTTCATTTTCCTTGTATCTGGGGTACTTCCTCAGCAGCTGTTCACAATAGGCATGCACTGTACTTATGTTCAATGCATGGGTAGAATCTTATACTTTTGTATTAAGAAGGACCATAATGGGGAGGCTATGGGGACAGGGAGAGTACAAGAAATATCTAGCCCAGTTGCAGTGGCTCACTGGTTGAGCTTCAACCTATGAACCAGAAGGTCACAGTTTGATTCCTGGTCAGGGCATATGCCCGGGTTGTGGGTTCAATTCCCAATCGTGCAAGAGGCAACCTGATCATTGCTTCTCTCTCATCATTGATGTTTCTATCTCTCTCTCTCTTTCTCCCTTCCTTTCTGAAATCAATAAAGATACATTTTTAAAAATTAAAAAAATAAACATTTATACCTTGTCCACAATTTTTTTCTGAATCTCAAAATGCTCTAAAACAATAAAGTCTTATTATGATGAACAACATAAACTGATGAACAAAAACAGATCCAGAGACAGAGAAGTATCAATCAGACCGTCAAACCTCAGAGGGAAGGTAGGGGAGGGTGGGGGTAAGGGGGAGAAATCAACCAAAGGACTTGTATGCATGCATATAAGCCTAACCAATGGACACAGACACCAGGGGGGTAAGGGATTGAGTGGGAAGGTTAGGGGGGAGCAATGGGAAGATAAGGACACATATGTAATATCTTAATCAATAAAGAAAAAATAGTAACAATAAAAAGGACCGTGGAAGTTTTACACAACCCCCCTCATCCAGAACAATATTCAATTCCCCATCACATTTGTCCTTTATAATTATCCATCTTTGTTTGAATGTCTCAGGAAGAGGAGTCTGCGTTGTATGATACAAGGACAAGTGCTTCAATTGCTGAAAAGTCTTATTTGAGTCAAAAACAAAATCTTTGTCACTTTCTTTAATGGTTTAAGTTTAGTGGTTTGAAGGAGAGTAAATAAAATCTGTTGCCTTTTGATTTGTCCTTATTTTTAATATTAATGACCCATAGTTTTGCCTTCAGGCTCATTTCTTTGATGGCTCTTAGGACAATATAATTTCTAGATACTCGGCAGTATTGAGCAGCCTCCTCTGAATCCCACTCCTCATTTTGCCAATGCTTTCCTAAACATGATAACTATTAGTGAGTCATGAGCTTCAGAGGTGGTATGATCTATGAAAAATGCACTAGAACAATGACTTCTCATTGTCTCAACAAAATCCATACTTTAATGATATATAAATTTATTTACATTACATTATGGCTTCCTATTAATTGGCAATGAGTTAAAAATCTCAGATCCTTTTAGATGACAGTTTTTAAGCTAGGTAGTTTTTTCAATAATTATGAATCCACATTTTGGCGCTATCATATAAATCATGTTTTTCCATTTAACAATGAGGTTATGTGAGACTTTGAGAGAAATTACAAAACAACATAACCTAGATCTAAAGAATTCACTTGTTCTAACAAACTACCTTGTGATTTGTTTGCAGTGGTAGTTTGGCATGACAAATCCAAACTGCTTCATTAATTATTGATTAAAATATACTATAGAATTTCAGTATAATAAAACAACAAAATTGCTCCTATGATTTCCAATACCCACTTTTTGGGGCTCTTCATATTTTATTTTAGCAGCGAATAGAGTAGTGCAAGTTGAAAGTGATATAATTGTGTTCTTTGACATTTTCTGTGTGTCACTGGTTAATGATTTTTTTTTAGAGAAAATTATCTTTTCCTTCAAGATTTAAAACAATTTTGGTCAATGATTCTATGGCATCGTAATTTCAATGGTTATTTTTATTTTTAATTTGGAGAGTTTAAACTGATCAGATGCTGAAAGACTTTCCATATCCTGCCGTCAATTTTTCCTACAGTGTAAAATGTGAAGAAAACCCCAGGGGCTGAGAGAGATCCATATGATGCTGCTTTCTCTTTAATGTGTTTGGAAGTTACCTTGTCTTCTTTGAGTATTAGCAATTGTCTTAAAGGTTTAATTTTCTTTCCTCTATAAGCTTATTTGGTGTTAACCAACTAACCAATCCTATTTTTGAGTTTATTGGTTTTCACACTTATTTTATTATGCCTTGCTCAAAATGTTAAAAAAAATAAGTTCTTAATATCCTTTTGATAATCTTTGTTTCATATCTGATTATTTGAGCATGGAATATGAAACAGGGTAAAAATTTCCTCTGTAGCTTTAATGTTTATTTTTCTCTCCATAAAAGCAAGGTTGGGAGTGAAAGAGCAAAAATTATGTAGGTCTACTTGCACAGATTAGGTGAATAGGATAATAATATAAAAGTGGTTAGAAAATGCAAATGGTGAGTGTGAACAGCACCAGTATGAATAGTGTTAAAGAGAAAATCCAAATGAAAGGTCTCATTGAGCCTGACCATGTTGCTCAGTGCTTGAGCACTGACATATGAACCAGGAAGTCACAGTTTGATTCCTGGTTAGGGTACATGCCCGGGTTGTGCGCTCGATCCTCAGTGGGGGTGTGTGCAGGAGGCAGCTGGCCATGATTCTCCCTCATCATTGATGTTTCTATCTCTCTTTCCCTCTCCCTTCCTCTCTGAAATCAATAAAAATGTATTAAAAAAGAAAAAGAAAGGTCTGATTGGAATATCTATTCTCAGGTGGACATTTCCTCTGCTACTCTCTGTCCTGATATTGTGATGAAGTGAAAGTTTTACAGAAAAGGAAGCAGGCCGAAACCGGTTTGGCTCAGTGGATAGAGCTTCCGCCTGCGGACTGAAAGGTCCCATGTTCGATTCCGGTCAGGGGCATGTACCTGGGTTGTGGGCACATCCCCAGTGGAAGATGTGCAGGAGGCAGCTGATGGATGTTTCTCTCTCATCGATGTTTCTGACTCTCTATCTCTCTCCCTTCCTCTCTGTAAAAACTCAATAAAATATATATTAAAAAAAAAAGAAAAAAAAAGAAAAGGAAGCAGGACTGTGGAGAAAAGACACAGAAGAGAAAAATAAAAAATGTGACCATGGGTCATTGTGCCTCCCCCTTCCAATCATTATTAGGTTCAAGGTTATGTTGTGGGTCCATCAGACCAAGCCTTTAGGGTCCAAACTTTAAACAAATTGCTTGGTATATGTGCAAAGCTCTGTTATTTTAATGACTGGAATGGCATACAAAGGGAAGGAAAACTATCCACCCAACAGTTTTACTAATATGCAGCCGGAAAAAGAGGCAAGTCTGCAAAGAGTAGATAAAGGCATGTGGTGAAGAGGAGCAGGAAGGAAGATTGCACAGATCTAAATAAGAAGCAGAATTGAGTGTCATCTACTAAACATACTAACAAGCTACACAGTGCTAATATTTTGAGACTAGATTCCTTTAAGGGTTAAAATTCTTGGCTTTATGTGAAACTTGGCTACTTGTACTGACATTGCAAATGGATTTATCTGTATTATTATCTTGATTTGAACTCATTCTTTCTCTTTCATTGTACTCCCCATTTTGCCAAGAAAATTTACTTTCAATTACACATATATCAAAACACTTAAACATTAGTTTCACTTGCCTCTGGTTAATAACTCACCTTATATTCAAACATCCATCAACATAAAATCAGCATAACAACTTTTATGAATCCCTTTATCATCAGCACATTCTAAATGCTTATACAATTCACTCTCTGAATTCATATAAGAACTTGCTTAATAGCCCTTAAAGTTACTATAAACCTTGGTTGCTTTCAATCATAGGAATATTATTCATATTTTAAGAGTGAGCACAGTTTTAGTAATTGCCAAAGTTTAAAATCACTGGGATATAGATGTAGTTATCCCTATAATAAAAAAAAAAATCTTTTTTTCAAATGGTTATAGAATCTCTAGTATTTTCAGTTGCCTTCTGTCTACCAAGAACTCTTCATAACCATCTTGATATAACTTTGAATATTTATAATGAGTTTTTAGTGGAGAAATCTTCTAAGTGTCCCAGTTTTGGATTTGGCAGGACAGTGGGGAAGGTGGCTGTTTTGTCTGGAGGCTCCCTCACAGCCTGCTGTGGAACCTGCCTCAGTTGTTCCATGGTAAAGAAATCATGTTCTGGGGAACAGCAGTACTGAGTGCTGAACTGGTTTGCAGGGAGCCAATAAGCAGGAAACAGGCACTAGGTGTACATAAAGTGAAGTTTCTGGAAGGATTAAAGGCACATGAAAAGAGAAGATTGAAACATGGCCAATGACATATTTATTCTACTTCATTTATACTCGGGGCCATCCTTGAATGATGCTAGCTGTTTTTCCTGCAATTCAGCAATGATGCATATGAAAATGACATAAGCTATTTAAAAATAATTATATTCATTGAAAATGACTATACATATGACAACAATAAAGAGAAAAATAATTTAGTGATGCCTGATTCCTATAATCAAGGGTACTGTTTTAGATTAAGCTCAGTCCATATCTTCCAGATGACATGCAGGAGTTATATGAGAAGACATAGAACAGCATATAAGATCACATTACTTTCTTCATTCTTTCAACATAAATTTATGAAATAACTATTTGTTTCCACTGTATACATACTTGGGCAAACTACTATGGGAAAGTTAAGAGAGTTGATGTCAAGACTCTCATCCTTAAGGTTTTCATGGTTTAGCAAAACAATTTGTAAGCCCAATTAGTATTATAATCAAACATATTTGCTACATTGACCCAAACTAGTGTGATGGCCTTAGGCTTCATGACTCAAGTCTGATTTCAAGTTTTCTGTGTCTAAATTTCTTTCCATAGCTAATTTTGATGATACTTATATTCTAATAATAGAGATGATGATGATGATGATGATGATGATGATGATGATGATGATTATTATTCGTTTCTGGAGATAAATAGGAGATACTTAAGATACTTACCTTTAGTCAGATAGGTAGGATATATGTGGGTTTTTTTGTTGTTGTTTTTATGTTCCAGTTCTCCTTTTCCTTTTATTTTAATGTAGAGAAGCTGATAATTTTGCCCAGGAAGGATTGTGTGAGTAATCAGATTTTTTACTGTAGGATAAGTGGCTTTCACTGTTTAATAATTATGTTTTAATAGAAAATGTGCCTCCATCAAGTTTGCCATTCTCTGAGATTTACGGTAAATTAAGCTGACCCCTGCAGAGTAGGTGGAATCATGTTGCCTAGAGTTTCATTTTCCTAAAGGTCTTCTAGAAATGAAGGATATTGACTCCTAATGCCCATGGTTTGAAGTAGACCAAGCCAGTGGGCAAAACAACCTCTCCCAAAGCCAACTAGAAGGAAAAAACAACAATGAAACTGATGTAAATTGCCCTGAAAACAGAGAAGTGAATCCTAGATCTAGGTTTAAGATAAAGCTGTAGGAGGTACTGGGAGGAAAGCTGGTCCTGGTCAGGGAAGAGAGATTGAGACTGGCAACTATCTCTGAGCCAGTCTTTTTTGTATACAAAGCCCTCCCACATATGTAGTCAAGCAGGATAATTAAGAGTGATCTGTTTTGTGGTCACTTTGTAATGCAACAGCTTGTGATATACAGGGAGTCCAACCATGATACATAGTTGATGAAACTTAGTCTTGAAGAAAGGCGGTCCTTTTATCTTAACAGATTCTATTGCCTACACAGAAATCTAAACTAGGGTGCCTGTAAGACTTAGAGAGAGTTCTTTGATCCTTACACCCACGAATGTAACATAATGTAAGGCACAGCTCTAAAGAGTCATTATCAGTCACATCAGATGACAGCAAGAAGCAATGTTGGAGATAGTCCTATTGGACTCATTCTCTCTTTTACCCTCAGGCTCAGGTTCTGAGGAGGCAGGGTGGCTGAGTCTCAAAAATAGGAAAAAGTTCTGTTAGGAACTCTTGAGGGAAATAAAATATTAATTAGAACTATTAAAGTGCCCTACCAGTATTTGTGCTTTGTGTTGTAAAGCAGGTCATAGTAGTTATAAAACTGGATAAACAGTTATATAAAAATAGAATAAATGGGCTGCCTGGAATTATTGTTTAAGAACTGAATACAATATGTATGTTGAGTTCTGAAACTGTCCAGAGAGAGATCAGCTATTGCAGGCAGAAAGGAAGCATCCTGATAAAATTAGAGTTTGGAAATGAGCTGATCTTTGAAAGCCTGAAGAGTTCAGCAAAGCAGAGAAGATATGAAAGAATACACCAGTCAGGGAAATGGCACAAACAGAAGTATAGAGAAAAGAATGTATATAACATATGTTTAGGAATAATGAGAAGATAGTAAAGTGTAAAGCACAAATTGTTTTTTCTTGTTTTATTACTAAAGGGATAGAAGATAAAGGAATTTATGACAAAAATTGACCATATCTAGAGCTACCTCATTAAAATGGACATTTTGTTCCAAAATACAGTAGTACATAGTGTTAATATTATACATGGTTTGCCATCAATGGGCCAAGCCATATGTAAATGAAAATGTGCCGGACCAATAGGTTTTTTATTATATCACTGTCCCAAGTCCCAGTTTGTGTTTAAATAGAATAGTGACCATTGCTGATTTTGCTGACTTAGAATACAACAGACCCTATTCAGAGCTAATGCTTTCCACAGTTCCAGAGGGCATCTAGCACTCTATGTCCCAGGTGCACTACATCCCTGGATTGAGCTCTGCACACAATGCATGTCAGTAGTTGGTGACCTGACTGCAACAACTCCTTCATTATGTGAGTGTATAAGTGTGTGGGATATCAAAGAAAGAGGTCTGGCATTTCTTGGGCAAAGCATTGCTCTAGACTTTTTACAGATTTCATTCTACATAACCTTTACAGAATCCTTATTGGGTAGATACTACATTCCTCATTTAACAGTTGAGAAAATGGAGATTTAATAATCTCTTCTTAGCCATAGTCATAGTTTTGTGGTTGGTGAAAATGGAAATCATACATAGATCTACCTTAATCCTTGATACCTTAGGGTGTTTTTCAGTGTGACTTTTAAGTAGAAGGGTTGCAATTATTATATGCATAAAATTGTTTTATAAACTGAATACTATTCCAAATTATATAAAACCCTACTATTTCTTGAAGTGCTTGCCTAGAGGAAAAAAGAATAAATAGGTAGGATGTTTAAATTACTGTATGCGAGACAGGGGAAAAAAAGGACAGAAAAAAATAAAAGAAAGAAAGAAAAAAAGCAATGTATGACTTATTAAGGAAAGAACCAAAGTAACATTAACTGATGAGGCTGTGTCTTCAAGGAGAGGAACATAATTCATTCATTTATCTAATCACTGATTTTTTAGGTATTATATTGTTGTACCTAGCTTGTCATATCAAGATGAACAAGGCATTACTTAAGGGATTATTTTTGTTGTTGTATTTGCTGCTTGTAATACAGAAGCTCATTCTTCTCTAAATCTTTTGCATGAGTATATTTCATAAGGCTAAATATCTCATAGAAATGACACTGCAAAGTTCCTGTTCTCCTGGTTCTTTATTTACTGTATTCTTTTATTGTTGTTGCTTCTTTCTTATAAATATAACTAGTGATTCGTGCACATTGAAAGGAAATTAATTAGAAGGTGGCTGGTGGGGTGGGACTGGGCTAGATGGGCTGGACCTCCCGCAGTCTCTACCAGGCCAGGCCATGGCTCAAAGGGTGTCTGCAGGGTGAGCTGAGTCCCTCTAGCAGTTGGGGCTGGCCTGCAGGGATCAAGCCAAAACTGGCTCTCTGACACCCCTCAAGAGGTCCTGGATTGCGAAAGGGCAGTTCTCGGGTGATGCATCCCAGAATCGGGCTCCCTCCTCTCTGGTTTTGGGGTGCATCACTGGAGAACCACCACTGTAAGTCACTGCAGCTTGGCAGCTCCTGTGTTGAGCATCTGCCCACTGGTGGTCAGTGCGCATCATAGCTACCAGTTGGATGGTCGGACGGTCACTTAACCTTTTATACATATAGAAGATGTTCACATAGAGATCATATATAGCTGGTATAGCATAAATTGAATGATACATGCATCAATCTTTGCTTATGACAAGGAAATGTATTGGACACTGGATGCTTGTTTCTTGTCTATCTAACTGAACTGTAAGCTCTTTGAGGGAAAAGATGCTGTATTCATTTTTTTATGTTCATTACAATTTGAAGCAGTTACTAATCAATATTTTATGTAATTATCTTTTATGTCACACATACCTTTTTCTTACTTTCCAAGGCTTAGTATCAGCCACTTTTTATAAATTTCTAAAATGGACATTTTCATGTGCATGCAATTGTCTCCTAATTAAAAAGTAAGTTTTCTGAGTTGAGTCGATGTGATAAACTTTTCTTTATCTCCTAGCCTACTGAGCCTTGTTCAATGCTAGATATATGGCAATAGATTCATTGATTGAATCACTCTCTCAGTTTCTCTGTCTCTCTGTCTGTGTCCCTGTCTCTGTTTGTCTTTTTTTCTCTCTATGTGTATATTACATACACACATATGTACATACATGCCTATGTACACAGATACCTATATATGTTTATATTTGTATATATTTTACACAATATATTTGTATTTTACACAACTTCAACACAAATATTATGGATTTTAACTCAATCATTTGACAGTTTCTCATAACCATCAGTATTTCTTTTGAATTAAAAGAGAAGAGAGAAAGCATATGAGCTATGTTCTTTTTTCAGTGTGACCTCCATGGGAAATAATTCTCCACAAACTGTTTGGAATTCTGGGTTTTCATAAACTTGCATGCAAGACTTAGAGTTCTTTGATCCTAATACTCACGAATATAACAAATAAAATAAGCCATTTGGTGCACAGAACTGCTGACATAAATGTGAATTAGGGCTTTGCAGTAGGAGTAACACTGTGTCTTTTTACATTTATCCCAGACATCATGTGCTAAAAATCACCTTATCTGGTGATGCACAAACCCAATCACTCTTGCAGTACACATCTTCCTAAATACCTTCTGGCCCCAAACAGAGAAATATTGTTATGATCAGATCTACTTCTCTAGTTTCCTTCAATGTAAACTTTCACAAACTTCAAAGAGAATTTTGCAGAATGAATGGCACAGTAATTATTCATTTCTAGGCCGCAGGCATTATTTCACTAAGAAAGTACTTTTCCAGACTGATGGACAGTATTTTTATAGTTGCTCATAGAAAAAATAAAATCACTTACTACAATTTGATTTTTATGTTGCTGTGGTTTGATAAAGGTTAGTGTCAACCACCTCACTTTTAGAATTGAACTAAACGGCAACAGTTCACAAAAGCTGGTATTCTCCCAAAGAAAAGAAAAGTATAAATATGGGATCTGTTTATAAGGCAATCAAGACTCTGAACAATATAGTCAACCATGAATCATGGAACCTGTTTTTTATAAAGATAAGCTTATTAAATACACTAAAGACCCAGTTCATGAAATGAACTGGGGGGAAAATTCCCTCAGCCCAGCCTGCACCCTTTCTAATTCAGGACCCCTTGGGGGATGTCCGACTGCCGGTTTAGGCCCGATCCCCAGGATGGGCCTAAACCGGCAGTCGGACATCCCTCTCACAATCTGGGACCGCTGGCTCCTAACTGCTCACCAGCCTGCCTGCGTGATCTCTCCTAACTGCCTGCCCCCGCCAGCCTGATTACCCCTAACTTCCTCTGCCTGCCAGCGTGGTTGCCCCTAACTGCCTTCTCCCACCAGCCTGGTCACCCCTTATTGCCTCCCCTGCTGGCCTGGTTGCCCCTAATTGCCCCCCCCCCAGCCAGCCTGGTCACCCCCAACTTCCCCCCTGCCACCTGGTCACCCCTCACTACCCCCCCACTGGCCTGGTTGCCCCTAACTGCCCCCCTGCCAGCCTGTTCACCCCCAACTTCCACCCTGCTGGCCTAGTCACCCCTCACTGCATCCCCCACCGGCCTGGTCGCCCCACACAGTCTGCTGTTTGGTTGTTTAGTTTTCCCTCACTGCCCCCCTGCCAGCCTGGTTGCCCAATGCAGCCTGCTTATTCAGTTGTTTGGTCATCCCTCACTAAGCCCCCCCCACCGGCCTGGTTGTATGCAGCCATCTTGTGAGGGTGTGAGGGTTAATTTGCATAGTACCTCTTTATTATATAGGATATCTAATTTGACTTTGAGATACTATATTTTTCAAAGCTATTGTCTTAAAAACTCCCTTATCTGTCTGTGCAATGATCATTCCTGCTATAAGTTGAGTCACTCCTGGCAACATAGAGGCTTATTAAAGTGAAGTGATGATATGATTCTGGAAAAGGGAAGGGTTACAGCGAAATTTCCTGCTTCTCCAGTTTTTAGAATAAAAACCCTAAATTGTTTCTGTATATAATTTCTATGAGTATCCCCAATGAGTATACCATCAATATTTATTTTTTTATCTATAGTAATATGCTCATTTTTTCATCTAGATTAGAAAGACTTGGACTTTAAAATCAGAGTTTTAGTAGCTATGTGCCCTGGTCTTTATAAAATAGGATTTGTCTGAGCATTAAATAAAATATTTATATAAGATCCTTGCAGTATCTAGTTTATGATAGATGTTCAATAATTGCTTTATCCTCCTTTTTAACCTGTACCTCCTTAGGGGACTAGTGGGGTGATTGTGTAGAAGAGCCTTAAAATTATAGGTTCTGGAAAGGACTGGATTTAATTCTAGCTTCTTTTTATTAACTCTCAAACTTTTTATTAACTCTCATATCTCTGAGTTTCAGGTTTTCCTCTATAGAATGGGCAACAAGCTTTCTATCTTCTAAGATTCTTATTGAAAGCCCATGAGATAATGGGTATTAAACGCTGATAACAGTGGGTGGAACATAGTACATGCCATAGAAATGCTTGCTACTAAAGAGAATGATCATGTGCCCTGGGACCCAGTGCTCTGAGTTTGTGGTTGATAGGACAGGAGAGATACCTTGGGCAAGTGCCACTGTGAGTCAAGGAGGAAGGAGAACTTCCTGAACTGAATGGAGAGGGGACCCAGAACCAGTAAAAGCAAAGCTGCTAATCACCTATTTTAACAAATGAGTTGAAAATTCAATATTTTACAAAGGCAGACAACTGAACTTAATTAAAAGTCAATGGGAGTGCAAACAGGAAGAATCAGATGTTTTCTGATTGTGGTAAAAAGTTGATGTTTTGAAAACAGGTTCCTGTTTAGATAAAACCTTCTATTTTTTTTTTTATATTTTATTGATTTTCCACAGAGAGGAAGGGAGAGAGATAGAGAGTCAGAAACATCAATGAGAGAGAAACATCGATCAGCTGCCTCCTGCACATCCCCCACTGGGGACGTGCCCGCAACCCAGGTACATGCCCTTGACCGGAATCGAACCTGGGACCTTTCAGTCTGCAGGCCGACGCTCTATCCACTGAGCCAAACCGGTTTCGGCAGGTAGATAAAACCTTCTACTGAGTTACTCTCTGCCAGGAGGACTTGGCTGCATCCAGCCTGGCAGTCCAAGGGAAGAAGTAGGAACTCAAAAGGGAATAAGCTTATGCCTGACAATAAGCTTTGAGCAAAATATGTCTAAAACATACGTTTGGATACATGGAGTATTGTCTCAAGGGCAAAATAAAATTTCTAGAGCCCAGACTTAAATACACCATGCTGAATAAAGAATACGAGGAAAATAATTACCTTATAATTTGGTACAATAAGTCTGATAAAACTGAAGTTGCCTCAGGATTTAAGACCCTCCCATCCCCCTACCTCACCCCCCACCACACACACACACACACACACACACACACACACACACACACACACACAAGCACTAGAACAGAACAGAAGACCTGGAATCAGTCATAACACAGTACAAATTTTTCTTATCTTGTGTAATGTTGAAAGCAATTTGAGGTGAATATTCTTTAAAGGTTGATAACCAAAGTACTGCGGAAGACATAAGACATTTAATATGCAAGGTCTAGTTAAGAGTGAAAAGTGATGTGAAATGGGAAGACACCGAGATTTAGGTCAATGTCTTAATTTCTTTGCTCAATTTCTATAGTAAAATACAGGAGTCACCTTTTCTCTCTTCTCCTTCCCTACTGACTGCAAAGGTCTTCTAAACACATTATGAGATAATTATATTAAGGATGATCATATGGGATCCTCTCCACAATGTGTGGTTTTTATACTTACTCAGGAGACTCTTAGGGAAATGGCAACTGGTTAAAATACAAAAGAATGCCCATCAACTGGTAGACTTCCAAGCAGAACATTGCCATTTTGGAGAACGGTGGTCCTTGTGAATTCAATCACTCTCTCTTTCCATAAAGATCAGCCCGACTTAGGCCACATGCTCTCTCCTCATGCAGATTTCCTCTGTATGAGAGAAGAATTTTAGGTCACTTCAGCCTGGAACATTAAAACAAATGCTGATAGTTCAAGGTTAATAGATGCATAAAACAAAAGTAATTCCGTGTCAAAGCTGAGGTGACAGGCGATTTGACTTGAGGCAGCCTTACAATCACTCTTCTACATGTGCCTCGTGCTGAGACCAGGCAAAGGCGTTATGTTTCTGACATCTACTTGTCAGGAAGGTATGACAGTAGAGATTGTTTCTATCTCTGCTGCTCCCAGATGTTAACCTTCCAGCTTTCGTTTGTAATTGTGGTTCTGTGGAGCTTTAACATTTTCTATTGATTCAATAGAAGCGATAACATTTCCAATCATAAGACAGCATTAGAGAAATATCAGGCAATTCACATATCAGAATGTTTGATAGCTGGGCTCACTGAATTAATTTCTGTCACCTTTGCTAGGAACCCTTTATCCTCTTTTTAATACTGAAGGACATCTGGGAGTAGTTGCTGCCACTTTTATTGTTCAATAAAGTAGACAAAAGTTTCAATTAACAACCAAGGGACCTCTAGGAAATTGTTAATGAGAATATATTTTACTCATTTTACTATATTTCTTTTTTCTAATGTGCCATCTGTGACTTCAAGGCTGTACTTCACTCAGAAGGCACACATAGACACACACATACATAGTCCTCCTAATCCAGTTTATGTTATATTAACTAAAATATTCAGCAAAGGTAAGCCAACATATAGCCCATGAGAATATGGAAACTGTAAGTCAAAAAGCTTGGGAAAATGTTACACAAGGGTTAAAGGTCGCCAGGTTCTGGACTGTGAGACAAGAAGTTTCTGGACTCCACGTTCTTGCTCTTGACGCTGGGACTGAAGTACCCAAGAATCCCTTCCACTGTGTAACCAGTACCTCTTCAAGAAGACAAAAAGTTATCCTGCATTATTTATTCACCTCAATTCTCATTATTTTATTAAAGTTTTGTATTTTGAGTTTTAAAAAAGTTTACTAACTGCATTTTGAAAACAGTCAATGGACAAGAAAGAAGTAGGGATCTAGTAAGAGAAATTAAACATGTGGCAATATTATACTTTTTAAAGTTGCCCTGCTCGACTCACTCAACATAACCCTTGCACCTCTTCATGAGTAATTTCTTGCATGTTTTTACAGGCTGTGAACATTTTGATTTTACATTTTTCCTTATCATATTTCTTTCTAACAAGCTCTGTCACTTGTCCATCTGTCCACTGATACCTGCCCATAGATGAATTCCAGCTCACATCTTTGATGAAATACTTCTTGCCTCTGACCCCACTCTATCTCTCACTACATAAATAATGATTGTTAATTTTAGAAGACAAAGACCTCTTTGAGAGCCTGATAATTTTTTTTCTCATAAAATTTTTCATTTGGTTTTATGAGTTCATATATTGAAACTTTAATGTAGACTGTTAGACAAAAAAGTATTTATTGGTGTTAATGATACATAAGTTCAATATATGACTTATAATGTTAGCCTGTTGATATCTTTGCTATCTTCCACAGCTCAGTATTATATAAAATGTAGATGCCAATGTCTTATTTATTATAATTACTATCTAATATATTAATAAAATATTAAATAAAAAGGAGCAGATAAAACCCATGAGTCTAATTCTAGAAACTTCTATACAATGTACCTTAATTAACCAGCCTTATTTTGATGTGGTTTTTAAAATAATCAGTAAAATAAATTTCTTTCCATTTAATTTATATTTTTACATTTTATTTTTAAAATCCAAGAGGGAGACGCTGTCAGCTGTCTTGAGGAAATCTAGATTTGCTATGTCTACTGCCAAAGAAACTATAGGCTATTGGAACATGACTTGTGTGTAGTACAGGCTTAGAAGGTCCAGCATTTGGGCCTGGCTTATCTCAGGCACTTACAAGTAAGCTTTTTATTTTTTTTTTAATTTTTTTATTGATTAAGGTATTAAAAATTAAGTTATTTATCCCCCCCATTGTCCCCCCACCCCCCCAGTCTTGCCCTCAACCTCACTCCCTGTTGTCTGTGTCCATTGCTAATGCTTATATGCATGCATACATTCCTTTGGTTGATCTCTTCCCATTACCCCTCTCCTTCCCTACCTTCCCTCTGAGGTTTGAGCATCTGATTGATGCTTCTCTGTCTCTGGATCTGTTTTTGCTCATCGGTTTATGTTGTTCATTATAATCCATAAATGAGTGTGATCATGTGATATTTATCTTTCTCTGACTGACTTATTTCACTTAGCATAATGCTCTCCAGCTCCATCCATGCTGTTGCAAATGGAAGGATTTCCTTCCTTTTTCCTGCAGAATAGTATTCCATTGTGTGGATGTGCCAAATTTTTTTAATTGACTCATCTGCTGATGGGCACTCAGGCTGATCCAAATCTTAGCTATTGTAAATTGTGCTGCTATGAACATAGGGGTGTACATATCCTTTCTGATTGCTGTTTCCGGTTTCTTGGGATATATTCCTAGAAGTGGGATCACTGGGTCAAATGGGAGTTCCATTTTTAGTTTTTAAGGAAACTCCATACTGTTCTCCACAGTGGCTGCACCAGTCTGCATTCCCACCAGCAATGCACAAGGGTCCTTTTTTTCCACATTCTCACCAGAACTTGTTGTTTGTTGATTTGTTGATGGTAGCCATTCTGACAGGTGTGAGATGGTACCTCATTGTGATTTTGATTTGCATCTCTCTGATGATTAGTGACTTTGAGCATGTTTTCATATGTCTCTTGGCTTTCCTTATGTCTTCTTTCGAAAATTATTTATTTAGGTCCATTGCCCATTTTTTTATTGGGTTATTTGTCTTCCTTTGTTAAGATGCATGAATTCCCTGCAAATGTTGGAGATTAAACAAACCCTTATTGGAGATATCGTTGCCAAATATGTTCTCCCATGCAGTGGGTTTTCTTGTTTTGTTGATGATTTCTTTGGCTGTGCCAAAGCTTTTTATTTTGATGTAGTCCCATTTATTTATTTTCCCTTTAGTTTCCATTGCCCTAGGAGCTGTGTCAGTAAAGATATTGTTTCAGGATATATCAGAGATCTTGCTGCCTGTGGATTCCTCTAATATTTTTATGCTTTCCCGTCTTACATTGAAGTCCTTTATCCATTTTGAGTTTATTTTTGTGTATGGTATAAGTTGGTGGTCTAGTTTCATTATTTTGCATGTGTCTGACCAAATTCCCCAGCAACATTTATTGAAGAGACTGTCTTGATTCCATTTTATGTTCTTGCCTCTTTTGTCAAATATTAATTGTGCACAGGGGTTTGGGTCTATTTCTGGGTTCTTTATTCTATTCCATTGGTCTATATGTCTGTTCTTGTGCCAGTACCAGGCAGTTTTGAGAACCATGGCTTTGTAATACATCTTGATATCTAGTATTGAGATCCCTCCTACTTTGTTCTTCTTTCTCAGGATCGCTGCAGCTATTTAGGTTTTTTTGTTTGTTTGTTTTTTGTTTTTATTCCAGATGAATTTTTGGAGAGTTCTTTCTAGATTTGTAAAATATGCCTTTTGTATTTTAATGGGGACTGCATTGAATTTATAGATCGCTTTGGGTAATATGGATATTTTAATGATGTTGATTCTACCAATCCATGAACACCGACGGTATGTTCTTCCATCTGTTTTTTGCCTTCCTCTATCTCTTTTTTCAACATCTTGTAGTTTTCTGAGTAGAGGTCTTTTACCTCCTTAGTTAAGTTTATTCCTAGGTATCTTAATTTTTTTTTGTGCAGTGATATAATCGATTGTATTTGTAATTTATATTTCTCTAAGTTCACTATTGATGTATAAAAATGCCATAGATTTCTTGGCATTAATTTTGTATCCTGATACATTGCCAAATTCGTTTATTAAGTCTAACTATTTTTTGATGGAGTCTTTAGGGTTTTCTATGTACAGTATCATGTCATCTGTGAATAATGACAATTTTACTTCTTCTTTTTCAATTTGGATGCCTTTTATTTCTTCTTGCTTGATCGCTATGGCTAGTACTTCTAATACTACGTTGAACAGGAGTGGTGAAAGCAGGCACCCCTGTCTTTTTCCTGTTCTTAAGGGAAATGGTTTTAGGTTTGCTCATTGAGTATAATGTTGGCTGTAGGTTTGCCATATAAAGTATTTATTATGTTGAGGTATGATCCTTTTACTCCCACTTTACTGAGCGTTTTTATCAGAAAAGGGTGCTGAACTTTGTCAAATGCCTTTTCTGCATCAATAGATATGATTATGTGATTTTTGTTTCTCAATTTGTTTATTTGATGTATCATGTTTATTGATTTGTGGATATTTTACCAGCCTTACATCCCTGGAATAAACCCCACTTGGTCATGGTGTATGATTTTTCTTTTTTTGAATATATTTTTTCTTGATTTTTTTTACAGAGCAGAAGGGTGAGGGATAGAGAGTTAGAAACATCGATGAGAGAGAAACATCGATCAGCTGCCTCCTGCCCTCAACCAAGGTACATGCCCTTGACTAGAATCGAACCTGGGACCCTTCAGTCCACAGGCTGATGCTCTATCCACTGAGCCAAACTGGTCAGGGCTGATTTTTCTAATGTAATGCTGAATCCGGTTTGCTAGAATTTTGTTGAGGATTTTAGCATCTATATTCATCAGGGATATTGACCTGTAATTCTCTTTCTTTGTGGTGCCTTTATCTATCTGTTTTTGGGATTAGGGTAATGCTGGCTTCATAGAAAGAGCTTGGAAGTTTGCCTACCTCTTGAATTTTTTGGAATATTCTAAGAAGGATTGGTTTTAGTTCTTCTTTGAATGTTCAGTGAAACTCCCCTGTGAAGTCATCTGGTCCAGAGCTTTTTTTTTGCTGAAAGCTTTTTGATTACTGTTTCAATTTCATCAGTAGTTATCGGCCTATTCATTCTTCCTAATTGAGTTTTGGAAGCTTGTATTTTTTCAGGAATGTCTCCATTTTGTTGAGGTTGTCCAGTTTTTTGGAGTAGAGTTGTTTGTAGGTTTTTTTTTTTTTTTTTTTTTTTTTTTTACAATCCTTTGTATATCAGTACAGTCAGTTGTTACTTCACCTCTTTCATTTCTGATTTTATTTGCATCCTCTCTCTTTGTTTCTTGGTGAGCCTGGCGAGAGGTCCATCAATCTTGTTTATCCTTTCAAAGAACCAGCTCTTGGTTTCATTAATCTTTTGTATTGTTTTTTTTTTGGTCTCTATGTCGTTTATTTTTGCTCTGATCTTTATTTCCTTCCTTCTGCTTTTGCTGGGCTTTTCTTGTTGCTCTCTTTCTAATTCTTTAAGTTGTAAAGTTAGATTATTTGTTGCCAGTTTTTCTTGTTTTTTGAGGTAGTCTTGTAGACCTATGAACTTCCTTTTCAGGACCATTTTCATTGTGTCCCATAGATTTTGGATTGTTGTGCTTTCATTGTCATTTGTTTCCAGGATGCTTTTTATTTCTTCTTTGATCTCTCTGCTAACCCAGTCATTATTTAAAAGCATGCTATTTAGCCTCCAAGTGTTTGATTTTTTTTCATTGTTTTTATTGTAGTTGATTACTAGTTTTATGCCATTATGATCTGAGAAGATGCTTGCTATGATTTCTATTCTCTTGAATTTGAAGAGATTTTGCCTGTATCCTAATATGTGGTCTATCTTTGAAAATGTCCCATGTGCACTGGAGAAGAATGTATATTCTGTAGCTTTGGGGTGAAATATTCTGAAGATGTCAATTAAGTCCATCTGATATAGTGTGTCATTTAGGATTGCTGTTTCTTTGCTGATTTTTTGTTTAGAGGATTTATCCAGTGGTGTCAGTGGGGTGTTAAAGTCCCCTACTATGACTGTATTGCTATCAATCTCTCCCTTGATATCTTCCAGAAGTTGTTTTATGTATTTGGGTGCTCCTGTATTGGGTGCATATATGTTTACCAGTGTTATATCTTCTTGTTGAATTGCTTCCTTTAGTATTATGTAGTGGCCTTCCTTATCTCTTGTTATGGCCTTAACTTTGAATTCTAGCTTGTTTCGCATTTCCGTTTGCCTGAAAAAATTTTTCCCATCCATTCATTCTCAGTCTGTGTGAATCCTTTTTTCTGAGGTGGGTCTCTTGCAGACAGAAAATATATGAGTCATATTTTCTTATCCATTCAGCTACCTCATGTCTTTTGATTGGTGCATTTAATCAATTTATGTTTAATGTTATTATTGATAAGTACTTGTTTGGTGTCATTTTTATTCTTAATGTTTGTGTTTCTTCTTGCCTTTCTGTTTCTTCTTTTTACAGTGGTCCCTTTAGCATTTCTTGCATTGCTGGCTTGGTAGTAATAAACTCTCTTAGCCCTTTTATGTCTGAGAAGCTCCTGATTCCACCTTCAAGTTTGAATGATAGCCTTGCTGAGTATAGTATTCTTGGATTCAGCCCCTTGCTTTGCATCGCTTTGTATATTTCATTCCATTTCTTTCTGGCCTGGTGTGTTTCTGTTGAAAAAATAATTTGACATTCTAATAGAAGCTCCCTTGTAGGTAACTTTCTGTCTCTCTCTGGCAGCCTTTAAGATTCTTACTTTGTCGTTGGTATTTGCCAATTTAATTATGTTGTGTCTTGGTGTCAGTCTTTTGGGGTTCATCTTGTTTGGGACTCTACGTGCTTCTTGGACTTGCATAGTTTTTTTTTTTTTTTTCATGCCAATATCAGGGAAGTTTTTTGTCATTATTTCTTCATACAAGTTTTCTATTTCTTGCTTCTCTTCCTCTCCTTCTGGTACCCCTATTTTGCTAATATTGTTTTGTTTTGTGTTGTCCCAAAGCTCCCTTAGGCTCTCCTCTGGCTTTTTAAATCTTCTTTCCAGTTGCTGCTGTGTTTGTGTGTTTTTTCCTACCTTGTCCTTTGATTTGCTGATGTGGTCCTCAGCCTCTTGTAGTCTACTGTTTAAGCCTTCCATTGTGTTCTTTATTGAAACTATGCCATTCTTCATCTCCTCTTGGTTCCTTTTCATGTTGGTGGCATTCTCATTCAGCTTCTTATAATTCTCATTGATTTGTGTGTATTTGTCATTGAGTTGGCATATTTGTCATTCAGCCATTTGAGCATCCTTATAACCATTACTCTGAATTCTGTCTCTGATATGTTGCTGGCCTCTGTTTCATTTAACTCAGTTTCTGGTGCTTCTTTTTCTTTCCTTTGGGGATTGCTTTTTTTTTAAATGATGATTTTTTAAAATTTTTATTTAATATATTTTATTGATTTTTTACAGAGAGGAAGGGAGAGGGATAGAGAGTTAGAAACATCGATGAGAGAGAAACATTGATCAGCTGCCTCCTGCACACTCCCTACTGGGGATGTGCCCGCAACCAAGGTACATGCCCTTGACCGGAATCGAACCCGGGACCCTTGAGTCTGCAGACTGATGCTCTATCCACTGAGCCAAACCGGTTAGGGCTGGGGATTGATTTTTTGTCTTCCCATGTTTTGCTGTAATGTTTTAATTGTAGATCCAATTGCTTTGCTACTCAGGTTTTTTTGGGGATGGTGCTACTGGTGTGATATCTCAGGTCTCCTGGGCTTGGTAATCTAGCGTAGCTACCTACTTGAGCTATTTGGGTTCTCTTGATGTAGGTCTGTGAGCTGGAAAGGCACAACTGCGGTGTCTAGAAGTCAGCAGCAGCCTTGGAGGAGGCTGTCCAATTTTTGCTGTCTTATGTTCTTTGTTGAAGTCACGTGTGCCCAGAGGGGACTCACTCAGGAACTGTCTGTTGGGGTTATTGGGCTCAGGAGGCCTACACTCTGGAAAGGTGTGACTGTGGTGTCCAGAGTTCTGTAGTTGTGGGGTTGGTAGACTCAGCTTTTGTTGCTGCCTCCGTGGTTGGATACACGTGCCCCCAGTGGCGACCCATAGGGGCACTAGCGGTGCACTTGCCAGTGTGACATACTGAAGCACTCTGAAGGGCCCTGGCACTGAAGCCATGTAATTGAGGCGTCTGTGGGAAGGTATCCGGGATGAGTGAATTCAGAATTTCTACTGCCTGGGGGAGTGCATCGCTGTTTGTCCAAGATCGCACCTAGCTGGGGTTCACAGCATCTCCCACGAGCTCCCTGTGGGTAGATGGGCTCTGGGTGCCCGCTCTTTGGAAATGTGTGACTGTGGCAGTGCATTTGCCGGCACAGAGCTCTGATGCATTCTGAGCGGCCCTGGTGCTGAAGATGTGCAGCTGGATTGTCTTGGGCAGTTATTCAGAAAGAGGGAATTCAGAATTTCTACTGTGGGGCAGCGTGCCCTTGTCTGTTCAAAATCACACCCAGCAGGAGTCACAGCAGCATCCAAGAGTTGCCTATGGAGTTGTGTGCCCTGGAAGTCTGCGCGCTGGAAACACACGAATGTTGGAAACGTGTGAATGTTGGACAGGTGCAAATGTTGGAAACGTGCGAATGTGGCATCTGAACGTCTGCTGCTGGGGAGGGGAGAAGTTGCACTTACTGCTGTGGGAGTGGTGCACCTTTGAAGGTGGAGGTGCTAGGGTCCATGGGTCTGTGGGTGGGGCAACAGGATTTTGGCTGGAGTGGCTGCTGGGTCCCGGGCAGTGTCCAAGGCCTATCTGGGTGGTGGTGCTAATGAGTTCCTAGAAGAGGTCGATCTCCCCTTCAAGATGGCGTGGGCTCCGTGCCTGAGTCCCACAGTTCACAGTCCGGGGAGTGCCCGCAGCGGTGGTAGTCTCTCCCTATCCAAGAGAGCCTGGTCTGCCAGCCTCTGCTGTTTTTGCTGGATTTAACTGTCCCTCACTCACTCACACACATGCCACACACATCCACAAACTCTCCTTTCATCCTCTCACTCACTCACTTCCTATCCCTCACCTTCGTCCTGCCAGCCACCATCTTTTTATCTCTCACAAGTCAGCCTTTTAATAATTATTTTAGAATTCTACTTGGAAGTTAGATTTCTTACTGGTCTACATTTGTAATCATCTTTGATCCCTCTTTTGGAAATAGTAGTGGCATTTTTTTTTGTCTCCTGTTTTTATATGAATGAATAAAGTCATACCTAAGAGAAAGTAAAACAGTAATGCAATCACACCTGAAGAATGGAGATCTAATATTGCTATTGGTACACAGAGATGAACTCTGACTATGGACAGACTTTGGAATTCAGCAAAGAAAATGGGGCAGTTTCTACTTTGTCAAATTTATTAATTAACTCATTATTTTGCCCTGCTCACTGGGTTGGGGAAGACACATACATGGATTGTAAGTTCTTTGTAACATTATCTTACCTTATCTAAGTGTGTGGTCAGTGGGCCAATATCATTGACATTACTTGGGAGCTTGCTAGAAATGCAGGCATTTGGGTCTACCCTAGAAATCCTAAATTAGAGTTTGAATTTTATTTAGATCACTAAGAGATTCATATGTATATTAGTTCATATTCATGTTAACTGGTATAGATGGTTCCTTTGTCTGTCTTCAAACTTACTACTTTCCCTCTAAATATCCCTACAGCCAATCACCTACCTGATCCATGCCTTCTCCGACCAACAAAAGTGTTTTCATTGTATAAATGTGTTTCTTATATTGTCCAAACAATCCTCAACAAGAGCAAGTCGTACTTCAGGATACAATCTTTATCCCATATTGTTTATATATTTGCCTCCTAGAGAAGCTCTTTTAATATTGATTAGATGTCAGAAGATAAAGACCTAGTTGGTTGTTTTTTTTTGTTTGTTTGTTTTTTAATTGTTTGATTAGTTTTCCATGAGGTGGTTCTTTCTTCAGAGACAAATTGTATCTCATTACCCATTTAGAAATCCAGGTTATACATGTTTAGGTTAAAACACATATGAAAAAAATACTACTCACTATGGTCAATGTTTAGGGATTATGTTAAAGGCAGATTAATACATAGTTAGTGTAAGTGCTGGAAGGATATTAATAGCAAACGCATTCTTAATAATGTTTTACACAATGGTATGTGCTCAGTAACTGTTTATGGAAAGAATTAGAAGGCTGAGAGGGATTTGGGGATGTAGTAATATAGGTAAGTCATAGCATTTCAGATGGAGACATTGTGTGGCTTATCCCTTTCAATAGTAAATACATAGACACGGGCTCTTTTCTTTAAGGTTTATTCTGCTGACCTCTTCTACCTCCACCAAGAAGAGAGCCCCTCCATCTCAGAGGTTCCATCACAGGAGACAGATATTTCCCTTAGTCATAGTGTAGAAGCCAGACACCAGTGTTTTGAAACCAAACAAATATGTAATTTGTCAGTCTGCAGATAGAATGTTTCTGCCTTCACATTCAAAATGGCTTTCATTTATTCATGTAAAAAAGAACCATTTCAGTTATAGTTGTAATATTTACTTATCTGGTTTCCTCATGATGGATAACAAACGTATCCAGAACTTCCATGCATCAAAAAGATGCCACTTTGTAAAATGGCAATACAATTCCATATTACAATAAAAACAGATACCATTCAAAATGCCTCAAATAGTTCCAAAAGCAATTATGGCATTTCGTACATAAACATTACTTACAAATTCATAACCACCCATCAAAATTATTTCACTAAGGAAGTTAAGGAAGCATCTACTATGATTTATGCATTTTGAGTCTTTATTTGTCATAGGCAACTGTGAAAAAAAGGCTCCCATTAAGCACTGTGGTCCGAAGTGAAGTCAAACAGTTTGCCATTTACCTAGGAACATGTACTCTCTTTTTAAGTGGCAGCTCAATCCTTTTACTGTAATAAAGGTATAAAATTCACATTTTCATCCCATAGAACTAGATCTGACCAGTACCATCTGCAGGGGAATGGTGCCTTAGCAGCCTTATTTCTTTGCCTAAAAGAAGAGCAGAAAGAGCTCCTTTTAAAGGCTGAAAGGATTCATTCTTCATATCCTATCCAGAGTAATGCTGAATTATTTCTTAGCTACATGTAGTGTTTCATAAATCATAAAAAGAATAAATCTTATTAAATCACGTGTAGATTATAGGAACCTAAAGGCACGGTCCATTCTCCAAAAGACAGTGCTGTCCTCACTGATACTTTATACTTTTACTTATTTAAGAGGAGAGAGCTTCTTTGAGACCTGCTTAACTAAAAAAAGCACCTTATTTTCTTCTTTTTATAAGGAGTCAAGTGTCAAATAACCATGGTAGACCTGTTCATTTACTAAAAGCCGAAATATTACAAATTTCAACATTCTATACATATATGAATAATGGTCAGTGCATACATAAAGTATAATGTGCAAATAGATACATTTTACATTAAAATTTTGAAACATTGTCATATCTATTACCTTCTTTTAGAAGCATAAAGGAATAATAAAATTTGGCATACAATAAGTATGTTGGGAAACAAAAAAATCTTTACAATTAACATAAGATAACATGCTAAAACCTATTCTTTATGAATCAAAATATTTTATACATTCAGCTCTTAATCTGATGCAGTATTATACTCACAAAAGTCTAGTTTTATGCTTTGGGAAAAATAAACTCACTTTTGCATGTCAGAGAACAAAATATTAATGCAAAAGTTATGGTTCTCTTAGCGCTGTGAACTTTGCACAGTACAAATAATACATTAAACAAGGTAGATGCTTTATAGTTGGCCTAGTGAAGAAAAACCCAATATGCATATTTTTATGTATTGAGTAGATTTATTGCCAACATGCTCATTGCCACTTGGCCTCAGTTCACTTTCACGTCCTTGAAGAACCACACATTTCACACATTTAAAAAAACATTTAGAAGATTTAAAAGCATTTGCCAGTGTCACAAAGCAACAGCTCATGGTATAAGCATCTCTAATAAGTGAGTCTAGCGATATGGAATATGAAATGTTCAATGGGGTGTTTTGTATTCTGCGAAGCTTTCTAACTTTATTGACTCACATTGAGGGTGAGGACTGGTTTCACAAATTTAAGGATGGGTGGGATTCATTTTGTTCCAACCTGGCACATATGTGGTGCCATTTCGCCTGCAAGTTGACAAGTTAATCTTTATTGAGGGTGTTTCTCCATTCTAAGAAATCATTTAAGGAATGAAAGGAAAAAATGAAGGGAGGAAAGAAGGAAAAACTATGTCACATCAGTGTTACTAAGATTAGGATTGTAGGATGATTTGGCTAGTAAGGGACAATTAGAGGATGTTACATGATGGGAATGGAACACCTAAATATTCTGATAGCATTGGTGGTAATACAAGTCTGTCATGTGATAAAATATGTACATGTACATCATGGTGAACTCCAAATGAGAGCTGTGGTTTATTAAATAGTATTGTATCAATCTCAATTTCCAAATTTTAATAATGTACTCTGGTTATTTGGGATGTAGTCATTGGGGGAAGTTGGGTATAGAATACATGGGAACTCCTCTAATACTTTTGCAACATCTTATGAGTCTAAGATTATTCTAAAATAACAAACGATCCTTTTTAAGCGTGGAAGAGAGATAGAGAATGGGTTGGGGAAATAAAAAGTTTATTGTGAGTCTAACATGGGCAGCTCTAAGTTGCCTCTCCCAGATCTTCTGCAGGTGGGAATAACGCCCCTTGCCAAAGGAGGTCAAGACTCATTGAACACTGCTCTTGTATTTGGGACTTGAAAGAAGGACTCAGAGAATGGAACCTCCCCCCCAAAAGATAGACCATGACTCCATACCATCTTTCAGTCAATGTCCTTGACCTTGATCCATTCTTATCCATGAGGCTCCTCTTAACATCTGAGCTGGTTAAGGTCAGAGGAAGAGTAACAGATTGGAGCTTTTCCCAGTGACCTGAATAGTGTAAGGAAACATAGAAAGCTATTGAGGAACTTTATAGACAGGTTTGTAAATGTTTTGAATACATTAAAAACCAAAACGATGATGCCATGGAAATAAATAACTGCCATTTTCTTGGTGGAAGTTGTGTCTATATAACATCACTAAAACTGAGTTAATCTATTCAGAGATTTTTGTGAAAACTATTTAATTGCAATAATTACCAGATTATCTAACAGTTTTTTAAACAACCCATTATTTTTTGAAGTTAAAGGGCTTTTTTTCTCATTAAAATATTTCCCATGCACAAATCAATGAAGAATAGGATGACAGACATTCTTCCTTCTACTCTTTTAGATTTGCTAATCATTGAAGTTTATCTAGGGCAGAAATAAGAGCATGGAACTGGTCCTATGGAACTACCAGGGGTGGGCAAACTTTTTGACTCGAGGGCCACAATGGGTTCTTAAACTGGACTGGAGGGCCGGAACAAAAGCATGGATGGAGTGTTTGTGTGAACTAATATAAAGTCAAAGTAAACATCATTACATAAAAGGGTACGGTCTTTATTTTTATTTTTATTTTTTTAGTTTTATTCATTTCAAACGGGCCGGATCTGGCCCGCAGGCCATAGTTTGCCCATGGCTGATAGGCTCTGGGCTCATTTTGAGGGGCCATTGACTGTCTAGTGTGTGAGTAGGACCACCTTAGAGCAAGCTCATTTTGATACTTGAAAAACACACAATGCAATATACAGATCATGTATCACAGAAATCTATACTTGAAACCTATATAATCCTATTAACCGACATCACCCCAATAAATCTCATTGTTGGACATTAAAAAAAAAGGAAACTCTCATTTCATTTTTGTTTCTCTGTTTTTTTCTTTTTTTTCTTTTTTTTTCCGTAGGCCCAGTTTCATGAGATCCATAGTGAATTCCTTTTCATGGTGAGTAAGCTTACTCAAACTTCTAGCATTGTGTTAGAAATGCTAGCCTTCATAATGCTGAATTCTAATTTATAGAAAATGGTGTTTCAGTGTGTTATATAAATATAAATGCTAATCACTTTTTAAAAACAGTGAATCCCTTTATGTAGCAAGATTTCTATAGTGAGATTCTGAAGAAATAATAGAAATGCTAATTATTTTAATTAGCACAAGGGGAGAATCTATTAAAAGTTTCTGAAAATAGTTGCTTCTTTAATTTTATGTGTTTTATGGCCTCTTTTAAGACCACATTCAAGCTATATGCCAAGATTTTATTTTTTATGTAAATGGTTTTATTCAAAATTTCCTCCCAAGTTCTTATTTTTAAATGGTTTCTATGTGAGAGACTGAATCAATATCTATTGTGTATTTTAAATCTCCATAATTGTATTAAATAGATGGAACAATTAAGTAAAGAAATTGATGAATATTATTTTGGGAAAAGGAGCTAATATTATTTGAAAATTTGTTTGGTATGTATGTCTGATAAGTGATTGTTTAGAATGCTTCCAATGAAAGTTTCATTGAGGTCAGTCTCTTTTCAAAGTGCATAGGATTGTTTTTTAAAGAAAATCTTCAGGCTGAGAGTATGTCTATGCAAGGATAAATGTTCTGGGTCTAAACAAATCCAAAATAACTTGTCAATTGTGTATTTTTAATAAAAATTATCTGTTCAATGAAAATATAATTTAAGTAGAACTGGGATGGGAGAATCCAGGAGTTGGGGTAATTAATGCTTAATAAAATGGCCTGGTATTAAATAGGCATGGAGTAAATCCCAGCCTCTCCACTTTCTAACTATGTGATTCTGAGCAGGCTTTTATTTTTCTTTAACTCTTAAAGTTTCAGTTATCTTATCTGTTGTCAAGATCAAATGGGATGATTCATGCCACCCCCAAAATTTGCACAACATCTGGTACATAGGAAGTGTTTAGCGTTCACATTACTATTACTGGTTACACTGTTATTAGGGTTAGCATTTTATATAATTATCAATATCTCCACTGAAATGACTTTAATACAATGGAGCAATACTCTGCCTACTTTTTTAAAAAAAATATATTTCTTTATTGATTTCAGAGAGGAAGGGAGAAGGAGAGAGAGATAGAAACATCAATGATGAGAGAGAATCATAGATCAGCTGCCTCCTGCACACCCCCTACTGGGGATGGAGCCCACAACCCAGGCATATGCCCTTGGCCGGAATCAAACCTGGGACCCCTCAGTCCGCAGGCTGATGCTCTATCCACTGAGCCAAGCCGGCTAGGGCTCTGCCTACTTTTTTTTAAATTTCTAATTTTCAAGCACTTTTATTGGTTTTATCAACTTCAGTACAATTCATAAAATAAAAATTACCAGGTGCCCACCAGATGCCAAGATTTCTGATACAAGCCTCATCTATAAAGGCACAGGAGACGGGAACCAACTATGGAAACCAAGAGCACATTTTGACAAGTGTGTTATTGGAAATACTGAAGGAAATAAGGAAATGTAAGAGGGATGGCTCTGTTGAGGGTGACTAGAAAGGATTCTGAAGGAAAATGACATCTAACTTGATCCTCAAAAAATAATGCTGAGGACAAGGGAGGGAGCAGGAATATAGGCAGGGCAAAAGTACGTGCAAAGGCAGGAGGTTTCATAAAACTGGCCTTGTTTAAAGCATTTATTACTGTTGTTAATTATTGATGGAGAAAACATGCAAGTTCACAAAGCAGTAGCACATGCACTGGGAGAAGTAAGCAGGAACCAGGTTATGAAAGAAATCAAATGCTATGATGAAAGGCTTAGCTTTACTCAGCAAAAAGCACAAAGCAATTGAAAAGCTACATGTGGGCCAGTGATGACTGTGGATGGCCCTACAGAGAATGAGCTGAAAGATGTGCATTGGGGCGGGGGTGGTACTATAAGTGGAGGGGGACAAATCTCTTGAGACTATGACAAAAATCCTAGAAAAAGATGAAGAAGGGAATAACACAGTGGGATGAAAGAGAATCAAGAAACAATTAGAGGAAAATATAAACAGGCCGTAAGGATTGACTTGGCAGGAGGAGTTTGAGAGGTTAAAAAATGGAATGGGCACTTTGGCTGTCAGCTATTATCAAGGCAATAGGAGGAGGGGTGAGGTACACACACAGGATCTGCGAGGCTAAGCCCGTCCATTTTTTATGCTCAGTGGGGTTTTGTATATAGACTAAAGCCCTGAGAAAAAGTCTGCACCAGAGATTAGCTCTGAGATATACCAGAACTGCACTGGGACAGAATGGAAGACAAAGGAAATAAATGGAATTGATACTGTTTTTGTCACTGAAGCCAGTAATGAAAAGTAAACTGAGGCAGCCTCTCACGAGGGTCAACAAAGGCTGGAAAATAGTTTCTAGGTGAAGAGAGTAGTGAGCAGAGTCCAATTCCACAGGAAGGGGAGGTGAGGTTTGATCAGGCGTGCAATGTCCACTGGACTGGTGGTTAGTGTGACCTTGATGAAGATAGTTTCTATCGAAGAGCAGTGAGCAGAGGTCAGATTGACACATTTAATAAGTGAATGAAGAGGACTGAGAATGTTAGTAACTCCTGGACCTAAAGTTATAATTCAGTGTCAAGAATGGCAATAACAGAACTCACTTTGGCCAAAGCAACATGTCTGATTTGGCAACTGCCGTGCTGAATCTCAGCTCACTTATCTTATTGGCCATCATAAGATCAAATTGTCGACAAGAGCATAGCTTCGCTGCATTGTCTGTTATTAAGGAGGCAGGAGAATGGAGGTGAGTGTTCTGACTTCTAATATGGATCAGCGATTTGAGTCTCTGGTTACTTAACTATCGGCTGTCAACTTGAAAATGGTTGGCCTGGAAACATTTAGCCACAGTCTCAGTTGGAATGTTCACATCTGAATGAAGTTTGTCTTTCCAACTTTCCAAACTGTTCCGCTGGCCTAGAAGGGTAAAGTGCATTATTTCCTGCTATTTCATTTTTATTAAAACTGTTTGAACTTGGAAATGAGGCCTGATGGTCCCATTTTCAGAAGGCTGAAGGTCACTGGGTGTTTCTGTGCAAAAAGAGAAAACAATGTGTAACCCCTCTGGCACCATAATCGAAAGAAATAGTGTGGTGATTACAGCCCTGCATGGAGCTGGCGGCTGCTACAAATACTGGAACTGAATTTGATAGGATCCTGTATTACCGTATAACAGAGTATCATTCCTTACAGTTCCAAGGTCAATGTCTCTTTCTCAAATAACATTTCGGACCCATAATTGTTCATCTACATGCCAGCAATTATGGGGGAATTGATCAGCCAGTAATTAATGCCATGCTATTACACTTTTTAATTTGTAGATTATGCAGCTGCATGCGTCCTCACATTTTTAATTTGTATATTATACAGCCACAAATGTTTACAATGCCCTTTTTAATCTCCTTACACCACCACTGCCATTATTCACTATAGATTAATGATACCCAGGGTGCTGGGGTTTATTTCATTTACCACTCTTACCAGGAGAGCAGTTAACATTACTGTGCTCTATTACCTAATGTGTTACTGCAGCTGCTAGCAAGCATTGGTTACCCTTTAAAATATTACCAGCCAGTTATTTTTTTTTCCTATTTTTTAGCTCTGTTGTCACCAGCAATATGACTCCATGGTATTATTATACTTTATTTCCAAATTTACTTCAAGTGGTTCCATCAGAGATATTTAAATCATTCATTCTAAATAATACCAATGACCCAAATCCATCCTTACCTGTCCTGTCTATCTTAGGGCCTATGTGACCAATACAAATTTTTCTTTATCTTCCAACTCCTCTTATTTCAGATCCCAGCAAGTCAAATTCATAAAAAGAATTCAGATACTACCTGACTCCTTTTCAATTAGCCATAAATAGGTATTCTCAATATTGACTGAGCATGCTGTCTTTAATAGTTTAAGGTGATACCACCGACTGTGTTTGGGGTTATTATGGAGCATACATCTCCTCGGGTTTTCTTCAAGGTGATCCAAAGTTTCAAGGAGAGGGCTGAATTTGTCTCCCTGACAAAACATAGTGACAACTTTAGCACTAACACTATGCTAAGCCACCAGTATCCACAACATCCACAACACAGCAGAATTCTATGAAATAGATCATATGTACAATATTCTATTAGTTACTGGGCAGGATGCTGTCTATCATCAAAACATTTCTATGTTTCTGAATAGTAGATGTTAAGAAAATATTAAAAAATAATAACAATAATCTATGTATAAGTAGTATAGGAATGAAATGATTATACGAGAGCATAGTGAACAGGAGATCCCAAGGAATGTAATAAATGGACAAAAATGTTTTATAACCAAATAGAAGAATAGTTTTTCAGAGGGAGGAGAGAGTGAACCCAGGAGGAGTGACCTGACTTGAGTTGAACTCTGCAGAAGGAGGCAATGGGGACAGTTTAGAATGGAGAGAAACACTTTCCCTGAAGAGAATGCAAAATAAAGACACTTCTTGTGTTAAATGTTTATTATATCATCAAACACTATAGAGATAAATATAGCTCTCAGGTTCTTGGTGAGGAATAGTAAGACTCGAAGCGGACATTCTGCCACCATGTAAAAATGGGCCTAGAATACCCATACAAGGTCTTTCCACTTTATACTGTGCAGAGAGTTTCTGTGGGACATTTTTAATTGGCTTTTGTTTGTTTGGGGTTATTATTGTTATTTTTGTTGTTGTTGTTATTGGAGTGGCATTATTAAAGCAATATTTTGAGGCAAATAAAAGGGTACAAGTTGATGAGTAAACTTAGGTGTGAGATGATAAAGGTATAAACACTGATAACATTTACCCAGCAGTTCCTAGATACCTCTTGTCTCCTTCTTGACACTGCAGGCAGATCCCTCACCTCCTCTCTTCTCTGTGCCAACTATACACATACTCAACTACTACCCAACTCTACCCATACTCAGCTACTACCCAACTCTACCCATACTCAGCTACTACCCACTTTTAAAGATTTGGAACTTGAATCCTGCATCACTTTTTTATCACAAAGATATTTATTATTTTTTATTTTAATGTGATATTACACATGTGTATGTCTTGTTTCCTAAAATGAAGTATTATAATTATAATAATGGTGATGGGTCAAGCCCAGAATTAAGTATTTTATAAGTATTATTTTATTTTTACAATTGTCTCAGAATAGGTGCTTTAAAAAATATATATATATTTTATTGATTCTTTACAGAGAGGAAGGGAGATGGATAGAGAGTTAGAAACATCGATGAGAGAGAAACATCAATCAGCTGCCTCCTGGGTATGTGCCCGCAACCAAGGTACATGCCCTTGACCAGAATTGAACCCAGAACCCCTGAGTCCGCAGGCCGACGCTCTATCCACTGAGCCAAACTGGTTAGGGCCAGAATAGGTGCTTTTATTTTATTATTTTTACTAAGAAAATCAGCTGAGTTTTAGTAATTATCACACAGTAACATAAAGGATGGAATCATAATTTAAACACTAGTCTACCAGTTATATTAATTTCTTTGCTCATGTACTTGTTCATTCATTCATTCATTCACCGATATTCATTGTGAGTATCAATATTTATACCAGAGTTGATCTTAGTCAACAATAATAGCATACTGCCACCTGCATGTTAAGCAAGTCCTACTCACATAATTTAATCAGAAAGCACTTCATTGTTGTTAATCCTCACCCAAGGATATTTTTTCCATTGATTTTTTTTAGGGAGAGAGAGACAGAGAAACATCAATGTGAGACACATTAATCGGTTGCATCCCACAAGCGTGAGCCCTGACCAGGGCCGGGGGATCAAACCTGTAACCCAGGTACATGAGCTTGACTGAAAATTGAACCTGAGACCCTCAGGCTAAAGCTCAGACCACTGAGTCACAACAGCCAGGGCAGACAGTATTTTTATATTCTGTCTCACTGAGTCCTTTTAAATTTGTTCTCATATACTGATGAAATATATGTAAATTTCCATGATTTGGGGGTAATTTTAAGTAATAAAAGGTTCTTATACATAAACATTTTCCAACTTTGAGGAGTAACAAATATAATTATATATGTTTAAAATATACAACATGATGATTTTATATACATATACATATGGAATTATTAACAAGATCAAGATAACACATTCATCACCTCACATATGTAATTAACTCTTTGTGTGTGTGTGTGTGTGTGTGTGTGTGTGTGTGTGTGTGTGTGGTGTGAATGCTTAAGGTCTACTCTCGGCAAATTTCAAGTATATAATACTGTTTTTTTTATTTTTCTTTCTTTTTTAAATTTTATTTTATTGTTTAAAGTATTACAGATAGTAGTACATATGTCTCCTTTTTTTCCCCCCATTGAACTTCCCCTGGCCTCCCCTAACCCCTGGCACATGCCTTTACCCCACGCCCCCAGTATAATATTGTTTTTTAACCATAGTCACCATGCTATACATTAGAGCCTCAGAACATATATTTCTTATAACTGAAAGTGTACCTTTTGACCCATAACTTCTCATTTCTCCCTCCCACAGCTCCTGGCAACCAGCATTCTATTCTCTGCTTCTATGAAATAGGCTTTAATTTTTTCTTAATATTCCATTTATAAGTGATATCATAAAGTATTTGTTTTTCTCTCTCTGGCTCATTTTAATTTATAATAATGCCCTTCAGATTCATCTATGCTGTTTCAAATGGCAGGATTTTCTTATTTTTTATGGCTGAATAATATTCCATTATATATTTCTACAATATCTATATATCTATATCTATATCTATATCTATCTATATCTATATATCTATATGTTTGACCAAGTGGGATTTGTTCCTGAAATGCCAGGATGTCTCAACACACATAAATCAATAAATGTGATATGCCATATTAATAGAATGAAGGATAAAAATAATATGATTATTTCAGTAGATGCTGAAATAGCATTTGACAAGACTCAACATCCTTTCATGGTAAAAACTCTCAAATTAGGTATAATAGGTTTATACCTTAACATAGTAAAGGTGATATATGAAAAACCCATAGCTAACATTATATTTAATAGTGGAAAGCTGAAAGCTTTTCCTTTAAGATAAAGAATACCAGAATACTCTTTTTTTACCACTTCTTTTCAACATAGTACTGAAATTCCTAGCTTGAGTAATTAGACTAAATAAATAAATAAATAAATAAATAAATAAATGGTATCCAGATTGGAAAGAAACTATTGAAATATTCTGTTTGCAAGCAATATGATCTTATACATAGAAAAACCTTTATAGATAATTAAGTCAGAATCAAAACTTTACATTTTATTCAATTTTATGGTTACTCCTCTTTACTAACCCAGAAGGCTATGAGCAAGTCCTCTACAATGAGAGAAGAGTGACATAGTTGGCATCTGCATGGCCCTGGTTTGCAAATAGCTCATGCATTTTTCAGTTTGCTAACTTTGACTAATGCTAATCCCTTCCAGGGTCAGAGCTAGGAAGAGAGGAGTAGAAAGGTGTGTGAAGTCCTTTCATGACTAATAATTGAAATAGATCCATTCTCTCTGGACTGAGTGAGTTGGTGAAACTGACTTGCTCAAGTGAGGTTTTAGAAAACCTGTCAGCAGTCCCTTTATGTTGTTGATTCACTCTCCTACAGCTGGCGTTAACCTTGCAGCCATCCATGAGGCCCTTCTACCCCTTTCTGGGAAATCTCTTTTTGCTCTTTCTGGTAGAACTTTGGGTGTGTTTTAAAGGGCCAACATGTGGTCTAAGGGAAGTGCTTATCATGCCTCTTTTTCATCTTCAAAGTCCAGGAGCATAGATCACCCAATGCAGCCAGCCACTTTTCCTTCCTTTTACTTCACTATCAGAAGAGGTAACTTGCCCATCACTCATACCTGCAATTCTCCCAGACACAATCCAGTGTTCCACACACTGTAACTCTTGAAGATGATTCTGTGGTGCCCTCTCCTGTAATTTGAAATTAAGAGGAAAATATGCTTATCCTTACTAATGATGGAGATGAGACCTAGAGCAGATCAGGCACCATACACTCAAACTTTCTATTCCACAGTCCTTTTCTAGGCTTCTCAAATTTATTTTATACACTTGAATGATTCCACAAAGCATCAATCCTTCTGTGAGTCCTGTAGATAGCCATGCACCCCAAATTAGAATATAGCATTTTTTGGGGGTCCCAGAATATCAGTTACAAACTTTTTTCATAATCTTATCTAATAAAGAGGGAATATGCTAATTGACCCTCACACCATCGCAAGGAAGGAAGCACTCACAACCAATAAGGAGGAAATATGTTAATTGACTGCCCTCAAAGATGGCGGCACCCACAGCCACAAGATGGTGGTGCCCAGTCCCCTCAGCCCCGCCGGGATGGCAGGCATGTGCCTGCCTCTGGGAGTGCCCCAGTGCCCTCAGCCTCCCAGTCAGCCAGGGCCAGCCCTGGGCATAGGCAAGCCTTGGATGGCAGCTGCCCAGCCTCCCAGGGCCACCTGAAGCTCAGGTAACCAGGGCCAGCTGAGACTTGCAATGCTGGCAGTGGCAGCAGCAGAGGTGTGATGGGGGTGTCACCTTCCACTGATTGCCAGGTCACCTTTCATTCCTGGGGGCTCCTGGACTGTGAGAGAGGCAGGCCGGGCTGAGGGACCCCCCTCCAGTGCATGAATTTTCATGCACTGGGCCTCTAGTATGTACATAAGCAAAGAAGTAATTTCAAATAGTGATAATTACTATTAAGAATGTGAGAAGCTATGTGGAAGAAAGGGATGAAGAGGTCAGCATTAGATGATGTGGTCAGGGAAACATCATTGAAGGGACAGTATTTAGAGGAACCTAATTAACTAGGAGAAAGCTATGCAAAGATTAGGGATCAGTACATTCAGGCAGATAGCATTAAAGGATGTGGGACAGTGACCCTAACTTCATAATCACCTGGGGGGCTTGTTAGTATACTGAAAACTGGGCCCCATCTCAGAGATCCTGACTTAGAGTGATTCTGCTCCCACGTGACACTGTTCATGAGGAGTGGCAGTACTATAGGATATGAGGTCAGAGGAACCAGGAAGGTACCAGAAAAAGGATTTTGGATTTTATTTTATATCATTGGGAAATTTGAGTCAGTAGAAGGCCAAGATCTAATTTGAAATTTCTAAAGACAAATATACTATAGGAAGGTAGGGCATTCAGGAGGCTATTTCTTTGGAATGATGTGGTTTCACTCAGTATGCAGTGGTGGAGTTATAGAGTAGTAGCAAGAATGGAAATATATTCTGGAGTATATGATGACAATAATTGATTATGGATTTGTGTGAATAGAACATGGGAAGGAGGAATCATCTCAAAAACCTAGATGACATACTATTTCATTAAGGATGATCCATACATTTCACACTTCTTTTACTCCCCTTTAGTGCCTGGTGGATGGTTTAGAGTATAGTGTACAAGACACTCAGTATATAAGAGGATTTAATCACATGAGACTCAAGTCATTTCTACATTAACAGTTCATTATACATAGTGTTTGCAGTATTTCCAAATATTAATGAATAAAACTAAATAAGAATTAATTCAGAAAACTTGGTGAAGTAAATCCAAAATTACTGAAGTAAATCAAGGAATCTGAGAACAGATTAATCATTAATGCTGGCAATTTGGGGAAAATAAATACAACAGAGTTTGGAAAAGGATTAATTTCAGAAGATGTTAGAGTTTTTTTTTTATCTACTTCCAAGGAGACCATGCTGATAACAATTTATTTCCATTGGAGGGGGGGAAAGTGCTTAAAGCATTTTGCCCAGAGCAAATAGCTCAGTGTGCTCACTCACCCTTTCCATTCTTTCCTTTTCCAACCATATTTGTTCTCATACTTCAGGTTAGGGTGGACATTAGGATGAGTGTCAGAATTTAGTAATGAATAAAAGTAAATCATAGATTGTGCATGCAAATATGCCAGTTTTTACTTATAATGAGAAGTATGACAGCAGATACAGGAATCTTAAGAAAGGAATTATATAGGTAGAGTATACAAAATTTTTAGGGTCATGTGGCAGCTTCATACATCTTTTCTCCATCTTGTTCATTTCATACTTGCCAGCCCCATGAGCTCTGGTGGAGTGTGGTACAGCCGGCCTTATGGTGCTCAGCAATTCAGAGTTCTCAGTAAAATATTCTAGTATTGGTCTAGTTAAGAAACAAGACAATATTAGCATTAACCACTAAGAAAAGTCCTGGAACCCATTTTTAGAATTTTGCTTACAAAATGCTAGGTAATTATCTAAAACAGTTTGAAGAAATAACACAATTCTTTAAGAACATCTCTAAATTGGTAACAAAATTCTATCTCATTTCCAATATGTCCTCTCTTAAGGACTTAAACTTCTAAGTCAAGGTATAAGATTTATGTAGGTAATCTTATTTATTTTAAGCATACTATAACTGAAATTTCAGGTTTTTAGCACCAAAACACTCAGCATTATGATTGTGAGGAAAGATACAGAAGTTGCCCCAATCATTAAGATTATCTTCTCTAAAACTGTATCCCAGTAAAAACTAGAAAAAATGGTTTATATGTATTTTCTATTGACCTATAATTTTCCTTTCAGAGGAACAATCAATGCATATTCTCTAATTAAGTCTTCATCCAAGAACTATTGAGAATAAAAATCAGAGGTTGTAAAATTAAAGCACTAAGTAATCAACCTAACTCTGCTACCTTTGAATTATAAAGCACTTTCAATTTGTTTTTAAAATAATCACTACAGGTGTCTTAGGTGTCTCAGAAATCACCAGAAGTCCCAAATCAACATGGCAAATAAAGACAGGAAATCGGAGTTCATATAAACTGTTGAGTGTTAAAAGAGCCAATGTCACCCCAATAAAAGAGAGAGAGAAAAAAGTATGTGTGTGTTGAAAGAGAAGTGATACTTCACGTGGATGGAAGAACACAAATAATTGATTTTGAACATTAGAGCTTGAAAAGATATGAAGCACAGCACACTCAGGGCCAGACCCTGCATCCCAGGGACTGGACTAACAGTGGTTGCATGCACAGCTAGAGAGCCCTGATTGCCTACCGCTCACTTGTCTTCTGGGTAAAACAGACTAGGCTTGGATATCAGTCTACAGTGTTCTTGGTGTCTCTGGTGCCTGTCCTTGAGCTGGAAAAAGAATATGTTAGAGTGATTCCTTCTCACATTAGATATAAACAAAAAGGTAGTTTTATGTCAGTGAGCCTCAACAAGTGGCTTCGGATGCTAGAAGAAGCATTTTGTAGGGTTTCTTCAGGACACGCCAAGGGAGTAAACACGGCTGAATGTTCTTAGGAATCCAGCTTCCAGAGAGAAGACCCCCCTTTTTTTTAGTGACCCAGATGAAACATATCTCAGGTTCAGAAATCTTCCCCTTTAAGAATGGCCTTTCAAATGGGCCAAGGGACTGATGAGTAATTAAATCTTTATGCATTCATGTAATTGTTTTAAAATAGGGAAATGAGTTTGCTTTATCCTATGTAAAGGTTATAAGATTTATGATTGTCTTTCATTCTTAGATGATTTGTTTCTAGGTTTTCAGTATTAAGATACCATTTATTTTATGAAAAGGCACTACAGTGCCTGTAAATGAAGAAGTACCTTTGAATTATAAAGCACTTTCAATTTGTTTTTAAAATAATTCCACACTTATTCACACAAATAGTGTGATATAGATAAAGAGATGAAGAAGTGAAGAATGTTTTTCTCTTTCTTCTAAATAAAGGAGGATGTTTTGGAGAATGTGTGTATGTTTGTGTGTTTTTAAGCTAGATCCTAAAAAATAGGATGATGATAACTAGAAGTAGAATATTCCCAGCAGCATTGTCCTAGTGAGTGAAGGTGGAAAAGGACGTTGCGTGTTTAGAAGAAATGAGTATTCCAGCTTGTTTCTGACAGAGTGTTTGTGGAAGAAAGAAATGAGAAACAAAACGTAAGAATTAGATAATGCCAAAGCATGGATGGCCTTGAATGTCCGGACACGGATTCTGAACTTAATTTTGTTAAGAGTAGAAAATATTGATGACAGTTCAGGGACGCCAACCTATAAAAGTGAAGAAGTAGGAAACTTCATTCTTCTTCCTTTTCTTTCTTTGCATAAAGGTGTCTAATGTCATGCAAATAAGATGACATTATGGCTCAGCCAATTGATCTCTGAACCTTTCTTAGGAAGGAAATCTGTTTTTTTAAATTTATGGCATGAACTTAGTTGATTTCTAGAGGTTTCCCAACAACAAAGAAAGTACTAAATAGGTTAAGCCAAAAAAGGTTCTTAAGGACCACTGTAATGCCAATAAAAAGTCATCAGGTAAAGTCTCAGTTCATTTCAGAGATAACCCACTCTGGCATTAAAGCATATAAACTGTACCCCCCAAACTGCATTCAGCTCAGGATGTCCCCTTATTAACACCATCCTCATCTACTTTCATCTTCTTCATGTCCCTTACATCGGTTAGATTCATCCAAGATTTATGACTCCTATCATAGATGGCTCCTTGTAGTGACAGTAAAATTAATTTAGCCCTTAGTGACACCAAATATTGGGGAACATCATACAATCCAGTTTGGGATTCACAACAGGTTACTGTTTTGTCACTGGAATCAGTTTATGGAGAAATCTTTTTACCCGTGTTTCAGCTTCTAAGGTTTGAACATGTGAAATCTTCAATTATGATTCATACCAGGAGTGGGATTTTTGGAATGTCCCCAAGCCCCTTAAATTGGTTTTCTTTTCACCCTCTCCCATCACCTCCTTTCCTATTGAGATTAAGGAATGTATAAAATACAACCTGTAACTGCCAGGAGGGATTACTACTATATATTATCACTCACAGCTCATTAACCTCCGAGCCCTGCTAACTAAGAAAATCCTCTCTAATGAGGTTTCCCTTGACTGCACTAAAGTACAAAAGGTCTAAAAGTTTTCCCTATTACCAATGTTCCTCAAATTATTGCACTGTAATTAAAATGTAACTTTGAGGCCAAAGAAGAAAAAAAAAAATTAAATTTGGTTTAAACTCTAAAAAAGACTTTGTTAAGAACTTCTGCTTTGTCCTTTGGTAGCAACTAAACCATAGCAAACCATTCAGGTTGGGGGAGATGATTTTTCTCAGGACACCTGAATTGTACCTACATCACTCAAGGGAGTTAGGCTTGGATCCATACAATTGAGACAGAAATACTTTTGTAATATAGAAATATAAATGTATTTCTCACTTCAGTGATCTAAAAGACCCCTCATTTTCATGAAACAGTAATACAAGCAGCATAAATCTACTTTCCTTGGCTGAGAGAGACCTAGACACTGAAATTAGGATTAGCAAATTGATGGGTCCTGTTATATTTCTTATTCAGAGCCCTAGAGTCCAGGTTATTTGTATAGCTGTATCACAAGAATCTTAAGGAGTAGAGATGTAGGTAAAACAAACAGAAGGAGCTGAGTTCCCAGGAGAAATTTATAATCTGGTGAAGTAGCTAAAATTATGTATCCTTACCTCTGAGCTTTGAGTTTTTAAATGCCCAAAATGCAAATAATAATTACCTCTTGTAGCTTCCTTGAAAGCCTGATTTCTCTGTGTAGCATATCCTCAGAGGAACAGAGTAGAGAGTTAGGGACTCCCAGTCTTGGAAATGAAGGCTGAGGGAGGAATACAACTATTGCTTCTAAAATGATGAAGGGACTGGCTTGAGGGCATGCAACCTTGACCTCTGAATCCTGGAAGACTAATTAACAACCCGGGCTTTCTCGAAACTCAAACAATTGAAATTTAAGACATTAAAGATAAGTCTTCACAAAGGAAGAGTAAGCACCTGGCACTCATTAAGCAAAAAAAAACAAAAAAACAAAACAAAAAACAACACATTGCAATATGAAAAGAAACAAAACTTCCAAATGTAGATCACACTTTCGTACTAAGGATCTAAAGGGCACTAAAATATTTAGGACATGCCCCTGATCTTAGCATTTAGGTCAAGAAGAAAAACCTATGGATCATCCTGTAGTTCAGTAATAAAATTCTGAGTTATAAATAACACTTGGTACATTCATGGTAGCATTATTCATGTCTTCCTTGAAACTGCAGAAATGGTCTGATGAGAGATAATGCTAAAGCAATACTATAGGAATGCCTTTGCTGTATGCCCATAGAGAGATGAGGTGAAAAATAAAATAGGTGGTAGATATGCTAAATAGTAACAATTGTCCTCTCACAGGTTCATTAATATAAAATTTATTTTCAAAGTACAAGTAGGCAATAAAATGAAAACATACAATTCCCTACTGTCAAAGAGCTTATCATTCACAGCATTTTGTAAAAACTAAATGGACAGTGAACCCCAAAACATTCATTCTAGTTTTAGTTTTAGCACTAATTTATATTAATATGAGAAACTGATTTATCTGCACTTGGCTAAAATGTCTTCGTGCTATATTGGAAGTAATAATAACATCTTCCTTTATCACCAGATAATTTTAAAAACTAAATATAGCAAATACCATGTAGTCCTTTGAAAATAAAATGTAATCTACAAACCTATAAAATGCAAAGTATATTTGTTAGTAACATCATCATAATCCAGAAAGTTTTCCTTTGCAGGCATTTCATTAAAAGGCAAAACAAAACAAGCCACAGCTATAGCGAGCGCAAAGACTTTTTGTGTCATTTCTGTACTCTAGCTACAGTGAATAGAATAACTTAGTCTTAATGTATTCAGAGCTGCCATTTTGGCATTAAAGCCTGAAGCATGGTGTGAATACTGGAGATTTAATAGGGTTGGGCTTCCCCATCAGGAGTGGAAAGTGTGTCTTCACCAAGCCCAGGACTGTTTTAGGTACCTTGAGTGATTGTTTAACAGTAATAATGTTCTCTGTCCTCTAGCTATTTCCTGCAGAAACAATCCATCACCAAAAATCAATTAGAATTCCACATAAGAAAGGGTGCAATTGAGTAGTAGGTTTTGTAAGACAAATTTTAAGGGATTAGAAAAGAAAGAGATTATGAGCTTTAATTATTTGTGGTAGAGTGTGGCAGATAAAGCTAGCTAGCTGACCTCCAAATATTTATATGTCTCACCCCTGTTTTTCCTTTCACAATGAGTGTGACAGGAGGCTGACACCCAGCTGCAGATATCCCCAGACTGTAACATCCAGGGGGAGACTCTGTGACTAAGAGTGGGATGGAGTCATGCCTTCTTTCCAATCCCTCACACCAACTGACAGGCATTTAGCCCAGGACTCATAAGTCAATAGAGGAAGGTGGAGCCAGCAGGTGTAAGAATCCTGGGGCTCTAGAACACAGCTCAGAGGAAAGCCACCTGCATACCAGGAACACTTGCATCAGTCTTTTACCTAAATAAGGAGAAATCATATTTTATTGTGTTCAACTAGCCTATTTAGGGAGTTGTTTGTATAGCATGTAGGTTCCCCTAACTAATGCATTGGTAGTTCAATACAAAATAAATTAGAAATCATTGTTTATTAGATAGAATTTTCTTTTAAAAAAATATATTTTATTGATTTTTTACAGAGAGGAAGGGAGAGGGATAGAGAGTTATAAACATCGATGAGAGAGAAACATCTATCAGCTGCCTCCTGCACACCTCCCACTGGGGATGTACCCACAACCAAGGTACATGCCCTTGACCGGAATCGAACCTGGGACCCTTAAGTCCACAGGCCAATGCTCTATCAACTGAGCCAAACCGGTTAGGGCAGAATTTGCTTTTTCAAAATATGTTTTCATTAATTTCAGAGAGAGGAAGGGAGAGAGAGAGAGGGACAGAAACATCACTGATGATAGAGAATCATTGATCCACTCTCTCCTGCACAGCCCCCACTGGGGATCGAGCCCACAACCCAGGCATGTGCCCTGACTAGAAATCGAACCATGACCTCCTTGTTCATAGGTCGATGCTCAACCACTGAGCAACATTGGCCGGGCATTATATAGAATTTTCAAAATAAATTATTCAAAATACTTAAATTTCACAGAACAATTAACAAAAATTGATTGAGGGAACTATGTCTTCTATAAAATGAAGGTATAGCTGCAGGGGTTATCATTATTCAGAGAGTAAGGAACTTGAGTTCCAATCCAGAATTGAATTATTTTGATAATCTTCAGAGTAGAGTGTAAAGTAGAAAATTCTAAGCATGATGCTCCCCTTCCAACTAAAAATCCCCTTCCCAATTTGATGCCAGTGTCTTTCTGAAATGCTCTCTGAGTCCTGGGGCAAGGTGTAGGATGGTTGCTGAATGAGCACATCTAGGGCACAATCCAATATAGAAAATACAGGTATATAGGTCCTGCCCTCAAAGAATGCAAAAAAGACACACAAAAATGAAACACAAAACTGGAATGAAACATTATATATTTGTGGTGTGTGCGTAATGGTTGTTTTATTTTTTAAGTATATTTTTATTGATTTCAGAAAGGCAGGGAGAGAAAGAGAGAGATAGAAACATCAATGATGAGGAAGAATCATTGATCAGCTGCCTCCTGCACACCACACACTGGGGATAGAGCCCATAAGCTGGGCATGTGCCTTGACCAGGAATTGAACCATGACCTCCTGGTTCATAGGTCAATGCTCAACCACTGAGCCATGTTGTCTGGACAATGATTGTTGTTTTAGAAACAGTATGGCCAAGTCAAAGAGTGCTGCTTTACCATTCCGTGAGAAATAATGCTGAAAGGAAATAATAATGGTGGGTGTGAGCCTTTTATTGAAGGACCAAGGGAAAAACATTCCATGTCTGTCCCTATCTCCTACAACCAGCTCCCTACTGATTCTGACCTGTCTTTATTTAGCACTTACAGAGCCCTTGAGAATTGCAGAGAGCTTTATTATTTCTTTATCATAATTAGCCACAGAAATAATATCTGGATTAATAAAGTATTGATTAAAAATATTTCATACATATACATATATGCTACATATTTCTTTCAGTTTTAAAACTTTTGTTGACATTGCTTGTCCATACCTAAATTGAGATCATGCTCTTTGATTGATGAAGTGTTTTGAGAGCATGCACTCCCAAGCACACGTACACATTATTAACTGAGCATATTTAGTCTTCAGAAGCTACTCTAATTTGGCATGTGGAATCTCTTACCAGTTGGAACAAATTGATGTTATTTTTCCCTGTGATAAATATTTGCTCAGTGGCACAAAAAAAAGTGTAAAAGCAAATTCTGGGAAAGCTACAAAGATTTCCTCTGTAATTTTATACAGTCTCCCAATTAAGGGGCAGATATTTCAGCCTTACCTGCCACAATACTGGTTTAGTCTCAGGAGAAGAAATCATTTGTGGGTGTCTCAAATTCACCCAGCTGGGCATGCCACACATGGTTTGATTCTTTTAGCTCCCTGGAAAGTGGAAGACTGGATGCATTCATCTCAGGGGAATGAAGTATTCTCAAATAAAATGATATATACTTTCAGCTACACACACACACACACACACACACACACACACACACACACACACAGGCATACACATGAACATAATTATAGTCAGTTTCTTTTTGTACATTTTTTTTCATTAAAGATAAGGAGAAACCATAAATATCTGTGAAGGGGGCAACTGTTCATATGATGCGAAGACCTTAAAATATAATTTCACCACTTGCAAGGTAATGGACACATGGTCCATTCTTTTCCATACACCTTAACTCTTTATTAGTGTTGATATTTTCTAAATATAGCAATGATATAGCATCTCCCCTCCTTATAAATCTACCTGACAACATTCTTGTAATTTTGAAATGAGATATAACATGTATAAACCCTTTGTAGTTTTACTCTTAGAATCAAGATACATGACTGACTATTCTTGCCAGGGTAGAGACGGATTGCAACAAATCAAGATCTTAAAGTCTTGGTAACTGATTTTATAGAAATGAAATTATAAATATCTATGAAAAAAGTAAAATTATTTAATGAATAACATAATTGGCTTTACAGAATGCACATGTATCATTTCTGTTGCTGTGGGTCGAGAGTTCATGAAGAGATGAGCTGAATCCTCTGCTGTGAGGTCCCTCACAAGACCATGATCAAGGGCTAGAGTTTCATTTGCAGATCACCTTCAGGATCTGCTCCTGGGCTGACTGAACTGATTGGGGAGATTCAATTCTTCGTAGACTATTTGACTCGGGGGTGTCAGTTCATTGCTGGCTATGGGCTAAGAGGCTGCCCACAGTGCCTTGCTATAATGGCTTCTACAGCAAGACAGCTTATTTTATCAAAGCTAGCCAGAGAACAATCTACCAGCAAGATGGAAACCACAGTCTTATATAAGTGAATCACAGAGAAGACATCACATCATTTTACCATAGTTTATTCAGTAGAAGCAAGTCACTGTGTCTAGCCCACACCCAAGAATTGCACAGGACATGAATCCATAGAGTCACGATCATTTGAAGCCATGTCAGATGCACCAGCTAAACATTTTATAATGATATAATCACAATCATAACTATATTTTTTTCTTTTTAAAATATAGTTATTGCTTAAATTAAGCAAATATAATGTGATAATTTACTTTCTGACAAATGTAAATGTGAAATTTTAGATTTCCCCCTTTATGTTCCAATTCTGATCTCATGTATTCCATACATAAAATTAAAGCAGCAAATTTTTCCAATGCATTCACTGGCAGAAAGTCACAGAGCTAGATGTTATAGGAAAGTTTGCATGTAGAAAGCAGTGTCCCCATCCTCAGTCAAGTTATAATCGAGAAGAGAATTGAGTTTTTATATATTTTTAAATAATACCATAAAATGATTATAAATCCTAAGAGTCTACAAGGATTGAACAATAAAGTAACAGAAATATCAAATACTGTAATTTCAGGAGTAGAATAGTTTATGAAACTCCTTGGAAAGGGAGGATTATATAGCTTGATCATCAAGACTAAAACAAGAAGAGGGTAGGGATATTCCAGATGGAATATGAGGTATAAGTAAAAGCAGCCAAGCTAAAAATATTTATAGTGCCCTGTCTCCATATAATAATAATAATAATAATAATAATAATAATATATTGTAATGGTTTGATTTATTTTACAATAGTAGGGCTGATTTACTATTCTTGAATTTGTATGAGACTGGAATTACAAAATCTGAGCATTCTTTTCATAAGAGGTTAATATACCAACTTATTGCACAACTTTTTCTGTACTGACAAATATCACCTTGATATTATCTGGGTCCCTGGCAGTGCTACTTTCCAAGAAGTATTGGCATACTGCCCCTTCAGAATTGTTTGATATGATGTCAGTTGAAAAATTCCAAAGTGACTTTGATAGTTATTTGCTATCTGGGCATCCTGTGGACATCTTTGACAATGGGAAAATTCTCTCAGGAAGCCAGGGTTATAACCTCAGTCCTGTTGAAAATAACTTAAGAGAATTCTAAAGATCAAGGATTGATGTATCAGGAACAATTTGAGGGGGCAACATTCATGGAAATAGAAATAGTCACTTTGGGACAAAGAGAAAGCATCCTGTTTATGCCATTGGATAAAAGTCTGCTACCTACACAGAGGAGCTTTATAGCTTGGTAAAACAAGGCCTTAGAATCAGCAGATATTCAACGGCATTTTTTTTTAAAAAAGTAAATATTATTGTTTTCCACCAACATTAATGTTTCTCAGAAATTTATTGCAAAACTACTGACAGTGTCTCCTGTCCCTGAATTTATAAGCTTCATTGATTCCTTTCTTTTGGTCAGTGTATACAGATTCAAATGGAAACTTTATGGTAGTAAGCTCTATATTTCAAAGCATTCTTCTGATATTTTTCAGCTGATTGGCAACTATATCTATTCCAAAGCCCCTGGCAGCAGAAGCTGTCCACAAAGTGCAGGGATTAGCTAGGGTCTGAGAGTGCCCTCCACCCATGTCCTCTGAAGAACTTATCCAGGCCTTCCATTGTCCAAACTGACAATGCAAATGAGTTTAAGACAATTTTTAATTCTGAAAAACATCACCTGAACATGAATTACAAGCGTCAGTAAACTTTTCAGTAAAGGGCCAGATAGTAAGTGGGCAAATAGGGTTTCGTAGATAATATGGCTCAATCCCAATCACACATAACTCTGCTGCAGACCAGAGGCAAATAGATGAGCATGGGCTTGTTTCAAAAAAACGTTTATTTATGAGAGCACTGAAATTTGAATTTCATATAATTCCCAGGTGTTGCGAAACATTATTCTTCTTTTGATTTTTCTCAACCACCTAAAAATGTAAAAAACATTCTTGGTGTGCAGGTTTGGTTTGTGGGCCACAGTTTACCAGCCCTTCATTCTATTGCAGTGTATTACACTTTTCTTGCTGTAGCTTCTATGACAGCTATAAAAATAAGAGTCAATTTGGGCCCATTATATAATAAAAGAGAAGAAATATGCCTATGCACATAAGTAACTTTTCAAGTAGAAATAAAGAGAAGATTTAGAATCCTGAAAATAATGAGGGTCTGAGGTAGTTACCTTAACCAGTCTCCCATCTCCAGACAAATACAATTATCCAGGGATTACACTGACTTCTTCCAAAGACCATTCATTGTCTTAGTAGTTCCCCAGAGAGAGAAGGGAGTAATTCTTAGGTTCCATAAAAAGGAAAATCTTTGTGGCATAATGTAAAGAGGACTGCTCTTGGCCTTGGACTCACTTCAAAAAATAAGATACACCCTTTAACTTCAAGCAGGGTTCTTGTTTAGAATCCAAAAAAAAATAGCATTCTTTTTAGTTGGGCATTTTGTAAAATGAGCACATAGTTTCCTTCTTATAAAATCCACTAGTGGCCCAGTGCACAAAAATTTGTGCACTCGGGGTGGAGGGGTCCCTCAGCCTGGCCTGTGCCCTCTCGCAGTCTGGGACCCCTCAGGGGATGTCCAGCTGCTGGCCAGCACAAACAGGGAAATAGCATCAAGTCCCCCTGCACCAGAAGACCCAGAGTCAAGTCCCCACACACTTGCGTGTGCCCCCTGGATGCAGCATTCAGCCTCATGAAGGGGATGACAGGCCTGGACACTGTGGCCGTGGCTGTGACAGAAGCAGCAGAGCAGCGAGGCTGCATCAGCCCGCCGGTGTGGGCGGGTCGTGTCTTGCTGCTCATCCCCGCGGCCCCCAGCCGGGTCCACAGGCCCGGACACTGCAGAGGCGGTGGCGGCAGCAGAGCAGTGAGGCTGGATCTGCCTGTCAGAGTGGTGACAGGCCTGGACACTTCAGTGGCGGGGCTGAGGGGACTGGGCACCACCATCTTTGTGATGGAGTGATGATTAATTTGCATATTACTCTTTTATTAGATAGGATATTTTATGAGCAATTATTCATCAAGGTGAAATTCTTTGGAATTCCTATACATTTTGTCACTTATAATCTATACTCTTTATTAGCAAACTGCCTGATAGTGCCACACTGTAATGAGGATAACACAAATAATCATGCCTAACACAAGTTTGGCCACTTAACAAATGCTCAATAAATGCCTCTTAATTTCTATCCAGACAAAAACATATCTGAAGTATTCAACAATGTGCGTTTGCATACCCTAATGAATTTCTAATAATAATTACCATGGTGAAAATATTACTTATTTTAAAACTTAACCATTTTAAGTGGTGTGTGTGTGTGTGTATGTATATATGTGTGATAATATCAGAGAAAAGAGATAACATAAAATAATCTGGTGAAACAATGATTTTTCCTTTCTATTGCCATTATTGTACAATGAAAACAATCCTTAAAAGGGAATTTGAAATTGAGTTTTTTAAAAGACAGGTTAGTCATTTTTTCTCTCTCTGTGTGTAGTCCCAATATCACACCCTGGATGAAATAATTAGGAACAGCTTATTCTAGTCCTTGACATCATTATACTGGATTATAATGGAGTAAACTATAGATGACTTGAAACAATGTGACAAAAGGGGACTTGCCATATCCCCTTTTTTTGAGTTGGGGTTGATTTTGGAGTCTTTCTGATAGTGTTTCAGCATTTCTGTGTCTGCTCTTTGCTTTTATTTTACAAATAGAACAGAGTTCAGAGGTCATAGTTTTATTTTCTTCTGAAGCATTTTTTCCAGTCTAAATATATTTCTGGATTATAGTGAGTCAAGAATTGTACACAATTTCTAGATTTGATAAACGAAGGTTCAAGACATGAAAGAAGCCAGTAACGTTTGAAAATAAAGTTTTAGTCAAGCAAACTATATTTTTTCTTAACTAGGAAAAATATAATTTTCTGCTCTGCATTTTTGGCTATATAGTTATCAAGCTCAAGTATGAGAGAGAAGCTGAGAGTAAAATTAATAGAGCCATATTAGAAGATATTAGAAATGAAAAGAAATATATCTTTTTAGCATAGTATAAATGCAAATATTGTAAAATATGAAAGAGTAGGAGGAAATTGAAAAAATTATCCTGCCATATTTTAGGGAATAAATATGGTTAAATAAAGAAAACCAATTAATATATAAAAACAGTAGGCTTGGTGGTTTCAAGGGAAGAAATAGCAGATCAAAAGTTTCAAGAAGAGATGGAAAGAACTCTCAGCTTACAGCAAAGAATAGCGAACAAAGTTTGTCAGCCTTAGAAACTAATAGGAAGTGAAAGCGTAAAAAAAAAAAATGAAATGATCAGAGAAAATGAATGTGGGCCTTCAGAATAGGAAGACTGGGGAGGTTTTCCTACAGTTAATGGAGAGCTGCAAAGAGAAAGAGACAAAGAATAAAAGGTGCATTAAGGATTCATTTTTGGCAAATGTCCAAAATTGAATACACAAGAAATTTCCAAGTGTTATGACCCAGAAGTTATGCTCCCCCACCCCTCAAAAATCACATCATTTAAAAAAAGGGAAAGCAGCACCAAAATATATTCTAAATCTTCTCCAATAAAAATTTATGCAATTGTATAACTCAGACCACCCCGTTTATTTGTAGGCTGACTATACAAGCTAAATTAATCGAAGTTGAAAAACCTGTGCTAGAAAATGTGTTCGTGTTTGCACATTTCCTATAGATTGAAGGCAGTCATGGGGTCCTGAACCTGCTCCCATCGCGTCTGCCTCTGTATCTGGGCCATCTCAGGACTGCCCCACACAGAGAATACAGCAGACGTGCTGTTGTCACAGTTTCTGAGTCCAGTCTCTAAACAACAGGGAGCTTCCTGTTTCGGAGAACACTATATTAGAAACCAGAGCGACCAAATGAGAAGTCCAACTACCTTGCCAGAAAAAATCCTGAGACCGACCCTGAGACTATGTATCTCTATGTCATCATATCCCAGGAGAGAGGCTCAGATCAGCCCATTCTTTCAGCCATCTCTGCTCTTGTGCTAAGTAGGGGAATGAAGCTATTAGTATCCATCAGATCAGCCTGGCTGTCGGCTACATGTCAATTGAGTCCTGTGCTGGCTCCTAAGCCACAGAATGACAACATAAAGTAATATCACTATAGTTTGAAGTCATTAAGTGTTGGGATTGTTTCTTACTCAGCAGTGGACAGCTGGAGAAGAACTGGTTCCTGCAAATGGAGTGCCTGTGTAGCAAAAATCTACACCACGTGGGCTGGAGAAAAGAGGTGGTCAAATGTTTGTCAACACTATTGCCTGTAGCAATATGGGAAATAGAGAAGAGATTTAATGAACTCATGGGTTTCACTGGATAGATTTTCAGGACAGAATGTAGAAATTGCTGACTGACTTTTTCTAAGTACGAGGAGAAAATTGAAGGAGGTGTTAAGTTATTGAGCAGAATTTAGAGGAAATATAAAGGAACCAGGAGTTTAAGAGTTTGCAATAGGATTGTTTGTTATTTCTGATTTCTACCAGAAAATAGATTTTTAAAGTAAGAAAGGCTTTAAGGCAAACACCAAATCCTTGTGGGCTATCAGAATAGGATGGCCTAATACTGAATGTTTTCATACCATGACTGTACCACCTAATATTTTAGACCTCAGAAAGATTTAAGGATATGAAAAATAGGGCTTGTAATAGTCTTAAGAGTGTGCCTTGTACTTAAACGATAGGATTTCTAAGAATATTAAAGGTGTTGTCCCACTGTAGCCTTGTTGGGGCCCAAAGTAAATAAGAACCTATCTTGAAGAGATTAGCATTGAATAGATTATATATAATAGAGTGAAATATGATTTGGTCTACAGAAGCTCTACCAATTTTTTTTTAAAGTAATTAGCTAGCACAGACTAAAAAGTGCAAAGATAGTACAACATGAAAGGAAACTTTGGGGACCCTAATTTATTACAGTAAAAAAAGTTTAAGAAATTTACTGAACTATTAACAAGGGGGGTGGGGTAATCTTGATGGAAAGTAAAGGATGATCCAGAGTGAAGAGACAAGAACCATAGCGAATCATTTCCAGGGAACAAGACTGAACACTAGCCAATGAGATAACAGTGTGTGCCTAGCTAGGTTTCAGATATGCTATGAACAAATGACCTAATTCTCCCCTTTTTCAATAGCAGGGTCTCCTATAGCTATTCTATATCTTATTATGTGTTACATGTGTATATTTATAGGGCCAGATAACTTTCCTTTTGACTCACAAAACAGTGAAGTGCAGCCACTGTGTTGCAAGGAAACTCCAGCAGCCCCATGGAGAAGCTTACTAAGACCTCTGGCCTAGCTCTTAGCTGACAGCCATTGCCAACTTTCCAGGCATATCTGTGAACCATTTGGAAGTGGGTATTTCAGCCTCCATCAAACAGCCCAGCTGATGCCATGTGAAGCCGAGATGAGCCATCCCACTGAACCCTGCCCAAATTGCAGATTCATAAACATAACAAAGTATTGGCATCATAGTAAGCCATTTAGTTTGTATAGGACAATAAGTATCCTACACAGTTTTATGAGGTAGAAGACAGAATGAATGTACTGTCTCTTGGATTATAAGCAGACAAACAAGAAAGAAGATCATAAAAATGGACAGATATTTTTAGAGACCAAACAAAAATGCAATTCGGGAAGTAAGGGAAACAAGTAGGCATTGTTATCAATGCCGATTACATGATAGCTACCCATGGTTTAAGATATAAGATATATAAGATGATTTAGAATTTTATAATGTTAATTATAGACAAAAGACATTATTATGGCAAAGTTGAAACCACCACATTAAGTTATTCTCATATATCCCTGAATATCTGAGTACCTATAGACAATAGATTCTATCAATATGGAATGAGAATACACAGTCCTTGCCAAAATGAAGGGGAAAAATGAATTTCCAAGAAGAAAAGGTATTATAAGCAATTCTGGTGTCTAAAAGCCTTGTTTGTAGGTGGAGGAGATCACTCTTGTCTTGAAGATTGCTGTTTCTCTCAACAGATGATAAGAAATGGTTTCAGAGTAGAGATTATATAGAAGCTGCTTGGAAATAAGCTGGAAGCTTCAAAAATTCATGACAAATGACAGTAGATTGGGTCTGTACCTCAGGATAATTTAAAATTGTACCTGGGAGTTTAAAGAATAGACTTATTTTATATACAGTATAGCTTCTGCCATTATTTTTTATGAGTATGTCCTTTGGAGTATTCAGAAAATATAAGGAAACAAAACAAACTACAAATTTAAGTACATTAATTTAAAGATGCTACAACTTTGAAACAAAAATCATCACTGTTAACGATAACAGTAGAATTTCAGTGAAGAATGTCTGGCTCTCGATGCCCACAGTCTCCTGGGGGACAGAAATGCCTGTAATCTCTTTAGTACCATGGTTCATTCTTAGGCAGTTGTCTTTTATTTTATTGCATAACCTAAAGCATATTTGAAGGAAGTAGCCAGGAACATACTTTAAAGAAAAGCATTTAAACACAATCAAGTACAGTGTGAAAAGTAAATTTAAACACAAATATATGCTGTGGCAATAGGTACTTAGAACTCATTGGGCTCTTTTATATATACAAAAAAAAAAGACCATTCAAACATCTTCTTCACAAAGTCCTTGCCATGTATATTTTTAATTTAAGGAAAGTTGAAAAGATACAAAATTAACTTTCAACAGAAGATTCAATGACCGAAAATAAATGAATTAGGTTTCTATTTATGAAACTACTCAAGGTTCTGATTTATATCATCTAAACTAAAAAACAAAATAAAACTCTAGATGCTCATGTTTTTATGAATTTTAAAGAACTCATAAAAAACACATTAGAAGGAGATAGCGATGGTTTATGAGTAAGTTAGAAGAAAAGGTTCTTTATATCTTATTCATTGTCATATTCTTACTCTCTCTTCACTCAAGATGACTGTGCTTTGGGTCTCAAAGTATTCACACATTTCTTCCCCAGTAGCTGTGTTACACCTAGAATTCCCTCCCCGTTGCTCTCGGTATCCCTAAGTTTTACCCACATATAATACACAGTGAGTGTCATGCACACTCTGAGAAGCCTGTTCTGGTCACTTGTCCTTTTGGAATTATTTTTCTCATCTAAACACTTAGAACATTATTACCTATACTAGAGGCCCAGTGCACAAAATTCATGTATGTGTGTGTAGGGGGTCCCTCAGCCCGGCCTGAACCCTCTCGCAGTCTGCAGTCTAGGAGCCCTTGGGGGATGTCCAACTGACAGCTTAGGCCTGTTCCCAACACCACCACTGTGCTTGCCAGCCATGAGCCCAGCTTTGGTTGATTTGCATATTAGCCTTGTATTATATAGGATTATTCCAGTGTCATTATAATTGATTGTCTTGCACATCTATTTGATAGTTTTGAGTATGCATCATATTCTCAAATATATACAAGCAACAAATATTTTTGAGATATCTAAATGGTCAATGAATAGAAACACACAAAAATCAATCAATCAAAATATTTGTTGAAAATCTACTAAATGAAATTACTAGGTAGAACATTTTTAGGGGCCAGATTCTCATCTATATTAATAAATATATGATGCCTACAGTGTACACTTTCTCCACAGCCTGAGGGATACTGAATATAATACTTTATTCAAAAGAACATCAGTTTGAAATGTACAACTATTACTTTATTGGTGTTTAAATTCTTCATCTCTTGGTGATTGAAATGATAAACATTTAAATGCATTTATCAATATTCTCCATTTCACCCCATAGAGGGCACAGCCATTCCACTTTATGACCATAGTGATGAGAAAACACACCCTCATCCTTTTCTTGTTTTTCCCCATTTCTCTAGGTTTTCACTAGTTCTGATTGAAAAACATACTCCCCTAAGACTCACAACTCCTCTGATTGAAAGTTTTGCACATTTCTCTAAAAGCTCACTGTCCCCTGGGCCCTTTTTCATTTGATATGTATATTGTGCATTTGACCAGCTCTAGGAGAATAGGATTGCCTCAAATTTAAAGTCAAATGAATTTTGTGACAGCATGGAGGGACCTGGAGAGTATTATGCTAAGCGAAATGAGCCAGTCAGAGAAAGACAAACACCACATGATCTCATTCATATGTGGAATCTAATGAACAAAATAAACTGATGAATAAGTTTGATCCAACCACATAGAGGCATGGAACAGACTGTGGAATTTCAGAGGGAGGGTGAAGGTGGGTGGGTAGTTGGGAAGAGATCAACCAAAGAACTTGTATGTATATATGCTTGACCCATGGGCACAGACAATAGGGTGGTGAAGGCCTGGGGTGAGGGTGGAGGTGAGGGCTAGAAGGAGTCAATGGGGGAAAAGGGGACATATGTAATACTTTCAACTATAAAGATTTAAAAACAATAAAGCCAAATGAATGTATAGTAATTTTATATGGGAGAATAATTCAGTCAGTACTAGATAGCTTAAAAACAACCTCCAATATGGGGGTGAGCAGCAAAATCAATAAGCTAAAAAACCAGTAAAATACTTAAAACCAAATTTATAGTTTGAACGTTTAGAAAGATGCCTAGAACTTGAAGCTAGCAGTGAGGATGTTGATTCTAGGCTTCCTTTGTGTAAAAAGATTGAACATATTAGTGCCTGCCCAAGTTTCCTCACAGGGTTTGTTTACCACAAGGATCCAATGAGAAAACAAATGTGAACATATAGCTGCAGCCCCAGAATTTAAAAATATGTTGAAAATATGCTGGACATAATTAATGCTTAAGCACTAAATGGTTAAAGCAAAATTGTGGAAAGGACGTTGGAAGAAAAAAATGATATAAAATTTTCTGCTTTAACTTTTTAAGTATATCTAAGTTAGGAAAAAGACACAGAGTTAAAAACAAGTAGACAGCTTTAACTGTCACATGTATCCTTGGCTGTCCTAAGGAAACATTACCTTCTTTCCTATCTTTCAATGGTAAATCCAATGGTATATTTATACTTTTCTATGAAAGTTATAGCCATTATGACTGTTAGCATCCTGCACCAAGGTTGTTTGTTTCATCTCTGAACTATAAAAGGGATTTGGTGTGTTGTTTCCTTGGCAGAGCCTGGCCATGACTCATCTGCAGTTGCTGTTCTCTGGGAAGTGAGCCGGAAGGCCTTTCTCAGGGTCGAATTATCTCAGGAAAGCCTGCTGCCATTTAGGCTTGGGGTTTCTGGGGAAGGTGTGCCATTCCTCTGCTCCACTCTCTGGGAGTCTGAATGAACATTATTATTTAGGGAATGTATTTGCCAATTAGCCCTGAACACAGAATACTATTTGCATAGAGCACATTTTCAAGTGCTTTTGCGGGGGAAAATGTCACTTAGTGTTGTTTTCTTTTGTGTCTAATGTGATGGTGCTTAGCAGTTTCTCAGAGGAACATGGTGGGAAGAGTTGGAATTGCTTAGGTTGTAAAGCAAAGGAGCTCAAAAGTCAAATCAGGGAAGTTCTGGCTACTCCCTAAATGCATGTTATATCAGTCATTTCTACCCTGAAAAAGAAAATAAAAAAGAAAGGAATCATAATGGTGGCTTCCAAAACAATCAGTGCTTTTAAGAATTTAAGTTACTGGCACCTGCTGCATATGCCCTTGGGAAAATAACATGATGCAGAGACCATAGAAATGACAGTCGTGCCAATGAAGGCACTGGTGAGAAAGTACCCAGGCTAGAGTCAAACTGTAATAATTGGCTTTTGAATATATTTTATGAGAAAATGTTTCTTTACACTTAAAAAAAAACAGAGCAAAAATAAATCAAACAGGAATGAGGGAAAGAGTTCCAGGTTTAAAGTAAAGAGAAAGGCAGGATGACCTAGGTCCTGGAGCAGGAATATTTGGAGTCTGTATAGGAAACTATTCTTCACTGAAGACAAATTTAATTGTGTTGGGAGCTACTGGATAGGAAACAGAATGAACCAGAGAGGAGAAAGCAGCCTGAAGGTGAGGCTCATCACTGCTCCGGGAAAGGAGGGCAGTTTCTCTGTGGGAAGGCTGCCCCTCTTTGTAGGGCCTGTGTCCTGTGGCTCTGAGCTGCCACACAGAACTCAGTCCTTTCAGACCACAGTGACAATACTGGGCGGGTTGTTCTAAGTAGGAGAGCTGGAGACACACAATGGCAAGGCAGCAGAAAGGAAGTCAGGGTCTTTATCCATCACCGTGCTCAGCGTGACATTTGGCTCCAGGTATTTCAGCAAACTTTATCCTTAACTTGTATTCTAATGGAATTCAGACACAACTTTCTTCACCTTTCTTGGAACTTGGCGTATTTATTGAATTATTCTTCTCAACAGTTTCAGTACTTACTGAAACTTTTTTTATTTTCAGTACTTACTAGTGAAACCCTAAATGAGTATGTTTGTTTCAGAGACAGCAAGTTCAGAAATGTTCACCATGTTTTATTGATTTAAAGACATTAGTTTATACTGAATATGAGGCAGTGGGTGTACTGGAGCTGATTCTAACCAGTTGGTGAGAAATGAGTGTGCGCAACTCTTCTGACTCTGAAACGTGCAGTCATGTTGAAGTTGGATATACAGGAGTGTTTACACCAAAGAAATTGGGAAATGCTACAAATCACTGCTTCGCCCCAAGAGACAGAAAGCCAGCTATTAAATATTTAGTAGCACACAACTGATGATAGGTGATGACAGCTAGATGATATCACATATATCAATCATTAAAGCCTAGATAAAATTAAGGCTACTGCTGGAAAGACAGCCCAGGCCAATAATTAATGTGAGGAACTTTTAATATCAGAGATTATTATTCTCCAAAGATAGATAAACAAATTCCAACAAAACATTTGGTAATTACTTACTTATACAAAAAAAAGTGATGCTTACTGTTAGATTACACTGTATGTTTCATATAGCAGTTTGTAGAGCACAGTCAGCAATATCATCTTAATTGCTATAAAAGGAGAACTTACTATATTGAATTATTATTTTCCATATTTTATAAGTGAGGAAACTATGGTTCAGTGAGGCTACATGTCCAAGGTCATATTGCTGGTAGATGACAAAAGCAAGAGCAGCATTTTTTTTAGTTACTTTTATACCATTTGGTGGCAGAGAAAGACCTGCATATATTGTGACTCAAATGTTTTCCTAGAAGGCAACTGTTATTATTTAATAGTAGTCTTGGCTCATTTCATTTTCTTAGGTATGTGTGAGGAGATGAGCCACAGCCCCAAGCTCATCCCTTATCTATTACACATGCTCAGCTTCATTGAGGTTCCACACTGGTTGTCCACCAGATGTTCAATGTTATCTCCCTACTGAAGGTTGTGACAAAACCCCAGAGAATCAAACAACGGCAATCTGTCACCTAGTCATCATTATATATTTTTTCATTTCCCATTATTCTCCACCTTATGTCACTGTTTTTAGTGTGCAAATCACTTATTGTTCATTTCTGCTAATTTCTTTCACCGCTATTTTTAATTTTAATGACATTCTTCTGCTGAGAATATTCTTGAGAGCATAAATACGCTTTTCCTCAGTAAAAAGAGAGACACGGGCATATCTGTTTCTCTGAGAAATCCAGGGAACAGGATATTTCACCATCAACAGCCCCAAGTGTGATGGATGCCCTGATTTACATTTTAATCTCATCAGATTGTTGCTGAAAATTATGATGGAGTGGTTATTTACCCACTAAAATGCTCACAATTTAATTGAAAAAGATTGAATTTGAGTCATCCTGCAAGAAGCCAGAATTTTATTTAAGTACTTAGAAATGTGAAATGTTAATCTACCACCTCATTTTTTGTTTTCCTCTGCTTGCCCCCTCTTTCTAAATCTAATTCAATAAATCAACAGAATTTATTAGCCATAATTAAATACCAGCTAATATGTTAATTAAAGGCCATATAAACATGAACATATCAATAAAGGTCCTACCCTAAAGGAGTTTATGGCTATGTTCCAATAAAATTATAAATAAAGCTATTTATAATAAAATGTGATAACAAACACATTAGGGATAGGAACAAAATGACTATGGGATAAAAGAGGAGAGAGTGATTAATTTTCAGCTGGAACTTAGAAAGTCTTCAAAGAATGTAAGATATTTTATCTGGACTTTGAATTATGAGAGCAATTTTTTAATATACATGAATTAAGAAGGGTGTTCAGCGTACTAAGTAAAATATAGCTAAAAGTCACAGAGGGAATGCATGCTGGTCCGATAAAATAGTATGCAGTGGATTCGGTACAATGGTTGGTGATAAGGATTAAAAATTTAGTAAAAGATAAATTATGAAGAACTTTGAGTGCTGGCTAAGTTTTCAAAAATTTATCTAATAGGTATTGCTGGCCCCAGTGGAAGTTTTTAATCATTCTCCTTGTTTTTATGTATAAGCCCCACAAAAGATTGCACTTTAATCTCATTCTGATTCATACTTTGAATATTAAGTACAAACAGAACATATCCTTGGCTGAGTAAGCCTTGAATAAAAATCCTCTGTTCAATTAATTTATGCTAAAATATTTTCAGTACTTTCTCTGTACCTCAGAGTCTTCTAGGTAATGAAGTATAATGGGGGACAATATGGACAAGGTTTCTGAAAGGTCAGGATTATTCTTTGCAACATTTAAAAAAAATTATTCTGAGTATTCATCTAAATGTACAGAATGATTTCAGTTTAAATATTCAGAATTTAGGAAAAGTTTGGGGCTTTAAAAAAATGATTGCCTACCCCATTCTACTCGGGATTTGTGGAACCAACTTTTTCTTGCTAAGTCAGTAAGCATTATGACTAATTTTCATAACCCATTGCTCAATAGCAGTATTAACCTGAAGTATGGTAGCAATCAACTCAGGTAGAAACTATAGTTTAGCTTTAACCCTGCTGTGTGGCTTCTGTACTTATTTGCTTTGTTTAACAATATAAAAGTTACTTTGATTTTCTGAACTTATGCATGCTATCCCATTGATTGTGATCTTACTGGTTATCGAAGCACATTCTTCTGTACCCGGGAACAAGGACAGCACAATTATCCTAAATTGCCTCAGTGGCTCCAGATAATGTGTTTCCGTTGACTCAGTGGTCCCAAGACCCATGGCTCCAGGCAATGTGTTTCCGTTGACCCAGTGATCCGGAGACCCAAAACTATAATTTAACTAACATGCTCAATTCGCTTCTGTAACTGCTCTGTGCAAACCAGGTTCCTCATTCCAAACCCAAAGATGTAATCGATACCTTTGTGATTTTTGCCTATATAAATCTGGTGTTGCGGCCATCTTATCACTATAAGATTTGAGAGAGCAAAATGCCCCCTCGTAGTCCCAGATTTGCAATAAATGTGACTCCTTAATTTGACTTCTTGAGGCGTCCTTGTGTGATTCGCGGGGTACATTACAACAAACCAAGACCTCAGTATTAGCACATATAGGTTCCCACCATTTATTGTATTAGAAACCAAGCCCGGTACAGGTTAGCAATTTAGTTAATACAACCTTGTAAGCTAGATAGTATTGTTACCTTATTTTGTACATCAGAAACCCAAGGTTCTGAGGGGTTAGGTAAATTGGGTTTTTTTTGTAGTATTTAAATTTCTGCAAGTAAATTCAAACCCAACTTTATCTAAATCTTAGGATCAAATTTTAACATTTTATGTTACATTTATTTGTATCTGTTTATTTGTTTATATATTACATGGGGAACTGAAAAGTATCAAATGGAATGGGAACAGGTTTATCTATTTATATTTATTTACACAAGAATTAGTAATCAAATAATCATTAAATAAATTCAACTTAAATATAGAGATTAAATACAATTAAAGTGATATATTTTATTGTTTCTTCTCTAAATGGCAAATAGTTTTTGCCAAACCAATCAAATTTGTTACATGAAGCCAAATTTCTGTCTTCCTTTTAATAAGAAAACTGTGTCTCAGAAGATTCATAAAATCTTACACATTTGATGAAATCCAAGTAATTCCTGATTAACATAAAAAATTAACTTATCTATCTAAGTGGAAAATTCTGCCAATAATGCCTAGCCAGCATGGCTCAGTGGTTGAGGGTTGACCTATGAATCAGGAGATCGTTGTTGGATTTCAGGTCAGAGCACATGCCTGGCTTGCAGGCTTGATCCCCAGGGTGCAGGGTGCAGGAGCAACCGACCAATGTTTCTCTCTCATCATTGATGTTTCTATCTCTCTCTTCCTCTCCCTCCCTCTCAGAAATAAATAAAAATATATATTTTTTAAAAATTTTGCTAACCAATAAGGGTTATTTTAAGATCAAAGATACTGATTTTATTACATTGAAAAACAATATATACCTAACTGAAGAATTATAATTATGGGATATATCTTCATAGAATACATGGACTATACTTGCAAATCCAACATAAATGCATTGATTCTAGAAAGAAAATGAAGTTTCACATAAAGATCTAAAAGTTTTACTTTCCATTAAAAATATAAGAATTCTGACAATTAGAATACACAGATTGATGGGTAGATAGTAGATGAATAGACATTGAAAAGATGAAAATCTAGCAATTAAAGTATCCAAGAATGGTTTTAATATTCTATTATCAACAGATATTTTTCCAATAATCTCCATCTTGTTATAAATATTGACCTTTTCATAGGGCATTAGCTGAAACTTATTCGCAATAGCTTTATCTGTCAGTTCTGTAAAGCTTTGTAAACATGAGAGCAATTCTGCTCTTTCTGCTGAGGCTAGAACTTGAAAATGGCAGTTTGGATGTAGATGCAAATTGAGCCTGCCAGGGAAATTCTTCTGCTTGCCCATTCACTGTAGACAAGGCTTCTCCTGTGTGGACATTGCAATGTTAACATCGGGAAGTGTAGTCTTAGACCTGCTGTACTATGATCTATGAAAAAGAAGAACACTAGAAACCCTAAAAATAAAAATATTCCCACCATACCCATTATCCCAGCTCTTTTTGTTGGCTTTTCCTTGAATTTCCCATTACGTGTTTATCTGAGATTATATATCATAGCTCTTCCCAACCATGAGGTGACCTCTTAATAAATGATAAGATAAACTGCCAAAAGAGAAGCTAACTATATAGATTTTTAATAGGGACAAGTTGTTTTCTTTTATCTTGAAAGATATTAAAATGAGAACTGTACAAATGATCAGTGGCTTCCAGTCCGTGAGATACAGACCTGACATTGGGTCTTCATTAGTTGCTTATAGGTCTTCCTTTGAAAGTTGCTTCCTTCATCCCCATGGTATCACTTAACCATGAAAATCAGGTTACTTTAATTCCATTTCATGATCACCCTAGGAAAGGACACAGTATGTTATTCTCATTGCTGGACTCTTCAGATTCATACGCATGCATTAACCTTCATGGGGTTTGTGGAGTTCCTCAACTCTTCCTATATCACGAATAATTTCATTAAACATGAAGAATTTACCCATACTGTTTCTTTGTGTATTTTTAAATATTTACAATTTGTAATACCAAATAAATATGTAATAGGTGGGGCAGGGTTTCTAGATTTTAATATTGTTTAAACCTGTCACGTACTATAACCTGTTGGGGCTTATGTAATATTCAGCTCCTTAATTCAGCGTCAGAGCTGTTATCATATGTTGATGTGAAAATAACAGCCATGTTGGGGCTCTCCAGTCACTAATAATTCCTATTTTGATTTGATTAGCATATAAATGTTCCTAGATTTATGCAGTGTCAGGGGAAAATGTATTAAAAATACTCCTCAGGGTTCTTTCCTCTTATTTTAATCAGTCAGGAGAGAAAGAATCTTGTCATGCATGACGCCTAACTTGCCTTTCTTCAAATTCCTTATTGTGGAAGTTTCCAGAAAAAAAATTTTTGTAAAAGACAACATGAAAAGAGACTTTATTGCACAGTTATGAGAAGGAACCATTGATGAACTAAACCTTTCCTTCAGTTTGCCTTTCCCAGGATATCTGAAAATGTAGTAGAAGAGTTGATAAAGATTCTACTCACAAAGACATTTCGACTAAGCTCTGGACAGATCCCCAAATAAATGGCAAGGCATCTCCTTGCAGTGATCCTAAATAACGAGCACTCAGTCAACCAAAGTTATAAAATAGTTTCCTGCACATTTATTTTTCTTTATACATTAAGAAGCTGAATTTGATCTTTTTATCTCCAGTGGCGTATTAAGAGTGTTCTTCAAGTATGTGACAGAATAGAAATTTGTGATACCACAAAAACTGTTGGAGTCATAGATACACAGCCCCTTGAAAATCTCAGCATTTATTGTGTTGGGAGGATGTGAAAATGGAAGGGAAGAGGCAATGCTAAAGGGAACCACAGATGAATACCAAAGCTTAAAATATAAGATTAAAACTATTAAGCACAAGTTGAGCACCCTATTCTGTAAGTTGTCACATTAAATCCCAGCACTGAGTGTTCCCATAAAAGCAATTTTCAAAAGAAGAACTAAATTTAAAACACACGAATTGTGAATAATCAAATATAAATTAATACTTACCTCTGAGTGAATTGGTCATCTCAATAAATACACTGGATCAAAAAAAAAATCTAATTGAGATTAAAAAAAAAGGCAAAAATCAAGGTTAAATCTACACTAATAAAAGACAAAGATGCTAATTGACTGTACTTTCCCTACGCCCCAAGCCATGCCCACTAGAGCAACTATATACAAATTCCAATCAGAGCGATTATATGCAAATGAACCCAACCAAGATGGTGGCCAGCAGCCACAGAGCTAGAGCAAGCAGGAGGCTTGGTTGCCTGGGCAGTCAAGGAAGCCAAGCTTCCTGCCTGCCCTGAGCCGGCTGTGGCCTCTGCTCATGGCAACAAAGTTTCAATTATAAAAGAAAAATAAATCCCAGATACCTGCTTCCAGCCAGCCTCCACTGGGAGCTTGGACAGCCTGCAAACAGCCATCAGCCCCTCACCCAGGTTGGCCAGGCACTCCTATATAATAAAAGGTAAGATGCAAATTGACCTAAAAGCAGAATGACTGGGAATGACTGATCATTATGACACACACTGGCCACCAGGGGGAAGATGCTCAATGCAGGAGTTGCCCTCTGGTGGTCAGTGTGCTCCCACAGGGGGATCTCTGCTCAGCCACAAGCCAGGCTAATGGCTGCCAGTACAGAGGTGGTGGTGGGAGCCTCTCCCGCCTCCTCAGCAGCACTGAGGATGTCCCACTGCAGCTTAGGCCTGCTCTCCGCTGGCAAGTGGACATCCCCCAAGGGCTCCCGGGCTGCCAGAGGGATGTCTGACTGCCATCTTAGGCCCAATCCCCCAGGGAGTGGACCTAAGCCAGCAGGTGGTCATCCCCCGAGGGGTCCCAGACTGCGAGAGGGCACAGGCCAGGCTGAGGGACACCCCCCACCCGAGTGCACAAATTTTTGTGCCCTGGGCCTCTAGTATTAAAATAAGAAAGTTTAGTACAACATCTCCTATTTATCAAGGTATTTCAAATCCATATTGCAAATATTGAACCCCATAACAAGTTTGCTGTTAAGAACTGGAATAGCTATTTGTGTCTCTGTTCATATATTGATACTGCAGCACTCATTGATTTGTATGCCATGCTTATCACTATGATATTAATCCTTATTAACATTAATGCAGCTTACCATAAGTCTAATTAAGATTCCCCAAGATAAAATGAGATTGGGACAATTCTTATTTTTGTTTAAACCAGCTTGTCCATTCCCATTTGTTGCACTTGCCCTATTCATCTGTTGGAATTGATGCTTTCTATTACCTCTTCAAAATAATGGGTCGTTTTGATAGAATTGTGCCTGAGAGAATCAGATTGTATTTTAAAAATTCATTTAGGAAAATAGAGAAAAATGAACTCAGGAAGAGAATCAAATATTATTATTAATGTTATTAATAACAATAACTACCTTTGAGAATTTGTCTTTATATCTGGGAGTTTTGTTAGCTCTAAATCTAACTGCTTGGGTGCTAAGTGGAGACAATGAGAACTTGTATATATTGGGGGAGGTGGGTTTTTAGGAGACTTTACTGTGAATTTTCCACTTAATATTTTCAGACTGTAGTTAACCACAGGATAAAACCAAGGAAATCAAAACCAAAGATGAAAGGAGACTACTGAATAGACCCATTAAATTGAATTTGTTATCATTGTTATTTAAACATTAATTTAGAATAAGATTTCTTCCTATCTAAGTGGTGAGTTAATATCCCATGTATATTTGTGTCTTAGGGCATTATTTATAAAATGGAAATCCATGGCACCAGGTATTGTTTGATGCCAGATGAGTCAGGCTTTACCTGTAAGAATGGGGAGGAAAGTTTTGTGGAGAAGTGAAATGTCCATATTATTTATTGATATACAGGCTATTAATCGCTCAGATGTACCAACTAATCTAGATATTGGGTTTATTTTCATAAATGAACTTCATAAATAATTGAATATGAGACTACCCCTGCTATTCTGTCCTTGGACTCCTGGGGCATTAAGAATTCATACTTCTCTCTACCTGCAAGCTTCTCCTCCTATTCCGGCAGCTCTGTGTGGTGTCTGAGGAGACTTGTCGCTCAAGTTGGATTGTATAGTGTTTTTCTGATGTGCAAAATGTTGACCCGTGGGAAGCCTCTAGACTCATTTTCATTAGCGATCTAAACACATTTGGAGAGTATGGTAGGAGGTGGGGAACTGATTATTTGCCTCTCATCATGGCAAAACCATACTTATTGTCACTGCCCACTGGCTTAGGAAAATAATTTAAAAAAAAAAAAATCCTCCTAAATATGATTGTTGCTTGTTGTACGTGTCGATGGGCTGACTTGTGCAGCTATTGGGTTCTTGGCAATTGTCAGTGAGGGCCAGATCTCCACGGATTAATCGGGCAAGATGGAGCCCTCAGGAACAGGGACTGGTTCTTTGTATTTAAGTCTTGAGCCACGTGCAGAGGAAGAATGTCAGCTAGCTTTTGACAACATTAGATACAGCTTTGCTTTGAGTAAGTTATCAGGTTCTTTGCTACAGAATTATGAGTATCTACGAACCAGCTATTAACATTATAAGTCGGGAACCTGTTTCTTCCCTTTTTGGTGCCCAGGAGTAATTATTCTTTATCATAGAGGCAGGGTTTGGGGCTCAGCTTGACTGTAGCACCCTAACATGTGCACTGCATTGTTCTAATGTCTTACGGTTTGAAGGGAAGCCAGGAGGTTGTGTATATTGTAGCCTACAGTTACAAAGCAGCTGTGGAAGGGGAGAGCTCAGCAAGGGTGACACTACATGATGGAAAATGTAGCCCTGAATATTTAAAGGTCAGAGACAGAAGGCAGCTTCGCTTCCAGACAGAATGATTTGGATAGTGCCACATTATTTACAAAGGAGAAAAACAAAAGTTTCTCCTCTTAATTCCAGAAAAGAACGTGCTTTTCTTTCCGCAGCAGTGACTATCATTTATCCCAGCCTTCCATCCATAAAGAATTTTCCACTAAGTAAATTTTTCAAAAAGCCCAAATAACAGAATGGAACGCAATTGTCTAAGGTTTATTGGAACACCAATCATATTAATTTCTAAATGTTCCTAGGACTGTTGGAGCTCTGGCTGCAGCCTTGGGCAGGGCTGTCTCGCAAGTGAGCACAGCAACAGCAGGGGCTGGGCATTCATTCCCTTCTCAGTCCTGCAGAGATGATCACTGGCCACGGGCCTCCCATTGACCTCTGCTGCTGTTTTCCTGCGCATCTCATTCTCCCCCACGCCTCTCTTTCCTTAAAAAAAAAAAAAAAACAAACAAAAAACACACCAAGAAGACAATTTTCTATTCTAGCTCTCCTTGCTTTTGTTGCAGCAGGGGTCTCATTTGGCTGGGTGTGGCAGGTTCCCCAGGCCCAATTCACAAATATTTTGATGCAAGGTGGGCTGTCAGAGAATCTGCATTTTTAATGCCATTTGATTTGATTCAGCAATTATTAGTAGAGACATACTTGAAGCAACACTACAGGAAACATGTTTGTGCATGTTGTTTTGCAATGCCTATTTTTGTCAGGATGATAAAAGATGATTTATAGTATTATCACATTTAATACTCACAAAACCCTTGTGAGTTAGGTATTGTTATTATTAACAGCATTTATCAGGGGGGAAAAAAGAAGGTTAAGGAAATTGAAGTACTTGCCCAAGGTGACACAGTTAGTGCACAACAGAGCTGGGAAGAAAACTCATGTTTGTCTGATTCAAAATCTACTGTGTCATGCTGCCTCCCCAGGTAAGATGTTGCCAAGGTGCCTGCCAATGAATCTGGCAACCTCTCGCTTTGGCACCCTCCCTCTCTCCTCTCTACATCCTTCTGTGACTCCATAAGGACTAAATACCTATGTAGTTTCGGCTTTGTCCCAAATAACGTGGGTGAGGCCAAAGAAAATTGAAAATACATTATCTGCTCTCCAGGATTGTGGATTTTATTGGCCAAGACAGGTGTCACACGTAACAGTATATGCAAAGAATAACTGATAATATATCTGATTATGACTTGAGGCTAACTTGGTTTTGAGATAAATAGTGCCCTTTTTTTATAAACTTAAAATGTTGATGTTGTGGAAATTTTCAGTTTAACAATAATGGCATGTCTCAAGGTCAAACATGCACCTTTCTAATTCTGGTTTTCCCAGAAAAATGACTAAAACATTGTGTCTCCTAAACATGAAGATGCATGTCATTTCAGAGGGAACCCTTTGAAGAAAAGGGAATGTGAGTAGTGTTTCACAATAATCACATAGCAGAGGCAGACATGATTAGGTTAAGGAAACAGATCATTTAGGTGGAGTGAACTGATGGTAACAGGACTCTGACTAAAAGCACAGGAAATGAGGCATGGGTAACAAGTGCAACCTATACCTAGAACAGCCAGTTATTCTGATTCTGTATAGCAAGCTAGGGCTCTAGAACCCTACACACAAAGTAATAAAATTATCTGAAAGACACTATAAAATAACCATGAAAGGAAAAATTTAGAGCTCAGCTTTAAAGAAAGAGAAATACCAATGTGTCAAAATTGAGGAGAGACACCAAGTCAAAAGCATTAAGGAGAAGCTGACACTCCTAATATTTACAATAAACTATAGGACTTAAAAATTACAGATGGGGATTCTAATACTCTGAGACCAGGAGAAGGGGATAGGAACTTGGACCTAAACAGAGTGATTACATTACAACTAAATCCCTTGCATATAAATCCCAGGGCTCCAAATTCTCCCCATTGTTTTGGGAAAATACTTTGTAGACTCTGCACTGGGCTATTGAGATCTTCTGACAAATAGAAGGTTTATTTTCCCAGTTTCAGCAGATAGCCTTCATCTATTCACCTCCTCTGTGGATAATCTCAGCTGAAGAGAGAGAATTTCCCAAATGTAAGCCCCCTTTCTAGGCCGATGCATGTGTCATAGCTGGGTATAGGGGCATAGAGGCCTGGCTTCTCAACCCAACTCAAGACACATCTGCCAGGTCATCCCACCTCCAGAACTCCTTACATGTGCCCTCCAGTCTGCATCCTCCTTGTCTCAATCCTGCCTTCTTCTTTCCCTTCAACTGGTGCTGAAGGCAGCACTATCTGTAGAATGCTTCTACTACAGAGCTCTACACAAGTGGTTCAAAAAAGCGCATGCAAGTTTGCATATGTTTATCTTAGGCACTGGGTATGAAAGCAGGGGGAGGGGAGAAAGATATGGGGAGGAAGAAGAAGGAAAAGGAGAAAAAATATTAAAAAGATAAGAAATTAAAACCCCAGGACTTTGCAATTCATTGCTTTTGGCTTGAGGTTATGCTACCTGTGCAGTAAATAAACAAAAACCAATATATTAATCTTAAAATGTTTTTTGATGAATAAAACCCCTGGATCCAAGTTGATAAAGGTAGGAAATTTCTGTGTCATGAAACTTTATTTAATATATCATGGCATACAGACTTTAAATATATATATTTCAGAGAGGGAGGGAGAGGAAGAGAGAGATAGAAACATCAATGATGAGAGAGAATGATTGTTCAGCTGCCTCCTGCATGCCCCCTACTGGAGATTTAGCCTGAAATCTGGGCATGTGCCTGACCAGAAATGAACCGTGACCTCCTGGTTCACAGGTCAATGCTCAACCACTGAGCCATGCTGGCCAGGCTGGCATACAGACTTTTAAATAATAACCTTATCAAAAAAACACACCATCAAAAATTCAATGTTGCATGAAGAAATAAAAAAAAAAAAAAAAAAAACTCTTACAATGGTGAATTTCAAGTTCCTCATATTCTCAGAAAAGGGCAGCAGTGAAGAAAAACTTCCTCTTTTTTTCTTCTTCTAAGAAATGGCTAACTGCAAAGGACTGTCCCTTTTTTACATGGTCAGAGATAAGACCTATCTCTATTCTCTCTCCTGATTCCCATAAGAACACCCTTTCTTTTCTTTGAAGAGTTTCTCATTAAGGCATATTCTCTCTATTGTAACAGCCTGAATAAAATTATCTCCTTATTTCTCTGTTGCAATTTGTCTTTCATTGATTTGGTGTCATGACTCAGGTAGACTTGGCCTTTGGCTTCAGATCACTGTTTATTCAGCCCAGGTACTGAGGTATTATGGAGCCACTGTGCTCTGCCCCTGACTGGTGATCTGGGGGCTTAACTGTGTACCCAGCTCTTTATCCCATGTTCCTGACTTTTCTTCATCTCTTTCATGATAAGGAATTCATTTTGATTCCTGTGATTACTCCCTTGATTTATGGCACCAGTATCTTTTGTCCTCATTGTCTGATCATGTGGCAATCTCTCAAAATAGATTGATGGTTTATAGAGTTCTTATACCTTTGGGAGAAAGACAAAAAATCGGGTTTGTTAGCCTTTTCTGTTTGTCTGTTTTTTTTTGTTTGTTTGTTTTGTTTGCTTTTTGTTTGTTTTAATTTGAGCTCAAATAAACTAAGACTTGTATGCCCACCTGGAAGTGTATATTTGGATGAGTAACTTTGAATATGTCTATTTATCCTTGACCCAGGCTTTCTGTAACCTTGTAAAAATAGAGGTACTAGCAATAATGAGCTTTTACGATATATTACTATTGATGAATTTTATGAGAGGAGCTGTGAAATCAACAGACATGCTTAGCTCTCCCTCAGTTATGTTTATATGGGTAAAATGGCATTAATATAATTAGTTTATAAATTTTATACAGTATGGGAAGTTCTTAGATATTTATCAATGTCCTTAATGGTGTGGGGGGAGGGAAAATAATTTCCCTCTACCCTTTAGTGTAGTTGAGATGAGACAAATTACATGAGACAAACTAAAAGGAAAAAATAACCAATTTATTATGAATGTCCATATGGAGGTTCCATGCAAATATGGGACCCTGAGACAAAGCCAGCAGTTGACTATGCCATTCTGGACTAAAGAGAGGAAGGCAGGAAGTCTGAGATCAAGGTTTGGTAGAGTTGGTTTCTTCTATGGCCTCTCTCCTTGGCCATAGAAGAAATTCGGACACAAAAGACACCAGGGATGTGTGCACAGAGGAAAGATCATGTGAGGGCAGAGCAAGGTAGCCATCTGCAAGACAAGAATCTTAAACTTAAGTCCATGGAAGCCAAACATCCCAACACCTTGATCTTAGGCTCCTATCCTCCAAAATTGTGAGAAAACAAACTTCTGATGTGTAAGCGATCCGGTCTGTTATATTTTGTTATGGTAGTATTAGAATAATAATAATAATAATAATAATAATAATAATAATAATAATGATAGTGTCTCTGTCCTAATGGTCTCTTTTTATAGGAATGCCACTCATATTACATTAGGCCTACCCATATAACCACATTTTACCTCAATTACATCTTTATAGGTCACATCTACAAATACAGCTACATTTTGAAGTACTGGAATTAGGACTTCAACATATGAATTTGGAGTGGGGGAACACAGCTTAGGCCATAATAATTCCTTCTCCAATCTCCTCACTCCCACTCATTCTATAAGAAACCAGTTGCAATTTATTCTTTGTCTCAGGCTCTGCATTTGAAGAGTCTCTAACTAAAGCAAATAGTTAAAAGACCTGGAGAAAAAACAAGAGGAATTTGAAAATGTTCAAAAAACTCACAGAAGAGAAGACTGGGAGAGAATGAGGGAGAGGTGTTTGAAAATACTGTGGTTTACAAGTTTAAAAATTGAACAATATGGGTTTTTAAAATAAGGATTACCTTAAATTCTGAGTAGGATAACTAAAATAATTCATTTATAAATACATTTTATTAGAGTAGAGTAAATTGCTCTATAAATAGATCCTAAAATCATTTGAAGCTTATTTCTCCCTCAGAAAACCATCCAGAGCAGGTGCTCTTGGTTTATGAGGGTCCCTCTTCCACATAACAATTTATAGACCCCTATTCCTACCATTTTGTAGCTCTACCTTTGGGGAGACTTGCTACCATCCATACCTAGACACTGAAATGGGAAAGGTCATGAGGAAGACATATATACTTTCTTAGAAGCTGTTTCATTCTAGGGAAATTTGTCCCTTGGTCACATTTAACTGCAAGGGAGGCTGGGAAATATGGACTCTTCAGGTGTCTGGCTATAGTATCATTGCTATAAATGCAGGGAATTATAGATTTTGTGGATACCAAGTGTTTTTGCCTCACGCATCATATTGGTGTTACAGAATAAAAACTACAAAACAAAAAGCAAAGTAAAAATCCTGAAGATATATCATGTATCATAATGAGAGATTATTTACAAAGAGACAACAAATAAATGACAAGACAATTTGCATTCAATTCAATCTTCAAAATTTTGAGTGACTTTCTTACATTGAATTCTATACCTAAATAATCAATACAGAAAAGCGAGAGTGAATTATTTATACTAAGGAAGATATTATTGTATCAAATACATACTACTGAAAGCTAAAACACAGAGTCATGACAAATTTGGGAGTGATTAAACAGTTGCATCTGAAATGGTTGAAAACAGTAAATATCCTTTTACATGTTAAGAACTGGCTTTGTGGTATATTGAAGGATGTGTTGTTTTACATGAACGTGTTTGGATTTTATCAAATGGTTTTCTGTATTTTTTGAAGTCATCTAAATATTATTCTCCTTTAATCTGTTAGTGTTTTGGATTTTATCAATACATATTCTCATGCGAAATCATTTTCCATTTAATTACTATGATATCTTTTAAATATATATCAAAAGTAGACATCCCAAAATGGTGAGTACCTCCTTTTAGGTGTATATAAATTCTCATGTGTTCCTGGTAGGAATGTTAAATTGTGTAGCCACTTTAGAATACAATTTGGAACACTCTTAAAAAGTTAAATATAAATTTATCATATTACCATCAATTCTACCCATATGTATCTATTCAAGGAAATAAAAGCATATTGCTACAAAAAGGCGCATATTAAAATTCAACAGCATTATTCATGACAGCTGAGAACTGAAAACGATCCCATGCCATAGTGAATAAAAAAAAAAAACATGGTATGCATTAGGGAATACTATTCAACAGCAAAAATGGTACAAAGTACTGAAGCATTCTACAATGTGATAAACCTGAAGACAAGCCAAGTCTGGCATAAGCAAAACTTTCTCTCTAAAGGGCCAGACCATACACTTGTTTAGATTTAGCAGTCTATAAAATTTTTGTTGTAACTACTCAACTCTGAATTTGTAGTGGGAAAGTAGCCATAGATGTTACGTAAATGATTGAGCCAACTCAATTCTGTTACAAAAGTCGGAGTACTGGTCAGCAAGGATTAACCTGTGAGCCAGTTTGCCGATTGCTATGCTGAGAGAAAAAGCAGAGACTTGTACCAAAGGCCACCTAGTGTACATTGCCATATGTGAGACGTCCAGAAATAGCAAGTCTGGAAATGGGAATTGACTAGGAAAGGCATGCAAGGGGTCTTTTGATGGTGATGAAATTGTTCTAGACCTGGATTATGGGGTGGTTCCAGAATTGTGTAAATTTACTATAAATCTCTGAGTTGTAAAGTTACAATAGACCAATTTTATGATTTACAAATTATATACAAAAATTAGCATGTGTTAACTATGTGCAGTAGATGTATGATTGTAATTTCATTTGGTGCACTTTCCTATATTCTTAAAATATTTCATAATTAAATAGGAAAAGGAAATTATGTTAGGTTCCAAACCCACATACTGAACAGAACTAAATAAAACTCAGAGAAGTTACATTACTCATTCAGAATTGCATCACCAATTAATGCGGAGTCAAGGCTCAGATTCACGCTTCCTTATGTTCACTTCTTTCACAATGAATTTCATTGCTTTATTTATATACGTGGATGGGTAAAAACAGCACAGAGACAACAGAGCTTATTCCATTCTTTGTTCTCCATTTCCCCCTGCCCCTTAATGTCTCCATGTTGATCTGCTGGATAAGAAAGTAACTATAGAAACAAGAGTAAACTAGAAGTTTAGAGAGGCAAATTTCACTATTACATCTGTAAATGCTAACTTTTGGTAGTAACTTTCATCTCTGATAAATCTCTATAATATTTTTTTGTTAATATATAAGATTTTGGATAGACATTTCAATAGAATCCTGGATTTTTTAAAATAATTTTCCTTCAAACACAGTGCAGATTAGGTACTAATTCAATGATCCAGCTTCACAGGGTTGTGTGTTATTCACAGAGGTGTGTGTGTGTGATTCTTTCATCTTTTAAACACCTCTCTACCCCCCCCCCCAAAAAAAAAAGCACTTTAGTTCATCCCTGTCTGCACGTTTTAAAAATTTTATAATTATTTAAAGGTTAGAATATGCCAGAATATTAAAACGAAATTTTGATGGAAAGTTCACTATCTATGATAGTTATTTATTAGTATTCATATGATTGCTTCATATTTATATGTTTGCCTTTGACCTTTATTTAATTTGGGAAAAGTTTTTAGTGTGATTTCTTTCTATGTTGATTTACATAGTTTGTTTCCTTGCTGGGTTCCAGGATACTGACTATTTCTCATGAAGGCTACTACAAACCATGAAATTTAGCAATCTGTATCCCCAAAATTTTATGCCCAAATCATTTTTCTAAAATTTTGTAAGGGGTTTGTTTGCCCAATTTTCATGGATTAGTCTTCAAAAAGAAAAGAAGAAGACATAGGAAAAACATGAATTGATTTCCGTGATCACAGCAATTGTGTCTGTCACTGAGTAGACTCAGAGCTTACGCAGAGGGAATGAGATTTGGGGCATGTTTGGAACAATTTTTCACTTCATACTTCTCATCCCTCTCTATTAGGAAGTAAAAACACAAAATGAATTGAAACAAACAAGCAAAGGACATTAAAATCAAATAAATGCAAATCAGGAAAATGTGTCCAGGTGGTCAGGAAGAAGTATTTAAAATTTTATAGAAAAGGCCCAAGCTTATTTAGTGCCAAGCTGAGTTAATTGGAATAAAATGCTATTACTCATGCTATTCTATTAGGTAGGATTTGAAAGTATTACTGCAGGAGATTAGGTCAGAGAAGATGTCAATGCTGGCCAAATTTCATCTAAGTTGTTTAGTTTTACTTCTCTCTTTTAACTGTATATCTATATGCATATGTATATAAAATCACTGACTGTTTATGAGATTTTAAATTGGTTTTAAATCGCTCTTATGTGCTAAGGCTGTTTCATAGTCTAGATAGGCAAAATTTAACGACTCAGCCCTCTGTCCCAGCAATACTTTTTAAAGCTAGAGGGCATTCTTTTTTGACTCTCCAACACAAGACAGACATGGTGACTCTGAATCCTCTTTACATGGTAAATAAGCTTTAAAATATTGCGTCAGATTAACTGGCAGTGACTTCTGAAGAAAAACAAAAACTAAAAACCCCCAAAACTTTTGTTTTCCGCTGAATGCTAAGTTTATTTATCTGTGGGAAGGGGAAAATGTCATGAATTTCGGACACCCCGTTAAGCTGCTTCCTGCATGAATTTGAAGGGGGATAGCAGTAAATTTACAAAGTTGGGAGGTGCTTTTCCTTCAAGTTGGAGAATTGTTCACGCTAGTTGTAATGTATATATCTGCCTGAAGAGCCTCTGCGTAAGAATAGTGGGGAAGGTGGTAGACAATGATCCTCACCACGTAAGTGCCAAGTTTGTCTCATGACATATTCACTGTTTTGCACCAAAAAAGTACTGCTCTATTTAATTGCCTGTATTTTTTAAGTCTCAATGTTGGTTTCTTTTTAAAGCATTTTATTTATTTACTTATTTTACTCTACCACTGGCACTATGTGAAGCCTTTAATATACATGCATACCCTAGAGATATTGCGGGTTCAGTTCCTCACCACCACAATAAAGTGAGTCTCAAGTGATTAGAAATCTTTTTTTTTACAATTAGTTATTGATCAGAGAGAGAGAGAGGGGGAGAGAGCAAGAGAAAGAGAGAGAGAAACATCAATTTATTCTTTTTATTATTCCACTTATTTATGCCTTCATTGGTCGATGCTTGAATGTGCCCTGACCGGGGTTGATTGCTCCGTAGCCCTTAGCTTCCAGCTAAAGGAGCTACCTGGCCGGGGTGGGCAATTTGAAATATTTTTGCTGGTGGAGGGCTCTTTCTTAAACTTGTAAAACATGCAACATATGTGAAGTGCAATTAAGCAAAGCACAATAAAATAAGATATGCCTGTATGTTAATTCATCTCATTCTTGCAGTGATTCTAGGAGGTTGGTACTATTTTATTCTAATTTTAAAGATCAGGAAATTGAGGCACCCAGAAGTTAAGTGACTTGTCCAAGTTCATCCCAATCTTATGAGGTGGAGAAAGAATAAACATAAAGGTTTTCATTTAATTTTATAAAAGTTGAAACATTTTTATAATAAGAAATATTTGAAAGGAATTCATTATCAGCTCTTTTTTAAAAAATATATATATTATTGATTTTTATTTTTAAAGAGAGGAAGGGAGATGGATAGAGAGTTAGAAACATGGATGAGAGAGAAACATCGATCAGCCACCTCCTGCACACCCTTTACTGGGGTTATGCCCGCAACTAAGGTATATGCCCCTGACAGGAATCGAACCTGGGACCCTTCAGTTTGCAGGCCGACACTCTATCCACTGAGCCAAACCGGTTAGGGCTCATTACCAGCTCTTGAAGGCTATATCCAGATGGGCATCCCCACTATGTTTGGAACAGTGTAGGATATTCAGAGGTATATATCTTCTTGGTAACATTTCCTAAGAACACACTCCTCCAGATGCACAGGCCTCAGGTGCTTTTCAAAAATAAAAGCTGCCTCCCCTTGGCCATCCCTCTGACACTTGTAAAAGTGAATCTTTCTCTGCGAAAGTATCCTTCACCATAGTGTCTCTTCATCCTCCACTCCCAATACACCCCCCACACACACACACACACCCCTCTACTCCAATCCATATCTCTGTGTATAAATATGTGAGTGGATGTGCCAGACTGTCATGCAAACTCATTTGCTCTGGAAGACTTTTGTAAAGAATCTCACCTCATTCCAGTGAGCAGATCTTGACCCAGCAATTTGTCACTGAAGTTGAAGCCCGTGAGGACATTGAGAGGGACTTTCTCTACTTTAGGTCTGTAGGCTGCTCTGCCCCTGCCATGCATGTCAGTGGGCCAGATAACCAGCATGTACGAGTCCAGATTCTTTGACCCCCGGCTAATCAGAAAGGAAGCCTGGACAATGAGAGTGGATTAATGCAGACCTGGAGAACAGCCTGCACGGACATTGAGCTTCTCACTCTGGTCAAAAAGCAATGAGACTCTTTCACGAGTGGTGGGGTCAGTACTTACTGCTGATCTCCGTAGCCCTTAGCTTCCAGCTCAAACCCATCATATTATATAAACGCCATTATTCATGTAAAATTGCCAAGCCCTTCTGCAGCACAGCTCTGCAGTATTTGACTCTGTGACCTATTCTTAAAGTGACTCGTAGGGGTTGACTCCATGCTGTGTACAGAGAACATTTTTCCCCCTGTATTTGTTAAACTTATTTCAGTCATTAACCTCTTGCTATAACCCTTTGATCTCTCCTTTCCACTGGTTTCAGCATCCGAATGAGAAATAATTGACCTGTTGTCTGGAATCATCCTAATAGGAAACCTCACAGTGAAGCTTGCTTAGAAGCAATTTTCCTAGTTGGGTATAAGCTCTCCTGACAAAAACCTTGCCTTCATGTTCTCTTCACCAGGGGGCCAATGTAAGTGCCCTAAGCTATCCAGCTACTTGGCAAGTCATTCCACAGTTTTCTTCAGGGAGGGAAATGGCCACACATCTGGGGGTCCGCATCACATTCTCTGCTCTTTACAGAGTTTTCTGACAACGTTTTCTGTAATAAAAAAGGAAGGACAGTATTTTCAAAGAGAAAGTTAAGCAAAGTATCTTTTGCCAGCCAAAGTCCCTGCCTGAGGAGAAGGCATCCAAGAAAGGAGAACGTACTGGAGCCAGAGCTGACAGGGCCCAGCCGTGTCCACTGGCAGATGGGTCAGTGGCACGAGGCCAGGCCACTGGGGTCAGTCACTGGGTGCCAGATCTTTCCTCCTTAACCTGAAAGACATGCAAAAGTCCTTTGAAAGTGTCCATACAGGGTGCTTGGCAGAGGCACAATGTCCTCTCAACATTTTGGATGGCCACTGTGCCACATTCTGTTAGTGGGAGAGGAGGGAGGCACATTCCTTTGGCACCAGTGAGTGGTTGATTCATATTTGCAGGGGAAAAAAAATTACTTTTATTCTGAAAATATTTAAGTCTTTTCAGAAACTTTAACATTTTCTAGACTGTAGTTACTTAATTTGTCAAATTAGGAAAAAGTACCAGGGCCAATGATTCTTAAAGGCTAGAACCCAGAAAACGACAGCGGCAACATCATCAGGAAACTTGTTAGAAATGCCCATTCATAGGTGCCACCCTAGATTTATTAAAGCAGAAACTATAGGGCTGCTTATTTCCTGCCATATTTTGGAATCCATTTCCTACTGAAAAATTAACGGGCCTCATCCCCCCGTGTTAGCTCATTATGTCTATACCTCGGCTACTTTCAAAATAGCCCCCTGATGAGCTGTAGTTGATAAAGCTTCTAAACATCGCTAGAGCCAAATAGAAACCTCCAGACTCCAAGGATTTCTAAGGAAATCATGGTATGAAAATTAAGGTTATTTGATGTGGGTATGTGTGAGTGTGAGTGTGCAGCGGGCCAGTGTGTCTGTGGTGATGGCAAAGTTGAACAATTTATTACATAGACTATATTATGTAATTGCCTACTCAGTTTTCTTGTAAGTTCATCCCTCAACTGATTTGGGCTTTTAAAAAATTACTTTTCTACCTATATATATTCTTAGTTAGCCTTGATAATTATCAAGTATTAGGTTATGAGGCTCACAGAAATACTTCTTATATTCTCTGGGGTTCTATAACCCATCTGGCATCAGTGAACTAGGAAACCAAGATCTCACAACTACCGTTAAGGGCACTTTGGGGTAGGTGATGCGGTTGAGCTACTTGTAGGCCATGAAATGAATCCATTTTTCTTGGCTTGGCTTGGCTATGAGACTGTTCCCATTTAGATTGTTGGTTAGTAATGCCATTGAAGAATGCAGGAATTGGGTAATTGAATAAGTCAGGAAAACAACTTGGGTGTTTTTATAATTTTCAGAACCTAGATATTGTTAATTCTGGCTTAGTAAGGAACGACTAACCATTCAACACAATGTTGAATATACATTAAATTACTTTTGCTGAAAAAAAAAATGCAGTTCTTTAAAACTTCTTTAAATTTTAAAATCTTTAACTTTTTAAACTTTAACACTTTTAAAAGAAAGTTAGTGCTTAGTTCTCTCTCACATGTTATTTCTTCTGACTTCTCACTTTTTTAAATCCCTTTTACACATCACACATTTCTCCCGAAGGCCCCTGGGCTTCCAGGTTTCTCCCACTCACTGTAGTGCATGGCCAGGCCCCCTGCACACCCAGCTCCTGACAAATCTCATTACATAGATCTTCCTTCCCCTCCTCTGCTTCCTTTCTATCAGAAGGATTGGTCCTTTTCCTCCCTGATTCAGTGCCAGCTTTCTTAAACATTACTAAGTAATTTTCTTAACTATATTTGTTTCCTTGTTCAAATAGGACATATTGAACACCACTTTGGATGTGGTATTTTTCTTAGAGACAGAGATACTCAGAGAACCAGGCCATTGTAAGAGTGACTGCAGGGATATGTCTATATCCCAGGGTGGTCAGGGAGGCATTTTCTCTAGGACAAAATCTGAGATGAGAACACAATGTTGAGGAATCAGCCAAGTGGACATCTTGGGACGAGAACTCTGGAGGAAGAGGAAGCAGCCAGGTCACAGCTGCTGAGGTAGGACCAAGCTTCTCATGTTGGAGGAAAAGCCAGAAAGCCTGGGAGGGGCTTGGGGATACTGAGTGGGTAGAGATGCGGGAGGGTAAGAATGAAGGGTCAGGGTGGCAGGTCAAGGTAAGTACTTTGGATATTATTCTGAGTATTTGGAAAAACTGCTGGAGAGTTTCCAGCAGGTGGCATTATTTGATTTAGAAGATGACTCTGGTTACTGGTGGGGGAGGATGGCAAGGGGTAAGTAAAGACAGTATGAGACCAGTTGAGAGTATAGTGCAAAAAAACCAGGTAAAATGCAATGATGGCTCAGGGAGTTTGATTGCTGTTGCAAGAAGTGGCCAGGTTCAGCATATATTTTGGTGACAAGGCTTCTGGTGCCTGCTGATGGATTAGATGCATTGCTGCAAACTAGTGAGTTATGCCCCAGTAGCATTAGGTATTTAAATGAAGACTCTTTAAATCTGAAATGCCTTAACCCAGATGAATGCATTGCTAATGGTGCAATTCAGTTTGGGGGCACATAGGGCAGGTGTCTTCTATAATCCCTCAAATAACACCCATAGGTGGATTGAGTGCACTATTTAATGCTCAGTAACTCACTTAACCAAATCCATCCTTTTCCTCATCTGCACGGCAAGCAAAGGCTAATTATGCTAGCTAAAATGACTGCGATTTACTGAGAAATAAATAACAAGAGGCAAATTACAAAAAAAAATATAATGGGGTAGAGAGAAATAATGAAGAAAGTAAAAGTAAACCAAGGGGCTGCATCCAGACTTATGTCTTACAGGGCTCGTGTTCCCTGGTCTGCCCACAGCCTACAGCCTGAAGGCACTTGCCCAAATGATGCACAAACCCTATAAACTTGGGCTGCCCTTCCTGTCACTTTCAATACAACCACAATCACTGCCGCAGTCACCTTAGCAGGATCCATTTTTTCCCTCCCCTCTATGGCAGTGAACGCAAAGGACAAATGTGTCATTAACTATTTGCAAGTGATCAGTTACCTACCGCAGCTGTCTACTCACCAGACAGCCATGCCAAGCACAGCTGCTCAGATGGGCCAGCCCAGTTTGGCTGTGCCACTCACCACCCACCCTCGCTGCCCCCGGCTGCCTCTGGAAGAACAGGGCAGGCCAAAGCCTCCGCTGGCAGGATGCACTGGGCTTTCCATTTCCAGAGGATTGTGACCTTTCCACTGCTCCAGGTCTCCTCGGACCGCATGGTGAGATTGGCTGAGAGGCGCTTCACCAGCAAGCAGCCTCACCTCCCGTGATGCTGCTGCTCGAAACCTGAGAGGCGATAACTCTTCAGAGGCCACTGGCCAGTGCCTACAACAGGCAGCCTAGCTGCTGCCTGGGTCCTCCGGCCGCATTTTTAAAAAAGCAAGCAGCTTTGTGCTTTCACTCATTAATTTGCGCCAGCTTCTAAAGGTCAACGACCTGGCAAGTGGAGATTCACAAATAACAGGTGCAGAGACTCTGCTGCCTGCCTCCATGGGACACCGCTCTGTCACTTTTATTTACTGAATCAATCCACCAGTGTCCAGCAGGAGAACAACAGCTAAATGCCCATTAATTGTGGGCTGATGTGCAGATGAAACAAATCTCCAAAGGGACTGTAAACCTTTGTTCCTTCACCTCCTCCTGCTCTTTCTATGGGATTAGCAGTAAATCATTCAGCAGACTCATCTTCTTATTATACATTTGCCATTAGGGGTGTCTCAGGAGAACTAATGCTAACCTCCCTCTCTCTCTTCTCCTCTATTCTTCCTTCCCTCCCTCTCTCCTCTCCTCCCCCCTCTTTTCTTTCTTTGTCTTCATCTTTTTGTATCTCTGCTTTCTGTCTCTATTTTTTTTTTTCTTACACACACATATGCTCATCCCCAAACATAAAGGCCTTATTAAAGTTACCTCATTGCTCCAGGGATGACATTTTCTGCCCATCTGTGCCCTTTTCCTACATGTGTATATATAGACACAGAGTATGGATACAGCTGGGACTCCTATGGAATAAAAGAAGGCAGAGAAAGTTTTCTTCAAAAGGAATTATTTTCGTTCACTCAGTTCTGTCATTCTTAAGAAAAGCTCTTTAACTCCTCAGAGTCCAAAAGGAGCTTAATTAAACTGTAAAAGGGAATTCAAAAGTAAGCAATTGACAAAGAAAGAAAATAATGAATCTGAGTTCTGTCAAGGAGTCTAGGGAATACACTGGGAGATGTTTTATTATCTCTAGGACATGCATCGCACTGACGTGGCCCCTGGTGGCCAGCCATTGGTGCAGTTTGATTTGAGAGGCATTAGGGAGGCAACCCTGAGCCTCAAAATGAATCCCCAAACTGGTCTCCATGCTGAGCACAAGTCCATACTAGATTTCAGTCCATTTTACATTTTGTAGTAAGCATCATCTCTTTCATTAAAAATACTGTATGTTTTATGTCAACTATATCTTGATATAGAAATTTCTTTCTGCAGGCATAGTAGGACTTAGAGAACAAGACAGTACAGGTAGAATGGATAGGAGTGAAGTGGTTTAGGGCCCAAAGAAAACCCGTCCTCAACAGAGAAATGGTGCAGAAAAACAGGGAGATAGAGGGCTCAAAAAAGGTAAACTTTTCATACTTCATAACAGGGCTAAGAAATAGCTCTGGGAGTAAGTTCCAATAAATCCAGTCTGTGGAGTTGGGGAAGAGGGTGTAATTTATACCCTTAATGATTGCTACTATTAAAAAAGTCCACTTACTGATGGACAGAAGCGCATGTCTAGTGAGTTATTCAAGACACATTTTTGTAGATGAATGGCATAGCATATTGCCTGTGACACAGGAAAGAGCAAAACTAACTTGTGCACGTGTATATTGAGGGCTATAGATATTCACAGATGGACTTTTCTGGCCATGCAAAATTCAAATAATCTAAAGAATAGCCATCTTTTAAAAAATTATATTGAAACTGTGTGTTTTATTGTTTCCCTAATAATGTTGATAAGTTTTTTTTTTTTTTGAGGAGAAACATAGGATAGTTTTAAGAATATTGTTTCTAAACCTAGATGTCCTGGTTTATATTTCATCTCTTCCATGTATTCATTGGGATCCTCCATACATTGAGCTATCGTTAAAGTAGCTACGAAGTACTAAGGATGTGTGGTTTCTAGAGCTAAAACAGTAAACAGAATGATGGTTCTGCCTCCATGAGACTAACAGCTTATAGGACAAATCCTGACTCTATGACACACTAAGAGGCACAAGATGTTGCAAGACAGGATACTGCGGTTTTCACCTACCAGAAAAGGGTGAGTGGCTAGCAGTATTTCCCACCTCTGCAGTGTGGGGTATAAATTAGTTACAGTCATGCTCAGGATTTTATCCCTTTGCTCTCAGCATGACTGGGTAGGACTCAGGCTGGATGAAGATCCAGAGATAATTGTTCCTACTGTGAGTAGCCTCCTCATTTTATTTCAATGTTCTGTTTCTTTGTTCTTATCATTTCCTAGATATGCCACATTATGAAAGTGTTTGGAAACAACATAGGTAATGGAATACTTTACAGAGAAATTGATTATTATGCTGCAATCTGATGACTAAACATTGAATAGCTGAGAGCAGGCATTGAGGGGGAGTTCTAAGCAGAACCTGCTTGCTGGTCTGGGAGACAGGTGATTAGGATTTCTCCAAAGAGAGTGGAAAGACCCATGACAGGGATGCAAAAACAAAAGTGTAGCAAGGGATAGAAGGAGGATGCGAGGAGATGGAGAAGGAGGATGTAGGACCTGGTGGGACCACATTGCAGACTTTGGCCTTAGTCTAAGTGGAAACATTTACTCCAAGGGCATCTGACAAAGACTCAATGAACTTTCCACAGCCTCATAAGCACTGGACATTGTGGGACATCAAGTTCTAATAGCAGCGTTACTAGAAGCAGCTTCGTAGACTTTGGTCAACCAGATAACATCTTTGTTTCTCAGTTTGTTCATCTCTAAAATCAGAGATTTTAAATACATTTTTCTTCAAATTGTTTCTAGCTCTATAATTCTGATGACCAAGTGTATTTATAGAAACTCAAAAGGTATAGAAGATCTATCAAGGAGATAATCCCAGAATAGATCAAAAAAGTTGCTTTTTAAGTTTTTTATTATTTTTATTTTCTAAATACACTGTCAGTAAGTAATTGTACCAATTATCAATAAAACAACAAAAAGGGAGACTTCTTGTAGCCATAAAATGTAACTATTAATGATAACAGAAAAATGTATAGGTTTTAGTTTCTAGATAATGAAATTTATATAATTTCTTAATCTTCTTCAAATACAGAAATAAAGACAGAAATACCAAATACGAAGCTCTGTTCTAAGTTTTTTTCCTTCTTCTTAATCCCCTCAATTAAATCAATTACATAATGTAGGCAGACAAAATAGCTGGGACCACTCAAAATCCTAGAAGAAAACTTTCAGCCTGTCTTCTGTGAATACCAGCCAACCTTTTGAGCTTTTTATCTGTGGAGTAGAGCCGAGTTCTGGTCAGTGATGATTTACTACTATGTCTGATCCCCAGTTGGACATGTATAAAGTTGAAGATATTTCAGTGTTCGTATTATAGGAAACCCTTGGCTAGAATAAACCATCAAACATTTAAGATAATCAGATTTGGGGAAGAGAGAATACATTGGTTATACTTTATGTAAATCATATGATCATTATGAAATGAAGACATCTCAATCACTGCATAGCTTATGTCCAAACTCCCCCTCACTATCCTGCATTTTTTATGATACAGAAGGAGAAAAATATGTCAGAAATCTTAGGGGAAGAAATGTTCATCTCTCCTCTTAAGATGTGATAGAAACAGCTATATTTACTCAGAAAACCAACCAACCCAGATTATTGTGGAAACCATAAATTCATTTAATACTTCATTTGCTCAAGAAAATTTAAAAACTTATCACATTTCATGTACTTGATGCTGACAGACAAGACAGACAAAGTTTCTGCTCTAAGGAAGTTTATAATCTACCTGTGTACTCGGCATGGGCATTGGTGCATATAAGAGCATATAAAACAGAGTCCTGCACTGCTCTCAGAAAGCAGGAAAAACTCTGAGAAGCAATGTGTAAGGGTAGATCTAAAGCAAAAGTCTACCAACAATACCTGAGAACTTAGGAAAAGTTTCAACTTTCTAGCAATTAGGGAGCCAATCAATCCTGAAGTTTTCCATTCATTTCATGACACTATCAAGACACAAGCCAAGCTTTGACAGGGTGAACTTTACTTACAGCACTTTAAAAAAAATCTCCTGGGTCTCTCCACATATATTTCAGCCTCAGCACCATTAAGGGATTGGGCATGAATATTCTTTAAACCTTTGATCATTTCAAGAGGGTAGGACGGGATAGGAGGAGTCTTTCATGCTGGGAATTCTTATGTCATTGTCCAATGTAATACATAACACACCTGTCATCTTCACAGGAAAAAGCCCAGTTGCCTTTTAAAAATTCAGCCCTAAGGGTCTCTCCTGTGATATGTGACCTAGAAGACGGGTAACTAGGGGGATTCTTTGAGCAAAAAAAATCCTGGGTTTTATTGCTCTCGGATGTAGCCACCTCTAGAGCTGTGGAAGGAGTTGCTATTTAATTAGAGAGATTAAACCAGAAATGTACTTTTCTCCTAACAAAAGAAAAAGACTGGGGCTCAGGGGAGTTCTGGGTGTCTATAGCCTGCCCAGAAGGCAGGATTTGCTTCTTTAAAATGACTCATCTATATTTCTGGATTTGGGCTGTATATATTCACCTCGTTTTATTCATACTCATGAATAACTGTCCAGTGTCCAGACTTATCTGCCCTCACTTATGTGGTTCAGCTTATAATAAAAGTCCTCTAGATTGCTCAATAGAAAAACCATTATAGAAGTACCTGTTTATATAAACCAGGGTAGAAAAAAACGTAACTACTTATTTTTGGGGGGATGCCAGAAGGATTTCAATTTGTGAAGTATGTTTTTTCTTGACACTTGTTTTCTCATCATTGAGAAAAGAAGCAATATACAGATTTAAGATACACAGGGGCTACAGGTGAGAATAAGATATAAAAGGTTTGAATGAGAATAACTATTTCAAGGGTGTTGCAATGTACTCAGCAGGTACAGAGATTATTCTCAGTTTTGAACAAGCCATTGCCAACCTCCAGCCTTTGCTTTCATAAATTAACAATGATAAGATATAAAGCAAATCCAATAGAATGGATCTGAGCACACATCCATGTTGTTGGTATGTGAATGAGATCCTTGTGCTAATTGGGATTTCAGAGTAGCCCAGATGGCCTGGAGGAAACTCAAATGACAGAAAACATAGTTGTAATGGCTGCCATCTTGCTGCATGAGACAGATTTAACTCCTATTCTTTGTGACCAGTGCAAATCATTCAATACAAGTTTTGGTTGATCTCTTTCCATCTTAAAAAACACTTCTAGCTCTCACAATTAGGTTTAGAACTTCCACTTCCACAAGATCATGTTGGTGTCCCCATTTTAGCACTACATTTATTTAATGAATATTTGTTGAGCAGCTATTAAGTGCCAGGTACATCATGACAGTCAAACTATCACATTGAGCTTGTAATACTTCAGTGAGTTTTTTGGCATATGTCTTTTCCACTAGAATATATTGATAATGGACCAAATTCTAATTATCTGTATATCCAAAGGACCTAGCATGGTTCCTGTTTTTAATAAAATATTTAACAAATACCTGATTTATTAATTGATTGAATAGATATATTTTATGATATTCTGATTATGGACACATTAATATCATCTGCATCACTTGTTATCACACTACTGACCTCTTAAGTACCCTATGTTTCAGGAAGTTTATAAAATCATTTATTCATCCATTGATCAAGTAAATTTTGAGCACATAATTCAGATCATTTTAGTATTCTCTTGTTTCCTCATAAAGCCTTGCTTGTTTGTTGTCCTCTAGGCCATTTCCTTAGGGGTCAGCCATTGTGAACCAATGTTTTCCCCCTGAGTAAGTGAAGTAGTAATAAGGGGTTAAAGAGGGACATTTGAAAAGCCTTTTAAAATTACATAGTTTTCATTACACTATGGAACTACAAGGAGTGGTGAACCATATCATAGGATATTTGCATTTCAGGTTGAACTAGTTGGAATTTACAGAATTCAAGGATTTTATATTTGAAGAGACTTTGCAGGTTACCTAATGCCACATCCATCGCAGGCTTCTAGTTCATCCCTGATAGAACCTCCAGACTCTGATTTCTTCCAAAGAGGGAGGCTAACACTGTGTTTTAAGACACATTATGCCATTTTAATGTTTTTAAAGTCTTTTCTGTTACTGTTTGTATTTGATCAAAAGTCTGTTGTCCTAAAACTTCCTGGTGCTAGAAAGTCATTAGAATAAATAATAATGTGTCATAAGGTGCAACATTTTTTAGGAACATTCTCCCACCTTAGAAAAAGGTTGTTGAGGTGAACTTCAAAGTCAGCGTGCCAGTGTTCAGGCTGGGATCCTCCCTAGTTTTGCTTCTATATGGCCCAAGTTACAGGCAAGAGCTAAACGTCTTTAAGGTAATCAATAACTCTGCTGGTGTCTGCTCTGTTGAACCACTGGAAGCTCTAGCTCACCCCCTCTGGGTAATGAACTTGCCTTTTTGATCTCGGCCATGGGCACATTTTACTTTCCTGCGTCAGTTAATCAACACTTACAGAGTGCCCACTGTGACAGAGCTCTGTTCTAGGCTCAGTGGAAACATTAACCAAGCGTCCGTGGCATTAAAGAGAGAGTATGGAACACAACACTCAATTTCTCATTGTTAGTATTCTTTCTGTCAACTTTGTGGAGCATCCTCCTGAGGTCAACAGCATATCTGTACTGGAAATCTCTGGGGCTTAGGTTAGAGATATTTTATTTTAAAATCCTTTAAGGTACAGCCACACTGTTGTTTCCCATCATACAGATGCATGGATGATTGAATGTTCTAGCTTTACAGAGAAAAAGGCAGGATTCCAACCTGACTTTATCACTCAGCAGAGATCATTACTGGTTACATCAGAGTCCTTAAGGCAAGGGCCCCAGATCTATATTATGTCTACAATTGGGCTTCATTATTTAACCCTCCCAGAAATAACATACAAATTAATGTGTGTAGTATGTTTTTGGGAATGAGGATATTCATGACTTTCATCTGAAAATAAGTGCTAAGTAATAAGAGCTACATCAAACTTAAAGAAGGTAAACATGCACATTCTCTATTTCTAATAATTATGTATTTCTCCTTTTGTGGCTTTATTTTATTTTTGTTCTGCACCCAAAATGCAGAACAACAAAACAAATACCAAAATTAAAAAAATAGCCTAAACAACAACAGCAAAAATGTTTTGTAGAGCTTACTATTTACAGTCCTATGAAAATATTGGAAATAAATTAAAAACAGAATTATTCAGGCCTTTAAAGTAAATTAATGTTTATTTGAGATTAGGTTCTAGATCAATATGTATCAGTATTGATCTTGGGGTGCCCTATCAATACTATTTACCAGTTGAATGTACATATACTGTAGATCTTTAAATGGAACAAAAGGTAGAAAAGGAAAAAAAAATGGAGTTGTGGTTAAAGATAGTGACCAAATAGGTCAACTACCAAAGCTTTGCTTGATAGAATTTTTTCCTGTGTTTCATTATTTCTGGGGCCTGTCAGTTGACTGGGGACAGAGAAACAGTGTGCTGTTATGAGTTTTCCAGAGGAGGGGGGAAAAGGCAGTTAAAAGGCTTTTGAGTTCAACAAATGTGTCCGGAGAGTCAAATGGAACAGGGGTGAAATCCTAGCTAAAGCCCGGAGGGAATAATTTGCTGTTAGCAGCATCTGGGAAGGAAGTGTGGCAACCACTACAGAGTTTTGTGTAGAGAACAAATGGAAGAAAAGGGCTTTAAAAAGGTAGGTTTGGAAGGCAGGAGGAGGGAGGGAGAAAGTGACGGAGGCCTCAAATGAGTTTGGGGATTTAGGAAGGAGATTTAATAGACTGAATAGCAGGTCACCACTAAAGAAGTAAAAACCTGAGTGAGAGACATCAGTAAGAATGCATGGTGTTAGTGCGTGGGCTGTGAACCTAAAAGCAAACTGAAATTAAATAGTTCATTATTCCTCTGGCTGCTCCTACCACTAATACTGTGTTTTCCCTCAAGAACTGACTTTTGGAAAATCCATATTAATCGTGGAGACCAGTGTTTGCATTTATCCGTGGGTGACCTATTGTCTAAACCGCCTTAATACTTACCTTGCCTGCTTCCTGGGAGCAGGCTGGAGGGAGACTCAGCTGAGGTCTGTGGGGTGGGCCAGCTGCAGGAGGCCCGCTGACCATGACCTGGCAGAGATTCCCGGGCTCCTGTAGGACAGAGCTCCCTGTTCTCACGTAGACAGTTTATTCATCTGGCAGGTATCACAATATCAGTGTTTACATATATTGGTTATTTTATATAGACAATGTCATGTGGTTTACATTTCAGTTATCACCCAGTTTATATATTAAGGTAGAACCAATATTTGAACCTGGGTCTGTTTGCAGATCCTGGGCTTTCCCATTATGCAATAACTCAGTTATAAGGAAGTTAAGTTATAAAACTAAAATTTCTATCATGACATCGACAGAAGATGTTTTAGATATCTGATTCTCTCTCTCTCTCTCTCTCTCTCTCTCTATATATATATATATATATATATATATATATATATATATATATATATACTAGAGGCCCAGTGCACAAAAATTTGTGCACTCAGGGGGGTCCCTCAGCCCGGCCTGTGCCCTCTCGCAGTCTGGGACCCCTCAGGGGATGTCCACCTGCTGGCTTAAGCCCACTCCCCAGGGGATTGGGTCTAAGCTGGCAGTCAGACATCCCTCTGGCAGCCCGGGAGCCCTTGGGGGATGTCCACTTGCCAGCAGGGAGCAGGCCTAAGCTGCAGTCGGACATCCTTACTGCTGCTGAGGAGGCGGAAGAGGCTCCTGCCACCACTGCTGTGCTCGCAGTCGTCAGCCAGGCTTGTGGCTGAGCAGAGCTCCCCCTGTAGGAAAGCAATGACAACCAGGGGGCAGCTCCTGCATTGAGCATCTGCTGCCGGTGGTCAGTGTGTGTCATAGTGACCAGTCATTCCCAGTCCTTCTGCTGTTAGGGTCAATTTGCATATCACCCTTTTATTATATAGGATAAAGGCCTGGTGCACAGATGGGGGCCCGCTGGTTTGCCCTGAAGGGTGTCCCGGATCAGAGTGGGGGTCCTGCTGGGGTGCCTGGCCAGCCTGGGTGAGGGCTGAGGGCCATTTTCAGGCTGGCCAAGCCCACCAGCAGTGACCCTCACCCCATGGGGGTGTGGCCAGACTGGGTGAGGGATTGAGGGCCATTTTCAGGCTGCCCACATCCCCTTCAGGGTGGGGGAGTCCTGCTGGGGTGCCTGGCCAGCCTGGGTGAGGGGCTGATGGCTATTTTCAGGTTGGCCACGGCCCCCAGTAACCCAAACTCCCAGCCTCTCCTTTTTTTCTTTTTTTTCTATTTATCTTCTATAATTGAAACTTTGTAGCCTTGAGCGGAGCCCAGTTCTGGCCAGGTAAGTTGGGAACCTTGATTTCCTCCATTGCTGGGGCAACCCAAGCCTCCTGCTCGCTCCAGCTCCTTGGCCGCCACCACCTTAGTTGGGTTAATTTGCATACTCACTCTTGATTGGCTGGTGGGCGTGGCTTGTGGGTGTGGCTTGAGCACAGTGAAGGGATGGTTAATTTGCATGTTTCTCTTTTATTATATCAGATATATACCTAAGCAACAGAACGCTGGAAAGACTGAAAGACAGACGGCTGAACGACTGAACAGCCAGTTAACTGGTTGCTATGATGTGCACTGACCCTAGGGGACAGAGGCTCAATGCAGGAGCTGCCCCCTGGTGATCAGTGTGCTCCCACAGTCAACCTCCTGTGGCTGGCCAACCTCCCGTGGTCCCTCCCCCCACTGGCCAACCCTGATCAGCCCAATTGGGACTGGGCAAGATGGCCCTGATCATCCCCGATTGACCCTGATCGCTGGCCAGGCTGAGGGACCCCACCCATGCACAAATTCTTGCACTGGGCCTCTAGTATTTTAGATAATTGACAATACTTTTTATTTATTTCAATTCTTTAATCTGATGCCCAGCATTTTTAAAACCATCAATGTTATATTTTATTTTAAAAAATAACCCTATAGAACCTCTTTGATTATTATTCCCATTTAACAGATAAGTTAATAAGTTGTATGTTTTTTTTTAACTTATGTATAGTTACAGAGCTAGTGATAAAGGTTGTATTTACAGCCCTATTCAGAACCCAAATTCTTACCAAAGGTTCTCATGTAAAAATGGCAATTTCAGAATTTTCAAAAGACAAAAACTGATCAGGATGATAAGTTAAGTGGCATCTAGGATTGTTGATGACTAAAGAAATCCAGAAGTTCTTGGGCATTTATTTATATTCAACACAATAATTTATAAATCTTTGATGATGAATAAAAAGGGTAGCATTATAGGTTTAGATACATGTCTTTTTCCTAATTCTTTGAAGCAGCATTTTCATCCTTACAGTCATCACCATCTTAACAATAACCTAATGAGCATTGCCCTTTATATATTTCTAAATAGACTCATGTACAATATCTAATTTATCTTTCATAAATTATCTTTGAGACACTTAGTGTTAGTCCCAGTTGAGACATAAGGAAACTGAAACAGAAAGGGTAAGAAGACCCATGAAAGCTAATGAAAATATAACCTGAATACCTCGATGACTCACTCCAATCCATCAACATTGATTTTGCTCCACTTCTGAAAAATATACAAAACAAATAAAAAATCACAGGCATTTCTCTCCCCTACTCCTCCACCAGTAACTCTTAATTAGTGTCTGAGATTTACATGCATAGAGGGGTGTGAAAGGCAAACTAGATGGCAGAAGAATAAAATAATAAAATATTTTAATTCTAATTTTTAAAATTTTAATGCTTTCACTTAGAAAACATGCTTTGGCAATTGCTCTGTACAACCCAGAGTTTATTGATAGAAATGAATAGAAATGATGGCCATCTCCTCTGATCTCTAGGATTTGAAAGCCGTGAGTAAAGTAGATACAGGTACAAATCACAGTAACGCAATATTGCAGTAGAGATGCCAAGTAGGGCTATGGAACTGGTGGGAATGAACAATGAATTCTGTCTCAGAGATCTAGGGAGTCTTCAGAGAGGAAAGGGTGTGATATTTAGGACTTGGGATATTATTGGTAATTCACCAGGTGGAAGAGGTTGTAAGGACATGTAGGTGATGATACTAGTGTGTGCAAAGAAAGACACAGATGCATGAACATTTCCCAGGTCATCTCTCCTGATTAAAAAGAGTTGGGTGATAATTAGTGTCTGGAGCACAACCAACCCTATTTTGTTACTCCATTTAATAAAATGACTTGAGAATACAGGCCTGCATATCAAGAGAATATTCAATTCTATACTCCTGACTTGCCACTAATTGGCTATGTGGACTTAAGGGAGTCACTTTCCTTCTGTGTCCTCATCTATAGAAAAAGGAGAGTTGGTCTAAGTTCTATAAAATCTTTCAGTATCACTGGAAAATCCTCCAAATCATTTCCTCTCTACCTATTCTTTTTAAAAAATATATTTTTATTGATTTCAGAGAGTAAGGGAGAGGGAGAGAGAGATAGAAACATCAATGATGAAAGAGAATCATCAATCAGCTGCCTCCTGCATGCCCCATACTGGGGATGAAGCCTGCACCCAGGGCATGTGCCCTGACCAGGAATTAGACTGTGACCCCCTGGTTCATAGGTTGACGCTTGACCACTGAACTATGCCAGCCACTCCCCCTATAGTTTCTTCAGGTGAACATCTTATTTTTGGACCCAGGTGTTTTGCAATTCTGATAAATTGAGCAAATACTGAATGCTCAGTGGCGTTGAACATTCGCCATGACACCTGGTGGCAGGCTGATCTTCTAACAGTGGTCCAAGAAATGACCTGCTGAGTGCACTGACCACTTCTATTGCTTTCAGAATTTTAGATACATAATTTTCTGAAACTTTAGTAAGCCAATGAATTTCTCAGAGTGTGTGTTTGTGTGTGTGAGGTTTTGGAGTTATACACCTTGATTTCCTATGGAACGATTATCTCTGACAATTATTTGTTGAACATTTAATCTATACCAGCCATGTCTTTTCTTATTACAGCATGATTGTCACTTGAGAATGTCAATGTCATGAAATAATAATATAACAACATCTAGTTGAATGCTGGAAATATTAATTACTTTAGAACAATATTGTAACACAAGAAAGCCCAGGAAAAAAAATAAATTTACCTTGATGTAAAGTGTATCTCTCCACTGTTATTTTTTTACCCTCTCCTCCATACCACTGTCATCTCTACCACCGTCACTATCACCATCACCCCTGTCTTAGTAAAAACACTGGGAGAGATACATGTACAGAGAGGACAAGTATAACCAAGCAAATGCATATGACTCTCTGGAGTTTTGTTCCATGGCTTATTCAGAGAACACCCCCTTTTTGGTTATGCTAGGTAGATCTAGATTTACAAAACTAGATCTAAACACTTAAAAGTAGAATTAAAATTCTACACTTTAAATAGTTACCTGGATGCAAAGTACAACTTAGGTAATATAGTCAACAATATTATAATAACTATATCTTTGTCTGGTGGTTGCAAGACTTATCATGGAAATGACTTTGTAAATTATATAAATGCCTAATCACTATGCTGAACACCTGAAACTGATATAACATTTAACGTCAATGTACTTGCAAAATTTAAATATAAAAAAACTGAAAAAAGTCTCTCAGACATACTCTTACACACAGAGATTACAATATATGTATACTCTCAAATACTGCTGAAATCATACAAGTTCTCTTCTGTGACCAATCACTAACCAAAAATATAGATTTTGTTAGAGTTTAAAAAACTAAAAATAGAACTCCCATTTGACCCAGTGATCCCACTTCTAGGAATATATCCCAAGAAACTAGAAACACCAATCAGAAAGGATATATGCACCCCTATGTTCATAACAGCACAATTTACCATAGCTAAGATTTGGAAACAGCCTAAGTGCCCATCAGCAGATGAGTGGATTAAAAATCTATGGTACATCTAGACAATGGAATACTATGCTGCTGTAAAAAGGAAGGAAATCCTACCAATTGCAACAACATAGATGGAGCTGGAGAGCATTGTGCTAAGTGAAATAAGTCAGTCAGAGAAAGATAAATATCACATGATCTCACTCATTTGTGGATTATAATGAACAACATAAACTAATGAACAAAAACAGATCCAGAGACAGAGAAGCATCAATCAGATGCTCAAACCTCAGAGGGAAGGTAGGGGAGGATGGGGGTAAGGGGGAGAGATCAACCAAATGACTTGTATGCATGCATATAAGCATAACCAATGGACACAGACACTAGAGGGGTGAGGGCATGAATGGGAGTGGGGTCAGGGGGGAATGAGGAGATAAGGACACATATATAATGCCTTAATCAATAAAGAAAAAAAATGCAAAATATGATAAAAAGTCTAAACTGCATAATCCCAACCAAAACCTAGACCTGCATTTAAAATTTTACAACTGCCATTGAAGAAAGTTACATGTAGTCCATTCTCATGGGATTAAAAAATCTATTGAAAATAAAAGACTAAGGAAGCTTATTGCTGTGGCTATGTTAAACTGGCATAGGCCACTTAATGGATTTTTAAGAATCCTTATTTCCCAATGGGTAGACTTTCAGGGAGATGGCTCTTGAGCAGGAATCTGATGAATGAGTAAGGGAGAGGAGGATAGAGAATTCTGAGCAGATGGAACACCAAGAGAAATTCTGAGAAAGGTCAATCCCCTGGAGAATCCCAGGGACACAGAAAAGAGTACATCACCCTAGCTCAGTGGATAGAGCATTGGCCTGTGAACTGAAAGGTCCCAGGTTCAATTCCGGTCGAGGGCACATGCCTGGGTTGTGGGCTCAATCCCTAGTGGGGGACTTGCAGGAGGCACCCGATCCATGATCCATGATTCTATCTCATCATGGATGTTTCTATCTCTCTCTCTCCCTCTTCCTTCCTCTCTGAAATATATATATATATATATATATATATATATATATATATATATATATATGAAAAGAGTACATTAAAGGTAAAGTCAGAGCGAAGGTTGTAGCAGTCCATGACACTTTTGAGCCAGAAGGAACACAGTTGTTCCCCATCAGGAAGATAGCATGAGAACAAAGTATAAGATGAATAGCATTAGGCAGTGGTTGGAAGTGGATTTCAGTCAGGAAGCCAGTGAAAGGAAGTAGATTCACAGGAGGTAGTGAATGCCACTTGGACAATTAAAATGGAAGGTAGACAATCAATAAGAGATGTGTTAGGAAGGCTGAAACTACTGAGTTGGAAAAAAAAATCTAAATGATACAAAGTTGAGAGTTCAAATCTGAGATCCTGGTATTATGCTGTGTCATGATATAGAAACGGTTTGCTGGTAAAATTATATATTCACTCTTTGCCAGGGTCCAACCCCAGCAGGTCCAGGGGTTCCCAAAGGTGTAGACAGAGTCGGCGAAGAAGGAAGGACACGGAGACAGTGTTCAGTTGATCAGCAGCCTAGCCAGGATCTCCAGCCAGGATCTCCAGCCAAGTTCTGGTCTGGATCTCCAGAGAGGTTCTGCTTTGGATTTCCAGTCAGGTTCTGTGTCCATGTTCTCTCGCTAGGTTCTCCAGCCAGGTTCTGTAGCCATGTTCTCTCGCTAGGTTCTCCAGCCAGGTTCTGTCCAGGTTCTCCAGCCAGGTTCAGTCACCAGGTTCTAGTCAGGTTCTCTTGCCATGTTCTGTCTAGGTTCAGTCCAGGATCTTTTGCCATGTTCTCTTGCTAGGTTCTGTTGCCAGTTTCTGTCCAGGATATTTTGTCATATTCTCTCCAGCAAAGTTCTTCTGTCTCTAGGTTCTGTGTAGGTTCTGTCTTCTAAGTTCTGTGTGTAGATTCTGTCTTCTCAGTTCTTTCTTGTTACATCTGTATTTATACCAGTTCATTCCAATCCTATCAATTTCTATTCCAAAGGTTAGGGTGTTTCTTATCTCCATTCCAGGGAGTAAAGATTATGTAGCTTAAGCATGATTGTTCATAGTTAAAGTGATTAATTACCCGCCTGGCACTTAGTTAAGAGGTTTTTATTCCCTCCCTAACTTCAGGGGAAAATCCCTACCTGGGGAAACAACCTTTCTCAGAGACCTTGGTTAAAACACATAGTGCCAAGAAGGTGAGCAAACATATTAAGAACAGTATGCCATATATGCCAGGTCCCTTGAAACAGCAAGGATGGACCCGCTCTCGGCAACTCTTAAAGGTATTAGGTTGAAAAATTCTGTAGGAAACCCAAGATAAGAATTCCTGTGGAATGTTAGAAATGTAGTTCGAGAGAGAGCTTAGGGTTGCAGCATTTCTTGTAGAGGTGATTTTCAATTTATATGGGTAGATTCTACTTTTCATATAGTCAGCACAAAAGGACAAAAATGGGAGGGGTGGAGATCTTTATGAAATATATATTTAATCATAGGAAGAAGAAGAGAAGAAAAATAAAAAGCTAGCAACAAGAAATATGTCAGAGAGAAAGGGATAAAATATATAAATTGGTAGGCATTGAAGGACACAGAAAGATTAAGGATAATGGAGAATTAGAGGAAAGATAAATATAGCAGTGTAACCTTCAAAAAGAAGCTGTGTGTGCTTTAAGTAGTGAGGGGGGAAGCTAAATTGTGAGAGATGAAGAAATATTTGGTCAATATCAATGCAATTCATAATTTAATTTGTCCCTCTAACGGAGATGCGGAATCTCCAAGTTCTAGGAGTTGGTGATTTTGTTCATGTTGTGCATTTGAATTGAACTGAGTTCAGGCCCATACTCTTCTAAAGTGATGGACAATAACAGTGATAGACAAAACTGATTCCTAAAGTACTTAAAACCTTATCTACAATGGTATGGACTATAGAATAAAATGTACCTCTAGGATACCAACAGGTCAATTACCTGTTAGTTAGAACTCTGTGTTCATAGTATATAAGACTACACTTTTATGTATTGTTGAGATAGAATAACAAGTTGATTTAGTAAAGCCTTTCCATTTTCAAAATATAGTGCTCTTTTTCTTGTATACCTTACTGGCTATTTCAACAGCTTATTCTAACCAAATTTCAGGATCTATAGGACATTAATTGCTGAGCAAGGATTATGAGGATAGTGATGGTGATGGTGATAATTGCTACAATTTCAAGGGAAGCTACTATGTTTCAGCTACTTGCTGAGCTGATGTATGCATATTATCCTCACCTACTATTTGGGGAGGAGGAAGGACTTTATGCTTTTTCTAGGAAGCTTGCATTTGGTAGAATGATCTCTCTCTGAGCTCATTAGCCTTCAACAAGCTTGATCTTATAGTAATACCATTTAGCACTTCTTATCTTCAAATTACTGGGCAAATATTAGCTAATTTGTTCTTCAAACACTCCTGAGCATTTTCTATGTATTATTGTTCTTATTCCTTTGTCACAAATGTAGTCCAGTCATCTACATAAGTTTTCTGAGGAAGTGGAGCGCTTTTAGAAAAGCCAAGAATCTGACTCAGAAATATATGTTTTGATGCTTTCTTTGCCTCAGGAACATGTGCCTCACTTTCTATGGAAAACATGTACTAATATGATGTACTTATCATGTGAATCTTTAAAAGCATGTCTGAGATATCACAGCATACATTTATTTAATAGACACAAAGTCCCCTTCCCCCAACACACAAAGTGAAAATTATCTTTATATGTTATGTGATGATTTTGTGTCTCTCACTGATGGTTTAGACATTACCAAAGCCTCATACAGAAGAACAGTAATCTCATCAGAGGCCATGGATGCTCTTTTTTTTTAACTGACCCTCCTTTCTAAGTAGGTCTTGTGTCCACCACATTTTATCCACTTTAGATTAAGTAAAGGATTCAAAAGGGGGAGTTTATAGTGAAGAATACTGTGAGTCCCAACCCCTAATAAGCCTGACTCACTTTTGACTCTTATTACATACATGAGCTTTTATAAAACTTTATCTGACTTTCAAGCTGCAGATCCTTCTTTCTTTCTCCAAGTTGCCTGGGCCCCAAACTTTGTATTTGCTACTTTCTGTACCTCACCTTAAAATCTCCCCCCCAAAAAATGAATATAAAATCTTCTCATTATACCTTGTAGAAATGTACTCTTTATTTCTTCCTTCCTTGTTTAATTCCTGTGGCTACACATTTAGTACAAGCACATCATGATAGGTTCCTGGTTTGCATTCAAAATGTTTTGCCATGGGTAAGTAATCAAATCTTATATACAGCCCCACTGGAGCAAAGCTGTGGTCCTCTAGTAGGTACAGGTGGAGGTAATTGAGAAGAGTGTAGACTGACTGACCTTCTGTGGAAGCTAATAAAAATGTCCTGGGCTCTACTACCTGGCATGTGAAAGCTCCTGGGGATCCGCCATTCCTCCCATGCCGAAGGGGATGTTCTCTAACATCCTGGTAGGTAGGTTCCTAGTCCAGTGATACAGACTCCTGACAGCCACATGTAAAGTAAAAATATCAACAAAAAACAAACATAAAATAATCCAAAGAAGCCACCACCGCCACATGAAACAATAAAACTATGGAGTCAGAAACAGGAAAATTGCTATCTGAGAAACTTCCCTAGGGGTCTATTAGCAGGATCCAGCTTGTGAAAAAGGGGAATCTCCAGAGTTAGGGAAGCATGACAGGGGAGGCAGCTGATCTCCTTGTATATGTGAGTTGGTGTCTGTTTTCTAGTATCATTTTCACCAAATTTATTATTTTTAATGTTTTCCTTTCTGGCTGCCCTTGTTTTGTTCATTTTATTTGTGTTTGTTTAGGGTTTGTGCTATTTGTCTGCTTAAACTGGAATTCAACTATTGTTGTGTCATTTCTTCCCTAAAGAATCTGGTTGCAGCCCAGCCGGCATGGTTCAGTGGTTGAGTGTCAACCTATGAACCAGGAGGTCATGGTTTGATTTCTGGTCAGGGCACATGCCTGGGCTGCAGACTCGATCCCCAGTGTGGGGCATACAAGAGGCAGCCAATCAGTGATTCTCACTCATTATTGATGTTTCTATCTATCTCTCTCTCCCTCTCAGAAAACAATTTCATATATATATATATATATATATATATATATATATATATATATATATATATTATATATATATAATATTATTTTTAATAAAAATAATCTGGTTCCATTGTGAGGCCTTGATAGACCAGTCTGCCTAAGATAACTGACCCCTAGTTGATTGGGATCAGGGATTAGTGCCTTGCTTTCTCTCTCTCTCTCTCTCTCTCTCTCTCTCTCTCTCTCTCTTTGCAAGTTTTTTGTTTATTGACATTTTTTTTTTTGGGGGGGGGGAACACAACACCAAGTAGAAAATGGCAATTACTGGGGCAATTTGCTTACATTGGTTGCTTTCTTGTTAATAGGGTGATTGTGTGTGTGTGTTCATAAGCATTTAAGGTATTGGATTCTCTGTTATATAACTTTGTTCTACTTTATTAGTTCAGTGTCAGACACTGGAGTGTATGTTCTTCAAGGAATGTCACGTTAATGCAGAATATAGCATAACATTCATGCTAAATGAACCTGGATAACATTATAGATTAGCAGTAAAATCTTATGAAATGCATATGTGATATTGTCTAGAAATCTATTATGTTAGCCTCAATTTTGACCTCGTCCTATTACCCAAATTGATAATGAAAATCCTATACAGGCAGTCCTTGGGTTACGTCGGACTTGGCATACGTCGTTTCATGGTCACATGGCCATCTCCCATTTACGGTACTTATAAAAAAAAAAGTTCCGTCATTTTGACATATGTACATATGTGCTTTATGTTTTTTATTATTATTTACTGCAAGTAAAGGTCAGGAATTATCTTTCTTTTAATTTTTTTTTACTGTTTCACTTCATTACTGCTGTGTATGTGCTCCATATGAGCAACGTAGGTGCTTATGTAGATGTGTTCCGACTTATGGCAAAAATTGCATCATGTCGTGCCATAGAAATGGATCTCTGACATAACCCAAGGACCTACTGTATAATAAAAGCCTAGGTGGCATTGTACGACACTGTCACAAGATGGCCACCACAACGTTGTCACAAGATGGCCACTGTAACGTCATCACAAGATGGCCGCCCCACGTCATCACAAGATCGCCACCACAAGATGGTGACTGGCAGGGGAGGCCAGTTGGGGGGAGATCGGGCCTGCAGGGGAGGGCAGTTAGGCGTCAATCAAGCCAGCAAGGAGTCGGTTAGGGGGCAATCAGGCAGGCAGGCTGGCGAGCCATTAGGAGCCAGCAGTCCCAGATTGTGAGAGGGATGTCTGACTGCCAGTTTCGGCCCAATCTCAGGGATTGGGCCGAAACTGGCAGTCAGACATCCCCTAAGGGGTCCCAGATTGGAGAGGGTGCAGGCCGGGCTGAGGGACACCCGGCCCCCATGCACAAATTGTGTACACCAGGCCTCTAGTAATATATAAAACAAGTTCTTATATTTAGGGAATGTTTGGGGAGAAAGAGAATATCTGATAAACTAGAAAATATTTAATAATTCTTGAAAAATATCTTGGTTGTTTGCAGTGAAGTATATGCCTGCGTAGTTAATGAGTTTAAAGTATAGGAAAAGCCAGTGTATTTTAAAGAAAAAAAAGTTATGAGAGGATGAGAATAAAATATATGATCCAGGAAATTTAAATAAAAGTATTTTTCTTCTGACTCCTCCTCCCTATTATTCCGTCTCTCATAATGTCCTGTACGTATTCATATTGATCAGTTCAATATCTTCATAAGCACCCTATTGTATTGCTATTATATGTAGATATGTGTTTTTAAATAGGTTGTAAATTATATTCATTTCTTTAATACTAACCTAGAAGCAAAAAGGGCTGCCGTTATTGTAGGTTATTATTCCTGCCTAAGCAATGACAGGAGAGGCAGAAACTATTTGGAGCTCCGTCTGAATTGCAGTTTTAACCACATCTGATGTAGTACATGTCTGGAGGTGGCATTTCTAACCTTTTTATCAACTGGGTTCCATGGATCAGAATAAATGATAACAATAGCTCACCGCCTTCTGCTGGACAGATTTGCTACTTGAAAAACGATCAGGGCCCTATTAAGAGAAGCCACACCGCCCTAATGGGGAGCAGATCACAGGCCAGGTCTCTCTGCGGCTGTATTGCTCTGTGTGAGGGGACATGACCTTGCCTGTCTTTTTCCCTGGGATCAGTTGAATGATAGTCTTCTTTTTTTCCCCTGAATAGTTACAGCAAGAAGAGAGGAAGGATTGCAGATTTTATTTTTTCCTTCAGAAAAGAGACATGGCCCATTTTAACATCCCCATTATCTATGTGTCTGTCCACAAAAGAGCTATTTGAAAGGCCCTATGGTTTCACAATGATGATAAACCCTTTCTAATGCCACTGGCACTGTCCAGAGAGTACCTGGGGCTCCATTTTCATACTTGGAATGGCGATTCATTTACCAACTGCCCCCAAGCCTTTCTTACTCTGACCCACCCCTCAGATTTTGTTCCCTTTTATGAATCATATGCTGTCTCTCCTTTTATGCCCACATATTGTGCTTCTCCTTCAAGACATAATTCAAATTCCGCATTCTCTCTGAAGCAATCCTTACCCATTCTGACACACAGTACTATCTCTTTCTTTTGAACTACGATATATTCTTCTCAAGACCCAGTGTAGACACTGAAACTTCTTATACTGTATTCACTCACTTATGGTGCAAGAATGCAACACCTGATCTTGTTATATTTTATTTTATTGCATCCCCTCTGTCCCTTCTTACATCTCCCCCATAATTATCCAATTTTATGTGTTTCATCCTTAAACACAAAATGTGCATAGCCATTAAGTTTTTAGTGTTATTTTATGAGTGTATGAGTTTTTAATAAACATATACATGTGGTATTGCACAATATTTGTTATTTTCTTTCTTTCATATTACTTTAGAGTAAATCAGTAGAAATTAGATAGCTAAGTGATAAATAGATAGATAGCAAGATTGAGTGAGAGACAAATAGATAGAAAGATAAGTAGTGGGTAGCAGAAATGCCTAGGTTGAAACCTCACAGACTCATTTCAAAGCTTCAGTGGTGCTAACATGGGAGCAGAGAGCAATCAAAACCAAACTGTCTTATTTACTTCCTATTCCTTATTTTAAACCTCAAACAAACAAACTAACATTCTCCGTTCAGGAAATATCAAGTCTGTCCATAAAAATTACATGACTCGAAGGAGAAGAAGGAGAAGGAGGAGGAGGAGGAGGAGGAGGAGGAGGAGGAGGAGGAGGAGGAGGAGGAGAAATAATGAGTGTGCTTTTGGTCCTACTCATACTTTAAGACAAGAACCATCTGGCTACCTCCGAGAGAAAGAGAACTCATCTTTTCTACATTTGTGGAAAAGATGATGTGTGTGACTGCCCACACTCCAGTTGTGAATGTAATGTTTACATCTGACCCCCTCCTCTGTCCCAGGCTGGAAAGAAATGGGCAAATTCTGAGAAGTTCAGAAGTGAGACTGCTTCAGATAATTTTTCATATAAAGATAGAATTGCACTAAGATTTTCCATGCTCTAAGCACTTTTGCCTTTGTGGGCCTCCTCCTCCATTTAAAAAAAATAATTATATATATATATATATATATATATATATATATATATATATATATATATATATATAAAATTTCAGAGAGGAAGGGAGGAAGGGAGGAGAAAAACATGAAACATCATTGGTGAGAGCGAATCATCAACATGCCTCCTGCATGTTCCCTGCTGGGGATTGATCCTGCAACCGGGGCAGGTCCAACCTGGAATTGAACCATGACCTCCTGATTCATAGGTTGATGTTCAACCACTGTGCCTACTATTCACAATGGATAAGTCAGCCATGAGTGAGGGGAAGGAAACACTTTATCACTCCAACAATAGAAACAATTCACAGTAATACTTTACAGTTTGTAAACCATTTAGACATTATCTTGTTTGATACTTATAAAAACTCCATGTAATGGGCATTGATGGCACCAGTTTTAGAAATGCTGACACTAAAGTTCTACCACTCAATTTGTAGGGCTATCACCACTAACGATCTATGAGCAACTTAATGCTGCAAGAACTCCTGTCTTAGTTCTTAAAGGGCCATTGCAGTTGTTTTTCCCATTGTAGGATCAGTGTTATATTGAGTTGCTTCTGTTTTGGACATGGTCATCTCAGCTTGTCACATTAGAAAATTAATCCTACCTTTTGATATAAAACACAAGCTTTTTTTCCTTCCTCATATTTGCTAGATGAGGCATATACATATGCATATTTATTGAATACTAGAGCCCTGGTGCATGATATTTATGCACAGGTAGGGTCCCTAGGCCTGGCCAGCAATCAGGGCCAATTAGGACCTTCCGTCTGCTGGCCAGGGCCTTCCTTTCTTCCACACCACCCCCTGGTGGTTAGCGCACATCATAGTGAGCAATTGAACTCCCAGTCTCCTGGTCTAACTTCCTAGGGGACACTTTGCATATTAGCCATATATACACTTTGCATATTAGCTATATATATATATATATATATATATATATATATATATATATATATATATCAAAAATGAAGAACACTCTTTATGAGCCTAGCCTTTTATTCTTAACAACTGGAAACAATACCCCACCACCCTCCAGAAAAATGTAAGCATGGATGGAACTGGAAAGCATTATGCTAAGCGAAATAAGCCAGTCAGAGAAAGATAAATATCACATGATCTCACTCATTTATGGAAAATAATGAACAACATATACTGATGAACAAAAACAGATCCAGAAACAGAGAAGCATCTTTCAGACCGTCAAACCTCAGAAGGAGCTTTGATTAGGAAGGGAAGGTAGGGGAGGGTGGGTGGGAGGGGGAGAGATCAACCAAAGGACTTGTAGGCATGCTAAGCCTAACCAATGGACACAGACAACAGGGGGGTGAGGGCATGAGTGGGGGGTTTGGGGGGGCAATGGGGAGATAGGGACACATATGTAATACCTTAATCAATAAAATGTAAAAAATATGTAAACAAAAATCTGACCTTTGGGGAATTTATTTTTGAAAAATTGGATATACCTCAAAGCTTCAACTGGTTATGGTATTGGCTTACTAACACATTGTGTATTGGCAGGGGAGGGGACAAAACAGCAACTAATTTTTGTAAAATATCTGAACTCGGTAAGTTTTGTTGCTAAGTGAAATGCAGGTAACACAAGTTTGAGTATTTTTACGTGTGTGTATAAATGTGAGGTCCCATCTGATGTCTGAGAGAGTAGTGCCCTTGTTTTTGTGGAGGAAACTCCCTGAAATAGAGACTCTGGCCTTCTGTAGTGCATGACACCATTCATCTGTCAAGCTTTTTCATTTGAAAATAATGTGAAACCAAGAGTTTGAAAAACTAAATCTATTAAGAATATTTATGTAGAAAAGCTATCACTAAACACCTCCATTCACTCATGTAATGAGATTGGCATCACGATAAAATTCTTGTCTTGTAAGATAATGATCTTATGGCTTTTTCTGGCTCTTAAACCAAAGATAATTGGGTTAATCTCTGCAGGAAGTCCATCTGCTTCCAGCAAACCATTTTAATTGCGGATGACTTTATTTCAGCAATGCAGAAAAGGTCTTGCTACTCACTTCCTGATCTTGGGAGATACAAGTATGGGTATCAAATTTAACATGTAGGTGTGTGGAAAACAGGACTGTCACCATGGATGTGCCAGTCTGCAAATAGTGTGACACCAGCAATATTTTATATTTGTTAAGTACATTTTATTAAGGTGTAAATATTAAGTTTTTGGTATGGATACTTGTACAGCATACACTGAGAAAAATGTATTAAGGTAACAAGGTATTAAGTACAGGCCAACTTATAAAACTAAGGCCATACTTTGTGTTTGAAAACCTTCCATGTATGGTGCCATGTATGCAGATTTTGGTCATATATTACAATATGTTGTGGGATGTTCTCATTGTTTCATGTGTGAGAGTCCAGTTTTTGCAACTCTATTTTATAAGTTATTTGAAAGTAGAGACAAGGGATATGCCCTCATTCCCAGCCTACAATTGTTAGGCATGTATTAGATGCTTAATACATCTTTAATTTTTATTTCTGAACAATGGATTAATTCATAATTTAGTTAGATAAGCAATAATTATTTTAATAATTCAGTGGATTACATACTTTTTTCCCTTTCTTTTAAACTTATTGGTTGACACTGGTTAACAAAATTATACAGGCTTTAGGTGCACAATTTTACAACACATCATCTGTACACTGTATTGTACGTTGATCACCCCAAGTCAAATCTCTGTCCATCACCATTTATTCCCCCTATAACTCCTCCACCTCCCACCAACTCCCCTTCCCATGGCAATCCACACTGTTGTTTGTGTCCATGAGTTCCTTTTCTTTTTTTTCTCTTTTGCCCAATACTTCCACCCCCCCACTCCACACAGCTATCATCCTGCTCTCTATGTATGAGTCTGTCCATTTTGCTTGTTCATTCATTGGATTCCATATATGAGTGAAATTATTGTCCATCTTTGACAAATTCACATTCTATGTTAGAAAAAATTCTCAAACACATTTCCAATACTTACGTATTTTTTTGTTTTTTGTTTTGTTTTGTTTTTATATGTGCTAAAACAGTATTGGAGGGAAAGAAAAATTAGTAGATTTAAGGAGATATTTAAGAAGGAATTTTATTGCCTCCAGTGAGCTTATCATCAATTGAGAGACATAAGATAAATATAAAGCATAATAATGCTAATTTATTATAATAATTACAAGGGCTATGTACAGAGCAAAGAATCAACGGGTACTGATTTGATAGAATTATGACTGATGCTTGGATAAGCAGAATATAGTTCAGATGGAAAAATCAGATATAAAGTATGTAACAGTGAATAAACAAGATAAGGTGTTTTGATCAAATATTAAACCTTGGGATTAAAGCAAGACCTATAAAAGCTATAGAAGTTCTAATAAGGGAAAAATGAATGACAGATGGAGGAATCAGGGAAACTGTCATGAAGGAGGAAGGTCCAAATTGACACTGTCAAGAGTTAGGATTTGGTTACATGGAGAAAAAGAAAGAGCTTATCCCAGGAAAGACAAAGCCAGTGTTAAGAAAATGTCAAATTAGTCCAAGGCCACAATAAAACTTCAGAAATGGATTAGAAGTTTCTCAAGGAAAGAGAGGCACTGTTTCCACATATATTTAGAGGATAATAAATAATGTAAGAGCAGAAAATCAATTTAGTGAAAGACAATCCTTCTTTCAATTTATCCCCAGTACTTCCTAACATGGTCGAGTTAGACACTCTTTCGCCATGAAATGACTCTGTTGGAATCAGTGGAAATCTTTTAATTTGGAGCAGCATCCCCAGCTCAATGGGAAGATGAGTTCCCATTTTCTAGCTAAGTTTAATAATGTACTTGAAAGTCTAGAACAAATAGCCAGAAAATAAACATTTTCAGTAACATGCTGCAAAACACATATCTGACTGTCAAGGAGCTGAATCTACTTCACACTTACAGGAATATTTCATTAGTATCTGCAGTAACTAATATCAGTAGGTGAAGGAGATCAGTAATGAGGCAGAAAAAGAAAAAGAAGATAGGATGTTCAAAGCAATCCATGGTGAGGCAAGATATTGATTTAAAATTACAGCTGATTACACTGGAAGGAGACAAGAAAGGCGGTATTTTCTCAGATGTGAACAAGTGACATTTCAAGTCATTTTTCATGTGTTTGGAATCACCTTCTCATTGGGTCCAGTGTCAGTGCAGAGAGAGGATAGAGAGGTAATTGCATGAGTCCAGCTCCCTTTGTCCAGCTCGCTTCCTGGTTAGAATCTCCATTGGGGCCTTGAACAACAACAGATGTCGTGCATTATCGTAAAACTGTAACATTTTCTTTTAGCTTTAACTACAAGTTTCTCCATTCTTGGTTTTATTTTTATATAGGCTCCATCAATTAGTAAGTTAGAAATGGACTTCCTCATTATATACAGGTGCCAACAAAATACTGGATCAGACAAATAACTAAGGACACCACTGGAAAACTGAGCACAGATAGAGAATTAGAAGTCAAATAAATGGTATGAAAAAACTGTTATGGGACTTTAAAAGTCTCTATGGACTGATGGGACCAGACGTGTTTTGGAACAGATAGACCGTGAGCAGTGTTGAAGGGTTAATAGCATTCTAGCAGGTATGAGGGAAAAATTGTGCTTCAAGGAGGGACATGTGAGCAAGAAAAGATGAACATCAATGTTTCTGAGGGACAATGAGAATGACAGTTTTTTGGGATCACACAGTTCTTTCAAGGAAGTCCTGGTAGGAAGAACAGAATGAAGCTCTGTGAAAGGAGTGTTGACTCAGGCTACAAAGAGAACGTGAATTTATCCTGTATATGAATGCAGGGTCTCAGTGATTTTTGAGGATGCTAGTAAGTTGGAAGATAAATTGAAATCATAGGGACAGGTTGAAATTCTTTTTTTTAAATATATGTTTTATTGATTTCAAAGAGGGAGAGAGAGAGAGGGGAAAGAGAGAGAGAGAGAGAGAGAGAGAGAGAGAGAGAGAGATCATTGATGAGAGAGAATCATTGATCGGCTGACTCCTGCATGCCCCCTACTGGGGACCAAGCCTACAACCAAGGAATCAAACCTTGACCTCCTGGTTCATAGGTTGATGCTCAATCACTGAGCCACACCAGCCAGGCAAGGTTGAAATTCTTGAGCAGTGGTTCAGGAGTGACTCTGCTCAATGGTAAGTTAAGCAGAGTTAGAGGCAGAAGCAAAGAATAGTCAGCCTCCCCTCCCCTGTTGGAGCCAGGCTCTGACATCAGATGGGCACGGTAGTCCATCATAAAACCTGCTTAGTGGTTAAAATGATAAAGTAAAACTTTAGGAGGACAGTATAGGAGATAGAAAATATATCCCACTACTTAGACAGAACCTTTGATACTGCATACTTTAATGGTACTCCTGAAGTGTCTAGATGTGGCTCTGAAGACAGAGACAACAGAGTCTGGGAGGCCAGGCTTGTGGTGATGGGCCTAGGATCATTCAGTGCTGGCAGAAGAGGGTAAAGCTGTGGTTAGATCAAGGGTAAGTCATAGTGGTTCTTTAGGGATCAATTTGTGTCAATGGAGGCTGCTTTCTCATGGGGACACATTACACTTCAGCATCCCCTCTCCAGGAAGTTTTTGTTTTTTTTAAGTACCTAACCAATTAAAAGTGTTGATTCCACAAACATAGATATTGCTGGGTTTCAGGCAATAAAATTATTTCCTGAAACATAGTGCTGCTGTCAGAAGGCCTGGACATTCAGGGAGGTCTCAAAATATTTCCAACCCTTACTGCACTTTAGAAGTACCCACTGGCTTTTAAAAACATGATAGGAAGGGGGCTCCCCATGACAATTTAATCTGAATGTTTAGGGTGAAAAGTAGCATTATTTTTTAATTGCCCAGTTGATTCAAAGGGGCTGACAAAAGGTCTAGATCGATATTTTTTTTCAGCATGAATTATATCGCACTCTTCTTGGGCAGATTCCTCATGGTCTCTGGTGGTGGGATCAGTAATCTGAGCTTCTTTCAGAGAAGCACTGAATTTCGAAAACTAGGAGCTTACAGGGATGCAGATGCCCTTGAAGATCCCCAGTTGATGGGTTGTAAGTAAGGTCTGGAAAGGGTCTCCTTAAAATGAGATGTTTCTCTGAGCCTTTACTTTGGGATTCCAAAACAGCCAAGTCAATTTTAAAATTCTTCTCTGAAAATGTATAATGATATCTCTGGGTCATGAGGTTACATCCTGAGTAAAGGCTGGTTCCTTTAGCTGCAGAAGAGTTTTCCCTAAAGCTGCCACATCTTTTAAATTAATGATGACTGAATCTTTGCAGTCCTGAAGATATTAGTGAACTTATTCCTAAAGAGTTGTATCTGACAGCATTGTCACCTACAGACATTTACTGAGCATGTCCTCATGTAGGGCACAGAGAAAGGCCCTGGAGATACCATGTGTGAGAAACAGTCACTTGCTAAGGGATATTAGAGTTACACTAGGGAGCAAAGCCAAATACAGAACATGTAAAAATGTACTTTTCCTAACTTTATATCCCAGCATCTTGAAATTTTCAAGTTTGGAAACAGAGATCAAGAATTATATATATACTGAGTGGCCAGATTATTATGACCAGTCAGATTATTATGACCACCCCATCAGTACAATGAAGTGAATTAGTTATGCAAATAATCCTATCTAATAAAAGAGAAACATGGTAATTGGCGTACGACTGCTACCCTTCCCATTGGCTAATCAGCGAGATATGCAAATTAACTGCAAGCCAAGATGGCTGCCGGCAGCCAGGCAGCTTGAAACTAACATGAGGCTTGCTTGCTTCAGTGACGGAGGAAACCAGCGTTCCCCGCCTGCCTTGCTGGCCTCTGAGCCTGCAGTTTAAAAAACATTGTAACAAATATAGAAGCTAAACAAAACCCCAGAAACCAGCTTTCAGCTGGCCCGGGATCTCAGAGCTGGAATTGATACAGAGTTTCGATTATAGAATCTAAACAAACCAGATACCTGCTTTCAGCAGCGGATGCCTAAGAGCTGGAGCCTCAGAGCTAAAGTTGGCCCAGAATAAAAAGAAAAAAAGGAGCAGTTGGGAGCTTCAGTCCCAGCCTGAAAACAGCCCTCAGCCTCTCACCCAGACTGGCCAGGCACCCCAGTGGGGACCCCCACCCTGATCCAGGACACCCTTCAGGGCAAACCAGCCGGCCCCCACACGTGCACCAGGCCTCTATCCTATATAGTAAAAGGGTAATATGCCTCCCAGCACCGGGATCAGCGGAGCCGAGAGGCCTCCTGGCATTGGGATCAGTGTGACAGGGGGCAGCGCCCAAACCCCCTGATCTCCCTGCAGCTCTGTATGTGACAGGGGGCAGAGCCACAACCTCCCTATCTGCCCTGCTCTGTTCCTGACAGGGGAAGGCACCCCAACCCCCTGATCGGCCCTGCTCTGTGCCTGATAGGGGAGAGCTCCCCAAACCCCTGATCGCCCTGAGGCTCTGTGTGTGACAGGGTGTGGCACCCCAACCCCCCCCCCCCCCCCCACGGGCCCTGCTCTGTGTGTAATGGGGTAGAGCCATAACCTCCCCATCGGCCCTGCCCTGAGTGTGACAGTGGCGGCGCCCCAACCCCCTGATCTACCCTGCTCTGTGTGTGACAGGGTGTGGCGACCCAACCCCCCCCCCCCCCCCCACGGGCCCTGCTCTGTGTGTAATGGGGTAGAGCCATAACCTCCCCATCGGCCCTGCCCTGAGTGTGACAGTGGCGGCGCCCCAACCCCCTGATCTACCCTGCTCTGTGTGTGACAGGGGGCGGTGCCCCAACTCCCCTATCGGCCCTGCTCTGTGCATGACAGGGGGGAGCTCCCCAACCCCCTGATCAGCCCTGCTCTGTGTGTGACAAGGGGCAGCGCCCCAAACCCCTGATTGGCCCTGCTCTGTGCGTGACAGGGGGTGGCGCTGCAACCTCCCCATCGCCCCTGCCTTGAATGTGACAGGGGGCAGTGCCCCAACCCCCCAATTGGCCCTACCCTGAGCATGACTGAGGGTGGCATCGCAACCTCCCAATCTGCCCTGCTCTGTGCATGACAGGGGGCAGCGCCCCAACTCCCCAATCGGCCCTGCTCTGAGCCTGACCAGGGACTGTGCCGGGAGCCTGGACCCGCTGGGGTTGGACCCCAGCAGGACTGCACCTAGGGATTAGGCCTGCCGTCTGCCACCTGGGAGCAGACCTAAGCCAGCAGGTTGTTATCTCCCGAGGGGTCCCAGACTGCGAGAGGGCATAGTCCGGGCTGAGGGACGCCCCTCCTCCCCGAGTGCACAAATTTTTGTGCACTGGGCCTCTAGTAATAATAATAAAACCTTGAGAGTATTTGCTTAGGAAGTTTCCAATATTCAGTATTTTTGGAAGTATCAATGAAGTACTGATGGGGTGGTCATAATAATCTGGCCGGTCATAATAATCTAATAATCTGGCCACTCAATGTGTATATATATACATATATTCAACAGTCTCTGGGTATTCTTGCCTTCATTATATTCAAAACATTGACTCAAGAATAGGTCTGTAATTCACTCATTGCAACATTTTGAAATGTATTGGCTTTATCATATTTACATCATACATGCAATTTTCCTGCCAAGGAATCAAGTTTTTTATTATTTTTCTCCTGCTGTTTACATCCTAGGAATAAAATGCATTGCCTTATCATTTTCTGTTCTCATTTTCTTTCTTGTACTTTTTAGCATGCCACAATTGCCTCCACTTCCCCACACAGTTAGTAAACAACCTCCTACATAGATAAAGCCACTTAATGATCAAATATTTTATATTTACTGCCCAATGGAATCTAAATCATTATCATTATCATCAACCAACTGCTCTGAAGTAAGAACCAGTCTAGTGCATACTTGAGCAGGGAAAGCAGTTTCCAGCCCTGGGCAGTGGCCAGTGGCGAGACGAGCTCAGTGTAAAGGTGGTTGAATACCAGTGTAACAGCTATGAAGGAGTTGGTGTCTGCCTTTCTATTTGTGCCCCTAAGAAGTTGATATAAATCTAAGGGTTTACTCAGAACTTGGTTTGACTCATTACCAGAAAACACTGTCAATCGTTTTGACTTGATTTATCTAATCTAGGATGATTGCCTGGCCCTTTTAACAAATTATTTACCAGTCAGATAAGCTTGTTATCTCCTGGAATAAGTAGGATGTCATCCTCCATGGCTCATTATGAAATCTATTTGTATTAACTTATTACGTGACCTAGATAAAAAATACCTCTGTGTTTTGCTTGTTGTTTATTTTTTTGTTTTATGTTGAGTTTACTTTAGTTACTGCTGTGAATCTTTCTAACATGGGTAACTGTGATGAAGAAGTCTGCAAAAGTATTAGGCAAAACAAAAACATTACACATTTTCCTCTCTCTCTCTCTCTCTCTCTCTCTCTCTCTCTCTCTCTCTCTCTTCTTCTTCTTCTTCTTCTTCTTCTTCTTCTTCTTCTTCTTCTTCTTCTTCTTCTCTTTCTTCTTCTCCCTCTCCACACCAGCCCCCTCTATTTCAATTCTGTAGCTTTCTGAAAAATAAACACACACACACACACACACACACACACACTTTGTTATGGGAAGGAACTTATCTCCAATATAAATTTTTGTATAGTATTATGTTTTTGTTTTGCATAAGACCTCCTTTTCTAGCTCAAGAAAGACCTACTGAAACTTAAGCTAAGACCTGAGTCGGTTGATAAGAATTCTCACATTAGCAGGATCTGTTTAATATATTCATATGAACAGAACATTGTAGCTATCCTTTCCATATCATTTCTATGTCAGATGTCTCATGTACATCTTATACCTTACTTTTCATATTGGCATTACTACTGAGAAAGCAACACTATGTAATGGAAGGCCTATGGATCAAAGTACCAGGAAGTTATTTGATCTTGGGCAAGTCATGACTTCTGTTATCTCATTAGGAACTTACGTTGAGTTTAATTGATTTGTCTGTCTCATTGTGTTGTGGGTAAAGATCCAACAATAAAAGAAGGAACACATAAAATTATTTTCAAGAGATGTAGATTATAAACAAATAAATAGACAAATGTAGATTAAATATTTTAAATGATAAAAAGTATAAAGAGTGACTGTTGAAAGAGATATATTTTTGGACAAATCAGCAATTTCAACCTCCATCCCATGTGTCTTCACTCTTACATACAAAGTTGTTTTTATTACATTTCAAAATTGAGACTATGCCCAGGATGGCAAACATATTTTCTACCTCATAGCACTTCAGTTGATTGCCAATAGCTTCTGGCTTCTGTGAATGTTGACTGAGAGATTCAGATGCCAAGTGTAAGCTCAAGGGGGTTGTGTTCAATACGATGGGCAAGGAGCATCAGGGTGTGTTGAGCATGGGCTGATATCTGAGAATCCTGGTCCAATATACGGGCACTGAAATCAGTATCATAGCATGAAGCCCTCATTTTTTAATTGTTTCTCCCTAGTTTTTCTCATCCATTATATGATCCATTTTAGAGAGAATTCCAAAAGGCTATTTTTTTTTAATATATTTTATTGATTTTTTACAGAGAGGAAGGGAGAGGGATAGAGAGTCAGAAACATCGATGACAGAGAAACATTGATCAGCTGCCTCCTGCACACCTCCTACTGGGGATGTGCCCGCAACCAAGGTACATGCCCTTGACCGGAATCGAACCTGGGACCTTTCAGTCCGCAGGCCGATGCTCTATCCACTGAGCCAAACCGGTTAGGGCCCAAAAGGCTATTTTGATTGTCCATTTTAGCAGTTGGATTATTTTTAAAATATATTTATATTGATTTCAGACAGGAAGGGAGAGGGAGAGAGAGATAGAAACATCAATGATGAGAGAATCATTGATTGACTGTCTCCTGCACACCTCACACTGGGGATTGAGCCTGCAACCCTGGTTCATGGGTCGATGCTCAACCACTGAGCCATGCTGGCTGGGCTCAGACTCTAATTAAACAAGAGTTTAAATCTTATGGCTAAGAAGCATTAAAATGTAATTATCATTGTAAATCACAAAAATTTAAATAACACAAAAATTCCATTTAATGTCAACTGCTCATAATTTGATTATCAAAATATTTTTCAGATAATAGCCAATATAAGGGTTTTAAAGATGGCCAATTGTGAACTGGACTGGTCAGGAAGTGTTTAGAAAGTAAGTAAATTAGACAGGACTTGAAACATGTTAGGATTTGACTAGGTCAAAGGACAGAGGATTATTGTTCAGGCCAAATGCCATTCTCAATGCCCACTAAAGTATATTCATTGTGTTCATTTAATATCTAAGTATATACACATATACACATATAAAAATAATCAGCTTTGAACAAAGTTTATGATAGAATATATATGGCCCACTGTGCATGGAATGTTCAGACAGAGATAAAGAAAAATATATTTTAACTTGTGAATTGAGTGTTTATTATTTTTATGATTACTTTCTTTTTTTCTACATTCGTTTTCCCTTTGCTCATTTGTTTGGTGATTCCCGCAGATAGATGGGAAGGTGGGTAGGCATAGATGTCCAAACCATAAAGCAGTTTTCCCTGGGGTCACAGCAAATCACGGCATAAATCAACATACATGAGAATTTCAGTCTCTCAGCCTCAGGAGGACTTTTGAAAACTGACATGCTGGAGCTTTTCAAGTCTCCTTTGTGTCATTGGCAGGGTATTCTCAGCATTACTCCCTCACTGCTGCCGACAGAATTGTTAGGAAACTTCAGATGGCGGCTTTCGCCTTTGAAACTTTTAGATATGTTTCTACCCAAAGCTTTGTTTTTGAACTTTGACTGCCACAAGCAGCCTTATAAACTGGATTTCCAGAGCCCAGGGATAGTGCACACCCAGCTGGCCAAATAGGAAGGAGATTTTGCTGAAGAAATCTCCTGGTAGGCTCCCCCTGCTCTAATATGAAGATTTGGAAAGGACTCAAAGTCCTTCCTCTTCTCTCAAAAACTGGGCTCAGAAGGCCTTAACAATTTGTAAAACACAAGAGGACTCAAGATAAAAAAAAAAAATCTCTGTGCCCTCTGGCAGTGTTTTATGCATGCAGACTGAATTTCAGTGGGCATTCTGTGGGCATTCTATAGTTCCATGGAGGAGTTGAGTTAGGAGATGTTGCCTTGCTTTTGTTTGTTTGGGTATTTATGTGTTATTTTGTTTTCATTTTGAGAGACAAGCAGTTCCGTTATTTAGGTATTAAATTGAGAAAAGTGTATTTAAAAAATCTTAGTTTAGTGTAGTTCAGCACAGGTCATCAGTGGGATAGTGTGGCGAAACTAGTAATTGCGTTCAAGGAGAAAGCAGGATTCAAAGATATAATTGGTTTAGCATCTGTTGATGAGAAAGTGCTTTATTTCTCCAGTGAGAATCCTTACTTTTGGGGACTGACAATGCTTCCATTCATTTCCCTTTACCTGGAACATTGGATATGGACTTGTTAAAGATCATTCGACATATATCTATTGTCACTTACTATTTGCACTTAAAAATTGAATAAAATATTGTTTTTGGTCTTTAGGAAGCTCCAATCCGGTGTGGGAATGGATATATGAATAGTAAGTCTAAATTGTTTGGTGTGTACAATGAGAAATCTGAGTTGGTGTGCATTTGGAGAGATGGAAGAGAGTGTAGTAAGAAAGAAAATTTATGAAACTGATGTGTCATTCACATAGGTCAGGCAGAGAAATTATTGTTCAAAAAGTCACAAGCAATGATATTGCTCCATATGTTTTATTGATAAGGTAGGTACACAGATACCCCACACAATGTTTTTAAACAATGGACAGTTAACTGAAAGTAGTCATGTTCAAAAATACTAATGTATTTCTGCAGCATGTTATTATTTTAAAGTCCATCTCAAAGACCTAATATGACAATGCAGTTATTGGTATTTTTGCTTCATAAGTAAATAACTGGATACAATCACAAATTATGTTAAGGGTAGGATATTTTGATTTCCAGTGCCCTGACTTTTAGTTAATACTCTTTTAAAACAACTTTGCTTCAGCCAGGAAAGATTTTATTGAATTAGAGACAAAAGAAGGGCCAAGATGGAAAATACCGATATGAGTCAGAGTCTGCTTAAAGAGATATACATTTGGGTAATTTGATCAAGCAGGGAATTTAGAAAAAAAAATTGCCTAATCTTGACATCCTAGCGATGAGCACATCAGAAATAGTTTCTAATCAAATGATAACATATACAAAGTACAAATAAGCAATGACATAATAAAATATAAAATAGTAATATGCTATGAAGCAAATTATAAAATCATACGTTTTGAGTATCTGATTAAAGAGATCCAGTGGAGAGGAGATTTGCAATGAGTCAAAAGGGAAACATTTTTAAAGGAAAAATAAATAAAGGAGCTAACAGAGAGGAGGAATGCTCTTTCTTCTCAGAAGTAGCAAGAATAGGAAGGCGCATATACTAAGATTTTAAATGGAAAAAAATGGAAATGAAACTCATTTTGGGTGGTGTAAATAGCCTCAGAACATTTAGATGAGATATATACCAGTAAATGTTTCAATGATGAGGTATAAGACTGAGAAGACTGAAGAAAGTTTGGAATATGTAATGTGAGGAATAGGACTAAAAGAGATGAATAAAATGATTAAGAAATAGATGGATTCAGTCAGTGTATTGGGTATCTACAATTATACCGGACCAGAAGCAGACTCTATGAGAATGGGATATAAATGTCTTGGTTTGGAGCATTGTTTTGGACTTAATGTAAAAAATATTGTCTGGTGGTAAGAATGATGATAGTGAAATGAATAGATTTCTAAGAAGCAAACCTCAGCTATAAGATGAAAGTAACTTAGTTGTGATGAGGGAAAATAAATTTTGAAGTTGTTTTTTTAGAAGTAAAGACAATACAAGTTTAGGAATGAAAGTAATGAGTATATGTTATAATAATGTTAACATTGTAATAAAGGTACTGGGTAATATAGCCCAGACAAAATGTCAGTAAAATGTAGGTGGAAAAATATCTTAGAAATGTGAGGAAAATTGGTAGAACCATAATCATACTGAAAAGTTTAATTCACTTCTATAAGAATTTAAAACACTGAAGAGACAGAACACAAATGTATGTATATTGAATTTTAATTGCAGAACCAATGCACTCACTCTATTAGCTACGACTGTTTTGTAGTCAGCAAATACATAAAGACATTATTTTTGTGCATAAGATTTATAATCGACCTTATATTTGGTTAAATTGGAAATTTTAATGCATTCCTTTTTTATTATTCAAAACATTCTTTAAGGTAGAAAACTGATAGTTTGAATGCTCAGACCACAATGTTTCACATATAGAAATGAATTAGACTAATAAAAAAGTATATCTGGTTAATAAAACTTGTTTGTTCAAAAGACAATTAAGTACAATCCGAATATGCAATATTTATGTATATGTAATGTGTGTGATTAGAAATAGGATCTATCTAAAGAAGTCATTTGAATTACAAAAGATTGCATGAGACTTTACATTAATAAATTTGAATTTATAGTTATAGATTTTTCTATAAAAATATAAAGTTAAGTTGCCTTAAGAAGAGATAAGAAATCTAAATACTTTTTTAAAAAAGTATATAATTGGCATATTTTTAAATGTTATTGAATTTATGTATTTTTAAATTTTTCTTTATTGATTAAGGTATTACATATATGTCCTTATCCTCCTTAACCCCCCACCCCCCACTCATGCCCTCAGCCCCCTGGTGTCCGTGTCCATTGGTTATGCTTATATGCATGCATATAAGTCATTTGGTTGATCTTTCCCCCTTACCCCCACCCTCCCCATATATTTTTAATCCTCATCTGAGAACATTCTTCCATTGATTTTAGAGAGAGTGGACTAGAGAGGGAAAGTCAGAGAGAATTATTGGTGTGAGAGAAACACAATTTGTTGCCTCCTGTGTACCCTGGCTGGGGAGGAGCCTGCTACTGAGGTACGTGCCCTTGACCAAAATCAGACCCGGGACCCTTCGGTACATACTCTGACACCCTATGCATTGAGCCAAAATGGCCAGAGCGATTGGGGTAGCATTTAATAAAATTATATAGGTTTTGGGTGTACAATTCTATAAAACATCATCTGTATTTTGTATTGTGTGTTCACCACCCAAGTCAAGTCTCCTTTTTTCTCCCCTTTACCGTACCTCTTGGACTTCCCTCATCCACTTTTCCCTCTGGTAATGACCGTACTGTTGTCTGTGTCTATACATTTTTTAAGTGATTAATCCCTTCACCTTTTTCACCCAAATAATTGGCATTTTAATGACTCCAAACCCAGAAAGATTTAGAATGAGGTCTAATTTTCCAAAATAATGTCTAAATTATTTAAATTATTCCAGGGCATAGAAAAGATTACAAAGATTTTATCAATTCATTTTAGATAACTTAAAATTAATTTAAAACTATATATATATATATTATTTTTACACACACACACACCATTCTCACTTGTGAACCAGGAGGCAAAATTCCCAATAATAAGTACCAATAACATTAGGTTTGTATATAATGTTGCCCATAATTTCATAAATATTAATTTGATTCTTCAGCCTTCCTATTATTTGTATAGCCATGATCATCCTCATTTGATAGGTGGGGGATTTATTCAGAGAGATATAGTGACCTTTCCAATCTCTCACAGTAGGCAGAATGCAAAACTGTAACCTCAGTGATGTGGTTTAGAATCTGCTTTGGTCTCCTTTGGTGAGCATGGGGCGAAGGCTGTAGTCTATATCTTTCTATGGCTCCTGTGGTTGGCTGGGATGCATGTTTTCCTCCCACTGGTGACTCAGTCAACATGCTCCTCATCAGACATCAGCACAGTTATAGACACTGGCTAGTTACGTCTCCAACACTTATTGATCAGGAGCAGAACCAGAAATAAATCAAAAAAGACATGATGCAAACAGATCAGAGTGGGAGAAAGAAGGTGGGTTGGTAGTCACTTTACCACTGTGGTCCTACAGTCTCCAGAGTTTTTGTAAATGGAGACAGGGGGACAGAAAGAGTCCGTGGATATGGTGTGTTTGCTACTCCTTAGGTGTCAGTATAGTGGGGTGGCAAAACAGACATTTGAATCACCATTCAAAGTTGTTGTTTTTTTCATTCTCATCCTTGGGTAATTTTCCATTGATTTTTAGAGGGAGTGGAAGAGCAAGGGAAAGAGAGAAATATCGATGTGAGAGAAACACATTGATTGGTTGCTTCCTGCACGGGCCCAGACCAGTACCTAGGCAGGGGAGGAGCCTGCAACCGAGGTATCTTCCCTTGACCAGAATCGAACCTAGGACCCTTTGGTCTGCAGGCCAGTGCTCTATCTACTGAGCAAAACCAGCTAGGGTGAAACTTTTATTGGCTGATTTAAAATATATTTATTAAGCACCCACTATACATGTCACTCTTTGCTATTAATTCATGAGATACACATACTTCTTGCTCTTCTGGAAGGTTACAGATAAGGGGAAATAGACTTGCAAACAATTAAAATGTTGTTCTAGTACTGGCTGCTGTGCGAAAGGCCAACTAACACTTAGACACGCTTTAGGTCATGAGATTCCTGAGAGGGTGTTTAAATTTTCCAACCTCATATTTTCTTCTGAAGAATGGAAGTAATCATATTAGCTGAGTGAAATCTAGTGTGGTCCTGATAAGATAATATATGTGAAAGCATATTTAAAGCAAGTAGCATCTGTATTACTAAAAGTGATCATTATTAGTGGTATTATTTTCCAGACAAAGATAAATATGCCTGGAGATTAAAAACTAATATTTGAAACCCATGTGGTAATAGTATTTTTTAATTATTTTTACTTAGGAGATAAAGTAACTACTATTATCATTGTACTATCAAGGTGGAATCATTAGAAGATAATTATAAAAATAAAGCATTTTTTAACAAGCTACATATGTTTAACAAATATTAAAATAAATGAATGGTTTCTTTGTGCTCCAGTAGCAATTTTTGTAATTATTATTTTAATTTATTTTTGCCTTAAATTTTGGTTATCCAAGAGGTAATTAATGTTTTCACAAAGATAAGGGGCTAGAGAATGAGGGTAGAATTTAGAATAATTGCCAGCGAATATGTCTATGTAGTTCAAAAGAATTGAAAACAGTTTTAAGAAACCCTCATTCTTGTCATCTAGCACTAATTGGTAGAAAACAATCCACATATGTAAATGAAATTAGAAACTCATGGGAGAAAATGTCGAGGCTATAATGAAAGCAAACTGCATAGCAAACATTACTTACATTAAGATATCAAATAAAGGAAAACCGTACAAAGAAATGAAGCTACAGGAGCAAAAAGAAAAATTCTGATTTCCATTTGCATGTTCAAACTCCTTTTACTTTGATGCAAATCTGAACACCTAACATTTGACCTTTCTGAATTTGTTCATTTTTCCTTTTCCATTAGTTTAATTGACTGTATCTTAAAAGCATACATAATTTTTGTAAATATTTTGATGAAAATAATGGTCTCATTACATAATTCTATGAATATCTTGATAGCATCCTCCAATGAGAAACTGTATAATGAGACCACATGGCAGAAAAGGACGGTGTACTGTTTATTGTCCAAAGGAATATTTGATTTTATTTATTTATTTTAATTTTACCTTTATTGTTGAGAATATTACAGATGTTCTCCTTTTCCCTCTAATTGCCCCCCTCCACCCTGCTCCCATTCCCCCCCCCCCCAATGCATTCACCACTCTATCATCTATCCATGAGTTATGCATATTTGCATTTTTTTTCAAAGGGGTATTTAGAATATATATTTGAGCTAATTTTAAGGCATAAAATTCTAAAATTTGGAGATATTGTAAAACTGTCCCCCAGAAACTGATTCATTTTTTGTCCCAAAAGAGTATAAAAAAGGCCCTGATTGGTTTGGCTCAGTGGATAGAGCATAGGCCTTAGGACTGAAGAGTCCTAGGTTTGATTCCAGTCAAAGGCATGTACCTTGGTTGCAGGCACATCCCCAGTAGTGGGTGTGCAGGAGGCAGCTGATTGATGTTCCTCTCTCATCAATGTTTCTAACTCTCTATCCCTCTCCCTTCCTCTCTGGAAAAAAATCAATAAAAATATTTTTTTTAAAAAAGAGTATAAAAAGGCTTGCCTGATGACAAGGGGGATAAGCATTTCTGTGATTTTATCACCTGCTGATTAGGGCATATTCCTAAAACTATCCTATATAATAAAACTCTAATCTGCAAATTGAATGAACAGTGGAATGACTGGTCACTATGATGCACACTGACCACCAGGAGCCAGACGCTCAACGTAGGAGCTGCCCCTGGTGGTCAGTGCACTCCCACAGGGGGAGCTCCCCTCAGCCAGGCTTATGGCTGGCAAGCACAGCAGTCATGGCATGGAGTAGGCCTAAGCCAGCAGGCAGACATCCCCCAAGGGTTCCCGGACTGTGAGAGGGTGCAGGCCAGGCTGAGCGCCCCCCCCCCCCCCTACTGAATGAATGTCATGCACCAGGCCTTTAGTTATTGTATAAAAAAACTAGAGGCCTGATGCATGAAATCCGTGCAAGAGTAGGTCTTCCTTCCCCCATCTGCCTGCACCAGCATCCTCTGGTACCCGGGACCCGGGCTTCCCTCGCAGCTCCAGCTTCGTCTGGAAGGTCCTCTGGTCTAATTAGCATATTATGCTTTTATTATTATAGATAACATCTCACATCTGTGTATTATTTTATACAACAGAACACCCTCCTTTTGTGCATGTTATATTTTTTAATTTTCAATAGTATTTCTAACCCTTAAGGAAAACTATGAAATACACAGATTTAAAGTTAGTTTCCACAAAAAAATCAAGAAAATATCATAGGCACTGCACTAATATTATTGCTTTTTCTACACTTGAGGTTTTGTTTATAAAATTATTTATCCTTTTATATATTTTTTTCTTCATCATTTTATAAATCTGCACTTTTTTTAGGAAATGTTTATTCTTAATACAGTTCATCAAGAATTTTTTATTATGAACCTTTTCCCAATTCTATTTTAAATTAAATGCCTTTTCTTCCATCAAAATGAATATATGCCCTTATTGCCTCATTATCCCCCACTACACCCCCACTCATGCCTTCACCACCCTGTTGTCTGTGTCCATTGGTTAGGCTTATATGCATGCATACAAGTCTTTTGATTGATCTTTCCCCTTTATCCCCAAGCTCCCCTACCTTCCCTCTGAGGATTGACAGTCTAATCAATGCTTCTCTGTCTCTGGATTTGTTTTTGTTCATCAATTTATGTTGTTCATTTTATTCCACAAATGAGTGAGATCATGTGATATTTATCTTTCTCTGACTGGCTTATTTTGCTTGGCATAATGCTCTCCATCTCCATCCATGCTGTTGCAAATGGTAAGAATTCCTTCTTTTTTACCGAAGCATAGTATTCCATTGTATAGATGTACCACAGTTTTTTAATCCATTCATCTGCTGATGGGCACTTAAGCTGTTTCCAAATGTTAGCTATGGTGAATTGTGCCACTATGAACATAGGGGTGCATATATCCTTTCTGAATGGTGTTTCTAGATTCTTGGGATATATTCCTAGGAGTGGGATCACTGGGTCAAATGGGAGTTCCATTTTTAGTTTTTTGAGGAAATTCAATACTGTTCTCCACAGTGGCTGTACCAGTCTGCATTTCAACCAGCAGTGCAAGAGTGTTCCTTTTTCTCCACATTCTCTCCAGCATTTGTCGTTTGTTGATTTGTTGATGATAGCCATTCTGACAGGTGTGAGATGGTACCACATTGTCATTTTTATTTGCATTTTTTTGATGATTATTGACTTTGAGCATGTTTTCATGTGTCTCCTGGCCTTCCTTATGTCCTCTTTCAAAAAGTATCTATTTAGGTCTGTTGCCCATTTTTTTACTGGGTTGTTTATCTTCCTTTTGTTAAGTTGTATGAGTTCCCTGTAAATGTTGGATATTAAACTGTTATCGGTGATAACATTGGCAAATACGTTCTCCCATGCAGTAGGCTTTCTTATTGTTTTGTTGATGGTTTATTTTGTTGTGCAAAAGCTTTTTATTTTGATGTAGTCCCATTTGTTTATTTTCCCTTTAGTTTCCAATTCCCTAGGAGCTGTATTGGTAAAGAAATTGCTTCGGCATATGTCTGAGGTTTTGGTGCCTGTGGATTCCTCCAGTATTTTTATGATTTCCCATCTTACGTTTAAGTCCTTTATCAATTTTGAGTTTATTTTTGTGTATGATGTAAGTTGGTGGTCTAGTTTCCTTTTTTTTTTGCATGTATTTGTCCAATTTCCCCAACACCATTTGTTGAAGAGACTGTCTTGACTCCATTGTATGATCTTGCCTCCTTTGTCAAATATTAATTGAGCATAGTGGTTTGGGTCAATTTCTGGGTTCTCTATTCTATTCCATTGATCTATATGTTGTGCCAGTACCAGGCAGTTTTGAGAACAGTGGCTTTGTAATACAGCTTGATATCTGGTATTGAGATCCCACCTACTTTGTTCTTATTTCTCAGGATCGCTGCAGCTATTCGGGGTCTTTTTTTTATTACAGACGAATTTTTGGAGAGTTCGTTCTAGGTCTGTGAAATATGCTGTTGGTATTTTAATGGGGAGTGCATTGAATCTATAGATTTTCTTTAGGTAGTATGGGCATTTTAACTATGTTGATTCTACCAATCCATCAACACGGTATGTTCTTCCATCTGTTTATGTCTTCCTCTACCTCTTTTTTTTAGTGTTCTGTAGTTTTCTGAGTATAGGTCTTTTACCTCCTTAGTTAAGTTTATTCCTAGGTATCTTAATTTTTTTGGTGCGATGGTAAATGGGATTTTTTTTTTTTAGTCTCTCTTTCTGTAATTTCACTATTGGTGTATAGAAATGCCGTAGATTTCTTTGCGTTAGTTTTGTATCCTGCTATATTGCCAAATTCATTTATTAAGACTAATAATTTTTGATGGAGTCTTTAGGGTTTTCTATGTACAGTATCATGTCATCTGTGAATAAGGACAGTTTTACTTCCTTTCAAAAAAAAAAAAAAAGAACTGAAGGTCAGGATTTAAAAAAAATAATAATAAATTCTAGTTGATGCAACAGCTGTAGTAGTTAGTGGGAAGGCATTATTAGTTAGAAAACCTTGTAATATCTTCTCCCAGGGAAACTGGAAAAGCTTCACATAGTTTAGAAAGGTCAAAATAGTTTACAATGTATTTATGACACATTGTTTGGCATTAAGAATGTCATTTCTCAATCGTTTGGTTAAGTTGGTGTGTAAATACCTAAAGTGAAAAACAGAAGCCTCATTTGGGCTTTACTTCATTGATGTTGGTCACTGATTCTTCCATCACTGTTTTTCATCAAGATGTTCTTGCTAATTACTGCTGGCACAAAATCACATTCTACATTTTTCTCTCAAGATTGGATTCCTCCCCTCCCCTCAGGGAGTTAAGAGGGAAGAGTGTATCAAAAGTAATAATGTATTTTATTACCTTTCTGCTTGGTTTTTAATTACTACTGACCCTGGAAGCATTTTGTTATTCCTATTGTTTTCTCATCAATAAAATTAAATTAGATAAGGATAAAAAAGAAAAAAATGAATATATGCAAATTATTAAAATCTTGGAAATATAGAAAGGATATAATGAAGAAAAACATCCTCTCTCTCACCACATATTACCACCGGGGGATAATTACATTTAAAATGTGTATTGATGTATTTAATCTAGAATTTTTTTCTGTGCATGTTTGAACACTGGTTAATACAATGTTGGACATTAGCAATTCTCTAAAAATTATGTTTATTTGTCTTATAAAAGTTGTCCAATATATTTTTATCAAATTTTTAAATACAACATGAAAAATACAGGGTGAAAAGAAGCTGTTAAGTGCTTTCCTCTCCCTACCCTCTCCCCCCACCCAATTTTACTTCTACACTGAAGAATATATCTAACAAGCCTAAATCTGTACATATGAATTTGGTGTCTATATGATATAAGGGCATTCCTTTGTTTGTTTAAAATATATCTTTTAACATTTTTGAGTCCATAATGTTTATTCCTCACTCATATATCAAAGACCCTAGTTACAAAATTGTGTACTGTGGTGATCAGGGTGCAACAGCTAGCTCACAGGGACAGCTCAGTTATTTTAAAGTTTTGAGAGAAGCACAGTATCATCTGTTAAACCCTACCAATTTGAGGTAGTTCATAGTTTGAACATGATTTCACATACATAGCTTTGTAAAACTGGGTTTTAGGAAAGATACTGTGATAAAAAGCAAATATTGCATTACAGCTATGATTCCACTGATAATAAGAGTGGTGGTATTATTATCAGTGGGGTGCCCCTCTGTGACGCCATCTGTCATTGGTGGAAGTGGAGTTTTTGGGTGCTGTGGAGATAAGGACTTCCTGAGGCTCCCACGGGATGATGCGATATCGTGGAAAGCCTTAGTGATGATGTAAATTTAAGGGGGTTCCCTTCCAAGGTCCCATCTCCCTCCGTCTCATCATGGAAAACATCCAATCTTCAGCAAGGCTAGGATTAAGACCAATGCCATACTAAAACACAGTCCAGTCCAGCATCCTGTGTGTGGAGAACACACAGCCATGGACCACGTGGCTTCTAAGGCCACAACGCAGGCAGGTGCATGGAGTGAGTGCAGGTCACAGATGAGAGGAGCCGGTGGGCAAGAACTAAGCAAGAGACAGAGAATTCTTTGGGGATTATAACTAGAATCTTAACCAATTAACACTTCATGATTCATGTGCTTGCATGGCTGCGTCCCTCAGTCTAGCCAATTATTTTTTCCCCAGGTTAGACTGATAGGCAAGCAGCTTCCCTATGTCACCTAAGAACCTTCACCGCATATGTACCCATATCCCTCTTTGTTTGAACCTTTCTTCCAGTGATTTGCAGGGAATGGTACCCCAACCAGAGCCTGGGATCAAACCCACGATTTAGGCATATTCCCTAGATGGGAGTTGAACCCGCGGCCTTTCAGTGTAATGGGACTACACTCCTACCAGCTGAGCCACACCGGCCAGGGCTGAATCTTATTTCTTAAACAGAACTACTAGGTATATATTTTGCTAAAAGTACTGTTAAAATTACTTAGACAATAAGGTTTCATTACTGGGAAAGATTGGAAACTCATGGCCAAGAGCATATATTCAAGTAATATTTTTAAAATTATTAATGAGTGATAATTATGTAAGCCTTTATACATTTAATTTGCATCTTTAATCTCTTTACTTATTCAAGATAATGAAGCTGGACATAAAATTTTCTCTCTCACCCTACCTAGTTTGGCTCAGTGGATAAAGCATAAGCCTGCAGACTGGAGGGTCCCAGTTTTGATTCTGATCAAGGACACATGCATGGATTGTGGGCTGGATCCCCAATGGGGGTTGTGAAGGAGGCAGCCAATCAATGGCTCTCTCTCATCATTGATGTTTCTATCTCTCTCCCTCTTCCTTAATCTCTGAAATAAATAAAAATATTAAAAACAATTTTTCAAAACACTATAGATTAATTTTCCCTATTTAAAAACACTGAGTGAAGAAGTGCATTCATTAGTCAAAAGTATATTTATTTTGAAAAATTGTTTAGTGTTAGTGAAACAAATGCTCAATATGAAGAAAAATTCACAGAATGGAGACTGTAAATTATCTCAATTAATTCCAATATTAAGATTTTTCTCTCAGATCAGCATTATAGCATTGGATTTATGAATCCACTGAAATAGTGTATATTTGTGTATGATGTACATTTTTCTTGAAAGGAGCACAGCTTTCATTAGTTTTCCAGTTGAGCTCTGCCATCAACCCCACCTTCCACTACCATATTTTTTCCCCACCAAGTTCTATAGTTTTACAGATGCTAAGTCAATATGTATACATTTTATTTTATCAGAATCATCATATTTTGAACAAACTCTATTTTATTTCTGCATTTCCTTTATTGAAACTTTGTGATAAACAGAAAAAAAAGGCATGTAAATGTTTTTTCAATCCTCTCATTTTCTTGAGTCAGAGTAAATATAGATAAAGTAACATAAAATATTTTTTTCTGCTAAAATTAAACATTGATTTTCTTTGAATGTGGCAAGGTAAGGAGCAATCTGGAAATTGGATGTTTTTGACCGACGTATTCAGTAGATATGACCACAGATGAAAAGCTTGAAAAAGAGTCACAGAAAAAAAAGATCCTATAGAACCAGCTTATTATAGGAAAAGCAATTTGCTACAACCACCTTGGTCTTTAAAACCAGTGGCTGGTCCTGAGTAACTTCTAAAGACTTTGTGGTTCTGGCAAAGCCTCTGCTGCTAAAACTCAGCATGCTGAATCCATTGATATTCATTTAAATTGCTCATTTGGACTCCCAAGAGCCTATACTTCAGTTTCATTTTGACTTTCAGGCATCACTGAACCAAAAATAAAAAGCAAGGAGCAGCCAAAACCATAGCATCTCATTTCATTTTGAGGCTGAATTTGGGAATTTGCAAGAGCAATGATCTTGACAGAGAGAAATGCCCAATATTATTGAGAATTCTTGTAACAGCCAAGAACCGTTTCAGGAATGGAGCCTGATGATTTGCTTGATAAAATAGTAAAGAAACCAAGTAAATATCAGGTGATTATCACCTGGTTTGGGGTTTTGCTACAAACATTTTGCAGAGCTTTGACTGTGATATGCATTAGTCATGCTACCAGAGCAGAAAATCAATGAAAGAGGTTCCAAAAATAAAATATTCTTTTGGAATGTTGCTCTGAACTAATTAGCAATGAGTCATTTAAAAGGACTTACCTATCATTAGGGGAAGAAACACGTATTTACCAAAACCTGTTTTCTGACAAAACATTTTTTGAGATTGAGGAGGGAAAAAAAATTAAAATCTTTGATTCACAAAGGGACTTTTACTTTTACAATAAATAACACAGAAGTCACATTGTGATATGAGAAACTTAATCATCTTCTGTCATGTTATTTGTCAAAATATAGAGGAAAATGTTAACTCATAAAGAAAAGGTAACTTTATTTTTTGCCACTTGTAAGATATAAGAAATCAAGAAAAAAACTTCATATGTTGATGACTAGGACCCCATATGGGCAGGATGAAGACAGATCACAGTTGCTTTTGAATTTTGTATGAAGTTAAATTTTTAATTCCCCAAGCTCTCCAAGTAGATACAAATATTTTAATTAAATAAATCTTGTATACTCCATTTTGAGTAAAGTTTAGCATTATAAATATCTACTCTCCACATGGAGTAAGATTTGTATCTCCATATATATATTAATATATATATTAATATATATATATATATATGTGTGTGTGTGTGTGTGTGTGTGTGTTTGTGTGTGTGTGTTTGTGTATTTGAATTTAGCATTAAACACCACTTTAAAAAATGTTCATATCAGTTATAAATATATAACTTCCCTTGATATTTTTCCATTTTAGGAAATTATCTTTAAAAAATATATATATATTTATATTGATTTTTTACAGAGAGGAAGGGAGAGAGATAGAGAGTTAGAAACATCGATGAGAGAGAAACATCGATCAGCTGCCTCCAGCACATCTCCTACTGGGGATGTGCCCGCAACCCAGGTACATACCCTTGACCGGAATCGAACCTGGGACCTTTCAGTCCGCAGGTCAACGCTCTATCCACTGAGCCAAACCGGTTTTGGCTTTCTTTTTTTTTTTAAAAAAATAAGAAAATTATCTTTAAAATATGGGAATTTTTATAAGTCTTAGAACCATTTAAAAGGGACACAACATGTTCACCTCTAAACTATTCCACTAATAAAAGGCATGAGCACATAGAGGTACACATTTTCTGATTGTATTATTTAAACAATTCAAATTGAAATGTACTGTATACTTATATTCAAAGAATAGCGGTGCTTCTAATATTCTGAGAATTTGCAGGTTCTCAAAACAAAAAGACAGCAATTGCCAAGGAGAATGAGAGATAAATATCTACTAGTTATTTCTTTCAGTTGTTCTAGCTCTCCGTATTCCCCACCAGATCGCCTCTAAGACAGATGAAAAAATAAACAGCTTAACTTGCATCCCTCTCTGCATCTATCTTCTCCCATTTCCCTTCTCTCTCTCATGCCTGTATTTCTCCAGAGAGGCTTCTGTTCTGATTCTTCATTCCAGATGCTTGTAGCATGAACTTGTTGACTTCATCCATCCTGTCTCCACCATCATACTCAGTCTCACACATCCATAGCCTACCTATACGTGCGCATCTTTCTGAATGGCCTAGGTGGAGGGGAGTTTATAAAAGACTGAAAGACAGAAAATGGACTCAGTGCAGTTGGGGGCAGGTGGACAACAGAGCACAGTGTAAAGGGGTAGACAGTAGAGAAAATACCGAATTGTGAAGATATTTCTGATAAAAGAGCTATAGTTTTGAAACTTACACAGGAAATTGTCAGAGACACTTATCAGACCTGAATATCAAGGCAAGTAGTTTGTTGAGAATTATTTCATTTCAAAATAAGTAGGACACTTGGCAATATTGAAGACATCCACTTGTTAGTTTAAAGCATAAAAATAAAAATAATAATTAAAAAATACCCACAAGCGTACTACTAAAGATTAGGGGCCTATGTGAGAATTGCCAAATTTGATCTCATACATGTTTTTAGTATTTCTCTTATGTACTGAAACCCCACACTGATAAGGGCCACCAATTTGTCTGGATACATTTAGTAGACTCAATTTTGCAAATCAGCTTTTATTAGAATGAAAGGCAATTTTTAGAAATGTATTTAAAACATAATTTTAAAAGTACTCTAAGCCTGAGATATGATAAATTAAGAAGTTGCTATCCAATTTAATATAACAAAATGCAGCAAAGAATCAGCACATGTGAAGGGGCAGGCAAAAAGAGTAATGTTGCCGAAACCGGTTTGGCTCAGTGGATAGAGCGTCGGCCTGCGGACTGAAAGGTCCCAGGTTCGATTCCGGTCAAGGGCATGTACCTGGGTTGCGGGCACATCCCCAGTAGGAGATGTGCAGGAGGCAGCTGATCGATGTTTCTCTCTCATCGATGTTTCTAACTCTCTATCTCTCTCCCTTCCTCTCTGTAAAAAACCAATAAAATATATTTAAAAGAAAAAAGAATAATGTTATTATAAGCAAGGGAGAGATGAATATATGAAGCACAAATTGTATCAGATGAAGGGTTGCAAAATGAACTGAGGAAGTAAAATACTATATGAAGTGTACTTTATTTTGATTCATCATTTGATATAGGATTTTATAAAAGCTTGCTTGCAAATTAGTTTAAAGCTATTTAGGAGTTTTTTTAAAAAAATGTCACTTCAACCAATAATTGACTGGGAAAGAAAAGACAGACTAATGACAAAAGGTAATATATGCATTTGGGAAGGATGCCAATGTTAAATTCTGCATTATTTAATATTTTAATACATTTTAGAAATACATTAGATTGTGGATCATATCAAATTGAGGTGATTCTAATCCCATGGAGACTAGGTAAATCTTCTTGGCTCACAAATTTGAGCTTTCATTTCAGCTTTCTTTTTTAATATCTGTGATTTAGTTCACACTGGCTATGCCTAGGGTAGAGGACAGGCAATGCTACATGGAAGAAGGAACTCAGGAAACTAAGGTTAGCATACATGAATTTCTTCAGGAACTCATTTCCTTGTTAGTTTGTAATCCAACAAATCACTGAGATCATCAGTATCATTATTTTTGTGTGTAAAATGGTAGGGACAATATCTTTCTTATGAGAAAAATTTGGCTTTAAGGGTAATATAAGTAAATAAATGCTTAGGTCCATTTCTAAAAAATTCTATCAAGAAAAGAGTGAGTAACACTCGTTAATAAATATTAGTTTCTTTCTCCTCTTTTTAAAGTATGTGGTCCATGATGGTCGTTTTTCATATAGGGAAACCACAATTCAGGGAAATAAAGATAACTGTTCATGTAAACATGCACAGCTGGTTATAGAGTCAAGTCTACTGGGCATAAACTGTCCACATTTGTAAGCCAGCAATGTTTCCACCTTACTATTCAGTCTTTTGCTTTTGCTTCCTTTCTTTCCCATCTTCAAGTTGTGTCCTTCAAAAGTTCACAGTGATAAAAGCATTGTGTTTTCTCCACCTTAGTCACCTTTCAGATCCACAGTTTTGTACAACCTCTGCTTACAAGCCATGTCTACTTGAATTTTCTAAGGTCAAAATCATTGTCAGAAAATGTCCTAGATAATATCTTACCTTCAAAGTCTTGATTATCTTCCCAAACTTCTGTCCTTGTGTTTATTAACTTTTTTTTTTTTTACCTAGAAGCAAATCCTTAGAGTTGCAAATTCCCCTCTTTTTTCTCCTCCTTTTTCTTTTATCCTGACCAGAGGCTATTTTTCCATTGATTTTTATAGAGAGTGGGAAAGAGAGCGAGAGACAGAGAGAAACATCAATATGAGAGAAATACATTGATTGATTGCCTCCTGCATGAGCCCTTACCAGAGCTTGGGCTGGGAAGGAACCTGCAACCTAGGTATGTGCCCTTGTCTTGAATCCAACCTGGGACCCTTTGGTCCACAGTCTGACTCTCTATTCACTGAGCCAAACCAGCTAGGGGCAATCCCTCCTTTTTTATGAAAGCATTTTTATGAGAAAACCACATTCTATTTTTCTATAAATTTTTTTCCATTCTTACATTTTCATAACTACTATTGAATTCTAACCTGATCACATGGTCACTTGCAGTGGATATATTTTAATATTTTAATTGATGTTTTTCACTGCCAATAATTTATTTTCAACTACAGCTTTTCTTCCTAATAGCTCCATCTTTTTCAACAAATGTTATTATCCAATTCTGTAGGCAAGGCAGGCCACAATAGAACATTATAAAAATAAATACGAAGGAAGTTAGTATATGTCTATTGTGCTTTAAAACCCAAATTCTAAGGACAAATACTAGATTTAAAAAACAAACAAACAAACAAAAAATCATTTGCTAAGCACACTTATTTCATTTTTTCTGACCTAAAGAAATATACTGATTTTTTTGGAGTAGTTAAGAAGATATGATTCAAATATAAGAGAAATAAAGTTTTGCTTTCAGTATGGTGGTATCAGCTTTTAACAGACCACAGAGGACAAGTATAATCTCTGAACAACCTATAAAAAATGTTACCGAAGACTCTGGAAAATGAGAAGAAAAAAAAAAAACACAAGAGAATAATTTTGGCAATAATATAAACTATACAGAGGAGGACAGCAGGAAGTGAGTTTTTCTTTGTTACAGCCTTAGCGTGAAGGCAAACCTCAGGCATTGAGGAGTACAGCCCAGCGTGGCTAAAACTCTCATAGATAATCTGTTGTCCTCATGGTTTAAAGAAACGGGGGACAGGGCCAAAGTTAACACGGCTACCAGAATGTTAGGGTTGGAGGAATATATTAAAGGACGGAAGCAGAAAAGCAGAACCCTAATCTCTGTGTATAAACTCTTCAAGTAGTTGTCTAATCCCTGTGTGGTGAATGAGCTAAGCGCACTCAAAAAAACTTTCATATAATAGAAAGTATTCAACTTGTACTTGGGTTACCCATTCTAGGTAAGGCAGATATTGCTGTTTTACTAACTCAATCACTCAAAAAAAATTCTTTAAAAGGCACATGTGTTTAGAAGAATTAGAAGAGAATATAGAATCACAACTCTGTAGTCATAACATCCAGAATATAACCTAAAATTACTCAAAACAAGAGGAACAGAAAAATTGGACTCATTCTCAAAAGGAAGAAAAGGACGCGTTACCAATAGGAAACAAGGATTAACCTGACTATGGATTTCTCATCTGAAATTTTGGAGAACAGGAATACAATGAAACATTAATTTTAAAGATCTGAAACAAAAACATATTAGGTAACCCTGAATTCTATATCCAAAGACAATATCCTGAAAGAATAGAAGCACCTGGCTGGTATAGCTCAGTGGTTGAATGTTGACCTATGAACCAGGATGTCACAGTTTGATTCCTGGTCAGGGCACATGCCTGGGTTTCAGGCTGGATCCACAGTGAGGGGCCTGTGGGAGGTAGCTGATCAATGATTCTCACCATTGATGTTTTTATCTCTCTCCCTCTCCCTTCCACTCTCTGAAATAAATAAAAACATACTTAAAAAGAATAGAAGCAGGATGAAGATATTTTCAGGTGAAAGAATACTAAGACAATTAGTGACAGGAGACTGACCCTGAGGAAATGCTACAAAAAAAAAAAAGAAGAAAAAAATACTCAGTGTGAAGGAAAACAATACCAGAGGGGAAATTGGATCTTTAGGGAGAAATTTAAAATATTGAGGGATATATATATATATATATATATATATATATATATATATATATTACTAATTTCTATTAAATACAAATGACTAAGGAAAAATTACCATCTAGTGCTCTTTATGATGTATATAGAAATAATACCTATGACATATATAGGATACACAATGCCAGATGATTATTAAGTGGAACTATATGTTTCTAAACTAAACTAAAATTTTCTATATTTTAAGTAAAATAGTGAAATGTTAAGGGTGCCTATTGTTATCTCTATTACAACCACTTAAAATAATGAAAATAGAGCAAAAAAATGAATAGATGCATTAAAATGGAATTATAAAAATATTAAAATTATCTGAAAGAGGGGAGGAGGGGAAGAACAAATAAGCAAAAACAACAAAGGCAACAAATAAAATACAAATAAAAACAATAGACAAATCCAGTCAGATTAATAATTACATTGAATGTTATGGACTAAACACTCCGACTTAAATTACAGAATTTCTCAATATTGAGTGGAAAAAATGAAACGTGTCTATAAAGTTTCAATTAAGAGCGATGAAATGGGTTGGGGAGGGGATGTTTTTTGCGTAGGGAATAGGTAGGGTGTGCCACAAAGACTGGTTCCACTACTCTGGCATGGCTCAGGTGAGATAATTTATTAAAGGTCACTCAACCCATCAGTTAACTTTCAGCCTATTAGATTCCTCTATTGTATTTTGAAGTAAAATATAAAGAAATGCAGTCCTATTTGGGCAGTTAGTTAAGATAAATAGTTGCAAATGCAGAATAGAATAGTAATTAAGAGTCAAACTGGAGTTTACCATTTTAACTTTTCCAAATTTGTATTTTCTATATAACTTGGTAAAAATAACAGTATATATTTCTGAGTGCTGTTATAAAGGCTTAATTAAACAAAATGATTATAAATGGCTTAATAAAGAGCCAGTAAATACATTTATTAAATGTTTATCATCATGGCATTCATCATCAATATCATAACCAACATCAATATCATTATCTTTGAGACCAAGATCAATGTCACATGGAGTTTCTGTCTTCTTCCCAAGTTTTAGGTTCAGAGACCATTAATATGAGTTTTTGTTCTTGGATTCTGTAAGAATATTCTCTTCTCTTTCAAGTTTGAATGGCGTTGGTTTCTTGTGACCATATGATGCATATATATATATATATATATATATATATATATATATATATATATATATAACACCTTTATGCTCTTCAACATGTATCCTTAGGTAAAATCAGCAGGTAGTTTGCTTTCATGTCATATTTATTCTGATGTTTTGCTAAGTTGAGCCCTTCCTTCTGATGAACCAGAACTCCCTTACTTTCTATCAGAACAAATCCTATCCATGCCTCAACTGAAATGAGTTCACATTCATTAATCTACATCTAACCTTATCTGCTCTCATGAATCAACCAATTTCTGAAACATTTTACAGCTAAATATACCTGCACCATAATCTATTGATTGCACATGTACTTTCTTTTAGCTGTTCTTTAGCTGTTATTTCTGTTGTCTTTTACCCCAACAAGTATGAAAGTCCTGTGAAGGACATAATCAAGTTGATGAATTACTTTTCATCATTTCCAGTGCATCACATTGATCCTGTAAAATAAGTTTTCCATTACCCAAGAGTTAATAACAAATTACATAGGCACTGTCTCTTATCTCTGGAAAGTCTCAGTATAATATCAGATGCATTAATCAACCGGATGAAACAATGCTAGGGAAAAAACTGCAGTCAGTGATGTAAAAACTTCAAAGAGAATGACTATTCTGTTAATTTATTACCTTGCCTTTGGAAAGACAATTATTTAAATGTCTCCAAAAGCTGATTAAAATGAGTACCTTTCCCAAATGTGTTTGTACCTATTCTTCTTGCTTACATCTTTGTGTTTCTTTTAATAGATAAAAATGTAAGATGTTGGTTGGAGAGGAATCCTTGGGATTTATTTATTGTTTATTTATTAATTTGAAGTAATAAATTTAAAAGAGCATGTAAGTTGGAGTCAAAAGACCTGGATTTTATATAATTTACTTGGCCATTGAGTTATTATATAAATGTAGACAAGCCCATTAATCTAAGTTTTCACATCTGGGAAGAAAGAACGTTATAAAATTTACCTGGACACTTGTGCATTTCAAGTATATGTCCTGAAAATGCAGTTAGATTATAAAATAAGATCCATTTTAGTTAAACCATTACATAAAAAGATCTAACACTTTCTTATATTTAAAAAAGGAAGCATGATATTTCTGCTATCAGATATTTGAATGAACTTAGCGTTTTAATTAGAAAGCTTTTTTGTTCATATCTAGGAGAACTCAAATTCAGCTCACTTGAAAAATATAAATATAAATAACACATATTTGCACTTACATGACATAATCTGAGAAGTAATACTATTCTGTAAGATGATTAGAGAAAACGAATCAAATGACACTTATTTAAAAGAAGAGAAAAAAAGTAAAAGGTAGCTTCTAGGATTGACAAATGACATTTCTTCATTTCACCATGGAGAGCGGTTGACTTATAAAATGCTGCCTTTTGATACTATGATTAATTCCACTATCAAAAAATCCAATGAGTCCCCTTTCAGGAGTCTTAAGGAGTAGGTCTGTCCAAGGTCATCCTTGCTTTCTCATTGTGGACTAATTTTAGAAATGACAAGTTTTGTTATGGCTGGTAAATATGAGGTCTGTAGAGAATAGAGTTTTAGGATATAAGGAGATTAAATGACACACACAGTACTTTTAATTTATAACCTTATCCTTGTTAGCACAATGTATAGGCATTAACCACCTCTGCCAAAGCTGAGAAGAAAACAATTAATATTTACTGAAAAATTAAATATTCCATTTATGATGCACTTAAAATACATTAAAAAACCCAGCCGGCATGCCTCAGTGGTTGAGCATTCACCCATGAACCAAGAGGTCATGGTTCCATTCCCCATCAGGGTACATGCTCGGGTTGCAGGCTCGATCCCCATATGGGACATGTAGGAGGCAGCTGATCAATGTTCTCAGCATTAATGTTTCTATCTCTCTACCTCTCTCCCTTTCTATCTGAAATAAATAAAAATATATTTTAAAAATAAAATACTTTAAAAAATGTAAGGAAAATTTCCAAATCTGTGAGTACTGATCAGATACTACCAGTCCATAAAATTAGCTGCATAGGAGGCAAATGGTAGAGTTTGGTAAGGAGAAAAAGAGTATGAAGAAAAATGGAGAGAATTTTTAAAAAAATTCTTATTTTTCTGAGAAAACAAATCAAAAGACAGAAAAAAAATTAGGCTATATTTAACAGCAGTAATCGGGGCTCACAAAGCAGAGGGACTATTGGTGGTTAAAAGCTATTTTATAATGTGCTCTGAAATGGGTTCTCACTTTGTTCTCACTTTTCTTTTTGACTCAGTGCATAGTTTCTTGATGACACTGCCATGAAGTTGATGCATTTGACCAAGGTCACCCTAAGAAGGCCCAGTTCTCTCATCCCTGGATTTGTTCCTTTCCCTGTGACTCCTCTCTGAGAGGCCTTTAACATCCCTGTACCTTTTCTCACCTTCCTTAACTTGGACCCAATTAGGGGAACTCTTTCCTTCATAGGAAAGGGATGGGTTTGTCTTGCAGCCTGGCTTCTAAGTGCCAGTGGCATTTTTTTTTTCATCATGTCTAACTAATACAAAAAATAGAACTCTCTCCTCACATAGGTGTTAGGAGAATTAATTAATGTTTATGAAGCACCTCAGATCCTTAGATGAGAGGACCCTGAAGAATTATCCAAAGTGAATGTGATACTATTGCTTCATCTGATCTGGTGGCAAAGCAGGCAGATCCATATAGCAGTCTCAAGTCCAGTAACCAGCGTTAACTCTGTGAGGGCGGGACGCTCTGCTCAGTGTATGAGAGAAGTCATTACTAGGTATTTTCAGGGAAAATGTGACTCCATGAAAATTTGTGGATTTTGCAATGTTCTTTCCCAAGAGAATACCAATTCCATGTCCTTTCTTTCTTGGTGGAGACCCTATGTCTTCCCTAAATATGAACACAAAGGCCATACTTTACTTCTTACCCTTTAAAATCTGATAACATAATACTATATTAGCAGTTCATATCTATCTATATCTATATCTATCTATCTATCTATCTATCTATCTATCTATCTATCTATCATCTATCTATCTATCTATCTATATCTATATGCCTAAGCAACTGTTATCACCGAATGACCAGGACGACTGGAACGACAGGTTGACATGCACTGACCACCATGGCACAGACACTCAATGAGGAGCTGCCCCCTGGTGGTCAGTGCACTCCCACAGCCAACCTCCCACGTCTGACCAACCTCCTGCAGTCTCTCCCCCACCTGTGCACGAATTCATTCACCGGGTCTCTAGTAGTGAAGCAGGAATGATCATGGTAATGCTTAAACTAGTACTCTAAGACTAAGTATTCATTCACATTATAAGCTCCATAACCCAAAGGAATAACCAAATAAATGAAATAATTATCAAATATGCAGATTACAGAGTATTCTGATTGGTTAAGTGGTCTTGCTTCCCTCCCCAAATTCAGAATACATAGGTTCACATTACATAAAACCAGGTCAGACAGAATTAGTTGCAGTAAAAAGAATTAGAACTTAAAATTTTTATTTTGAAAAATATCTGAGTGCTCTATACTGCGTCTTATTTCAAATCATAGTAGTAACATCTTCTTTAGATTGGAAAACTACTTATTCACGATACTTTTGTAAATATAAAACAAAAGAGGTGAATTTATTAATAATAATAAATATATAATATTTTAAATTATTATAATAGCATTTATCAGTTAATTATATCTCATGGACAATTCTAAGCTCTCTATCAATACTTTCTCATTTAATTATCATACAAACCTGAGAAGTAGGTTCTATTGTACTTATTGCTTTACAAATGAAGAAAATAAGGCCCAGAAAAAGTGCAGTAAGAGCCAGGGAAGTGGTGGAGGTCAGATGCAAACTTGGGCTGTTTGACCTCTCAGTCTCTATAGGTGCAGAGCCTCCCTGCAACTTCATGAAGTTCCTGTTGATAACGAAGCTCTGAGTGTGAGGAATTCTAAGCTCCCTGTAAAAAGATGACTCTTGAGGAGTACATATTGACTAGTAAACAAAATGTGGAAAAAAGAAATGTATTATTTTCCTTCTTTGGAGTGGTATACCTCTCCACATTTGAAATTATCAGTCTTCATGAAGTAGGAGCATGGCTTTCAGCCAAATGAGAACTTCAGCAGTAACAGCAGGACAGACTGTGAGCCCGCAGACAAAAGAGGTCTGTTCATGCTTGTTTTCTATTTGGGTCTATTCCATCTTAGCCAGACACAATTGTGTCCTTGGATTTCTATTTGAAGAACTCGCAGTTGGCACTCTGTTATTGAGTGTCTGGAGAAGTTTGGTGATCTCTCCACAAGGATTCCTGGGGCCTGACTCATGACCTTGTCATAAAAAGTAAGCCTTGTGCTTCCCCTGAAAGAAAATAAACAGATGTGTCTCCCCTGGTTAAATGGGGTGTAAAACAGCACTTAGGCTTGTCACTGATCCTTCCAGTATTCATCAGCATCTCACTACTAAATAGTGTGCTCCCAACTCAAGCAGCTGCCTTCAAGGTAGGAGGTGACAGGCTCTTGGATAGCAAGACGTGTTTTCAGATATGGAGTAGTCAAGGCGCCGACATAAGTAACCTGTAGGGGAATTTAGACATGACACTTTTATTTTCCTGGTAATGAGTCAAAGATAAGGCCCTACCTATGTCAACTGGCACCCAAGCATGAGAGACTAATGGTAGCTTATGCCAAAATAAATATTTTCTTAAGATATCTGGAAAACTCATTTGTCTTCCTCATATATATAATTATTAATTAGTAATGAATTGATATTTAAGAATGCTTGTTTGGGGGATGCATGGATAGCAAGACCTTCAAAGCAATTATCAACAGAATAGGGTATTTGACCTCATGTATTCTCACCCCTTTGGCTGTATTCTCACAAGTTTCAGAATAGATTTGGGAGGGTTGGCTACTGACTCTGTTGTGGGTACAAACCTGTGCCTGCCAGCCTGACCACCCCCTAACCATTCTCTTGCCAGCCTGAATGACGCCTAACTGAATGCCCTCCTCTGCTGACCCAGTTGCCCCCAAATGCCCTCCCCTGCTGGCCCAGTCACCCTTAACTGCCCTCCCCTGCTGGCCTGGTCGCCCCTAACTTCCCTCCCCTGCTGGCAATCTTGTGGCAGCCATCTTGTGACCACATGGGGGAGGCCATCTTTGACCACATGGGGATGGAAATCTTGTGTGAGAATATGACAGTCAATTTGCATATTACCTCTTTATTATATAGGATGTTGTGCATAGTGATAGGAGGAAAGTGCTAACTATTCAGTAGTAAAACTGTCAAGATTGAAATTATGTTCTTTCTTGGTATGCCACCCATATTCAAGCTTTTGCCAATCATTGATCAATCCTTCAAAAACTCTATTCTCAGGCATAGTAGAAATCTAAAAGAAGAGAACAAATATATAATAATGTTTATTGAAATTACATTGTAGCTAGGGAGAAATTACTCAATAATATTTAAAAAATAAGAAAAAAAAGGAAAAGAGAATGAAAGAATATAAATGATATTGATTCTAGGCCACAGAGCATAGCAGTTCAGAATTTGGACCCTACAGTAGTATTAACCACATTGCAATAAAGGATTGCCACTAGTTAGCCATGTATCCTTATACAAATTACTTCACGCCAAAGGTTGGTGTATGTGTGTGTGTGTGTGTGTGTGTGTGTGTGTGTTTTCTCATCCTAGGGTATTTTTATATATATATATTAGAGAGAGAGGAAGGGGAGAGAGAGAGAGAGAGAGAGAGAGAGAGAGAGAGAGAGAGAGATGAGAGAACAATATACCTCCCCTATGCACCTGGACCAGGGATTGAACCCACAACCTACATATATGCCCTGACTGGGAATCAAACACACAATCTTTTGGTGTATGGGACAATGTTCCAACCCACTAATCTAACCAGCTATGGTAAGCCAAAGGTTTTTTTAATCTCATCTATAGAGTGAACAAAACAGAGTCTACATAATGGGACTAAATTTGAGGATTAAATGGAACAATGTAGGAAAGTATTTATGCAAGTACCTTGCTCATAGTACATATTTAACATGTATTAAATATTATTAAAATTAATGCTAGTTATTATTTCTCTTTAGAGAAATTGTACATATTATGGTTCTGTAATACTAAGAACAAAATAGTGCTTGAGAATCCTACTGATTTTATATATATATTTAAAACACAGGTTCACATAATAATAACAAATCATCTTTATTAATTCTCTCTAACTTAGTCTGCATACCTGATTCTAAGTTATGTCAATTTCTGATCATATATATTTCTGTTTCTGACATAGACCCTAAAATGGATACCCACAGATACACCACACACTGAGTGGTGAAATGTGGAAATATCCCCTCATTTTAGTTGTCTATTACCTACTTTTCCTATGAACATATGAGTTAGGGTTCCATAGTGAACATATGCTAATATGTTTTATTTATAGAATGGTAAAATAAGAAAAATATTTTCAAATTGTTTACATCTTCCCTAATCTTACTGCTAATGCCTTACTTCATGGTTTTTATCATTTTCCTGCTACATTATTGTAATATCTTCTTTGCTGATCTTCCATGTTTTGGCTTTGGTGGGAACTCCTGATTCAACTCTCTTGTCTGGCAAAATATGGGCCACGTGTTGCTCACTTTGTATAACCCTTCACACAACTAGAGCACAGGATATTGTACTTGTCTCTGTCTCTCTGTCCCTCTCCTTTCTCTGAATGAAATAAATGAAAATGCAAAGCATTTTCCCATCAAGGTATAATATTTCTCCTCAAAAGACTATAGATAACAGGGCATGTGTAAATCCACAGCCTTACATATAAGTATAATTTTATTTTTGTAGTCTGCATATAGTTTTTAAGATCTTTATTGTTGAAAATATTACATAGGTCCTCTTTTTCCCCCATTAACCTCTTCCAGACCACTCCCCACCCCCACCCCCAGGCCTTCACCACCCCATTGTCTGTGTCCATGGGTTATGCATATATGCATACAAGTTCATTGGTTGATCTTTTCCCACCCACCCTCTTCTGCCTTCCCTCTGAGGTTCAACAGTCTGCCTATTTTTTAAGTTGAAAATTTCCACCCAATAGAAGGTGAACAGTAATACTTTACTTTTTCTAATTTTTAATAAAATCATTTTAAAATAAAATGAAGTGAAAGAATTTGGAAGCATTAGATTCCATTAACTTTGCAGAAGGAAATAATCAAGATTCAGAACTTTTTTCCTTATGTAAACTGCCTGTTGTACTGCAGAATGTCAGTGTCTGGCATGCCTTCCTGCCAAAATGCAGAGCAGATGTAGGAGGGCACCTTGGGAACCATGCATTATCGAGTGTGGCTGAAGAACTGTTTCCCACCTCTCCCAGGCCTGTCTTCACCTGTTTATGCAGGAAACAGACCTGTGGATTTTAGTCAGTCTGGTTCCCTGCCAGTGGATTCCCAGCGGCTCCAGACAACTGCCTTCTCATTTGAAGTTCTGTTCTTTTCCTCCCAGTTTTTGGCTGACAGTTGCTCAGGTTTGGCTGCTGGCAGCATGTCTGAGCCCTCTTTGTTACAGGTTGCTTTAGTTTAAGAAGAAGTTGGGAAAAGGACAGATTTCTAGGAATAAGAAATAGGGCGGCATTATCTTAAAGAGAGAGACTTATACATAGGCACCTTCAGAGAGACAAGCAGACATTTGGTTCCCACCTATTGCCATGAGCCTATAGCTGAACATAGGGAGAGGAAGCTTAAACCTGTAAACTCTAGGCACATGTCCATACCCATCAATTAATAAAACCACACAGTAGAACAACATCTAAACAATGTTCCTGTACCAAATGATTTTCCTGTGATGTACTCAGCCAATTAATCAAATGTCCCAGCAACCTCAGGTCATGTGTTGTTATTATATTAGTTATGCTGGAGTCTAATAATAAAAAGAGAATTAGCCATGAGCTCCTCTGAGGCAGAAAACTCGAACTTTGATGCATTACAGATTAAAATGAATAAAGGCTAACAATCCACTGGGGGGGGGGGGGAGGAAAGGCATGCTAAGATTCTACATGTTTAATCCCTACATCTTCTTTGGCATCAAGAACATTGCAGCTGCTTTCCCTAGGGTGTGGCAATGAGTGCCATAAGGGCTCTGCTTATCTCACTTCTGGAATTGTATCCAGAGAGGCCCACACAGGTGATGTGAACTTGGTTGGGAAAATGTACTCATTCAATTATAGACACTTGCTTTGGATGAAAGGATCTGAATGTTGAGAAATCTGTGTTTCCTTTCTCTCTTTCTATCCCAATGAAGTTAGAATACCTCTAAGAAAACAAATAAACACAAAATTAAATTGCAGCCGGATATTTATAAATACGGCTCTAGTGTGACTCTGGACTGTGTCAAGCTATCCTATATGTGCATGCCCAGACTTTAAGGGACATGGAATGGATGGGGTTGGAATAAATAGAACAAGATGTCTTATAAAAGCATTGATTTTTTTTTAATGTGCATGTATGGAGATCAATTTGATCAATAGCTTACAAGGACAAGGGACAAGATCAGAGATCTTCTGGGAGCAAAGGGAGAGATTATAAGCCACCTTAATAATGTTCTTTTGCCCCCCTTCTCTGTATCACATACATATCTGACTCAGGGAAAGCATTTTGGGAAGTCATATCGATATTGGCACTAGTAACATTGGGTACCACTCACCCCTACCATGCACACAATTTGAGCCAGGATTCAATTTAAAAATTTGCCATATTCCCCTAAATATTGGAGGCAATCCCTCAGAATAACATGTTTAATATTCTGTAACCATAGAGGTGTCTTAGGGAATGGAGGTGTGTTAGGGCCTGGCTACCCTTAAAATGTTTGTCTTCATAACATGTTAGGTGCCTGTGGGTAGAACAAAACACTAGTCATAGAAAGGATAGTAAGTAATCTAGATGGAAGATAAAGAAGCTTTTTTTCTGTAAAGGGCCAGGAAGTAACCATTTTAGGCTTTATAGGGCCACATAGCTTCTGGGATAGCTATTCAACTCTGCTCTTACAGCACAAGAGCTGCCATAGACAATACCAAATGAATGGATGTGTCTGAATTCCAATACAACTGTATTTATAAAAGTAGGGGACCAACTGGAATTGGCTTGTGGTCTGTAATTTGTTGATCTCTGGCCTAGACTCTTGCCCACGATAAGTTCACAGTCCAAGTGATCAAATGTGGAGGCCTGTGAAGAGCCATTTAAAGGTAATAAAAAGAGGAAAAACAAATCACCAATGGAAATGGTAAGATATGAAACATTTCAGAAGACTAAGCAATACTTGGAAATAAGTGTATTTTATATGGGTAGGATCACTGGTGTTTGTTTAAATTCTGTAATCATAAACATACTGTCAATTTAAGTTCTCTGTTTTAAGCAGTTCCTGTCCTGGTTAGTATCCCTCACTATCAGAGGAAGGTGCATTTTTATTTAGAAGTGGGAGGAAAATCAAGGACTGGTGAATTGTAAGTTGAAGATTAAATAAACTTAAAAGAACCATAACATAAATTTTGTGTACTTGTCATCTCTATTGTATCCATTCCCAATCAGAACCTATGAGCCTTAGAGTTCATGATTCTGCATTTAAGAAAAACATGTTTGACGATACTTAGAAATATGTTAGCTTCCTGTTTTCATTATGAACAAATATGGAGCTTCTTTCAGACTAAAAATCAGACTTATCACTCCAAGCAAATATTGTGGCCAGGCACATTTATTTTTGATAAAAATGAATGTCAATTTAATTGCAAATGAGGCACTCTCCTTAGACCCTTTGCAAATTGCAATCCTGGCCCTCAGTGCTGGAAGTTTGGGTTTCTCAGGCTGGATTTTCCTGACCTGGCTGAGAAAATAATGTTCTGAGTTTCACCCAGCAATATTTACAAAGGCATCCTGTGCAGATGGTGTGATGGAGATGTGAATGAAAATGAGTTGAAGAGGTCTCAAAGCAGCTGTAGTCTCTCATTCAGAGCTACCGAAGACATCAGAGACACTGCATGAAAACAGAGGAATTGGCCATCTTCCTTATCAGAGAGCTATGTTTCCTATCAGTGAAAAGAGCTTCTTTCTTTTAATATGATCAAGGTGGGTCTTAGGGTCAAAGATGAAGTACCTGAGGAGAGAGATGAAAACCTACCTTCTTCCTATCTACCTTGAACCTGACCACAAAAGATTAAGAATATTTTAGTCTGGTGAGCTGACTCATTCTGATATTCTCTCTCTCTCTCTCTCTCTCTCTCTCTCTCTCTCTCTCTCTCTCTCTCTCTCTCCATGAACACTGAATTTATCATTTAAATGTTAAAAAGGGAAACCAGATGCTATAGTTATTAACTTTTGGAATCAACTATAATCTTCCTATTAAATTCTTCCATCCGGGTACAGGCAATTATTTGCTTGATCTAAAAGGTGCAGAAAATGCAGGCACACAGGGTTTCAGAAAGTCCAGTTTAATAAGACAGGTGGGTAACTAATAATGTGGAAAATTACCTGCAGATTGAGGATATTGGGAATGACTAATGGCCAAAACTAAGTGAGTAAATTAGTTGCAAAATGATACCATTTGCAGGAGTTGTGTGAACGGGGGCCGGGAAGGCACAGTGGCATGTGGCGGTGAGCAGAGCAGAGCAGAGTTTGAATGTCGCCCAGACTCAGGAAAGCATGCCAGCAACTTCTGCCTTCTCCCCACCCCCACCCCTGCCTTGCGGCTGCCTCAGGCCTTAATTTATTTATTTATTTTTGTTCATCTGTGCTGTGAGTGTAAGGTTTTATGGTGCTGGCTCTGGAGTCTAGTTAGCTTTGTGAAATCTAACACAAAGTCATCACCAAGGTCAAAACCATCAGTTACAAAACTTGAATTTATTTTACAAACCCAGTCGATTTCAGACAATCAAATGTGGTTGAAATGTATAGAAAAAAAACATGGGGATGGGCTTTGGAAAAGTGTAAATTCAAGTTTAATTGTTACGAATGGCTAAAATATTGCTATATCCTCCTAGGCAAGATAGTTGAGCAAGTATAACATGAAAAACGTGTTCGATGATATATGGAATAACAGGTAGTCCAAACACAGGTAGTGTGTTACAATTGATAGGTTTGTTTTAAGTGTTGGTGTTTCTCTTTTCCGTGAAGAATTGTTTATAAATTGATGATGTGTCTTAAGTTCTGTGATGCCTTAAGATAAGACACATATCTTACTGATATTAGATCCATTTCAGAGCAGATATGCAGAGCTACCTATGTTCTTTCTCCCAGAACCTCTGTGAGATATCATCTAGTCCTAGCAGTTCCAAGCTGATGACACACAACATCTCAATCCATTGTCTAAACTTGTCTCAGTGATAATAGAATGACGATAGAGGCAGCTTTAATCAAAATGTTATTGTTATTATCTTTTCTATAAACTGTATAAATACAAGTAGTTCTCACATGTAATGTACTTGTTATTAAAGTGGTAATAATCACAAGACTAGGTTAACTGACTACTAATTCCATTTTCCTTAGCAAAAATTTAGAGGAACTTTACCATGGTGTTAGGGGAAGGGTACTAGGAGGTATTAAGAGAATCACAAATTAAGATATTTTTCCTACAATTACTCAAAGCTGAATTGTATAAAAAGGGTGTAGTTAAGTGCCATAGTGTGTAATGTAGTCCTCTAGGTCACATAGATTTAAACTCTTTATAGCTAAAGGGAAAATATGAAACACATTTTTTATTTTCTTTATATCATCACTATCAAAGAACATGTTTTTAGTAGTTTCTGTGTACAAGAAATAACTTATCTTATATTCAGGGCACAGAATATATGTTCATATATTTGGGCTCTCTAATCTAACTAACTTATTTAACATATCCTTGTAGCTAGCTAACTTGTTTAACATATCCTTGTAGCTAGCTTATTAATAGACACTATCCTCCTTCTCCTAGTCAGTTGATCTATCTAGTCAATAAAAAGGTCACATAATTCCCTGTTTCAATGACCAAATTATTCATAGACTTTTTAAGTGAAATGAGAGACCCTCCACCATAACTGTAAGAACCATGGGTCAATTCCTTTAAAAAAATTATATATATATATATATATATATATATATATATATATATATATATAACTGATTTCAGAGAGGGAGAGAGAAACATCAATGATGAGAGAAAACCATTGATAGGCTGCCTCCTACACAACCCCCCTACTGGGGATTGAGCCCAGAATCCAGCATGTATCCCTAACCAGAATCGAACCTGGGACCCTTCTGTTTGTAGGCCGATGCTCTATCCACTGAGTCAAACCAACTAGGGCTGGGTCATTCTCTTTTTAAATTTTCCTTCTACAATGGTTGGTGATGAACATAGACAAAGAGAAAGAGCTGCCTTTTGCAGAAATCTGCCCTTTGATATTTTTTTAGGATTATAAAATAAGTCATAATCCTAGAGGAGCAGAGCCTGAGAAGACAAAATCTACTATCTCTGCAGCAGGTGGGCATGCCCATCTGAGTTTGGTAGGGCATTTAAGTTATGACAATGTACATTATATGAAGCAAAACTGAAACTTTATTAGCAGTTATCAAATAGGGCACAATGCCTTTACAATGTACAACTCTTTGTTGTGAAGTAAAAATCATTTATTTGTGTAGTATAGACACTATGGTAACATACAACATACACATAAAAAGGATGGTCTAGCCAGTTTGGCTCAGGGGACAGAGCATCAGCCTGCAGATCGAAGGTCCCCGGTTCAATGCCCGGATTGTGGGCTCAATACCCAGTGGGGGGCATGCAAGAGGCAGCTGACAATGATTCTCTCTCATCATTGATGTTTCTCTCTCTCTCTCTCTCTCTCTCTCTCTCTCTCTCTCTCTCTCTCTCTCTCCCTTACTCTCTGAAATCAATAAAAAGTTATTTAAAAAAAGGATACAAAAATAATTCACATTATTTATAAAATGCTTTTAATTTGTTACAGGACTTTAACATCTATTATCTAAATTACAAAAAAAATTCACTTCCAGTGTTTAATTCATAATATTCTATCCAAAACAGTCCCTTCCCCTGCCTTATTTTGTTCTTTTGTTTTGATTTAGTCAGTCAAACTTAAAACCTGGAAGCCATTTTGATTAGTTATTGAATACTATCTATTCAATGTCTTACCCCTGAAACTTTGTTTTCTTTTTCTGTTGTCATTAATTCATTTATTACCATAACAATTTCTTGAATATTCTCCTATCATTATTTACTTATTAAAAACTACAGGCCCTGTGCATGAATTTATGCACCGGTGGGGTCCAGCTGGCCCGCCCAATTGGGGCCAATTGGGGGTGGGGACGGCTGCGGGGTGGGGCCACAGGTGGTTGGTCAGCTGGTCCCGCCCCCTGGTCAAACTCCTGGTTGAATTCCTGGTTGAACTCCTGGTCAAGGGGACAATTTGCATATTAGCCTTTTATTATATAGGATGATCTCGAGGACAGAACTTACACGAAGCAGAGAGATTTTCCTACTAAAAAACAATAAATTCCTATTGTCTACAAAATAAAGATAACTAGTCAATCACTCAAAGTAGATGGAGTCAAACTCAGGAATTAACCTTTCATCATTCTCTCTCTGTACCATATGATTCAGGGTCGAAACTAACTTTTAAGATGGATCTACTCTATTTTTCTCTCCCTTACTCTTTCTCTCTTCCTGCAACACATATATTGTGGGACTTTTTTATAGCTCCTGAAGGCATAGTGACTGCCACTGAACATGGCCTCTTCCTCCACCTGACATTGGGTAGTCTAAACATGTTCATGAATCATCCCCCCAATTCCTAGTAAGGCAAGGTCAGGAGGGGGCAGTGTCTTGAATTGGCTGCTGATCTTGTAACGTTGGTTGATATTGTAAGCCAGATGTAGCTAAGGGAAATATAATCAGCTTTGATGACAGGTATCCTGGGACACAGAGTGACACTGTGCCACCTTCAGGCTTTTTACCTTCAATTCTTCACAAGGAGAAGAGACAATTTTTGCACAATAAACCAAGAAATTTTTGTTATGAAAAATGATCACTGCTCACTAAAAAGAAAATAAAATTGTTTTGTTTGCCTTGAAGAATGTGAGATTTTAGGGTGAATAGGACTGACTGGTTCAACTACAGGCACCTGGCATAATGAAATAGGGGAACTGTGAAGGCTAAATAGAAAAGGAGAGAGGGAGACCCAGCACAGGAAGGATGAAGGCCCTGGGCATGCTGGGACCAAACTCTAAATGAAATGAGAAAAGGCTGATGGGGATAGTACTAGATTGTTAATTTATTTATTTTTTACAACATAATCTCTACTTTGAGTTCTCTGTCATTTATGCCTTAAATGGGGTTTCCAGATCTTGACTCAGTGGGCCTGTTGTGACCACTTTGAATAAACAGGATGAACCCACTCACAAAAATCGTCTCAGCAATTGAGGCTGATGACAACCTACACATTTATACACACATGCACAACAGGAGCATGAAAATGTTTGCTTCTAATAGAGTGAGGCTTTCTGGGGAGTATGCGGTGACTCCTAAGCAGATAAGAAAATTGAATGAGAGATTTTGAAAAAGAGACTGGTTTGTGGTTTTTATGTTTCTTGGGGATGTAGCTGGGATGAGAGTTTGTATGTACAAAAGGGCTGTATGTTTTACGTCCTAGGTGTTCATATAAGTTTTCCCAACTTTGGGGTATAAAGGAAAAGGAAATAATGAGTTTTAATAGTTATTAGCAGATTAACATCAAAGAATGGAGACAGACTCTTTATTACTGAGACATAACTGCCTAGTAGTGGAATATCAAAAGCTGGAGTTGGTGGTGAAAGTGGTCCAACTCAAAGGAAGAAGCATTTTATCACTGATATTATCTTAGATTGCTGATGCATGATGGTAATAAAAATATATCAATTTTAATCGGGCTTTTATTTTTTTTTAATTTCTAAAGAATACCCTTTAATTATCTGTGCCCACAGTGCCAGCTCCCCCAGCAGTCTCTCCCCACCACCACATGTAGTTACAGGAACACAGATTTTGTGTCTTTCATGCCACAAAAACATGTCTCTTTATGTGGACACCCAGAATAGATCCCTGAGGCAGTTTGGGTTCTTAGAGGGGGTTGTGTAGGATTTGAGTAAGCTTCTGCAGTAGATGCTGCAGACTCCTACAAAGGCATGCATTCCCCATGGGTGCAGAGGTGCGGTATCCCTCCCTTCTAAAGACTGACGGAACTTTGTTCTTATCTTGTGGCCGTTGCACACCTTGCATTGGATTATAGTTATTCTTGTGCTTTTAATTTTTCTGTAAACTTTTCATTTGGGGTTAATTTTACTTTTCAAAAGAGTTGCCAAAATAGCATAGAAAGTTTCTATGTAACCCTCACCTGATTTCCCCTGTTTATATATAACATTACCATGGTACTTTGTCAACACCAGGAAACCATTACTGGTACATTTCTTTAAACTTCTGATTTTATTGAATTTCACCAGTTTTTTCATTAATGCCTCCCCCCATCTCTGTTTCAGGATCCAATTTATAATACTACATTAAATTTATTCATCATGTGTTCTTAGCATCCTCTGGTCTGTGACAATTTCTCAGGCTTTCCTTATTTTTCCATGACCTTGACAATTTTCATGGTCTGGTATTTTGTCAGATGTCTTTCAATTTGGGTTTGTCTGATGTTTCTCTTGTTTCTCTTATATTTAGACTGAAGGTTATAGACTTTTGGTAGGAATACAACAGAAGTAAAATGCCTTTTTATTGGGGATACTAGTTTTCCATTTGGTTGTTTGGTTGGTTTTACTTTAATATGACTTCTGTTAGACTATGCAAAAGCTCTTTAAGATGATGAAGAATGTCTTTTTCATTTTTGTATCCTTCCATTATAGTTAATAAAATGTTTCCTGGGTAATGGGTATTCAAACATGTGTATCAAATTAATTTTAAAAACCCTTATAGTATTTCTTATTTGGGTGGAGGAATAGGGAGTGTAATATTTTAAAATACTATCAAGAAAAGTGAGGCTCAAGTCATAAAGTTGGTAATTAGTCCAGTTAGGACAAGAAAATAGGTTTTTGTGATTTTCATATTTATAATAAAGTTATCACATCAAAGTGCTTTCTATTGATGCCTCATTCCTCAAATGCCAGAGTTTGCTTTTAGAAAGGAATTGATCAGTTTTCTGTTCAGGTACATCTAAAAAATTCAGGGTAGCTAATCAATCCTCAGGTCAATTATAAGAACTAAGAAAATGATTATGTTAACTGATGTGCTCTACTGCTCATATAGCCCCAGTTAAAATTAGATTTATGATATAGCATTAAGTGCAGATTTCAAGATGTCTGCTGGCCCAGAAGTAAATATTTGTGACCCCCCACCCCCAGGCTTTTGACTTCTGAATTGTAAATTATAGTTAGCTGTTTCATCTGCCTACATCTTGTTTGCCAGACTTCAGGTTAAAATTGAAGACACATCTTGTCTCCTCAGGAATTCAGAATTTTAGGGGTTCAGCATTGACTTCTTTAGTACTTAGCATATCAATTATCCCTACCAACTGGATTTTATATACAGATATTCTCTGAACCCATCTGATATGAATCAGGACAGTAAAATAAAAGCTTCTCATTCAAGAAGCAGACACATGGACAAGGAATGGCGTGAACGTGCATTTCTTGAAACACTTGTGTAATTCCCTGAAGTCTCATAACCTTCCCTGACATCAGTGAAAATTATTAGTTTTGTTCTCCGCTGTCGTGGATCATGGTTACCTCTAATTGAAATGGAGGTATGCCGAATAGCACAATCAGTTAAGAGTCTTTCCAATTGCCTCATTTGCATAATTTATAGTAAGATTTGAGGCTGATGAGTTCAGAGCCCATGAGTCCCCAGAGTCTTTAATCTTTGATCATATTTTGTGGTGGGACAATGCTTGATGAGAGTGGAGTTTGAAGATAACTGCTCCCTGCAAGTGTATTTATCAAATACCAATGTTCCCAGCAAAGGGATTTCAGTTGGGGATTACCTATCACTGGAAATGAGCCACAAGGAGTATCTTAATTTGAAAAAAGTACAGGCTTGATACTTTTTTAATAAATTCCTGACATTGAATAAAGCATACCACAGCTCTCAAGCTTAAATGATTTTTTTCATCAGAGACAAGTAGAGTGTGGGAAAAGGGCTAAGAAAGAAATGAGGGAATTAACATCTTTGGGAATGATTCTGCTGAGAAGTGACAAATATAATGGTAAAAAAAGAATATTCTATATGTCAGGGAAGCATTCCAGTCCAGTGTTCCGTGTGCGAGGTCAGGAGTTTCCAAACTAGAGTACCCCAGCCCAGGGCATTTGCCACATGATCCATTAGGGAATGAAAATAGATTATTAAAATGTGTTAGTTTTATTTTTTTACCTCACTTTGTTTTGGGCAATCAGTTTTATAGTGCATTTAATATTTTATAGTAGGGTTTGTACAATTGTAAATATATATATATATATATATATATATATATATATATATATATATATATTAGGAGTTCATTTTTCAATTTTTTAAAAATTTGATATAGATGTGCAATGAGAAAATTTTGGTTAATGCTGTAAAATCATCACAGCATGATTTGTGATCGTATGAGACTGTTCTTTTTAATGGGAATATCTTTCGAAATATTCACATTTTCTATTTTTATATATATATTTTATTGATTTTTTACAGAGAGGAAGGGAGAGAGAGAGTTAGAAACATCGATGAGAGAGAAACATTGATCAACTGCCTCCTGCACATCTCCCACTGGGGATGTGCCCGCAACCCAGGTACATGCCCTTGACCGAAATCGAACCCGGGACCCTTCAGTCCGCAGGCCGACGCTCTATCCACTGAGCCAAACCGGTTTCGGCAACATTTTCTTTAATTTACCTGTGGATTTACCAACTCTATATATAACTGAAAATATTCTAAGTCTGTGTATTTAGCCTGTATTACTTTTTGGGCTGAGCTACATATGCTTACTAAACACTGAAAAGTTGTATTCCCATTATTTTTATACTTTCATTTCCAGGTTTAGCACATAAGGTTGGTTTATCTTCTAGTGCTCTGGTTAGAGATAAAGTTCCAGACTTTTTTTTTCTTTAATTTTTTTTTAATTTTATGAACAATGAGCATAAACACTTCTCAATATAATTAATCCTCATATAATCAATGATTTCTGCATTTTATTTTTGACACTTCCTGCTTAAACATTCTTGAGCTATATGGAGTATGTTGCAGTGTTAGAGATATAGATATAAATGAAATATTGGTTTGACAATGTATACCATTATTTGTGTTTAGATAGTATGACATTTATTTACTTATTCATTTTACACATATATATTGAGTATTCCATATAGTCCTTAAATGTGCTAAGACATGATTATTGACTTCATACAGTATTTAAGCTAATACAGGAGAAATATGTCTTTATTCTCATCAACTGTGATAAGAGCTGTGAAGCTTAGAGATGAAATGAAAGCCTGATTTAGTTTAGAGGTCAAGAAAGGTTTCTAATGGAAAGTCTTAAACTAAGATGATGAAGATGACGTTCTCAAGAAGATGATATATGAGGATGATGAATATGATGGTACTAATGCATATTTTTATTGAGTACTTATGAGTATCAAGCACTCTTATGAGCACTTTCTGTGAATTAATCTATTTAATTCTTATAATAGCCCTAAGAACTGGTTGGTATTATTATCCTCATATTTCATGTGAGGAGATTAAGGGGGGGAAAAAGGTAGTAAATTGTCCATAGTTGTACAGCTATCAAGTAGTGAACCTGAAGTTTGTATACTCTCTACTTAATTCCAGACAAAATTTGAACCACTATGACACTGTGTTGACAAATAGAACTGAAAGATAATGGTTATGAATAAGGACAGGCATTGCAAGCACTGTGAAAAACATGTTAAAAGAATTGAATAATGAAGAAGGTAGCACATATGCTTAAGTTACAAAGGAAGAATACAGGAACTGAAATATGGAAAATGTGAGAGGGATATGGGGAGTAAGTTGTGAATTGATTTGTTTGTGAAGGATTATGATTTATATTATGAAAATGATGGGAACACATTTAAGGGTTTTGTGATGTTTGAGTATCTGAGTGGGTGCATCTTGTTTATACATGTTGAGGGTGCTGGTGTTCAAAAGATTATTCTGACTTCTATCATGGGAATGGATGGCCAGGGGCCTAAAATGGTGTTGGATCAATATCAACCAGGAGATTTCAGTAGTCCTAAGAATGAACTTTGGCAACTTGGAATAGAGCAGTGATAATGGAGATAAAGAAAAGATAATCTGTTTAGATATATTTTTCAAGACATAAAATCAACTGATTCAGTGATGTATTAGATGGGGTAAAAAAAGAAAAAAAAAAGAAAATGGAGCTGTAGAAGAAAACCTTATAGTTTCTATCTTGCATAATTGGATGGACCAAGTTTCCATTGGAATGTTCCCAAACCACATAAAGAATAATAAGGCAAGGGCAATCATGAGTGACAAAAGAAAGGGCAGTAATCTGAGCCTTGAAGAATGCCAAATATCTGGTTGAGAAATGGAGAAAACCACATAAAAAAAGCTTAGGATGAAATAGTCAGAAGATTGTGAGAAAATCAGAAAGTGTAATGAATGGAAGTTGTGGGAAAAGTCGATTTTCAGATGAAGGAAATAATAATGGTCAATTGATAAGTACTGCTCAGACGTTAAGGAAGATGGTGAATAGACTTGGAGTTACTGTCATAGATGTCCTCATACAACTTTTAGTCTTACTAATGTGTTGAAACTTCTCCACTTCCATTCAAGCTCTAAGATGTGCATACATTATATTCTGAAGCTTTTAGTTTATTTGCTTGTAAACGAGCAAAAAGTAAGAGGAAAAGAAAATTAGAATACATCCTCTCTGAAGTCTTCCCAGGTTAAAAATTATATGATCACTGTTACACTGATGAATATGCAGAAAAAAGAAAGTGCAGATATCAAGAGGAGATTGGTACTCACTGAACGGTCCCTTTGAAAGAGAGCCTACTCTGAGTAACCATCTATAATAATAAAAGCATACTATGCTAATTAGACTGGACATCCTTCCAGGGCTGATGCTGAGAGGGCTGGGGCGGCAGCTGGGGCTGCTGCCTCGGCACTTAGAGCCCTTTGCACAGATTTCATGCATTGGGCCTCTAGTTCTTTAATAATAACTCTGATTACATCTAAGTATAGAAGCTAAAACTGTCTGAGTGTCCCAACTGGAAAACTATGAAATGAACACACTGAAAATACTTGCAGAGACAGCTTTCCTTTCAATGATTTAAAAAAAAAAAAAAAACACTCCTGGAAAAAGCTTGAATAACTTCACCTACAGTTGGGCTCCCTAGTAGTAACACAACTTTTTGGGGAGTTTTGTGGAAACAACAATTGTGGCGGTGAGAAGAGTATAAGAATGGAATTGTAAGTTATGATAAATATCAGTTTGTTACCAAAGTAATAGAAAAACTTAGACATTTTTCCTTAGTCTACTGTGAGGATTGATTTAATTGGCAACTTCAAAGTGGTCTAACATTTCAAATGAGTTACATTAACTTTGTTTATAAGGCACACTGCATTAGGAGATAAAGAATAATAATGAGACTCACAAAATATATCATTTTAAGCCATATTTAGTTTCCTGTAGACCTTACTTTCCTGACCTGTTCAATATGTAATAGAATCATAACAATATTTTTGAGGATGTATTCATTTACACACAAAAAATTTTCCATGCTTATTTTCTGTAAAGTTTTCTGCAGAGTACTAGAACCTTCTTTCTAGAACTTGCTCTTCAGTTGAAGAGTGTTAAGTAAATATGCTTTGTTAACATAGAGTTAGGGAGCCCTACACAGGAACATTTACCTAGAGAAATCAGGGGAATCTTCCCAGAGGAAGTGATATGCTAACTGGGTCTTCAGATAAATAGTCAATAAGAGTATGTGTGGGGGGATAGAATGATGATCTAAGTTAGTTTGCAAGAAGAGTTGAGTGAGGTGGTGGGTCTAACAACAAAGAGAAAATTGGGGATACATTCTCATAGCACTAGTGTGACATCTGATAGTAGGTCTTGCCAGAGGATTGTCTTAATCAAATTTGAGTTTTCACTTTATGCATCTGCCCTGAAATCATTTAATGAAACATAAAATAAATGAAATCAGATGGCAGTCCAGGTGGATGATGATGGGTATCTGAATTAAAGGTTTGATAATAGAGATTGCGAGAGTTAAGTACATTGTAGAGCTCCAAAGAGGTGTGAAAAACATGACTGATTGATAGGTACTGGGGTTAAGGAAGTCATCAGAGTTTCACCTGGGACATCTCAACGGCTAAAAGGGCCATTCATTGGAAAGTGCCTTGGTCTGCCTGGGCTGCTATAGCATAGCACCATATACTGGGTAGCTTATAAACAACAGAAGTTTATTTTTGACAGTCCTGGTGCTGGATGTCTGAAATCAGGGTTCTAGCATGGTCGAGTTCTGTGAGAGATCTTTTCCAGATTGTCGACTGCCAACTTCTTATATTTTCACACAGTGGAGAGCAGAGCCTAGGGAAGTTATCTCTCTTTTAAGACTCTTATAAGGGCACCAATCCCATTCATGAGGGCTCCACCCTCATCCTATATAATAAAAGGCTAAAATGCAAATGGATCGAACAGCAGAGCAATAGAACAACTGGTCGCTATGAAACGCACTGACCACCAGGGGGTGCACACAGAACATGGTAGGCATCTGCAGCAGGTGGCAGAGCACAGAACATGGTGGACATTTGCCACATGGGGATGGTGGAGCAGATGAGCTAGGGCGCCAGACCAAGGCGGGGCACCAGTTGCTGTCATCAGAGCGAGCCTCTGGCGATTACTGAAAATTCTTTGCCCCTGCGTGCGAGGGTCCTGCCCGGTGCACGCATCTGCTGCCGGCAGTGGCCCCGCTCGCACCTGCTGCCAGTGCCCAGTGCCGGCCCTAATTGCTCGGTGTCATCAGCTGATGCGAGGAGCAGCTGCTGTCTCTGATCGCCCTTCAGGGCTTCTCCACCTCCCCCTGCTCCTAAGGGACCATCGGGGCCAGCAGCCACCTCTCAGACCTGCTGCAGGCAATGGCCCTGCTCGCACCCGCAGCCAGCGCCAGAGCTGCCGCTCGCACCTGATGCCGGCCCTTGGTGCTGGTCCCAATTGCTTGGAGCAGTCAGCAGGTGCAAGCAGCAGCTGCCAACCCCAATCACCCCTGAGGGCTTCTGCACCTCCCCTTGCTCCTGAGAGGCAATTGGGTCAGCAGCCACTGCTAGCACCTGCTGCTGGCGCTAGCCCCAATCACTCTGCGCTGTCATCAGGTGTGAGCGGGGCCAGTGCCTTCAGAGTGTGGGAGCAGTGACTGCAGGAGCGGGGCTGCCGGCAGAAAGGGGACCAGGGGCTACGGTGGGAGGGGCCAGATGGGGGCATGGAGGATGGGCTGAGACGCTCCCCTGTGCCCAGCATAGCCTCATGGCCCACAGTTCCTTTCAAGGTACACAAATTCATGCACTGGGCCCCTAGTTTAATTATAATTACCACCCAAAGGTCCCACCTCCTAATACCATCACATTAAGAAGTGTGTATGGGGGAGAGTTTCAACTTCTGAATTTGTGAGGGGTGAAAACATTCAATCCATAACAGGTGGGGAAAACAAAGGAAGAGGAGAGTGCTTAACATAAAGACTTTGTCAGTTTGAAGTTTCATGGAATATTCACATAGATAAATTCAGTTGGAAGTTGGATATATATGTGATTGGACTTCAGAGGAGATATTTGGGTAATGATAGAGGTAAAAATTGACTCAAAGGGAATAGAATTGAGGTTGTCAAGGGAACAGCTTTAGAGTGAGAGGAGGAGAAGAAAATTCCCTGAGGAATATACCATCAAACAATGAACAGATGAATAAAGAAAATTAAATAAACAGAAGCAGAAACTAGAGAGAGAAAGGGTGGAAAATACGAACAGTTTGGAGGCACAGGTGCCAAAGGGAGAAAAATCTTTCAAGCAAAAGGGAGTTGTCGACAGTGTCAAACACTGTAAAGAAAACAATAAAGATAAATCTGTCGGACTTACTAAATCTGAAACCGTTGAAAAATTTTGTGAAAGCATTTTTGTGGAGTTGTGGAGTTAAATGCCATATTATTTTGCTTTGAACACATGAGTGGGATATGAGGCAAAGAGTAAGGGAAGCTGAATCAAGAAACTTGTCTGTGTTAGATCACTGGAGTCATTTCAATGGGGACAGCAGGTGCCCATAGATAAGAAACTAAAGAGTGTGAATGACTGCGAAGGGTTATCTGAAGAAAAGTTAACTTCTTCTGGAGGAAGTTTCTCCTTTTTCTGCAGAAAAGAAAAATATACATATTGGGATTAATGTAATCCTAATAATTGACTAGCTTACATATTAAAGCAGTATTATTGCATTTTTGGTTGGTTAGAAAGTGATCATTTCTTTGAACTGCCTCAATAATTCATTTCTATAGGATTCACAGCTTGAGGAACATTGAGCATCAGTAGAAAGTACAAAGGCTAAGCAGAAGGTCAAGGTGTGCGCACACCCCCTCCCCCCCACACACACACACACAATGTTTGCAAAAACAAATACACAGTAGAGCCATAATCCTGTATTTTTCTGAGCAGAGTATAAGACATGATGAATATATAAACAAGATGACCAAATATCCAAAGACAGAACACTGCTGTCCTAACTTCAAGACAACCAATTTATTCAGCGTAAAAACATCCATTAACCTGGGTGTCTGGAAACTTATAGACATAGACAAATCTCTCTGACAAACTTAGACTTTTTGCTTTACAGTTGATGGGGTTGTTGTCCTGTAGACTCAAATGAAAAGATTCATTTTATTTAACCAAGACATATTCCCAATCCTCATCATACAAATCTCCACATTTTTATTTTTCTCATGTTAAAACTTTCATAAACAAACAATTTATCAGTTCCCCAAGTGAAGGTGGTAGAAGCCAGAGGGAAAGAGAATGTCTTTTGTTTAAGTACCCTTTTGAATTCACAACAGTATGTGAGCGGGCTTACAGCCTTTTCAATATAACATTAGAGTGTGAAAGAGAAAAGGCAGCAATCACCTGAGAGAAATGCTATTGAGAATAACTGGAAAAAAGTCATCTTCTTCATGGTAAGATTCACAAAGTAATTCTATGGCAGAAAAGTCAAGGTAAATATTTTCTCCAAGTTTCTTAGAACCTGCAGGAGGCTAAAATCTCCAGTGTTTCTATTTTAATATTTATCTCATGCTTTTTGTAAATTAGTTTCATGACCATCATTTCTGAAAGGGTCACTATTTGAGGAAATTGCTTCATGGGGACTATACGCTGATGATGATATGGAATTTTTTTTTCTTTTCAATAAGAAGAAAAATAGTCCCATCAGCCTTTTGGCATAGAAGAAACTGCTTTTCTGTATATACTGTGGTTCTTTCATCCAGAGGTTAGGCCACACACACCACATAGGTAAATACACACTATTTAGCTATTTGGCTTGGGAAGGAAATAGTAGGTAATTCTTCTGAGGAAAATTTCAGAATTAAGTGGCAGTGGCTACACCACTGAAAAAGTAAACTTGAATATTGCAAAATATTATTTTTCAAGACCCAGTGGCACAAAACTCCTGTTATCATTAAACTTCTTTTTCAGAAAGGTGCATAAAGGTCTATATGACTTTAGAAAAAAATGTTTTTGCTTTCTATCACCTCTGTCACTATACTCAACCTCATGAACTTTATCTGAGTCTATTATAATATAAACTGTACACAGGTATTTAGGTGTTGCTTATTTTGAATTTATTTAAGTGTACAAAACTGTCAATCAATTATCAATCTAGAATTCAAACAATGAGCTTATTTTACATTAAATCAACTATCTCTGAAATATGTGTATTGATGTGTGTGAGTATATATAGAATCTACTTTTCACCTTTCTTAAAATTCTTAAATTGGTATTTAATGTTGGCCATATTTTGAAAAGGAACAAATGGAGCAGGAATGAGGAGTGAAGTTAGCTGTAGCCTTTTCTTTGCTAGGAATCAGAGGAAGTTTTGGAGAAAAGAATCCTCAGATACAGCTATAAGGCAGTAGCGTAAACACTTTAGTGGTTTTTGATATATTTTTTATCTGGATTATATTACAGCTAGTTACATCATGGTTTTCAGGTAAAGGTTTAAGATTATAGGTTAAATATAATCTAGAATTTGAATTGTGACTTCACCACTTAATATTAGTATGATCTTGAGAAATTTACTTTATCTCAATGAAACATAGTTTTCTTATCAATAAAATTGAGATGATAATATTTATATTGTGTTACCTAGGTAAAATAAAATAAAGCTTATAAAATGTTTAATAAATTATAAGAAGCCATGGAAATATTAGGAATAGTACATGTTTAAAAATATCCAAATAGATATATAACCTTAAAGATTCTTCCCACATTATATTTATAAAAAATGTATGGATAACTCAATTCTCCAAGTTCCTTATTGGGGGAAAGTCCAGAGTTTTTCTTTTGACCATCGAACAACTCCCAGAGTGACACAAATAATGGGGCTGTGTTTGGTTTTCACTTTATAATTGGGAAGGAGATGGAGTCTGGTCAGTTCACTACTGCCAGAATGTCTTGCTGTGACATGGTATTGCTGTTAAAAATTGATCTCACACAGTCTGCTGATAGGCCCTTCAGGTTGCCATGGCTTTGTAGGGAGGACAGTCTTTCTCATGCTAAACTCAATCAAGTACTCTGAATTCACTGCAGCTCTGAGAGTTCTACTCTTCCCTTTAAGTAGTTTTTATTTCCATATCCATGCATTCCAGGACACACCATAGGCCCTAGGGCAGGGGTAGGTAGGGATGTCCCGCCCTCAGGCCTTAAAAGACCTGAGAAATCATTGGGCCTGTCCTTACTGAGGCTTTAGGATTGAGTTAATTAAATGTTTGACCAAATAAAGCAGGCTAATTTTTAAGTTCATAATTTTGTAAGGCCCGAGAATGATATTACAAATATCCAAATGGCCCTTGGCGGAAAAAAGTGTCTCTACCCCTAGGGATTCCATTCACATTAAGTCACTTTCAACCACACCACAGACAGACCCAAAGGGTCACCCTTTTCTCTCTGGCTCTCAATTTATGTTCTCAAGAACAAGATTTTCACCTAAATCCTTACATTATTTGTACATACTCTCTTGGCATTCTCTTAGAGGCAAATCTAAATAAATCTGAATTTGGGGTAATTTACTTTTCTAAGAAAGTTTTCTAAAATCATTTCAATATGCACCAAGCCTACTTTTCAGGGAGAGCTACCTTTAACTATCTCCATAAGATTTACTGCCACCTCTCATTCAAGAAGAGAAAACAAAGACAGCACAAATAAGTTAGGGCAGAAAATACATATTAGCTATTAACTTGCTTCAGAAGTTATCTCACCTATGCTCACATTTTATTGATGAAAACCACTCACCCCCTACCCTAACCCCTTAACACTGGGGTGAGAGTGAGGGTTCTGGGAAATATAGTCCCTGGGTAGATAACTGCTAACTAGCAGCAGTACAATAATATGCAAGGGGAGCACAGGACTTTGGTAGACAACAAAGTATCTCTGCCATATGATGTCCATGCTGAGCTCTTTAAATTGAGATCCAGACTAAAACCAACACCCATCCTTGCAACCCACTTGGTCTCCCTCTTTGATATTCCAAGGGTTAAATCCTGGATTCCAAATTTCGCTGATAGAAGTTAATACAAGCAGTATAGCTTGAAGGGACCCAGTCTCATGTAAGACCTTAAAGAACTCTGACATCTGAATTTTGAATTTTAAGCTACAAGGCCTATGAAGGAAGGTGTTACTAAAAGACTGAAAGTCAGAGAGAAACTGAGCAATACTGATGCCCACCAAAAACTCCTATGTTCCAATTTTGTGAGAAACATTGAAAGGTATTGTAATTATTTCCAATGAATTTATTTAAATTACCATGCATTTGTTGATATAGTTAACTGGTTTAGTGTTTAAGAGTTTGTGGGCTTTAAGTAATCATTTTATTCACTATGAATAAAGTTATGTACATGATTTTAAAATCCACTACCAGATTTCCTCCCTAACTTTGTCATAGAAAGGCAAAAGGTATATGGACTCTAACAGAAATCAGTGAAAGAATACAAATAATAAAAACAAAGGTCATTTTTGCCCTCTGATGCTTACATTGTAATTTTTATTTCATTAAGTAAGTGAGACTCTTGATTTATTTGAAATATAGTGTTGGAGGAAAACAAGAGACCCTGGACCTCCATCTGGATGAACAGGTGAGTCCCAGAGCAAATGAAACCTGAAATAGTGTTGGAGGCAAAAATGACAAAACTGAAGCTTTGCTATTTCGGGCACATCATGAGAAGTCAGGATTCACTAGAAAGGACAATAATGCTGGGGAAATAGAAGGCAGCAGGGAAAAAAGATCAAATATGAGATGGATGGACTCCAGGAAAGAAGTCACAGGGATGAGTCCACAGGAGCTTATCAGGGCTGGTGAGGACAGGACATTGAGGACATCACTCATTCACAGGGTCACCAGGAAGCAAGCCAACTCCACAGCATGTAGAATGCAAATAAGATACAATTTTTTCAAATGTGTCTGATACCATTTCCCTTTTTCTCTTTATGTATTCCACAGTCTTCCCAGGCTTCCAGGCTCTGTGTAAGCTATTTCCTCTGCTGAGCCTTCTCTTCTGCCCCTTGGTATAGCTGACTCTTCATCTTTAAGAGCCTTGAATGTCATCTCCCTGACCCCACTATGTAAAGCAGGGTGGGCAAACTTTTTGACTCGAGGGCCACAATGGGTTCTTAAACTGGACCGGAGGGCCGGAACAAAAGCATGGATGGAGTGTTTGTGTGAACTAATATAAATTCAAAGTAAACATCATTACATAAAAGGGTACGGTCTTTTTTTTTTTTTTTTTTTTTAGTTTTATTCATTTCAAATGGGCTGGATCCAGCCCGCGGGCCGTAGTTTGCCCACGGCTGATCTAAAGTCACATTCCCCAACCAACCATTTATTTAGAACGCTTCCATCAATAACATTATTTGTATCCTCCTTGCACTTATATTAAATCTGAAATTATTTATGCAGCCATGACCCTCTGGTTATATATTCACATATTCAGTTGTTCTAGAAATGTAGCTTTATGCTTTCTTTTTCTAAACCCAAACTGAATACCTGTTAGAAAGTTCTAGGTCTCATTTCACTAGGTGGCAGATACTTGACTTAAGTACACTTAGTGGCACCTTTGCCTCTTCCTCCCTCCTCACCAGACTCTGAATTGCAACTGAATTTCAGGGGTTCACCAAATGCTTATGGATAAGTTTTTGAATGTGGTGTGTGTGTGTGTGTGTGTGTGTGTGTGTGTGTATTGTGTGTATAAGAAGGAGAAAGAGAGTTAGAGAGTAATTATTATGTGTCCTTTCTATGAAACTAAGTGAAGCTTGAGCTTCATGATCCCTTCCATGGTCTTAGATCCAGTTTTGTGCTCTTTGTATTAAAAGGAAAACCTCTCTATTGTGTAAGTTTAGGTCCCTCAAAACCTGAATCTGTTCTTCATATCCTTAGAAAGGCCACAGAACCAACACTGTAGTTTGCATTATTTAAGCCATCTGTACAAGTCCCTTTTCATCTGGGGAGCTCCAAATTAAGAGGAATATTGACAAATTGTTCTGATAACTGTAATTTGAGGGATGATTGACATTTCTACTGAGATATTTATCCCATAGGAAGGAGCCACAGTGGCTGTGTTTCAAAGACTGATGAACTGTCCTGTAGAAGTGAGGTGCAATATATTTTGATAATCCCAAAAGAGGGGATGAGGGAGGGGGTCAGGAAGGAAGGAGGGATATTGGGATCAGCTATGTGCCAGGCACTTTATATTTTCCTCATTGTTTCTTATGGACATACAAATATGTGATCAATATTATTTATATCTTTTTAGAGAGTAAAAAACAAAACAAAACAACAACTTCAGAAGGATTGCATCTCCTTCCTAAGGTCACTTACCGAGTAAGTGGTCAAATAGATAAACTCAGGTTTCAGTTCTTTACAGGGGCAATATTCTGTGGAATGTGCCTCTGTTAATATGATGTAATAAAGAAAAGTACTGCACTGTCTGGGTGGCTATCTTGGTTGGATCATCATCCTGTAATCCAAAAGGTTGTGAGTTCAATTCCCAGCCAGGGCACATACCTAGGTTGCAGGTTCAATCCAGGTAAGGTCACATATGGGAGGCAAGGAATCAATGTTTCTTTCTCACATCTCTCTCTCTCTCTCTCTCTCTCTCTCTCTCTCTCTCTCTCTCTCAACAGTAAACATACCCTCAGGTAAGGATAAACAAACAAAAAAGAACAGCAATGTTACATAGCATGCCCATCACATTTATGTTTTTAATAGCAAATTAATGATATTCCTTAAAAATATGTGAATTGCATATTCTAGACATGTTATTGAGACATCCTGTATATTTTGACCACAGCAACCAAACAGACAAATGAAATGGAAGCACAAATAAGTAGATGTGTGCGCATTAATAATCTTGTGTATGAGTGAATGGGGAGAAACTGTACGTACTACAATGCCACCTGTGGCCTAAAGAGAACCCTTCTGAAGAAAGACACAGGGGATGAGACTGGCTGGTGGAATGTGGATGGGGATGGCAAGGGTGGAAATCTTATGACTAGAGAACAAAATAAAGCTGCTTTGGAAAGAGGGATAGAGGGAGCAATAGAAAAAACAAACTCACAATGGAAGGAATCAAAATAAAATAAACCGAAGCTCTTCCATTCTGTTGAGTCCCATAAGGAGCACGAAAACAACAACTGGCTGTGAGAAAGAAGCTCTGAGTGTTCCCATCAGAACTGAGTTACATTAAACAGGAGCAGCTCTCCTGACATTATGCTGCTGTCATTTCTGGGTAAACCCGTGTCATTAGCATTGATTTCTGGAGAAGAGATTACAAGAGGTTTAGTTGGGAGTGCGAGGCAGGAGTGGATGTTACCGGAGCCACTGCGGCTCTGGGTCTCAACGATGACATTTCCCTCTCTGCTTCATTAACTTGCAGAGCTTGTTGAGCTTTGGCTTTTTCTAATTAATTCTTTGACTGGCTTTTTTGAATTGTGTATCACTGCTGGCAAACCATATAAAATGAAGAAATCTCTCTAAGGTTTTACCCTTTTAATTATTATTTTTATTGCTTAAATGAAGCTCCAGAATTGCAAATGTTGACATTTCGGTTTATTCTAGTCATTAGAGTTTTCAAAGGAGCGGGGAGAAAAAAGAAAGGGAGAGGAGGAGGGAAAGGGTAAGGAGAAAGGGTGTGTGGAGCCAAGGAAATGAGTTGAGGTTGGGTCTTGATTGTGGAGACAAACATTGAGCAAAGAAAAGCAAACAGGTTTGTCAAAAGGGACCTCTGTGATGGTTTTGCCCTTTTCAAAAAGAGCAGGAAATGAAATGTCCTTGGAGGTGATTCTTAGTGGGCTTTTACACGCAGACTGCACAGGGTTTGTTGCTGTTCGGCCATTTGCTTTTACTTTGGTAAGTAGTTCCTAGAAAATAGGGTACACAGCTTTTTTATGAGTTTTATTATTATTATTTACATTAGAAATGAGAAGAACAACTTTGGAAAAAAGTAACTTCAATCAAAACAAATTAGTTAACAAATACATTTGTTTTGGTGATTCAGAGAGCAATTTCTCTGAAAACCAGCTCCAGCAGACCTAACAAGTCCGTTACAACCAATGTCCATTGCACAGCTATGCAAAAAATACTATGTGGGACATGTGTGCAAATGTTGGAGGATGTATGTAGGTGGAGTGTCATAAAGAAATTCCAGAGAACACTCCCTTTTAGTATTTTACATCGAGTTTGTAATTTCAGATACATTTAAATAAAAATATAACATATGTTATTACCAATAGTTTCCTTCCCATATATTGAAAAGAAGTTTGATTTACAAGTCCATTTTTGAAGGTGGGAGGCATTTTTCCTCTTGTAGAAATGTGTTTTAGACACAGTGTTTTCATTCCCAAACCATTCACAAAAGCCTTTTTAAGTCATAAAGTAATGTCCTAAGAGCTCTGTGGAAACTAAATACAAAACATAGCAATGTTTCCGTAGGATAGTGCATTCAGAATTCACATTTGCATCTCCAGGAATGGGAGGGAGTTGTCTTAGCTTCAAATCCTTAGGGCTCCTTTCATTTACACTGAGCTTCAGCAGGGGAGGGCCCGTAGACATGCAGCAGTAGCTACCGAGGCATAGCGGGATGGTGTCAGAGCCCGATGGTGAGAGCCCTGAGAAATCCAGGCTTCTGGTCTGTGTTAATTCTTGGGTGCATGACTTAGCCTGGCCAACCTGGTTGCAAAGTTGTTTTTAATTTATGTACCCCAAGGAAAGGATGGATTTCTCTTCTTGTTGTCTCCCAGGACTGGTCTCAAAAGTTACTCTTCTTTTATCACACCTCTGAAGGTATTGCACCTTCCTTTAAGGCTCTCTCTCTCTCTCTCTCTCTCTCTCTCTCTCTCTCTCTCTCTCTCTCTCTCTCTCCCTCTTTCTCTCTCTCTCTCTCAACCATGTATGTGAAGAGAAGGAAGAGATAGAAGTAAAGTTCTTTCCTTTCCTACTTCATATGCCTCTTCTCTTCCCCTAGTGCCTTTACTCATGTTATAGCTTAGAGTCTAGGGAAAAAGTCAAAATCCATGCAGAATAGCTTACATTTTTAAGAACAAATAGGGCCATCATGCCAATCTTAACCAGGGAAGGAGAGAATTGAGGGAGGACAACACACCAATTTAAAAAGTAATAACATTTATTGGTTACATACTATGTGCCAAGTGATGTTTTAGGTAATCTTCATGTATTAGCTCATTTAATCTTAAAAACAATCCTAAAAGGTAAATATAATCTCTGTACAGATGAGAAAATGGAGGCACTGCCTAAGGTCACAGAGTTTCATAGGTGATGAGATGATGACAGTTTCTTTGCAAGGGGTGAGGGCCAGGAATGCTGCTGAGACCAGGACCCCAAAGTCACCCCCAGCATCCTTTTCGTTTTAAAATAGTATATTTTTATTGATTTCAGAGAGAGAAAGGGAGAGGGAAAGGGAGATAGAAATATCAATGATAAAAGAGAATCATTGATTGGCTGCCTCCTGCACACCCCACACTGGGGTTCGAGCCCACAACCTGGGCATGTGCCCTGATGGGGAATCAAACCGTGACCTCCTGGTTCATAGGTTGATGCTCAATCCCTGAGCCATGCCAGCCAGGCTCTAGCATCCTTTTTTTCCTAATCATCTGCCACAGCTAGTTCAGCCCCTGCATGTCTGAACTGACTCTAAAATCCAGTAAGGTACATAGAGATATAAATTTCAGAGTACCACCTCAGATGAGTAAGAAATACCTTTTCTTATTTTTCTATAGCTCAACTTCATTTCCAAATATGATTCCTCATTCCACCAGGTTTTGAAAAATTTAGTTTAGTTGTTTTTGAAATTTCCGTAAGGTGGTATAGGATTATGGGATCTTATGCACAGGTTGAGGGTTTGGGGAGATGCTGACACACCATTATCTGTCCATAGAGTTAACCTCAGAGGCACCCTTATCCCTGGGTACATGGTCTGTTTAGGTTCCAGGTTTTAAATTGCCTGGGACCCATGGTTGCTCCATGAGAATTCTGATTAAGCCCAGAAACCCTGTTCCCAGACCCCACACTCTGCTACCATCCCAATGCGGGGAATCTTGCCATTAACCAGCAGGTCACAGGGACGTCATTACTCTGGGACCTGCAGAAGTTTCTTTCCCAACTTCCAAATCAGCTTGGGAAATCTTTCCATTATGGGGAAAGGCGCAAGTGGATTCTCTTTTCGCATTTCTTTTTTTTGTTCTTGTTTCAGATAATATCTTTACATCAATTGATCTTTGAAGACATTCTACCTGTTCTGAAGAATTTAATTTTTTGAGAGAGAAAAGAAATCTTAAGCACCTAGGTAGCCGTGGGCAAACTACGGCCCGCGGGCTGGATCCAGCCCATTTGAAATGAATAAAACTAAAAAAAAAAAAAAAAAAAAAAGACCGTACCCTTTTATGTAATGATGTTTACTTTGAATTTATATTAGTTCACACAAACACTCCAACCATGCTTTTGTTCCGGCCCTCTGGTCCAGTTTAAGAACCCATTGTGGCCCTCAAGTCAAAAAGTTTGCCCACCCCTAGAGGCTACTTCAGCCTCCCACCCTGAGCATGAGAACAATAGAACCAGAAAACTAGTTGAGTGAAGGCAAGGCAGAAGAGGAAAGTGAGGAAGACAAATAAAAGATAATGTTTTCTTAATATTTCAAAATGTTTTCCAATCACAGCAAGAATGAAGAGGGATTCCCAGGCAAAGCTAGAAAGGCAGGGAAAAGGAAGAGATAAGGGCAGTCAGCCTCCTATGGCAGCAGCTGCTGAGTCCTGGGGATCTCTGCAACCACATATCTGTCAGAGGAAGGTAGAGAGTCCCTGCTCATTAGGTGAGGGATGACTGCAATGGAGAGGTGGAGTGGTAGAACTATTGAGGAAGGATGTGAGCCTTTCTCTTGGTTTTGAAGGATGAGCAAAAGCAGGAACAGGAAAGAAGAAACATTAGGTTACCAACTAGTTCAATAAAGCACTTATAAGCATGTCCTTTGGGGTAAGGTCAAGTACAGCCCACGGGGAGGGGCAACAGAGTCCAACTAGCACTGGGCAAGCATGGAGCTCAGACTGTACACCTGTCCTTGCTCTGCCACAAGCTGGCCATGAGACCTCATGCATAGAGGTAAGGTTTCCTGCAGAGCAAGGAAGTTGGGTTCTTGGATCCATTTGCTTCTTTCTATTTCTGTCATTCTGTGTATGACACTGCAATATTTGATTCATCATGCAGGTATTGGGCAGGAAATCTGTCATTCTGCTTCCCGGGGAATTATGAAATGAGCATATTGTGTGCCTCCTTCTTGCAAGGTGTTTACAACCTCCAGGTAAAAATGACTCTGAAAAGTAAAACACTCAAGGAAGCAAAATATTGTTTTCTTCACTTTTCTGTCTTGATTGTAAATGCCACCCTTCTCTCCTTTTACTCCTAGCATGAGCCACAAAACTTAGTTTCAGACTCCACTTTTCTCATTTTTCTTCTTTCACATCTCCATGAAATTAGTCCCAGTGAGACCCGTGGCCATGAGCACGCGTGAGGAGCTGGTACAGGTTGCGCAGCTGTGTTGATGAAACACTTCTCCGTACAGAGATGCTGGTGTAGAGCATTTGTGGTGTTCCCACCAAGCTCTCATTAATTTTCCAGGGTTACAGAACGCTCCAACTCTAGAATGTTTGCTTTCATGTTTCTCAGATGCTGGGTTCCATTGTTTAAAAACCAAGAGTTTCAGCTTCCAACTGCATCTTTCCTTTACTTTGAAAATATATACTATCTCCTCCAAGTACCTACAACTTTACATAGAGACTCCTCCTCTGTAATTTTTATTTTTCAAAGAAGTAAACAAAATGATTTGGGGGCAAGAGAGGAGAGTTTTGATTGTTTGTTTTGTTTTGTTTTTATTTTGTTTTTGGCTTTAGCATTTGTCAAAAATAAAAATTATTTATTTTCAATAGATCTTGAGATTTGGTTTAATTATGTTCCACCAATGTATTTTTATTTTTACTCTTTTACTTTTTTAATAAGTTTTTATTGATTTCAGAGAGGAAGGAAGAGGGAGAGAGAGATAGAAACATCGATGATGAGAGAGAAACATTGATCAGCTGCCACTTACATGCCTCCCACTGGGGATCAAGCCTGCAATCAGGCATGTGTCCTGACCGGAATCCAGCTGTGACCTCCTGGTACATAGGTCAATGCTCAACAACTGAGCCAAACCAGCAGGATAACTTTTTTTCCCCCCTCTACTGGGAAGCAGAGGAGAATGGAAGGTAGATGAGTCTGTTTGCACTTGGACTTGTCCTTCTTTAACCATCAGGTGTTCTGGCAAAGGATGATGCCAAGTTTGAAGGAATGCTGAAAAGCAGTCATCTTTCTCGAATAAGATAAATCGGAGATTTAAAAAGTCCTCTTTTTTGCCATAGTGGCTTTTTGGGTCAAACACCACTACCTTTCATGAAGATCATAACGAATAAATACAGAAATGATCCACCGTTTATGAGTGCTTGAGTTTTGGAGGGGGGAGGCAGTGAGGGAGCAGAGGTGATGGAATTTGCTGGCAAGTTAAACTTCTTCCAGGCAGGTGGCTAAACCTTGACAAACTGCCAAAGCGCTTAGCAGCAGCCACCATTGCTCAGGGCACTCTTCCACGCTTTTAATTTTTTCCAGACTGCAATACCTTGAGTGAAAGAAGCTGCCAGCAACTGCCATCGAGGGAGGGTTGTAGAAATGACAGAGAGGGGGAGTAAGTGTCTGATCCAGGTGAGGCCATAGGTGGGCCTTCTGGTGATGGAGAACCGGCGAGGAGCAAGGTGAATGAAGGTACCTGCATGAATATGTCTCGGGAAACTGTGGAATCTGCTCTGTAATCTTCTTAGAGGACATCGAGAATGGAATCCTAGAAATCTTGGGAAAGGCATTATACCTGTTGGTCTACTGGTGTGACTCAGCTGTCTGGAATACAGTTATGAATTTTGAGAATTGCAAAGGTAAGATAGGATATGATTAGAATCAGAGTAGACTAGATGGTCATAAGGAGGCTGAATTAAATGGGGGCAAGCTGCAAGTACTTCTAGATTTTTTTGGGAAGCTGGAGAACTGACCCGGAGGTCTGGTTTCTGGTACCACCTCTGCGCTATCTGGCCATGTGTATTCTCATAGCCAGGCACCTTCCATAGACCTTAACATCCATCTGTTGAACACACATAACAACAAGGAGTAATTGGATTATATTTAATATAACTCCTAGCTCTGATACTGTATAACTTTTTTTTTTCTAAGAGAGACTTTCAAAATGGCAGATGCTCAGGGAGGGAAGACAGAAGGAGTGCATTAAAACATGATTAAAAATAATTCATAAATGTAGTCATTGAAATTGGAAATTCAGCATCAACCAGGTTGCCTGTCCACAGGGGGAAGTGAGCTATTACAAAATATATCCCTGACTCTTCATTAACATTAACATGATTGAGAATTTATTATTAAACCCCAGCAATCTATGGTTTTGACTGTAAATGTACCACGATAAAAGGAGAGCCTCAAGCAGAAGCAACTTTGAGACAGTAGCATAGCTTTGGGTAAGTTTCGTAGGACTTACAGCTTTATTTGTTTAGTACCTGGAAGATCACTTTTCAGGAATAAAACTCCCTGCAATATCTTGAGTAAAAGAAGCTGCCAGCTCCTCCTTCCTACTTTTCCTGCCCACTCAGGAGGCCCATGGGCCTCAGACTCATATCCTCATGGATTGACTAAGGAAAATCTCAGTACACAGCTTGGCGCAGAGATTGATTAAAAATGAAATTATCAATACCTTCTTTTGGAAGCCTAAGAGAGTGTAGAGTAGTAGTTCTCAATCTGTGGGTCGCGACCCCTTTGCAGGTCGAACAACCCTTTCACAGGGGTCGCCTAAGACGATGGGAAAACACATATATAATTACATATTGTTTTTGTGATTAAACACTATGTTTTAATTATGTTCAATTTGTAACAATGACATTGAGGGTCACCACAACATGAGGAACTGTATTAAAGGGTCGCTGCATTAGAAAGGTTGAGAACTGCCCTGGCCGGTTTGGCTCAGTGGATAGAGCGTCAGCCTGCGGACTCAAGGGTCCCAGGTTCGATTCCGGACAAGGGCATGTACCTTGGTTGTGGGCACATCCCCAGTGGGGAGTGTGCAGGAGGCGGCTGATCGATGTTTCTCTCTCATCGATGTTTCTAACTCTCTATCCCTCTCCCTTCCTCTCTGTAAAAAATCAATAAAATATATTTAAAAAAGAAAAGAAAAAAGGTTGAGAACCACTGGTGTAGACAGTGGGTGGTGTGGCTGTGGGTTCTGCAGGGAAGTGTCCAGCCCTAAAATATACTTTGCTTATCTTCTCAAAGTAACTGCTTTACAATGGGGCAAATATTTTCTTTTCAACATTACATTTTATTAGTTCATATTCATGCTGGAGTATAAATAAAGGAGAGACAAATCCTATTTGAGGTCAATATGAAGAGTAGTAGGTGCTGCCATAAAGTCACTTATGTTCAAGGTGTCCTCACCATAATTTTGTCACAAGCTGGTTCTAAAATAAAAATCCAACTAGAGCACCAACTTACACAATACACAAGAATAAACTCAAAATGGATAAAGGACTTAAATGTATGACGGGAAACCATAAAAATTCTAGAAGAATCCAAAGGCAACAAAATCTCAGACATATGCCGAAGCAATTTCTTCACTGATACAGCTCCTAGGGCACTTGAAACTAAAGAGAAAATGAACAAATGCTTCATCAAAATAAAAGGCTTCTGCACAGCAAAAGAAACCATCAACAAAACAACAAGAAAGCCCACTGTGTGGGAAAACATATTTGCCAACGTCATATCTGATAAGGGCCTAATCTCCAAAATTTTTAGGGAACTCATACAACTTAACAAAAAGAAGATAAACAATCCAATCAAAAAATGGGCAAAGGATCTAAATAGACACCTCTCAAAAGAGGACAGTCAGAAAGCCAAGGGACATATGAAAACATGCTCAAGGTCACTAATCATCTGAGAGATGCAAATCAAAACAACAATGAGGTATCATCTCACACCTGTCAGACTGGCTATCATCAACAAATCAACAAACGACAAGTGCTGGAGAGGATGTGGAAAAAAAGGAACACTCGTGCACTGCTGGTGGGAATGCAGACTGGTGCAGCCACTATGGAAGACAGTATGGAGTTTCCTTAAAAAACTAAAAATGGAACTCCCATTTGACCCAGTGATCCCACCTCTAGGAATATATCCCAAGAAACCAGAAACACCAATCAGAAAGGATATGTGCACCCATATGTTCATAGCAGTACAATTCACCATAGCTAAGATCTGGAAAAAGCCTAAGTGCCCATCTGTAGATGAATGGATTAGAAAACTGTGGTACATCTACACAATGGAATACTATGCTGCTGTAAAAAAGAAGGGATTCTTGCCATTTGCAACGGCATGGATGGAACTGGAGAGCATTATGCTAAGTGAAATAAGCCAGTCAATGAAGGAAAAATACCACATGAACTCTCTCATTCATGGATAATAGAGACCATTATAAACTTTTGAACAATAATAGATACAGAGGCAGAGCTGCCTCAAACTGATTGTCGAACTGCAGTGGGAAGGCCGGGGAGGGTTGGGGGGTAGGGGGGGGGGGGTAAGGGATCAACTGAAGGACTTGTATGCATGCATATAAGCATAACCAATGGACATAAGACACTGGGGGGTAGGGGAGACCAGGGGATTGTCAAGGGCGGGGGGGGGGGGAAGGACACATATGTAATACCCTTTGTAATACTTTAAGCAATAAAACAACTAAAAAAAAAGAATTAGTCAGATAATATACTTATTTTGTTTTTATTTTATTTTACCTTTTAATTTTATTCGAAAGAATTTACAAATAATTGCAGCACAAAATATAGATTGATAGTGTGATATAATAGAAAACACACTGTTTCTGGAATTAGGAGGCTTAAATTATATATAGAGAGGTAGCTTATTATCTCTGAGCTCATGTTCTTCCATTTTGTTGTTTGTTGCTATTATTGTTGTTGTTTTGATTTGTAACATAAGGGGAGATATGACAGAAGTCAGCATGGATCTTTTTAATCCTAATTTTTCCACTGCTTGTAATTAAGTATTAGATTGTATGGTACAACATTTGAGATTGAAAAAGGGCCTCACCACATATGCACAGGGTACATTCAATGAAAGATTTGAGACTGTAAAAGATAAGGTTGCATAGGTAGGGTCCACCAACCTATAGAGAGCCCCAAATCCCTGTGTGGGCATTTTGACTGGGTGCACTTAAATTTATCTTCAACTAATTAGAATACAGGACACTCCTTGGGGAGGATGAATCTGAAAAACTAGAAAAAAATGTTGATTAATTGAATAGTCACCTTCTTTTTTCCAATTTGGTTCTAATACCACTTGCTGAGTTAAGACTGTACTATAATTTATACATTAAAAAAAATTACAGAACAAAAAGTTAAGGGAACTTTTCTTCAGTATCTCAAAGCAAGTTAGTGTCGGAGCTAGGACTTGAACCCAAATCTTACAATCACACATTTAAAGCTAAACGAGCCTTAAAAGTCATTTATTTAAGAATCCAAGTATAGTGCTACTTCGAGAAAGTATCTGGTTCAAGAATATTTTGCCTAAAATATTCATAAAGAGAGACTTAGGAGAGATATTTTGCAAATATATAACTAAAATTTCCCTTTGCAAAATATGTATTTTTCTTTGTCCAACAAGGGCATCTCAAGATAATCAATTACACTTTTGAAATCTTTCTTCTTTGACCACACTCACCAGTTTCCTTAGCTATTGTCTTGCTTCTATAGTAAAGCTTCCCCTTACATCAGATTCTAATACCTACCACTTCTTTTCATTCTGCCTAACCAAAAATTTGTACTTCATGGTGCCTTAATTTCTTGGTACCCTAATTTCCATAGATAATAAATTCCATGAAAGCCTCTTTGGTCTGCTAACCTGGTCATTTCACCATCTTCAACTTCAATGCAAATCTAGGCCTCCCCTTCTTTTGCAAAACACCCAGACACATAATTGATACTTGCTGGTTCATTCGACACTAATTTAATTTATATTCAAAATACTCTTATACTAATTTTAAAAGATGCCTCGCATGTGTTCCAATATAATCACCAGATTTTAAGTACCTTTTTATGCTTTTGTGTGTAATTAGAACTTATCTCCTTTCTTAATTGCTTATCTGATTCTATAATCCCCATATTTGTTCACATGGTAGAGATAAAATGAGAAAATATGAATAAATACTTTTAAGAATGTTCATAACAACACACTCACATTTGAAACATATATCCCTTTGAAACCTTATAATGCTGCTATATATTTAAACCAGTGTTTATTATATTATTTCCAAGCTATTTCAGTGCTCTATTAAAGAGAACTGGACAATGCCTACCTTAAAGAAATTTACACTTTAGTTTGGGAACTATTATGATTAGAAATGATAAATAACAATACACCAAAATAAGTGTGGTAGATTAAAAGTCATCCAACATCCCCTGCCCTGGAATCGAGGTAGCCGCTGGTGCTGCTTGACCAGAAAAGCATGATGGTAGTTACACTGTGCCACTTTATGGGCATGGATTGGAAGCTCTCCTGTCCCTTTAAATACCCTAACTTGGAACCTAGGCAACACACTATGAAGAAGTCCAATCAGCCCCATGGCTAGACTCATGTAGGAAGGAACTAAGATTCCCAGATAGGTGCACCTGACCACCAGCACCGTCTTGAGCCATGTGTGTGGGCCATTTTGGAACTAGATTTTCTGGCCCCACTCCAGTTGCTTGAACTGACTGATGGAGCACAGACAAGCCACTGTAACACAACCCTACCCAAATGACAGATCTGTGGGCAAAGCATTATTGTTAAAATGTTAATCCTTTTACATTTAGAGAGGGTTTGTTAAGCAGCAGCAAATAAGTACAACACCAGGTTTTGTTTGTTTTGGTTTTGTTGTTATTTGTTAAGTGCTTATTTTTTACCCAAACTCAAAATGTACCTCCTCAAAGAGATCTTTATCTCCTCAAAGAGATCCTACCTAAAGTCACACACTGATCCTCAGCTCTTCCCCATAACCCTGCTTTATTTTTTTATCATACCATGTTTTTACCTTAATTATTACATGAATCTATTTCTTATTCTCCTCTGCCTCAGTAGAATATAAGATCCATGAGTTGAGTAACTTCCTGTTTACTGTTGCCCTATTTTTTAAATTAGTGCTTGACATATGACCAATGCTGAATAACTATTTTGAGTAAACACATGGTAAGTAAGATGAAAATTGCCAGGTTTGTTAAAAAAGAAAGAAATCATAGTGACTTAGATTAAATAACAAGAAAAAAAATTGTTTACAACCTGGACTGGGAAGTATAAGAAAGATTTGGGTAACAGAGATGGGAAGAAAGAAAGAAAATATAAGAGCTTTTAGTCAAGAGAAAAGGAATGAAGAATAGTTGAAATAAAAAGAGAGAGTGTATGATATAGCTAAGGAAAGCAGGCAGATTATTTGGAATTGAAAAATAATGGGTGGTCATATAGAATAACTATTTTTTCACTGAAGACCACTCATTTCTTTAGACAGTCTTCTTTCCTGGTGTGGCAGCTATCCTCAGTGATGGCCCACCTCTGATGTTTATGCTTTTTGTAGTCCTGTACCACCCTCAATGGAGCTGGCCTGTGAAACTGATAGGACTGCATTGAAATGATGGTGCATGACTTTTGAGACTGGGTCACCAATTCATTACAACTTCTTCCCTTCTTTCTTGGGTCACTCATTCTGGGGAAATTCAGTTGCCATTGCATGCTTCTCCTCCATGGAGGGGTCCACGAGGTGAGGAATGGAGGCTCCTTGACAATAGCCATGTATGTGATAGGCTTGGAAACAGATCCTCCAGCCCTATTCAAGATTTCAGATGACTATGTCATGATAAAGTCCAAAACTAGCCAGCTAAGCTGCTCCCAAATTCTTGACCTCTAGATTATGAGATCATTAATTATTATTGTTGTTTATGACCTAGGTTCAAGAGTCATCTGTACTTTTAAACAAAGCAATAGCTAACCTATACACCTGACTTTCTTGATAACGTTGTCTTCTGAGCCCCTTCCTTATTCTCTGGATGCTCCTCAGTTTCTTGTATCTTCCTGTCTGCATATTTTAACATTTATTTGAGAGAGTGAAACAGAGAGAGAGAGAGAGAGAGGAAGAAAGAGAGAGAGGTCGACATGAGAGAGAAACATCAATGGGTTGCCTCCAGCACTCGCCCTAGACTGGGATTGAACCCACAACCTGGGTATGTACTCTGAATGGGAATTGAATATGCCATGTATTTTGGTGTATAGGACGATGCTACAACCAACTGGGCCACACCAGCCAAGAACTTGTCTGTATTTTTAATGTTGGAGTTTCCCAAGTCATTATTTTTGACATTTTTGCTTTTTTTTATTTCATTAGGAAAATATGTTCTACTCCTATAACTTCAGTTGCCACCATTATGTTGGTTTCCCAAATCTATGTTTTTATCTATAATGTGTATTCTGATTTATAGATCATATACCCATGTTCCCTATGAATATGTCCACTTGGGTATCTCAAATGCATGTTTAAAGTTACTCTCCGTAAACACCTTCTCCATCAAACATGCTTCTCATTTAGTATTCCTTGACTGAGTGATGGATTTATCATTCAATCTGTTATACAAAGTGGAATTTGGAATTAACTTCCAGATTTACAGACGAGATCGGGTGCGTTCAGGGTGGTAGATATCAAGTCATTTTGGTATTTCTTGCTTATTATATCTTTTAAACCAATTCCAAATTTTCCATTATCATAATTACTGAGGCATTTTCAACCTTTATATGTCTAGTTTTAATTATTTATTTATTTTTTTATTATTAGTTAAGGTATTACAAATGTGTCCTCATCCCCCCCATTAACCCCTAACCTCCCCCTTCCCCCCCCCCCGCCCCGCACACTCATGCTCCCATCCCCCTGTTGTCCATGTCCATTGGTTTGGCTTATATACATGTATACAAGTCCTTCGGTTGATCTCTTCCCCTTACCCCCGCCCTCCCCTACTTTCCTTCTTGGGATTGATAGCCTGATCACTGTTTCTCAGTCTTTGGGTCTGTCCCTTTTCATCAGTCTATGTTGTTCTCTATAATCCACAAATGAGTGAAATCATGTGGTATTTATCTTTCTCTGACTGGCTTATTTCACTTAGCGTAATGCTCTCCAGTTCCATCCATGCTATTGCAAAAGGCAAGAGTTCCTTTTTTTTTTACCGCAGCATAGTATTCCATTGTGTATATGTACCACAGTTTTCTAATCCATTCATCTGCTGATGGGCACTTAGGCTGTTTCCAAATCTTAGCTATGGTGAATTGTGCTGCTATGAACATAGGGGTGCATATATCCCAGTGATCCCACTACTAGGAATATATCCCAAGAAACCAGAAACGCCAATCAGAAAGGATATATGCACCTCTAGTTTTAATTATTAAACCACCTTCTTAACTGGTCTCCCTGAATTTTGTCTTATTTTTTTTTTTTCAAATTCAGTCTCTATACTGCTATTAGAATAATTATGCTAAAAAGAAAATCTGATCAAATCATTTCCTTGCTTAAACAAATCTTATAACTTTCATGCTAACCTCTAAAATCATTGCCTAAGATCCCCCAAACTCTTTACAACCTAGCCATCCTCCATTCTTAGTGGCTTAAAACAAAGTCATTCATTTTGTTCAAAATGTATACTTTTCATGACACTGGACAGAGACAGATCGTTTCTGTCCACTCAGGGTCTAAGCAGCAGCTCACAGGTTGAGCAACATAATCATCTAAGGGTAGGCTCACTTAGTGTCTATTGGTCAAGGCTGACTGTTGGCTGGGAAGACTCACACTGTTGGAGTAGTCAGTCAGAACAGCTATTCATGGACGCTTCAAGTTTCTGTTTTGATTTTTCACAGTGTGGTAGGAAGATTTCAAAGGAAAGGGGGAAGCCAAATGGGACTTGTGGCTTTGTTTTTATGATCTAGGCCAGTGATGGCGAACCTATGACACACGTGTCAGAGGTGACATGTGAACTCATTTTTTGGTTGATTTTTCTTTGTTAAATGGCATTTAAATATATAAAATAAATATCAAAAATATAAGTCTTTGTTTTACTATGGTTGCAAATATCAAAAAATTTCTATATGTGACACGGCACCAGAGTTAAGTTAGGGTTTTTCAAAATGCTGACACACCGAACTCAAAAGGTTCGCCATCACTGATCTAGGCTCAAGAGTCATCTGTGATCACTCCCTCTATATTCTATTGGTTGAAGGAGTGATAAGCCCTCTCAGGTTCAAGGGGTGGTAAAAAAAATTCCACTTATTAACGGGAGAATGTCAAGTTTCTGGAAGACAACTGGGGCCATAAATATCACTCCTGCTACTTTTGGATAGCCTAATCTGACACGCAGTCCTATTGTTTGACACACTGGATATATATTGTGGATTAATTGCGATTTTCAATAGCATGCTTGGTATAGTTGCTTTTGTATATATTTATCTATTTGAGTGGATATATGCCATCACCTCTTCTTATCTCTTATCCATCCTTCAAGATTTGGTTTGGCTGGCATTTCATCTTAAACTCTCTCCCTAAAGCCCTAGACTCCATTAGGTTCCTTCCTCTGGGATCTTTTAACACTGTTTTCAATTATATCTTCTTTCTGTTTGCCCTGACATTGCACTGTACTCGCTTGAGTGCTCATCTGTCTCCTTCACTAAACTTTAAACAACTTGGAGCAACTGATAGGGATGCAATATCTGCCAGTTTAATGTTTAATGAGTGAGACTGTAAAGATGCTTTGGGGTCCCATTGCCAAAGACCTTGAATGTCACAGTAGAGTTCAGAATGTATCATTTTCTTCACCAGTTGGTGAGTATTTATTTTCATACCATTAATCAAAGGAGAAATATAGCACTAATATGATAACAGAATAACACATAGTAAGGCAAGGGTGGGAGGTAGAGGTTTTTTGTCATTATACATCAAAGGAAAACAACACCTATATGTGTTGGAAAGGTTTTACATGCAGGTTGAGGAAATATGCAAGCTTTTTAAAGTCCGTGGAAGTGCTGTGATACTACTAAGCATTCTGTCTAAAGACCTAATGTTACATTGCAGAGACTTACTTTCTAAACTGAACAATTTCTGACCAGATTTTGTGAAAGTTGTGGAGTCCCACACCCACAGACGTAGAGGCTTTACTGGTGTGGGTCGTTTGTAATGCACAGTTTTTGCAGCTTAAATTAGCCTGGCTTTTATGGATCCCTTTAATATGCATCATCTGACCTGATATTGAGATGGTCTTTAAAAAGATAAAGACATAAGGGAAAAAATAGATATGAAGTGATTTTAGAAGATTTCGCAAATGCTAGCAGACTAGCATTTGAAGACCTTAACTGAATTTTGCTCAGAACCTCTCTAAATATTTCTGTCACACCTGGATTTGGCCATGTGGTTCCTTCATATTCATATTTCCCAACCATGACTCAACAATGGAGATATTAGATTTAGGCTCAAAAGGTGATTTAACCCTTTAAAAATATGTGGACAGTGAAATAAAGACTTGAGGAAAAAAGGGAGCAAGCTTGCATTATTTCTGGCTTGATTGACATTTCTTATCAAATAATTAGTAAAAACATCTAATACATTCGTGTAAAGAAATGATGCTATGGACATAGACACTGGGGCAGTGTGGACTTGCCCAGGGTGGGAATGGCTGGGTGTGGGGGCGGGGGATCAATTGGGGAAAAAGAAGACATATGTAAAACTTAGACAATAAAAAAATAAAATAAAAGAGAGGAACAGAGGTAGCAACAGGGATAAAAGTTGGACCCCTCTGAATGTACCCTTTTTGTTAGTTTTGAATTTGAAACTATGAAAATATTTTATGTAAATAAATTTTAATAAAAGCAATCACTAAAATTTTAAAAGAAAAATAAAGAAATGATGCTGTTATTCCAAATAGCTATTTGGCATTCATTCATAATGTATTGATAATGACAATATATTAGAACTCATTATAAGCCAGATAATATACAGATATGAAGCAAGAGACGTAGTTATTACCCTTTAGACACTAAAATGATTTGAAAGATGATACGTGAGAAATAAGAATACAAAGCAGTGCTTGATAATTTTGTACAGGACTGCTATTGTAATATTGAACTTACATACATTTTGAGGATAGGAGAACTGAGACTACTTCATGCTAATCACATATTTATTTTCTTTAAAAATCACAATAATGCTTTAAGATTCTTATTCTTTTAAGGTATTATTCCTATTTTCAGATGAGAAAATTGAAGTCATGCCTTTGAACAGAGCTCAAATTGGAACTTGATTCTATTTCAGAGATAATTTCTTTTCCAATTTATCATTCTGTCTGTTATTTATTTTTGATGACAATAGGAGTGATATAGAAAATAAATATTTAGCAATTTCAGAGAATTAATTTCTAAACAGAGTTGAATTAGCTTGACTTCATACCCGAGGTAAGAAATTAACCTGGCTCTGAAAGATGGGTAGGTTTAGAGAGGTGAAAATGCAGATAGTTTAATGGGGGAAAGGCATGATGGAACATGAGGAGGGAAGGGAATGCAGAATGCAGAAAAGGGGGCTCAATGGGAATCCCCTGCTCTGATCAAGGACAAAGCAAATGAATTGCCTATGGCAGTAGCAAGACAAATAGAAAGGGAGGTGCTGTCCATGAAGGATCCTGTTACTGGTCAAGGAGTTAGGAGCCTAAAAGTGTATATTTTCTTTTGAAAATGTAAGACTGCTAACTTTTTGTTTTAGTAGAGTTTATTTGATAGTATATGGTCTGGGGATGTATCTATATAATGTATGTTTAAATCAAGACAGTTCATGAATTGGAGACCAAATACTACTTTTATAACTTTTTTATAAGTTAACATATTACAATTAATGGTGGAAGCAAGATGAAGAGCAGGTAAAGGTACAAAAAGCAGGACTGACTGTGCTCATCTCTGCTGCCCATGAGAGCCAAGCTCATTTTTTGTAAGTCTTGGTAGAATGGACCCCTTTCAAACTATGCTTTTATGTCTCATTTTTTGAAGAAATTGCTGTGAAAAAACATGTATGGCAAAAGTAACGCTCTATAATATGGGATGAGGGGCAAAGGGAAGAAAATTCCAACTTTCCATTCTAGTTTCATGCATAAGCACTTCTTACCAAACCCTGGGACCAAAAGCCCCAGGATAAAACTGCACCAAAGCACTTAACTTTTCAGTTCACATACACATATGTCCCTTCAATCTTCATGCAACCTTTTGATAACCTGAAAGGCTTTTAACTCTTCTTTTCCATCAGGAAAACTAAACTTAGCTTAAACTTCACTAGTAATTGCTTCATGAAACTTTATCCCCTTATTCTCCCACCTGGGCACCTCCTAATTGTGTATACCTATTAAAGCGCTGATCATATTTCATAACATTCATTGTTTCTATTCAATATGAGTTCTCTGGAAATAGCTAACTTTATTATGTTTCTTTCCCTCCTAAGTTTTCCACTGATGTTTTAGAATAAATGCTTTTGAATATGTGAATATATCAGTATTTCAAATCATGGTGATTCAAAGACTAACTCTAACAGATAAAATGAAGTCAAATAGGTTAAAAAATGAAGCTTTTTTTTTTTTTTTTTTAGTAAGATGACTTTAGAATGGGCATCTCTAAGGAATGAACTGTGAACCTTAAGACAGATTACAAACACTTTTACTGTATATTCTAGACAAAGTAAAATAACAATTGCTAGTCATATTTTTCCAATAGTTGGGTGTGGGGAAAAGGCAATGAGAAAGAGAAAAGAGGAAAGGGGATTCTATCATGAAAGTAACATATTTAGCTCAAGCAGAGATGCTTCTTAAATGAATGAGAAGCCCTGAGTGTCCTGAGTATGTTACTCAATGAGGAGTTGGGTATAGCCAGGAGCCTGGAGACAGTGCTAGAAGCCACTGGATGTCCCATAGCAACCCTTCTGCCAAGAAGGATTATGAAGACGCCTAAATATAACTGACTCCAATGCATGGGATTGCAGGCTCCCTCCTGGTTGCTGTAACAGAATGGCCTTTCAAGCAGCAGGAGCTCCGGTGACCAGGCTGACTCATATCAAAATCAACATCAGCCACACTGTCTTCCTTCTGTACCCTCTTCCATCACGTCCATTTCCCTATTATTTCTCACTCCTGGAGCTCAGGGAACCTACCCTGCTCATCTCTTGCTCTTAAACAAGAGGTGGTCTAGGAGAAGAAATGTGGATTGAGAAACCGGGGCCTTCCTTTCTCTGCATACTGTCAAATTTAGTTTTCTTGTTCAAAGTTAGACATCTTTGGACTTACACTTTATTTAAAACCTGAAAATTAAAAGGTTGATGTTGTACAGGAACACTAGACCCTTAAATTGACTTTTCTTTTTTATGATCTTACTCTTTGTCTTCTCTCCATGCTTTTGTTCTGGTGGAGACCTCAGAGCCATGCAGGATTCAGGAGAAGGTCATTAGAGGGTCTGGATGACTCGAAGGACCCAACCTGGCTGTTCTCCTAACAGGGGTTAAAGCCAAATAATCCAGATATGATTGAAAAGTTTTATGGATATTAAAAGATGCTTCTCTCACCACTATCACTAAGAAAATTGGGAGGGTTTTAGGAGCTCCATGCCAGAAACCAGGGACAAAAACAACAACAAATATATATTTATTATAACATAATATCAAAGGCACCCAGTCCTTGAAAAGACTGTAGAATTGTGTACAATTATTTTAGAAAATATGTGATATTAGGAAATAGAACACTATTAATTCCACACTTTAATTCCACAACCTTCATGGGAAGATGCACGTGTGACAATTTACCAGCTTTCTCATCTATACCAATAAGTAGGGACCACTATTAAATTAAGGTTTGGCAAGAGAAGGTTCAGATTAATTGATAGATATGAGAGTGCTTTAGAAGTCTCCATGGGTAAAAGTATTGTTGTCTTGGAGAAAGCTACTTAGTTGATTTGTAGGTAGATAAAAGCAAATATGTCTAGTCTTTTTTTCTAATATGGCTGCCTTTATTTCTCACTTTTATATTTTGCTTGTAGACACAGACTCAGGTTAAGCTAGTTCTATTTCCCAAAATGAGTTGTTCAGTTCCACTGACATTTAGGTTTGATAGTAAGGCTCTGCCCACTCTCATCTGAGACTCTGACAGAGAAATCATGCAAACAATGTGTTTTCCTGAGCTTTTGATCATAGAAGAATCATGAGGAAGAAAGATGACTGGGAAAGGGAAGGAGGTTTATTGTGTTAATTACATCCAAGCGAGCAGAATCTGTTCCTGTTTGTGCTCTTAATCGGACTGGTTAAGATTAGTGGTCTGAGAAAAGTGCCCTCTCTAGGCAACCGCTCATTTGCTCTCTGTCACTATAGACTAGTTTTCATTTCCCAGAATTTTATAGAAATGAAATAATACAGTATGTATTTCTGTTTTGCTTGGCTTCTTTCATTCAGTACAATTATTTTGAGATACATTTGAATTGTTGTGTAAATCAAGAGTTTATTTATTTTTATTGCTGATCAGTATTGCATGAATATACCAAAATTATATAGTCATTCACCTCTTGAAATAAGTTTGAGTTGTGGCCAGTTTGGGGCTACTAGAAGTAAAACTCCTATGGACATTTGTGTACAAGAATTTTTATGAACTGTTTATTTGTTTGAATATGTGGGAATGGAATAGCAGGTTCAATATGGTGGGTATATACTTTTTCAGAAGCTGTCTGTGTTTTTCAGAGTGAATACATCATTCTACATTGATACCAGCTGTGATCCAAACTCCTGTTCCTCCATATTCTCACCAAACTTGGCAGAGTTACTTTTCCCACTTTTCAGCCATTCTAATAAGTGGGTAGTAGTATCCCATTATGGTTTTCATTTGCATTCCCTTAATGACTAATAATATTAAGCATCTTTACCTGAGTTTATATTATATGCCAGTGGCCCGGTGCATGAAATTTGTGTACAGGGGGAGAGGGAGTGTCCCTCAGCCTGGCCTGCACCCTCTCCAATCTGGGACCCGTTGGGGGATGTCTGACTGCCGGTTTAAACTGGCAGTTGGACATCCCTCTCACAATCCGGGACCACTGGCTCCTAACCGCTCACTTGCCTGATCACCCCTAACCACTCTGCCTGCCAGCCTGTTCACTCCCAATAGCCCCCCCCCCCCCCCCCCCCGCTTCTGGCCTGATAACCCCTAACTGCCCATGCTGCCAGCCTGATCACCCCCAACAGCCCCCTCTGCAGGCCTGATTGCCCCCAACTGTACCCCCTGCCAGCCTGATCGCCACTAACTGCCTCTGCCTCGGCCCCACCACAGCTTTGTCTGGAAGGTCTCCTGGTCTAATTAGCATATTACCCTTTTATTAGTATAGATAATGTTATATATAATATTACATATAATATTAACTTCAAGGCTGTGGATTTTCATTTTTCAATGGCTTTTTTGAAAACACAAAGTTAATTTTTTGTATGTTGTAAGTTATGGAGTATTGATGTTATTATTTTGCATATGAGTATTTGATTATTCATGTATAATTTTTTGATCTTATGCTTTTGTGAAAAGTTAATGTCTGTTTCACCAAATAAAATTATCAAGTTCCATTACCATTATATTTTAATTGCAGTATACAAAATACTACAACTCTTTCTGAAGCAGCCAGTTAAAATAGAATCTATACTAATAAAAGAGTAATATGTTAATTAGACCAGACATCTTCCAGACATCCTTCCAAACAAAGTCATGGTTGCGGGGCTGAGGCAGAGGCAGTTAGGGGTGATCAGGCCACCAGGGGAGAGCAGTTAGGGGGATCAGGCTGGCAGGGGAAAGCACTTAGGGGGATCAGGCTGGCAGGGGAGCATTAGGGGTGATCAGGTAGGCAGGCAGAGGTGGTTAGGTGGGATTAGGCAGTCAGGGGAGCAGTTAGGGGCATCAGGTAGGCAGGCAGAGTGGTCAGGGGTGATCAGGCAGGCAGGCAGGTAAGCAGTTAGGAGCCAGTGGTCCAGGATTGGAGAGGGTGCAGGCCGGGCTGGGGGACCCCCCCACCCTGTGCACAAATTTTGTGCACCAGGCCTCTAGTTATATAATATATATATAAAACATACCTTGTCTTTTTTGGTGTTAATCTAAAATTAATAACAGATAACTTTACCCACAATAAAATTATGGTATGTTTGCTAAGAAAAGAATTTCATTTCAATCCACACCACAAAATACATTGACTCAAAATGCTTATTAATTGAATACACTTTATGATAATTTGACAACAAATAAAACAGAATTTTTCTTGTATTAATGCTGCTTTATTTTACATCTTTGGCCATGGAAAAGCCATATAGGGTCTTCATACCTGTCAATACTTCCTTTTGTGGATTTAAGTTAGTATACTGTATTCTCATCATTGGTCAGAAACATACTTTTTTCTCATGTAATTTAATATCCTGTACCTTGAGCCACCTTCTTCATGTACTAGTTGGTGGTCACTTTTTTCTATAACTAGTCTGGTTACTCTAATTATGAGTGGTTGCCTACATAAAGAGTAAGGAAAAGAATCTATAAGAAAACTTGATCCTCTTCCATATAAAATTCACTACCTTTAATTACAATAATGTAAGTGCTTGCTGTAATGGCAGGGTTTTTACTCTTGAGTCTCTTCACCCATTGTTTGGTCCTTATAAATATTTGTTGAATTAATAATATGAGCAAGAAAGGAAAGGGAAAATTTACATTTTTGTTTAGATTTCTTGTGACAGTCACCAATCTTTAGCTCTGATATGGGATGCTGCCAGATGCTGAAGGTGTTATCTAAGCATATAACCCTGTGATTATAACTTTCTTTCTAATGCTTATCTCTATGACTTCTAATTTCCCATAATGGAGGTTTACCATGCAATTTTTTCTTAAAAAGTTTAAAAAATATAAGTTCATTCTTTTTTTTCTCCTATTAGTTTCCTTGGTTATAACCTAGCAATTTTTGATAATATATTGTGATTATTTTTAAAACTTACTCTGAAGCTGATGAAAGGAGAATAGCAATACCATTTATATATTTTGTGCTAATTCTTTAGAAAAAATATTATGATTTGCTACTGTAAATAATATTTGTATAATGCTTACCTTAAAATATATATTAATTCCAGTGAGAAAAGATGCAACTCTTCAAAATAGTCATCTGCCACTTATTTCTTTACTTAATTCTCAAACTTATGCTGATATATCTATACACTATACATTTATAATATTTTACTCTCAAAATGTTTCCCTAAGTAGTTATTGAAACTAAAAAATAGTTTTTTACTAGTTTTCATTATACAGTATATCAAATTCCAGATCTAGATGTTTCCCAATACCTGTATTAGTAAGACAATTCTTGGGTCCTAAAAAGAGACCACATTGCCCACTACTGAAATTCTTCTCAGCATGTGATTTAGATAAAATGTATGGCTAGTAAACTATTGCAATGAAAGATATATGGGTTCCCCAGAGTAAAATTTTGCAACAATAACCTTTTAAGAATATTGAAGAAGTAAATGTATATGTGGGTAAGGATGAAAAACATATGTGAGCTATTTAAATCTTAAAATAATTTGTGACAGTATTAAATTCAGTTATTCAAAACGGGAGAAAAATGAGAATAGAAAACAAAAGGGTATAATCTAATAGAGCAAGGGGGTAATTAAATTAAGAAAAATTGAACAAAAAGTTTGGTTGTAGGATGAACAAGAGGCTGATTTTTTTAATGGTAACAATTTTTTATTGAGTCATAATTGACATAACATTGTGTAAATTTTATTTTTTATTTTAATTTATATTCTTCATTGTTTAAAGTATTACATAAGTCTCCTTTTATCCCCATTGACCTCTCCTCGGTTGCTCCCACTCCCCAGCACATGCACCCTTCCTCCTTCTCCCCCCCTCCCCACTGTCTGTGTCCATTGGTTATGCTCATATGCATGCATACAGGAGACTGATTTTATCAGGTCAGCCCATTGCTTGCCATTCTTATTTAAACTTTATCACTTTCCAGATTGGAAAGGTGAGTTTCTAATTAGCTCCTTTTTTATCAGTCCAGGCTCAGTCTCTCTAAACAATCTTTGGGTAATGACCATATCCTCACTTTGATCAACCTCAGGGAAACTGCAGAGCCAAATGTTAAACAGATACTTATGAAATTTTACTCAACCAACTGTTCTCTTGACCTCTGGCTGACCCAGTTAACAAAACCAGTGTACCTCAATTAGTGCATGTGATACCAACTATAATCAACCCCTAATTAATATGGGGCATTTTTCTCTCAATCTTGCAAACTGATTTTCTTAAATTCGTCTTCAGTATTTCATATCTTGGTGAAAGATCACTAAGAACTTGTAACTCAGTCCTGAAAATAATGTATGTATAATGCTGACTATAACAACCAGGACTATAGTCTTCTTCCACTTGATTTGCATATTCAATTCATTTGCTTATATTTATTTGCGTTAGGCCTAAACCAATTGTGTAGATCTGTTAAAGCATTTTCCATAAGTTAAAAATCTCACATTTTGGTTTCATAAGTATGAAAGGGGATCATTAAAAAAAAATGTTAGGATCCCAGATTTTTCATCGGAACTATGGAATGGGAATCTCCCTAGAATGGATTTTTGGAGCCCAAGTGTTTACAGTTTTAACAGTTCTCCAGGTGATTCAGATGTAGACCAACACATGAAGGACAGAGGGATTAACTTCTATTAAAAGGACGCCAGCGTTGAGCAATCCGTCCCAACCCTTTGTTGAGTGTCTCTGTTATGTAGTAAAGGGACAATTTCCTCACAAATAGAAATTCCAGGAAAAGTAGGTGAAAAGCTGGTAGGTGAATATATGGGTAATTAAGCAGAGACAAGAATATTCTGTATTTGCTCTCTATGCCCATATCAAATTAGTCCCAGTCTTTTGCTAATTCTCAAAAAAGTACCAAGTGTCTATTACTTGTCAGGAATGTAGATATGCCAGAACATAATTGAAAAGAAGAAAAATGCTCTCTTTGCATTAGGGACTTAGAATGTTGCAGTAGTTTTGGTACAAGATCTGGAATCTGGCAGCCTGCATTTGAAACCTGCTCTGCTATATAACAACTTGAGTAAGTTCATTTTATTCTCTAAACTACTTATTGCTTTTTCATCTGGAAAATGGGATTACTGATAAATATTTAATGAGGTTGGCATAAAGTTGAAATGTTTGGCTCATAGATACTGCTCCATATATGATGGTTTATTGACAAATAACACTATTTCCTTACAAAATAATTTTTATTGTTGATGACATATTTTTTAGAATTAGGCTTATTTAGTCTAGTATTTTACTTTTTACTTTCTAGTATTATATCCTAAGTGTGCCATGTAAGCAAGCATTCATATTTATTAAAAATAAATGTTTTCTCTTTGAGGTTAGGTAATATGTATTAATACATTCACCATAGCTACTGGAAAGTCAATTGGATAATGCTCTATGTGCTCATTAAATACACATTAGGCTAAGTTGTATTATAAGTAAAAAATATACATATAATATATTTGTATATTTAATACAAATAACGTATTTATTTGTATTAAATAATATGTGTATCTATGTTTATGTCTGTATGTATTATCTACTGGTGTATAACAAATTTCCTCACGATTAAGCAATGTAAAATGACACATACCTTTATTATCTCACCCTTTCTGTGGGTTAGGAACCTTGACATAGGTTAGTCAGATTCTCTGGTTTAGGGTCAATCAAAGGCTGTAATAAAGGCCTTGCAAAGGGCTGCAGACCCATCTGAATTTGAGAAGGACTCACTTCTAAGCTCACTCATATGGTTGCTGGCAGCATTTATTTCCTACTAAAGTATTGGACTGCTGGCTTCAATTCCTTGCTCATGCTTGTCCAGATGCTACCCTCAGTTCCTTACCACATGTACTCTCAGGCTTGTTTCATCAGAACAAGCAAACAAGGAAAACCAGGTAGACAGTAGTATACTTTATAAAGTGTCCCTCCTCTAACCATTATGCTGTACAACTGAAATTAATGCAAAAATAATATTTAATGTAAACTGTAGTTTTAAAATGTTTTTAAAAGAAAATGAATCAGCAAATGGCACACACACAAAAGCCAGGGAGAGAGTAAGATAAAAGTCAGGGTCTTTTGTACACTCATCATTATCATATTCTAAGCAAGTGATTAGGTTGAGCTGATATGCAAGGGAAGGAAATTATACAAAGGAGTGAATGTCAGGAATTGACAATCACTGGGAGCCATATCAGAAGTTGCCTACCAGCATATGTAACCTTTCAGTGGTTCTCAACCTTGGCTGTGCATTAGAATCACCTGGGAATCTTTTTAAAATCCTGATTTCTGGGCCTCATCCTCCGGAAATTCTGTTTCTTTGTTACTAAAATTGTGGCCTCACCCCATAATAAAGAAACAGAATTTCCGGAGGATGAGGCCCAGAAATCAGGAATTTAAAAAGATTCCCAGGTGATTCTAATGTGCAGCCAAGGTTGAGAACCACTGATTTAGGTAATCATGGAATGCTTAAAAGGTTGAGAAACCTATTAAGTGCATCAAACTCTAAAGTGCATCCAGAATCACCTGGAATCCTCTCCAGAAGTTCTGACTCAGGTGTGGAACTTAATAACAAGCCCTCAGGTAATCCGTTACTGCTTTGAGAAGCCCTGTTTTAGAGCACATACCATGTCTTATTATACAAGGATAACTAAGACTTCCCTCTTTTGGATTCTCTCTGACAGCCAATCTGGCAGTCTTCCCTTTCCTTCTTTGGTGGGAGAGCTACTGATATCCCTGCCATCTGTTGCCATTTCTAGAAGAGGCATTCTGAAGGTTTTTCCTCTGCTGGGTGTTTACTAGCTCTTTACAGATGGGTAGATAAATGGGGACACAGGGATGACCTAAGGTGCTGAAAAATCATAGGCAACCCTTGTCTTGATTTCTTAGAAAAGTTGACACCTAGGTTGCACATTGAAGAACAAAAGGATTTTGAGAGGCAAAAGGAGAATCAGTGAGTGACCTAATAAAATCATTATTTCCTTGTCCATTTTAGCACATTCTTCACATCCACATAAAAAGAAAGAAACCTACAAGACCAATTAACAGACTGGAAAGCACTTTGGAATTACTTTCTAAACTTGATGTAATGAAAACAAATGAATGTTTTGATTAAATAGATATCATTAGGATGACATGTTATGATCTTAATCCCTGCTTTAATGATCTAATTAAGACCACAAAAATTCATTATGGACTTTCAGATCAAATAATTCATTTTACAGAGCTAAGGAATAAGACTATTTGTTTAGGCTAGGAGGACTGTCTCAGATGAATGAAAAAAAATTCCATCCCTGAGAAGTTAACTATATTTCAAAAAGGGGAAAGATTCAGGCAACAAAACCAACAGTGGAAAGTGCAAGCTCATGGGAGGCACCAACCATCTCTTACTATATTTTACCTCAGTTTATCCATCATAGAAGGAGAAAGAGTTGGGTAATACTGTGGATGACTAAGATAACCACACCCCATAGATTTTTTGGAGGGAGTGTTATCATATCAAGGGGGTTAAGGCAAAGCAAGAAGTTAGAAAGCAGGCAAAGGAGTGATAAAAAAAAGGGGGGGGGGGTTGTGAATTTCCCAAAGGAGATCAGGAGAAACAGTGGTAAGAAACTGAGAGATAAAAGGATGAGGACCATGATAATTAACTTCATGGGCTAGATGATGTCCAAATAGCTAATAAAAAATTATTGCTTGAAGTGTCCATGAGAGTATTTCTGGATGGACTCAGTATCTGAATCAATAGATTGAGCTAAAAAGTTGCCATCGCCTGTGTGGATGGGAATAATTCAATTCACTGAGGCTCTCAATAGAACAAAACATTGGAGAGCAAACTCATTTTTTTGCTCTCAGACAGTGGAACTTCTGGTTCTCAGGCCTATCAACTCCAGGAATTATATTCTCTGGCCTTCATGCTCTGGCTGGGAGTTACTAGTACATCATCTATTTCCTGGTTCTCAGACCCTTGGACTTGGGCTCAAGTTTACCACTGGCATTCCTTGTTCTTAAACTTGCAGAGTATATCTGATCTGAGAGAAAGTAATTTTTAAACATTTAGAACTACGTAAAGCATGGATAATGTGTAAGGTGTAATCATGAATTTGGGGCTAGTCCAATTCAACTAAAACATATAAATAAGGTTCCCAAAACTCTTTTGATAGGAGGGATAAAGTAGTTTACTTGTAGAGGTATAGGTAGACCTGTTCAATTCTAATTGAAATATTAATGAGAATAAAAGTCAAAGAAGTTAAGCCCTCAGTAGAGAGAGCGTTGTTCAGGAAGGATCATATGGTGATATATGGTGAGACATATGGCCAGTCAATGAGGAAGGCTATTGGAATATAAACCAAAGAAACTACCTTCTCATTGTGATGGGCTTTCAGAATAAAACAAGGGGAGCTTTGGGGCAGAAATATCATCAAGCTGGATAAATAAGTGAGCTCAAACAGCAAAGCTTCTGCCTTCCCAGAATACTAGACTATTCTTTTTCCTATGAAAGGTGAAGTACCTCTGGAGTTTGGCACTGACTGCGAATCCTGAGAACTCTTCTAGATGGGGCCATCATAAGGCTTTCAGCAGGAGTGAGGCTCTGAAATTGCAAGGATATAAGATGGGCTATATGGCAGTTTAGGTGTACGGCTACAGGGATAATTTCAGGGTTCCCCTTCTATAAAATATTTAGGAGAAACATTTTAAAAAATCTTGACTTATTTGAATGAAAAGCTAAGGACTGACAGTACCATCTGAATGTAGTATTTATAATATCAGCCTTCATGTTGTATAGTGATATATTGATAACTAGGGGAATTATTATATACTAGTGGCCCGGTACATGAAATTCATGCACATTTAAAGGGAATTAATTAGAGGAAATATTTTAATATTGTTATTTGCCCTTTCTCTATAATAGAAGTGTCAGAGATGAAAGAAAATTAATAAAATGTACATGAAAATCTTCCTCCTGTCAAAGTCTCGGGCATGCTGCAGGACCGAGAGTCAAGTCCCTGCCCACTCATGCATGCCTCAAAATCTCATGAAACCCAGACGCGGCCGGCCCCACCCCCATCAATCCCCACCAGGCAGGGGATGCAGGACGCAGCCTCACATCCCCCATTAAGCCCCGCAGGGCAGGGGATGAAGCCTCCTGCTGATGGCACATAAGGACTATTTGCATATTGGCCTTTTATTATTAAGATATTTTTATGGCCTGGATTGAGTGGTAAAGGGACAAAGGAAGTATACCTTATTCTGAAAAATATTTGGATAATTACTGGTGGTAAAAAAAATATAATTTTTTAAAGGTAGCATTATCCAATAAAAATATATATGACACATATAAAATTTTAAATGTTCTAGTAGTCACATCAAAAACTAAAAAATTAACAATTAAATTACTTTTAATTAAACAATTTATTTTGAGATAACAATGCATTCTCATGCAGTTTTAAGAAATAATATATTGCCGAAACCGGTTTGGCTCAGTGGATAGAGCGTCGGCCTGCAGACTGAAAGGTCCCAGGTTCGATTCCGGTCAAGGGCATGTACCTGGGTTGCGGGCACATCCCCGGTGGGGGATGTGCAGGAGGCAGCTGGTCAATGTTTCTCTCTCATCAATGTTTCTGACTCTCTATCTCTCTCCCTTCCTCTCTGTAAAAAATCAATAAAATATATTTAAAAAAAAAGAAATAATATATTGAGTCCCCTCTATACTTTACCCAGTTTTCCTCACACTAAGATCATACAAATGCAATCCATTAATCTTATTATAGCTGCTGTTTCACCTATACTCATGTGTGTGTGAGTGTGAATTTAGTTATTTTTGCAATATTATCAAGTCAATTCATGTATCCATTACCACAGTCAAGAAACAATGGTCTGATCCCCACCAGGATCCCTTCTGCTACCTTTTAACAACCACAACCATCTCCCCACACCTTTTTTTCCCTATGTTTCTAAACCCTTATAACTGCTCATCTATCTTTCATTTCTCTATGTGTGCCTGGTAAAATTACTTTTATTTAATCTATCTAAATTATTACTTTTTCAATGTCTAGTCAGTATAAAAATACGAATGAGATATCCTACATTCCTTCTATAGTACTAAGTCTTTGAAAGCTGAGGTGTATTTTATGCTTACAGTACTTATAAATTTGTACTAGTGACATTTCGAGTGTTCAATAGCTACATGTGTCTTGAAGTTACTGTATTAGCTCAGGTCTAGAGCATGAATGTTTTCCCTTGGATACTCACTGTCATTCAGTTTAGAGGTCTTAATTAAGGAAAATATAAAATGCTGGGTGTATTGGACACTTCGGAAACAACCTGAATATTTAGTATTAGGGGAATGGTTAAGTAAAAGATTGCACAATAGCTCAATGGGATATTATAGACATAAAATTATATTTACAAAGAAGACAGAATAACCTGATGTGGAGTGATCAAAAATTCTAGTTTTTCTGGTAGTAAGGGGTTTCTTGGGACATGAGACTTTCCTAACTAACTTAATGAGAAACTTAATTGATGGGAAAATCCATATAATAGAATTTATATTAGATATATGTGTATGTATATATAGTATGTGTAGATTATATAATTTTATGTATGTAAAATGTATATCTATAATAATAAAAGCATAAAATGCTAATTAGAACAGTCGTCCTTCCGGATGACCTTCCAGATGATGATGTATTCTTTACCTTGTAAAGGTCCAGATGAAGCTAGAGTTGCAAGGAAAGCCCAGATCCCGGGTGCCAGAGGGAAGCTGGTGTTGGCAGCCAGGGGAAGGAAGGCCTACTTTTGCATGAATTTCATGCATTGGGCCTTGTGTGTGTGTGTGTGTGTGTGTGTGTGTGTGTGTGTGTGTATTATAAAGAGAAAGCATGACAACAGTATACATAGAAAAGGCATATTAGAAGCAAATACAATAGATAATCATTTTTAAAATTAAAGAATATTGAGCTTTGCAAAGCAGCCATAGAGAAGAAGGGAATTTGGGAGAGGAGGCAGTTTTTTCATTGTGAAATTACAAATAGGTCCAGCTATCTTTAACACCCCTTTTAGTTCTAAAATTATACAATAATAATTCCAAATAAGCCTTTGTGTAGCCCAAAATTACTAAAGAAAATTAAAAATTGATTTCAATATTCAGAAAAATGTCCATAGAAAGTGTAAGAAAAAAATTTTGACTTTGAAAGAGAGGTGAACTTGATCTAAGTGGATGATGGAGGACAGGAGATAATTCAAAGCAAATGAAAAGTAGTAACTTCAGCAAGGCACAGTGACAAAACAGTGGAGCTAAGTTTCTTATAGGGAATACTTCAGGCATGGACAGTTATTTTAAAAGGATCTTATTGATCACCCTTAAGCATTCTTCTCTGTATTAATAACTAAGCTCTTTACATTTGCAAAAGAGATTATAAACAGAAGTTATGAGTTTATGAGAAATTATCACTTGCTTTAAAGCATTATTTTGATTTACATGATGTATTTTTTAAACCTTTAACTGATATAAACACTAAGTAATAATTAGCTTGTGATGTTGGCAGGGAGCATGTGCAGAAGGGAACTTGCCTTTCATGATGTCCATTTCAAAAGGCTAATTCTATCAGTAGACCACTGTCCAATCATAACCCATGTTTGCCTCATAGAAAGACATTTGATACCCATAACATTGACAACAACAACAACAGAACAAATCCATCGACACACGGGCTAGTCACTATTTTATGGTTTCTATGAATTAATGATCCTCAGTTACCTGTTTAAAAAGGCAAAAAAAGAGGAGGTAGGAGAGAGGAGGGAGGAGAAAGGAGAGAGAGGTGAGTGGAAGAGAGGGAGAGAGAGAGAGAGAGAGAGAGAGAGAGAGAGAGAGAGAGAGAGAGAGAGAGAGAGTCTTGAGATCATTTAACTGGATGGAAATCTGAGTAGGAAATTGAGAGAAGGAGTGACGAGCAGTACAATAAACAATGTCTCAGAAGATCTGGAATGAGCTTGGAATGTGGGATAATGAAAAGATTGGCTTGTCTACAAAGTTGGAAATGGAGAGTAGAACCAGGTTATAAAATGCCACATCAATCTGAGCAGTTTAGAATTTATTTTACAAGTAATAGAAAGACATGATGTGACATGCAGGAAGTGGCACTTACCCTCAGGCTAGATGAATGCACTGCTTATTTCTCAAAGCAGAGGCATTCTTCCCTTCATTAACCATTCAGCTTTCCCACAGAGTCATGCTTCTAAAACATTCTCCTTTGGCTATCATTTTCTCCTTGGATGAGAACTCTATCATCAGTAAATGCTTCAGTTTTGGAATAAAATGGCTCAATTGACAGGAAGATGTTCCATTTATTTTGCCTACAACATTGTGGCCAATTTGAGCACTTTAAAGCATTGAAGTATACTTTCAAATACAACAGGAAACGATGTATTCTTGACCTTGTAAAGTATAGTGGATAACAAACAAGACAGATCCAAGTCATAATTATTTACAGAAAAAGTGCATTCAAACACATTTGAAGCCTGGCCAGTGTGGCTCAGTAGTTGAGAGTTGACCTATGAACCAGGAGTTCATGGTTCAATTCCCAGTCAGGGCATATGCCTGGGTTGCTGGCTTGAACCCCAGTAGAGGGCAGCAGGTGAATGATTCTCTCTCATTATTGATGTTTCTATCTCCCTCCCCTTTACTTTCTTCTCTGAAATCAATAAAATATATATTTTAAAAAGCACATATGAAAATTCAGTTAAATATCCCATTGAAGCCCAGATCACCAGTTGCCACTTGGAGGCAACAAGTCAGGCTCAGAACCTCAGATACCATTAACAATAACAAAACAGTAATAATAATTAAAAAACAACAACAAATGAAAATGTTCTATATCTCTTCCACATGTTTAATATCTAAACTTAATTATCCACTTGTGTGGATGATCCCTCTTTTAAGAACACAAATTTGAAAAGTAAAAATGTAACAGTAGCATAGATTATTTTAGGGAATAAAGTAAAAGTAAAGACAATTAAATTAAAAGGAGACAAAAAATGGTTGTTCCTGGATGGAATAACAATAAGAAAAGATGTCTCTAATGTTCCATTTGAAAGATAATCTTCCAATTTTCTAGAAAATAATGGTTTAATGCCTGTATAGTTATATATGAGTCAATAATTTATTAACTTATCTATTCAAACATTAATGATATACTATGTCAGGCATCGTAAAAGGTGTGAGGACAATGATATAATATCATTTATCAGAACTTTGACAAATATGTAAACACTGAATAATTAAGCCCTATGGGCAGAAGTGTCTAGATTTTTAAATCAGTGTCAAAAAGAATGAGTACATTGGATAAATATATCCAATTTGGCTGCATATGTATGCATCTCTATAAAGGCAATTTTTTTCCTTAACCTGAAGAAGCAAGAAATTAAAACTTTAGGTAAGTAGTGAGATAAGCAAAAACATAAAGTAGCTGACAGTGATACTATATAGGACACCTACTCAATATATTGTTTCTTTGTAAACCACCCATTTCAAACCATAAAATAGCTATGTTTATAACATATTACCTCTTTCTTTGCCACATCTGATTGGGCTGGGGAAGACACCTGACATAAGGAAAGTTAACACATGGATAGGCTCAGCCAACCAGATTCTCTTTTTTGGGAATTTTTGTGGGGCCTGGGAAATAGCTCAGTTAGCTATGGCAATGGACTTAGAGCAGCAGAGTTGAGAGTGAAGTGGTTGTGTTTGGGCTATGGCGAAGTGTAAGAGCAAATACTCTGCAGGAAGAGACAAAATAAATAGAAAGGCCTGGGGTGTCACGATTGGACAAAGCCCAATTTTTTGCTAGTCAAACTGCCCCCTGGCCATTAATTCATTTGTCACTTCAGTCTTATAGAGAGATAGTTAAGTATACAGTTAGCAGAAAAAGAATCTGTACTGGATACTGTTCATATAGCATTGTTATTAGCTTTAGCCTTTAAATGTTGTTATTAATGGACTTATGTGGACTGTGAAAATAATGCTTCTATGGACTTTTGCTTTTTATTTTTTTCCTTCTGGATACAATTACCTTTATTGAAGTTGCATGACAAGGTAGGGCTCCCTCAACCCCTCTCTTTATTTCAGAGGGTCTGGGATGGAAGCTGTGGGGATCAGAAGATTCTCAGTATGCTGGAGGATTGATTTGGGGCAAGGACTTGGCGGTAGCTGAGGGCCTCTCTTCCTCTCAGCGTGTCTGGTGGCCCAGAGTACTCTTACTCCTTAGAGGCCTTGTGAACCCTCAGGTCCACCACCCTGTTGTTGTAGCCAAATTCATTGTCATACCAGGAAATAAGCTTGACAGGGGCTTTTCCTTTCAATGAAGAATTCCCCAAAACATTTTTTAGGACCAAATCTCTGGGTTCACCATGGCACATTTTCTAGGTGACAAAGCATCCTTAGCAAAGAAAGATTTCAAACATGTACACATGTGTCAGATAGGTCTGTACTGCTATCTTGGGAGAAAAAGAAAACAATGTACTCACAATCAAATGTTAACTCTACATTTGGAATACTTCTAGAGTGAACGAATAGGTCTTGGTTTTCTATGAAAGGAGGTTGCTGTTAAGCAACTTTGGGGTTCAAAAATCCAGGTGTGCTGGATTTCCTTCACATGGTGTATGGTACCATCTGCTCCAGGGCCAAGGAATTTCAACTCAGACCATTTATTTTCCACTTAAGGAGGAATAAGGGGGTGGTTTAAAAGTGTGCTGGGTAATGTGATGGCAGGCTGGGCAGTGATTCCAGCTCTTTCTGTGTCTGTGCTTAAGAGGTTGATTTCCATGAGCTTGCCAAAGAGCATAGACACTTCTTTTCCTCCAACCAAAGACAGTATCTGTCTTCCTGCTGGCTGGCTGGAGAGCTAGCGTGCCAGACTCTAACAGCTGTGGGGCCCAGCTGACTATTCATCTTCAAAACGCACTATATGCCAGTTGATTTCTTAGGAAGAAACCTTTATCTGAGACCTGATCTTCTCATAAGGAGTATATTGTCACTTGTGCCTAATTTCTGCAGTTAAAGGGGACATCAGATGAGAAATTCTCTTCGTCAGATAATGACCTTGCCTTTGGAGGCTCTTTTCTGTCAGCTTTTAACAGCAGGACTGAGTCACTACTGAGAGCTTTGGTGAGCATTCACTACCCAGAATAAAGGTCATCCTCATTTTCCAATGCATGTTGGCAGCTAGACATTTTGAAAATGAGAGTGATCTCATAAAAATCTTCCCTGCTTTTGCTCACAGGCAAAACATGAAATAATAGAAATTGACTTCCTCCAATAAGTAAAACCTAGGTAATAATTCAGTTCATTTATTAATTATTATTTCTAATTCTGTCTTATATTTTAAGAAAAATTTCATACACTTATATATTTTAAATATCCTATATAATAAAAGCCTAATGTACAAATCGACTAAACTGCGGAACAACCGGTGGAACGACCAGTTGCTATGATGCGCACTGAGCACAAGGGGGCAGACGCTCAAAGCAGGAGCTGCCCCAGCCCGCAGGCCCCAAGCCAGCTAAGGTCCCACAGTCACCCCACGGATCAGCCCTGATCGTCAGCCGTGCCTAGAGACCCTACCCATGCTCTAATTTTGTGTATCAGGCCTCTAGTTATAAATATGATACAAATTTAGCAAAGTGTGTCCTAAGGCATCCAATCAAATAACAAAGATGTATATGTAGATATCTATAGATTATATATAGTGTATCGCAAAAGTGTATAAACACACTTTGAATAATTATAAAGGCAGTGTTTATTAAAATGCGTTTCATTTTCAAAATTGAGCTATCAGCTGTGAAAGTGTGTAGACATTTTTGGGGGACACCCTATATACAAAAAAGTACATGCCATATATATATATATATATATATATATATATATATATATATATATATATTTCTATATAATATAGAGCTAATATGCAAATGGTCATCATGCTGTAACGGCTCAGACACTCAACACTGGGGAAAGAGGAATGGGGACAAGCCAGCACAAATGAGCTCGCAAGAGAGAAATGGAGACCAGCCAGGCTGTGGCCTGGGAGAGGGACAAGCCACCCCCCGATGGTCCCGAGTGCCTGTGGCTACGGCCCAGGCAAAGCCGCCCCCGCACAGTACCCTGCTGCTACAGCCAGCCCAGGCAAAGCTGACCCAGGTCCTGGGTGCCTGCAGCCGACCAGAGGGAGGGAATCCTGGGTACCCAGGTGTGGGGCAAGGCAGAGGTGGTTAGGGGTGATCCAGCCAGCAGGGGAGCAGTTAGGGGTGATCAGGCCAGTAGAGGAGCAGTTAGGGGTGATCAGGCAGGAAGGCAGGCAGGTGAGTGGTTAGGAGCCAGCAGTCACAGATCGGATTGTGAGAGGCAGTTGTGCATCCCCCAAAGGGTCCCGGATTGGAGAGGGTGCAGGCCAGGCTGAGGGACCCCCCACCCCCCCATGCACAAATTTCATGCACCGGGCCCTTTGAGCCAAGAGTTTTTTGATTTATCTAGTGAATATGATTTCTTTGGTTCATATCTCATATTATCTACAAATGGGTCACTGGTGTCTAATGTACATTTATCAATAAAATAAAAATGTAATAAAGCTTGTAATAAAATAAGCATCTTATATTCTGATGTAACTTTTTATTTAATTAAGAGAGACATTATGTATAAATTACTTAGCATAGTCCTGGCACAGAATAAGGGTTCAGTGAATGTTATTGTTTTATTGATATTGAGGCACCACAATAGCCATGTCAAAAAAGGCCAACTCTAAATGTTTTGCTTTCTGTGTTAGGGAAAATGATGAGCAGAGAGGGACTGAGTGAAAACTGAGTATACTCCATAGAGGAACCCACCAAATGACCCTGCAAGGACCCAAATGATTTATCTTGGAATGGAAATTGGGAAAAAGACCAGATTCTGGAAGGACAGGGGAACAACCAAAAGCATTGTGGGTTTGTTGTTGTTGTTGTTGTTATTTTGTTTTTTGTAGATACTTGAGAAAGTTAGTATTTCATGAGATAGAATAAAAAGAGGCCATCAATAATAACTGCTGAAAAATGTTGTAGCCATTGTCATCATCTAACCAGAATCATTGCCTCAGTGGTTGAATCTTTAAAAATAAATGTCATGTGTTAATATATAAAATCTGCTTTTGCTAATGAACCTACAATTTATTTGCTTTATATTTTGGAGTTTTTAATGACAGATAATTTTAACTATTGCACTATTTATTTGAAAAGCACTAGTCTAAAGATTAGTATATGTGTAACAATATAATTATTATAATAGAAATAGGTACACAGAGAATGTGACATCAGAATAAGGCAAGGCAGAAGTAGAGTTAGAGAGCATATCTATCTCTGTGTTTACACAGGTCAAGTTAACCAAGTGTGATTTGAAAGAGAATATTACCCAAAAGTTATTATATTGATAAATATATAAATATTACTATTTTGTTTTTAAGAATCAATCGGAAGTGTGGATCTGCTTAGAATAATACATTTGAGACTAGCTCTAGTTAATTTTATAAGGAAAATAATTCTTTTTATTCATGAATTCATAAAGATATTTCAAAATTATATATATATATATATATATATATATCTGTTCTTTAGAAGAGCCCCAAATATGTAGAATAGTTATAATTAATTTAATTGTGGATGAGTAAGTGCAACTCTAGAAAATATGCATAGTTGAGCGAAGTTTACAGAGCAAGTAGCTTTCAAAAGGCATCTAAAGAAGTCCTCAGGAGCTGGAAAGGGACAACTATCCCCCCAGGGTCATCTTTCCATCAGAAGTGAAGGGTTTTGCTTTGCTCCAACCCACATAAGCAAGGCCTGATCAATGTACTCCTCTTCCCTCTCCGGTCACTCTTCCAGATAGCATCTGTCAAAAGCAGCCTCGTACAAAGCTCACAAGGAAACATATGTATGCAAATCAGTTTCTTTGGAGAAGGGAGAAAGGGAGGGGAGGTGTATGGCTTGAGTGTCTCCTTTCTCAGGATGATAGCTCTATCTCGGCTTTGAGCTCTCTGAACAAGGAGGGATATGATCTACGAAAACTTTTCCCTCTTGGGTTGACCTACAAAATCAGTCACTACAACAAACTCTCAGTGAAAGGAGAGTGTCCTTTTCCTTTTGACTGATAAGTGTTCACAATATTCTCAAAATAAGCAGTGGTTCTTTATTGTCTCTATAAAGAGAATGATGAATGTGCATAGGGCAATAAGGAGAGGGGTGTATAGGGGAGACAGGGCCACAGGGACTTGCTTAGGAGAGAAATGGGCTGTAATTTGAGGAATAGGAACATGGTTACAAAGGGGCCTCCTCTCCAGAAAATGATCCTCCTTTAGTATGTTGACAAACTTTACTACAGAGCTGTTTTGCCTCTTTAGCAGTATTTTTCCTATAATCATCTTTGATGGAACAGCTGATCCACATACTTACTGCAGGTATATTATCTAAGTGGAGATTGAATTACTTTTATATTACTACCAAATGTTAAAAAAAATAAATAAAAGATAATTCAAAAACTTTAGTTTCAACATCATTTTATTTCATTATGCCTGTTTGGAATTGTAACTACTTATTTTAATTCTGTGTAAACTGCCTTTCTACAAATATACTAAATATAAAATTTAAACACTTAGAATTGGAAGTTGTCATTGAGCAGAGCTGTGCTCATTATCTAACCAAAGGGGAAAAAAAAGAAAAAAAAACTTTTGAAGAACAAAACATCACAAATGGCAAGACTTTGAGCAATCTCCTTGTTATCTTTTCCACTCTGGTGATTTTAGACTTCCCCACCAAATTGAAATACCATTTTCTGAGCAATAATACAATACATTTTTGACATCACAAAATAATGCTTTTAAGGCGTAAAGAATGCATTTCCCTTATGTAATCAAAAACAAAAACCCTATAAATTATCATGCAAGGAACAGTCCAATTCCTCTATTGACTGCATTTCAATGATATATTCTGCTTAAGCTCATAGTCATGTTAACTGTGAAAGGTTTGAATCTGGTTGAAACTGTCATATTAACTGTCCTCAAATAATAAATGTTTCTGCCCATTTCTAACATATTTGTTTCACACAGAATGCCAAATGGTGTGACTCTTTCAATGGAAAAGACAAGAACAAATTTACACATTAAAATGCAAAGTAATTCAATGATGTAAGCAGTGCTTTCCAGAGGTGATGTGGTTTCCCTAGTGTGTTTTTTTTTAATAACTCTTCATAGTCATTTTAGCTTTATATATAAATAGGCTTTGCTAAAAGATGCAGTCTCTCTCTCTCTCTCTCTCTCTCTCTCTCTCTCTCTCTCTCTCTCTCTCTCTCTCTCGCTCTCCTTCACTTTGCTATGCTCTATATTGCTGGACATGTTTTAGGACTGTCTTGTGCAATCATACATTATTATACTTCACCTCCAAAGTCTTGACATTTGTGATGTTTTGTTCTTTGCTGGTTGATAGGAACATTTGCTAGATTTTGCCCTGAAACCTTTTTACATAGAGAAAAATCAAATAAAGATGAAGAGAGGACACCATCATATTATGAGCAGGAATGAACTTACATAACAAAATACCACAAGACATTGCAGTAGTCCATCAGGTGGTCATTTCTGGGATATATTTAAAGTGGGATAAATTAAAGGAGGATAGCAACTAAAAATAATAATAATAGGAAAATAAAATGAGGCTGTGCCTATCGGTGGTACAACACCCAGTTTACTAGTTGCCAGCACTCTGGTTTAAGAAAAAAGGAGCAGAAGGATAACTATAAAGGAGATTCAGTTCTCATACGTAAAAATGTAATTGTCATTGGGAATCAAAAGTTCAGCCAGCCCAGTAAATTATGGTTTAATAGGTCTTCTGAAATAGAAAATTAAGCAGGAGGCTCCTTTCAATGATAGATGTCTGCTGCCTAGTAAAGTGGTTAAAGTGGAAATGAGTCATACACTAAAATGGAGATGTAGGAGGGAAAGCAGATGGGGAAATTTAGGACCAGGCTCCTGAGCTCTGGGAGGGCACAGATCTTTTAAGAGTCTAGGTCTTGTTCTTATTTTTGTTTTGTTTTTTGTTTGTTTGTTTTGTAGTACTATCTCACCATGAAGATCTCTTCCATCATAAGACTTTGTGTGAGGAGAGTAATCAAACCCTTTACTGGGATGACAAGTGAAAACCAAGCCTCAATCCCACTATAGGAGTAGAAATCTTGGCTCAGAGAAACACAGTTCCAACCACCTAGAATGATTATATTCTTCAAATTGCCAACTATGACATAACCTTTCTTCCTCTGCCCTAGAAATTTTGCCTACCTATAGCTTTTCAGGTTAGAAAATTTGTTTGGTTCTTAGACTGGAACATTAAAATAACTCTACCTATTTCAACAATTTAGATGACTCTGGAACTGGCTTTTTTTTTTTTTTTTTAATTCCCCTTGCTTACTCATTTTTTTGGTGATCGTAATTGTTTCTTTCACCAGTTCCCAAAGTCTTTCCAGTTTTGATATCTGAACTTACAAGTTAAATGTGGTAGGTTTTTAAGAGAAATATGACTGTACCAAGTGGGCCATCTCCTCTGGTTTTATGTGTAAGAGCAGTCTGTTTTTAGTAGTAGTACAGTAGATCCACCTTATCTGTGGTTTTGCTTTCCATGGTTAGTTCCCCATAGCCAACCATGGTCCAAAATTTATAAATGAAAAATTCTAGAAATACATAATATAAGGTCATATAGGTAGTAAATAGGAAAGTTAGATGACCTAAATTATTTAATATCACTTTCATGACAGTATAAAATGATAAAATGATATGACCAGAATTTTACACATATAAGAAAATTGATGGGAATGCTAACAATTTCAAGGAAATGGCAGGAAAGCCTACAGTATGAAAAACAATGGAAACAGCTTTATTCCTACCCATGGCACTAACAATTTCTCTGACCTTAATAAGTCACTTGATCTTCACAAGCCTCTATTTCTCTTATGAAAAGTGAGCCATGTCATTTTCAAAGTTCATTTCAGACCTAAAATTGTATATCATATTTTAATACTTTCCCAGCTATCCCCTGATTATGTTAACTGTATTTTAATTTCTTATACAAGATTCATATGATCTAGCAAGAAGATTTCATAAAAAGTTATCAAGATAGAATATGATTAGTTGGTGCATGATTTTTAATAGCAAATATAATCATAGTTTAATAGTGTAACTCTGTGTCTCTGTATATAGGCAATTACAGCATTAAAATTTTAATTCTGTCAAATTAAAGATATGTAAATAATTACAATAATTTATACCAGTACATGAGGTATAGTGTTTTTTTCTGGTTATAATATATGTGACCCTCAAATGCGTTATTGGTTCCTTTATAACTCACCTCCAGCACTCATCTGCTCCAACCTAGGAATACGCTTTCTTTTCTGAAATTCTATCAGGCAGAAAAAGCCTTACCTTTGCAAAGTTCTACTACCTTATTCAGCCTCAATGTGAATAAAACACAAATCAGAAGATGAGGATGTTAGAACTATATATGTATGTTGGTTCAGCACGGTTTATAACAATGGACTCATCCTGAATTTTCTGATATGTATCATTTTGACTAAAAGAAAAGACCATCCACCACATTTATTTGTGTGCTTATTTCAAATTCAGTTTACAACAAGAATGGGGAAAGAATGAAACAAATATCAATAGCCATAAAATCAACAATTTCCCCAAACAGTTAAATGGGAAAAGCAACTTAAAATAGATTGAAAAGTGACAGCAAAGAATTTCCTTGCACTAGTGCCTCCTTATCTCTCTGTTTTCAAAGATGTCCCTTCCAACTTTTTGCAATTAAATCAAAGATAATCACTCAGGGATTTATAAACACTAATGAACAAAATAGTTTCCATTTTCAGGGGAGATTTTGATTTTTCAGATAGATAGGTAGAAAGACAGAAATATAAGTAATGGAGGGGAAATAATCTATACAGTTACATTTCCTTCTTGCTACTCAATCACTCACTTGTGACTCAACATGGGTAAGTCAGAAGTTTCTTCAGCTCATCCCACTTCAGGATTTCTGTAAGTCTTAAATGATACTCTGTATATAAGCAATTTGGATCAGTTGAACTTGTTGTTTTCCATTGTTACCTTTAGAAATTGTGTAAATCCAATGTATGTAATAGCACTCAAACAATGGTAAAAATAATAACAAAATACTTTAATGTAAGAGAAATTTTGGATTAGGAGAAAATAAATACTATGTTACCTTCAGTTTCTCATCTGGAAGGTTTTCTTCTGTGAAATGATTTTTAAAGTAGAGTGCCTCGGTGATTTGCTCACCCTCCAGTCTAAACAGTCAGGTGGACAGCAGAACCATGTGCAGTATCCCACTGAGCCACTGGGAGACAATCACTGAATGATAAGCTAATGGTTTTTAAATATTTTTTCACTTCTTTCTTTCTTTCTTTCTTTCTTTCTTTCTTTCTTTCTTTCTTCCTTTCTTCCTTCCTTCCTTCCTTCCTTTCTTTCTTTCTTTCTTTCTTTCTTTCTTTCTTTCTTTCTTGCTTTCTTGCTTTCTTGCTTTCTTGCTTTCTTGCTTTCTTGCTTTCTTGCTTTCTTGCTTTCTTTCTTTCTTTCTTCCTTCCTCCCTCCTTCCCTCCCTCCCTTCCTTCCTTCCTTCCTTCCTTCCTTCCTTCCTTCCTTCCTTCTTTCCTTTCCTTCCTCCCTTCCTTCCTTCCTTCTTTTCTTCCTTCGAATGACATGCTCTACTTTAAACAATTCTGGATTTAAATTATTTGCTCTAAAAGAATCTGGTATTGTCAAAGCAAATGGATATCCTATATAATAAAAGCCTAATATGCTAAGTGTCTGGTCATCCAGCCGTCCCTTCAACCAATCAAAGCATAATATGCTAATGATATGCTAAGGCTGCTCAACCTCTTGCTATGACATGCACTGACCACCGGGGGGCAGACAGTCAAATAGTGGACCAGTCGCTATGATGTGCACTAACCACCAGTGAGCAGATGCTCTGACCGGTAGGTTACCTTGCTGTTGGGATCTGGTGGATCGGGACTGAGTGAGATGGGCCAGAGATGCCCTGGAGCCCTCCCGTGGTTCCTCTCTGGCTGGCCAACCTCCTATGTCTCTCCCCGGCCCCAATCGTGCACCAGTGGGGTCCCTTGGCCTGGCCTGCACCCTCTCGCAATCCAGGACCCCTCAGGGGATGTTGGAGAGCTGGTTTCAGCCCGATTCTGCAGGCCAGGTCGTTGGACCCCACTGGTGCACAAATTCGTGCAATGGGCCTCTAGTACTATAATTAAATGAATATGTTGTTAGTGTCATGATATGTAAAGATTAGTAATACATATTTCTAGATGGAAATTATCCATTTCCCTTACTAACAACTTAGAATTTGCTTAGCTCTTGCATAATGCCACCAGAATGGCATAGGATGGTGCTTCTTTTAGTGGACAGTGTGTATTGGCAGCTGTATGTCGCCTTATTTTAGCTAAATGTAGAGTTCAATTTTTAGAACTTTGAATATGCCTTTAAATACATTCAGTCATCCCACTGCATTTTGACTCCCATGTATTCTGATGAGAAACTAGCTAGTAATCTTATTGAGACTCGTCCTGTACATAATTCATTTTCTTTTACCACTTTCAAAATTCTTTACATTGTCTTTTGAAACTTTGATTATGATGTAACTAGGTATGGAACTTGTGATGGTTAATTTTATGTCAGCTTGATTGGGCCAAGGGGTGCCCAGAGATTTGATCAAACATTACTTTGGGTATGTCTCTGGAGGTATATTTGGATGAGATTAACATTTGAATGAGTAGACTGAGTAAATGAAGTTTCCCTTCCTAATGTGGGAGCCCTCATCCAATCAATTGAAAACCCAGATAGAACACAATGATTGAGTAGGGAGGAACTTCTGCCTGATTGATTGAGCTGGGACATTAGCCTTCTCCTGCACTTGGACTGGAACTGCACCATTGGTTCTCCTGGGTTCCTAACTGGCTGACTGTATATATTGGGACTTCTCAGCTTCCATAATTGCATGAGCCAATTCCTTATAATAAATGAAAATTAAATATATATATATAGTGAGTAATATTGGTTTGTCCCCAAAATTCATACCCTAAATAATAACCCATAAGATGGTGATAAGTTGATTAAGAGGTGGGGCCTTTGGGAAGTGATTAGATCATGAGGGTAGAGCCCTCATGAATGAGAGTAATGTCCTTATAAAAGAAGATAAATATCACATGATTTCACTCATTTATGGAATATAATTAACAACATAAACTGATGAACAAAAACAGATCCAGAGACAGAGAAGCATTGATCAGACCGTCAAACCTCACAAGGAAGGTAGGGGAGGGTGGGGGTAAGGGGGAGAGATCAACCAAAAGACTTATATGCAAGCATATAAGCCTAACCAATGGACACAGAAAACAGGGGGTGAGGGCATGAGTGTGTGTGTGGGGGAGATGGGGGTAATGTAGGAATAAGGACACATATGTAATAACTTAATCAATAAAGAAATTAAAAAAGAAGCTCTGGAGAGATCCCTCACACTCTTCCACCTAATTGACCATGTCCACTAGCCAGACCTTATTGCTTAAAAAAAGTAAACATCTGCCTCAAGTCTAATATAAATAGACAGCTATTGACAGTGTAAACATTGGCATTGGAAAAACAATCTTCTTTCATAATTTATCTGGGAGATGTTATTGTGCCCCCCATATATTAAAAATAAAATTCAGGGCTCTATCCAGGTAGCTCAGTTGGTTGGAGAATTGTCCCAATGTTCCAAGGTTGTGGGTTCGATCCCAGGTGAAGGCATATACAAGAAGCAACCAATTAATGCATAAAGAAATGGGACAACCAATTGATCTCTTTCTGTCTCAAATCAACCAATAATAATAAATAATTCAATACTTTCTAAAATAATTATTTTCATTGTAATGCATGGTCTTCCTCATAAGTTACATTGCCTCAGTTCCTGGTTGGTTATGTTGGTAGTAATAAATTATATGGAAATGCCTACACATTGATATTCTCACAAAACTTTGCTGGACCAAATATTCCTCTTCCCAAGTAAGGTGTAAACAAATCACCTGCACAGAAAACCATACCATAGGATAAGCCACAGGTTTCAGCTAAAGAAGGGCAAAGCTTACAAAACTGCTGAAGATGAGTGATGGACAGTGGAATCCAGAAATCAGGCTGCATTCAGAGACAGAACCTGAAGTAGTATATAAAAGTGAAGGATAGCCAGACTCCAAGAAGGAACCCTACAAACACATAGGACTATAGAAGTTTTATTGCTTTCCCTTTTTAAAAACTAAAGTGCAATAGCTGTGTTCATTGGTGGAAGTTTTATAGCTCTACTTTGGTTAGGGGGTGTTTCCTTTCTATTTTTTGTTGTTCAAAAAATATATACTAGGAAAAGCCAATTTCATGTGCTGTTAATTTAATTCTCAACAGTAAAACCCTACTTCTGCTAATGGAAAATGAAATTACCTTTCTATACCCTTTTTATCTGTCAATTAAATGCTTTTCCGCTCAAACACACACACACACACACACACACACACACACACACACACACCCCAAAACAAAAAACTACATGTTATTTGGCATATATCCTCATCTCTCAGCAAAATTAAAAATAGGAAGTAATTCACTGCAGTAAGTCTAGCAAATCTTGTCACCTAAAGTTTTGGCACAATGACCCTGAGAGCCATTGTATCAAGTCTAAGGAGATGATAATTTTTATGGAGATGTGTGGTGTTACCTCTACATTTAATGGGGTATGTAAAAGCATGTTATTTTCTTGGCAATTATGTATAATGAAAATACCTACAGTCTTTTAACCCAGCTTTGGGTGAGTTTATATCACTCATGTTCTATTTTCTTTAGCATTTTTGGCAGAAAAGAATCACTAAGCTTAGTTGGTGAAATAAGAAACTTTGAGATATATAAAAATAATTTTATATAGGAACTGTTTGTCTCCCATTTACTTGAATGCTGATCAAATGACTTCAAGCTACTCTAACCAAGGGTGTACATTGGCTCTCTCCTCACTAAATAAGTACTCATATCATGTTATCTTTGAACTTTTAATGGTCCAGGAATCATGTTCTCCCTATAGACTCCATATATAAGGAACATAGAAACCCAATATTCAAAACACAGGTTAGGCTACCGGAACTGATTTTAGATATTACTAAAAGTTTTCTTTAAAATCACAAATGTATATACATACACACACAGAGACACATACATGTGTATGTATAAATTTAAAATGTAGGACTTTGAAAAGAGCAATTCAATAGGTAACCCCTTCCTGGAGAAAAAAGAGAAAAAGAAAAATGTCAGTCATAGTGTAAGTTAAATGTAAAAGGACATAATATCAACGTTATTAAATAGTATACATACAATTCTATGGCAATAACTTTGAAAACTTAGGTCAACACTTTTCAAGAAACATAAAAATTAGCCAAAAAAAACAACAACAAACCTTTATAACAATAGGTGACATATAGAGCAGATATAGCAGTTACTTTAGAAGATGCTGGGATGTTGATTTAACATTTGCCATTCAAATAGCCAAAGGCTAGTTGGTTTCCCTATAAATTCTATCTAAGCTTTAATGAATATACAATTCCAACAATATTTAAAATATTCTAGATGTTATGAAAAGATGGATATCTTGCTAAATCATTTTATTAAGGCAATGCAATTCTAATCCAAAAACGTAACAAAAATAAAACCGTGAAACAAAGCAAACCTATAGAACAATCTTAATTATAGTATAAAAATAATTATTCATCATAATTTGTTAACAAATATAACGCAATGTTATGTAAATATACTATATATTAACGTTATTTATTGCAGGAACACAAGGATGACTAAAACTTAGGAAATAAATCAGTGTAGACCATACATAAGTAAATTCAAAGAGAAAAAATATAAATAGTATATTCTGAAAAATATTTCCATGGCATCCATCAATCATTTCTCATTAAAACAACAAACAAAAAACTCTAGTCAAAGAGGAACAGAAGACAAGCATGTTGGCTTTTATAAATCATATGATTTAAACATTTGATTTCAGAGAGGAAGGGACGGGAAAGAGAGATAGGTATATCAATGATGAGAGAGAATCAATGATGGGTTATCTCCTGCACATCCCACACTGGGGATTGAGCCGCAAACCCTGCATATGCCCTGACCATGAATCCAACCATGACCTTCTGGTTCATACTGGCTGGACAATTTAAACATTTTATATGGAGGAACTCTGCCATTTCCATTAAATCAGGAATAAAAAGCAAAGGCTCTTCATTTAATGATATTTAGTCATCATGGTTTTAGCAATTCTAAAAATCACTTATTTATTCAACAAATGCTACTTGCATAATTGATTTATACCAGGTACTGAAGATACAGTAATGAAAAAACGGACCCAACTTTAGTTCCCATAAAATTATGTCTTCTAGTAGAAAACATGGGAAATTAATAAAAAATAGAGAATATGAGTCCTAGTCAGTTTGGCTCAGTGGATAAAGCATTTGCCTGCGGATCAAAGGGCACGATTCTGGTCAAGGGCATGTACCTCGGTAGCAGGCTCTTCCCTGGCTCAGGCCCTGGTCAGGGCTCTGCAGGATGCAACCAATTGACGTGTTTCTCTCTCATCAGTATTCTCTTTGTCTTTTCCTCTCTCTTCCATTCCCTTTAAAAACTAGTGGAAAAATATCCTGGGGTGAGGATTAAAACAAAACCAAACAAAACAAAAAAAATAGAGGATATGAGATGTTAAGTGCAGCTAAGGATAAATTCAATACAGAAAATGCAATCTTACAATGTTTCTTAAAATAATATACAGATATTCTTCAACCTAGATATCTACTCCTGGAAATCTATTTTCTAAAATTGAAAAGTTCCATTAGTGACAACATATTTCTAATAAAATAAATGTTTATAAAAGCTTTTGGACAAATTAATGGTATATCCTTTCCAAGGAGTATTATTCAATCATTTATTTAAATGAATGAATTAGACTTAAACCAGTTGACAAGATAATATTTTATATTTTGTTATTAAATAAAGATGCAAGTAGGAGATTCCATTTTCATAGAGCAAACAATAACAAATAAAAAATTGTGTATGTGTGCATGTAAATACATCTGCATACATAAATGCACGTATAAAATTATATGGAGAGCATATAATAGTAAATAATAGTTACTGGCAGATCAAGATAACAACTGTGAAGATGAAAAAAGTGAACTAATCCAAATAATAGTGTGTATAATATCTCGTTTATGAGCATGTGTGAAGGATGTTATGAGCATGTATGAAAATGTTCATGATGACTCTCAGCATGGTAGAATTGTAATGGATTTTATTAGTCTTATTAACCATAATATTTTAATAATAAAACAATAATAACACTAATCTGTGGAGATGATGTAAATGAGATTCTGATTTTGGTGTAGAGTTTCCCAGAAAACAACTTGTTACTTAAGAAGCCCTTGCTGTAAGCAATAAGCAGAAGAAAAAGTCTAGGCCACCCAAGAGCATACTCGAAAAAACATGTATTTTCCACATGCCTTGAACGTATGAGATTCTAACCTGGAACCTCAAATAGAGATATGAGTGTTGTTTTGTTATCCACACCTGATCTTCTACTTCTCCTTCATCCCCTGTCAAGACCAAATTAACCAGGATGGCTTTTTAAGATGAAAACTCATCTTTCTTTTGCATCTCTTTAAGGACTTCTAAGTATGAATTTCAGTTATAGGATTTGTTACTCCAGAAATGGCTAAAGTAAGTCATACTTTTAATATGAGAAGTGTAGCATGCACACTACCAATGCTCTCCCTGCTTAGCCTTTAGTTCAGATTTTTCTCATCAAAATGCAAAATACAGTTTGAAAAAGTAAGCTAGGCCCTGAGTATTTATTATGAAGTGTATTTGTATTGTTGACCTTCAGGTGCATTGGGCAGTTGGCCTAGTCTGAGAAGACAGCTTCGTGTTTCTGGATTACCCACCACATTGGGAGTGGACTGGAATATGCCAACCTTTCTTCTACTGGGGAAGGTCCATTAATACCTATAACAGTTTCCCACTCCTGACTAATATGTAGATAACTTCAAATCTTAAGTATAATAATGACGATCCATTGAAATTTTACCTATTAGATTGGCTGGTGCTTCTTTCAGCCCAGCATATTCACCTACCCTGTTTTGAGGGAGGGACAATGAATGTTTCCATCTCAGGTTCAGCCCCAGGCATGTTTTCATTTTACCTTCAGATAAGAAACTTAAATGAGTCCAGCTGGCATGGCTCAGTGATTGAGTATCAACCTATGAACCAGGAAGTCACAATTCAATTCTGGTCAGGGTTGGCTCCATCCTCTGTGTGGGGCATGCAGGAGGCAGCTGATCAATTATTCTCTCTCATTATTGATGTTCTCTCTCCCTCTCTCTCTCTCATTCTCTTCCTCTCTGAAATTAATAAAATATATTTTTTAAAATATATTAAAAAAGAGAAATTTATGTGAGAAAATCCAATGGGATATCATACAACATAATATGATACAATACAGTACAACATTGCACAATACATTTTCCTAGGAAAATTTTAACAAAAGTTTTAAAATGTCATTTTTCTGCAATGTTATTGTTTGTTAGGGCCAGTGAACTGTGAGGAAAGCACCTTAGAAAGTATCTAAGGAGAATAACTGAGCAATGATGATGCCTTTGAGAATAATTAAAATCAAACTTTTTCTCAAAGTGCTGCTTCTCCAGCTCAAGAGTGGGCTCTTCACACAACTCTGAAGAAGGCAGCATTTGTTTCTAGACTCCTTTCATCTAATTCCCTTTGTTGGGATATTATTCAGTCCAGGTTTTCACACCTTTGTGTTGATGATGATGAAGTGGTGGAGTGGAAGTCCCCTCATTAGATTGTCCATCAGTTAATCACAAAAGGTAGTTATACCTGGAAATCCAATATCCATATATATTTAACATTTGGGAATGTTCCTGCCACTTCTAAATTTGCTTTTGGTGTCTAAATTCAATCCATTCCTTCCAAAGATTCTAGAGTTTTCTTTTTAAACACATATTGCATACCCTTTAATTAATAAATTGCTGATGGCAAAAACACTTTTGGAGAGCAACACAAATGAATCTTATTTAGAGGGTTGAATTCACTTATGAAAGCATCTTCTGTAACAATAAAGGTCAATAAGAGCAGGTGATGTTTGTTGAGTATATGGTAGATACTAGAAACTGTGCTGAGTTTTTACACCTACTCCTTTTCTATCATGGAGTCAACTCTAGACACTTTTTATAAATTGCTTTATTGATTAAGGTATTACATATGTGTTCTTATCTCCCCATTACCCCCCCACACACACACTCATGCCCTCACCCCCTTGTTGTCCGTGTCCACTGGTTAGGCTTATATATGCATGCAAACAAGTCCGCTGGTTGATCTCTCCCCCTTACATCTACTCTTCATAGCACTCTTTGTGTATACACTATTCTCTATCCCTCAAGACAACTCATTTATAGCCAGTTGCAAACATTGTTTTCTTATTAGTAGTGAACATTTTATGTTTGCTTGCTTTAAGTTTCAGTTATAATTTTAGTGGACAGAGTACTGCAGAATTAAACAAATTACATGTTACTTCTCAAGCAGTTAAAGAGCGATCTAAAATAGAATGTAAGCGCTAATATTTGGAACTATATAAGAAACAAATTTCTGGAGCATGTTGATTGAAGATAGATGATAATTTCTCCTGATTTTAATGAATCATAAGCTATTTTTCTCACAGGGTAGGATATCATACATACACTTATTGTTTCTTAACTAAAAGTAAAATGCCCAAGTAGAGTTGTTCTATTTTTGGTAGAACTCAAGAAGAAATGAGTAGATAAAATTTTCACAGGAGACAGAGAAAGAAATTCTCCTGAGCATGTAGGCTATGCTTGGATATGTCTAACAAGTAGATGGCACAAATCTCTTACAGTGCCAATACAGTGTCCACAAACTAACATTTCACCCCCAAAATATTTTAAATAATGTCTATGATGTTGGTGAGAATAATGATATAATAAGAATTAAAGCAAGTTAGGGTTAATCAGACATTGCAGCTATGTTTGTTAAGCACCACTGCTGCAAGGTGAAGAAGACTGGAAGGTTTCAAGGAGAAGGAGGAAAAGCATCCTTGAGGTGGAGGATTTGGAACTCCTGGGATGTATCTCATGGCTCTTGGGGTACACCTGTTTAAAGAGGAGGCCAAGATTGAGGAGATTAATCCCCTCACTATCTTCTTTCATAAGATAAATTATAGTTTTCTCTTCCTTTTTTATATAGATAAGGATTTCTCCTATGACTGCATCTTAAAGAAGAAAAACAAAAATAAAAAACTACTACTTAAAAAAAATGAATGGCATCATCTTGACTTTACCATCTATGAATCCTTTAGAATGTAAAGGCAACACTTTTGGATATTTCAGTTCATAGGACTGAGGTGGAGGTCCATGTTTTGTTTTGCGTTGTTCTTTTGTTTAGATAAGCTCTGGGGTTGACATGGATAAAGTAGTCCCAGACTACGCTTTGAGGAATACTTCTTTGGAAGATTTTTTTGGGGGGTTGGCAGGGGATTACTCTGATACTTACCTTCCAACATTCCCAGCACCCCTTATGTTTGGAGCCCCCCTTCCCCTAAAGCATATCTCTTCTTCTGGACATACATGGACTTCTTGGTCACTCTAATCTCAACATTCATTCCCGCCTTCCTACCAATATAATAAAGTCTTCTCCTTAACATTTTTTATTTGTGTCATTATGATGTAAAAGAGACTTTGCTTAGAACTGTTTTAGAATTCTGAATCCCATCAATTGAGATATACCATTTTAAATGAATATATAGTATTTCATAGTGATCACACCTACATATCCACATCACCATGATGATTTAGAAATAATCAATGGCTTTCTGTGTTTCCAGTTATATATTTTTCTAATGTAATACACTAGTTTTCAAACTTTTACATAGCATGGTAATTTTAACACAAAATTTCAATTGGAACCTCAATATTTGAAATAATATGTAAATTCCTTATATACTTTAATTTTTGGTTGTTGAAAAAAAAGAATAGTTTTTATGGGTGCGCTCAAGCACCTCCACTGGGCCCTAAGTTTCTGGGTTAGATGGATCAGAAGCCATATTCTTCAATTGCGTAGTTCCTTTGTTCTATTTGGAAAATAGACTTTTCTGGTGCTTTTTTTTTTTAACACCAGTTTTTCAAGGACTTTCAATGGAGCTATGTATAAGTGCCAAGAATTTCTAGTGAGCCCAGAAGAAGTAACAAATGGGCATTTCTCTTTTAGTTGGTGTAAAAGCTTAATTTTTGTCTTGCTCACACTGCTCACCCTCTTTTGCTTTATTATGTCCACATGTGTGAGTTGGGAGAAACATATAAAGTGGACTGTTCATTAAGAAAGGAAAACTGCAGCCCTTAAATCATGAATTTATGCAATTTTTAACTGTTTTTAACAAGCACAAAATGGTTCACGGGAATTATGCAAGTATATATCATTTTAATTTGAATCATTGTGGAATCATAAAAGACTCAGTCCTTTAATTTTGTGCCTTCAAGTCAGCGACTTTGATTAAAAAATAATAAAGCATGAGAGCCGTAGGGTCCTCACAGATTCTCAGAGCTATCATGGCTCCCTGATCTTTCGTGCTAATTATCCTCATTAATATTAATAAAAGGCTGATAGGCCATTGCAAAGTATGATACGAAAAGCAGGCAATTAATTGCTTGTAGTATTTTTATGCTTATTTTGCACAATGAAAATAATGCCTCCAGACTGACTATCAGCTAATCAATAATATCAACTGAGTTGAAAATGAACACCTTTGGTTTTCTTTTTCATCAGTTTCCCATAAACCTGAGATTCATGAAAATCCAGCAAACATTCTTAAAATTAACAGGACAGAATAGAAATTATTTTATTTTAGCAGGTACTTTACTATTTGGGGAGAGGAATGCCATATACAGTTGGCCCTGGAACAATGTGGAGATTTAAGGAGACAACCCCGGTGCAGTTGAAAATCTGCATAACACTTTTGACTACCCAGAAAAACTTTGTTGTCTCTTGGTATCCACATGGATTAGATTCCAGAATCCCCCACAGATACCCAAACTAAGGGATGCTCAAGTGCCCTTTATAAAATGGGATACATCCGTGCATAGCGTAAATCTGCCCTCTGTATCCACAGATTCCCAACATGGATTGAAAATGAAAAGTACTTATTGAAAAAAATCTTATTGAAAAAAATCTGCTTATAAGTTGACCCAGGCAGATCAAATCCATGTTGTACAAGTGTCAACTGTGTGTATTTGGGCATTTCATATTGCCCAATCCTTTCAATCAGTACATTCTAGGTGGTTTCGCCTTTTTTGTGGGTAAAATAAAAATTTGGGAGATGAGAGCATAATGTAGGTTAGATAAGGATTATTGAGGGTTGCACATCAATCATTTTGATTGATTTAATAAACAGTTGATGGATTTTTTAAAAAATATATATGTTCATTAATCAGACTTCTGCTATTTTAAGATCAAATTTATTCCTTTTGAGTTGAGTCTTAAAGGTTCAGCTGATTTGGCTCAGTGGATAGAGCATCAGCCTATGGACTGAAGGGTCATACCCAATTCTGGTCAAGGGCACATATCCAGCTTGCAGGCTTGATCTCCAGTGGGGAGCATGCAGGAGGCAGCCTATCAGTGATTCTCTCTCATCATTGATGTTTCTATCTCTCTCTCCCTCTCCCTTCCTTTCTGAAATCAGTAAAATATATATATTTTTCAAAGTTCCATTCAGGATAAAAAATAGCCCTAGCTGGTTTGGCTCAGCAGATAGAAAGTAAGACTGTGGACTGAAGAGTTCCAGATTCAATTCTGGTCAAAGGCACATGCTCTGGTTGTGGGCTCAATCCCCAGTAGGGGACATGCAGGAGGCAGCCGATCAGTGATTCTCTCTCATCATTGATGTTTCTATGTGTCTCCCTCTCCCTTCCACTCTGAAATCAATAAAAATATATTAAAAACAAACAAACAAAAATAATAGAATAAGAGACTTTCTTTCTTCTCACTGAAATTGAAGAAGAATGTTCTGATTCTGATGTTCCTGTCTTGTGGAAAATATGTAAAATCTATAATTTTGTCACTAAAAAGACATGTTACATATAAGAAATGATAAATTTAATATGACTTTGTACCCAATGTGCCCATACTATTTTCCTCTTATACTTCTTTAGTGTCAAGTCATTGGTTCCTGTGCCATAGCAAATAAGGCCAATCATTGAGTTTAATAAATCCAGTTGCATATATATATATATATATATATATATCTATATCTATGTATATATGTGTATATAATTTAAATGAAAATATATAAATTATTTTCATGCAAGTAATATTTTCTAAGAAAGCTAGCTTTAAAAATGATGTATGCAATTTTTACAAAATGATCAAAATAACAATGGGCACAGACACCATCTATAATAATAAAAGCATAATATGCTAATTGGTCTAGACATCCTTCTGGACCACCTTCCAGATGAAGTCAGGGTTGCAGGAGCAAAGCCCCTTGCATGAATTTCATGCATCAGGCCTCTAGTAGTTTGTATAAATATCATGGTATTCAAAATAATTTGACCAAAATTTCTGACAATTCAGTGGGTAATGAAATAATCATCCCAGCAAAATAATTTTCTTTCCATGACATTTTTTCAAGTCATTTGTATATGAATATGGAGAACCATTTCCAAATAAAAGAATAGTTACTGAATTAGAAGAATCTCTATGTAGGTTGCAATCTAATCCTATATAATAAAATAGAAGCATGTAAACTGACTGTCCCTCTGCTAAACTCACTAGCCAATCAGGAGTGAATATGCAAAATAACCCAACAAAGATGGTGGGTTAATTTGCATACACCAGCGCAGAGCGGGAGAGCCAGCTGAGAATGGAGAAGCTTGGGGAAATTGACTCCCCAAGCCACCAGATAGAGAGCAGAGAGAGAGAGCTGGTGGCTTGGAGGACTTGGCAGAGTGGGAGGCCATTGGATGGAGACAGAGCAGGAAGGAAAAAACCAAGATCCCCGGGAACATCAGGAATTCTGGGAGTAGCAGTTTTGGTGGCAGCCCCAGGACCTGAAGCAGAAGCCCAGACCAGGGGGAGCACCAGGAATGCTGGGAATCATAGTTCTGGTGGCAGATGGATCTCTTAGACAAGAGCAAAGTGAGCCTGGAGCAAGTTACTGTTGTGGTGGGGGGTGGAGGGAAAGCAAAGATGAGATACATAAGTAAAATCAGAGTGTCTAGGAAAAATTAAAGGGAAGATATCCTAAAACTTCCAGGAAATCTCCACCAATGAAGCAAAGAAAAAAAATTCCTCAATTATTCTGTGAGCAACAAACCAAACTGAGTCGGGGTCTCAGACAATTCGCTCACATGATTGCAAAGACAGACAGAAACTCCTGGATTGGAGAGGGCTCCCCTGAGGGCTCCCAGATTGGAGAGGGTGCAGGTCAGGCTGACGGACCCCACACCCCCCAGTGCATGAATATTGTGCACCGGGCCTCTAGTTGCTAAAAAAAAAAAAAAAAATAGACACACCATCCAACATAGGAACTAACAATGAAGCTGACAGTTTTCTTTGCTCATGTTAATTTCAATTCTTTATTTTTTTATTTATTGATGTTAGAGAGAGAGAGAGAGAGAGAGAGAGAGAGAGAGAGAGAGAGAATAATGGAGGAAGAGAGAGAAGCATCTATTTGTTGTTCCTCTTATTTATGCATTCATTGGTTAATTCTTCCTTTTTATTTTTTAAAGTATTACATATGTCTCCTTTTCCCCCAATTAACCCCCTGGCCACTCCCAGACTGAAGGACAAGCTCCCACTGCCCAAGTGTGTGTGTCTATTGGTTATGCTAATATGCATGCATACAAATCCTTTGGTTGATTTCACGCACACACACATACACACCCCGCCTGCCTTCTCCCTGAGGTTGGACCATCTGTTCAGTGCTATCTTGTCTCTGTATTTACTTATGTTCATCAGTTTATGTTGTTCATTATATCTCACATATGAATGAGATCATGTGATATTTATCTTTCTCAGACTGGCTTATTTCACTTAGCATAATGCTCTCCAGTTTCATCCATGCTGTTGCAAATGGTAAGAATTCCTTCTTTTTTACAGCAGCATAGTATTCCATTGTGTAGATGTATCACAGTTTTCTAATCCATTCATCTGCTGATGGACACTTAGGCTGTTTCCAAATTTTAGCTATAGTAAATTGTGCTTCTATGAACATAGAGGTGCATATTTCCTTTCTGATTGGTGTTTCTGGTTTCTTGGGATATAGACCTAGAAGTGGGATTACTGAGTCAAATGGGAGTTCCATTTTTAACTTTTTGAGGAAACTCCATACTGTTTTTCACAGTGGCTGCACCAGTCTGCATTCCCACCAGCAGTACACAAGGGTCCTTTTTCTCCACATCATCGTCAGCACTTGTCGTTTGTTGATTTGTTGATGATAGCCAGTCTGACAGGTGTGAGGTGGTACCTCATTGTTGTTTTGATTTGCATCTCTCGGATGATTAGTGACTTTGAGCATATTTTCATATGTCTCTTGGCCTTCTGTATGTCTTATTTCAAAAAGTATCTATTTAGGTTCTTTTCTCATTTTTTGATTGGATTGTTTATCTTCTTTTTGTTAAGTTGTATGAGTTCTCTGTAAATTTTGGAAATTTAACCCTTATCTGAGATAGCATTGACAAATATATTCTCTCATTCAGTGGGCTTTCTTGTTATTTTGTTGATGGTTTCTTTTACTTTCTAGAAGCTTTTTAGTTTGATGTAGTCCCATTTGTTTATTTTCTCCTTAGTTTCCATTACTCTAGAAGCTGTATTGGTAAAGATATTGCTATGGCAAATGTCTGATATTTTGCTGCCTATGGAGTCTTATAAAATTTTATGATTTCCTATCTTACATTTAAGTCCTTTAACCATTTTGAGTTTATTTTTGTGTATAGTGTAACTTGGTGATGTAGTTTCATTATTTATTTATTTTTGCATGTATCTAACCAATTTTCCCAGCACCATTTATTGAAGAGACTGTCTTGACTCCATTGTATCCACTTGCCTCCTTTGTCAAATATTAATTAAGCATAATGGATCGGTCTATTTCTCAGTTCTCTGTTCTGTTCCATAGGTCTATATGTCTGTACTTGTGCCAGTACTAGACAGCTTTGAAAACCGTGGCTTTGTAATATAGTTTGATATCTGGTACTGTGAGCCCTCCAACTTTGTTCTTCTTTCTCAGGATTGCTGTGGCTATTTGGGATCTTTTTTAAAATCCAGATGAATTTTTGGATAGTCTGTTCTAGGTCTTTGAAATATGCCGTTGGTATTTTAATGGGATTACATTGAAACTATACATTGCTTTTGGTAGTATGGACATTTTAATGATGTTGATTCTACCAATCCATGAACACTTTATGCTCTTCTATTTGTTTATGCCTTCCTCTACCTCTTTTTCAATGTCCTATAGTTTTTTGAGTATAGGTCTTTAAACTCCTTGGTTAAGTTTATTCCTAGGTATCTTAATTTTTTTGGTGCAATAGCAAATGGGATTGGTTTTTTTGTTTGTTTGTTTTAATTTCTCTTCTGTGAGCTTATTATTGGTGTATAAAAAAGCCATAGATTTCTGGGTGTTAATTTTGTATCCTGCTACATTGCTGAATTCATTTATTGAGTCTAGTAGTTTTTTTTATGGAGTCCTTGGGGTTTTCTATGTACAATATAATGTCATCTACAAATAATGACAGTTTTACTTCTTCTTTTCCAATTTGGATGCCTTTTATTTCTTCTTCTTGCCTGATCATTATGGCTAGCACTTCCAGTACTTGTTGAACAAGAGTGGTGAAAGTGGGCATCCCTGTCTCATTCCTGTTCTTAGGAGAAATGGGTTTAGTTTTTGCCCATTGAGTATGATGTTGGCTGTAGGTTTGTCATATAATTCTTTTATTATGTTGAGGTATGATCCTTCTACTCCCGCCTTAATGAGAGTTTTTATCAAAAATGGGTGTTGAATTTTGTCAAATGCTTTTTCTGCATCAATTGATATGACCATGTGGTTTTTTTCTTTCAATTTGTTTATGTGATGTATCACGTTTATTGATTTGCGGATATTGTACCATCCTTGCATCCCTGGGATAAATCCTACTTGTATGGTGTATGATCTTTCTGATGTACTGCTGGATCTGATTTGCTAAGATTTTGTTGAGGATTTTGGCCAATATGTTCATGAGGGATATTGGCCTGTAATTCTCTTTCATTGTGTTGTCTTTACCTGGTTTTGGTATTAGGGTGATGCTGGATTCTTAGAATGAGCTTGGAAGTGTTCCTTCCTCTTGAATTTTTTGTAGTAGTCTGAGGAGGATAGGTTTTAGTTCTTCCTTGAATGTTTGGTAAAACTCCCCTGTGAAGCCGTCTGGTCCTGGGCTTTTGTTTGATGGAAGCTTTTTGATGACTGCTTCAATTTCTTCCATAGTTATTGGCCTGTTGAGATTTTTAGATTCTTCCTGATTGAGTTTTGGAATGTTGTATTTTTCTAGGAATTTGTCCATTTCCTCCAGGTTGTCTAGTTTGTTGGAGTAGAGCTGTCCATAGTATTTTTTAACATTCATTTGTATTTCAGTAGGGTCTGTTGTTATTTTGCCTCTATCATTTCTGATTTTGTTTATTTGGGTCCTCTCTCTCTGCTTCTTGGTGAGTCTGGCTAGAGGTTTGTCAATCTTGTTTATCCTTTCAAAGAACCAGCTGTTTGTTTCATTGATTTTCTGTATTTATTTTTGGTCTCTATGTCATTTATTTCTTCTCTAATCTTTATTATCTCCTTCCTTCTGCTCAGTCTGGAGTTTTCTTGTTGCTCTATTTCTAATTCTTTGAGTTGTAGAGTTAGATGATTTACTACCATTTTTTCTTGTTTTTTGAGATAGGCCTGTAGAGCTATAAACTTCCCTCTCAGACTGCTTTCATTGTGTCCCATAGGTTTTGGATTGTTGTGTTTTCATTGTCATTAGTTTCCAGGATGTTTTTAATTTCTTCTTTGATCTCATTGGTAACCCAATCAATATTTAATAACATGCTATTCAGCTTCCAGGTGTTTGAGTATTTTGGGTTGTTTTTATTGTAGTTTATTTCTAATATTATGCCATCGTGGTCTGAGAAGATGCTTTTTATGATTTCAATCTTCTTGAAAAGAAAGCTCTTGATAAGTGGTTCTTACTGTTATTGTACCCTTCATTTTTCTATAAATTTTTAAGATCTAATCTAATTACAGAGTTTCTTAGAAACTAAAGTAAAAAGGGGAACACATTACGATGCATAACTTTCATTTTATTATACATACAATTTGCAAATTAGTCCCCCAAAATAAACTTTTATACTAGAAAGTGAGCTCAACTAACTGACTAATCTTAGATTACACTATTTCTCCAAATGAATTTTAGAGGATATAGAAAACATCTTGCCTTCGTTATAGACTGAAATTATTTTATAGCTGAAATTGATTTTGCAGTCCATCTATATAAACCTGATATTTTATAAACAGTTGAGCTGAGTCTATGAAAAATAGATAATTTTTTTCTAAAAATATTTAACTGATTAGCAGTAGGAGCTCATTTGGAAGCCACTATCCCCAGATCTCCATTATATCCCACTTTATCCTCAATTATTTGGTATCAAAACTCAACAGTGCAGCTCAGCCTCCCCTTCTGCCAAGCCCATTCTGGCTAAGAAATCCCCACAGATGATTTTTATCTAACTGTCTTCCTCATTAGATTGAGGCATAATTTTACTATTCCTCTGCTAACTAGTGTCAATTAAATTTCCCACAAAGATATTTTTAAAATGTTTCTTTCTTATATTAAACCTTACATTTTTCTATCTTCTTTCAGTAAAGCACACTAGCTAGACATCTGCTAGACACTTGCTAGATAACCTACCTGCTAGACAAACCACAGTCACCACTGTGGCTTTATCTAAATAGGTGAAACCCTTTCTTAGAAAATAAGGGCCTATCTAGATTAGCATTGCCTCACTTCTGTGGACAGAATAGTATTATAACTTTGTGAAATTTCAGGATAGTCAAATAATACTAACTGGTCAACTGTTGCAGTCTTCTTTTATTCTTTCTCAAATTTGACACCTAGAGAATACCCACATTGCTTTTGTCTTTCAGTGATGGTTGTGTGTCTTAATGGGCTCATGCCCAAATGTCCCAAGGTTAACACTACTCACTCAGTCAGGCACGTGACCCCTGGGAGTTGACTTGACATACTGAGCCTCTGCAAGGACCACCAGAGGAACCAGTGAAATCGTGGAGACAGGAAAAGTGTCCTTGGCTCTGTTATTATCTCCAATGGAAATATGTAATGATATATTTTATAGTCTCTTTTAACTGTTTTCTAACATTAAAAATTAGTTACTGCCATATATTTATAAATTATATTTATTAAACCAATGTTCTAAGCAAAGGGGACTCACAGCTGCTGATTTGCAAATGTATGTTTCCCTCCCACCCGACAGACACAGCCCTTCAACACAGGTCCTCGATGAGCCTTCCTGGGGAACAGCAAACAGTGGCCAGTGTCAGTCAGCCCCACATCCCTCACAAAAGGAGACCATGGAAGACAGTAGTTTCTGTGGTGTTAGAAGTATTGCACAAAACGTTTCTGAATGTTTCTCTTTGCACCCCCCCCCCAACACACACACACAGATGCTTCCATAGAAAGTTTTACTTCTCAAATACAGAAGTAAAAATTTCACTCTGTAGATGTATTCAATTTAACCTCTTATCTTACTAGAATATCCTGTTAAAGAAAATGAGATATTGGGAGGGGTCACTTTTGTGTACGTTGGTTTCCCCCTTCTTCATGACAAGTCATTCCAAGGCTATTGAGAGAATATAAATGGATAAATGAAAGGGTAGAAAGAGCACAGAGGGGCACAATTTTGACACCTTTTAAAATCTCACCCCCACCATACCCTACCTATCTACCCTATGAAATATTGTGTATATAAAGCAAAACTACAAGGTTTCATTCAATTGGGAATTGAATGAATCCCTTTGAAAATGTCTCTTTTTGGTGGTGGTGCTAGGACCTGTTTAGATGAAAAAAAAAAAAAAAAAAGTAGGATTCACGAATTCCAAACAAAGACATAAGTGCTTGTCTTTTAAGAAAATACACTATTGCCTTAACTCTTCTCCCTTCACTGGCATTTACTTGAAAAGGTCTTTGTAAATTTTGTTTACAGTAAGTTCCCCAGCATCAGACTTCAATGGCACAACTAGCCTTCCCAGATCTTCAAGCTGACCTCGACATCACTCAGGTAACAACACTACATCCTTGACATCTATAAAAGAAAGGTTATACATGACTACACAATTAACTCATATTCAAGTTCGGCAGTGTCAAGTCTTAAAATGTTACAGATAAAAATATTCTGGATATCATGTGTCTATCAAAAGTGGCTGGATTTCACACTTCTTTCCCACTTCAAGACTGGTCCTATTTAGGAGAAAAGAGTTATTTGAAAGATGAAAACAATACAATTTCTAAATGTTAAAATACATTATTAAAAATGTTTGATCACAAGGCATGTAATATGTTTTTAATGAGTCTTAACTTTTCAGGAGTAGTTAGTGAACTATATTATTTATTCAGAGAACTTCCTATTTCTAAAATAACATAATACTGTATAATATTATTTTAAGATTGCTATGAATAAAAGTAAAATACCATAATGGTAAAAATCACTCAGCCCTAAAGATACAGTAAGTCACTAATTGTGACTTAATGTGGTCTATAACCTCCAATACTCTAAAGCTAATTATTTTGTGAACAGTTTTTAATCCAGGAAAACTGTTGATTAATGTCAGCACTCTGCCCATAAGCTATAATATGTGTACTTGAGAATAGCTATTACCAGAAAGAAAAAAGAAAAGTACTACCACTCAATTTCCCACCACAATTGAAAGAATATTTAATTCATATAGATAATATGCAATAGCACCCTGGTGCTACAATTACAACCCATGTTACTCTTGGCAATTCTACTAGGTATTCCATCTGTTTGGCAATAGCATCTTTGAGGTAGATCATTACAATGAAGAACATTAAGCTTCTATGATTCCATCATTACCGTAGGTCAGCAGGAAAAGTTCTTTGAACTCAGATCTTTATATATATATATATATATATATATATATATATATATATATATATATATATTGATTTCAGAGAGGAAGGGAAAGGGAGAGAGAGATGGAAACATCAATGATGAGAGAGAGAGAGAGAATCATTGATCGACTGCCTCCTCCACGCCCCTACTGGGGATTGAGCCCACAACCCGGGCATGTACCCTTGACCAGAATCGAAACTGGGACCATTCAGTCTCTAGGCCAACACTCTATCCACTAAGCCAAAGTAGCTAGGGCTGAACTCAGCTTTTAACATTCGATGGGGAAAGAGTGGAGTGTAAAGGGCCAAAGTCATCTGATTGGCTCTTATTTCTTGGAGCAACTTGCCAGAGATCTACAATTGCTTTGTAGAAGTCTGATTAACACCAGCATATTCACATAGAAGAAGGAAGAGTTTCAATCAGTAAATGCATTTAACATCCACTAATGAAAATGCAAATATATAAGTATTATAGATTATAACATAAAATGATATTTAAAGAAAGACTGTCATATTCTGTATCTCAGTGTGAAGTAGTATTTTAGAAATGGCATATGAATGGAAGAGTTATTTTAACTGGGATGACTCATGGAGGCCTGTGGAAAAGGTAAAATTTGTGTGAATCAAGAATGGAGGTAAGAAAACTTTTGTCTATTGTGGAAATATAAACAGTCCAGGCAGGCTTAACCAAAATATCAATTATGATGAGAAGTAAAAAAACCTTAAAAAGTAGCTTTGGAATGATGGTGGAGGGCCAGTTATTTGGGTAAATTCACATTTTTAGTTAATTTATTCTGTGCTTTATGACAATCAAACTGGCTAAAAAGAGAAGGCAGGGCACTATTGCAGACTTTTATGAATGAGACCATATTTGATTTGAACCAAAGTGTTGGTGACAGAAATTGAGTCATGGGGAGTAGATGTTTGGGGTAAATTATAAATTCTTCTGTCTTTGATACCCTTATTTTTAAACACTAATGATAATGGCATCTGCACTGAGAAGAAACACATTCTTTGAGACCGTTTGTTTGTTCATTTGATGTGTGGGAACATGCTCTCAATTCAAGATTTCACTGTGTTAACTGCAGTTTATGAAAATATGTCTCCAACGTTAAGAAATCTGCAAGTAACTATAGGATCTGGGCAGTTTATGAGAGCTAATTAAAGCAATTAGGAGATCAGATAGAGGAACTAGCTATGAGCATGAAGAATGAACTGATTGATGAGAATTATAATAAACATTTTGAATTTTCAGTGCTTTGAGTTAGCTAGATCAAAATGTGTTCTATCATATTGAATATAAATTTTAATTCTATTTTTGCATTTTTAATTTTCTTGCAATTCTCTTTTATCTTATTTATGTTTGTGTACTTCTAATCTTGAATTTTTGATTTATCTTTTTCTTTGCTACTTCCAAAAGCAGCAACCATGCAAGAGGTCTAAAATTCTTAACTTGGAGTAATAGGAGTCCTAGTGTCCATTAGCTTCAGGGTGTGTATGAAATAGGCAAAATATTGTCTGAGTGGCCAGTTTTCTGAGTAGAGCTTTCTGAAGATTTTCAAAAAAGCCTTCAGTATATTGCACTGATACATATTTGTAAGTATATTAACTCACAAAATAAGAATTTTTTATTTTTTTATCTTTTGTATCATGTGGGTAGTGACACTTTATCTAGTTTCTTTCTGTGTTTATAACCCCTGGTACAATGCCCAGAATATAATTGAGTGTTCACTAAATATCATTGAAAGAATGAGTAAATGGAATCATGCTATTTTTCTTATTGTTGCTTTTGTTAAATATATAATACTTAATATGAACTTGGTTATCTAACAATTCTCATTCTATCTTCTTGAATGACATGAGATCTGAAGAAAGTTCACTGCTTAGGAAACAAGTTGTGTTGTTTTCATGCCCTCTCACCTTCATGCTTCTCTGGCCATTATGTTATCACAAAGAAATGTATTTAATAAAATACCTTCTGTGCATAAGACACAGTTAGTCAATATATGGTAAACAAGTTTGTTTCAATATAAATTGTGGAACTGTGTTCCAGAGAATGCATTGATCTCAAAGGGCAGAGTGAGTCCTCTTTTGTGAGAAGAATCATTCAAATAAAGCTGTTTGAGTGTTTTTGAAGGTGTCAACATTTTGATGCTTCAAAGCCTCAATTATTCAGGTACCACAGAGCTGAGCATCGTATGTCTGCCGATGTGACATTTAGAATGCTCAGATGGTTAAGATGCCATGTTCTGTTCAAGGCTTCTGATATTTGAAATGAAGAGAGGAGCCCTTTCATTTCAGCCACTCCTAAGGCTCTCACAGCCTTCACGTTGGTGCTCCAAAACTTGGCCTTCATTAAATGCTTGCTTGCAATTTGAGTACATTGTTAATGGAGTGGACAGCTTCAGAGGTTGAGAGTTCAATTTGTACTCTAGGGCAGGGGGAAACTTTTGATATCTCTGATTGAGATTGGTTATTGCATCAAGGGCCTGGTTTGGAGCCAGAGATGTATTAGACAAATTATCTGAGAGGGCTGAATAAAATATTTTTATCTTGTGGAGCATCTGCCAAAGCTACAACTGTATCACAGCATATGGCATTTAAAGAATATGTTGTCCTCCTCGCAGATGGGCTTGAGCAACTTTTTTTAAGAAATCAAGTGTAAACACTGTGATTTTTCTATCAACGTTATAAAACACTACTTCATACTATTCCTGGGATGTAAAGCTTCAGGTCTACTGGCTTTGAAGTCACAATAAGTGCCAGGGCGACACCACCATTTGTTTGTCAGACAAATATTTGCATGAATATTTTTAATTTATTTTTAGAGGGATAAAAAAGATAATATTGGATTTTAACAAAAGACTGAAACTGTATCTGTTAATGTCATCAAAGATGCTCTTTTGACAAACACTTGCATTTAAATGCCTAGTGCAATTTACTTCAAAGGTAGACTTCCTCAGCCTCAAAAAAATCTGTCATTTGCATTGGTGAGAAAATGTCTGGAAATGAGATTTGAATTCCATGACCCTTTTGGTAAAAATTGAATTTTAAATATTTTGGAGAAATAATGTAGGAAACACATCAGAGATGTCACCAATAGTACTGACAAATGAAGTTATAACCTACACTTTTTCCATCTAGTTCATGCAAAATACAGCTTTTTATAGGTATTCACTCAAAAGGCAATTGTTTAATCAAAAAGGGAAAAGAAAGAAGTATTCATCCTACACATTATTCTTTTAAAGCATTTTTTTAAAAAATGGCTAAATAACACAAACTACTTGAAAACACTACTTTTGGTTTTCACTCTCAGGATGTTGTCTCCTGCCTTTAGGATTTTGCTCACTATAATGCCCAGCTCCACAGCAGCCTCTGCCAGTAGTTACATCTGACCTACCCTTTAAGAATCAGCTAGACTCACTCTCAATGAAAAATTTTCTACTATTCCAACCTAGAATCATCTCTCCTGCCTCACATTTATATTACTTGCTAGCTACCCCATTTATTTGGCATTAAGGTATCCATTGCCTTGTGACATCTGTTCTATTTTGGGCTGATATTGCTATTGACCTTTTTATGTACATATCTTGTCTCCTTAACTGGATGGAATGCTCCTTGAGGACAGGGTCATGAATTGAGTCTGATTTTTACACCTAGAAGAGACTTTAGAGATCAAGTAGTCTAACACCTCATTTTAAAATTAAGAAGAAAAGAGTCTGGTAGAAGTTAAATAACTGATTTAAGGTCACACAATAATTTAGTTAAGAAGACCAGAAATAGAGTTCTTGGCTTGAAATACTCTGTTCTTTCCAGGGCACTCCTCTGTAACTTTTATAATATATTAGAGTTAAAATGGGCATCAGTACTCCAACTTCCTGAATTTATGGGGGGGGGGCAGGGAGGAGGGGGTGACTGAAGCCCAGAGAAGCTGTGAAATTGTTGCGAATGTAATATATTGAGTTAATTCTAACAGTCCTGGGACTATAACTCAGATTTCCTTACTGTTAACACATTGCTTTGCCCGCTGACCTAAACTTTCTTCAACTTTCTGTATTCTGCAAAGTTCTGTGTGCAGAGTAAATACCTATTAAGCATCTGTTAAACTTTACACATAAAAAATATAAATGTCTTCAGTACAGAATCCTGGAATCCAATATTTCAATGGAAATTGAGAAGTAATCAGTGCCAAATTTTGACCCCTTCCTATTAGTCTTTCTCTGCATGCCACATTATTTCATCTTAGTAGACCTAAGTTTTGTATAAAATAGATAGATTTAGTAATACCTCTATTTGTAGAAAAATATATGCCTCCTTCCCTGTAAGGCAGGTTTGGGGAATGCCTGGCCCACAGGCCATAATAAGGCCTGCAAAATCTTAAGTTCTTATCCTGCCAAGGCATTACAGCTGAGTTAATTAACTGTTTGACCAAATATAGCAGGCTAGTTTTTAAGTCGATAATTTTGTATGGGAAATGAATGATGTTATAAATATCTAAATGGCCCTTGGGGGAAAAAAAACAAAATTTCCCTACCCCTGTTAGGCTTTCTAGATTTTCATCGTCACTTTTTTTTTTTTAAATGGCTGATCTATTTTCCACAAACCTTCAATGTGTTTAGAATTCAAGTTGGGATTTCAATTTATCTTCACCCAGTGGTTTCCCCTTAAGTGTAAAGGATTCTTATTTTCTTTATCTCATATGCAGAAAACTTCTATGAAAAACATATTATAATCATTTTCCCAGTGCAGTCCATGGAAGGCCCTCACTTGTCTTTACCATGGCAATGCACTTGGCAGCCAGAATACCTAAGCTTTTCAGTTTTTCTAAATTTATACAGTAAAATGGAAACTCAATATATGTAACTCCCAAAAGTCCAGAGATCTTCTCACTTTAATTTGATTCATTAATTTTGCTTCAGTTGATCCTTTTTGTCTAATAAAACTGGATAATGGATTCAGCAGTTTTCAGTGATCATGAGAAGAAACTGTCTTATGGGAGTACAGCCACTGATTAACTGGGTAATTTTAACCAAGTCATGAATGCCCCTAGGACTATTCCTTCATCTGGTAAAACCAAATGAACAAACAAACACAAATACCTGACTAAATTATCTCTGCCCTTCTCTCTCCTAATAAGTGGACCAAGTTATCTGAAAATATGAATCAGCCTTCCCAACTACTGAAATCCATGACAATTATAGAAAAACTATGTTATCAATCAAACTTTCCAAGAATGGAAGTTCCCATCAGAGTCCCAGAAGATTTTAGGATTACCAGGAGATACTAGGTAACGTGTGGAAGGCGTACAAAATGCTATGAACATCATCCGTATTGACTTACTTATTCTGCCCAATAATTCTGTGACCAAAAAAAACCCAAATTATCCTCATTTTATAGGTGATGAATCTGAATCACTGCATTTAAAGCAGCATGTTCCAGAGTGTATAGCATGTTAGTCACAGGTTGTGCTTCACAACCAAATTCAGGTTCTGGAGCCTTTGATCTCAACCATTGCTTTCCGCTGAGAACCCATGCATTCATGTTAGAAACAGGTAACAGAGTGATCTGCCAACTTCCATACCCACAGGAAGAAAAAAAAACAAAACAGCTGCAATATAAAACATGTTCAGAATAACAAATATAAAGAACCAGAAGGTGGTTAGAGCTGGAAGGTTTTAATGCAAAGTATTTTTGTAAAAATCAGGGTACTTGATTAAAAAAACAAACAAAAAACCTCTACTTGGAAGATGAGGGCATTCAGTAGAGCCTGATGTTTATTTTTAAGGAGAATGTTCATCCTCCTTATTCACTTCTCAGTTGACATTTTGTTTTACGTTGGGTATATCTGGTACATTTTTTATCTCTCTCTAGTGCAGTGGTTCTCAACCTGTGAGTCGGGACCATCGGAAAACACATATAGCATATCAGATATTTACATTATGATTCATAACAGTAGCAAAATTACAGTTATGAAGTAGCAACAAAAATAATTTTATGGTTGGGGGTCACCACAACACGAGGAACTGTATTAAAGGGTTGTGGCATTAGGAAGGTTGAGAACCGCTGCCAGTGTCTTCTATATTCCTTTAAACCATTCACTGAAGAGAAATTGAGAATTCTTTTGTATGCCCATCACTGTACTTGTTTCTGGTAATGATAAATGCAAAATATATAGGAGACAAGTGCTTAAGAAATTTTATGACATTATTGGAGGCAGTTGCATTATGGAGTGGATACTTGAGTGCGCTCTTATTGTAAACACCGTGATTGTAAAAATGACCTAAATGGCATCTACTTCTGTCTCTGATGTTAAGTTACACCTCACTGGCTGAGGCTCACTTTATTTGCAGAATGAAAGAGTTGGACTGGTGTGTCTCTACGATCTCCTCCTGATACATACGTCTATGCCTTCCAGTTTGTGTGAGAACCTGAAAGCTGCTATCTTATTTTCCATCTCCAGTGTTCTTACTTACATAGCTATGGTAAAGGATGTTTAAATATTTTTGGTAAAATATTTGATATTCCTAAAAAAATTAGAGGAAATGGTCTAGCATTTTATGGCTGAAATTAATCTTCTCGAATTATTTACTTAGATAAAAAGGTCAATGTTCTGCTTAACTCTTTTAAATGCTCTTTGCCCAGTTAGTGGAATCTATAACCCTTGGGATATATTATTGGAAGTTGAGAGCTTATCTTCCTTAAAGTAAATATCAGCATTGATGGTGCCCTGAATGCAGACTATGCTGTATCATACCTATTTTCTGTCCCCATTATGTTCACATTTTATCTATTTCATTTTGCCCCAAATATCTTTTTTTTTAAAATATATTTTATTGATTTTTTACAGAGAGGAAGGGAGAGGTATGGAGAGTTAGAAACACTGATGAGAGAGAAACATCAATCAGCTGCCTCCTGCACACTCCCTCCTGGGGATGTGACCGCAACCAAGGTGCATGCCCTTGACGGGAATCGAACCTGGGACCCTTCAGTCCACAAGCCGACGCTCTATCCACTGAGCCAAACCAGTTAGGGCTGGCCCAAATATCTTATTCCTTGGTTTCTTTATCGTGATTTCTGCTGCCTGATATTTAAACAGGTTTTGTTTTAAAGCCGTTCTTAAATCTTAGTTATTGTTTTGGCAGTGTTCAGAAGAGCTTGAGCAGAAATCTGTTCTTTCGTTTTTTAATTGTCTTTGCTCCAAGTACCTGCCACCTTTTCTCCATATATTTATTTTATTTATATGTGCATTGTTATTTTTTAATGGCTGATCTTAGATTCTTATTTTTAACATGATATGTTTTAATTTTGAGGTTCACCTATAATAAGTACTTGTCTTCTGTTGCTTTCATTGAGACACAGGAACATGCCACGTTGTTCACTATAAACCTACATGTGTTTCAAGGGTTAAAGACTTGCTGAAGATAGTTTTGGTCAATTGTGTTTATTTGGAATGATATGAAAGGGATATTTGAAATAAAATATCCAGCTCAAAACAATAAAATAAATCCCTGGGAATCACAATTATTAAGTATATGTCTGCTCAATTGATTAGCTCAACCAGGCAGTGAAATCAACATAGCCACTGAGAGATTCCCTAATCTATGGCTGGTGATAGAAAATCATGCCTTGCTATTTCCAAAGATAATTTAACAATGAGGTTTGAATTCCTTACCATGAAACTATGGATGTAAGAGGAATTAGAAATGCTTTTTGTCAACTCTCTTGCATTCCAATTTATTGAATTCATGTTTCTGTGTACTATGCTTAATTTGTCTAAACTAGAGACTCTTTACTAGTGTACCCTAAAAATAATTTAAATAGAGACTAGAGATATTTGTGATTTATTGTACTCCTCTAGAAAAAAAATATCAAGTTAATTAAAATGCTTCAGGTCACTATATATTTTAATTAATTTTAGCTGTAATTTTAGATTGCTAAAAAGGCTAGTAGAACGAGGAGAAATAAGACAGTTAGCAAGCAAGCCAGAGCCACTTTCATTCTCCTGGTTTATTAAAACCTATTTGAGTCTTTGATGGTCTATGAAATCATGGCATTCTATCAATTATGATCTCAAAAGATTTCTGAAATCTTTTTTAAGCGAGAAGCAAGTAAATTATGGGTTTGTCTTTTAAAATGTGTTTTATTATGTCATTACTTCAAATAATGTCAGTAACTTAGTACCAGTTTGAATGGTTATGGAACATTTGTAATTCAAGGGGGTGTGATTATCATTGTATATTCTGGTATAAAAAAGACTTTAGCCAGATTACTTTTTATCGGCTCATGAATTTAGATGCAGTTCTTTTAGTTCCATAATGCAGCTGTCTAGGGGTAGATATATGCAACTCTCCAGATTGGCTGCCATTGAAAACTTGTCCTCAGAAACTTGATAGTTCAGGGTAGGGAGGGATTGCTGGCTCTCATGGGGAAAACATTTTGAAATAAATAGCTACTACAATGACAAAAATGAGATTTGGGTTAGCTTTTTCCCAGGTGATATACTTGTTCCCCATCTATACATATAATGAAGGGGGCGAGGAAGCTGCCCTCTTTGGGTTCATTTCTAATGCCCGTCTGTATGTGATAAATGTCAATTTCTTCAACCATCACATAAAATAAGGCCTCTCTGCCACCAAGTGTCATTCACTTAACTGCTGCATTCATTCCCTCCACTTAATGTGGCTTTATTAACATTTGCCGTCAGCAGTTTTCAGTGCATCAGCCAGTGGAGATGATGCATTCTCCTTTCATTAGTGTTCACTTAGGAAAATAATCCTAATCTTCAAAGGCTGAATAGGCATGCTGTATACTCTTAAAGATGTGCTTGAATAAGAAAAGCAAAGTCATGTATGTGGACTTGGTCAAAACCTCTGACTGATTACAGGGACGGGCAGGATGTGTAGGTGTGTCTCAAAAAGTTTTCAGGCAATATTCACCACAATGGTGACATACAGTGCACCAATCAGGAATCAAAAATGTGGGAAATATTGACACTGTAAACTCAGTGTGTGTTAGAAAGAGAAACCATAAGGTGACTATACATGAGACTAGACTTTAATAATTATCTGATATCTGATATGTGGAGTTTAGGCCCTGACATCCTCTATCTGAGACTACATTGACATCCTTTCTCCGCTCTTTCCCATATTTTAGATTTCAGTTACCTAACATTATATGAGGGACATCTAACTAAGCCCAGATGATGAGAGAGGGATCCCAGGGTGAAGCAGGGCTGCTTTTGTTCTGAGGGGCGCAGGGATTGATGGATAAAAGTGGTTAGAAGTGAAAGGCCAAGCAGTAATGTCAAAGCAGAGAGCCCGAATGCTGAAAAGGATATAAACCCACACACCTTACAAAGAGAAGGGTAAGCCCTAGTGGCTATAGGGAGGGAACGCATTCTTCCTTTACCCTCTCTCAGGTTCAGTATGTGGGGCCCATGAATCAAACTGATAACAGACAGACTAGCAGGCGAAAAAGATTTAGTGCACGTGGGGGAACTTCACAGGAAAGGAGGGAAAACCCAAAGAGGCAGCCAGACCCAGAGGCTTAAATATCATTTAACAACGTATACAGGAGGCTGTTTGTGTTTGCAGTGGAAGAGGAGGACAGGCAGATTGTGGGAAGATGACTACAAAATGTATCATAAATAGGAATGTATTCAGCAAGGTTTCCTATGCAGATGTGAGTCATCTCATCACTAGTGATCAGAGATGTCTCCGAGTCATTCTTCTTTTCCTGGTTCAAGGGAAGAGGACACCTCTGCACATGGAAGTTGTCATTACAAGAGAGAAATATATACGCCCAGTTTTTAGAGTTAGGAGGAGGGTAGACAGCTTTATTGTGTCTGATTTTTTTCCAAATTTAATTTATTGAGGTGATATTAGTTACTAAGATTTAGTAGATTTCTTCTGTTTCTCAATTGCCTTTGGCTCAAAGTAGTCCCATGCCAAAGTGGGATATTTTGGGATGGCATATTCTGGTCTTCTTCAAAGTATGAGTTTATATAAAATCAAGAAGATGATGCATATTGGTAGGATTGTGTAATTTTGGAAACAAGCTATATTGATTGTACATGTTTGTTGGCACATTACTCTTTCACTATTATTAAGTGGGATTCTGTTCAGTATTATAATACGTGTCTCCTATGAACCTTGCAGGCATCATGGATTTTATGGTATAAAGTCCTCCTTTAAAAGAAAGAGTAACCAATTCACAGAGGAGAAGCAACATTTTGAAGGCTCACAGACAGTCAGTAGTAGACATGCAACTTGAGTCTAAGTCCTTACTGCCTACTATTTTCTTGTGCTGCAATTATATTTTTTTCCTAAACAAAGAACATAATATTTGGTTAGAAAATAAATTTATCACTTAAATCTAGGAAATGCTTAGATATATAGATAAGATCAATATAATTTTATGTCCTGTATATACCTATCATATCAGTTTAGCTCACTATTTCTCATTCATGTGCATTTTGACTTCCACATTTAAAGTGATGGATTTTTTTTTTTTTCAGGTCAAATACACACACATACACACACAATGCACTACTAGTATTCAGCAAATCTTTTTTAAAAAATATATTTTATTGATTTTTTACAGAGAGGAAGGGAGAGGGATTGAGAGTTAGAGACATCGAAGGGAGAGAAACATCAATCAGCTGCTTCCTGCACACCCCCTACCGGGGATGTGTCCGCAACCAAGGTACATGCCCTTGACTGGAATTGAACCTGGGACCCTTCAGTCCACAGGCCGATGCTTTATGCACTGAGCCAAACTGGTTAGGGCTAGTTAGCAAATCTTTACAGTTCATCTCAAATATGACTAATCATGGAAGCCTTTCTAATTTCCATGGAAGAATTAATGAATCCTTATTATAAGCTCTCATAGAAATGTGTTTGTATCGTACCATATATTTACATGCATATTAACTGCTGGATAGTACATCTTTTTTTTTTTTTTTTTAAACAGAAGGGTTTTTTTTTTGTTTTTTTTTTTAATATATTTTATTGATTTTTTACAGAGAGGAAGGGAGAGAAATAGAGAGTTAGAAACATCGATGAGAGAGAAACATCGATCAGCTGCCTCCTGCACATCCCCCACTGGGGATATGCCCGCAACCCAGGCACATGCCCCCGACCGGAATCGAACCCCAGACCCCTCAGTCCGCAGGCCGACGCTCTATCCACTGAGCCAAACCGGTTTCGGCTGGATAGTACATCTTTTAAGACAAATATCTTGTCTTATATACATTTACTAAAGCACTTATCACAATTCCTGATATATTGTACATATTCAGTTAATAATCGGTCAATAAATAAGTATAAAGAACCTTTAAATGTAATGTTGGTATAAGTGATGGTCATGGGCTTTCAAGTAAATACGCTTTTTGGAACATATAAAGGTCATGGAGTATTTCCTTTATAAATCAAATTTCTTAAAATGCCAAGAAAATAGTTCACCCCAGCAACTGATGCCAAAAGATATTTTATCTTGAGAACTGTTACCTTAGTTCAGATCTAATATGGATGCGGTTTGAGGGAAATCCCATTGGACTTTATGGTGTTTTCTCTGGCCTGAGTCCCATTTATCACTAGATCTCACCTTATTTAAGAGAAACCACCAACAAACTGAAATTCTGCCCATAACTTTATTACAAACTTCACAAAGCTTTGGTCATGACTGCAGGCATCAACAAGCTCCATCATGAAGTGATTGGCAATGCCCATCAATCATAGCTTCGGTGCAAAGTGGAGGAGAGGTTTTTCTTTATAGGGTTATACGGGAGAGAAAACATGGTCATCTCAGGTCAGTTTGTCTATAAAGGTTGTGACTCAATACTATGAACACAAATGACTTTCCCCTATTATTTACCTTTCTTCCTTTTGAACATTGATTTGATCCATAAAAGATAAAATATTTAAGTGGCATGACTGGGTTTGAACCAGAAGGTCAGAACCCTGATGATGCTTTTGGAATAAAGGTGTTCAGTAGGGCATGATTATATATTTAGGGTTAATTGGCCTTTGTTTCTGAATTGCTTATGAAAATTCAACATAGGTGTGAACACCATAATGTAACAATTTTTATTTCCAATTTAGTTCCTGTTGAGTTCCCCAAACTGCAGTTTTTGATAAGGGCATTCATTACCTTTCCATGATTTATATTACTTTTCCCTCTTGCCTGGGATTGAGACTTTCAAAGAGAAGTTAAATTTTCTTCTTCATGAGTCTTCAGAAATTTTAGGAAACAAACTGATTGGGAATCTATAGTCTGATAACCAGTGAAAACTCCATAATATAAAAAAAATCATAAATTAATATATTCATTGAATAGATATTTGCACCTAAAAATTACTCAGCATCTGTGTTTGAAGTATGTGTGTTGTCAACATAAGAAACGTCCAGACCTATAAAAATTTGTGTACATATATTTGAGCTGAACTGACTACAAATGCCAGGAAGAAAAATCTAAATTGTTTGAGAAAATTATTCTGAGAATGGTAGTTTTGCTCCTTATTTTATACACTAGAGGCCTGATGCATGAAATTCATGCAAGGCTCTCACCCCCCTGCTGTGGCTTTGTCCAGAAGTTGGTCCGGAAGGAGGTCCGGTCTAATTAGCATATTATGCTTTTATTATTATAGATTAGAATTAAAGGAGAAGAGGAGATATGTAAGGGGGTTACATTAAATCCATTGGTGATAGATTAGGGAGGCAGGAGAGAGCAAAGCTGGGAAATGTCTGAGAATGGATAAAAAGTAAAATGATAGACACACGCTTCTTTTACTACATAGGTGAGTACAGGATAGTTAACAGTCAACAATTAATAGAATAACAATGAGGGACTCTGTTGTCTCCTGCTCTGGAAAAAGGAAATTACCCTGATATTATCCTAGATACAAAAACATAATAGGCTCGGTTAAGGTGAAGATTGACCTTTGTTTGGGAAGATATGTGCCTAGGACATGGCGGCCCATGACTTGCCTTTAGTTAAGAAGCTTTAATTTCAGACAATCCTATGTGGTTACTTTAGGTCTCTGAGTTTATGAGGCTGCCATGCAGGCCTCTCCTGAGTTTGCCAGGTTTAGTATATGGCACCGTTTTCTTCCACAGTGTCTTACATTTTATTCTTCAATCGGATCTCCAGCATTGTGGAGATAAAATATGAGATACAGAAGAGAGGATAGCTTGTTCTTTTCATATGTTCAGTTTCAAAGCAAAGCTAATGATTAATTAAATGTCTAAAGTTATACAGCTGGTTCAAACCAAAGATAGTGTCAGGTTCTGAATAAGTTGACCTCAAGGGTGGCCAGATTTGCATTTTGCATTAAAAAAGTTTCCATTTCAATGCCCATTTTTAAAGAAACTTGTATGAGCCTAATAAAGTAACAACTACAGTTTGGTTCTCTTTCAGGGATTTAAACCACACTCCACCTCTAGACACTGAGCTTACAAATGACAGAGGTTACACAATAACGAAGCTGACATAGATGACAGAGTATGTTTGTGCTCACTACTGGAAAAAGTTCCCTTTCAACCCATACGTAGCTGCTACTGGATCACTCATTCCCACTTTTTAGTAAAAGCAAAGCATATCATATGAACCCCCCTTTGCTGTTTTATACCTATTTGGCCAAATCTACAAATCTCTTGAGTTTCTATCTGTGACAGACAGAGAAAACTCTTGCTAAAAGTAATTTTTTTACACTAAAAGTACTTTTCATCTATAGACCCTTTTGGGCCTTTACTTCAAAATTTTGTGTGTGGTGCATGCATGAAAATCAGTGAAAAGTGCAAGGTCATCAAGCGATGACAGAAAACAAAACAGTATCTGGGAGAAGAAAGATGTGAAAGCCAAAGCAGCCCTGCTCTCTTTAGATAAACAGTCCCTCTCGTTCCTTTCCTTCCCCATTACCATGACTGACAGGCATTGCATGATCTCAGAGAGAGGAGAGAGATAAGCAACCAGGGAAAAGCAAGTGTTTTGAGAAGATTTTAGTAGTTGGTTGTGTGACTTCCAGCTTGCTTAAATGTGAACACAAGAAGGGTAGCAGGGGAAAGGATATAAATATCTTTTTGGTACCAAGAAATTTTTATTTGAAAACGGTTCCTACAAACCCTTTGCTTGTTCTCTAAATTGATATTAATTAAGAAAGGGACCTGGTGTTCTGATCTGGTTTTAGCTTGGAGACAAAGATTGTTGGGAGGAGCCTCACTCCTACCCTTACAACAATAACAAAGCTGAGCAAATTTCAAAGTAATGGCTGTTCTTGAGTCCATCAGAGAACTTGAGTGGCAGGGTGGCTAACTATCCCTAAATCTGGTGGAAGACAGGTGACTCCAAATGGAAACAGATCTTGAGCATTTGCTTACCTGGGACAGATGCCAGAGGCCAAATACACCTGGAAGGAGGAGTATTCAGCTTATTTTTTTTTTAAATTAAAGGCTAAAGGTTGATTGTGAGATAGAGTGAGAGTATGGGGTCCCTGTGAATAGCATATATAGGAGTATGTCTGTCCTTTCTCTTCCATAAATTTCACCAGGAATTTGCAGGTAAGATTGGGAAGGATGCTGGAACAGCTCTCCATTTGCTATGTGGGGCTGGTTGGGGAACAGGAACGGCATCCACTGAAGAAAACCTGCATGGGGCATCATTTATATTTCTTATTCTTATTCTTTCATTTATCCAATCAATCATCAATGGGATAATACAATTTTCTCAAGAAAGTTTACACATTTATTGTGTGAAAATTACAAATGTATAGGAAGAAATAGATTGTATACTGGTTTTGGATATCGAGTCTATCTTTAATTTTGAGAAAAATAAAGTATACGTGCAAAGACAGGGAATGACAGCAAAAGGAGGGATGGGAATCCAGATTTCAGGAGGATAAGGTGCCCAGATCTAGCTATTGCTTTTAGCACATATCTGTTTCTCTGATGTATGGTGCTGCTATACTCAAGCATAACTAATCCCCCACTAGTTAAATACATCTATCAGAAAACTGTAATGAAATGCATTAAGCTCCAAGTTTGATTCCACAATTACATAGAACCTGAGCTGTTTGAATAATCCTGTTGAGAGATGCATCGTCCCTTAGATTTATGATATTTTAAAATATAAGGACCTGTGGGCATATATGCCTACATAATGTTGAAGCATAAATTTTGGAAATTGATTTGGTTCAATCCAGCAAATATTTATTAAAGGTCTACTATTTGCAAACTAAATGCAGTCATTAAATGGTTCGTCCATGAAAAGCCACTGATAAGATGAATGATTTGATTAAGCAGACTGGATCACCTGGGGAGCTAGTATCATGTGGAACAAAGATAATATTCATCATTCCCATAAGCAATCACTTCAGAGTTGTGAGGAACTAGCAATCCTGGAATATTTGCAGAAACATGAAAATGTTTGATTATATAGGGGTTGGCAAAAGAAGGTTTACGGTTGTTCTTATGGAAAAAAAGACATGCAGGTTATGATTATTACACTGGCTTTATTAACTCAATAGATTGTCACAATGGTACAGTGCACTTAAGTATAATCTCAGAAGTGTGAGCCTACCTTTGCTCATCCTTGTACATTAACTATAACTATTTGAATATATGAATTTCACTCGACGAAGTCCATTTTGATTCATCACATCTCATTAATTTTGCCTGAAAATATGTTTTAATTTTGTTCACTTGTATCCATATCCCACATCCTAGTTCTATCTACAGTTGTCATCTCCCTGGGCCAGTTCAATACCTCTAACTTGGTCTGTTTCAACTTTCATCTCTTTCTGTACAATTCTTCCTCAATGCATCCAGAATTGTTTCTTATAAGTTGAGTTCATGCCACCTCACCCCCTTGCTTAAATAATTAAGTAATTTCTCCATTATGGTAGAATAAAATTCAGGTTATAAACCATAAACCACAGATCCTTCATGTTTTGGCCCTACCTACTTCATCAGTACATCCCCTGCCTCTGTGTGCTATGAGTACACTTAAAACACTTAAGCCACTCTGGCCTTCCTTCAGCTTCTTAAATATCTCAATTACTTTTTGTGTTAGTCATGGTTCTCCAGAGGGGGGGGGGGGGGAAATATATATATATATATATATATATATATATATATATATATATATACACTATAATATATAATATATAATATTATATAATATTATATATTATATATTATTATATATATAATTATATATATAATTATATATATTATAATTATATATAATATTATATATTATATATTATATATTATATATTATATATAGTTATATTTAATATATCTATATCTATATCTTTATATGTCTATATCTATATCTATATCTATATCATCTATATCTATATTGGATCACATGATTTTGGAAGCTGAAAAGTGTCAAGATCAACATTCAGCAAGCTAGAGATCAAGAAAGTTGGTGGTATACATTTCCATTCAAGGGCCAGAGGGCTTGAGACCCAGAAGAAACCAAAGTTTCCATTTGAGTCTATCAGGCAGGAGGAAACTGATGTTCCAGCTCTGAGGTAGTCAAGCAATAGGGGAAGTTTTTTTTTAGGGGAAGTTCAGCCTTTGTTCTATTTAGGCCTTCAATTGATTGTATGAGGCTCACCCACATTAAAGAGAGCAATCTGTTTTACTTAATCTATTAATTTAAATGTTAATCTAATACAAAAACACTCTCACAGAAATACCCAGAATAATGTTTGACTAACTATCTGGGTACCACATCACTCAGTCAAGTTGACACATAAAATTAACCATCCGACATCTTGAAGTCAGAGTCTTTCTTATTACTGGAAACTGTTTTGCTAATCCATTGGTGGGATAGTTGATACTGATCTTTCAGAATCACTTCCTCAGTGAGGACATTCTTGACTCACCAATCTCATTTACATTCTCCCAGTCATCCACTCTCAAAGTACTGCTTCCTATATTGTCAAAAATCTTGTTCACCTTATAATAGTTAGGTATTTATTTTTTTAAGTTTGTTTAATGTCTATCTTTTCTACTGAACATTAAAATCCATGCAAGTAAATATAATCTCTCTCTTTCTTTTCTTATTAGTATGGATTATTAATGTCTGGTATATAGTATGTATTCAATAAATATTTATGGAATAAATTATGTAGAGGTTAAAGAGCCAGCAAGACCATTATGAAAGAGGGAATGAGACATTTATTGCCCTCTTGCTTTCAGATCCATTTTCTGCCTTTCCCTGTTTTATTCTTATCATGGGGTCTGCCATCACATATTGCATTTTCCAAACTCAGCTGCCTACTGGGAAGGTTTGGCCAATGGGAAGCAGTGGCCAGAGATGGATAACTGGGAAGAAAGAGGAAGTCAGCATATTCCTCTCCTACTGCACTCCCTTCATGTTCCCAGCTCCTACTAGGCAAGATCCCCGTGTTTCTCTCTTCACCCGGGTAGCTCCACCTTCAATAACACCATCGCTTCAATTGTCCCTTCAGTAGCAGTTTTGCACTGTTACTAATATGTGGATTTACTCACTGACCTTCAATATACACTTTAGCTCTTCTAATATGTTTCTCTGTGTAATGTGTTTCTTTTTTTAAACTAGAGGACCGGTGCACAAAATTCATGCATGGGGAGCTGGAGGGGTCCCCCCACAGCTGGGCCTGCACCCTTTCACAATCCAGAACCCCCTTGGGGGATGTCCAACTGCAGGTTTAGGCCTGATCCCGCAGTCAGACATCCCTCTCACAATCCACGACCACTGGCTCCTAACTGCTCGCCTGCCTGATCACCCCTAACCCCTCTGCCTGCCTGACTGATCACCCTAACCACTTGTCTGCTGCCTGATACCCCCTAACCCCCTCTTCCTGCCTGCCTGATCACTCCTAACCACTTGGCCTGCCTGCCTGATCGCCCCTAACCACCTCTGCCTCGTCCCTGGTGCCGTGGCTTCATTGGGAAGGAAATCCAGAAGGACATCCGGAAGGTTGTTTGGTTGTCCAGTCTAATTAGCATATTACACTTTTATTATTATAGATTCCCTTGATTTGAAACACATGGAAGTTTGTTTCCAATATAGCAGCTTGGCTAATACAGAATAATTGGGTTGTTTGCCTTCAATTGTCAAGTCTTGTTGGAAAAAGATGGAAGAGAAACTCTTTCAATAAAAAATAAATAAATGCTGCAATGTTGTTTGATAGTGACCTCTTGTTCTAATACTGTGAAAGCAACACTACTATGTGATCCAAGTCTTATGTAGTGGCTTGAAATGCTTCACTCAAGTAGGGTGGGTCTTGGTGCCAGTCTTTCTAAACTCTATAAACTGTTAAAATGGAGTTGAATTAGTTTCCTAGGGCTGCCAACAATGCACAAATCAGGTGGCTTAATGTAGAATAAATTTATTATCTCAGAACTGGAGCCTGGAAGTCAGAAATCAAGGTGTTAACAGGGCCTTTCTTTAAAGTCTCTAAGAGAGTATCCTTCCTTGTGTCTTTCAGCTTCTAGTATCTCCAGGTCCTCCTTTGCTTGTGGCACCATAACTCTAATCTCTGTCTCCTTCTTTACATAGTCATCTGCCCTTTATGTCTGTGTCCAAATTTTCTTCTTCTTATAAGCACACCAATCATATTGGATTAGGGCAGACCTTAATGTCCTCATATTAACCTAGTTACTTTGCAAAGGTCCTCTTTCCAAATATGTCACATTCACAGGTACGTGGGTTAAGATTTCAGTGTATCTTTTGGAGGGGACACAATTCAACCCCCAATAGGAAGGGCATGTATGTTGCAAGGTCTCCCTTTCTTTCTGCCTCTTCCTTTTGATGCTCATTGTTCATTCAGCTTCCAATACTGTTTTATTTTTCACTAGATGGGGGAAGGCAGATTTTCTCCACATGTTTCTTCTCCAGGTCTCTGTCATTAATAGAACCCCCTGAAATTCCCTCATGAAAATCATAAGAATTCCTGTTTTAAATATGGGATCAAAAAATATTAGGATCACCCTGGTCTATAACAGTCAATATGTTCCAGCTTCCTGCCCAATTTGACCACTCTATTTTATTCTGTCCATTTCAAACCAGTTTATCACCAGTTTATTGAACCTTTCTTAGAGCTGAAAAATAGCCACCTAATTATGGTGTCTGGCAGGCACATCTCACATTGTAAACTTCCTAGTGATTCAGCAGTTCACATTGTGAAATATCAGAATCAGTGCTAAAAAGGCAATATTCTGTTAGCTTCCTGGGAATCCTGACCTCAAATCCCCTTCTAACATTTTCTCACCTGAAGGGAATTCATTTACTGTCCCTAAACATAGGCCTCAAGTAAATTATTTTAAGATCTATTGTTTAATTTATTGGTTAGAAAGCTTTTATCTCTTATTTATGATCAGGTAAGCTTTAATTGGAAATGGGTTGGAAATCATGAAAGCTAGGTGGATATTGTGGTCCCTATTGTATATTGATTTTAAAAACACCTGCTTGTTGTGTAAAGTTATGCAAAATCATCCTTGATCTGTTGCCTTTTTTTTTTGCTTTTCGTTTTGCAAACTTTTGAGGCACTGTGGAACTTGCCAATTAAATCAAGAAAATATAAATAAATCTGTGAATTCAAAAGAGGTAGAAGAATCTTTGTTTAAAGCCTAGTTCTCTTGACTAAATTATAATTCATTATTTTCATGTGTTATGAGGGTTTTTATTATTTTTAAGTACAACATGATTTGACTGAAAGAATGTTAACCTTGTTTTAATAAATGAAAGACAAGAAGTTGAATCCCATAACCTGAAAGTAAGAGGCCACATAGAGGGATATTAAATTTTAAAAATTCATACATATTTAAAAATGTCTATAGTCTAAAGTTTGAGAACACGTTCAGAGTAACATTTTTCTCCTTTAGTCTATAATACCACTATGGATAGGTTACTGCCCAGTGTCTCACTGTGCTTTTGGACGCAGTAAGTGCTTTTTATGGAAAGATTTCTGGAAAGCCAAATTAAATGAAGTCTAATTGATATTTGACTGGTTTTTATTATGCATCTATTGGTGACGATATGTGGCTATTTTATTCTATACCAAAGACAATGTAACTTGAGAAAATCTGAATTTCAGAGATGAAATAGTCACTCTTTGCATACATACTCGACTCTCAATTACATGCACTAATAGAGAGGAACAGTTGTATGATTGATTCAAAGAAAAGAGATTATTCACAAATGTCTTTAAATTTTATTGTATCACTTTTTTTCTGCAACAGAATTGCCTTCTTATTCAGTCTTGCTCCAGCTTTTCAATTAGTTTATATTGGTTTATGGTGAGATGGGAGGTAGTCATGGTGGTTCTCCTTGGTGGTCAACAGCTGGAATCTAAACATTTCTCACAAATAAGCTCAGAGTAATTCAATCATACAACAGAATATTGTAAATTTTACCTTTCCTCCAGTTAATTTCTAAAACAGTAGAATAATGGTTATGGTGGGCAGCCCCCGACTCTCAGTTTTGTTCTTCTTTTAGCTGAATTTTCCTTTCGGCCCTGAGACGAATAAAATCCCTCATGGAAACTCAGGCAGAATGACAGGTTGGAACAAGTAATGGGCCTGTTTCAGGAGAACAGTTGCAACTATTCAAATATTCAGGGGATATTGCCTGTGGATCTTCAGACAAGTGGTTTTGATCTCCTTCTATTTTCTGATCTGTAAAATGAGAATAAAATTCTTCCTTGATGTTTGCTCAGGGCTGTTTTAAATCAAATGAATTATGGTCTTTGTCATATATAATCCATAGTATAAAATTAAGGAAAAAATAATTACATAAAAATATATTGTACCAATATGAGAACACAAGCCTGGAGTAAAGATCCTTAGGTTCTATGCTCCATGCTGCTATACATGCATGCATATAACTAGTGGATCAATTAACACACCTCATTTTGAATTACTATGACTTTAGGGGTTGAAATTTAAGAAACTGTATCTTTCCTTAAATCACAGTAATCCCTGATATTTATTAATCTTTACATATTAAAGCCCCTTCCTTGGGTCATTTCAGAGGTGTTTTTTTTTTTTCTTTTTAATTTAAACTCAGCCCTACAATCACTCCTATTTAAAAATGGTAAATAAATGTGATTATACACTTTAAATCAGGGAGAGAATTTGATAGAAGCTTATACTTATTAGAATATAAGTTATAAGCTAGGTTATGCTGTGATGATACACAGTTTAAAATATTAGTAACCTAGCTTAAAATAATTCTTTATCACCCCCAGTGTGCTGTAGGACTGTGTCACTTTTCTTTAAATTAATTAATTTAAAACTTTTCTTCTTTAAATTTTAGAGAGAGGAAGGGAATGGGAGAGAGGTATAGAAATATCAGTGATGAGAGAACCATTGATTGGCTGCCTCCTGCATGCCCCACACTGGGGATCAAGCCTGCAAACAGGCATGTAACCTGACCAGGAATTAAACCACGACCTCCTGGTTTATGGGTCAATGCTCAACCACTGAGCCACACCAGTTGGGCTGAGTAACTCTTTAGGGTAGCCAACCTCCAGATTTTGACTAAGCATTTCAAGCCATTTTGATCTATGTCATAGAGCATGCCAACATATATTCCAATGATTGCTAGGAAGAAAGAGAATCTTGCATTGGCTCTAAGATATGTCTGCTGGTAAAAGACACATGTCACTTGAGGTTGCATTTTATTAGACAAGAAAGTTATGCAGCCACACCTATATTCAAGGAGAGGTAAGGATAGTCCTTTGTGTATGCTAAAAAGAGGAAAACTAGAAATTCTAGTGAATAGCATTAATGTCCACCATATATACTTATTGTGTGTTTGGCACTTTTCTAAGAAATTTACATACATTATTTTTGACTACATGCATTAGTTAGAACAACCATTCTGTCATGTGGATACAAACTGTGTGCCCACTGCTTTGTAGATGGGGAAACTTTGAGAAATATTGAATAAATTTCCACTAGCACAAAGAGATGATGGGGTCTATTCCCAGACCATGTGGCTGCAGAGTATATCCCTTAACTATGATGTTATGTTTCTCTTAAATCATTACATCTCTAAATAGCATTTGTATTTTTTTTTAAAAAAAGAAGCCTTAAGCTATAGTAGCAATTTTCAAGAGGTGTGCTGTGTCAGAGTCGTGTGTCACAAGAATTTTTAAAACATGCAATACTTGACTATTTATTCAGGGACACTGACATCTTTTCCCTGAGACTGTCAGATAAAAACATGAAAACACCCCACACAACAATAGCCGTCTAGTGTGAATGAATCAAATTATACCTAATTCTTTTGTCAGATAAGCAAAAAAATTATATATATATTTGGCATGCTGCAGAATTTTAGTAATTAGTTTTTATGTACCATGACATGAAAAAGGTTGAAAATCTCTGAGATACAGGAATGAAATAGTAGTGAGTAGAGATTTGGGGTCCTCTATGAGAAAAAAAAAATGTAGGTATAAGCATTTGACCAGCTTCAATAAAATCCTGTCACAGAATCTGATTCTGTTCCAGTCTTTGTTGTAGAAACTTAGTTCCAAGACAGACAGAATAAAGAAACAGATCCAACCATAAAGATGTAAAAAGCATGGTGTTGAATATTTTAAATAAAAAAATAACTTTAAAGGTTATAATTTGTTTTGTCGGGGTGAATAAGGGAAAAACAAATGATCACATCAACTTAATATGGGAGAGAAAAGTAACAAAAAATTTTAAATAACATTATTTTTCTCCCCAAACATTGTTGTTTGCCAATGGTAGTTGCTTTTATATTCAACATTGTGAGAGGAAATGGTTTAAACAAGCTTCAATTTATTTAGAAAAAAAATTAAAAAAGATTTATGAAATGATAATAAATATAAAATAATGTTATGAATAAATCATGCTGTGACATTATACTTGGGGGCTTCATCATTCAGGAAAGGCATATGCTGCCCAAGAAATATAGCCTCCAGAGTTCATCATTTTAAGATGGAGTATTTAGTGTGCACATTAGCAAAGCTTAGTCTCTTATTTATGATCAGCTTCGTTTTAATTGCAGGAGGCTGGAAGGCATCCAGTGTCTGTGGCCACTGGATTTCTGAGATCTCAGTATATTGCTCATTGAGATGCCTGTACAAACTCCTAGGATATAGGCAAAATCTAATCAGATTCCTGAAAAGCAGATCATCATCTTGTTTCATATAAAAACTAATCCAAAGGAAGGCTTTAATTTAGAGAGAATGTGACAAGTTCATCAAACTGGAGAAGGACAGAGCCAAAAGGAGGAGCGATTTCCATGTTGTAATTATCCTTGGTGAAAGAGTTGAGATTTTGGATGTTTACCTCTCCTCTGTAACTATATACAATATGATTGTAATATGAGATTGAGAAACTACCCAAGATCAAAGCCACCTTAAAGACAATCATAATGCAAAAGTATTCCATTAACTCCTACTTGTTCCAGGAAATGGTTGGCCACCAAAACCTCTCTGCCCTAACATTGAACAATCTTTCTTTTGTTGAAATGTCCCCAAACTGCTAGTTTGCCTCCTTGCAGCCAACCAAGGACAACCACATGTTCATGAAGACCAATGAAAATATCTCCCCACTTATAAAAAACCTCACTCTAATAGACACTTGCCAATCAGAGACTGTCAGCATTCTTTCTCTTCCCTCCCCTCCACTCCCCTTCCCCTCCCCTCCCCTTCCCTTCCCCTTCGCTTCCCTCCCCTTTCCTTCCTTTCCCTTCCCTTCCCTTCCCTTCCCTTCCCTTCCCTTCCCTTCCCTTCCCTTCCCTTCCCTTCCCTTCCCTTCCCTTCCCTTCCCTTCCCTTCCCTTCTCTTCTCTTCTCTTCTCTTCTCTTCTTTCTCTCTCTCTCTCTCTCTCTCTCTCTCTCTCTCTCTCTCTCTCTCTCTCTCTCTCTCTCTCTCTTCTTTTAAAAAGCATTCCATTCTAACACCTTTGAACACCTACTGAAATAAATGTGATGGAAGATGGGTACCCTGGGAATATGTTTATGAATAAATAGCCTTTGTTAATTTTGTTACTGACTTACTTTTGTCTTTGACAGTTATCTGGATGCCACACTTGGATCCTACCAGATTGACCTTTGATGCAGACTTTGACTCTTGAACAGGAGTGGTACCTACTAAAGACACTGGAACTTCATCTGCTGCTTCATTTGCTCAAAACAGTGAGTCTTTTTTATTGTCATTTTATAAAGAAAGACATATAACAAAATTATGCAAATAAAACAAAAACTCAGATATAATTACACTAAAAGTGAATTTCTATTACTTTAAAATTTGCCTGAATAACAATGAAAATTTCCATGTGATCTTTGACATACAAACTGGTCTGTCACCTTAGAAAGTCAACCAATGCTAACCTTACCTTTGATGACAACAAATTATGATGAATCTGATATGGGTAAAACCTAGATTTACAAAAGTAAGGTAACTATTAGCAAGTAGAGTAAGAGTCTCATTTTGCAAAATGAGGGTAGGTCTGCACCCAAGAACACCATTAAGATACTCTGAGATATTTCTTCAATGTTTTCAGAATCTCTGGATTCCTGTCTGCAGAGAAATCAATAAAAAGAAATACTTTTCTAAGATACTTCCAGTTGAATTCCACCTCCAATATATCCTTCCAGTAAAGCTTCTTTTTCAAAAGGAAATTGATATTTTTTTCTCCTAGGACATCTAGGGTGGGGACAAAAGCATGTGAATAGAAACTATCTGAGCTCAAAATAGTTTTATACTGTTACAAGATAAAAGCAAATGGCATATTTGACAATTTCTCCATGATTTGCTTCAAAAAATTGAAATAAAGAATGTGTTCCTTGGAGTGGAAGATATCATCTGACAGAGGCCCTGCTTTCTTTGTCTTCCTCTGCTTTGAGCCACAGACTAGCTTGATCATTTTCAAGCTCCATATTTTCCCCAAGATTGTTCCAACTTTTTATGGCACCTTTTCCTGCCAATAAGATGAGCAATCTAAGATGCTGCACAATAAGGTTTTGCTTTGTTTGCTTTGGGTAAATTCAAGCGTATGTAAATGAAGAGTTTAGAAATCACTATTTAACCTCCTAACCCCCAAAAAAACACACACACACACACACACACACACACACACAGTATAGTGTGAAGATAAATATAAGCAATGTAGCTACGTGCTTCCCTTCATGTGGATATTGCGACCCAGAAGCACTGTGATCTGGTTGGTATCCATTTAATACAATAAAGAAATAATTGTATCAACCAAATGATTTATAAATGTCAACATGCACCCCCTTTCCTGACATGTTATAACTTCAGCTTGTGATGAGCAGCATGCATAGCATTCCAGACTTCTAATATTTGAAACAATACATTAATAACACAATCTGAACAAAATTTGACCTTAAATACTTTTCCCATTTCAATTTTCTAAAAAAAAAAAAAAAAAAAAAAAATGAACAATGTGTCGTGTCTGTATGTGTTTGTTAAATTTTTGGTTCATTTTCTGCATCATCTAAATACACAAATATCCCTGATTCTGGTAAAGATATCTTTTAAAAAAAGCCCGGCCTTGGAAACAGGGCCCTCACTTGTATGATAACATGATACTTGTAGGACTTAGTGCTATGAAGGATACAAAGGAGGATTTTACTCTTTTTCTCTTGCTCTCTCTGTATATAATGTATATAACATATAGATAATGTATACACATAATACATATATAATTTTTAGATCTTGTTTTATAACAGCTACCTTGCAAATAGACACTTGTGGCTTACCTTTGATTATAATTAAGAAAATCTCAGAGAGAAGTGAATTTCAGGGAGAAGGGAGCTCTATTGAAGGGCTATAGGTGTCAAAGTTGCAGCACTCTGTGCCAACAATGCCCCAAAGGAAAAGGAGTGAAATATATTGTAATAATTATCCCTACTCTACTATAACGGCCCAATTACCCCACAATTCTGAGAAGCTGAGAAACAGACACATATGTTGTGCCCTCTACTTTCCCCTAACAATATTATATATTCCTTTGTTTTTCCTCCGTGTGAGAGGATGAGTCCAGAGTTGTTCACTGTGGCATGCATCTGCCAAAATCCTAAAACCTAGGCTGTACATAATTGAGGCTGAAGTTGAGAATCTTGAAAACTAAAATGGTGGGTGAGTTTTATACCTCTCAAAATACTTAAAAATTGTAATGGAATCCAACAAATCTGTGTTTTTCTTATTATAATTCATTCATGTAAGTTTAGGTAATTGAATATTTGCATTGCTAATAGCCTTCCCTCAAAGTATGTTGACATAATTTTTTAAATTTTGTTTGTTTGTTTTTGATTTTGTTCCCTTGCTAGTATGAGCGATCCTTTTCAAGGAGGCTACCTTTTTAATGCAGGTTTCAACACCTACATAACTGTTTTCTTTCTCAGGATGCTTTAAAATATCCAGGCTTTGGTATTATCCCTGTTTATTTATTTAAATAGAGAAGAATAACCTTTGGCAGGCGTGGCAATAAACTTACTGGAAGCCACCTGAGGCAAGTACCTGTCTTTCTGATGTTTGCTTCTCTTTTGCCCTGCTTGGAGCAGGAACATCCTTCCAGAGGAAAACTGGAGGCTTCTGTCGATCAGAAAGATGGTTGAAAGAGCCTTCCACAGCGGGGGTGGGGGGGGGTAGGGGGGGTGGGGGGGGGCTCCCTCACTTCTCCCTTTGCCAGCTACTCAGGTCCTTCCCCTGAACTTGCTTAGAGGTCTTGAAAGTTCAAGACTATACTTCAGTCACCACTCCCCCACCCAAAAAAACTATCAAGACAAATACATAAGGTATGATAATGGTCAAACTAGTAAGAATTAAAGTAAATGGTGTGATATAAAAAGGGTTTGAAGCAGGATTAATAATTCTACAATTTGTTATACAAAGTCAATTTTTTTCCACTTGCAGAGCAAAGTTGCCCAGTGGGTTTATTGGTTCACTCATTATTAGGTATATATCATTTTTATTGTTTCACATTTTTACAGTTTATTAAAAAAAGACATTATTCATGAATAAAACATTTTTGGCCCCAGGCTGCCATACACTGAGGTTGGTCAGAGAGATTATACCATCCCTGCTTTAAAATAATAACTATGCATACAACATAGAAGTAGCATACTATTAAATAATATAGCAGGGTATAGAGTTAGTCTCTCACACAAAGAGAAGTTTGTATCTCTGGTAAATTCCTCAGCATCAGTCCCCTTGTTTGTTTTTATTTGTTTGTTTGGTTTTTTTGTCCTCTCCCTGGACAGGATCTCTCTTAAGAGTAGCATCTATGCCCTAACTGGTTTGGCTCAGTGGATAGAGCCTCGGGCTGTGGACTGAAAGGTCCCAGGTTCGATTCCGGTCAAGGGCATGTACCTTGGTTGCAGGCACAACCCCAGTAGGGGGTGTGTAGGAGGCAGCTCATCAATGCTTCTCTCTCATTGATGTTTCTAACTCTCTATCCCTTTCCCTTCCTCTCTGTAAAAAATCAATAATAATAATAATTATATATATATATATATATGTATATATATATATATATATATATATATATATGTATTTTTATTATTTTTAAGAGGAGCATCTGTTCTTTCTTCTAGGTCTTTTAGTGACCATGTCATCTTTGTCTACATTGGCTTATTGTAGCTTCTTTCCTCCTCCCTCTTCATCACACAGAATGATGGTGCATCTGGGGGCAGTTCACTGGTTGCCTTACATGGAGCCATGGAGCCTGATGAATATATCTAATTTTAGCTCCTTTCTATCACTCTGTATATTTGAGAGGTCATAGCTAAGCACCATCAATAGACAATTAAAACTCGATGAGTAACATTTCCTTGTACTCGCACATTCATTTGGTTGGCATACATGATACGCTTGTCCTGTTCCAGAGAGTTCTGGGGATGTCATCAGGAGGGATGCTGGATGTTGTCTGGGGCCCTGTGGCTATATCAGGAGAAACAGAGCAGTGTACATTACACCAATTTACCAGAAGCTATTTCTTAGTTCAGTGTGTCTGCACCAGGAATTGGGCTCACCACATGGTTAAGTTAGAGCTATCCACTATAGTGGTTACCTGTGTGGAGTGATGGTCTGGTCATGGGCAGAGGAGAGATTGGAAGAGAACAGAAGAAAAAGAGTGAGGATGAAGATACTGCCCAACTTCCTGCCTTCCATGCTGCACAGCTATGTTTTCCATTCAGAGATAGTTTTCTATTACTGACATGAAAATAAAAGAAAATTATTTTTTTAAAAAATCAATGAAACCTAATATGTTTATTCTCCACGATTTGGTGAATTTGAATGAACATGTTGCTTTTACATATCAGGAATGGGCAGACCAGTCAAGGAGACACATATCCTTGACTGCAGTTGTTGCTTTTCACACTGACAAATTTCCTTAGATACTTCTTTTACTTATATACCTCTCATTCTTCAGTTATTTTAACTCTTTAACACTGTTAAATTGTCACAGTATTAATTAATGTGAATCTATAATAATAAAAGTATAATATGCTAATTAGAACTGACAGCCGAATGATCTTTCAGATGTCCTTCCAGACGACCTTCCAGATGAAGCTGTGGCAGTGGGGGCTGAGGCAGAGGTGGTTAGGGGCAATTAGGCAGGCAGGTGAACAGTTAGGGGTGATCAGGCAGGCTGGCAAGTAGTTAGGGACAACAGGCAGGCAGGCAGAATGGTTAGGGGCGATCAGGCAGGCAGGTCATCAGTTAGGAGGCAGTGGTCCCGGATTGCGAGAGGAATGTCTGGCAGCTGGTTTAGGCCTGATGTGGGATCGGGCTTAAACCAGCAGTCAGACATCCCCCGTGGGGTTCCAGATTGTGAGAGGGTGGAGGCCCAGCCGAGGGATCCTCCCACACACAAATTGTGTGCACCGGGCCTCTAATACATTAGAAAACTAAACAAAACAAATCATTCAAAATTAAAGGCCAATACATTGATATTTGTAGCACCATAAGTTAGCTTGTTCTTTCCTCACATCTTATCAATTCCTTATTTTAAATAGGTCATTAATTTTGTTTGATTAGTATTTTATTTAATTATCTAATTTTTAAAAAATATAGAGAGAGAAAGAGAAAGGGAGAGAGAAACATCAATGATGAGAGAGAATCATTGAACAACTGCCTCCTGCATGTACCCCCACTGGGGATTGAGCCTGCAACCTGAGCATGTGCCCTGACCTGGAATCAAACCATGACCTTCGGGTTCATAGGCCTATACTCAATCACTGAGCAACACCGGCTGGGCTTAATTATCTACCTTTAAACATGGCTTTTGTTCTTGTCGGTGATGATTATTGGAACTGAGGTGACCTGTGTAAACACCTATGGAAGATTGATAAATTAAGGCTCTCTAGGACTGTGGAATATATTTTTAGTAAGAGGTCAGGATTATATTGAACAGGCAGCCATGGTTTCTTATAAGCTGCTAATATTATTTTATTCCCCTTTAAAGCTAAAGCTCAGAGGTCCCATCTCACAATTTAATTTAATGTGCCAGAGGCAATGGATTCTGCTTTTAATTGGATTAATTTCAATTTCTAAAATAAATCCAGTCAGTCAGTGAAGCAATAATCAATTCAATCAGTCATTTTGACCACTGTCACTCACTGCATTCATGTGACATTTAACTGAAATATGATGGAAATATCTAATTTTCCATTGCTATGTATGTGTTATAAAGATCTAATCACTGAGATAGTACTTGTTCATTTTAGGATTTTACTCAGATATCCAAAGTAGTCAATCAGAGAAGATAAGACTCACTGGAAAGGGTTGGAGTAGGTGCCCTGGTAAGATTTTCCCTTAGAATGAGAAAAGAAAAAACACAGTTCTTCATAATTCTAGATACTACGCAGCCTAACTGGACAGCCATTGTGTGCAATTGGGCCATTCTGGAAAAGCTATTTTCAGTGCTTCTGAGCAAAAAGATGCTTAACCAGAACATAACATAAGAGAGCCCCCACATGTGCATAGCTTATTCCTAATGAAGTAAAGCTTGCAGCCTGCCTTGGAGAGGAGGCAAATGGGCATCATACACCAAGGCCACTGCTAGCATCAGCAATGTGTTGTAAATGTGATCTGTCAAAACTTTCCCCGAAGAAACAAACCTTAAAAACCTAACAGATTCTCAAATGTCTAGAAAGATGATTTTTTGTTTCAATTTTGAAATAATCCTTTGTTTTTTTCAGAGACTGTATATAGATTCCCCTTGCAGGTCTATTCCTCCAGTGCAGTATAAAACATATATTTTACCTAGATAGGCTTCTTTTTTTAAACTTTTCTTGACATTTTAGTTCTTCTTTTGCTTCACGGTTATGTTGAGTCATGTATAAGTAGCCAAATATTGATATATTGATAAACAACGGCTGTTACTGATGAAGCATTGTGAAAAGCATAACACTGATGTGTGTGTGTGTGTGTGTGTGTGTGTGTGTGTGTATGCACTCATATATAACTCAATGGAATTTTTGGAAAATAAACATTTCTGGGTCATCATGCAATAAACACATAATATATTGTTTGTGTCTTTTCATTTACAAGGCTTTTGCGTTAGAGTTATACATTTATAAAGTTTAGGAAGTGATGTCTAAACACTTTGGGTTTATATTAAGTACTTGTAGGAACTATAAGAAAGGCATTGTTTTTTGAGAATATAGATGAAAAACATATCAGTTATTTCCCATTTCCATTTTCTTATGTGTAAATACAATAGAGCTTCACAGAGAAAAGTAAAGTGGAAATGGTATTGAAACCTGACTTCTGAAAGAAGAATTTCCATGTCAATTTATAACAAGGTATATGGACTTATGATGAAGATAAATAGGGACAATATGGAAATGTTGCCTATTGTTTCAATATTCAGATTTTGGCAAGTTCCTATCTAAATGATAAATAGCAGGTGAGCTTGACTCTGGTGACTTAAATACAGTAGCCCACTTCCAAAATACAGGTTATGAAATGTTCCTCAGTAACCATGTCACTTAAAACTCAGCAAATTCAAACAAGCTCAATTAATGAGATTGGTCTCTTTTCCCCAAATTAGAAATGTATTGCAAAATTTCGTGTGTGTGTGTGTGAGTGTGTGTGTGTGTGTGTTTGTACTTTAATATCAGACACTCAGAATATACTGACAACTTAATTGTTTTCAGTATTGTCCAATAGTATTCTTTTTAATATTACATATAGCAAAAAAATTTGTCCAATAGTATTCTTTTTAATATTACATATAGCAAAAAAAAAAAAAAAATAGGAACAGGCCCATAGGTGCAGAGAAAAAATTGATGGTTATCAGAGGGGAAGGGGGTTGAATGGATGGGTGAAAAAGGTGAAGGGATTAAGAAGTACATATTGATAATTACAAAATAGTCATGGTTTGTGAAGTGCAACAGGAAATCTGCACTAATAAAAGAGGAACATGCAAATTGGTGTCACTCTGCTATGCCCACCAGCCAATTAGGATGAGTATGCAAATTAACCCACCCAAGATGGTAGGTTAATTTGCATACACAGACACAGTGCAAAGACAGAAGGCTCCGGCCCCAGTGAAGACTGAAGACGACTGAAGACTGAAGAGGCTTGGCTTCTCCGCTGTGTCTTCTCTGTCCCGGTAGCCGGAGCGGAGAAGCCAAGCCTCGCTGTGGCTGGAGTGCAGAAGCCTAGCCTTGAGGCTTGGCTTCTCCGCTGCAGCTGGACCAAAGGCCTGGGTCCTGAGTGCCGGAGGAAAAACGGTGCCGGCAGCCAGGGGAAGGAAGGCCTATTGCGTGAATCTTTGTGCAACGGGACTCTAGTATAGTCAGTAATATTGTAATAACTATGTACTATATCACGTGGGCACTTGAATTACTGGGGGTCATCTGTAAATTATATAATTGTTTAACTACTATGTTGTACACTTGAGATTAATGCAAAATAATATTAAATGTCTACTGTAATTGAAAACAAACAAAAAAACACCTCAGACTTGCTTCAAGAAGTAAGCAATACAAGATACTGCTCCTGTTATAAAATTTCATGCAAAACTCTGTGTACAGCCCTGACTGGTCTGGCTCAGTGGATAGAGCGTCAGCCTGTGGACTGAAGGGTCCCAGATTCGAATCTAGTCAGGGGCATGTGCCTTGGTTGCGGACACATCCCCAGTGGGGGTTGTGCGGGAGGCAGCTCATCAATGTTTCTCTTTCATCGATGTTTCTAGCTCTCTGTCCCTCTCCCTTCCTCTCTGTAAAAAGTCAATGGAATATATTTAAAAACAAAACAAACAAACAAAAAAAACCCTCTGTGTAGAGAGTCAGATAATTTTTAATGAATAAATGCATAAAAATGACTGAAAGCACAGGGCATTTATGGCAATGTTTTAAGTAATTCTCCAGAATCAGAGATTATAAGTAATATTTTTACTTCCAGTTCTCCTGAGTTTTACATTTTTCAAATTCCCCGATTTGGAACATATTTGAACATGTATTTTATGTGAAAATGAGGGGATAACTGGTGGAGGAATCACACATAACTTGTAGAATTTTTGTCTAAGTATCAGATTAGAATATTTACTATGATGGGAAAGACAAGAACAGGTTGAGGTGGGTTAGGAATACTGCAGAATTTTTGATATGTTAATTTTGATATGTCTATTAGTTGTTTACATGGAAAACAATGAGAAAATATTGGAATTTTTAAGTTTGGAACTCAGGGAAGAGATTGAGTTAGAAATACATACATTTGGGAGTAAGAAACATAAACAGAACTTAGAAAAAAACACTGAAAATAGAAACAGGGCATTTACCACCAAAGGGGAATACTGCTATAGAGAAAGGACACTAGAATGGGGCAGTTCAGTAAGGTTTTCAAAACAGTGTCAATTTCGCAATAAGATGTCTGTAGCTAAAGATAAAAAAGAAATTGTTTTGACCTAATCTTAAATTTTCAAGACCTGAAAAATAAATTATACAGGATAACTATTCAGTGAAATTACAACTTAGCAAAAGTGCGTATTCTGCCCCCAAAACGCAATTATTCTAATTACATGGCAATTAGAGCATATCCACAGAGTAAATTACCTTGTTATTGGCATCCTGTGAAATAAAGTAATCTAGCAATTTTCTCTCAATGATGACACTATATTGCAGGTTTTCAGAGCAACATGATTTTTTATCAGACATTATTCTGCAACCTTTCAGTTTCTTAATTGACATATTATTTAAGTCTTCTGTTCTCTTTCAGATTAACAAAAACAATTTTATTAAAATTTATGAGTTGGCTTTTGTTTCTTGATAAGACTTAAAAATCCATTTTATTACAAATTATTACACATATTAAAGTGAAGCCATATAGGAAGACTGGAGGAAGTCTTTTAAGATGTTTAGTGCTGTTGACATAGCTATATGAATATCAAAATTCACTAGAATAGTCTGATCGATCTTCTGTATTTTCTTGATCATGATTATGTAGTCATTAATTTAGAATACATCAATGTACTTGAGAATAAAATTGTATGTCATATTGGGTAACTGGAACTTAATCAGAAAGTCATACTCTTAAAGATATAAGGCATTAAAAGATAAAATTCAGGGTTGCCAGAGCAGCTGAAAATTAAGGGGGAAATCCAAGAATGGAAGTAGCTGCAAAGAGGTGTGTCCCAAAATTTGTATAAATATCTGTTTGATTTAATAAGTGACTTTTTATTTACATGTCTACATAGGAGAAACCAGGGGCACAACAGAAAATAACAGTTAAAATAAGTGAGAAAGGACTTCAGTTACTGCACATCACGAGGATGACAGAATTTGGAGTTAAACATCTGCTAGGATAAAAATAAGTATTTTTCAGAAAAAGAAATCAGAATCCAGAATTTCTAAAACAACGACCAAAATTTTCAATATTGGATCAAAATTTCTAAACATATGAAAAAAACAGTAAAATATGGCTAATTGTCAAGAAAAAAAAAGCAATTATTAAAATTTATACTGAGATAATCCTGATATTGAAATTAGTGAGCCAGTATTTTCAAGCTGCAATTTTAAACATGCTCAAGAACTTAAATATATATATATATATATATATATATATATATATATATATATGATGAATAAGGTGGGGAATTTCAGAGAGAGAGAGAGAGAGAGATCTATAAAAAAGAGGAACTGAATGAATATGCCCAGAACTGAAAAGTACAATGTCTGGGAATATTTTCTCAGATGTACATTACATACTCATTAGCAGAAGAAAATACCAAGTGAATTTTTATAGAGAAATCAATAAAAAGAAGATAATATGAAGAAATTAAATTATTAACAAATATATGTCATATTTTTGTGCACAGTTGCCTTTGTTAGTGTTTTTTCTGCATTTTTGTAGATTTAAGCTTTCATCTGATAAGATTTATTTTTAATCTAGAGAATTATTTTTTTAAAGGAAGTTTTTTTTAAAGAAAAAAGTATATTATTCTTTTCTAAGTGAAGATTTTTCCAAACTATCTATGCTGCAAAGCATGTGACAATAGCACAAACAGTGGAAGTAGTGATCAATGCAACAATAAATACCATTGCAACTTTCTTGCATACATAAAGTTCTAAAATATTTACTTTAAATTGTATTTTATTTTGTAAAAATACACTTCAGAATTTTCAGAGCAACTACTAAAGAATGCAATGAGTTTTAGCTAAAATCCAATGAACAAATTAAAGTAGAATATGAAAACAATACTTTTTGAGCCCAAAATAAGACATAAAGGATAAATACAAAGAATAATTAATAAAAAATAACAAAATAGAAGAACTAAAATAGAAGAACTGAACTCTAGTTTGTAGGATTGCTTTTTTTAGTGAAATGATGGCATGTGTTAGCAAATTTAAAACTACTTTAGGTTTACTCTGGTCTTAAGAAAATAAATAAAAATATCAAAGTTAATGGGAACCATATTTAACATTGTTTAAGAAGTTATCAAGAAATAATGGAAAATGGTAAGATGATAATGAACCCCGTTTTAAAGAAAACTCAAGAAGATTAGAAACATGTCCAAAGAAAACAGAAAACAGATTGAAGAGGCATGCTCTAGATTAAATCTAGAGCAATTTGATAATAAAAAGATATAATAATGAAAATACAATATAATCCATTGAATAAAAATAGAAATTTATAAATTCATATTAATATAAATGAACAAAATTAATGCAAGAATTAATTAATATGGGATAATTGAAATTTCTTTCATACAGTGAAATACCAGCTAACAAATAAAGGAATTATAAAGTTACACATTCTTCAAGGGTTGCTAAAATTAATAGCTGAAAGCTTGGTTAGAAAGATGCTTAAGTAGTCTATTTTTTAAAGTTTTCTCTAAGTATAAATAAAATAAAAATAAGATGTTACACATAACAACACCTTACCTAAGAATATTGCTACTTTATTGTGTTGAAGTACACACATTAAAACTCATAGAAAATTGGTCATTCTGAGACCAAATATTACAAAATTATATATGGTTGATTTTTCTGTTTTTAAAAGGAGCAGATATAGCTTCCATGAGTGTGAGTGACAAGTCTTGGAAATATATTTCTTTTTCTCCAGGGGACAATTGTACTAGCCCTGCACCACCTTCATTAATCTGCCTCAACCTTGGCCCTAGTTGCCCCTGAAAATGAGGAGATAGTTTTGCCTTTGGGGCCTATTCCATCCTTATATCCTCTGCATAGACTGACAACTAGAAGGGCAAGTGAATGTGTTTTGTGATCTGTACACTTGTCTATTGGGAACAGAATTGAAACTCTGATATGTTTCACATGCCTTCCAGAAACAGGCCTAGGAAGGTAATGATTCTACTGTACTATTCATCTAGTTTGAGACTGAACCTGAATATGAATACTTGAAGTACAATGGTTTAACTACTTTGGTTGTGGCTTACTTCAATACACATTCATGGAATTCCTGTTATCTCCCTAGCTCTCTGCCAAGTACAGTGGAGGCTAACAAGTAAAGAATATGTGATATTTGATGTTAACTTCTTATATGCAGTTTGAGGAGAGCAAAAGGAATATGTCTAGAATAATAATTAATAAATATAGATTTATGTGTTCAAAATGTATAGAGTCACGTTTTCTATTTCTAAATGGCTAGCTAGACCATAAATTTTAACTTTCTCCCTCTTATATTCCCATTCAAATTATCAAAAAAATGAAATAAACAAAAATACCAAGAGCAAGAAAACAGAGATGAATGTCATTTACATATGATAAACCCACGAAATAACAATTGCTGTTATTTATTGAGCAATTCCTATGCATCAGACAGCATGCTGCATGTTTTACATACATTATTTTATTCAATCCTTTACGAATGATTATTATCAAATTTACCTGGGAATCATGAAACATTAATAACTCACTAAAGCCATACAAGTTTTAGAGTTCTCTCTCAAGTAACCATGTAATAATTCAGTATCATGAAAAGAAGATTATAATTTGTATATTCACAGAAGGTATATGACAAACATCTACATTAAATGAGTATAAAAAAGCTATTTCACTACATGGACAATAAATATATGGGATGATGCTCCAACCAGCTGAGCTACCCAGCCAGGGCTAGGATTACCTTAAAAATAATAAATAATTTTAATGTGATCAAACTTCTTCAGACCTTAGAAAAAGTAAGAAGTAGTCTTCGTTTCTAAAAATATTTAAGTAAAATGTAGATAGTAAATGAGCTGGATAAACTAATCCCAAATTCTGCTAAAATAGACGTTAAAAAATGAAGTCTGAAAGATACATGCAAAAATAGTAAATAAAATATTGTCAAATAAATTAATCACTCTAGATAATATACCATGACCAAGGAGATTTTAATTTCAATTAGCATAAGGGAACTCTATTAATATAATTTATCATTTTAATCTGCCTAAGGGGAAAAAACATAGTATCTTCTCAAGAAGTTCCAAAATTCATTTGATAAAATTTACAGATTCCCAATGAAAACTCCAAGAATAATATGTCTACCCAACCAATATATTTAATGAGGAAATATTATACTTTCTACCATTAAAAATAAGAACAAGAAAATATCTAAAACTTTCATATAACATTTGAAGGCACTCGGAGTGATTACATCATAAAAGAATACATAAAAAGTGAAGAGTTCGTGCAAATTATTATTTCAAAATATATAATATAATACCTGAAAATCTCAAGAAAATCAAAACATTCATTGGAACAAATAAAGTGGTAAATTGTTTCTTCATGAAGTAAAAGCAATGTCTTTATATAATAGCAATTTGTTAACAATTCCATGAAAAATGTCCAAAATCTTAACTGAAATAGCAAATATGACCTCTTGATGAGAGTTTTGCCCTATTTGATTCTTAAGTTGATAGAAACTTTTCACAAGCAATTCTCTTGTCATTTCTCTCTCTCTTATTTTTCCAACTCTTTCCACAAGGTAACATTATGTTTTTCTATTGTATGGCTAATACCAGCAATATTGATCTACCTTTTGTGATGTCTTGAGTTAGAGGAACAATGATTTTATTTTGAAAATTATATTATTTAAGAGAATTGACAGAGCCTATCAGAGTAGTCATAATTGATCTTGGCTTCTAGATTTTGTGGATGTTTGTAATTGGTTAACTCATTGAAATATTATAATTATAGGATACATGCAGGAATTGTTTTTAGTTATATGGTTTTATTTTAGTTACATGGTTATAAGTTTTGGGGTGAGGCTCTATGGTTTTCGATTTTAAGGACTTTGGTAGACAGAATGACCCATCTAAGATGTTTACACTCTAACCACTAGAACCTGAGGATATGTTGTTAGGTAGCAAAGGGACTTGGCAAATGTAATTAAGGGTAGATCTAAAGTAATTACATGAATCCGTTAAAGAAAATAGCTTTTCCCAGCTGTAGATATAAAAGAGAAGGCACAGTGGAGATAAAAACAATACAAAGTGTGAAAAGAATTCCACCCACCACCAATGGCTTTGAAGGTGTAAGTTGTGAACCAGATAAATGGGCATAGGAAAAAGGGAAGGAAAGCTTCTAGAAGCAGAGAATGATCACTAACCAACAGATATGAATGAACGGGGCACCTCAGTCCTACCACCACAAGGAAATGAATTCATAAGATATGAGTAGACTTTATATCCATGAAAGGTAACATGGAAAAGGTAGGGCATTTAACGAGTCTTAGAGAAGCAACAGATTAGAGCAGCAATTTTCAACCTTTTTCATCTGATGGCATACACAAATGAATTACTAAAATTCTGCATCATGCCAAAAACTATCATTTCTTTGTACAAATATGACAAAAATATAGGTATAGTTTTGATTCATTCACACCAGACAACTATTGTTGTGTTGGCTGTTGTCATTTTCTATTTGACACTCTCAGAGAAAAGAGGTCAGTGTCCCTGACTAAATAGTCAGGTATTGAATGTTTTACAAAATCTTGCATTACACTAGTGTGCCTCTCGCTGCAAACCAGAGTGTCGTGGCACGCTATTTGAAAATCAATGGGTTAGAGATTAGATTTAATGAAGCTAAATAAATTAGTTTTCATAGAGAAAAGATGGTTGTCAATTCAGAGTGTCTTTAGTCCAAAGAAAAAGAAACCAAATCCAAATGAGTAACTGTAGGTAATTTAGTGAAAACTTTCTCTCCCGTAGAAAGAAGTTCAAAGAGCATGTCTTATTGACAATATATCAGTGGTATCATTTTCCTATATGAAATATGGCCCATTGAATTTTTCTTACTTCTTTTTTTTTTTTTTTGACCATTGATTTTTTAGGTTGAAATGAACTCATTTTTCCCCCTATGTGGAACATATTTTTCTGGAACAAAAAGAAAAATGATTCCTCTTTACCTAGTAATAAAAGTTTCTAGCAGTTTTGCATCTGTCAAATCTTGTCAGTTTATTCTAAAACTTGAACTATAGAAACTTACAAGCAAATAAACAATCACTTCTTTAGAAATAGTTATTACTATTTTTCTACATTTCTATTGTGACTTACTAATCCTTAACAAATATTCTGCTTTTTCATATGCAGTTGTATCATCAACATGCAAGGTCAGTTCTTTGAAATGACTATCCTAATGTGCTAGATAAATGGTCAGATGGCAAAGAGCAGATAATAGAAGACCTTGGGAGCCAGGGTCTTGAAACTATCAAGGAAACAGTTGTGAATTCTTTATATCACAGCAGTAAGTCATTGCCCTAGCAGGGGTGGGCAAACTTTTTGACTGGAGGGCCACAATGGGTTCTTAAACTGGACCGGACAGTCGAAACAAAAGCATGGATGGAGTGTTTGTGTGAACTAATATAAATTCAAAGTAAACATCATTACATAAAAGGGTACGGTCTTTTTTTTTCAATAGTTTTATTCATTTCAAACGGGCCGGATCCGACCCGCGGGCCATAGTTTGCCCATGGCGGCCCTAAAGCTTAGTCTGTAAGCATGTGTTGTTTTCCCAATAATGCAAGGAGAAAATGGAGGAACTGACAAGCATGTATGTGTTACTCATAATCCATACTAATGAAAACACAAATAATTCAAGAGAAGTTCTTTTTTTGTTTTTGTTTTGTTTTTAAATGCTACCATTTTTTTCACTTGTCTTTCTATACCAAAATAGATCTGGGGAGAAAGTTTGGTTTGTATTATAGCAATAGAGTTGCAGCATTTTAATACAGTTACTTGCCTTGGAATTGCTGACTAATTTTTGTGGTCAGCCATACATGATGCAGTTGTTAAAGAAAGTCATTTTACTAAGGAATGGATCTGGAATTATGAGATAAACAACCAAAATTATATATACATAAGAGGCCCAGTGCATGAATTCATGCATGGGTTGGGTCTGGCCGGCCTGGTCACAATTGGTGGATCAGATGGGGCCTATTGGGTGGAGGAGATGGCAGGCGGTTGGCTGGCCACCCTGCCCTGATTGGGGCTCGATCAGGGCCAGGCCAGCTGTGGGGAGGAGCCTCGGACAATGGGCCAGCAGACCCTGCCTCTGATTGGGGTTGGGGGGGCGATTGGGGTTGGGGCCAGCCATGGGAGGAGCTGTGGGCAATGGGCCTGCTGGTCCTGCCCCCAAATGGGGTGGGGAGGCTGATCGGGTGTCAGCAGCTGGGGGAGGGGATGTGGAAGGTTGGCCAGCCAGCCCCACTCCCGATTGGTGTGGGGGAGCTGATTAGGGGTGGAGCTAACTGGGGGAAGGGCCATGGGCCTATTGGGGTGGTGGTGGATGATTGGGGGTGGGGCCAGCCATGGGAAGGGTCTGTGGGTGGTGGGCTGTCTTTCCCCACCCCCAAATGGGGTGGGGGGCTGATCAGGGAGCCAGTGGCCTGGGGGAGGGGCTATGGGTGGTTGGCTGGCCTGCCCTTCTCCTGATTGAAGTGGAGGGGGGCTGATTGGGGGCGGGGCCGGCTGTGGGGAGGGGCTTTGGGCCGATGTGGTGTTTTTTTTCTTTCTGTCTCTCAAAAGCACAGAGAATAACAATTATGTTAATACTAGGGGCCCGGTGCACGAAATTCGTGCACGGGGGGGGGGGGGGGCGGGGGAGAGTGTCCCTCAGCCCAGCCTGCCCCCTCTCACATACTGAGAGCCCTCAGGTGTTGACCCCCATCACCCTCCGATTGCCTTATCGGCCCCTTGCCCAGGCCTGACGCCTCCACCAGAGGTGTCAGACTTGGACAGGGGACCCCCATCTCCCCCCAATCACTGGCTCTGGCCCCCACCCAGGCCTGAGGCCTCTGGCCCAGGAATCATGCCTGGGCAGGGGACCCCCATCTCCCTCTGATCGCTTACTCCATCCCCCGCCCAAGCCTGACGCCTCTGACCCAGGCTTCAGGCCTGGGCAAGGGGACCATCATATCCCCCCAATCCCCGGCTCTGCCCCCGACCCAGGCCTGATGCCTCAGCCAGAGGAGTTGACCCTCATCACCCTCCGATCACCAATCACCGAATTGGCCCTTTGACCAGGCCTGAGGCCTCCGGCAGAGGTGTCAGGCCTGGGCAGGGGCCCCCCAGCTCCCCGCAGTTGCAGGCTCGGTCCCTGCCCAGGCCTAACGCCTCTGGCCTAGGCGTCCAGCTCAGGCAGCGGGGACCCGCAGTGGCAGCGGGGACCCGCAGTGGCAGCGGGGGGCGCTGCGATCGTGAGCTTCGCTTTAGGCCCAGGCAAGGGACCCCTAGCTCCTGGGACTGCCAGCTTCGACCATGCCCAGCTCCCGTCGCTGGCTCCACCCCTACTTCCTGCTATCACTGGGCAGGGTGGCAAAGGCGCCTGATTCTCCTATCATGGCTGGTGGGCAGGGCAAAGGCGGCCCCAGGGCCGCCTTTGCCCTGCCCCCCAGCTCTTAGCTCCGCCCTGGGTTTCAGATCACTGTCAGTGGCAGGGGGCTTCTTCCTGCTTTCCCTTTCGCCTCCCTGCATTGTGCCTACATATGCAAATTAGCCGCCATCTTGTTGGCAGTTAACTGCCAATCTTAGTTGGCAGTTAATTTGCATATAGCCCTGATTAGCCAATGAAAACGGTATCGCTGTATGCCAATTACCATTTTTCTCTTTTATTAGTGTAGATCATTTTTCAGCTATGCCAATTTTGTAGGTCACTAATTATGAGTCTTTGCAAAAATTATTTAATTCTTCTAAAATTTGTTTTTTTCAATGATAAAAACATATAATATCATCTGGTCTTCCTAAACTAACAGACCATTGTTTCTTGGCTGTTGGGCTAGAAGTAAAGTTCATCAAATTTGTTATGAGTGTCTGTGGGATCTGTGAAGACTATCTGAAGGTGCCTGGGCCTCGGGAATTTTAAGGGAATCAACTGCCAGATCCTCAAATTGCAAACTTTTCCCTTCTTACTCCTCAGCTGCTACAATTCAAGACTCATTTAGTTTTACTTTCCTGATTTTATTTTCCTTTCACATTCAAACCTTTTCCAATTTCTAAAAGAAGGGCACACTTCTTATTCATCCCATACCTAATAATTATAATTCTGGATTGTCTGCTTTAGAAGAGTATGAGAGTACTTTGCTTATAAAAGTGGGAATGGCCGAAACCGGTTTGGCTCAGTGGTTGGAGCATCGGCCTGTGGACTGAGGGGTCCCGGGTTCGATTCCGGTCAAGGGCATGTGCCTGGGTTGCGGACATATCCCCAGTGGGAGATGTGCAGGAGGCAGCTGATCGATGTTTCTCTCTCATTGATGTTTCTAGCTCTCTATCTGTCTCCCTTCCTCTCTGTAAAATATCAATAAAATATATTAAAAAAAAAAGTGGGAATGAACCAAATATTTAGTGTTCAAAATGATAAACTGTGGTAATCAGTATAGCAACTCACCAAGAATTGCTGGAGTCCCACCTTTCGAGCACAGAGTATGATTGCATGTCTTGCCAATGATGTGGGAGTCAAAGTGGCATATCTCATTTCTGGGCTGGAGTATTTAACCGCTGTAGTGTCCTTTCCATAAAGACAGTTTAATTTGTTTGCTTGATTCCTTTTACCACTGAAGTTTTGAGGTTGGTAATTACCTCTCGAGAGAGCCTGGTCCTTCCTGACTGATACTGGGTTTCTGCATATTACAGGTATAAAACCCAACAGACATAGGAATGATAGAATTGAGGATGAATAAATACCAGTTATAGCAGGCAGCTGCATCCTTATCTTTAGGATGTTTAAAGAACTCTTAACTTTGCCCTGATCGGTTTGGCTCAGTGGATAGAGTGTCGGCCTGTGGACCAAAGGGTCCAGGGTTCGATTCCAGTCAAGGGCATGTGCCTTGGTTGCGGGCACATCCCAGTGCGGGGTGTGCAGGAGGCGGCTGATCGATGTTTCTCGCTCATCGATGTTTCTAACTCTCTATCCCTCTTCCTTCCTCTCTGTAAAAAATCAATAAGATATATTAAAAAAAAGAAAAAAAAAGAACTCTTAACTTTAAAGTGCAATATTAACTAATTGAAAATTTGGGCATATGTTCATATTGTGAACAATTATATATTAATATTCTGATAACTCATTTGAAATCCATTTTATAGCACTTAGTAGAGTCCCCCAAAAATTTAAAATTAAATTCCCATTTATATACTGTTTATAATTTGTAAGGAATGTGATAGGGTGATCAGTAATAGACTTCCCAACATAAATTACACATATATAGTATAGAATATGGTGAGTATAGAATATGGAAATAGAAAAATGAAAATATGTAAAATTTCCAAATCTTGTTGAGTTTTTGATGTATTTTTTTAAATTATATTTTATTGATTTTTTACAGAGAGGAAGGGAGAGGAATAGAGAGTTAGAAACATCGATGAGAGAGAAACATCGATCAGCTGCCTACTGCACACCCCCCACTGGGGATGTGCCTGCAACCAAGGTACATGCCCTTAACCAGAATTGAGCCCGAGACCCTTCAGTTCGCAGGCCGACGATCTATCCACTGAGCCAAACCGGTGCTGGCTGATGTGTTTTTAAATGTGACAGTGGGCATAGTAATGATATCTAGACTCCACTGAAAATATTTAAAGAAAAATAGAATGTATTATTTTAAAATGTCAAAATTGACAACAGGTTAAAAACAACATGTATTGCAACTATGGCAAAACATTTTAGATGTCAATGCAAAAATGTGGAAGAAGGCAATGCAAATATTTGTATTGTATTCAATTATTTTAATGAGTAGGAAAGCCAAATATGTGAAGGCCACTAGGTTATAAAAATGGGGCATCAGGATTAACACATTAAAAAAATAGTGCTTCCAAAGCAGAAACTTAAAATCTGCACCAGATAGACTCATAAAAATCCATAGGCTACCGTGGTTCTAATCCTATGGGTTTTTATTATTTATTTACAAACTAGAGGCCTGGTACATAGATTTGTGCACCTATGGGGTCCCTTGGCCTGGCCTGCACCCTCTCACAATCCGGGAACCCTCAGGGGATGTCGGACTGCTGGTTTTGGCCTGGTCCCTGAAGGCCAGGCTGAGGGACCCCCCACTGTGCTTCTAGTACGCATATAAGATCTTTGGTTAATCTCTTCCTGCCCTCCCCTGTTTCCCCTTCCCTCTGAGATTCATCAGTCTGTTCCATGTTTCCATGCCTTTCCCCTGGTAGTCAGTGCACATCATAGCTACTGGTCGAATGGTTAAATTATATATATATATATATCTCCTATCTAATAAAAGGGAAACATGGTAATTGGCATATGACTGCTTCCCTTCCCATTGGCTAATCAGGGTAATATGCAAATTAACTGCCAGCCAAGATGGTGGCTGGCAGCCAGGCAGCTTAAAATGAACATGAGGCTTGCTTGCTTCAGTGACGGAGGACTGCAACGTTCCCCGCCTGCCTTGTCAGCCTCTGAGCCTGCAGTTTGAACATTGTAACAAATATAGAAGCAAAACAAAACCCCAAAAACCTGCTTTCAGCGAGCCTGGGATCTCAGAGCTGGAGTTGATACAGAGTTTCAATTATAGAACCGAAACAAACCAGATACCTACTTTCAGCAGCTGAGGCCTCAGAGCTGGAGCCAAGCCTGATCCGCCCCCTGTCACACACAGAGCCGCAGGGCGATCAGGGGTTTGGGCGCTGCCCCCTTTCATGCTGATCCCGGTGCCGGGAGGCCTCACGGCTCCGCTGATCCCAGTGCTGGGAGGCATATTACCCTTTTACTATATAAAATAGAGGGTGGGGGCCGGCTGGTTTGCCCTGAAGGGTGTCCAGGATCAGGGTAGGGGTCCCCACTGGGGTTCCTAGCCAGCCTGGATGAGGTGCTGATGGCTGTTTGCAGCTGGTCACACACCCTTCAGGGTAGGGGTCCCCACTGGGGTGCCTGGCCAGTCTGGGTGAGGGGCTGAGGGCTGTTTTCAGGCTGGCGGGTGACTGAAGCTCCCAACTGCTACTTTTTTTTCTTTTTTTTTTATTCTGGGCCAGCTGTAGCTCTGAGGCTTGGCTCCAGCTCTTAGGCCTTGACTGCTGAAAGCAGGTATCTGGTTTGTTTGGGTTCTATAATCGAAACACTGTTTCAACTCCAGCTCTGAGATCCCGGCTGGCTGAAAGCAGGCTTTTGGGGTTTTGTTTAGCTTCTATATTTGTAACAATGCTTCAAACTGCAAGCTCAGGGGTCGGCAGCGGCAGGCGGGGAACATTGGAGTTCTCCAACACTGAAGCAAGCAAGCCTCATGTTCACTTCAAGCTGCCTGGCTGCCGGCCGCCATCTTGGCTGGCAGTTAATTTGCATATCGCCCTGATTAGCCAATGGGAAGGGTAGCGGAGGTACAGCTAATTACCATGTTTCTCTTTTATTAGATAGGAGATATATATATATATATATATATATATATATATATATATAATTATTATTATTACTAGAGGCCCGGTGTCAAAATTTGTGCATGGGTAGAGCCCCTGGTCCTGGCCAGCAATCAGGGCTGATCAGGGCCTTCCGGCTGCCATCCGGAGCCTTCCTTCTGGCTGCCAGCTGAGGACTTCCTTCATTCTGCACCGCTTCCTTGTGGTCAGCACATCTCATAGCGAACAAGCAAACTCCCAGTTTCCCAGTCCAACTCCCAAGGGAACACTTTGCATATTAGCCTTTTATACTTTTATATATATAGATTATTATTTTGCAACTCTTGGAGCCAGAAATCCAAAATCAAGATATACCTCCTCTGAAGGTTCTAGGGGAGATTGTTCTTTACCTCTTCCATCTTTTGATGATTCCAAGCAACCCTTGGCTTATGGTTATGTTATTCCAATCTTTGTTTCCATGGTCACATGCCTTCCCCTCTTGATATCTTCCCATATTCTATCTCAAATATCCTGTCTTTTTCCTACAAGGATAGTTATTGGATTTAGGTCCTACCCAGATTATCCAGGATGATCTTAATTCAAGATCTCTAATTAAATTACATTTTCAAAGATCTTTCATTCCTCCCCTCCTCCCAATTATGGAAACATTCTCAGGTTCCAGGAATCAGGACATGAACATTTGGGAGACTACCATTCAACCTACAATAGACAGCTAAAGTAGGTAGCTGATGTTTGCACCTATGAATAGTTGGCCACGTCTGGAGGTGAGATTGGGCAACAGAATCAAAGAAGTGGGGTAGAGCCATTTCTAAAATTGAAGCTATAAAATGGCTTTTTCTTTTTTCCCATCATACATGCTGCCACAATAATAATAATTTTAAAAAAGCATAGAATTTGGGTAGTGGTAGGAGAATTAAAGGAGGTAAGCTTCAGAACTTTCTGGATATAGTCCATTTGGGGGAAAGTTTTTTTCCAAAAAAGAAAGAAGGGAGGGTTACTGCTACTTGAGAATCCTTACCTAAGGTTGTTTGGTTTGGCTTTCAATGGGCATGGTGACTGATCCTCATAGCCTGGCTTCGTTTTTATTAGCAGTGTGGTAAATCAAAAAAGGCAGAAAAAATTTGTTATAGGTTAGTGTGGTCTATTAACTGTTTTATAATTCTAGGTAGGTGGTTCTCAGACCTGAGCACTCATCAAATTCACATGCAGCCTTGATAAACCTATGTTGCTAGACTCTACTCCCAGCATTTCTGATTTAGCAGCTCTAGTGTAGGACAAGGAATCTGCTTCTAGGTGCTGCTGGTTCTGCTGGCCCAGGACCCATACTTTGAGAACTGGCTTTACATGACCAGGCTTTTGTTGAGTGTGTTTCCCTCCATGTCCCGTGTGGTTCAGGGTTCAGGACCTGGAAGCGGAGCCGCGCACAAATGAAAGAGAAAAGACAAGAGATAATTGGAAATATTGGGGGGCCAGGCGGGCAAGTCCAACTCAAGAGGAAAGACTTCCACTGGTGCTCAGGCCTCACCAAGCTTTTATTGATCTGGGATACACCTATAGCATAGCCCTTAGGCAGGTGGCCCCTGGCAACAGGCAGACTAGCCCATCAGGAGGATTTACATAATAATAAATGGAGAAGTTGCTTCAGCTACCACTGTCTGGACAGAGGTGGCACCTAGCTCCGACCTTTGCTAGGGCTTCAAAGGCACCCAGCCTTGGGGTGGGGGTGGGGTCTCTGTCTATGCTTATCAGCTAGTGAAGACAATAAGCGGTTTCCCACAGGCTTTCGACCTATTTTTAGCTTTTACAAGGAATCCTGGTTGGGTATTATTTATCTGTTTTCACTGGTGAAGAATTGAAACTTTATAATGTAAATCTCCTAAGAATAAAAACAGTGGCTTTTAAAAAATTTAATGAGTAAATCAAACATCTGAAAATTTTGTTAAAACCTAGAATCCTGCTGGGTGCTCTGAGTTTCTGATTTACTAGGTCTGAGGTCAGCCTGTACTGCACTAGGTCATGGAGAGAGCCGGTGATTGTGATTTGACCCGAGAGCTGACCCCCAGGCAATTGGAAGCTCCTCTTTTTGACTGTACCTGCGGCCCATGAGGCCCACAGCTGAAGCCACTTTAAGGATGCAACCTGAGAGAGCAGTGTGTTATTGAGATCATCTGGATGTTTCACGGGTCTAAGAACTATTCAAGCTTATAAATAACCTCTTCAAATTCTGGTGGGCAGGTTTTGGGATCTACTGGCTTGTAGTGGCCAAGGCAAGCCTTGTTGTCCTCCGAGTACGTACAGGACCAGTTTTGAATCACACCTGGGGAGTTCCTGAGATTGTGGCCAACAGACTGTGATTCTACATTCCTCATGAACTCCCAGAGGACTCCGATGATGGTGCAAAGACCACACTTTTCCGAGTGAGAAAATAAAAGACTTTCATTTCTGACCTTGTCCTCTGTGCTCAACCCTTCCTGGAACCTGAAGCAAAGGTGAGTCCTCATTTGAGGTTATCTCTCCAATGTGATTAAAATGCTATTTGGCCTCCAGAGGAGCTCAAAGATCGTCTCTGCTTCCCACACCTTTTTACCTTCCCAACCCCTCAGCTCATTTCTCTTCCCCTCACAGAGTGGCAGGACAAGGGTTGTATGTTTTATTTTGTCACAATGTCAGAGTGAAACTTTAATTAAAATATCAAAGGGCTGGGGTCACAAGGGGACTATTTGGCTTTTCTGTGCCTGGGACTGAAATAGGTGAAATAATGTCCAGACTTCCCACTTGTTGCTGCAGATATTATAGCAAGCCTATTTAAAACACTTTTCTTTGGACCCACAGATTTTCCTTGGTGATTAGACTAGTGAGAGAAGTGAGCAGAGATTCTTAGGTGGAACTACATGAAAAGAGGAAAGAGGTCTGCGGTGGTGATTTGTTTTTTTTTTTGTTTGTTTGTTTGGTGGTTGTTGGTTGTTCTGAGCGAAAGATTACATCATAGGCTCCAGCTGAGGAGCTCTCATTTCATTTTGGAGCACAAACTCTGGCTAGAAATACTTTATTGTTTTTTCTGGCCTTATTCTGAAGTCATCCCTCTTCTGAAGCTTCATAATTGGGGGTCAGGAGGGAGGCCAAGGATGGGTGTGGACTGACGGTAGTTGCAATCAAGGCTATCGGGATCTAGGACCCCATTTCCTTGCTGTCTCACCATCTCCATTCATCTTGAATACCATTAATATTGACGACCTGTAAGGCAGACTTGTAAATGAAAATAAATAAATAAATAATACTATGCATAGTATTGAAAGATTTGGAGAGGAGAAAAAGGGAATGGAAAAGGAACAGGTAATTTGAGGACCTTTGGTTCCTGGGAGTTATCTGGAGCATTGTATATGTGTGTAGCAATATAAAACTCATGATATCTCAAGACACTAGTGCTGCCAAGCACTGTTATCCCCACTGAATAGGTGAGGTAAAGGGAGATGAAGAGATATAAAATAATTTGCCCAAGATCACAAAATTCATAGGTTTTAGGGTTGAAATTTGAACCACTGTAGGTCTTTCACAGAAATCAAATTTTTTGGGTCAACCACTTTATGAATGTTGAGAAATTCCCAGTTGTTACTTAGAACTTATGGTTTACTACACAAAAAGTAGAGTTCTAGAAAACAAGCTGGGCTCTGTACAGCAGGTATAATTAAGGGAAAGGAAACCTCCAGCTGCAGGGTATCCTCCATTGATGAGGTGGTAGCTGTGTGTCAATAAGTTGCCCATTACCAGCCCAGGTGGAGAGCAGCAGGGGATTCCCTCATTCTTCTACTCCTGTGTCCTTTTTTCTTCTTAGACTTCTGTCTTGCAGATAAAACTCTTCTGTGACAAGTTTCTTTTAAATCCCTGCTAAATTATCTGGCCCTTCCAAAAGGTGAAGAATCTATAAAGAGCACATCTCACCTTATGACTTACCCTTAGTTCACACAAACCGCAAATCAAATCCGATTTTTAAAAATGGCTCATCAGTGGAAAGCCAGCAATTCCTTCCTGGCTTCCTGTTCAGCTGCTTCTTGACCATCAGGCTGGGATTTCCCAGAAAGCACACAATTTTGTTTTAGATACCTTGAGACACAAAGTCAACTGGAAAGGAGGCCCTGTTTGCAATGAATTTAAAGACCAATTAAAAAGCATGAACAGCAAAAATAACAAAATGGTTCTGTAAAAATCTCTGCTAGTATGAATAATTAAGCGCTGATGTTGTGTCATTTTAAAACAACTAGAAATGTGTACTGCAGTAGTAATGGTATCGAGCATTTTTTGAGTGCTTACTAGATGCTAGCCACTGTTCTAATATTTTTGTCTATCTTTTATATTTATCCTATGAGTTAACTTCCAGTAATATTTTTACTTGAAAGATGGGGAGAGTGAAACACAAGAGAGGTGGGTAGCTTTCCTGGGTCACACAGACAGAAATAAATAAGAATGTTCCATAGAGCATATATCCATGCTTACAGATTTAAAGTTCGTCTGGTCACAATCAGAGACCTCATGTGTACATACGCACACACATACATGCACATTCATTCAAAGCATTTTTCACTTTGTTTTGAATGGCTCACATCAGTAGAGTTCTAGTATATCCTAGCTGTAGTTATTCTAGCTAGTGGTAAGGCAGTATATAGATAAACCTATAGCAATGTAAGTATAGCATCTTTATCTGCAAGTAACATGGTGAAATATTATTAGTTTTTACGTCTGTAAGTTTTACTGCTTTATCTTTGACAAAGTCTGAAATAGTACACTGGTGACATTTTTAAAAATTAGTTTTCCGCATTTAAAGACCATTCACTATCGTCATCTATCTTTGTTCTGAAAATGTCACATTGATTTTATCCTCCTTGCAATAAATGGTAACATCCAAAAAAAAAAAAAAACCCACAAAAAAACAAATAATGGTCTGACACTTTAAAATCTGCTGCCAGTCTTAGGTAGAACAAAAATGAACAAAAAGGCAATTTTACTTGAAGGACAGGGAAAGAGAGTGAAAAAGAATGAGAACAATGCTCTGTCAGACACTGACAATATTGACAATGGTCCAAAGTAACCTAAATTATAATAGTTTGTCTTTTCTATTTAAAAGATGTCATATAAATGATTAATATAACATGCCATATCATAGGGCTATTACATTTTTCAGATCATAGTACATTTCTTAAGTAGATTTAGATAGAGTGCCATGGCAAAGATTGAAAATTGCAAAATCAATGTACATGGAAAGCAGATTACTTCCAGATAACACATTCTGGAATTCTCATGGATCATATTAAATTAATGATGTCTAATCAAAGAAAGGGTGTCAGAATTATTTGGAGTGGTATTAAAAGTTCCTGATGTGAATACAGTGGATTTGACTCATGTGTACTGAATGAATGGAGTGTATTCGGAATGAGCATCTAACCAGCAGTACAAATCTTTGGATTTTATTGCTAATTCTCTCAGTGATGGTTGTTGATTTTGGACAGCTGTCTGCAATATAGATTCTGGAACTATCTGAAACATAGTTTCTTTATTTCTCAATGGCCCTAAAAATATGGGTGTCTTGACTATTCACAGGCTTTTAGTTCAGTGTATATGGGATTATGGATCAACAACTTGATGTTATCAAATTCCCTAGATGCACCTGATAATCAGCAAGGTTTAGAAAGCTTGTTTTAGAGTCACTGCTGCAGACACAGATTGGAATGAAGGACATAAAATTCAGACTTTGTCTTTATAGCTCTGAGTGGACATAATCTCAAGTTAAATCATAGTCAAGGAATTATGTGAGAAAAGACATCCATTTTGCTTTGTTTTCTCCCAAAAGATTCTCTTACACCTATGTGGATTACTGTGTATAGACAGTGTGTGAGGATGGGAGGTTGAGAATGTGGTGGTGTATAACACTGTGAGAGAGAAGTAGGGCGGACTTTTTTCTCCCAGTGTGAAGAAAGGTTAATGTCAGGGAACCATGCATCTACTAAAAATAAATTTTAAAGACAAAATATGTTTTCCTATTTCATGAAAAGTACTATGGCAATTTGCATAAAACAAAACAAAACAAAACAACTTTTTTTTTTCTAAATGACCATAATATACTCTGGCCAGTTTTCTCAGTGGTTAGAGCATTATCCCTTGGACCAAAGGGTCAAGGGTTCAATTTCTGTTCAAGGGTATGTACCTCGCATGTTTGATCCCTGGTCCTGGTCAGGGCATTGTTGGGGGCAACCAATAGATGCGACTCTCTCACATCGGTATTTCTCTCTCTCCCTCTCTCTCCCTCTATCTCCCCCTCTCTCCCCCTTTCTCCCCCTCTCCCTCTCTCACCCTCTCTCACCCTCTCTCACCCTCTCTCTCCCTCTCTCTCCCTCTCTCTCCCTCTCTCTCCCCCTCTCTCCCCCTCTCTCTTCTTTCTATCTCCAGCTCTCTCTCTCTTCCCCACCTCTCTTCCACTCTCTCTAAAAAGTCAATGGGAAAAATATCCTTGGGTGAAGATTTAAAAAGATGCCATGATACTTTTAAACTCCTTCCATTAAGCAGCTCAGTCTTAAATCTAGACAACCTTTCTGAATTGCTTTGGCCAATGGAATGAAACTGAAAAAAAATGTCTGATTTGGATCCTGAGCTTCAAGATTTGTATGCTCCCTTCTTGGAGCTTGCTACCACTGTGAACATTTTGGGCCAACCTATTGGGAGATGAGAGACCAGGCAGAACAGATTTAAAATCTCACACCTGTGGTCTTCTCTAGACCAACTAGTCCCTGCAAACCTGGAAACTGGTTAAATCTGGAAGGGTGTAAAGAGAATAAGTTAATAATATAGGAGAGTTCATGGAGTTTACTCATGGAGTTTGATAATCTATACCCCTTCAGATTTTATCTGCGAGTGACCAAAAAATGGGATTCCAAAAAAAAAAAAAAAATGAATGTGTTTTACAAAGCAGTAGTGATATTACTGGTATTAGGTGAGTAAAGTCCTCAGACCTGTCAAGGTCAATCAAGGAAGCAGAACTCCTATAAGATATAGGGTAAGTGTTTATTATAGGAATAATATATTGACTTGTAGGGAGAGCTGGAAAACTGAAGGTTCAGGAGGGACCACAGAGTATCAGATGAGCCACAGGGTAACTATTCTGAAAAGCCAAGCCACTGTGCTAATACTTCCATAGGTCAGCTCTGAAGCACCTGTGGATGACATAATAGGGTCTATAGTGAGCGAGAAGAGCTAGACATAAAAGGAAAGGATAGGGCAATTAGAATCTGCCATCTTCTCTCCAGACCCAACCATGATGTCCTTCAGAGAGTAATGTTGAAAGTAAGGCTTCTTTTTCACTTCCACCTTCCATAGCTCATGCAATTTCCTTTTTGGTCAACTCTCATCTGACATGCAGGGAAGGGTTTCTGGGAGATCTAATTCCAACAAAACAAGTTTGATGTGATCCAGCTACCACAGTTGCTATATGTGGGGTTGAAGATTATGTCCAGTAAATTGAAATCATGTTTCTGAAATTTTTTCACTTAAACTCATACTTAGAAGAAAACTGTTAGTAGGATTTGCTCATAAGAGGCACAAACCTCAATTTTGACATAGTTCTGTATAAAAGCCAAGGAGAGCAGATATTAAAGGCATTAACTGCCATGTATCAACAGTCTGCTCCTTTTCACTGCTAAGTAGCATTTTATTTAACAGGTGCCACATTTTGATAATTCACTCAACAATTGATGAACATTGAATTTTTTCCAAGTTTTGGCTACTATGAATAAAACTGTTATGACAACTTAGTATACATCATTGTATGGAAATATATTTTTGTTTCTTTTGGAAAACACCTAGGAGTGGGATTGTTGGAGCACATGAAGTTTTTCATTTTGTGAGAAATTGCCAAGCAGTTTTCTAAAATGATTTATAATTTGGCATTCCTACCACTAACATAATGGAGTTCCAGTTGTTCCACATCTTAAAAAATACTTGGTATCTTGGTATTTTCTGTCCTTTTTTCTTTTTTTTTAAATAGGTCATTCTTATGGTTTTAATTTGTACTTTCCTAAGGGCTAATGATGTTAAATATATCTCAGTGCATAATTTGCCATTCATATAGTTTCTTTGTAGTTGTGCCTATTCAAATATTTTACTCTATTTTTATTATTACTATTTGATGACACTTAATAGGCTGAATTAAATATGTGTATGAGAAGGCCAAGTGTGAAGAATAACCAAGGCCCTCTTAAAGAGGACACAGCAGGTGGTTAGTCTTATAGGACCAGAAAATGAATTTTATATAAATTTCAAGTAATTAAGTGAGTATGCTTATTGCATCAAAGGTAACTACAAAAACCAATAGAATAAAATAGCTCAGAGTGACTCTTCTATTGTAACACTTGACACTGGATTTATGACAAAGGTAACAGTGAAGATCTTTGACTATAATTTCAGTTATATGATATTTATAACAATAATTAAAAACTTGTATTATTTAGAAATATGGAATTATATGATGAAAATGTCAGTAAAAGCTGAGTATTTGATATTGTAACCAGACAATCAATTGGTCCATGCTGCCTGTAACTACTTGAGCCAATTAAGCAGAGACAGGGTTGAATCATAAATGAACATTTATTTCAATAGTGCCTGCAGTATGGGAGAGCAGCAAGTCATCCACAAAAATCTAGTCTCCCCCCACCATAAACCAGCTGCTTACATTGGGTAGAAGGACTAAGAGTACAAGGGGAAGTAGGCAAAAACAGCCAAATGGGCAGTTTGCAGGTAATGCGGCCTGGGGATTTGCAAAGGCCTGCGGGTATGCAAAGGGTTGGGGCTCTTCAAAAGGCCGTTGATATGCAAAGGCTGGGGGTTCTGGTGTCTGCAACAAGGTTGTTAATATTTCTAAGATAATAGACAGCTCCTGGATGTGAAGGATGGTTGCATTTCCAGATGAGCTCCCAGGTCCTGAGTGCAACTCCCAGCCAGATTAGAATGTGCCTTCTTTAATCAAAACAAAACAATCCTGGCTAACAGAGCATGATTAATATATCTTACAATTATAGCTGGTTCCCAATATTCTATTTCTGTTCATTCATTCTGATCAATATCGTGCTTTATAATGGCTGCTTTCTGCAGATGGAAAGTGTTATAAATGGGGAAGGCATTAGGGAAGTTCTGGGCACAGAAAATGGTGTATTTTTGTCCAAATGAAACAAGAGGTAACTTGTTCAAACAATCAAGCTCTGCATTAATGTTTTATAAACTTTTCCATATATATGTATTTTTTCATTCTACTATGAATTATAAAGTTTGTATGCAAAAAGCCAAAAAGCAGGGGGCTTTAAGTTCAGAATGAGTCATGTATAATTCTAACTCTTAAACATTTTCCTGTTTGCCTTAGACAATTGCTTAATCAGCCCTAATGCTTAAGTATCTTATTCTGTGAAATGGTGATAACATCTATTTGCATTGTTGTTATGAGGATTCAGGATGCATAGCTACACATGGAAATGCTGTAGCTAACAGTTATTGAACATTTGTGATTACCAAATAGTGTCCAAAGCACTTTGTATGTGTTCTCTTGCCATCCTCACATTTATTCTTTCAGATAGGTACTATTATTACAAAATGTCTCTATAATTATGACCCATTCATTCAAAGTATAAATTCTGAATTTATTTTGTTTCCTATCAAGTCCAGTACCTGGATACACATGTTTAAATTCTGACCTCAGCGTTAGCATATAACCAGGGACAGACATGAGTCAACTACCTACCCAGGCTCACCATTTGTTTGTTCAAGACACTGAAATTATACTTTAATGGAGGAAAGAAGGATTCTGGGAATGGCCTAGATGAATGCAGTTTTACTCTCTCACCATGTCATAAATTACTCTCAGGTAGTACAGATATATATATATATATATATATATATATATATATATATATATATATATATATATTTCGAATAAGAATAGGTAAGTCCATGTAGAACTTTGAACTTTAGCTTGGGTGCAGCTTTTGAGAAAAGGAATAAAATATTCTATAAGAGGCAATACAAATTATTGTTTGTTTTTGAGAAGATGGAGAAAAGAATGAAGAGGAGAAATAGGAGGGAAAAAAGGAGGGGGGGAGGGAAAGGAGGTGGAGAGACCTTTTAATAAAGTAACTGAAGCTCCCAAAATTCTTAGTGTGGAAACTGTAAATTGTAGTGGAAACCATTTGAAGAGCAGAGATATGTGCCTGTGTTGATATGGGCAACACAGCACATTGATATTGAATCATGAGACAGAGTATATCACAAGAAAGCAAGAGTTCCAATTTGCAGGGATCCTGGGGAGGGATTTGGTCTGGTACCCACAATGGAATTGAGAGCCGGCTAAGATCACCAAGATGTCTAAGTGACAAGGGATTGTGAACTCAAAGCTGGGTTTTAGAAAAATAAATGCAAAATGCTGATTGAAAGGTCATGGTGAGCTGGGTAATCCAAAATCCAAGTGGACTATTGAAAGGCCTAACGTCTAAGTAGACATTCCCAAAGTCTAAGTGGAATATTCCATTTTATATGGAAAAAACTTAAAAACATTGAGCTTACTTGGAAATGTGAAGGTAGAGGACTTTCCTAACAAACCTAAAAGTAAGTCTTTTGCAAGATGTATTTTCACTTTAATAGACCCTTGAAAGTGGCAGAAGGAGGGATGTAGGATGCTGAACCAACCTCTCTCACTAGGTAGCGCTGAGACTTTCTTTGGAGGTCACACACAACACTTAGCTTAGAGCTTCCAGAATTATTGATGGCAGCAGCCAGCAGAATAAAAATTCCATAGGTAGGCAGTAAATATTTGAAAACACCCTTCAGTTTGGGGAATGGTTTATATTGTTGCTTAAAAATGTAGTTTGAGAGCCATGGGAGCCTGTGATTGGGTGCGGCATGTTTTACAAATGATGCCCATTTATCCTGAGCGAGAAACATTCCACCCAGTAAATGTCAGTTTCACAGTGACCAGATATGATGAATGAATCCTCTGGCTCCTATTAATATGGAGGCCACACGTTTAGAAAAAAATTAGAGACCACTGCAAAATTAACTCCCCTCTCTCAGTGTGGCTAAAATGGTAGGAAAGGAAATGGTGAGAGCAAGTTTGCAAAAATATGAAACATCAAGTTTCTTTCTGAGCCTCCAACTTCATAAAGAAATTATCTTAATCATATTGGGAAAAAAATGAGAGGACTTGAAAGATGATCTCAGATGGAAACTCCGACACAGAGAAGTATGGCATAAATTTCTAGGCACTGAAGATTGGGATATTGCAGGCATGATTCCATAGCTCAACCTCTGAAAGGAATAATAATTACTATTTGGCTATTTTTCAAGGTGAGGGTTCCACTAGAGGGAACGTCTTATTCAATTTGAGAGCTGAAATTACACAACTGGTGAGATATTAAATAACAGCACAAAACTGAAAAGGGAAAGAAGGCAAGCGAGTAGCTGAATTGTAAGTGAGGAATGGGTAGGTACAAAGTGTGAGGCGGGTCTGAAGAAGCGGGTGGTTGGCTTCTCTGATGTTGATTTTGGGCTTAATCGGATTATATTCAAATTCGCATGATTTTTGGTAATCCATTTATGAGCCGTTAATGACAAATGATGGCACTTTGCAATTAGCAGGTGTGGTAAATCGATTAATCAACCAACAAATATTTATTAAGAGTCTAATATATTCAAAGTCAGTGCCAAGTGTTGTAGAGGATTCAAGTATAAATTATAGTACTTATCTTCCAATTTACTTGACAAGTAAGACTCTATATGCAAAACCTAGCAATACAACAAAATCTGACACATCACAAATGAATGGTAATATATGCCATAGAATTTTAGAGAGAGAAAACAGTCTACCCTTTTAGGGAAGAATTAGCTTACCTACAGGTGGATATGAGACAGACACAGATATTTGCTTCACATTTGATCTTGAGGATCGATTGGTGTTTCCTTTTATTTTTGAACATGCATTTAATAAATATGTATACTATGTATTTCTTTCATTCTCAGAAAGGTGGTAGCTAAGCAGCACAGAAAACAATTTGAGTCTCTCCTATTGCATTGTTATTCATTCAAATTAGGTGAAGCATTTTCCACCGCTTGATTTGAAAGTGTGAGTCGGGACTAGCAGCTTCTGCCTGTAGACAAGAAGGAGCATAGTCCCTGGGGTAAAATTGTTCCTATGTATTGTGGCATGTGCCTTGATGCCCTGGCTTTAAATTTAGCCCATAGTAAACTGAAAAAATGGACAATTGGCAACAAACATGTTAAATATGAAAGTGTTTTATTTCAGAATCGGTGTGTGAAAGCTGGGGTGGTGGTGTTTCATCTTCGGTGTACTTAAAGACTGGCTTATGTCTGACTTATTGCAAAAATATTTAGGCATCACCCTGTTTTATGAAGGAAGCTCCTGAAGTCCTTGGGTAGGGGTTAGAGCAAGGACAGGCACTTTCTCTTGATAAAGGTATTAAGGTATCCATTATCACCTCCTGACCATCAAATTACTCTCTGTTTGTCATACTCTTTTAAATTTACATGGTTCCGGGGCCTTAAATGTCAGGATTCCTGTTATAACTTAGACTCTAGTGTCTTTAATTAATGCTTCATGTTCATGTTATGGTTATTTAAAATTTGCTGAAGTCCCTCGAGCCATAAATTTCTTTTACAGGTCTTTGCGGTATGAACTTTAACAAAACAGCCATAAAGGGGTAATAGGCAAGAGCAGTATATCACAGGGTTACAGTGGCAAGATGGGAGCAAGGAGGGAATATTTTGCAAACAGATTAAAAGGTTTTGTTTTTGTCAAGGGGTTTGGAACTGGAACAAATTGGACATAAAACTTAGGCAAGAACGCATAATCTCCTTTAATGTTTTTAGTAGGTGTAAGTTGTCACTCGTCACAAGATTCACAATTTCATATAAATCTTGTTAAATTTAAATCAGTTTCATTCAAATGAACACATTTTTCTTGAATACCTACTGTGTGTGCCTAGTATATTTTTTTGTTGCCATGGGAATTACACAGAAAAGACAAGCTCATGTCTCATTAATTTTCAAAAACTAGTTTTGGAGGCCAGGTTAGCATATATGAAGCAATTACAAACCATTACCAGACAAAACATAAATCTGCCAAAATGCACAGAATAGTCTGTGAATTTTGAGTGCTACTGCAACTCACAGGGAAAGATCAGTGGGAACTAGAATTATCATGGGATCCAGCAGAAGCAGGAAAGATGAAGTGTTTCTTGTAAAATGGATGGCCATTGGAATGTGGAAACACGGGGGAAGGCCATTCCAGAGGAGAGAATAGCATAAGGAAATTCATGACAGTGGAATAAAAATGACTGCATTGTACAGTGGATAAGAAAATGCTTTTAGATTTGGGTGGTCATAGTTTTGAATTATTACTGCATTATATTACTTAAGGGAAATAGGACTAGGTGGACCAAAATGTAGTGTTTGGAAATAGAACATGCATATTTTATGTAGTTCAAGAATAGTTTAAGTGATTAAAAGAGGGACTCACATCTCCATTGAAGGATATTTTAAATAGACACTGCTTATTTAAAGTTGGACAACAGGTTCATATGCTGAAGTACTTTTTTAAAGCATGATGGTCCTTCTTTGAACTTTCGATAGCTCCCCCATATTCTAGAAGAATTCGAATAAGAAAATGAGAGGTAGAGAAGGACATAGGGATCCATTTTATTTTTGACCATGAAAACCCTGCAAGTATGTTAAGAAAGGAAAATTAGAAGATGTAAGTAACATCCTAAATATCGATGTACAGAGCTGTGCTGGTCATAGATCTTGATTATTTGTTTCCATGTAATGACATTTAGCACAATGATTATACTGGGCATGTTATGAACTGGCTGCGATGGAAAGCCATCTTTGTATTATTCCTGTGGCTATCTCTCTGCTCACTGTAGCCACCTATGCCTTGGACTCAGGCAGCTTCTTCCCCAGAATCTTCCAATTCTCACTTTAAAAAAAATCTGCTATACAAGGGTTCCTTTTTCTCCCCATGAGTACATTAAAAACTGTGGTACATCTATACAATGGAATACTAGCTGAAATAAAAAGGAAGGAATTCCTACCATTTGCAACAGCATGGATGGACCTGGAGAGCATTATGCTAAGCAACATAAGTCAGAGAAAGATAAATATCACATGATCTCACTAATTTGTGGAATATAATGAACTATATAAACTGATGAACAAAAACAGATCCAGAGACAGAGAAGCATCAATCAGATGCTCAAACCTCAGAAGGAAAGTAGGGGAGGGGAGGGGTAAAGGGGGGGATCAACCAAAGGACTTGTATGCATGCATATAAGCATAACCAATGGACACAGACACCAGGGGGGGGGGTGAGGGAATAAAGGGGGTTTGGCTCAGTGGATTGAGCATTGACCTGTGGACTGAAGGGTCTGGGTTTCAATTCTGGTCAAGGCACGTGCCAGCGTTGCCATCTCGATCTCCAGTGTGGGACATGCAGAAGGCAGATGATCAGTAATTCTCTCTCATCATTGAGGTTTCTGTCTCTCCCTCTGCCTTCTTCTCTGAAATCAATAAAAATATATTTTAAAAAAAAGGAAAAGTTAAATTTAAAGAGAAAAGGCCTCTGTGACCTATTCACCCTCCACTTCCCATCTCATAATCTAAATGTGGTCACCTTCAAGTAGAGTCTCCTGCCCACTTGCCCACCCACCCACCTCCCAACCTAGGGTAGCGCCACCTGTGGATGGCACGGACCCCACCACCCAGTCAAAACCACAAGGAAATGTGCAACAGGGGAGGAAAAACAAACCAAAACTTTCAAGGCCTTGCTTTTTTTTTTTCTTAAAAGTACTTTAAAGAGGAAATTTTATTTGTACTTTTTATTGACATTTTATATTTTTATACATTTTTAATGATCATGGGATGACCGACCCAGCCTTTGGAGCAGTGGTTCTCAACCTTCTTAATCCCGCAACCCTTTAATACAGTTCCTCATGTTGTGGTGACCCCCAACCATAAAATTATTTTTGTTGTTACTTCATAACTGTAATTTTGCTACTGTTATGAATCCTAATATAAATATATGATATGCAGGATGTATTTTCAGGGGTCGCAACCCAAAGTTTGGAGTATTCCCTGTCCTACTTCTGACTTTACTTGTGGGGTGATCAAGTTCATGATAATATCAAAGGAGAAAAAGTAATTGTAAAAGAACAACAACAAAAGTCTTATTCTGAGTATTACAGTAACTTTTTGTGTATGTACTTAGCTGTACTATAAGTAGTTTGTATGAGATAGTTAAAAAGGCCAAATATAAAAAGGTTTATTTTTTTTTTCCTTTTTCATCTATCTATGAAGTTGCTGGGTTGCTGTTTTATTTTGTGTGTGTGTGTTTTGTCTTTTTGTGTGTGTTTTTTTTCCTGTTTGATGTATGTGTGAAACAATGTTGTCCAACAATAAACGGGAATTTCATTTTGCTGAGGAGTTGTTCTAACAAAAACAAACAGAAACAAACAAAGACAGATTATGAAAGTACATGTTCAGCATATCAAGACTTATTTTATTTTTTTAAAATATATTTTATTGATTTTTTATGGAGAGGAAGGAGTGGGATAGAAAGTTAGAAACATCAATGAAAGAGAAATATCAATCAGCTGCATCCTGCACACTCCCCACTGGGTATGTGCCCGCAACCAAGGTACATACCCTTTACTGGAATCGAACCTGGGACCCTTGAGTCTGCAAGCTGATGCTCTATCCACTGAGCCAAACCGGTTAGGGCTCAAGACTTATTTTAGAGATCACTGCTTCCATATCCTATCTAATAAAAGAATAATATGCAAATTGACCATCACTCCAACACAAGATGGCCACCCCCGTGTGGACACAATATGGCCGTCATAAGATGGCTGGAAGGGGAGGGCAGTTGGGGTGATCAGGCCTGCAGGGGAGGGCAGTTAGGGGTGACTGGGCTGGCAGGAGAGGACAGTTTGGGGGGACCCAGGCCTGCAGGGGAGGGCAGTTGGGGGGAACCAGGCCTGCAGGGGAGGGCAGTTGAGGGGATCAGCTCTTCAGAGGAGGCAGTTGGAGGAAAACAGATGTTCAGGGTAGGGCAATTGGGGGTGACCAGGACGGCAGGGGAGGGCAGTTAGGGGCAATTGGACCAGCAGGGGAGCAGTTAGGCATTGATCAGGCTGGCAGGGGAGTGGTTAGGGGGTGAACAGGCTGGCAGGCAGGTGAGCGGTTGGGAGCCAACAGTCCTGGATTGTGAGAGGGATGTCTGACTGCCCATTTAGGCATGATCCCACCAGGCAGGGGTCGGACATCCCTCGAGGGGTCCCAGATTAGAGAGGGTGCAGGCTAGGCTGAGGGACACACACTTCCATGCACGAATTTCGTGCACCGGCCTCTAGTTTCATAATAAATGCCAGTTATCTGGTGCATTAAAATTTGTTCTTGACTGAGATACTTTTGTATATATTATGATAAAGTTGAATTTATACTATAAGTATTTGTTAAATATTATACTATGCAAGTCAGGGCAGGCTAGGCTATGCCGCTGTAACAACTAAACATAAAACCACACTACCTTAAAACACCAGCACCACATATTTACTTTTTTCCAAGCTACATGGTCATTCTAGTTATTCTATTCAAGTGGGTCCTTCTTGGGGAAATAGCTTTGACAGAGTCTGTACAACCTGAGCAGGTCTTTGGTATCTGTGGCAGGGGAAGGAAACATGACAAAATACAAGCAGACATTTAAATACTTCTTTCTCAAAGATAATTTATTTACAACTTGAAGTTTGGTGGTTGTGGGTTGGGGCAGTGTGAAACACTAACATGGGACAGAGAAAAAGAGAACTGGAAATATAAATGAGCATTAATGACTCCAACAGTTAATGCTGAGCAAAAGATATACAAATACCCTGATCCAATGGTGCTCCTGTAATTTTTGGGGATAAATAAATGACAACATGGTATTAGGTAGTGGTAAATGTCATAAAGAAAAAAAAAATAAGGCAATAAACAATAGAACAATAGGGAAAGGGAATTCTTTAGCTATGGTTGTTGAGAAATGACTCCCTGAAGTATTGAAAAGAAACCTGAAAACTAAATGATATGCAATATCATAAAATCTAGAGAAGAATACATTTTGATAAAGAAATGGAGGTCAACTCTCTCAAATAATACCAACAAGTTAGAAAATTAACTTTTGGAATTGCTAAACGCCCTTCCCAGGTTGCTATAGGGATTGACACTGATTAGATAGAATTGAGGAAGGAAGTAGAGGTGAGAAATTAGATACTGAGAATAAGCAAGCCTTACAAGTAGGTTTACTATGAAGGTAGTTGGGTAATACTAGTAAATGAGGTTGTAGTCAGAAAGGTAGAGTAGGAAAGAAATCTATATATAATAACTGAGTTTAAGAAATCTTTATATACCAATAATAATCCTCCAATGGAACAAATAAAATGCTGATTTTTGAGAGGCATTATGGATCAGATGTGAGTGGATGAGATAGTTTTCATAAGGAGTCACAATTAGGTAGTAGAGAGCCAAGTTTTTCATTACAGAAAAAACACAAATTATAAAGACCTAGATTTATATATCGATGTGTTTTCTAGTGAAAAAATGAATTACTTCTCAATTAACTACATCTAATTTCTGAATGCAGTATGAGATGAGGCTAGCAGATCAGCTGAAGAAGAAAGATTAAATGTTTGAAGAGAAAAAAATAATATGAAATAGTCATCTTGTAAGGTATTTTCTTAGGAAATTGTGTTGACTGTTTAGTTGAGATTTATGTCCATTCTGGGGTCCATTTGATTAACAAGTAAAATAAATTGTTGAAGGACTACAAACAGAAAATCAATGGTGAATGACTAAAGTTATTAATTTTGGTTTTAAATACTTGAATAAAGTAAACAAAACATTATTTAATTCTATTTAATTGCAAAGGTTAATGTGGGCCAACAGAGCCCAAAGTACAGTTCTGGTCTGAATGCTCTTAGTCTTCATGGAGATTGTAGTAAAGGCATATTAAAATTTATCCATCTGGACATTCATTGAAGTAACTATTGAATTTTTACTATAAACCAATCATAGGGGAAGATACACTAGTAAATAAAAATAGACATAATTTTCCCTAGCCTCCTGAATGATCTATTTTAGAGATAAACTCAATGTTAAGTTATAGACTCAATTTTTCTGTGATAATTTATAAAATTACTCTCAAATATTCTCTTTCTAAATTAGATTCTTAAAGTGAATAATGATATCAGTGTGATTTTCTTCCTAAGCAACTATATTTCTGGCTTAGAATTTAAAAAAGGAAGTGGGTCATAAGTAATTATTTGGAAATAGGAAATATGGAAATCATAAAGGAGTAAATTAGGTCACACACTATACCACCTGGAGGAATGGTTTTTAAGAAGAAAAGAACTAAATTCATCATTAGATTTTATTTGATACTTTAGCATGCAAGAAGCAGATTACTTATTATTTTTTCTACATATAAAATCAGTAGAAAATTCTAAGAATGATTCAGGATGGCAGACTAGTATATAGGCTTAAGATGCTCAGGTCATTTAAATTTAAGCATTAATGCTTAACTTCAGTAAAGAAAATACTAAAAGGGATAAAGGATGGTTTATGCAATCTGGAAAAGACTATACTGGAAAAAAGTTATTTGTCTGAAAAATTATTCCTTTTATGAAAAAATATGGGACTTTGGCAGCTTTGTCAATCACAATGAAAAAGTCTCAACTTATTCTTTCTAGAAAAGTGTGGCTCACAATGTGCAACGATTCATTTTCCTGCATTATGATCAGTAAGAATATCGAAGTTTAGTAGTCAGGCTGCTACAAAGTTCGACTTGAATATCAGTTTAATAGAACAAATTGGCAAATATGACAAAATTGTCTGATGGCTATATCTGCTTCCTGCTATTAAGGTAAACAAATATAATTGTTTAATATCAGAAGTTAGTACTGTGTCTCAGTCTTTGAGTGCAAAGTATTGATCTATTACATGATGAATACACACTACTTGTTGGGTAAAGAAAAAATGAAGATAGACTTTGAATGCATTTGTTTGCAACCTAGTGGGGAAAAAACAAATGCATGTAAACACAGTCAAAATATAAGCTATAAATTTCATCTCAATAACATTTTATGAAGGAAATGGATAGGTTCAGAAAAGGGTAAATAGAGTCTAGAATTATAGGAAGTGAAGACTTGGAACTGAATGGACTGATTCTATTTCTGACCACAAGAAAGGGGATGCGATAGACACTGATACTCTGAAATGACTAAAAGTATACTGGTGGACCTAGCAAAGCAGGATTGTTTTTACTTTTTAGATTTTGTGGATATTATTTAAAATCTTTTACAAAAAATTTCAGACATGTATGCCAAAGTAATGATTAGGATACATTAGTCACATGTTTACTTATAATCCAAATTCAATAATAATCTAAACCTGGCCAATTTTATTTCATCTAAACCCTTATATAAAGTTGGGAAATGCTTTTATTGATGATGGAGTTCAGTAAGGGACATATTATATATGTTTATCAAGAATGTGCTTTGCCAGTCTATCACTCTGAATGCTATTTAGCATTTATAGCAGTCCAGAAACAGCGAATACTCTTGTCATTTTACAGTTTAGAAGCTTGTGTGTTGCTTAAGGCCCTCTTAGATTTAGAGGTCTTTGTTAAAGCTGTTGCCTCTGCTCTGTCTCAGCTATGTTTGGGCTTTCACACAGGGGACACTTGACTCACCTCATGTCCAAGTCTCATACCTTTTATCTCTTTCCCAAGCTTCAATATTGATGCCTTTTCAAACCTCAACTAGAGCATATGCATTTATAATCAGGAAAGTCAGGGGTAACTTTTGGCTAATAAGGTTTATAAAACAGACACAGAACTTGGCTGACAGAACCTGGCTATGATGATCACCTGAACACTGCCTCCTTGTCATTCCTTCTTCGCCGACTCCATCCACACCTTTGGGAACCCCTGGACCCCAACATCTGGCGACCGAACAGAGACCCTTAGTTCTTTACAGGACCCCTCACCAGCTCTGTTAATGTCCGTAATTTACAAACAAATTATCTATACCAAAAATAGGGATATGTCTTCTCGCACTACTGTTAAATCCTTATTAAGAAGTAGATGAGGAGAAACCAAGATGGCGGCATAGGTTAACGCCGGAGATTGCTGCCTCAAACAACTACTTCAAAAAACAACTAAAAGACGGAACGGACATCATCCAGAACCACAGGAAGGCTGGCTGAGTGGAAATTCTACAACTAGGAGGAAAGAGAATATCATACCCAGACTCAGAGGAGGCGCAGTGCTGAAGTGAAATACTAAGGTGTGGAGTGCATGCGGAGTGGGCTGGAGGCGGAGGGCGCAGTTGTTGTTTTCAATCGGGAGGGAGTTTCAGACTCTGAGCTCCAGATCCGGGCGAGTCTCTAGGGATCCAGAATCAAACGGGAGAAGCGGGACTGTCTGGCTTCGGTTGGAACTCGAAGGCAGCTTTCTCTCCGAGGTTTGCAGCAGTTGCTGGGACTCTGTGAGGCAGAGACCCTAGGGACGGAACTGAGAGCAGCCATAACTGCTCACTCCGGCCTGCCCTGTAGATCCCCGGGGACCCGCCCTGCCCAAGCCCTGTGCAGAGCCATTTGCCGGATAGCCTCAGGCAAACGCTAGATTAGCACTGCCCTAGAGATCCTGCACAGAAGCTCTCCCACTGCAGACACAGCTGACTCTCATAGCCAGTTAGCCTGGAGGTCAAATCACCCCCTGTATTGCCGACAACAATCAAGGCTTAACTACAACAACACTGCGCACAAAGACCACTAGGGCGTGCACCAAGAAAGCATAAAAATGCGGAGACAAAGAAACAGGACAAAACTGTCAATGGAGGATATTGAGTTCAGAACCACAATTTTAAGGTCTCTTAAGAACTGTCTAGAAGCCGCTGATAAATGTAGTGAGATCCTCAAGAAATCCAATGAGACCCTCGATGTTATGATAAAGAACCAACTAGAAATTAAGCATACACGGACTGAAATAACGAATACTATACAGACTCCCAACAGCAGACCAGAGGAGCGCAAGAATCAAGGCAAAGATTTGAAATGCGAAGAAGCAAAAAACACCCAACCAGAAAAGCAAAATGAAAAAAGAATCCAAAAATACGAAGATAGTGTAAGGAGCCTCTGGGACAGCTTCAAGCATACCAACATCAGAATTATAGGGGTGCCAGAAGATGAGAGAGAGCAAGATATTGAAAACCTATTTGAAGAAATAATGACAGAAAACTTCCCCCACCTGGTGAAAGAAATAGACTTACAGGTCCAAGAAGCACAGAGAACCCCATACAAAAGGAATCCAAAGAGGACCACACCAAGACACATCATAATTGAAATGCCAAGAGCAAAAGACAAAGTGAAAATCTTAAAAGCAGCAAAAGAAAGAAACTCAGTTACCTACAAGGGAGTACCCATACGACTGTCAGCTGATTTCTCAACAGAAACTTTGCAGGGCAGAAGGGAGTGGCAAGAAATATTCAAAGTGATGAATACCAAGAACCTACAACCAAGATTACTTTATCCAGCAAAGCTATCATTCAGAATTGAAGGTCAGATAAAGAGCTTCACAGATAAGGAAAAGCTAAAGGAGTTCATCACCACCAAACCAGTATTATATGAAATGCTGAAAGGTATCCTTTAAGAAGAGGAAGAAGAAGAAAAAGGTAAAGATACAAATTATGAACAACAAACATGCATCTATCAACAAGTGAATCTAAGAATCAAGTGAATAAATAATCTGGTGATCATAATAGAATCAGGGACATAGAACGGGAATGGACTGACTATTCTTGGGGGGGAAAGGGGTGTGGGAGATGTGGGAAGAGACTGGACAAAATCATGCACCTATGGATGAGGACAGTGGGTGGGGAGTGAGGGCAGAGGGTGGGGCGGGAACTGGGAGGAGGGGAGTTATGGGGGGGGAAAGAAGAACAAATGTAATAATCTGAACAATAAAGATTTAATTAAAAAAAAAAGATTTATAAAACAGAAAATTTCCCTCTTGAGATGCCATTCACTTTGCCACCTGGCGGGCATTTCCTTATGACTTGATAACTGGTTTCACGTAATGGCAACCACCTTAATAATGTATCTGTGGCTCTTCTTCCCTGAATCACTGTCTTCATCCATCACTCCTGTCATCTGGGATAGCAATCCACAATGAGGTAATCCTATATAATAAAAGGCTAATATGCAAATTGACCAAACAGTGGAACGACTGGTCGCTATGATGTGCACTGACCACCAGGGAGCAGGTGCTCAATGCAGGAGCTGCTCCCTGATGGTCAGTGAACTCTCACAGGGGGAGCACCACTCAGCCAGAAGCCAGGCTCACAGGCTGGTGAGCGCAGTGGTGTTGGTGGGAGCCTCTCCCACCTCTGTGACAGCGCTAAGGATGTCTGACTGATGCTTAGGGAGCAGGCCTAATCCGTCAGTTGGACATCTCCCTTTCACAGTCAGTTGGACTGCAAAAGGGCACAGGCCGGGCTGAGGGACCCACCCAAATGCATGCATTTCGTGCACTGGGTCTCTAGTAGAATATAAGCCCCTCTATCTTAGGCTTTACTGTCTGTGAAACGTGGGCTAAAGCACCAGCTAAATAAGAAGTTTACTCATCTATCGCATGTCCAAATTAATATTCAAACAAAGGGTTTTCTTTTTCCAAAGCTATTGCTCTATCTCAAGGATGCTTAGGATCATGAGTGAGAATTAACTGTAGATTGATACAGATACCATGACTTACTTGAGAATGTTACTAAGTCTTAGATAATTTAAAAATTTACAATATGGGAACATATTTGAGGATTAAAAAAATATATCAGGGGGTCCTTGGATGTCTATTCCTTTTTGAGGGTGGCACTAAATCACAAATTGGAAACTGTTTTCTGTGGTCAGGTCTTGTTGACTGGCGGATTTCACCACTGTGTGGTCAGGAAGGGACACAGACACTCATCTGGAGAGCTCCAAGCATCAGCGCCCTTAGGATGTTCCAGGGACATTTTACTTCTCTGAAGGAGAGCCCTCTAGCACCCAACATGGCAGAAGGAACTACTGCTGCTGAGCAGAGAAAGAGCTGAGGGTTTCACTGTTCATTCCAAATTTACATATAATGTCTCTGTTTCAGTATAGACTCCATCCCGACCCCAAATTTTCTTTGCTTGGTGTACCCAAGAGCCCAAGAGACTGGAAGCAATCTAGCTTGACTTTTATAGAAAATAAACCTCTTGTCTACTATGAGGTTTTGAAAAGGCTGCTGATTAACTGCTTGGGATGATGGAGGGATCATTGAAGTATAATATCTCATGAAATATACTTAATATATTTTTATTTCAGAGAGGAAGAGAGAGAGAAGAGAGAGAGAGAGAGAGAGAGAGAGAGAGAGAGAGAGAGAGAGAGAGAGAATGAGAATGAATCAATGATGGGAGAGAATGATTGATTGGCTGCCTCTTGCAAGCCCCACACTGGGGATCAAGCCCACAACCTGGGCATGTGCCCTGAAAATTATTAAAAATTTTAATCAAGAGAGCAACATGAGTTAAGATGCTTAATTAAATAAATAAAAGCAATTGTGGGGAATGGGTTTGAGCTATCAAGACAGGATACCCTAAAACCACTTTAGGCTGTTATTAGAATGGTCTAGATGACAGATGGTTGATAATTGGAAAAAGGATGGCAATAGGAAAACAACAGTGGCAGTAGAAAAAAATGACTTATTTTAGATATATTTAGAAATAGATTATATAGAATTTGTTTTGAATGAGCATTAGGGGTGAAGGAGATAATTATCCCAGTAATAACTCTTAGTTCTTTGCCTTTGATGGAGAGTTATAGAATTTTATGATAGGGAAGAGTGGCAAAAGTTCTGGGATGGGTGTTGGCAAGTTGAGAAAGGTTTTATTACTTTGACACATGTTAAATTTGTGATTACCTTGAGACATTCACAAAGTGATGACAGGAAGACATTTGGATATTTAAGTCTAAGGCAAGAAATAAATGTCTAGAGATATCAGTGTACTTACCATACTCTAATATATAGAAATTAGTTAAATTTTCTAAGAGAACTCAAGGAGAGATATAGGGTAGTCGGATTGTTTAGATTTTCTAAGGGTACAGAGAGGAATGGGGCTACAAATTTTATTTTATTTTATTTTGTTTTATTTTATTTTATTTTTTTAATTGTTTTATTGCTTAAAGTATTACAAAGGGTATTACATATGTGTCCTTTTTTTTTTCCCCCACCCTTGACAATCCCCTGGCCTCCCCTACCCCCCAGTGTCTTATGTCCATTGGTTATGCCTATATGCATGCACACAAGTCCTTCGGGTGATCTCTTAAATTTTAGAGTTCTGGTGAAAAAATACTTTTGAAGAAGAAGAATGTGAAGAGACGGTGTTTCAAAATGGAATGAATGGTCAACACTGCTGAATGATGTTGAAAGTTTGAAAATATAAGGACCAAATATTCCTGTTAGAACCTCAGCAAGACGTATGTGAGGAGAGTGTGAGTAGCAGTAGGCAGACTGAAAAGGGTTGACAATGGTAGGTAATGGAGTAAATAATTGGAGATATTGGTGTAGACAGCAATTTCAGGAAATGTGTATTCCTTTAAAAGGTATGAGCTACTACAGCTTATTTATTTTTCAGTGGGGATTTTCCACTGGACAGAGAGAGGTAAAGATGCTACAGTGAGGATAACTGAAGAACACATGTGTTGAGAAAGCAAGGTCCACATTTGGGGAAACTGACCTCTGATGAGAGTAGGATCACTTTTTATGTTCTAAAGAGGAGAAAAAAGGAGAAATTGGATACAGGTGGTACTAGTAGGATAAGCATGGTTTCTATTTTGTCAGTAAAGCCCTTTATTCATTATCCAATGTGTTCAGGTTGGAGAAAGTAGAAAGATACAAAAGCATTACTGATTCTGAGATAATATATTTAGAAAATAAATATAGTAGTATAGTATTGCTATGTAGAGCCATGTGCCCATTTGAGGTTGATTATAATGAACTAGAGGCCTGGCACACAAAATTTGTGCGTGAGTATGGTCCCTAGCACTGGCCTGCAATCAGGTCCATCTTCCCTGGCTTAATGCAGCTGGCCCTGATCCCCACTGCCATCCACCCCCAGTAACCCATTTTCCATCGGGCAATTGGATTCTGATGGCCGGGGAAAGGGACCTAGAGGTCAGCCATTCCCGCCCATTCGCTAACCCTTCCCCTGTCGTGGGTCGCCTTCTGTGTGTGGGGAGACTGGCAGGGCAGGGGCCTTGGCCTGGCACCACCCACATCCCCCGCCACCCACCCCCAGTTCCCCATTCACCATTGGGCTATCGGAGCCCACTGACCAGGGAAAGGGACTGAGAGGTTGTCAGTGCACCTCATAGTGACTGGTTAAGAGGTCGTTTCGCCCTTAGGGTCAGTTTGCATATTACCCTTTTATTATATAGGATAGAGGTCCAGTGCATGGGTGGGGACTGGCTGGCCTGCCCTGATGGGGGCCCTGGATCTGGGTGGGGGTCCCCGCTCAGGGTGGGGCCAGCCAGGGCGAGAGGCTTTGGTCGTTCTGGTCTCTGGTCATTCTGTTTGTTCCACCATTTGTGTCGCTGTGTTTCTATTACATAGGATTATTTACTGAATGAAACCCATCTTCCTGAATGAGCCATAATTTCAAGTAGTGCTCCATTGAGCATGTGTGTAGAGACTAAAAAAGTAGGGTAGTTGATTTTATATCAGAAGGTGTTTTATCTGTTAAGTAGAGTGAATGGAGAAAGGGTCATTGAATTTGATTGCATGTATTGATTATGGATATGAGAACACAGTAGGACAGATAAAAATAGGGTGTTAGGGAGGCAATACATATAAAAGGGGGATGAAATGAAGCTCTTAACCAGTCAAAAACAAGGACCCAATCCTTGATCAAGTGGAAGTTGGAAGGATAGAAGTGGCTCCAGAAGAGTGCGAGGTTGAGATACTGATTTTAAAATGTGGTTTCTGGTACTGATAAAGTTTGGGCTGTGGCCGTGGGAGTAAGTGAAATGAAGAAACGGCTCATGGTAGAAAAGATCAAAGACATTGACCAGACCATGGTCACCCATTGGAGATGACTTTTTTTATCCCCTTTTGTTGTCTCACCTCCAGGTCCCTATCCCTTTTTTGTGCTGATGTTCAATCTGTAAAGTACAGAAGTTTCCTGATAAATTGAATACAATCACTTTAAATGGATGGCAGAAGGAAGTTCTTCACTGTGACCTGAACTCTGTGGCAGTACCTGTGATAGCAGTTGCATCTTTTTTTTTTTTTAATATATTTTATTGATTTTTTACAGAGAGGAAGGGAGAGAGATAGATAGTTAGAAACATCAATGAGAGAGAAACATCGATCAGCCGCCTCCTGCACATCTCCCACTGGGGATGTGCCCGCAACCCAGGTACATGCCCTTGACCGGAATCGAACCCGGGACCTTTCAGTCCGCAGGCCAACGCTCTATCCACTGAGCCAAACCGGTTTCGGCAGCAGTTGCATCTTTTGCACCATATTTCTAAAATTATAATTTGTCTTGTGCACTTATGTCTCATGACTCCATTCTAAGTATGGGAGAGAAGAAAATAGTAACCCTGCTTCTCCTGTTAAACACAGCTTTGTGGAACAGAATGACTGGGTATCCTACAGATGAGAGAGGAAAAATATTGACCTATGAAACTTATGTTTCCTGCAAGCTAGTCTAGTTCCTAATTCCGGTGTGTTCAAGCAGGCAAAATACCCTTTGTGAAGGTTGCCATGTAAGAGGATTGCGTGGGAGAGATCTTGAATTATAACTAAAGAATTTCTTAGACTCCTTCTAACTCAGATTTTATAAAGCAAAATAAATCAATTCTCTTGCAGCTCTAATTCTAGAACTATGTTAAATCAGCTTTTAAACATCAACGTTTTAACTTCTTGAACTATAGGGGTGTGAAATAATTTGTTATTGTCTTCTGTTTATGGATAGTATTTTCATCATGACTATGCTGTGGAGGATACTAAACACATAGTTGGTGATCAATAAACACTTGCAAAATCAAATTGGGTTCATGTCTGCAGGTCTCAGCCTGCTGTAGTACACATATGGCCTTAATTTATGTTGGAGTCAGAATATTTCAGAAAAGGTTAAATTAAAGTGTCACCTGCCAAATTTATAAAACCAAGGGAAAAACACATTTATAGAATATTTGGTACAGGAGATGAGAAATATGCACAGAGGACAAAGACTAGATTTTACTCAATCCATTTTAATTCAACATATATTAATGAGTATCTAGTCTGTGGAAGTGCCATGTTAGGTGCTGTGGTGATATGAAAATGATTATGCACAGTTCTGGTGACTAAGATTTCTGTTATCCCTCCATCTGTGTGATCTCAGAAACATGAATGTAGTGCTCACTGAGCTTGAGCTGTATGAGGACATGGAAACCACTAAGTTAAAATTTAACACATTTAAGCACAAATAGTATTAAAAACTGTCTTTCAGGGGCACGGTATTTGACACTTTTACCTGCATTGAATTGTTTTCAATGCAGAACCATGGGACTTGTGAAGTCTGTGACCACCTGGTAGAGTAGAGGTGATTGTAATCACACCAGAGCATCCTGAAGAGCCACGTGACCCAGTACTTTGAGAGCAGTTCCTTCCTAAAGAGTGAAGCTTGATCAGATGTAACCTTACATCATACCAACTTAGACTGTCAGAAATTATCAAGCATACGAATGGGGCAATCATTCCTAAGTATCAAAAGGGAGAATTCTTATCCTAACCAATGACCCCAAGTGGAATGGAAATCTCACAGGAGGGCATGTTAGCCCTGCCAAGGCTCATTGTGTAGAGAGCCCTGGTATGAGAGGAAGTTTTCAGTGCTATGAGAGGTGTTGCTATGGGCGCTGATGCATAGGAGCCAGAGACAGTGGAAGGAAAATAATAAAAGATGCTGATTAGGAGCTCAGAGGAAGGAATGGAACATTTGTGCTCAACAATAAAATGTAATGCTCTGTTAATCTATTTCTTGGCTGCCCTTACTCTGTAGGTTTTTAAAATCCACTTTGGTTCTTCATTTAGTTCCTTACCTATATTTCCTCCTTTCTCATCACTTTTCCTATTTTTGACACTGACTTTAATTGTGAATAGATTCAACCAACTCTGCAAGGGCCTGAATATGAAATATAATGTCAGCATCAAGAGAATAAACACGTTTTGCTTTATATGAAATAAAGAATGTTAGCTAGGGAGAGGGCATATTAGATCTATCCATTCCCAGTGGAGGCTTGGGAAAGTTCACAGTCAAAGCCATGCAGAGTTTCTGAGTTTCTGGGGTAACTTAGAGAAATTTCTCATTCCTGAAATATCCATGCCTCAGATTTAACTATGAATACACATACAGGGGTGGGCAAAAGTAGGTTTTCAGTTGTTTGTAATGGAACATAATACAAAAATTAAAAAATGATACAAGGATAAACTATGTGTTTTGTGTACTCAAAACTGTAAACCTTCTTATGCCTACAATCTCGGCTCTACTTGTTTAAATTTGACAAGATATATATTAAACCCGGACGACTCTTTGTTAGCTATTTGTCAGCGATGTTCCAATCAGCTTGTGAATGGAATTTCTCCATTTCAATGATAGAAATAAAGAGAACTTTAAGAAGTGTTTCCCCCAATCTAGTCATACTCTTTTTTACTTACCATCCATAAACCTTGCAATCTGCAACTTCCGGTCATTCTATTTTCTACGTTGTCACTTCTGCATAATAACAAATCTTGAGGCTATATTCTATCATCCCAACTCTCGTTCAAATATGTTAACCGCTCTTCTGTTTCAACTCGGTCTCCTTAAGCCTATAAGGGGTTATATTTTATTTCATGTATTTTTGCACTTTATTCTCCATAAATAAATGACATTTAAAAAGTGTGTTCACATCAACACTTGTGTTTCTTTGGATGTCTGATTTATTTACACTCTGCAGTTTTAGGATATGCAGGTTCCCAAATGTCATCACCATTCCTGCAGCCTGGAAAAGTCTGCCTGTTATTGGTAAGGTGTCATCAATGTGGATCTCACTGGGGGTGAAAGCCAGATCATGGGAGGAAGCAGCATACTTTAGCTAGTGGGGCTATGCAAACCCAGGGTCGACATGAGCAGCAGAAAGACTACTCCATACTGTTTCCCAGAGAGCAGCCTAGTTTAGGTTTCCAACTTGCAAAAGACCAAAATAGAACACTTAAACCTTGACCTCCCAGGACATGAACCTCCTCTTCCAACACAACCCATCCTCTGAGAAAATCAAGAAATGAACCCAGGCAGGGAGTACATGTGGACAGATGCCACAGGGTGCCACCGCTATCGGGTGGCTCGGACTTAATCTCCAGGCACAGAGCTGCTGATTTGATTTAGGATAGCAGTTGTTAAGAGCAGAAGGAGCTGCTGGCACAAATGGTGGCCCTCTCGGCCAAGCGTGCTTTCCAACTGTCTTGGATTTAGGAGGAAGGGAAAAAAGAGCCACAAGAGGGGGAGGAGGAGGGAGAGAGCATGGTAGCAGACCTACGGAGGAGTTGGGCTGTAGCTCACTCAGAGGAATTCCATTAAATGAACTCATCCGTCATCTTGCCTTTTATTGATGAGTAGCATTGCTTGGTGGCAAGTGACATAGCAGAACAAATAGCATCAGAGTCTTGGCTCCCATTCTGAGGCATACACAGACACAGGCCCCAAAACAATGAGTCATTACTTATTACATCCATTATTAACTCAGCTCAGCCTCATTAGGCTTAGAAATTGCAGAGACAAAAAAAAAAAAAATCAGAAGCTAAGTGACACCAAGTACCCATACATTTAGGGGGCTAGGGTGGTGTGGGAGAGGCAGTGAACAACTGAAGGGCAGTTAAAACCAGCAACTCAGCAATTGTGACATTTTCAAATCCTGAGGGTCACAGATAGTTGATTGTGTGTTTTCCCTTTTCTGACATGATTGTGTTGAGGACTTAAATTTTAAAGTAGTGGGGCTGAGATTGAAGAATATAGGAAGTACATCATTAGCTAACACCAGCCCTTCAAAATAAAGTTTATTAGGAGTTCCTTTATTAATTAATGCTTGGAAGTTTATTAGGAGTTCCGTTATTAATGAATGCTTGGAGATTGCTGTATGCTGAAATACACACACACACACAAACACACACACATACATACATATTATATATATACTGTATATCCCACATTCAAAGGCTGTGAAATTGCATCGTTTACCCATATCTTCAGAAAAAAATCACTTCTACTGTCATGGTAAACAACCTGCTTCCCTATTTATAATGGTCTGGCCCTCTAGCAACTTCAGCATGAAATTATAGCTAATTTGCCTACAAACGTCAGGTGGTCATAATAATCTGGCCACTCTGTGTGTATGTGTGTGTGTGTGTGTGTGTGTATAAAATCACATTTTCTAAAGGGATGTCCAGAAGTAACAGAGATGACCTGTTTCTGCAATTAAGCAGGATTACTACTATTAATATTGCAGGAATGCAGGGGGACCTTTTACTTATTTTTGTCCCTCTTACATCTACCGGTGCTTTCTCAAAGTTGTTTTCTGCACCCAAAAGTAAACGTTTTCTGGAATTTACAGAATCCAAATAAATAGAAAATTATTTCATATTTTATCAATGCTGCACAATGATGGAAATACTCTTACAAAGAATTAGAACTAGTTGTTTTTTGGAAATGATTGTCTCTGGGACAAAATGTGGATTCATGTTTAGAACAACTTGTGAAAATATCTCTTCTTTTTGTGTTAACCAGGAAGAAAAACGATGTTTCATATGACTTCATGTGAGAATAACTGATCAACTCTGTGGCTAGTTTTCCAAGTTAATTAGTCAAAATAGTGGCTGTATTTTTATCCCTGAATATTAATAAAATAAACTTTTATTGCCCATGTGGCCATGACTTCCTATTCTTGAATATATAATCAGTATGTTTCCTAAGCTTTCAAATGCTTTCTCTTTTTTTTTTTCTTTTCCTTTTTTTGTTGTTAATCCTCACTTGAAGATATTTTTCCCATTGAATTTTAAAGAGAGTGGAAGGGAGACAGGGAAGGGGAAAGAAAGACAAATAGAGAAAAACATTTATGTGAGGGAGACACATCCATGTGAGGATCAAACCTGCAACTGAGGTACGTGCAATTGATTGGGAATCAAACCTGAGACCCTTCAGTGTGTGGGCCAGCACTCTATTCACTGAGCAACACTGGCCAGGCTCAAATAATTTCTTTTTAAATACAATATTTAAAGATTTCAATCTTTTAAGATGGTATAAGAATAGATTATAAGGGGGTTGTTCTTTCTCATTGGGCAGCTAAAATATTTCTTTTCTCTACAAGGCAGATAAAACTTATAATAATGTTTATTATGCATCCTATAGACCATAGGTTGTTCAGTCAAATTGTGTTATAAATTGGAAATTAAGTTGAAAGGTCACTAACAGAAGGAAAAAAATCCTTAGTACTTAAGACAAAGGTTAAAATTCTTCCTTTCATGAACTTAGTTTGCTAAAATATCTTGGCCAGAAAATAAAGGGAAAAGCAGTCTTCAAAATTGGTCAAATATATCAATGAATGCATGTCAAGGTGAACTTCCCTTTGTGGCTTTCTGTGCCTATATTTAATTATATATTTGGACATATAATTAATTGTTTTTAGAATGTGGAGTTATATTCACTAACAGATGGCTGGATACTTAATTTGATTACACATATATTTAGGATATCTTTAATATCCCATAAAAATAATTGATTTATTCAATTATGCATCTAGGTATCTAATATAGGCTTATTTCATTTTCATTATGATTATGAAATTATGAACAGTAAAACCATACTATAACTCTCATCTTACCCTTTAAATGAGTGATATTCTTCTCCTGACATTACATTAAAGAAGAAAAAGGAGTAGAAAAAGATAGAGGAAAAGAAGAAAGAGAAAGAGGAAGAGGAAAACTGTATATATATACAGTTTGTCCTGCTATTTTATATTTGTTTCTGATTCTAATACTTTTATAAAATTACCAAACTTATTTTATTTTTTATGATATTCTCCTTCAGAATGGACTTGGTATTTATTTGTTGGCTATGGTTCTGGTGAAGTAGCCTAGCAGAGAATAATGGATAAATGATATCCACTTTTTGGATTTGTTCTTGAGTAACTTCTAGTTCAAATATGTTCTTAGTTATTTTCTTATTTAGACTTTCAACACTTTTGGAGGTAGAAAGGCTAAATCTATCAGTTTTATACATCTGTAAATTTTCATTGGGATACTTTTACCCTTAGGGATAATATGATAAATCAATCTTTCCTAATAAAACATCACTAAAACTATTCAAAGATACTTAGATGTCTCAGCATGCTTCTCTGTATGCACACTCAGTTCCTTCAACTGTATAGAATGGAAGAATCATTTCTAGCCAAGCCAGCATAGATGGCATGAACATTTTTTCGTAGTAGCAATGTCGTCGTAACTTGGTAGCTTCATCTGCTCTCCCACACACCCTCTTTCCAGGAAAACAACTCTCTGGTTTGCACACGAGCCCCTTTATCCCTATTTATCAAGTTCAAAGGAGCTGTAACTAGACCCATAGGCTAGCTGTCCAGGAGTTTGTAAAACATTTTCTTAAAGAACAACTATTTTCCTAATGGTGAGGTCATGTGCCCTGGAAGCTACCACAATAACTGGTGGAATTTTCTTGCCATAGCTGGAGGTTTCTCTACCAAAGAACCTGATCTCTGTCCAATCATCTTATTTTCCACTAAAAAATTGCCACTGTGTTTTCCTTTCTATTCCAGAGGGTTTTATAAGGCTATTGAAGAGAAATGCCCTTCTCCTACCAAGAGTGCTTTATGCACTCAGACCAGTGTGGCTCAATATCATGAGCAATCTGGCTGTGAGTATAGTCTTTCATAAAAGTCACTTGAAGTCATGAACCCCAGATGATATCAGGGGTGCCTGACTGAGGCCAGGCCCCTAGGTGGTCCCTTGGCCCTCTAGGCTCCCGACACCAAGTAACAACATGGAACCAACACAGATGACTCTGCTGTCAACTTAGATTTTATTACTTGCAGGTTTAATCTAAATACAAACACACCAGAACACACACACACAAGTATTGAAGGTTAACAAACCAAAAATACAAGAGTCTCAAATATCCTCCGGTCCAGGCTACTTGCAGAGTGGTGGTTTCTGGTCACTAAAGCCTTGGTGTCCAGGGGTTCCATGTATTGCAAGGAAGACTGCTGAACTAGCTCAAGATAGCAAGGCCCTGGATAATGAAGGGCCACCAAGCCAGACACATGAGCTGTCAGCATCGCTCATTTGCAGGAGGGTGAATAGCAAGTGTAACTGTTCATAATTTTACTTTTATCCTTCTTGTAGAGGTGTCTCACTTCATCTGCACTTATTAGATTAGCTTGTGGTCTTCTGAGATTAGCCCTCAAAGTCCAAATCAAAATATTTGGCAATGTTCTCAGAGGTACTTGGTCATTGTTATCACTTGCACCTGTGGGTTGCTTCCCTTTGGCTGGCAGTTTAGGACTTGGCTGTTGGCCCAGACTTATATGTGTTCAGATGATCTGGTTCAAACTCAAGTCGGAGTTTGTTATAGTAATTCTGCTCTCCAAACTCAGTTGGGTGTCATCCAATGTAATGAAAGATTGCTGGTTAGATTTCTGGTCATGGCTGGGTTGTGGGCTCAGTTTCCTGTAGGGGACATGAGGCAACTTATCAATGTTCCTCTCTCTCTTCCTTTCTCTTCCTCTCTCTCTAAAAATCAATAAAAATCATTTTTTTTAAAAAGTGCCTTATGCTACAGAGAGGAACTGATGTGTGTCTTCATTTTTCACATGTAAACTCTAATAGTGTATATTTTAAATGATTTCCTCTTTGTTATATCCTCCTCTTCTTCAGATTCACCATGACCAGAAGAAGGCTGAGAGACAAGAAAATATGAGAGACATTTTACTACCGTATAGCCAATAACCCTCCACTTATGACCTTTATCTCCCATCAAGTTTAAATGCAAACTTGTTCCTTGAAGGCAAAATTGTCCCCCATCCAGTATACTGCCAAGAACACAGTGGTTACTCATGTTTCTCACAGGCTATGTGTCTTAAACCTTGTGAGTTCTCCAAGAAAATATACTTTTAGTGAGACTTGCCTGTCAGGCTTTGTAAAAATTTGACCACATCTACAATATTCAAGGAATATAAAGTTTAACTTTCTCTGTTTAAAATCCTTTTCCATGTTTGACCATTTGTCTGTGGTGTGCAGGACATTAGCCTCCTGTTGTCTGGGTCTAAAGGGAGGCTTATCATTTGTTTCAATACAGCTGATCAAAAGAGGTTACCTTTAATGCATTTTACAATCTGATCTGATATATAAATTCACTGCCCTGGCTATGCAGGTTGAAATAATGTCACTTAACCTCAACAAAATTATCAAACTTTTCCATGTTAAACTTATTTTGTCTTTAGTTTACAAATGTAAAGTATGGCTATTTTGATGTTTAGTATAGCAAATCTCAAGCCTGTTTCTTCCCCTATCCCCACTGCTCCATAGGTAACTGCCTATGGAAAAAAAAACAGAATCATTTATTTACCCCAGAGAGAGCCAGAGAAGAAATATAGCAAAGAGAGATTCAAGGCTGTGGACTGAATGGATTTTTGAATGGGACTTAAATGCCCTGTAGGATTAGCCACAGGAAAGGATTGAGTAAGCACCTGTCTGCTGGTATGATTGAGGGGTGACAGGTAATCTCTCTGCCCAAATGTATGCATATCCCCTAAACCACCATGCTGATATGAAAGAATCATTCCTTCGGGTATTATTTCTAAAATGTCTCTGTAAAAATGCAAATACTTTACCTAGAAGTAATGGAACATTAAGCCATTTATAGTCATTTAAATTTTAGGAAGGCTTATAACATTGACACAGAGCTAGAGTAAATCCAAGAAAACAGGATATATAAAAGAATTATTGATTCAGAAGACAGAAAGTATTATCTCCAACTTGGCTATGGAAAGTTGGGGATGGGAGAGAGCTGCACACTAGAGACAAGGATATTTTGGTAGGGACAATTCAAGGATTAGTAAATAAAAAGGGGAGTGAAACAGCATCAAAAAATACCTTTTCAAATTTACCAGTTCTCAAGATATGACCCTGACAATGTGAGCTAAGCCAAAACTGATCACTTTGAGCATTTAGGCCATTTTAGGGGTGATTGATCATTGACTGGAAACAGACTAGGGGCCAAGAATCTCAAACCTTAACTTTGCCCTTGGAACTGTGAGAGTATACTGAGTTTATTCCTTTATTTGGTAGAAATAATTGGCAGGTCTTTCCCTCAAATATTATCTTCATATCATCAGTCCCTTTATCACCCTGCATACCCTTTAAAAGAAAATAAATCCGATTGCGTTAAACAGGCTTTACTTAAGTCTAAGTAAATGGGGGAGAGAGATTAAACTCAATTCACTAAAAGAAAAGGAAGAGGCTATTTGTTTTCTTTTTATTAAATTTATTGGCTTGAAACTGGTTAAAAAATTATATAGGTTTCAGGTGCACAATTCTACAACATATCATCTGTATACTGCATTGTGTGTTCACCATCCCAAGCCAGATCTCCATCCATCACAATTTACCCACCATGTATCCTCCTCTACCTCCCACCTATACTTTCCCTAAGCAATCATCACACTATTATTCATTTCCATGAGTTCTTTCTTTTTTATTTTCTTTTTTGCTCAATCCCTGCCCCTGGCTGCCACAGCCAACCCCTCTACCGGGCAGCTGTCAGACTATTATCTATCCCTGAGTTTGTTTCTATTTTGCATGTTAGTTCATTTGTTCATTAGAACATATGAGTGAAATCATATGGTACCTCTTTTTCTCTGACTGGCTTATTTCACTCAGTATAATGCTCTCCAGGTCCATCCATGCTGTAGCAAAGAATAAGATGTCTTTTTTACAGCTGCAGAGTATTCCATTGTGTAAATGTACCACAGCTTTTTTAACCACTCATCTATTTATGGACACTTGGCTTCCAAACCTTGGCTATTGTAATGCTATAATGAACATAGTAAACAGAATAGAGCCCATAAATAAACCCACACCTTTATGGTCAATTAATATTTGACAAAGGAGGCACAAGCATAAAATTGGGTAATAATAGTCTATTCAATAAATGGTGTTGATAATATTGGACAGATATGGGAGAGGTTTTTTAAATGGTGGAATGAGCTAATAGAAAGGTCCAGAAGGATTGGCCAGTGTAATTAGGTCATGGGTGTTTGACAACTGTTCTTTATTGAAGTGAGGATCCCACCCTCCCACCTTGACTGGGAGTTAGAACATGCTATCTCCTTCAATGATTGCATTTCATTGCAGATCCTTGAGAAAGACATTTCTTGGTTTTAGAGGACTTGTATCTCAAAGAACAGAGAAAGAATTTAAACTTGCAAATTTTCTAAAGTAAATGCTTTAGGAAAGTGAGGACCTTCTGTCTCAAGTTCACTCACGCCAAGGAGAGAATGTTAAGGCTATCTTGATTAAGAGAGAACTCCAAGTTGATAGTTTATTATTAATATTTTGCTACATGGTGATTTCAAGTTACTCTCTTGAACATATCTTCCTTTATTCTGTATACACATTTAATATACACAAACACACACAGCAGTGGTTTGATGTATTTGATTAATATTTTATCTGTATATATATAACACTTTACATATAGAAAGCATTCTCATTTTTTAAATCCATCATATTTAACTTGATTTTTTTCTGCAAACCTGAATAAAACAGGCACTGGGACTGTTTGATAGCTGGGGCCACATGATTTTATATTAGTTCACATGAGTTAGCTCACGACTCATGCTATGCAAGGCCATGCTGCCATTGCTATCACTAAGGTTCTCAGTCCTTGTTTAACCTTATCCATCTTATTTTTTTTTTAATTTTATCTCAAAACATCATCTTCATTCCAATCCCAAGGAAAGCTGATGCCAATGAAGCCAGTGGGGCCAATAGAGATGGGCTGGACGAAGATGGGTTGTGGAAGGGTGGATCTCCCATGTTGTTCTCTGAGGAGCTGACTTCCAAGTTTTGCTTGGCAAGTACGTCACTATTTGAGTGTCTCACAGTACTAATTAATTCTGAAAAGAAAAGTAGAAGAAAGTGGAATTGCTTGACAGCTGCTCTACACATTAAAATATCAATGCCAGTTAACAGATGCCAGTGATCAGCTGCTTTCCACTTGTTTTCATAAGTCTATCAGCAGAATGGCAGGGGGATTTTATGATTTCTGTCATTGGTGTAGACTCAAGCAAAACAGTACTTTCTCCAAATAATATACATTCAATATTTTGTACTTCCTTGGACATTATTGCCTTTGAAGGTAATTTCTAATTTTCATAAATTCTTGACTATCATCAGTTGCAGTTACAAAATTTTATTGGGTCCTTACTATGTGCACAAATCTATAATGAAAAAGATGCAAGCAAGCATTTTACCCTCAAGGGGATTAAAATTAAGATGAGAAGGACAGTAGTACACATTCCCAAAAATAAGATGACATTTACTAAGCACCAAACTGATACTCAAAACAAGAATTACTAAAGTTATTAAAAATGGGACTCTGGTATACTTTTATAATTTCATTTTTTTCCCTTTATTTTCCTCTTGGCTGATTTTTTTTTTTCTTTTGGTCTCAGTATGATATTCCAATATACCTCTTGAAGCCAGAGAGATGCTCCCACAGAATTCATTCATTGTTAATTAGAGAAGCTTTATTCTTGCTCTCTAGCAAAGAGAGCTGATTTTGAATAAAATTGCCTGATCTAGCCTGGCTGGCATGGCTCAGAGATTGTGCATTGACCTATGAACCTGGAGGTCACTGTTTGATTCCTGGTCAGGGAATATGCCTGGGTTGTAGGCTCAATCCCTGGAGCGGGGCATGCAGGAGGCAGCTGATCAATGATTCTATCTCATCATAGATGTTTCTCTCTCTTTCTCTCTCTCTCTTCAACTCTGAAAGCAATAAAAAATATTTTTTAAGGAAAGAAATAAAGTGCCTGATCTAGAAAGTGACTAGCCAGACTGAGTAATTCTGACAGGTAATGTCAGAAATCTATCCATTTTAAGAATTTTAGTAATGTTATAATAATATAAATAATAATAACAATATATTTTATTATGTTATAGTTTATAAAAGTTGCATATACCCATGCATTCCTGTGATTTTTATTTAAATTGTGAAGTAGTCAGAATTTGTTATCTTCCTTTTAGACAGTAGGAATCTGAAACTAGAGGTTCAAGTTGTAAGGTTGGAGCTAAGGATCAGAATCCATGATGTTTCCACTCTGAACATTGATTGTCATACTATTATATTGCATCTAAAATACCAAGACCCAAAACAATTTCTGAAAGAATGAATTCTAAGGCCTTATGGATCATGACCTAGAGAGGACCAGTTTTACACATACTTGTAAAGTTGAAACAGCCTGTTTTCAGCATCTCTCCTTTCTACTCTACAGCTTCCCATCCTTCTTGCCCTTGATCTTCCACTGTATTTCTCCAATCCCAACTGTCACCTCCCCCTAGGCAGAAAGCATTTATTGTCCCATCTTTCTTGGCAGAGACAAAGTAGAAGACAAGATGAGCAGCCAGGAGAAATTGCCTGGTACTGGCACTGTGTCGCTGCTGTATGTTTCTACATAATCCCTCTGGTGCAGGGTTAGGAAAGGGACTTTGTGAAGGTTAATGTTAGGGACTCAATAGCAAGTTCTGTTTATCCTTCACTGCTTCACTAGAGTGGCCTCCTCTTGGGGAACTCTCAGAAACACTCAGTGAGAGCAGACCTGCTTTCCTCTATATTTTGGTAGCATCCCAGACTTATCTCTATTGTAGCACAGTGCATTATCTACTAGTATAATCTTTTCCTTGGAATTCCCTCCTCATTAAATGAGAGCTTTAAGTAAAGGGTTCTATCCTCTTTATCTTTATCATGAGCATCATGCCAGGTGCCTGGTAAATGCACAGTAAATATTTTCCAAATAATAAAATAAACAAAATATAAAACATAAATAAATAGTTTGCCAGAGATTTGAAATTACAAGATATTCTTGTCATTGGGAAATAATTCCAAAATCATAGAGTAGGTGAGAGCATTCATCTGTTATCCTAATCACTTTGGAATGTGCCTAGAACCAATAAAGATGAACTGGTAAGGTCGAGGTATAACTGCACTTTAGAGTTGTTATTTTAAGATCCTTCAGTGTAAATGAACTAGATGCACATAGTAAAATATTAATGGGCTAGTTTTATAAGCCCAAGCCAAGGTGGAAACAATTTGGAGAGGAAAGCTATAAGACAAGGAGATCAAAGGATGTGATTTGATCAACACTTTCCCAACAGCCTTTCAGCTTTTCGCCTCCTTAAATCAAGGAGCTTTTAGTTGCAATTACAATCAACTGAGTTGAAGCAGTGTTCAAACAACCTGGAAGCAGGTAATATGTTTCTGGTTCAAGCCTCAGATATATCTAATCTGGTTCTATTTATCTGAGTGGTGGGACATATTTTTCTGTGATTCATTTTAGATTTCTCTAGGACCCATGTTCCACCCCAGCAATTTGAAGCCAATTTCAAATCAACTAGATCCTACTTCAAAATGTGATTAAGTAAATCAATAACAATGAGTGGGTAATTGAAGCTTTTTCTTTTCTTTCACAACTCAACAAATCTCAGATTTGGGAGGAAAAAACATCTTCTAGTAAGGCCCGGAGACTTAGCCTAGTGAATAAAGAGTTGGGAAACTTACTTTACAGAAAAGAACATGTATATGCATTTTTATTTTGTATTTATATGTCATTTTACACTAGTAATTTTTATAGATAAACTGTCCTGATTGCCCTCAGACCTTTGTGAAATCATACATACATTATCATTCTTATTTTCTGTCTGAGCAGACTTAAGCTTATTGAATTATCTATCAGCCATCCATAGAACTAGAAGCTACCTAAGAATAAACTGAAGAGTAGATTTTATTTCTTGATATTTGATATATGTATGTCATGGATCTTATTAAAATTTTGGGAAGTCACAATGAAGCGATTATATCACAGTAAAGCACAGAAAATAATTTATATCATATACTAGAAATCCATAATTCAAAACAACAGACTGCCCTTGGATTTTTCCCTTTTGTAATCAAATCAGTCAATCAAGGGACTTATCTAAACAAAGAGTCATCTATCCTAGAGAGCATTCTTGCCTCTCTCTTAGAAGGCAAGCACAGTTTTCAGCAATATTTGTTCCTTTGATACTAAGGAATATGGGAGGTTTCTTCTCTGCTGCTTCCTTCCTCCCTCCTCTCACATAACACACCAACCATCATATAATTACTATTTTGCCTCTGCAACAAGAGTCTGTGGGCTGAATTCCTGTATTGCTTTTCCTAGTTTCATGATACTCATGGAAGTTCCATGTCCAGTGACCTCTTCCCTTGACCCTTGGCACAGTAATACTGCTTTGAATTGTTTATTACACACTTTGTAACACTGGGCAGATATGTGTCTCTTTCTTACGAATACCCATGTTTTTAAAAGATAAGTATTACTTCCTGGTACCAATCAATATAGTAACTGGAACAAAATATGTATTATATATTGGAATAAATGATTTTATGTTGCTTAAATACCTCCAAATAGATCTAAGTCAAATAAATGCTGCTTTCAAAATAACAGGGAAGAATCCCTTTATTAGTATAATAAAATATATGAAATCATGAGCATTACGGAATAATAAACACTATCACAAGAGCACTAAAATATGTTTATAAATGCCAAACACTTGATAATTATTATCACTAACCTTCACAATAATTCTGGGAAGTAGACATTAATATCCTGATTTTGTAGAAGAGGAAATTAGTCTCAGTGCTATTATATAAAGTGCCAAAAGATGAACTATTTAGAATTTATATTAGGTTGTGGCCTCTTAGAAAAAGATATTTTTGGTCACAAATCACACATTTTTTCACAAATTTATTTTTTGGATATGTTGTATGCCATTGTGTAATTAATGGCTCTTATCCTTCATGTCTAATTAAAACTTTAAGAAATGTTGAGAGTTTCAAGGGCTATAATAGGAATTTTATGGTTAACTGGCATAGAATTGTAGATATTAGTGTCTGACTAAACTTTAGGCAGAAAGCAAAATGAGGCAGGATAACCATTTTCTAAAGACAAGAAAGGAGCTCAGGTCACCTAATTCCCAATTTCCAGCATTGAGTGTTGGATCCTAGGCTTCCTACTGCAGCATTAGTATCTGAGTGATGCTCTTTGGTGTCTTGGCCAATCAAGTGTGTAATTGTCCAAAGGAACTGATGTCCTCACGTCTTCATTGAGAACACGATTTCACAGTCTGCGAGATTTCCATGAGTAAGACTTTTTAGAACTATACAAAATTGACATTTATTTCTCTATTTTCATCCTACCTCATTCAAATTTGTTCTCTCTGTCTTAATTGCCTACAAAATTTACAGTTTAGGAGGGATAAAGAGAATGTTTCCATTAAAACCTTTACCTCAAATAGTTATTGGTGAAAGTGGGGTATCCGCCAGTGGAAGTGGGGGCCCCTTTCCCCACTGGGTGCTGGGGGTCAGTGCTTACAATACCTTGAGAAAAATAATTTTCTAAGACTCTTACAAGAGGATGCATGATTTTTATTTGGGTGGAATTACATCTCTGGGTTTGCTAAGTCCCATCTTCCTAAATCCAATCCTGGAAGAGGTGCAGCTGGGGATTCAGCAGAACAGGAGGCAGAGCCAGTGTCTAGAGCAGTGATGGCGAACCTATGACACGCGAACTCATTTTCTCGGTTGATTTTTCTTTGTTAAATGGCATTTAAATATATAAAATAAATATCAAAAATATAAGTCTTTGTTTTACTGTGGTTGCAAATATCAAAAAAATTCTATATGTGACACGGCACCAGAGTTAAGTTAGGGTTTTTCAAAATGCTGGTGTGCTGAGCTCAAAAGGTTCGCCATCACTGGGCTAGAGCTTTTTTTCCAGGGTGGAGCTGGGTCCTGGGTAGTCTCAGGCTGGTTCCAGTCCATCAGTCCGTTGTGTGTGGCGTCCACGTGGCTGTGAGCCATGTGAGTGAATGCAGGGGAGCACGCCCCGTGCAACAAGAGAGCCAGGAGCCCAGCACACAAGGAAGAGAGAGAGAGAGAGAACTCCTTTGTTTAGAATTTTAAATATCTGAAATCTTCCCAAGCTTGCAGCGGCCATGCCTATTCTGGCCAATGAATGTCCTGTTCCCAATGCCACTCAGACATTACTGGGCATGCCTATAATATTTGGCTTTTCCTTTGCTTCTTTCCAGTTATTAATAACTGGGTTCATTACAATGGTATCAAAATCACATATGCTCCCTCAGAGTATGAAATATCGGCAAGCTTTCGTAACATTGAGTAGGGGGCAGGCAGACGGGTATTTTTTACTATGTGCAACGAATACTGAGTGACCTGCTTTATATATGATACTATGTAAGGCCTTGACAGAAAAAAAATGGGAAGGGAGCAGTATTCCTGCCTCAAGTGAGCATAGGAAACATAAACAAAGCTTAACAGGTAATACAAGTTTAAGGTTACCCTGTGAGTGAGGCAGGTGGAAGAGAAATGTTTGTGAAAGCCATTGCAACTACTCTTCCTAGGCTTGGAGGATCCAGGGTGTCTTCCAAGAGGAAGTGTCTTCTCACCTGAGCAAATCCCCAGAGAATCACAAAGGAAGAGCATTGCAGGTGCTGGGCAGCATATGAAAAGTTTAATGATAGCAGAACATGTCAGTTTCAGAAAACTGACAAGTGGCTGGAGAGGAATTGTGGTCCAGACCAACATGCAAAACAATGTAGGGATCAGGGGAATGATGGAGGGATTTAGGAAAGGCTCATGGCAAAAATAAATAAATGAATAAATGAATAATTCCAGTACTTACTGCTTCTTAATATTATATATTTATTTCTTTGAGTCTTTTGTTACCTGTATCTCCTAGAGTCTCCCATTAAAATGCAAATGCAGTTGGAAGGTGTATTAATCAAAGTCCCTTTATAAGCTATGAACTTGGTAGATGTTAGAATAGCTGAGGAGTGCAGGGGGAGAATTGCCAAAGGAAGCTTCACCCATTTTACAATTTTGCTGCAGGCCACCGCCACTTGTAATTATCATACCCTCTTCTACTCCCTAGGAGGAACTGTGTTAATGCTTCAATGCCAAGACCTTAAGGCAGGGCCTTCCGGACTGGCTGGAAACAAACAGTAGAGAAAATGTCGTAAGCACATCTTTAACAGATTTCCACCAATTTCTGTAGACTCTGAGATGTGTTTCCAAAGTTTTCTGAGTAAGCATCCAACTCTGGCCCCATGAGATTCACCCATCACCGGTCTTTAATCCTTTCAAATGTTTGAAAATGATAATCATATTCCTCTTCCCTTGAGCTGTGAAGATTGCATTTTACTTGGTTCTTTGTAAATCAATCCTTCCTGACACATAGGTGATGCCTTAGCAGCAGACAGATTTACTATTGCATCGTTAATATAGGACAAGATCAGTATATTTCCACGTACATATTACTTAAAAAATGGATAGGCAGGAAGAACAAGTGTGTCATATCTAAATGCAAAACCATTGATTCTGGATATCTATATTGCTCATTCAACTCTTAACCTCAGAGACATAATAGGGGACCCTTGAGATGGGCTGTGTAATTAATTCAACCCTCTTGATACCCACAGTATTCTTTATTTCATGGTTCTTATCTGCTTTTTCAGCTGCCTGTATGGAATTCTGAGCCTAAAAACAGACAGTTTTTCAGAAAGGAAGGAAAGCTTAATAGGACTTAACTGGCAAGTAATAAAAGGGGGAGGTGTAGATAAAAGGATGGAAGAAGGACACTGAGTGGGTGGCTTTTGCAGATGTCATTAAGCAGTCCCCATAAGGACAACAAGGGCACCTAAATTTATAATTCATTTCCTTCCTTCCTTCCTCCCTTCCTTCCTTCCTTCCTTCCTTCCTTCCTTCCTTCCTTCCTTCCTTCCTTCCTTCCTTCCTTCTTTTATTCCTTCCTTCTGAGCTAATAATGCTGATGGTTCAAACAAGACACTTTTCATAAGATCTAAACCATCTGTTTATATAAGATTTAGAAAAAGCTGATTTTAGTCTTCAGGTGGCTGTTTCCCCTCCTCAAACTGGGAATGTATGGACAGCATAGCGGATGAGTAACTGAAATAATATGAAAGAATTTATCATATGCATTTTATTTATTTGAAATATATATAGCATTGTGGGAGACATAAATGAGGCCACTGAACTTAATATGATATAGTATCCTATTTTAAAAAAGTAAAATAATTTCAGTATCTATATTTGACACGTAGGTATTATATTTATCAAATTTGTTTAGGTTTGACTCTTCTCCCATTCTTTCTTCTAAAACTCTTTTTCCTAAGCTAGATATTTGCATTTGGCTGTTGACTTGATGGCATGAACAAGATATTTGCCAAATTTTACTTTATTATGTGCCCATGTAGAGACAGTGTAATTTGACCATATAATGAAATGTTTAAATATATCCATACATTTTGCATAAAATGAAACCCCACACCAATCCTCTCCTAGAACTTGGTCACTAGGGTATTTAAGGATGCACAACTGCAGCTGATGAGGAAGTGCTTTCCCAGATGTTCAATTTGACCTGGGGCAGCTCAATCAAAGTTGGTAAGGTTTCCAATATTCCTATTGGGAGTTTTCAGAAAAGGAGGCATATGGATTATTCTGGCAAGTGGATATGCAGACAGAAACTTGTGTGCTATGACTCCAGAACTTGAAATCTCCCTGAGAGCAAGTCAAATAATAACACTATTTGTAACAATAGTATTAATAAATAATGAAAGAAGTAGTGTTAATGCATTTCAAGGAACTGAATAAACAATCCACAAAACAGTGAGAGTGGAGGAAGTGCAGCTTCCTGCTGAGCACCAGAGCAGAGACACAGAAAGGACACCACACACACACACACACACACACACACACACACACACACACATACAGCTAAAGCTTCATGCCTAACAACTATATGACGAGGGAACTAGGCAGGCAGAGGTTCAGAGTCACTCTCCTCTCAAAGGTCAATGCCCACATCCCAAGTCAGTCATCTCTCATGCCATGTCTTTAGGCCAAGATGTCCAAACCACACAGAAAATAAACAAGCAAATGATTTTTATTTTGGACCTATTTTTTTTAAAAAAATATTTTTATTGATTTTGGAGAGAGATAGAAACATCAATGATGAGAGAGAATCATTGATTGACTGTTTCTTGCACACCCAACTCTGGGGAAGGAGCCTGAAAACCAGGCATATGCCCTGACTGGGAATCAAACTGTGACCTCCTGGTTCATAGATTGATTCTCAATCACTGAGCCACACCGGTCTGACTATTTTGGACCTATTACATCCAAAAAAATACCCCAAACACAATAAAACAGAACAGTTACACATTGAGAGTTTAATCATGTGTTTAGCAGTCTCCTGGGCACTCTGGAGAAAGGAGTTGAGGGCTTTGACCCAATTCTAAAATTGCTTTGTGATATTATATAAGTCATTCTGGGTTTAATCCCACTTTTTTATTAGTAAAAATAATTCAATTAAGCTTCCATATTCATTCATTTCTCCTTCTCTCTATCCCCTCTACCCCAGAAGGATAGCAAACCTATTTGAAGATTAATATATATATATTACATTATTAGCAAAAACAATGAATGTGTAGATAATTTGTGAAGTTGTGGATTAAATACTATGTTGTGATTTATGTAGTAGTTATTCTAAGAAAGGATGCTCAATGATGGTCGAAAAGGATTGTAGGAGATTTCCTGAGAGGTAAAGGTGGACCTGACCCTGAAAGACCTTCTTAGCTGGGGAGGATTTCGGAGAGCATCCTCCCAAGTTTCAAAACAGTGAAACATGAATTCATGTAGTAGAAGAATTACCATATAAACCTGGATCATAGAGGAATTGTTATGAGTATGAAAGGCTAGAGCATAAGGAAGGCAGAACAACAGAAATTAAAGAGACACCAAGAATGTCCAGGACTCAATCATTCCCCATTTAATTTTGTTAGTGTGCAATGACTTTAATCCTGAATTCATTAATTGTCTTCAGTCATTGACTCTGCCTCTTCCTCACATACTCGCTCCTCTCTGTGAGTGCACTTGTGGGTGCTCTATTATGGTGACACTAGTAGCCCGGTGCACAAAATTTGTGCACATTAAAAGGGAATTGATTGCCCTAACCAGTTTTGCTCAGTGGATAGAGCATCGGCCTGCAGACTCAAGGGTCCCGGGTTCAATTCCGGTCAAGGACATGTACCTTGGTTGTGGGCACATCCCCAGTGGGGAGTGTGCAGGAGGCAGCTGATCGATGTTTCTCTCTCATCGATGTTTCTAACTCTCTATCCCTCTCCCTTCCTCTTTGTAAAAAATCAATAAAATATATTTTAAAAAAGAGAATTAATTAGCAGAGATATTTTAATATTGCTATTTGCCCTTTCTGTATAATAGATGTGTGAGAGAAGAAAGGAAATTAGTAAAATGTATATGAAAATCATATATAAATTTATTAACAAATAAACAGTAACAAAAGGATATAACAACAATAGAGGCATGATATAAAAATGACAAAAACATGATATGAAAAAAACAAAAACATGATATAAAAACAACAGTGATGCAAACAATGACTGATAAAATGATTAAACTTATTCTAATATTTCCCTCTATACCACATTAAAAGTGAAAACACTTTCAGAGTGCTTGACTAATTTCCCTTGTGATGAAGTACTTAGAACTTTTACTGTAACATCACATGCTCTTCAAACTCGAGAGAAAGCAACATATAACTGACCATGTGCAAAAACGGGTTCAGGTAGGAATATGCCTAATCTGTCTAGAGTTTATCCTTGTGATTGATTAACAGTCATCACAAATGCTGGCATCATGGGAAACGGTCGTCGAATCAATTTAAATGGGAGGCCAGTGTCAGATGGGGACAAATTAATTCTTGGAATCAGAACAACCTCTCCCTCTGCAGATCCTGTTAATACTTCAGCTTCGATAATGTTAGGTCATAATCTTTTGATAGTAAATCTGGTACCATTACAAAGACCCCATTTACTTTTGAGATTTCTCAATGGCATGATGATTGCACCCACTTTCAATTTTAATTTATGACACGGCATTCCTGAAGAAGTAATACTATTAAGAAATTCTATGGGAAAATTTTCCTTTTCAGCATCATCTGTGGAATCAATGGGATCATCACTCAAATATGTGTGAAAATCTTCATCGAGTATATCCAAATTTTCTTCATTTAATTTTTGAACATGCTCATTTTTTGGACAAAGAATTGCACGATTAGATATATTTTTAATATTATCTATAGCAGTGGTTCTCAACCTTGGCTGCACATTATAATGACCTGGGAATCTTTTTAAAATCCTGATTCCTGGGCCTCATCCTCCAGAAATTGTTTCTTTGTTATGGGGTGGGGCCACAACATTATTAACAAAGAAACAGAATTAAAACTTTATTGTGGGGTGCCACTACAGTGTTTTGGACAGGTTCAAGCCTTGGACTGATGAGAGGGCACAGTCCTCTCATTGTCATGTGCAAGTCCCAGCTTGGAGGGCAGGGCCCGCCCAGCAGAATTATAGCCAATAGCTGTAGTTGTAAGCTTGAACCTATGGTCTGAACATGTGGCCCCAAGTGCCTGAGTGATGTAGACTTGATAGAGTTCAGGTGCATGTAGTTGAGTAGGATTGAAACACAGGAGAATGTTGTAAACATCTTGGTCACACCCTTACTTTGCCTAGTAGCATCTGCTATAAAATAAAGACATGGCTGTGGGTGTGGTTGCTGTCTCTCAGAGAAGCAGAGTCCCACCGAGACCCAGCATTCATTCTCTTGTCTGTCTTTTCTAAGCCTTTCAGCAGCCCCCACTCAGTTTCACCCCAGCCATGCTGTAGCGCGGCACACTTTAGAAAGATCTGCCTCCATGCTCTGAGGGTGGGTTCCTGTCTCAAACCCCGCCCTTACAGGAAACAGCTCAGGGGAGGGTGCAGCCATAGCCCAGACAACCCCTGCAGAACTGACTTCCTTTGGCTTGGTCGCAGTGGTTCTTCTGGACGTGATGAACACCACCCATGGTTTTTATATAAGTAGATAATGTGTGTTGCACTCTGAAGATTCTGCTTCTTTTTCCTCAGAGAAGGCCATGTCAAGGTATGATTGTAGGTACTGGTACAAGGCAGAGAAAGGTGGTTTTTTGGATGGTTAGAGGAAGAGCTGGAGAACCAATGGAATGTGTGCTTAAGAGCCTCTGTGGTTCAAATATGAGAAAGAAAATCTATCATCCACTTCACAGAGATAGATAAAACTGAAAATGGAATCAAAGTTTTTTTAAAAAAGGAATACTAGTTCAGGTTAAAGAGATGGAAAATAAAATAAAGAAGTCATCCAAATCATGTTAAATAGATTAATTTAAAAGCTTAGATACTTGTTTTCATTAGGAACCAGCCACATATTCAAGGAGAGAATTTTCCTGAATGGCATATGGTGTATATACTTACTTTCCCAAAAGTATTTACACAATAATCTCCCATTCTGGAACTCTTTAGAACTCTTAGGCCACATTTTTATTTTTATTTTTATTAATCTTCCTAATCAATAGTGTATTCCTTTTTATGGGTTCTCTTTCTTTCATACTTCTTAAATGCTGGTATTCCAAAGGCTACAACTGAGGGATTGCAAAGAAATAAGCCACTTCACTCATATCCACACTTTTAAAAATGTAGTATTCTTGCCTGGCCACAGTGGTTCAGTGGTTGAGGGTGAACTATGAACCAGGAGGTCACAGTTTGATTCCGGTCAGGGCATATGCCTGGGTTGCGGGCTGGATCCCCAATCCTGCAGGAGGCAGTTGATCAAGGATTCTTTGTCATCATTGATGTTTCTATCTCTTTTTCCCTCTACCTTCTTCTCTGAAATATCCTATCTAATAAAAGAGAAACATGGTAATTAGCATACGACCGCTACCCTTCCCATTGGCTAATCAAGGCAATATGCAAATTAACTATGAGCCAATATGGCGGCCGGCAGTCAGGCAGCTTAAAACTAACATGAGGCTTGCTTGCTTCAGTGACGGAGGACTCCAACGTTCCCTGCCTGCCGCTGCCGGCCTCTGAGCTGAAACTCTAAGCAACTATGTCACAAATATAGAAGCTAAACAAAACCCTAGAAACCTGCTTTAGTCTGCCGGGCTTCAGACAGCAGGATCGCAACATTGTTTCAAATACAGAAGGTAAACAAAGGCCAGAAACCTGCTTTCAGCAGTGGAGGCCTAAGAGCTGGAGCCAAGCCTCAAAGCTAAAGCTGGCCCAGAATAAAAAAAAAAAAGAAAAAAAGGAGCGGTTGGGAGCTTCAGTCACCCGCCAATCTGAAAACAGCCCTCAGCCCCTCACCCAGACTGGCCAGGCACCCCAGTGGGGACCACCACCCTGAGGGGTGTGTGACCAGCTGCAAACAGCCATCATACCCTCACCCAGACTGGCCAGGCACCCAGTGGGGTCCCCCACCCTGATCCAGGACACACTTCAGGGCAAACCAGCCGGCACCCAACCGTGCACCAGGCCTCTATCCTATATAGTAAAAGGGTAATATGCCTCCCAGCACTGGGATCAGCGGAGCGACGAGGCCTCCCGGCACCGGGATCAGTGTGACAGGGAGCAGCGCCCAAACCCCCTGACATCCCTGCAGCTCTGTGTGCGACAGGGGGCGGGGCCACAACCTCCCTATACACCCTGCTCTGTTCGTGACAGGGGAAGGCACCCAAACCCCCTGATTAGCCTTGCTCTGTGCCTGATAGGGGAGAGCTCCCCAACCCCCTGATCTCCCTGCGGCTCTGTGTGTGACAGTGGGCAGTGCCCCAACCCCCTGATTGGCCCTGCTCTGTGTGTGCCGGGGTAGAGCCATAACCTCCCCATCGGCCCTGCCCTGAGTGTGAGAGTGGCGGCACCCCAATCCCCTGGTCAGCCCTGCTCTGTGGGTGATAGAGGGCAGCGCCCCACCCCCAGCCCACGGGCCCTGCTCTGTGTGTGATGGGGCAGAGCCATAACCTCCCCATCGGCCCTGCCCTGAGTGTGACAGTGGAGGCACTCCAACCCCCTGATCTGCCCTGCTCTGTGTATGACACGGGGTGGTGCCCCAACTCCCCTATGGGCCCTACTCTGTGAGTGACAGGGGGGAGCTCCTCAACCACCTGATCGGCCCTGCTCTGTGCGTGACAGGGGGGAGCTCCCCAACCCCCTGATGGGCCCTGCTCTGTGCATGACAGGGGGGAGCTCCCCAACCCCCTGATTGGCCCTGCTCTGTGCGTGACAGGGGGTGGTGCCGCAACCTCCCCATCAACCCTGCCTTAAGTGTGACAGGGGGTGGTGCCCCAACCCCCCAATCTGCCCTGCTCTGTGTATGACAGGGGGCGATGCCCCAACTCCTCAATCAACCCTGCTCTGAGCCCGACCAGGGGCTGCACCTAGGGATTGGGCCTGCCCTCTGCCACCCGGGAGTAGGCCTAAGCCAGCAGGTCGTTATCTCCTGAGGGGTCCCAGACTGCGAGAGGGCACAGGCTGGGCTGATGAACTCCCCCCTTCCCCCCCCCTCCCCCCAGTGCACAAATTTTTGTGCACCGGGCCTCTAGTATATATATATATCTTTTGAATATGCTATATATTTAAATGTAGCATTCTTTATCCATTGTGCTCTCTTTTTGTGTAATGCAAGGGTCTTATCTACTACTATCATGTTCATTCACAAGCCAAGTGTTTCAGTGTATATCTGCACTCCTCAACTCTTAATTCCTTGAAGTGATTGGCCATTGTTGACAGAAAGAATGAATGTATCAATGGATAAATGAATGCATGCAAAAACATATTATTATTTTCACCCATATGGTACAGAGAGGCCTTTCAAGGAAATATTTGAAACATAGCCCAGTAGTTTAATTATCTTTATACTTTATTTTTTGTCTCATTTATCCTTTCACATGAGTCATCTCAGCTTCCATCCTATTACAGGCCACCATCATCTCTTGTCAAAACATCTGAAATTGTTCCTTCTGCATCTCTTATTGATTGCATCCAATTCATTCTGACAGTGTAGATAGAGAGGTTATTTTAAAAAGAAATCTGATTCTGGAAAATTCTCACTCCAACCCCCCAGTACAACCGTCAATTAATCTCCATTGTTCTTAGAATGAAATTAAAAAATTTCACCACAATTTAAAAGAGTATTTTAAATATTTGGAAATCAACCCATTAGTGAATAATAATGTAATATTTTTAAAGGGATAGAAAAAACAAACAGAAAATTCCAATGAACACCATCCATATGTAGAGTGATTTTAGCACCTACATATAGATGGTTATGTTTATGTGCTTTCAATGTAAAATGTAATTTAGCTTAACCATCATTCAAACTCTGCCCTCTGAACATCTTGCCATTTTCATTGCCTGCTATTCTTTGTCTTCTGCTATTCACAATAATCTTCCCTTACCAGTTAGCCATTGTATCTCTTCTATTTCAAAAACTCTGGACATCATCCAAAAACTCCCCTTCCATCTCCTTACCTGCCTGAATTATACTCTAACTCATAATATAATCAAAACTTCAGGAAAAATTTCTCAACCTGAAAATGAGTTTTATTCTTCCTTTTGTTTATTATTTTAACACCATAAGTGTTTGATTTGTTTTCATAAAATGAGTTCTTTGGCCTGGCCCATTATTTATTCAACAATATTATATAGTTAGTGTGACACCATCATTAGCATAGACTTTAGTCATCTAGGTCAGTGGTCAGCAAATTCATTAGTCAACAGAGCCAAATATCAACAGTACAACGATTGAAATTTCTTTTGAAAGCCAAATTTTTTAAACTTAAACTATATAGGTAGGTACATTGTTATTAACTTAATTAGGGTTAGGAAGAGCCACACTCAAGGGGCCAAAAAGTCATATGTGGCTCGCGAACCGCAGTTTGCTGACCACGGATCTAGGTTTAGTACCAAAAAATTGACTTTACCTTAATGAGTGAGAAATTTCATATATATGCACAAAATTTGTGCACATTAAAAGAGAATTAGAGGAACTATTTTAATATTGCTATTTGCCCTTTCTCTATAATAGAAGTATCAGAGATGAAAGAAAACTAGTAAAATGTATATGAAAATCTTTCTCCTGTCAAAGTCTGGAGCACACCATTGGACGCAGAGTCAAGTCCCCACCCACCCGTGTGCATCTCGAAATTGCATGAGACCCAGATCTGACCGGCCCCACCCCCATTGGGCGAGATCCAGACCCGGCTGGCCACACCCCTGTAAAGCCCCGCTGTGCAGGGGTCATGACCTGAAGTTCCCTGTCAAGTCTCATCAGGCAGTGGGCAGACTCAGGTCCCCCGCCCTGGCCTGGTGCCACACACCCTCAGGTCCCTGATCACTCAATATGGCTCTATGGGAACCCCGCCTTCACTGTGGGTGCAGCCATCTTGTGATGGCATGACAGAGTGAGGGTCAATTTGCATATCACCTCTTTATTATATAAGATATCCTTTGTCATGGTGTTGTTGTTTTTTTAAATATATTTTATTAATTTTTTCCAGAGAGGAAGGGAGAGGGATAGAGCGTTAGAAACATCGATGAGAGAGAAGCATCAATCAGCTGCCTCCTGCACACACCCCACTGGTTATGTGCGCCCAACCAAGGTACATGCCCTTGACCAGAATCAAACCTGGGACTTTTGCATCCGCAGGCTGACGCTTTATCCACTGAGCCAAACTGGTTAGAGCAATGGTGTTTGTTTTACATGTGGGATAATGCTATTTTGAAGAATTCAATAGCTGTGGATTAATTTCTTGCATTTTATCAAGATAGCCATATTTTAGCACAGACTGTCTTCTTTCATTCTGTTTGATAAGCCTACTTCTTATCATTTAGTACTGAGTCTGTCTGTTCCTTTTAAGCTCCCCTGGAAACTCAGCATTTCCTTTTGTTCCTTTAGGCATAATCTAACTACTTTAGTTCATGGATCCGTCTATGAAAATATCTATCCAGCCAATCAAACCACAGGTATTTATTATACATTAGATAAAGTACTTTAACAGAAAAACCTCAAAATTGCTGATAGGAAAGAGAAGTTTATTTTCCTCTAACCTAACCTCCAAGCTGAGGATTTCAGGATGTCAGTGACTCAACTCCAGGAGAGACCCAAGATGATGGGAATTCTAGTGTCTTAAACATAGTCAATGTCCTCATTGGCATACCCACTACTAACACAGGGGGAAAGAAAATTCAGGACATGAAAAGTCATCTTAAGGAAATGAACTCGATAGAAATTTTATTGATAAGAGTTTTGTCACATGGGCAAACCTAGCTAAAAGAGAGGCTAGGAATAAGCACCCCATATCAAGTTATAGTGTTCCGCCTTCACCTCTGTTACTATGGAAGAAGGGGAAAGCAGATTTAGATAGACAATTATCATTATTTATTGTATCAACCTGAGAAAGGAGGTATGTGAAATGTACAGAAAATGAATATTTGATTCTGTTTATTATGATACTTAAATGTACTAGGAGAGGACACAATAGTACAGAAATATCTATAGTCCTGTGCAAAAACTGGCAGTAGTTTCTAGGAGTTTGTTGTAGAAATACACAGAACAGAGAAAAGTTACAGATTGTGTGACTGAAAAGTTTGAGGACATTGATGAGAGATAAGCCAAGTTTTCAATGAATGAGGCTTTAGCAGTTAAAATCAATTGTCAAAAAATTTCCCCAAGCTCTCTCTTGTTTAATTATTCTCTTTCCTAAAAACACATTTAAAATATAAAAATATATTTTAAAATAGAATACCATATACACAAGAACATCATATTTATAAAATTGTTATTTATCTATCATAACTGCCCACTGTCCTATATTTTAAGTTTTTTGAGAAACACATTTTTTTATGGAATTGAATTAATTGAAAACACCCTTTTGGGGACTTGAAAATATTTGTATTAATATAGTGGGGAAGAATATAAGCTCATCCTTGGGATCTAATTTCATCTATGTGGAATTACTAGATCCATGACTCTGAATAAGTTGGCATGTGAGTTGAGTCAAAAGCTGCTCATGGGCCCTGAGCCCACAGATATTAGTCAAAATCAGAAGGAGGTGAGAAGGCTGCAGGAGAAACCTGCTGTTCATTATGGCCAGGTCAGAGATGATGCCATTACCACATATTGCATCCAAGGTGACACAGAAAATGTCTACTTTGTCATGCATTTGTTCAGGGTCAAACACAATTCAGTACTTACAGTAGTGAATATTCACAGCCTCTTGTGCAAGTATGTACATGGTTAAGTGGAACCGTTACATTGTCTATCACAATGTGTTATCTTTTTTCAACTGCTTCAAAAAGCTAGATGTTTATTCTCCTACAGAATATTTTAGAGTCATTCTTTGGACTTCCCACAGAAATTCTGACAACAGATATGACAAACAGATTGACTTCTACTTATAATCTAAACAGGCCTAACCTTCCAGGGGTCTGAGATGATACCTGGTTCTGCTTAGTTTCTGCCAATCTTTCTTGACCATCTGCTGCTCCTCCAACCCGATCCTCCACCCCCACCTGGTATTTCAAAGACATCATGTTTCCAAAGTCTCACCAGTTTTAAAGATGACCACAGTAGGTAGGAGTATATCACCTGATTCCTGACTCAGCAGAAGGTAAGAAGACACTATTGTTATCCATTCAGTGAGAAACAGTGAACAATAGCATCTAGTCACAATTCATAAGCTTTCTTCAACCATTTTCATGGCCTAAATTACTTCTCAAAACAGCTCAGAGCTTTTGATAATGGTGTCAACTTTATTAGCATAATCCTAGTCTCTTCCACATGACCCCTGGATTTTTCTTTTTTGATCTTTGTTTAGTTAGTCCTTACTAACTTTATTTACTTTCAAATAAAATTATATTACTACTCAATGTATGATATAGTACAGTACCTGTGTGCCATATGCAGGTGTATTTATCATTCAGTCTTTAGTGAATAACAATGTACTCTTATTAGCACACTTGAACATCTCTATTGTATTACATTAACTGATAAATTAAGCAAATGAACTGTTGGTGTTAGTTGGGTTACTAGCCAAGGTTTGTGAGGAAGAAAAGAAAGAAAGGAAGAGAAGATAGAAATAGTGTCTGAAACAAGTTTATTTCTCTATTGCATAGTAATCAAGTTTTATTCCAGAAGTCCAGGGCTGGCAGAAATGCTGTCTTGGTTAACAAGTATTTTCTGTACATGGGGGAAGTTCTCTGGTTCCCACAATTTGGGGGAAGCTGGTAGGAAAAGGGAATCAGAAGCTCACACAGCCATTGTTGTTTTTTTTTGTTTTTTTTTTTTCAGGGCAAGACCTAAAAGTGACACACATCAGTTCTCCTAATCTCATTTGCTAAAACTTGGTCACATGGCCATAACTTGCAGCAAAGTAGGCTGGGAAATGATATCAGTTGGATAGCCATCTGCCTGGCTAAAACACTGTTATTATACATTAAGTAGAGAATGGATATTAGGCTATAACTAATCATCTTCCATAACTTTTGTTTTTGTGATGGAAATATCTAAAAGTCAAGGTTTTACTAAGGTCACCGGCATCATTCAGTTAAAAATACAAAAAAGTTAAGTTTAATTAGTAAATGCTTCTTGCCCGGTCGGTGTTGCTCAGTGGTTGAGCATCAACCTGTGAACCAGGAAGTCACAGTTCCATTCCCAGTCAGGGCACATGCCTAGGTTGTGGGCTCGATTCCCAGTGTGTGATCTGCAGGAGGCAGCCAGCCAGTCTCTGATTCTATCTCATCAATGATGTTTCTATCTCGCTCTCCCTCTCCTTTCCTCTCTGAAATCAATAAAAATATATGTAAAACATAAAAAATTAAAAAGAAGTAAATTTTTCTTCATTCACTACATCTCTGAGCTGACATCAAACATTTCTGGCAGAAATACAAGTTGCTATAAGGTGTAGCTCATAGACCAGCTCTGTAATGTTACTCTCTCCTGATGAAGCAATGTGTCATCAACATTAAGCTATAAATTATCCATTTTTGTCTTATATGCCACATTTTAATGTTTACTAGAAAAACAATTTTTTAAAAAGCACCATTTAATTAAAATTTCACCCATTTATCCTAATATTTGTATTTTCATTAAAATTTACGATCTCATTTTACTTTAAAATCTCTGAGATGGTATTTTACACGTATTCTTCTCTCCATCCTGAAGCTTTAACCTGGAGAGATCGGCACATATTTTTTCTAAAGCTTCATTTTATCTGAGGATTATTTTTGATATAAGAAAGAATAAATAACCCTGGCCAGGTGGTTCAGTAGGTTGGAGAATCATCCTATACACTAAATAAAGGTTGAGGGTTTTATTCCTGGCCAGGGTGCAAACAGGCGGCAACCAATCAATGTTTCTCTCTTTCATTGATGTTTCTCTCTTTGTCTCTCTTTCTCTCCCTTTATTTTTCTGGTGAGGATTTAAAAAAAAAAGAATAAATAAGCTAGCCTTAATTGACATTCATTGTATATGGAAACTTTTTATACCATCATAAAAAGACTCCATTTTTGATTTCTTAATCCAAATGTTTAATATAGAAAAAAATTAAAAGATATTTAAAAATCTGGTTTGGAAATTAAGCAGAATATAATTAAAACTTTTTATTATATCTCATGGGAAAATAAAATAAAAAGTACCACACAATACAACTTCCTTTATAAAATGTATGAAGTCCGCTTTCTTTAAACTGTTAATGTGAAAATATAGTACATGATTAAGGGCAAACATTATGTTACAGACAATAAACACTTTTAGTTATTAATAGAAGAGGAACTCCTAAAAAGCAAACTCTATGTCCTGCTCCCCCATATTTTGCCTTGTACTCCATAATAATACATTAAACGTTTGCTGAATGCATCAGAACTTTCTGTCCTGAGCTAGGGCATTAAAATGGTTGTCCATAGGTTGAATGGAGATGAAAGAAGGAAGGAGATCAGATTCAATAAAGAAAGTATAAAAGAGAAGGCCAACATTAAATGACAGATTACTAAGACTCAATTAGGTCAGACTAATTAAAAAAAAATTATCCTACTATTTTGCCTACATGTGCAGAGCAGCTAAATTCTCTGTGAGCTGGTCTTTGGTTTAGATCAGTGGTTCCCAACCTTTATTGGCCATGCCCTACATAAGCATCTCTAAAATCCTGATGCCCCCCCACCCCAGATATATAATTGTTATTATTCAAAAAATGAACTATTCATGTGAAGGGAGCCTAAAAGGCCATTAACTTGGTCTAAATAAACTTACAAAGAACATGGCATCATGAAAAATAAAAATAAAAGAATAAACAGACAGTTACAGTACTGAGGAAGAAGTCACTAAGAATTTATTAAAAATAATAATGTAATAATATTAAGTGATATGAAAAATAGCAAATAAAGTTTCAAAACATAGAATAGAGAATTGAAATGCATAAATGTATCACAATATATATTTATATACTATATATGAGGCCCCTAGAACCATAAGAAATGCAAAAAAAACAAACCACTGTTAATAACTCATTCTCAAATTACCCCCTTTAAAAACAAAATTGCCCCCCTGAGGAGCATTTGCCCCACATTGGGAATCACTGGTTTAGATTAAGAGGTGAAGATAGGGTAAAGGCATTTCTTCCCCAAATGTACAATAGCTCATAATAGGACATGGTGGTCACTTGTACATCCTAAAACTTCCTCATGGTAGGAAATTTCCTCTATCTATAGAAAGAAGTTACTAAATTTGGGGGTAAATAGTTTGATCTACTTGGCCTCAGAGTGCCGTGTCAGTAGAACACATTAACTTTTCCCAGTGCACTCAATTGCCCTGTCCTTCACAACTGCATCACTATGCTGAAAAATGTGATTTTCATAGAAATGTTCAATTTTGCAGCTTAGAGACTTTGTGAAGGGGAAAAATATCATTTTTGCACTTAAACTGCTCCTTAAATTGCTCACTTTAGAAAGTTAAAATTGGCTCTGAATATAATGACACTGGACCAACATGTGTTGAGATATTTTTAACCCTTTCATTTTTAGTTAGCTCTGTTGTCCTTGGCTTGTCTACTTTAGGTCAAACATCCAAATAAGGCCCTTCAACCTTCTAGTTTTTACAACCCTCTCCCCAAGCAATTCCATGTACCTGGACATTAACAAATGCTTAGATTTCAGTTTTTGGTTTTTATTTGACTACTGCAGACGAGTAAGAATTTTGCAACTGAATTCTACTCATTACAACTACGTAGGACAATGCAAATTGTCCCATGAAAGAGAGGCTGTTTTTGCTCACTATCCTTCCTTAAACCCCCATCTTGCTTCCCATATCTCTCCCCCCACATACATCATTAGTTTTGACTTAATTTCCATTCTCTGTCCCCTGGTTTACAAGCCCTCTATAGAAAAGTTTGCCTTCCTGTAATTTAAAAACTAGGATAAGGAAATAAGATTTTAGTCATATATATTAAAAGTGAATTTACAAGAGTCTTCACATCAGAAGATAAGGCTATATATTTATCTTTTTAAATCATTGAGTGGTTTTTGAAGTCTCTTTGACAATTTATCTCTCATAGTTTCTCTATGAATATTCTAACACTGTGCCTATTTAATCTTCTGAAGTAAACGAAAGTTAAGTTGTTTACATCTCCTTCAGTATCTGACAAAATTTGGGAACTGAATGTTGATTTGCCTTTGAAAAGCAACTATCCAAAGCAATGAAAATACCCCTAAGAAACAAAATACCCACAGCATGAATGATTCTTTCTTTTCTTATCTCTCTGACTCTTTCTATCATGATCAATTTAGCAAATATTTTTTTTAACAGTCACAATAAGTAACCACATTGTTTGGCACTGTTGGTAGAAACACAGTTTAAAAATCTATTAGCAGTTGAGATATGCTATCTCCTGTTATCCTATGGTGAAAAAAATCAAGCACTTTTCTCTTCATCATCCCTATCACTATTTCCATCAATAAATATTGATTCAACATTGATCATTTGCACTACACTGGTTTGTTTTGTTTTTGTTTTTTGTTGTGTATTTTTTTTTTTTTTGCTAATAGGCTTGAAAATTAATCCTATATAATAAAAAGCTAATATGCTAATTAGACCTCACAGCCAAATGACCTTCCAGATGACCTTCAGGATCAGGGGTCCTCAAACTACAGCTCGTGGGCCACATGCAAATACAAATATTGTATTTGTTGCCGTTTTGTTTTTTTACTTCAAAATAAGATATGTGCAGTGTGCATAGGAATTTGTTCATAGTTTTTATTTTAAACTATAGTCTGGCCCTCCAACGGTCTGAGGGATGGTGAACTGGCCCCCTGTTTAAAAAGTTTGAGGACCCCTGTTCTGGATGAAGCTGGGGCTGCGAGGGCCGGCCAAGGGAGCTGGGGCTGCAAGGGCCAAGCCCCTTGCATGAATTTCATGCATCAGGCCTCTAGTACTATATATATAGTTTCTGTATTTAAGTAGTTTGCATTTTAATAGTAGAGAAAAGTAGCTAATTATATAATTCAGGAACACTAAACAAGCAAACAAACACATGATCATTCATTTAGCTGAGATTCCCAAACGTCAGATCATTTCTGCCAGAAATCTTTGATGTCAGCTCAGGGAGGTAGTGAATCAAGACACATTTACTTCTTTCTAAAAAATATATCTTTATTGATTTCAGAAAGGAAAGGAGAGGGAGAGATAGAAACATCAATGATGAGAATCATCCATTGGCTGGCTGCCTCCTGCATGCTCCACACTGGTGATTGAGCCCACAACCCTGGTGTATGCCCTGACAGGGGATCAAACTGACCTTCTGGTTCATAGGTTAATGCTCAACCACTGAGCAACATCAGCTGGCAAGAAGCATTTACTTCTTAGTAAACTGAACTTTGATGCATTTTGTAGAACTTACCACATATAAACTTCTCAACCTCTTGTGATCCTCTGAACTTGATATTTTATCACCAACTTGTATATGAAAACCCATCAATCAACAACAAATTGAAGTGGGGAGTCAGAAAGTTGTTTATGTAACATGCTTATAATAGATAAGTGGTAGAACCCAGATCCAGCTCATGACAGTATGATTCTGAAGATTAGCCATTTTTTATTCTACCTCAACTCATGGAAATCTTTACTCTGTTTTACATCAGAAGGAAGGTGTAGAAACCTGGGTAGAATGTAAAAAGATGAAGATTTTATTAAAACGTATTTAAACATGAAACTAACAATGGAATGTATTGTTGCCTCAGAAGTAGTTGAGTCTCAGAAGTAGTTGAGTCTGCCACACTGAAAGTGTTCAGAGGGGAGATGGGTGACAATCAGCCTGCAGTATTGCAGAAAGGACACATTCTCTTGTCTGAAGTTGGATTAGATGTCAACTGAAATCTATTCTAAATCCCCAATTCTATTCCTCTGGGGCCCCAAATGCTTTGTAGTGTGGTGCAGCATGTAAATGAAATAAGAGAAGTGGCAACCAACAGATATTTATTGCATTTCAACAATGTGCAAGTCATCAGGGTTCTCATCTCATGCCATGAAGATGGCTGCTTTTCCTGCTTGCGACCCTGATCTCTGAGAGTGTGAATCAGACTTGGTGTCAGGAAGAAAGTAACTATGAGAAAAAGCTCTCAGAAAAAGGACCAGAAAAAAAAAAAAAAGCCAAATGTTAACTTCTCACGTTTTGCTCAAGTCTGGCTCTTCTTTCAGCATCTTCTTAACATTCTAGGTTGACCTCTCCCCCTCCCCTGGGTGTCAGAATGTGTGGAAAGAGGCCCCACTGATGAAACACATTACCAGAAGCTCTCTATTTTAACAGTTAAGGCCACAGAAGCAATTTGTACTTTACTTAGAAGTTTATTGCATTTTGATAATTGCTTTTCCCCTTGAACTGTAGAGTTTTAAAATGTAATTTTTGACCGACTATAAAAAGGGAAAAAAAATCCATATAAGTTTAAGTGCATTTTCAAAGCTTTTAAAGTTTTTACTAATCTAAAGAAGCCCAAAGTTACCTTGTTGAATTGTTTCAAGTTAGCATCATAATCATTTATTTTATTTTATTTATTTTATTTTTTAAGATATTACAAAGAGTAGTACCTATGTCTCCTTCCTCCCCACCCCCACTCCATTGACATCCTCCTGGCCTCCCTTACACCCCAGGAATTTTTTAACCCTCTGACATGTAGGCACCCAGAGGCGGAAAGAAAATGACAGATCGTCTCTCCTTATAGAGCATTGTTCTGTCTAGGAACAATGTTTCTGAAAAACACAATGAAGGGAAAGGAATATAAGCTTGTCAGTGAGCCTGGCAGGGCTCTGTTTGTATACTGGTAGACAAGGAGTCTGAAGTTCTCAAATTCATAGAGCTCAGTAGTTAGTCAATCAGTGTCAATGAAATAAACTGAGAGGCTACTTTTGTCTATGAACATCCATGTAGGCTATTAGTCAATGTTCCATGCTGGTTTATAAACATTATGATGATAATAACTTATACAGACCAACCTCTCTTTTTTTGGTAGTTTTACTTTCTTTTTTAAAATATGCTTTTATTGAATTTGGAGAGGAAGGAAGAGGAAGAGAGAGATAGACACATCAATGATGAGAGAGAATCGTTGATTGGCATGTGCCCCTGAGGGGAATTGAACCCAGGACCCTTCAGTCTGCAGGCTGACACTCCATTCACTGAGCCAAACTGGCTAGGGCCAGACCAACCTCTTTTAGATGACAAAATATTTTCACAAATATTCCCATATAAACTCTACATTTAGGAAATATTTGCTATACATAGACAAGCAGGATAATGGTAGTTTAAAACACTATGTGAAATTCTAAGTTGTTTCCTAGGATTGCTATTGAATTTTTCCACTTCTGTCTAGCTGTGTTTGTATAGACTTAGATTTAATTAAATCAGCTAGTTGTTTGGTTTCAGCACAGCAACTCTTCACAAGTGTTGGTTAGCAAACCATCTGAAAAATCAAAAGAGCAATCATCTACTCTGTAATAATGTAGATTCAGTCAGCTATGTTCACAGTTTATTTATTTGATTATCATAACAGACTTTTATAGTATTATAACTTCTATTTTCTGGAAGAGATCACCAAGTTAACACAAAGATTCGTGACTTGCCAAGACCCAACAGGAAGATAATGATAAAGCCAGAAAAGAGAATTGTATTTTTCATTTAAGATTTAAATTAGAAGCACCCAGCCTAACACCAGTGAGACAAATTATCCTCTACTAGAGTTGACTTCTCTTCATCTCCATCAAAAAACATGATATATTGTGAATTTATAGAGGGAAATGCAAACACAGTGGGATATGAGAGACTTTTTCACAAGTGACTTATACTTAAGTGAAATAGAAATTACTTTAATTAGGGGGCTGCTCATAGAGGGCTCTCATTTTAGAAATGTGTTTCCTTTGCTATTGCAACCAATCCCCAGTTTATTATCCCATTTATGCAATAAATTGATGGATGATGGATCCATAAATGGGTGATAAAGGGAAATTAGGTTAATAATAATAACTCATTTGCTTAATGCTCTATACTTTTCAAAGCATTTTCAATTATAAAGGGTGTTTGATGAAACACCCTAGTGATGTTGACAAGATTGAGATTTGTAGTGTTTGGCAACAGCACTTGTTAAATGTCACAATTATTTTCTGAAACTGTAAGCTTTGTGGATGACATATACACTATATACATCAAAGTCCTAAAAGAGTAATGATAACTTAGTTCAAAACAACAAAAAATGAACTCTTCAATTGAATTATAGTGCTTGTACACTTATGCCGAGTGTGCTGTCTTCAATTTAAAGATGAGGAGACAAAGAGAAAAAACAGACTTGTTTTGTGTAGTACCAGCAATAGGTTGCTCAAAGCTTTGAAGCTAAGATAACAAGGGACAACCACACTTATTGTAATTGTGTCCTCTACTGTGTCTGTCAGAGGCAGACTTGTTGCTAGATGAGTACAATAATTGTGACATTTCCAGCCATTTTTTAAAATGAGAAACCATATTGGAGTGCTGTAAGTATAAAATGTGTTCTTTTTCCATGAGTTTTGTAGAAGCTTCTTCCCTCTTTGCATCACAAGGTTGTTCAATATTGTATTGGGAAGCACTTTGAACTCTTAGGAAGATAAGTGCTATTTAATTGCAAAGTGTTATTAGTCCTCTGACTGCCATTATGTACACCAGCACAATTTTACAGTTAATGTATCTCAATATTACTGCTGTTGACATCCTTCACTTAAAAAAAAAAAAAAACTGGCTCAGTGACAGAATTGGAAGTCTGAAGGGACTGGTTATTGGAAATTTGATCCAGCCTCTTGCTTCTAGGTCTTTAATAACCAACGTGTTACTCTATTAACCCATGTTGAATAGTGTTTTAGAGCATCAATACTGTCCTTACACACAACTCACAATCCTGTAACATTATGCATCAGGTCTACTTGATGGGTCAAGATCGATTTGCAAAGAAATGTAGTTCTTATACAGACTTAATTATTTTAACATTTCCACCTGATAAATAATTTATTTCACTAATTGTATCCCATTTTTCTTTTCTTTATAAAAGAGACATTTTAAAGTGTTCAATCTGTACTAGCTAAAATATAATTTAATGTGGTGTTCTTCTTGCCCTAATTCTGCCCACAAATAATTTCAAATGCGTATCTCCTACTAAAACACAGATATTCATTTCTGTTTTCTTATCTCTTGATGAGAAAAACAATGACATATATGAAATATATCAGGTGTTCTTTCCAAACCCGTTTCTTTTTCATGCTGCAAATTTTATTAGTTCTACTACTTACTTACCTCTCATCCCTTCTTGTTGGCAATTATGCCCTAGATTGTCAAATTCTCTATTTGCCACCACACACTTATGTTGGCTATTTAAATGGTTGACAGAATGGAGTTTGTGTTATTAGGTTGAGGGAGGTAGAACTTTGTGCAGAAAGGAAACATTAATAGAACTTGATGTCAAATGAACTAAAGAGCTTAATAACTATTTCAGATTTCAGAATAAGGTTACATATGAGAATCACCTCTTATTCTTTGTACTGCTGTTTTTCTCTCTGTAAAATTTGTGCAAAAATTAGAAATATAATAAATTCTGGCAAATGGACATGGTATATGGGGAAAATAATATTTACAGTTTAAAAGAGTTATAGTATGTGATTATCTTATTAGAATTTTATATTAAAGTTATTTAATTATTGGTGTATATTTAATATAGTTAAGTACAATGTATGTTCAACAGTCAGTCACTGAGTATATGTGAGCATATGTATAAATTCTTTCTATATATGCTTTCTATCAAGAAACTTAAAATATAACTGGGTAAATAAAGCCTACATACCTACATACATAAAAAAATAAAAAGATATGGGTTAATAGATTCTGTAGCTCAAAGCACTCTGATAAAGCATATAGAATTATACAATTTAAATCCATGTTATTCTCATGACATAATAAATTATGCAGTAAAAGCAAGCTGTGCTTTAGGGAATCAGAAAGGAGACACCAAAGTGATTTAGAAGAGGGTAGAATGGCTTGAAGGATGAAAGAGTGTTTTTGATTTCAACTTCAAAGGCTATGGTGGACTTGGATGATCAGAAGTAGGAAGTTGATCTTCATCTTAGGTTTGATTCCCCCAGAAGTGAACCCTGGGCAGGATTAAGGTGCACAGAGTTCATTTGCGTTATGCCAGAGTGGGAAATAATTCAGGGGAGAGAAGGTAGTAAGCCTAGGAAGTGTCTAAAACTTATTTCTAAAAGGAAAAGATGCTTCAGAATTATTCCATCCATGAGTCAAGGGAGCTAGGTCATTGGTTGAAGATTGCGGGGAAGGGTGTTAATTTCTGGGTCAGACACAGAGGGTTCTTTCCAGATTTCCAGAGAAACACCCTCAGACACAGAGATTTCTTGCATAAAACATAAAATAAAAACACCTCATAATAATAATGGATTTTATAATTGAAATGAAACTTGTCTATTTAATTAAGAATGCCATTGACAATGAGGAAACAGAAATTTAGGATAACTAATCCATAGTCCCGAGCTGGTCATGAGAATGCCTAGTCAAATAAATCACCCCATCATTCTTTCTCACTGACTTGAAATGAAAAAAGGGTTAGATTACACTGATATTGATGGTATTGGTCAAGAATGCCATATCTGTATAATAAAAGGATAATATGAAAATCGACCGAATGGTGGGACAACCATTTGCTATGATGCACACTGACCACCAGGGGGCAGACACTCAACACAGGAGCTGCCCCCAGCCCTCAGGTCCTGACTGCGGATTGGGGCCTGCTGGCCAACCTCTCAGTCCCTTTCCCTGGTGGCAGGCTTTGATTGCCAGATCAGGAAAGCAGAACCAGGGGTGGGTGGTGGCAGACACCAACAGCACCAGGCCAAGGCCCCTGCCCCACTGGTCATCCCACACACAGAGGGCGACCCGCAGTGGGAGGGGCTGGTGAGCCGGCAGGAGCAGCCAACCTCTCAGTCCCTCCCCCTGGCCAACAGTCTCTGATCACTGGATTAAGAATGAGGAACTCAGGGTGGGTGGCAGCAGGGATTGGGGGGGCGAGGCCAGCTGCTGGCAGCGGGGGAAGATGGCCCTGATCATAGGCCAGGCCTAGGGAATATACCCATGCATGAATTTTGTGCGTTGGTACTCTAGTTTAATATAAAATCATGTTTAGCAGCATGAGCTTTGACCTAGAACAGTCCAAAGATGAAGTTTTGATTCTACTACTTACTATGAGAGACTGAAAAATTTGCTTCAATTTCCCAACTGAAAGTGGAACATGTCCACCACATGCTATAATATCTAAATATTTAATATTCTCAGTATCTATAATATTATGCAGCTTAAGACTAAGATAATACCTGGCACATATTATCAGTGTATAAATTTTATTTACCCCTCCCCACTGTGTTTTCCATCATTCCCTTTCTCTATTTTTCCCTCCTTCCTTATTTCAATCTGCAGGCCCCTGGGCCAAGAGATGGAGAATGAACAGCGGGGGAGCGCTTCCACAAGCAATTTAAGTCTAAAATTTTGAACAGACATTTAATACTACTGCTACTACTAATAAATAGGCAATGATAACAAAACCTATTCAATAAGGTCTACCTTGACAAAGGTAATATAAAATAGATGTAGGAAGTATGAAACTCACAGATTAAAACACAGTTCAAATAACTTCCCAAGCCCATAATTAAACTGATGAAAGAAAACCTAATCTTGCCAGTTCAAGGTAAGCTCAGTTATTTCTGTTTTATCACAATCTGTTTGAGATAAAATCTATGGAATATGGAGAGTTTCCCCTATTCCCTTTCACATTCACTTCTCTCTTGGAATGAGGTAAGTTCCAAGGGCACTTAGGTTACATGAGAGTTATCACTGTAGTATAATCTTTTGCAACTTAAGCTGCTTCTGTAATGTATTAAAAAAACAACAGCAATAACAATGAACAAAATAAAAGTATACTATAATTAAATTAAATTATTTCATTTATAATTTAAAATTATAATATTAACTGATGTTTACTGAACATCTATTATGTTTTAACTACTATTAAAAATGATTTAATAGTAGTTAAAACGTTTCATTGTCACTCCAGTGCACTGAGGAAGATACTGTAATTAAGCATTTTATTGATGAAGAATCCCCACTGGTCATCAACCTCTATTTTGATTGCTTCCACATGGAATGTCTATATCTCTCTCAGCTTCTCAGTCACTGGCCCACAGTTGCCTTTCTCTGTCTTCTTCACCCTGTCCTAAGGACTTTCCAGATCTGTTGGCCTGCTGTCAGACACTTCTGTATCCTCTGAAAGCATAGGGAATTTTGGATGGTATCCCACATCACACCGATCTGCATGAGACTGGTGAAGGCAATTCTTAGCCATCGTGCTATGTAATTGTTTCTCTCCCTGCAGGCACCATGCCAGCATCAGGATGTATGACTTTTCTTAGTGACAATTTCTAATTTCAACAAAGAGCTTCATACCTGTTTATTCCCACAGTGATGACTCTAACATTTGGAATCTATATAAATGAGGGATTAGTAACTGGGAGGTGGGCAGGGCCCACATAGAAAAACCCTCCTCCCTTCTGTCTACCCCTGATAAGCACGGCTGTTCTGTGGGAACATAAAACTCTGTACATCTCTAGATCAGGACCCTTCCTCCTGAATTTCTAAAAGCACAGGTCTGGAATGTCCACTGGAGGGCTCTGCATTTTCTCAAAGTGATTCTACTTCCTGAAGGAGAACTAAAAGGCAGAGAGCTGGTCACCAAAGAATGATTTTGAATTGCCAATACAGGGTAGAAAAAATAATTCAAGGGATTAAAAATTCAGTGGAAATGTGCATTGGGAATGGGTTTTATAAAGGAGAGACTGTCAGTTACACTAAGAAGCTAATAAGCTGATTCCCATCCACTGGGACAAAGGAGAAGGAAAGTAGAATGAATCACCATTTTCCACTGTAACAATGACAGCTGGAAGACTGTTATGACTCTTCTGATGATAATAATTTCCATTTCGATAGGCTCCTTTGCCAAGACGTCTAAAGTATTTCACAAGTGATTTTTGCCATCCATCCTCATGTCTCAAAGAGGAGAGATACAAATACTCGCATCCTCATTTCATAAGGAGCTAAGGTGTCTGAAAGTTTCTGAATACACTGTTCTTTTTCCAAAGAAAATTTTAATAAGTTTGTCTGTGGAAACTGAAGCATTCAGTCATATCTGTGAAGAGAAAGAAAGGACGACAGAAATATAACATTTAGATACAATATTTTCTACAGGTTCTTATTATCTTCTTATAACCCATCTTTTGAAAAGGAGAAAATTAAAGGATGAAATAATATATTCTGTGTATATTAAATGTGGTCTTTGATTAATTACAATTTAAGTCCTATAGTATTTAGGCTTTACATACTTTTCTGATTCAGATGTTGCCCTTTCTTTCCTCATTTTAGTATATTTATCTTCCCTTTTTTTATGCCAGTATCCAGGATGCGATGAGCATGCATTAGATGCTCTGTAGACTTGTATTTACTTGGTGAGTGTACAAAATCTCAGGTGTGGAATAAAGGTTTGCAAAATCATTCAATACAAGAAAGGAACTGAAGAAAATACCCATTAGGAGGCGGGAAATATTCTATAAATGGTGATGATTTCCCTGATTCTTCAGCTTTTTTTTCTAATTTAATTCATACTTGCACTATGATCTTCTCTTTATATTCCAGTTTTTGAGCAAAAAAAGGATTTCTGGTAATTATATATGGCAGGCCGAATAATAGCTACCCAAAGATGTCTACATCCTAACTCCCATAACCTCTGAACATGTTATGTTATATAAAAATGGATAATTAAGGTTGCAAATGAAATTAGTGTTGCTAATCAGCTGACCTTAAATAGAGAGACTCTTCTGCATTATTTTGACAAGCCCACTATAATTTAAAACATTCTTTAAATATAGAAAAAGTTGGAAGAGTCAGTATGAGAATAATGTGATGTCAAAAAGACTTGACTGGCCATTGCTAACTTTGGCAACAATTCGATGAGGAAGCTACTTTCATTATCTCCATTTTATGGATGAATAGTATAAATAGACACAGAGAGGTAAAGTAGCTTGTTCAATATCATACAGCTACAGGTAGCAGAGTCAGAACTTGAACTCTTAGTCATTATAGTGCATTTGATCTCAAAAAATAACTCCCCCACTTCTCGATGTCCAATCTGTATTTGTTTGTTTGGTTTGTTTGCTTGGTTCATGTGAAGATTAGGGCTAAAGATATTCTGAAGTGAGGAAATAGTTTAAGAATCAGGGCCAAGTAAAGGTCTGAGTCATGCTTTGCCTTGGTTTTTGTTTAAGGGACATGAAAAACTATAGTGAAAGATGAAACTGGAAGGATATTTGGGGCCAATTTTAAAGGTGTCTGGAATCAGAGTGTAAGAGATTACATTATATTCAACCATCAGTAGAAAGTATTTGTTTTTAATTATCATTGTGATGGTTGTTGTTTGCTTTTGTGTGTGTGTGTGTGTGTGTGTGTGTGTGTGTGTGTGTGTGTTAGGCAGGCTAGTGTATATTGGCTCATGTCAAGGGTGATGAGAGTTAAGTCAATGAGGCATGGAATTCAGTGAGAAGACGATTATGGTCTCACAAATGAGGGGTACTGAGGATCTGAAGAAGGAAATTGACTCCTGTAATGGAAGAGAGGGGTTTGGATATAAGAAATATCAAGGAGAAAGAACTGCCTTGCCAGTCTTTTAAAAGGTGGGGAAACAAGCCTGGATGTCTTTGAGCATTTGAGACTGGAGTAGAAGAAAACATCAGGGAGATTTACCAGTTTGTGTTTGAGAGCGAAGGGTAATGAATTGGGTTTGTGGGACCACCACTGAAATGGAAAGAATTATATACATCAGAGGTATTTAGTCCCCTGAGTAATAGTTGCCTGGTTTGTGATTGGCTTTCAGATGTTTGGCAGACTTCTCCAATAAGGCCTCTACTTTGAAGCTACTAATTTAAATTTCATTGATCGGAATGTTACTTAGATCACTTAAAACATCCCAGGGTCTCACTTTGATTCTAGATACTGTATCAACAATCCCTAGGTCCTGCTGCTCTGCTACCTGTTCACACCCTTGGGTTTAGTTTGATGGTTGCTACAACCACTGAGATGGGGACCTCCTGATATAAATAGAGATTTTGGAAATTATAACCATCTCTGTCGTGTAATCAGATGCAACTACAGAATATGCACCCGGACTAGAAGATCTCCACCACCCTTAGAGATTTTAGGGGCTCATGAAGGTCATTGTGTCCATGGGCTACACAGACCTATACCCACCTGTACAAATGTATCAGACCCTGCAGGCTATTGAAATACTGCTTTTCTGTGCCCTGATATTAAAATCTAAGGCCCTTCAGTGCTTTTTCTCTGGGGAGGTGGGTGCTTTAAACAAAAATAGGGGCTACATTTATCAGCTCAGATTATGTACTATCCTATTGCAATCTGCTTCTTTATTTCTTACATCAAATTCCTAAGCTGTGAATATCTTTAATGCTGCCTGGCAATCTTCTTTCAATTGACTGTTCTATGGAGTTTAAAAATTCATCATACTTGAAAGTCATAATGGATGTGTAAATTCTCATTTTTGTTAGAATCCATCATAATGCCTCATAATGCATTGCAACAATTACATTTAATCATTATAGGAAAGCTCTCACAAAGTTTATTACAATAATGTTAAATACAGCTTCTCCATTGGTCTTTAACCAAAGCAATTTTTTATGTTGAAGTATAGTTTTATGAAGCTTGTTGGATGCCAACTTTCTCTTTAGATCAAGGAACCTTCTAAATGAGTGTTTGGTTACTTGAATCCGTCTTGTTCCCATTTGCTCCACCTCCAATTGAGTTATTTTCTCTTTTCTTCCTCCATTAAACCTTCTACATATTTCTGCTCTTGTACCTAAACTGCCTTAGATTTTTATTTCCGTACATCTTTAATCCTCCCACTGAAGTATAAAATCTCTAAGGACAGTGTGATTTGGTCCAGAGATGCTGGGATCAGAAAAAAGCTGGTTTTGTATTCAGATTCCATCAGATCTCTACAGTATGTGACCAAATCTCTCTAATGCTAATTTCCTCACTTAAAGTATGGAGCTGATGACAATGTTCCATTTCTTATATACCTCAAAACCATGTTATGCAAATCAAATGAGAATGCTTTGCAAGCTGAAGGTACAGACCTGATTTTCATCTGCCGACCTATTTCCCCTCCTCAGTCCAAACTTCTTGGCTGATTCTGCCCCATTGTTGTTCAATATTAACATGTTATGTTTTTCTGGTATACAATAAAAGAGAGTAAAACACATATACTCGCATTTTTACACACACACACACACGCATGCACATAGAGATAACAATAGCTGTCTCTATTGTCCTCCTTAAACAGAAATAAAAATAATATGAATAGCTTCTGCATGTAAGTACAGTGATCCACACCACTGTCAGACCCTTCCCAAAGTCCACTGGGAAATTAGACCTTATCAGTGTCAAGCATCAATTCACAATCACAACAAAGTGGCAGAAGTTGCTAGAGTGACACGCTCTGCTGCTGAGGCCGAGACTGTCACAGCGAAATGAAGGACAATTATCCTGAGATTTAAGTCTGTGTAGACAGCCACCTTATATTATTCCGAACCAAAAGTTCCACATTGTTAGAGCTCCCCAAGGGCCGTCCCCAACTACTGCCCTATCACTCCCTATAGTTCATGATACCTTATACAGAGTAAACTGGGTCTGAACTTGGCATCTACAGAGTTTTGGAGAAGGCCACCACCAAATTACACTTGGTAAGTCCTGACAGCTGCAGGCAACCCATGAAGCCCGGAGCTGTTGTCCCCCTGGGGCCCTCCTCAAAAATGACACGTGTTATCGCATGAAGATATCCTCGCCGGTAGCATTGGAAAATAAATAAATAATCTCTCTATAGAGCACTCTCAGGTAATAAATACCGAGTGGCTTCAGCAACTAAAGACACCGGCCTCTCGGGGATATGTTAATCCACTGGTGTCTGCTGGGAGGAAGGGTGAACTGGCAGATGAAAGTCTGTGGCTGTCACTGCCTACAGGGAAGTGATGGGTGAACAGCAAACTTCAATTCACATGAGCATCTCAAGGCCTGGGTAGGAATCTCACTGTTGGAATTTGCTGATTGCGAGGGGTCCAAGGAAGAGGAAATAAAGCAACACAGTCATGAAACACACACCTCAGCAGGCAACATGACTTTAAGGGTGGTAGTGAATTTTTATGGAGAGAAATTGAAAAAAATAGTTGCTGAATTCAGAGCTCTACATAAGATAGACTCAGGATAAATGTCAGCAACAGGAAAGATGCTTCAGAACAGTCCCTGAGGAATTCCGGCCACAAGTTAGTGTAGGCAGCGCACTGGCAAATAATACCATGGAGAGGAGTGTGCTTAGAAACCAGGAGAGACATTCAAATTTAAGCTAGCAGCATATCCCAATATAATGTTTAATATTCAGCATAAATAAAGTTAGACTGTGATGGTACTGTTGTTGCAGCAAGCCTTCTTCCTTTATTTGTCTATCAAGGTAAGAATCGTACTTTTCTTGAAATCTTTTTCTAATATTCAGTAATTTGGTTGTTTCAGATTCAAATTTTACAAATTAGAAATTTAAGGAAAATACTAATAAGTAAATCGGTTTTTAACTTTTTACATGACTCCTAAAAATGGGACGAATTAGAGACTTAACCTATTAACCATTCGCTTCTTAATATTATCTGTTCACTGTCAGATTGGCTGCCAGACAGAACTACAAGAGTAACAACAAACATGTTTGGGGTGTTTTTCTCTTCTAGGCCTTATGTCCTGCACTTCTAATCCTTACACTGATCATATAAAGTTGGTGTTGTTATTTCCATTTTATAGATAAGCAAACGGAGGCTTAGAAGGTCTAAATAATATAACTAGGATTATGCAGCTAGTAGTGGATAGAGCAAAAATTGAACAAAAAAATCAAAAATCTGTCTCCATTTTGCAGGTATTTATTATGTCACCTTCCTCTTATGGAATGTATGTGGTCAAACCCAGTTAGATTCTATGCTGAGTTCTGACATTGCAATACAGCACTCATCACCTGGCCATGCTGTGTTATAGTGGACATCATACCTTCCCCCAAACAACATGCAATCCATTACAATTATTGATCAGACAGGTTCCAAAGCAAATATAGCAGAAACAACCTACAGAGATTTGGCTATGAAAATTGCTGTGGTAAAAATCAAAAGCTATATTATTGTCTTTTTTGTTATTTTCTTAATTCGGCATTCTAGAAGAAAATGTATTTCACTGAAGAGTTAGATACAGCCGTGGGCAAACTACAGCCCGCGGGCAGGATCCGGCCCATTTGAAATGAATAAAACTATTGAAAAAAAAGACCGTACCCTTTTATGTAATGATGTTTACTTTGAATTTATATTAGTTCACACAAACACTCCATCCATGCTTTTGTTCCGGCCCTCCCGTCCAGTTTAAGAACCCACTGTGGCCCTCGAGTCAGAAAGTTTGCCCACCCCTGAGTTAGAACTATGTGAAGAAAGATCATCCCTTAGACATACCACTCACAGGACACACAGTGCTAAATAGTTCTTGATTTTTCCCAAGGCAGGTCCAATTCCATACAGTTTGTCCATTTGGTCTTATTTTTGTCCCATTGTGTATCCCCAAGTTTTATTATAGTATTTAAATATATTACATATATTTATTAGGAAATATAATCAATGTATTTTAAGAATACATGTATTATTTACTATAGTAAATATAACTGTTTATATGTATATATATATATATAAATCAAATAATATACACATGCATGTACACGAATATTGAAGACAGACGTGATTATGCTTTAAATTGCGCGTTGTAAATTTTGTTTTCTGCTTATTTCTAGTATATAAATATGCATTTGTTTTTTGAGAAGTAAACAAAACACAAATTTAAGATGGAGCAAATTCCTAAATACATACATTGAAAAAAGAAATTTTTCTTATAATAAAATGCTAATGATACTAGAAATATGTCCTGCATTATCAATGTAAATTAATTTGTATGCTATCTTCTGTTTGGGGAAAATGCATGGAGTGTCCACAGGGAATAAAGCCTGACAGCCTAAGGAAGAGAACCCTCTGGAGTGTAAAGTCCTTCAGCTTTAAGGAGCTTTGCTCCCCAATACTCAAGAGGAGGGCACATCACTGTCTTTCCTCCTCAAACCTTTGCCCAGCACTTCATGGCAACTGTTGCTTTTAAGACATTAAATAGATTGATCTGAACTAATGGGGAGAGCCAGGCTCTCTCCCGGCACCTCTTTTTCTCCGTCACTTCCCCCTTCTCTTTTTCCCTCCTCCCCTCTCTCCCCCCTTGCCTCCACACACAAGAATACGAATGAGTATACATTCACATATTCATGCACTTTAAAGATAAATAAACATTTTTATTCTGATATTTTTAAAGTATATGTTCATGGTATACAATAAAAAATCCAAGGAAAATATGGAAAGAAAGCATAAAAAATAACCCATAATCCCAAACCTAAAGAAATTAATTGGAAAAGCTTCTCTCTCTCTCTCTCTCTCTCTCTCTCTCTCTCTCTCTCTCTCTCTCTCTCTCTCTCTCCTTAGAATATATTTACATTATTGCATCATGATCATTTTTCTCCATGCTCACGTTTTTAAATTCTGTTATGGAGTATTTCATAGAATTTTGAACTTTTAAGAGAGAATAGAGAGAGAAATTCATTTTTTTGTGGGAGAGATGTGATTAGTGCCAGACAAACAGTGAAAGACACATGGAGGAAAGAGCAGTAGAACAACCCAGTGTTCTGCAGAGAACCTGTTATTAAAGAACAGCGATGAGCAGGGGCTGGGAGCTCTGAACTTGCTGACCAGGACACCACTTCCTGGAAGAAACAAAGCCTTTCTATGTTCCTAGGACTTGTAATTAAAGTTAAGCAATGTTTAAATTCTCAGAGGGAGAAACAGCCCAAGTGTGAGAAGAAAGTTAAAACAAACAACTCTATGAATTTAGATATCAATAGAGTTAAAATACAATAACAAACTTAATTAAATGTAACTTAGGAGTTTCTTCTATTTGTAATTGCACTAATATGTAAATTACTATCTCCTTGATAATTTAGGTATGTTGATTCAAATGTAATAGTTTGCATTTTTAAATGTTGAATTTATTAATACATCTATGCTTCTTTTAGTTCCCAAACATACATGAGCATGTTACTCGGAGCAATCGATGGGACCCTCGAGAACTTTAACATAAGGGAAGTGAAATGGTCTCCAGATCCTGAACTATAAAATACATACATAATGCCCAATCATAAATAGGCACACACGTATTAAAGAGTTAGAATGAGTCAAGAGGTAGTCGATGGAATCATAGTCTGAGGGAAGACTAACTTATCTAGAGAAAATGGAAAAGAGTAAGCAGCCATCAATAAGCAATAGGACCTTTGGTAAGTGGGGGATGGGGGTTCATCTGAAACCACCCATGGGGTGCAGGGTGCCCTGCTTCAGAGGTGTGACTACTCCTCCTCACATCAGGAATATTACCATTTTCTGTCCCCTTGTTCACTAATTGAATTTCTGATTATAATTGGACTTTTCATGCAGCACTGTGTAATCAGAGACTGAGGTGGTCAGAGCACATATTTATTCAAGCTGTTTGGAAATTATTTAACTGTCAATTAATGTATTGACAGGAGATCAGAGACTGCACATGCTCATACATGTGTCTGTCCAACATTGGGATGCTGTGCAGATAATGTTTCTTTCAAGGCTAAGGGCAATATCCTAGCCCATGGTCGGCAAACTGCGGCTCGTGAGCCACATGCAGCTCTTTGGCCCCTTGAGTGTGGCTCTTCCTAAGCCTTAGGAGTACCCTAATTAAGTTAATAACAATGTACCTACCTATACAGTTTAAGTTTAAAAAATTTGGCTCTCAAAAGAAATTTCAATCGTTGTACTGTTGATATTTGGCTCTGTTGACTAATGAGTTTGCTGACCACTGTAGACAATGCTGATTATATTAGTGAGATGTATATGTCCCGTGATCCACGACTTCTCTTGGGCACTAGAGAATTGACATGGTTGTGAGAAAACCACAAACTTCCTGCACCCCTCCATTGGCAGGTCCACGCAGTTATGTTTTAGTGCTACTGTTCTTAGCCTGGGTTCAGTGACTTAGGGGGATAAACAGAATAAAGGGGGGGTGGAGGGAAGGAAGATAAAAAGTGGAATCATGAAGGATGATACTCATGTGGAAGAAATGAACCAAAACCAAGGAAGAAAAAACAATTCAAGATTAGATGCATGTAATAACAGGGCCCTATAAGATGCAGGACTATTCATAGTGTACCAGCAGAGAACTAGCAATTCTGTGTCTGCTTGAGAGAAAGGGAAGAAATGTCCCATATCCACATCACTGCAATTTTAGACAAAAACTAATGACCATTTTGGGCAGTAAGGACATTTGCAGTGATCATGTCCTAAGGCTAACATTTCCCTGATATCCCTGATTTTCAAAGACCTTTTGAACCTTCTAATTAGATGATGCCTTATTATGTTGAACATGCCTTTTTATATAATTTAATTGAGTATAGTATGTGGATCCTAATTCATTAATAGCATTCCTCTGGCAATGTTATATCCTATTATTATTATTCAAACAAAATCCAATTTTTTTTAACCAGAACAATTCTTAAGATAATTTACTAATATCCATTTCTCCATGAAACCCATTTCCACATAATGATATGTGTTACACTCTCTGTTTTTTTTTTGTTGTTTGTTTGTTTTTTAAACCTGGGAGTGAGACACCCACCAGAGCATGTTGAAGGGGGAATGTTGAAGGAATATGAGTGGAACACTGACAACAGTTTCTAGGACATTAACTTAATTTATTGATTGACTAATTGACTGTTAATCCTCATCTGAGGATATTTTTTACATTGATTTTTAGAAATAGTAGGAGGAGAGAGAGAGAGAGAGAGAGAAGATCGATGTGAGAGATATATCAATTGGTTGCTTCCTGCATGCACCCTGACCAGGGCGCCAGGGATCAAACCCGCAACCCAGGTACATGCCCTTGACCATTCATCTTTGGTCCACTGCCCATTCAATGCTCTAACCACTGCATCAAACTGACCAGGGCTACCCTCTATATTTTAAAGCCTTGCTAATTTCACTGATTTATTTAACATTTAACAAGTATTTAACACCTGCTGTGAGCATAGGCAGGATCACTCCTGGGGTGTCCTCCACACCAGAATGGTACCTTGTGGAGCTTGAAAGATGCATGGCTGTAGGTGGCAGCTTGTGCCTAGGCTTTGCTGAAAGCTCTGGGCAGACAGTGACCTGGGAGGCCTGCTTACTGATTATAGCTCTGGAACCACTGTGAAGGGTTAGTGTAATGGACTGAATGTGTGTCTTCCCAAACTGACATATTGAAATCCTAATCCCCAACAGGATGGTCTCAGAAGGTGGGGCCTTTGGGAGGTAATTATGTCATGGTATTGGAACCTTCATGGATGGAATTAGTGGCCTTATAAAGCAGACCCCAGAGAGCTCTCCTGCTCCTTCTACCATATGAGAACATCAAGAAAAGGTGGTCATCTAAAACTAGGAATTAGACTCTCATTAAACACCAAAGGTACCCCACATTGATCTTTTCTTTTTAAGTATTTTTATTGATTTCAGAGAGGAAGAGAGAGGGATAGAGAGATAGAAACATCAAGGATGAGAGATAACCATTGATTGGCTGCCTTCTGCCCACCCCCTACTGTGGGGGGGAATCAAGCCTACAACCCAGGCATTTGTCCTTGGCTGGAATTGAATCTGGGCCCTTTAGTCCACAAGCTGATGCTCTATCTAATGAGCCAAACCAGCTAGGGAGCCCCACATTGATCTTAAGACTTCCCAGCTCCTAGAACTGTGTGAAGTAAGTGTTTGTTATTTGTAAGCCACCCAGCCTATGGTATTTTTGTCATAGCAGCCTGACCTGACTAAGTTCTTCTGAAAGGACCAATGCTGAGAGTCTGACGGGAGAGAGAAGGGAGCAATAGTACCCTTCTCTATGTTTATGAACACCAGCTTATTAAAGGAGCTATAATGTTCCAAGAACTTCCTAACTATCATAGGAATGCTCTGCATTTCTTGCATTGTGTGGGGCACAACTTTTTGATGGGAAAGAATTTGACCTTTATCCATAAGTGGAGCTCAGATATACTCAGACTTGTGTAATGAATTGGATAATGCTAAAGGAAACTGAATGGTGTAAAAGAATAAAGATTTTGTGTAAAATAATGAGGTAGGGAGAAGGTAGCTGAGACTGTGTGCCTGAGTAGCACTGGCGGGGTTGGGGGCAGTCCTTACTGGATACAGGAACAGGTGGCAATCTATTTAGAAGGAGAAAAAAACTGAGTTTACATGTTATTTCATTTAGAATAAATGTTTATCAGGTGTGCATTAGCAGTGCGGACATTGAGATTATGGGTAGGAAACTCTCCTCTCTCCACTTAACCCAGACTTTCTTAACACACACACACACACACACACACACACACACACACACACACACACACATGATGTAGTCTTACAATGAAAGTGAGCCTGTATAAAACCCACACACCATCTGGAGTCTAGTGTACCACTGAGTCACTTTCATACAAATCCTGGACCTGCTAATTCTAAGATGTACCCCTATCTTGTGTCTTCTGTTATCAGGAGGGCTGACGTGGCTTTCCAGATTCTCTTGGCAGCTAAACTCCAGCTGGGTTTGGCCAATGGGAGCTGGAAATGAAATGTTGGGGGACTGGAGAAGCTCAGTGTGAGGTTATCTTCCTCTTTTTTCTTTGTATTAAATGGCATTGGTGTACCTGGTCACAACTCCTCTTGGGCCATGTCCACTGGGTAGGTTTCTGTGTTTCAGAAATGCCATATTCTGTCTTTCTTGCTCCAACATATCTTCAAAATTTCTTTCTCATGAAATTAATTTCTGAGTTGCTCTACCATTTGTACTTGGCTTCTCCAATTTGCTATTGTTTGTATACTAAATTCCCTGCATTGAATTCTCTCTGTTTGAAGTTTTGAGAGATTTATGTTCCTCTTGTTAGGCCCTAATTTGATACTATTTGAAACCACTTTTTTTATGCAGGCAAGTGGGGCCTCAACACCCTAATATTTGGGCTACTTTTATAGAGTCAACAAAGTAGATGACAAGTGAGACCTGGAACATACCATTTGAAGCAATGTTTACTTCTGAACGAGGGAGATTTATAATTCCTGTAAGTAGATGCCCTAGCTCTTTCAGTGAGCTGAGAAGTTGGGTGTATTGGCAGGTCAGGATAATCGATGCTATTCTTTTTATTATTATTTTTTGTTGTTAATCCTCACCCATGGGTATTTTTTCCATTGATTTATAGACAGAGTGGGTGGAAGGGGGGAAGACACAGAGAGAGAAACATTCATGTGAGAGGGACACATCGACTGGGGTCATGGATCCAGTCTGCAACCAAATGGAATCCAGGACCTTTCAGTCCAAGGGCCGATGTTCCAACCACATAATCAAGCTGCTAGGACGTCAGTGCTATTCTTTTTGTTGTTTTATTTGTTTTTTTGGTTTTAAGATTTTGAAAAGTTAAGACAACCTTGAGAAGTTTTGGAAACTAATGACAATTCCAATTTAGTATCCTATTTTTGCTTATAATGGTGACTAAAACTATTAGTATTAACTTATTAGTCCTCTTTTACATGAAAACATGATAATTAGATATAATATGTTAGATTATCTATAATAATAAGACATAATATGCTAATTAGACCAGACAGCCAAACAACCTTCCAGGCATCATTCTGGACATCCTTCAGGATGACCTTCCGGATGAAGCCACTGTGGCAGGGGCGAGGCAGAGGTAGCTGCCATGATGGGTGGGGGCTAAGGCAGAGGCAGTTAGTGGGGATCAGGCAAGCAGGCGAGCAGTTAGGGATGATTAGGAAGGCAGGCAGAGTGGTTAGGGGTGATCAGGCAGGCAGGAGAGCGGTTAGAAGCTAGCAGTCCAGGATTGTGAGAGGGATGTTCGACTGCTGGTTTCGGCCCAATCCCACAGGCAATCCTGTGGGGTCGGGCCTAAACTGGCATTTGGACATCCCCCGAGAGGTCCCGGATTGTGAGAGGGTGCAGGCCAGGCTGAGGGCCCCTTCCTGAATTTCTTGCGCCGGGCCTCTAGTCAAGCAATAATATGTTAGTAGAGACTAGTAGGTGCTGTATTTATAAGACTGCAAGGTGTTTGGTTATAGTAGAGGTACTTCTGATAGCAAACATAATTCAATAATTTCTCATGAAATGTATGTAGATCCAATTCAAACTATTCTTAGCAAAAAAACCCCACAAAAACCATGAGATTTGTTCTGTTAATTATGAGACTATCCATCTCAACTTAAATGGAAACTTTGAATGTGTTTGCTTTCTCTTTTCCTTGAATGTTTTTTAAACATCAAAAACATTCTTCAAGAGCTACAACATTAGTAATTGACATTTCACTGGGGAAATGCGTCGCCAACAGCTCAATTTTACTATGTTTCTACAACTTAAAAAAAAAAATCAAGTGCACAGCTTCAAAGAGATAATGGTTAAAAACAACTTTTCTAGGGAGGCCACCTTATTGATGGGCAGAGTTGTAAAGGTTTTGAGGTTCAGCTTAGTGAAGTATCCACATGATAGAAAACCTCTAACGTGTCTGAATATTTTTCAAGTGTAAATTGAATCTGAAAATATCCTCAGGATATTCTTTACTTTGAAATGTGTCTACTACTAGACTTTCTCCAAAATTTAAAGAGTAGAGAAATAATACTCTCCTATAATCTATGTGTTCTGATGAGGTCATACTGCACATTTTAAAGCACATTTTACTTAGTTTGGTGCTTAAGAATATTATTCATGGTGTTATAACTAGGTGGACAAGTGTTTAGAGGAGTAGGAAGAAGTCTAAATATCAAATAAGGTCCACATATGTGGTTATGAATTAATTTTTTTTTCTAAGAGATGGAATAAAGAGAAGAGTAGCATGGCAAAGCAAGGTGATAGGTATTTAGGGGGAAATATTTGAAACTGAACTGATTTTGCTATAATGTGCTTTATATTTTATTTTATAGCAACTTGTATGCAAATACTTCTAGAAAGAAAAATGAATCAGAAATAGCTTAGATTTCTGTCAATTTCTTTAATAATCTAAAATTGTTTTTATAAAATGAAGAATAAAATACAAACAGTATGTTCAATTAACCATAAAGATTGGAAAAATTATAGATTTTACTATCAGTTCTTCTGATCATGTTTGTATAAAAATACTTTTGAATCGCAAGGGATTATTAAATCCCTGACAAGACATTGGAAAGGAAACATGTTCTGTCTAAGAGAAACACATTTTTTGTTTGTATTGATTTTTAGAGCACGAGGAAGGGAGAGGGAGAAAGAGATAGAAACATCGATGCGAGAGGAATATAATTTCTGTAGGCTGCCTCCAGCACAGCCCCTACTGGAGACTGAGCCCACTACCTGGACATGTGTCCTGACCAGGAATCAAACCTGGGACCTCTTGGTTTATGGGTCGACACTCACCAGCTGAGCCATACCAGCTGGGTAAGAAACACAGTTTTTGTAGATTTTCACATAAAGTAAGATTGCATCTAAGGATTTAAATAATTGTAGATGCTCACATAAAAACTTTTAAATCTATATTTCAAAATTCTGATAATTTAAGCAATTCTGCAATTTATTTTCTCTCAAAAAATTATCCAGTCAACATTATCATACCTGATACAAAGCACCTAAAACTGAGCTTCTCTGTTGCTGAGCAAGATTTCCAGTGCCAATGCTAGCCTGTATGAGGTTCTGTGCAAGAGACTGACATTTACCCCTTCAGATGGAGGAGCTGTGCTCACAGGTCCCCAACCAGGTAAGAGTGCTGGGGCCACATTTCAGCTCCCACTTGTCCCTTCAGCTGAACACCCTCGTGCAGAACACTATGGCAGCAACTCAGTGTGGAATCCAGAATGACACAGTAAACTCTGAAGGAGGAGCACCGTAAATGTATCCATCTGGGTAGGAAATGAGTAATTAAAGAGTGATTAATGGATTAGCCACAGAGGCAAGGATGAGAGAAATCAATAGGAGATAGCAAATACTCAGAGACTAAGCCCAAAGGAGCAAGAGGAGGAAAACATTATCAAAAATCAGAGAGGGTTGTAGAGATGGTTGTTGCGGTAGTTGCAGCTGACCCATAAAGTAAGCACCACTCTTCAGGAGAGGGGAGTTTTTAAAAGAACACAGCCCCTGCCAGCTCAGGTCCTGCAAGAGGAAACAAGTGAATATATTCCCAGACTTTGGCCTCCTATCTCCCGTCTGTATCCTGCCTTCCTCCCATTAATGAAACCAAATAGAAGCCAGAGGGCAAAGAAATCTGGTTGATACAGACTGAAGGTTCACCCTGTGGAGGCAAAGAATAGGGCAGAGATGGAAAATATTCAATAAGTAAAGCCATATGTCAGATCAGCTGTATCAGATCAGGCCTTGAGATAAATCAATCACTATTCCTATATAAAATAATTTATTCTCTGTTGTTCTATATTATTAGGACATTTCATGTCCCGAGTTATACCTCGAGGTCTCTTTCAGGAACTGAAGGTACTCATATGTTCATTTCTCCTCCATTCCCACCGGGACAGAGTAAATAGACCATCTTGTACTGTCAATGGTATTCTTTTACACTTTGATTTTGTTCCTTTACACAAATGGGAGACTTGTTGGGAGAATAAATAAGAAAATAAAATCTCATGATAAATGAGAAGACCAACATTCATTCCCAATCTTTCCCAGGCAAGAGACTGTCCATTTCTGTTTCTTCTATGTGTGAGAATCAGTGTGTACCTTGAATTGAGAGATCCAATAGGACATTTGATCTGGTTTAGCAGAGATTCAGATTTTGTTACTTTGTTTTGGGAGTATGACATCACATCTGTTCTCTAACCATCTTGATCACTTATAGTTAGAGGATTAAGGGAGAAAAACAAAAACAAAACACAACTGTAAATTATGTTAATGGTTGAACTCAGAGACTTTGCCACAAACAGTGGGGTCCCAGAACAGAAGACAGAGGTTCCTGTCTTCATCCTTTCATGTAATCAAGTATTCTGGCACCCTGAAGGTATTGATTTTGGAAACAGTTAGAGATCATGCCCTCTGCTTAGAAATGTATGTTCTCTCAAAGTTCATTATCAGCATTGCCAGCATAAAGCTTCTTTCCAAGGGTTTGAGAGACATCAGCCATTGATACCTGGGAAATAATATGAAAGATAGATCTGATAGATTGACATTTGAGCTCAACTTGCACCCTTTTGGAAGTTCATTGTTATATACCCGATTCCTGCTATGCTTGAGGGAGCACTCAGATTCATTTTATTTTGAGTATAAGCATTCACAGATGGCTTGGTCCAAAAGATAGTAAATTTGTTGAAAATGTGCTAGGAAATCTATTTTCTTTTCAGGAATAATAAGGCAATTACATCTTAGATTTAATTCTTTCATGGAGGCAATCTTTTCATTGGATATAAGGATAGGAGTGGAACAAAGACCTACTGAAGAAGAAAATTTTTGTATTCCACTTTGACATAGTGCCTGATTGAAATTTCTGAACTCTATTTATATTCTAGCCCAACTGTCCCATGAGTCATTTCTCAAATGTAATATTCTAAGTATAATTTAGTTTAAATAGCAATTTTCCAAAATATATGATGGATTTTAACAGAGAGGCAGGTGTATACTTTAAGGAATAGATCATAAAAGTCATCCAATTGACCTGGAAGAAACGAATGGACACATTAAAGTGAACATGGTTTACTAGTTCTGTGGAAATCAGGGTAAGACCAGCACTATATAATTCAGTACAACATGATGTCCTCTCAAATTGAGTAAGCATATGGCTTTCCATTACAATTCAACAACCATGTCAAATCTTGAGATCTAATTGTAGTTTACACTCCCTCTTTCAGAATGGTTGACTTGGGCAAGCAACAAAGAACAGAAAAGCATCAGGCAGGTGTTCCTGAATCGTCTGCTGGTTTCCATTTGGTTATTCCTGCAGACCCTTTGGCAAGCCTGCCTGCTGATAAATTCAAACCTGTTCATTGCTTAGGATTCATGGATCAAAAAATGAGTACCTTAAAGTGAATAGTTTCATGTGCGGTTTATGCCCAAGGATCTCTATTTACCTGTGAAACTATGTAGGGCACCGTTTGATTATGAAACATATGCTGAAATAGCAGGGTATGAAGTAAATTCAAATAAAAATGTACCATTTGGCTTGGACATATTGATAAACAAGAACAAACTATGTTCCAAGATGATATTTAGGTTACAAATGGACCAATTAAAATTATGAGGGTTGTTTTTGGACTCAAAATGGTCCAAAGTTACACTGATAAGTAGTAAATTAGCATGAAAGTGTATGATATGGAGACAGACTTGAAAGTTATCTTTTTTTACCCCCAGTGGAATCAAATTCTCTATATCTGATCAGCATTAGTGTCCAGACCTGGGTCAGGATAACTTTGGTGAAACCAGTTTTGTCAGTTTGAAAATAATTGCCAATAAAATATGTAGGGATTTTATGGGGAGAAGGTTGTCCGGCTTGTTCTCAATCTGTGAGCTTAAATGCTTTCATGAGTGAAGACTTTGTCAGTGTGCATCGGATCCAGGGTAAACTAAAACCTTATGTGATTACTCAAAAGATGGAAGAATTGCCTTCTCTTCTGAATAGATTGGACTCCAATGGAGTGACTTTCAATCTTATTTGTACTTGGCAACCACCTGGGGAGCTTTCTAACATACTGATGCTTGAATCCCACTGTCTATCCTGAGTTTAATTGGTCTGAGGTTTAGGATAAACATTGAGGTTGTAAAAAGCTCCCCAGATGGTTCTGACATACAATTGCAGTTGAGAACCACAGTTCACACACTTCTTCTGGGCAACTGCCCTATTTGGGTTAATAAAAGATACTTAAATAACAACATGTACTACCAAGAGTAGCAGTGCTTGACAGATCCCTTATCTAACATGCTTATATAATACACTGCCCTATGAATATGACTAAGAAATCAAGGGGTCCCAGAAAAGAGGAGCAAGAAAAAGTTGAAAAGGGCATATACACTAATAAAAGAGAAACATGGAAGTTGGTGTCACTCTGCTATGCCCACCAGCCAATCAGGATGAGCATGCAAATTAACCCAACAAAGATGGCGGTTAATTTGCATATGCAGGCGTGGAGTGAAGATTGAAGACTGAAGACGACTGAAGACTGAAGAGGCTTGGCTTCTCCACTGTGGCTGGAGTGAAGGCCTGGGTCCCGGGTGCCAGAGGAAAACCGGTGCTGGCAGCCAGGGGAAAGAAGGCCTATTGCATGAATCTCTTCGTTCAACAGGCCTCTAGTGGACAATAAGGAGCCCAGTACCAAAATCAGGTTTTATAAATTTTATATTTGGCATTTAATATTCTAGCAAAGAAAAAATACATATATATATATATATATATATATATATATATATATATATATATATATATATATCATGCTGGATACCTTGGAAAGGACACAGAACAAAAGATATGCCAGGTCACATTGATTTTCTTAAGTTTTAATTTCTCATCTTAGAAATAGGTTAATAAATATGAATATCATACAATTGTCTTCTTGGTTCAATATCTGTGGTTCAAAGGTAAATTTTGGCCACCCTTCGATTTGGAGTCCCTCCTCCTTTCTTTTAACCATAGTAGAGCCCTTGTAAAAATTAATTGTTTAGCCTTTTTATATGAAGTCTAGTATGGGCCCAGGGAATTGTGAAGTTCAAATATGTTAGTTCATATGTGAGGTACGGTCAAATATGAAAAATAGATGTAGATGTTATTTTAGAGTTAATTTAGTTAATTTCCTAGAATTCAGTGACATATGTTATGGCCAATGTCTCAGATTTAGTGAATTTCTTCTCAGAGACTTTAACACATCCAAGTTTCTTATCACAATCTACCTATTTTTTCCTATCATTTGAATATCTATTGATACAGCCCAATCTATAAAAAGTGATCAGTGCCTTCTTAATAGTTTACATTTTGAACATGCAATATTGCCTCTTCTATAAGATTTTACTTTTTTGATGAGACCTGTCTTCTTTGGCATCACTCACAACCCATAGCACACTGGAAACCTTGGGAGGCATGTGGGTCTCACAGTTGGTCAATCTAATTCAATCAACCAAATACCTGTTTCATGAAGAATATCCAGTTACTTTGGGCTGAATAATATTTGTGGATTTTTTAAAAATAATTTTTATTGATATAAGAGAGAGAGGAAGGGAGAGACAGAAACATCTATGGGAGAGAAACATCAACATAGATTGGCTGCCTCTCGCACCGCCCCCTCCCCCCTACCTCAGCCCCGCTGGGGATTGAGCCTGCAACCCAGGAATGTGCACTGATTGGTGACTTTTTTTTTTTTTTAATTGATTTTAGAGGAAGGGAAAGGGAGAGACAGAAACATCAGTGATGAGAGAGAATCATTGATCAGTTGCCTCCCACAGGCCATGTAGTGGGGATTGAGCCTGAAACCCATGACCTCCTGGTTAATAGATCTATGCTCAACCACTGAGCAACACTGGCTGGGCTGAAAAATATTTGTTTTGATCTTAGATACCTTCCCACCCCTCAGTTATTCAGTGTTGCAGTTGGTTTCCAGCTAACCTGAGAATAAATCTTAGAAGTAAAATGTAGGGAAGGCAGTGTTTAGCCCAGGTGTTTTGAGAATCAAGGGGGTGTTGGGTTTGTTGACAAGTTCTAATTTGGGTTTTAATGATGGCATACCCAAGCAATTAGCTGAAGACACAGGAGGAAATTAAGGAGGAGGTGGAGAAAGAACAGCAATTTATGAATAGCAGCATAACAGACAGCTAAATGGGACTTAATTTTGTTAATCCTGAGGTAAGACACACAAGAAAATTAGGCTAAAGTGTTGCCTTTCTTTGGTGAGTAAAGGATGGTGACATAATCTCGTGCAGATCTTGTAAGAATCTTCCCTTTGTTGAGACTGTGATTGAACATTAGAGCACACTTACTGATCCAGGGCATCTGTGCTCTTTTAATAGACTACCATATGCCTGCTTTTTCTGTGCTTGTGCCAACGGACGGTTAAGATTAACAAAACAATTTGTATATATTTCTTTAAAATCTTTGGTGGTAACTTTTGCAGGAGTCGGACTGCAGTTTCCTGTTTCCATGCTGAAAGATTGCCTCTATCGAAATAGGATTTGACCACTGAATTAATTCAATTTTTGTTCTAAATGTGTGCAGAGAAACCATTGAATAACTTGCATTGACTACAAGAGTAGACTGCTGAAAGGCAATTGTATAAAGCAAGAACTGTTAGGAAGGGAGACGTAAAATAAAAGAATCTGCCATTGTATGTTTATAACTTCATGATTGCAGGTGGGAAGCACTGAAAGTATTTGGGGGTGTGGAAGCAAGTGTAGAGTAATATTTGTCAGGAAAGATTAGACCATCCTCTACTAACCATGAAAGGGTTGAAAAGGATATTGCCTTACAAATCTATCTCTCTAATTCTGGAATGGATTTTTCAATTGTCCATTTAGAAAATCAGACTTTTAGTATGATAATTAACTAGTTTACTAAACTGAGAAGCACATGTTTCCGTGATCACTGGGCTGACAGAAAGCGAGGAGGAGAACTAATCTCTATTCTAATGACTGCAGATGGCAACACCATCATAAGTCTCATCTGTTCCTAGGTGGAAATTTTCTTCACAAACTTATGTACATTTTCGGATTGGTGTGCTTTTATGTCATCACTCATTTTCCACTGGGGTTGACAATTAAAAACTCCCCAGAGTACATCATATTTAATCTAAGTTTATTTTTACCTCCAGAGCTTTATAATTATAAAGTTACTACATTTATGGCTATATATACTGCCTCATGTTTTATCCAAAATTAACACTGCTGCTTTTATTTTAAGCCAGACATGGCACGATGCATACAAAGAGATTTAGCAAGGTAACAGACATTGGTGAATTACAGTTAAAAAAACAAATACAAAAACATAAAAAAATAGTACCCAGAGAGGATGGCCTTTTTGGCAATTTGGCAAGCAGTTGTCAACTGCAATAGCAATGATGATGATACTAGGTTTCTAAGTTCTTCTCTTGACTTGGAAACAAATTGTGAATGGCTGTCCACTCCTGATAGAAACTTCTGTGCTAAGAAACCTATTGAAAATCTGGCAATCAAAGCCCACTCAGACCTTCATTTAAAAAAAAGAAGAAAAAAAAAAGAAGAAAGAAAGAAATCAGCCTACGTAAACCACATTGCTGATACATGCACTGCCACCTTAGGCCTTCTGAAACGATGATATAGTTTCTTGAATTTAATGCATTAAATGTACATATTGAGCTCAGTGATTCTGATTTTTAAGGCTGTATTAATTTTTGTGGATAAAAATATTAAGGGAAAGGTAGTTCCTTAATATATAAATAGGAAAAAAGTCATATTTACTCTAAAGAGACCCTATTGTATGTCTCTAAATCTAATATCTCAATTAATAATTTATTATTTTTTGTTTTTAAACAATCTAATTAACTTATAAGAATGTTACAATTTTAGAAGCATAAAGGTTGTAGATATAGCAGTCAATACACCTTCTATTCAATATTATTTTGAACAGTTGAGTCCCTGATTAAAAAATAAAAAAAGCCAGCTGTGAGTGATTGTCTTTTCAACGTTCTTTGTTCAGAAGTATTCTACTAAGCTCTCTTCTTTATTTCCAAGAGCATGTGAAACAAAGAAGGTCTCTGGTTTCTTTCAGAAAGGACGAGGCTACAAACCCAAAGCGAAACATCCATGTGAATGGCACTGTTTTCACATCTGAATTGAAAGAATTACATTTATTTCCATCAGTTAAATTATAAGGTGTTTCTATTTGGAGAAGGAAATATAGGACCTATGACGAAGCTGATCATTTTGCATTTTTAGAGAGAGATGTGTGTAAAGGATAATGAATTGCATTCCACAAGGCATCCGAATGAATGGGTAGATCCATCATGAACCATTCTCACGGAATCAATTGAACTTCCTATGTAATACTAGGGGATTTCCAATTTTGACTCACATTGTTGGAGCCAAACTGAATAACTGTCTAATTTTACGAAATCTTCTTCCACTAGCTTTAAATTTAAACTTACAAGAGGAGAAAGAAATTTTGTAACAAAATCAAATTGATTTTTTTTCCTGGTCAACATGCTACATCTGGGTAATTTTTTACAAATAGATTTTTATTGATTTCAGAGAGGAAAGGAGAGGGAGAGAGAGATAGAAACATCAATGATGAGAGAGAATAATTGATCAGCTGCCTCCTGCATGCCCCTACTGGGGATCAAGCCCGCAACCCAGGCATGTGCCCTGGACCAGAATCGAACCTGAAACCCTTGAGTCCGCAGGCCAATGCTCTATCCACTGAGCCAAACCAGCTCGGGGTGGGTAATTTTTTTTTAAAGAGATGAATCAAACAAAAGTGGTTAAACTAAAGTGAGATAATTATTTTCACCATATATTTATAACCAATGTCAAAAGCACTCATTGAACTAGAGGTCATATTACAAGGTAGTCCACAGAATACAGAATATAATAATTATCTGTCCTGGGAGACTAGATTTTAAATGTCACCAGAAATGTAATCCAATTATATAATGCAGTATTTTGAGATGCATAAAAAAGGTTTTTTTTCTACTAAACAAATGCCTTAGCGTACTATCATTTTTTTTCTTGCAGAAATTTCATGTGGTCTAATATTTTTTCATTGTGATTATTTTGATCTTTATCTAAATAATAGTACAATTTAGGTAATTAACAAACATTTAAGACAAAGAAGATTTTTGTACTCATTTTCCTGTAGAAATATTATAAGACTATTTTGTAGGGGAATATGATTTTATTGCAGTAGTTCAATTTCTTCTACTCAACACTGACTTTCTCATTAGGCCAACATTGTCCTGTCAAGCAATCAGACAAATGAGTACAAAGAATAGCAGACACGCTGCTTCTAAGGACAACAGACCAAAAAAAAAAAAAGGTTTTTAAATAACAAGTAGTCAACATCAATAGGTAAAAGGATCCAGCAGTTTCCTTTAAAACTGATATTTAGGACTAGGTTTATTGGCCTATGTAGAGAGTAGTAGACAGGAAAAAATTTTATCATTCTATCTTATATTTGTATAGACTATTACAAATTAATTTATAGCATTCTCATATTAAATCTTTTTTTAGGAATCTTTTAAAATATCATTAATATGAGACTATGTTTTGCTAGGTAATCCAATTCACTAGTTGGGTAACATAAGTTAGGCAAGTACTATCAAAGTTAAATTTATAGGTGAACAGCCCTAGCTTGTTTGGCTCAGTGGATAGAGCGTCGGCCTGAAGAATGAAGGGTCCTGGGTTTGATTCCTGTCAAGGGCACATGCCCTGGTTGCAGGTTCAATCCCCGGTGTGGGGCATACAGGATGCAACAGATCAATGATTCCAATTATTGATGTTTCTATCTCTCTCCCTCTCACTTCCTCTCTGAAATCAACAAAAATATATTTTTAAAAAATTATAGGTGAGCAAACTAAGTCACATAGTGAGTAACTTTCTTGCCCAAGGTCTCAAGCTCTATATACAGCAAACCCAGGACTGGAATTCACTTCTTTTGGTTCCAAGTGATTTTTTTTCCCCCAAGGTGCTAAAGCTTCCTCAAATCAATAAGTTGGTGTTAATGGATCCATTAGCAATGTGAAAACAATCATAGAATTCCCTTTAAGAATCTCTGTGATGTTCTGAGGCTGAAATCCAATGGGTTGACCATTAAGATTTCCCAGGGAAAACTCTGTGATATTGATTTTCACTTCTGAGCCTTTTTCTAAGTGACATTTGGTTGTAAGATTGAGGTGTTTAAAGAGCACAAGATGCAGCTACTCTCTGAGGAGAGAGTTTTTGAAGACCCCATACAGTTTAAATCTTATCATCAAAGCAGTGGTGCCTGAGCTTCAGCATGTTTAGGGCATATCCCAGGAGCTTTTCTGAAAGCAGAATCTGATTCTTGGGTGGATGCAGAAATCCGCAAGTTATACAGGCACTCAGAGTGAAAGCGATGCTGGTGATCCAAAGACCTCATTTTATGAAAAACTGGTCTACTTAGATTTTAAAGTAATTTAGACTAATTATTAAGATGCAAGAATATGGCAAATGAGGTACGTATTTTATTAGGCACCATTTCAGATAAATGGCATTGTTTCTTTGATCCAGAAAATAGATTCTTTTAGAGCAGAGAGAGTTATTCTCCCACATGGCCAGACCAGCTAGCCTGGTTGCCTATCTAAAGAGACAGCTTTTAGAATAGATGAAGGTTGTTGCTAAATTTTCATGGCCCATTTAGTTCTTGGCCATTCTGCTTTGCCTGCCAACAAAGGGGCCAATTAGTGAAGATGGTTTCGGTACCTTTTTTCAGAGACAAATCCCATCCCACTTGGGACTTATATCAGCTCACCAACGTACTTTGCATAACATGAAAAATCAATTTTCAGAGGGGCTCAAGATGCTCATTGTGGCCTGGAGGAAAACATAGCCATTAATCTTTTGTGGGTGAGTGAAATGTAGGACCATGTGGGTAGGGTCTTGGACAAGGTAGAATCTAACTTCTCCCAGAGAAGATAACCCTGTCTGTATGTTTTAACTGTATTGATAACACTGAGTTTGTACATTTCCTTTTACAATGCTTGCAAATAATGCAGTATATTTTTATTCAGGGCTATTATCAAAACAACACAAAATGAAAAAAGAATTAGCTACATAAAAGGGGAACAAAATGTTATCTTTTATTCTGAATTTTCATAACGGTATCTTACAAAATCGTCCTCTTATAGGAAGCTTTTAATCTATCACCCAACTCCTGAGTTTCCCATTGAAAATGCATTTTTATTGAATTGCATTTAAATTATTTAGCTGTTTTTATGAGCATAAGGTAATCTGCTACATAATGTATCACACAGTTCCCCAAAAGTCCCTGTTGGATGCTGTCTTTCTACTAATTAAATCTATACCACTGTTAGGAGGGGACAAAAAGTTATCTCCCTTCCTCCCTCCCTCCCTCCCTCCCTCCCTCCCTCTCCCCTCCTTTCCTCCCTCCCTTCCTTCCTTCCTTCCTTCCTTCCTTCCTTCCTTCCTTCCTTCCCTCCCTCCTTTTTATTATGCTCAGTTCCTTTCTTTAAAAGGAAAATTAAAGGTCAGCTGTTAATTAGCTACTTTTGAAAAGTATCCATTAATATTACATAAATTACTGCCTACAAATCCAATTAAATTCTTAGGTCATTTTGAAACTAAATAGATGATTTAATTTTCAGGGCACATTATGAAATTAGGTAATAGGAGAAATCAATACAGACACAGTGAAGGACTAAGTAATAGTGTGTAAGTGTGTGTGGGTTTCTACAGGTTTTTGCATATTTTTTCAAATGCTAAGTTCTATGATTAAATGGAGGTACAGTGGATGTTCACTCTGTTAACCCTTTGGGTGCCTCCTGAGACCAATAGCTAAAAATTACTCAATAGTATCTCATGCTTAAAAAAAGAAGAAATACGGGGACATGGGGAGAGACAAGCAAACACATAGAAATGTATACATGCTTACATCTAAGTGTAAAAAATGAAGTGTCCTCTGCTGGTGGGAATGCAGACTGGTGCAGCCACTATGGAAGACAGTATGGAGTTTCCTTAAAAAACTGAAAATGGAACTCCCATTTGACCCAGTGATCCCACTTCTAGGAATATATCCCAAGAAACCAGAAACACCAATCAGAAAGGATATATGCATCCCTATGTTCATAGCAGCACAATTTACCATAGCTAAGATCTGGAAACAGCCTAAGTGCCCATCAGCAGATGAATGGATTAGAAAACTGTGGTACATCTACACGATGGAATACTATGCTGCTCTAAAAAGGAAGGAACTCTTACCATTTGCAACAGCATGGATGAAACTGGAGAGCATTATGCTAAGTGAAATAAGCCAGTCAATGAAGGAAAAATACCACATGATCTCGCTCATTCATGGATAATAGAGACCATTATAAACTTTTGAACAATAATAGATAGAGGCAGAGCTGCCTCAAACAGATTGTCAAACTGCAGCGGGAAGGCTGTGGAGGGTTGGGGGGCAGGAGGTAGGGGGATAAGAGATCAACTAAAGGACTTGTATGCATGCATATAGGCATAACCAATGGACATAAGACACTGGGGGATAGGGGAGGCTGGGGGACTGTCTAGGGCGGGGGGATAAAATGGACACATATGTAATACCCTTTGTAATACTTTAAGCAATAAAAAAAAAAAAGAAAAAAAAAAGAAATGAAGTGTCCTGAGTATTTGTGCACTTCTTTTTTTTTTTTTTTTAATCTTTACCCAAAGATATTTTTTCCATTGATTTTAAGATAGAGTGGAAGAAAAAGGAAAAGACAGAGAGAAATATCAATGTCTCACATCGATTGGTTGCTTCCTGCATGTGGTCTGACCAGGGCCTGCCCTGGGCTGGGAAGGAGCCTGCAGCCAGGGTACATGCGCTTGATTGGAATCAAACCTGGGACCTTTCAGTCTGCAGGCTGATGCTCTATCTACTGAGCCAAACTGGCTACGGCTGTGCCCTTCTTCTTCTTCTTCTTCTTCTTCTTCTTCTTCTTCTTCTTCTTCTTCTTCTTCTTCTTCCATCTTGTTGCTTTACATTTTGAATTGCAGTATTGCATTGACTGGATTGTCTAGGACAGTGTAAAATAAAAATTGTGAGAACTGAAGTCCTTGTCATGTTACTGATTGGGGAGGAAATAGTCAATCTTTGACCAGTCAGTATAATTTTAGCTGTAGGGTTTTTGTGCATACCTTTTTTATCTGGTTGAGGAAAAGTTTTTGTCTTCCTAGTTTGTTGAGAGTTTTTATTATTAATGATTGTTGAATCTTGTCAAATTCTCCTCCCACACTATTGAAACGATCATGCACTTCTTATATTTTATTCTATTTCAATGTCATGAACCTGGAGTGGGTATGGGAGAATTCCCATGCTAAAACACAGCACATCTCTCTTACTAAGGTTCAAAAGTTTTCCTAGAATAAAGGCTTCTAGTTTCACTGTTTGCTCTGTGTCAGTGTTCAGAGCATAGAAGTTGCGGTTTTGACTGTTTAATATTTTAAGTTTATCATTGCTTTTTAGAGAGAAGATTCTCTGTGCTCATTCATCATCTAGCCATTTCAGAAGTTATTCCCTGCCACCAATAGCTAGCATTCTGGATCTAATTATTTAATTTCATCTTTAATTTTCTCTCTTCTGTAAAATAGGATTACTAACCCTCCATTGGGTTATAGGGAAGATTTATGCATTATATCCTAAACTGCTCCTTGAAGCACCTTATACATAGTATATTCAATAAATATTAATTGCATTTGAAGTTCAGGTGGATATAATAGAACAGGATCATTATGAGGTAACTGAAAATTGAGGGATTTCAGTATAACTTGGGGAGCTTTATGGAGTCCCCAGTTACACCAAGAGAGTAAAGATTCAAATCAGTATCTGCTAATGCATCTTATATCTTTATTCTCTTAGATAGATACTTTTATATTCCCTTAACTTCTACTTCTTTATTAAAGCAGGACTACCTTGTAACAATCTGCCTTTCTTGTCCTCTTAGAACATCTTACCTTAAGTTGTTTCTTAGTTTATAAGTTTAGGAATAATTTTTATATATCAATATTATGTCAATATATCAATATATTATTGATATATAATCGATAAAACAGATTATATAAACATATATAATCTGTTTTACCGATTATATATCAATATATATATATATATATATATATATATATATATATATATATATATCCTGTTTTATTGAGGTCCTTTGGAAAGACCATTGGTGATATCCTAGCTACCAATTTATCATGATAACACAGATGCATTGAGTAAAAAAATGTCATTGTTTATGGGCAGGTTCTGTATATCACAAATAGCTAATATCTACAAGTAGGAGCTAAAGACACTGGTAAGTTCAGATAAAATAACATTTTCTGTCTTCAAGTTTGTTAGTGCATCCTTACCTTTAAAATTTTGGTTGCTTGCTGTAGGGTATGAGTATTATGGTACGTTTAGTGGAATAATGGTTAACTTGAATTAGGTAGCAAGGAAGGAAATAAACCTCTATATGAGATTTTTATATGAATCGATCTAAGATTCAGCCCTATCTAGCAAGAATCCTTGCTTGACCCTTGGGGATCAACACAATATTCTGGAATTCTCCAAAATAGATTGTTCTCTGCCTTTTTGCTTTAAACTATTTATTAGCACTATTCAGTATCCATTAATAATGGCTTCTAGTGGGGGTTATCTTGGTGATGACACCACATTTACTTCATCTATACATGTAATTTTATAAAATCCTCAGCAGAAAAAAAGATAAGCAAATATCTAGATGTGTAGGAAAGTAATAAAATAAATAGCAACACTTGGGGTTAGCTATTATAATCATGAATGTGTATCTTGATCTGTTCTATTTCCTGTTCTCTGTTTCTCCTCTCTTGATAACTTTTCTCAACTTACTTTCTTTTCTTTCTCACATCAAGTTGTGTTTGTTTTTTGTTTTGATTTTTCTACATTGCTAGCCTACTTTCCTCCTGCACCCAAGTCTTCCTATTTCTTTTTCACAAAATGCCTCACTTTCATTTGTTTCTCTTTGTCTTTTCTATACCATTCCAAACACGTCTAAGTGTATTGGGAGCAGTTTACATTCCTGAAATAATTCACTCAAGGATGTGTTAATGTTATCTTTCTAATAAATAATTCCAATCACCGTAGCCATAAATACCTCAAAGATGGTTCTACATTTTCATTAAAGCCAGAGCTTTGTATGGCATTTTGGTTTTAAACAAACACTTGTCCCAGCAGTGCAGCTCACCAATATAGAACAGAATTACAATGTACTTCCAGCCAAATTCAGTTTATTGTCAATTTCAGTAGTGTTTCTTATGGTAGCAATTATTCTCTGTAAGCCTGCAAGCGAGCAGCAGAAAACTGAAATCATCAGAGTTTTTATCTGCAGCAATTCCAGAAATGGCAGGTAGCTGATAGTTTAAACTTTAGTTCTCTGCAGTGGAATAGTGCAAATAAGAGAATGCCATCTGCCTGCTCCTGGAGGCTTTCTGAAAAATATACCCAAGTTAATAAAATTTTGGGGTGATATTCAATGACTTTGGTTACTATTGCATTGAATGCTGTGGCATATCTATGGCATTTTGCTGCTTCCCTAGATACTTTTGAAACAAATTTCACAAGTTGCAATTGCATTGCTTTTTTAAATATATGGTCTGGATATTTGGATGTTTATCTCAACTTTCTAATTACCTAAAGTGAGATGTTCTAAATGCAAGTTCCCTGATTTAACCTGGAAAATGGGATTATTGCTGAAAGATACGTGAGCAGGAGCTGATATATAATAGAGCAACCAGCTTTGATTTATTCTTAAGAGAATTCTTAGAAGATTAGATCAAGGATGACTGTCAATTCTTCTAGTTGATGATAATTTATTTACTGTATACTAGACAGCAAGGTGGACTGACATTTACTATAACTATTCTAAGAGAAGAAAAATTTTCCTTATTTCTTTAATCATTAACTCAGGAAATATATATATTGATCTTATTTGTCACACTTTGGGAACACAGGGGTAGGAAAAGTCCTGAGGTTCAAACAGTGAAGAAGATAGAAACGCTCCCTTGTAGCTTTATTCTAGCACAGAAGAGTATGAATAGCACAATTGGTTAAGTACAATTGTAATAAGTACACAAAGGGATCAGGCAGAGAGTGGTATAAGTACATAAAACAAGGTGATATGGTCTGAATATTTGTATCCCCCTCCAAATTTATATGTTGAAATCCTAGTGCCCAAGATGCTGGTTTTGGGAGGAGGAACCTTTAGTAGAAGATGGGTCATAAAGGCAGAGTTCTCATAAATGAGATTAGTGTCATTAAAAGAGGCCCAAGAGGAACCTTGCCCCATCCATCAAGTGAGGACACAGCGAGAAATCTTCCCCAGACCCTAACTCTGTTAGCACGCTCGCTCATTGCTGAGTACCAATCTCCAGAACTGTGAAAAACCAATTCCTGATGTTTATAAGCTACTTTGTAGTATTTTTTTATAGCAGCTGAAATGGACTAAAATACAAAGGAATCTGCTCTTGTCTTTAGAAGCTTCCTTAAGGAATTGGATGAATCATAAAATATGATTTAGAATTAATTCAGTAAATGAGGAAGATCAACCCAGGCAGATTTGAGTGAGTAAGCAAAGTTCCTGAAGGGGTAGAGAACACAGTATTTGAATACCAGAAAGGAAGGGAGTGCAGAGCACAGAGGGTATTGGAAGAGTCATGCAAGGAGAGGTTGGTGAGATAAGCAGGGTTAGACTGTGCAGAGATTTATAAGTTAGGTCAAATATTTTGATTTGTATTTTAAGAAAACTGGACATTTACTTTAGGGTGTAGTATGTTTTGTTCTTTCACCAAAGTAACTCAGTCTGCAATGTAGAGGGTCAGTCTTTGAGGCCAAGAGTGAATATTGGGAGACCAGTGCTAACTTAACCCAAAATGGCAGTAAAGATGAGAAGATGTGGGTATTTTTAAGAGTGTTTTAGGTGGCAACGAGCCATGTATGGATCCAGGAGTAGACTGATTCCCATGAATTTGACATATAATTGCACACAACCAAGTTCACAATTAGTGGAGATATTAGGTAGACATTTGGCAATACCTAAATTTTAAAATGGAGTACTCTAGGCTGGCGCAAGTATTGGAGATGATGGGTACACACGTGGCTATTGAGGCTACTGTTGAAATGACCTAAGGGGATAGTACAAAATTACCTAGGAAAGACCTTGGTTCTAGTCTATTAAAACTCCAGTATTTAAAGTTTGGTTAGAGGGTGAGGAACAGCACAGGATATATTGTCAGAGTTATAGAGATGAAGAAAAGGAAAACTTAGTTGCCAGGAAGTCCAGAAACACACTGATGTATGAACAAAGGATTGACATGTTACCAAGAAGTTTAAACACCTCCCTGCAGGAAGTGTATTTGATTCTAATCAACCTCTTTTCATTACTCTGGCCTGGAAATAAAGGAGAAATAGAAACTTCTCGCTTCCATTATTGACCTTAGTCATTTTATCTTTAGGTTATAAATGGAGCCAGAGTGCTGATTGGCTATAAGGAAAACCCCTCCTTTATGCAAATAGATCTTTAAGTTTAAGCATTGCGTGCAGGGAGCAAGAGCAGTGTAGTTGGATCCTGGGTCCTCAACTCTGCCTTTTATCCCTGTTTCACTTACAAATTGTTTTTCTGTAAATATCATGGAAATAATAAATTAATTGGTAGCTTGGATCTGACTGGTAAAACAGACAATTCTTAGAGTTTTAGGGGTCAACACTTTGTCTTAATAAGAAATTTAATAGTAAGGTAAACTGGATGGTTATAATGTGTTAATATTAATGAAATGTGGTATAGCAAAACACTAACAGTGCTTATCCCAGTACTATTTTCTCTTGGACTAATACGTTAATCTGAAATGCTTACTCTTGTTACTTAATTTTTATTGCAGTGGGATTTACCTTGCTTCTATTCATAACCTAATATCTGCAAGAATTCCTTTCGGTTAAATTTTTTATAATGAAAATTATTTTATTTTTCTTTATTTTTATTGTTTACAATATTACCGATTTGCCCATACCACTGCCTATTTGCCCACCTGCCCCCTCCCCTTGCCTCCACTCTTGCCCGCTCTATCCTCTGAGTCTAGCCATCACCATACTGTTGTCTGTGTCTATGGGAAATGCATATGTGTTCTTTGCTTAATCCTTTCACCCTCTTTAATCCAGTCCCCTCCTCCCAGTTCCCCTCTGTCAGTCTATTGATAAAGTTATATTTATTATAACAATGAAAAAATAGTTATTTGACTCTTGTACATTTTATTAAATGAATTAATGTGTGTTTACCATATACAAAAGAAAAAAAATAACATATATATAATTTTATATGTAATTTAATGTTATATGAATTATATATCTCAATTTAATTACTATAGAAATTAAGTATATTAATATGTAAGTACAAATTTAATTGCTATAATATACATAGCATATAATTTCCCATTTAAAAGTATACATTAAAATGTTTTTATAAAAAGATTCTAACTAACAGAAGTCAAATCTTTTATTAGAGATTTGTTGAAATCCTTAGCTAAATGTGACTAACAGAAACGTTTGTGTCTTGGTCTTAACATCATTTGTTGCCCTAATTCTAATTCCCTTCCCTCTCTTTTATGGTTCACATCCTTTGCCTGACTAAATGGCTTTAAGAGATGCTTATACAGATACTAGTACTCTCTTTGTGATTATTGAAAATTCATACTTTGTATTTTTATCAGTCTTTCTTACAAGCACCTGCTATATCTGTACCAATGTAATATGAGGCATCTTGTCATTTCTGTAATTTGAAGGAATTAACTCTATAAATTCATGATAATAATTATGATCAGAAGTTGAAATGATCTCCCTGATCCATGTCATACCATACTGGGTAGCAAAAGCCCTGCATATTTTCTAAAAGTAATGCAATTATTGTTGGGAAGAGGGACAAGTAATCTGTGTCTGTCCAGAAGACTTTCTGTGTGTCACTCTGTCCAACGTTTACATCTTACTAATGCTACTTGGATGTTTACTATATGAATTTCTCTTAGCTACAATATGCAAACTTATGAGTGTTTGAGATTATATTCCCTGCTTTAGACCAGAGAAGCATGACTAGAAATTAAGAAATGGTTATCTTTAATAAAGGTGTAATAAAAATTCTCATTTTACTAATTATTACATATCAAAACACAGGAAACTTCCACAGCGTAATTCAAATTTTAAACTTTAGAAATGTCTTTGCTATGACCACATTGGTTGATTTTCTGACAGGTGATTTATAGGCTCATTTTCATGAAGATTTGATTAAAAGTAGATTCACTTGTGCTCAGAGATCTCTTTTCGATAGCCAGGATCCCTTGAGACATTAAAGCAGATCTGAGCCCATTTAGAATGGGCTTCTACTGAAGATTTCTCAACAGTCACTGCAGAGCAGATCCTGCTTTCTGCTACACACTCCACTGTGTATGATGATTTGGAAGAGACTTAGTATGATATGGCTTCTTCTACAGAAATGATGGATGGCATTTTATATTCAATTCTTTAAAATTTTATGGTGTTTAGTTTCAAATATTTTAAAAGCTATTTGGCTATAAATGAAATAGTCACTTAGGATAGTTTCTAGCTTTTTCTCCACTGATTATCTTAAATGTTTCTTTTCAGAGTCTTTCTTTTTTATTTCCCTTTAATACTCTGTTTTTTTCTTGTCACTACTATGACTAGGGTCTCTATTCTTGGCATATTACTTCTTTATAGCACTTTATATTTACAAAAAGTTTATAATAACTATAGCTGTTGATTCTCATGTATTAAAAACCTGAAATACCTGAGGCAGCTCCCATTCAACTTAATTAACAGATAAAGCAAATGAGATGTAAAATAATGAGGCAAAGTCCTGAAGCAGTCTTTGAGCTATGTTATCAGAACCTGAGACTAAATTTTCTGGATCTCTAGCCTCTGATCATTACACGACTCCCCTCTCTGGAATCAGAAACCTCATCCTCAGGACTAATTCCACAGGATGTTTGAGCATACGCTATATGCTTAGCACTGTTCTGAGAAAGGGGGTACAGAGAACAGATGTTCCTACTGAACAAGTGTATAAACTAAGCAGGAGCCATACAATCTCTCTATACAACATCTAGAATGAACGACATGAATGTCCTTTGGAAGGCTTCCTGGAAGTGGTGATTCTTACTTAGGTTTATTGGAAGTAAGGAATATGGATTTGGAAGTGATAGTATTCAAACACATATCACATGGAAAGTGAGATTAATGAAGGAAACTTTTGACTTTTCTTCTTTTTGTCAGACTCGGTATCTCTCTATTCCTTACTGAGTGCTTCTTCCAGTTCTGTGGGAATATATAGAAAGGTATGTGGAAAGATAAAGGGTCCGTGGAGTCATAAGGAAACATGAACATAGCATTTACATTTGAGAGTATATACTTTTCTGAGTATGTCTATATTCCATAACAACAAAAACCCAGCCCTACATCTTTTTCTATGTCCTATATAAGTTAATGTTTGAGGCTTGATGCAATCATAGCCCAAAGGTAATGTGTTTTTATAATGACAGGGCTGACTGGATTTCCTCCCAACCTTGAATGGTTCCCTTCATCATTTACTAACAATCTGGGTAAGTGTTCAGACCAAATGTGCCACCCGCCTAATAGTAACAAGACAATAACATCACATCTATAATCCTGCTGTTTTCCTTCCCCACTGCTGGCAGCCAAAGAGAAGAGAGAGATCCAGTCCAAACCCATTTTCTCCACATTATGCCTTTGAAACGTCTCTCTAGTATAATAAGTAACAATGGCTTGCAAACCACCCCTCTCCTCAAAATAAGAGGTGATCTGTTCTGCCAGTTAAAATGAGGCAAGAGGTCACAAAGTGTTCATCATAGAAGACTAAAAAACTGAATTTGAAAATACCTTGACCCAGTTAAAATAATTTGAATTCAAATTTATGTTTGATCTTTGACTATTTCTCCCTTTTCCTCTCCTTCCCTCTTGACTCCTTGCCTTTTGTTTGCTTTTCTATTAACACAGTTCTGGGTATGGAATAGGCATTGTATTAGAGTTAAGGGACATATTATAAAATAGAGGCCTGGTGTATGAAATTTGTGCACTGGGGTGTGTGTGTGTGTGGGGGGGAGGTCCCTCAGCCCAGCCTGCACCTTCTCACAGTGCAGGACTTCTCAGGGGATGTAACAGTGTGACAAGTGGCAGGCAGCCAGGGAGGAGCACAACTCGGGGCTGGGTGCCACTCACACTCATCCTGGTCCACTGTGCCTGCTGCCACGGAGTTGGAAGAGACTCTTGCCATGGGAGCTGTTCTTGCCAGCTGTGAGCCTGGCTTCTGGCTGAGCGGTGCTCCCTCTGTGGGAGCACCCTGACCACAAGGGGGCAGCTCCTGCATTGAGCGTCTGTTTTCTGGTGGTCAGTGTGCATCATAGAGACTGGTCGTTCTGCCTTAACAGTCACTTAGGCTTTTATTATATAGGCTAGAGGCTCGGTGCACAAATTTGTGCACCAGTGTGGTCCCTCGGCCTCGCCTTGTGGAATTGGGCCAAAACCAGCTCTCTGATATCCTCCTAGGGGTCCTGGATTGTGAGAGGGTGCAGGCCAAGCTGAAGAACCCCACCGGTGCATGATTGGGGACGGAGAGAGATGTGGGAGATTGTCCAGCCGTGGAGGGACGACAGGAGGGCTCCAGGGCGTGTTTGGCCTGTCTTGCTCAGTCTGATTGTCCAGACCCCAGCAGCAAACTAACCTACCAGTCGGAGCATCTGCTCCCTGGTGGCCAGTGCACATAATAGTGAGCAGTTGAGTGGCCTTAGCCTATCATTAGCATATTGCACTTTGATTGGTTGAACGGCCGACCAATCAAATGGACACTTAACATATTAGGCTTTTATAATATAGGATTGTCCATACTCTTCAAATTATAATGATTGAGGTTAGGATAGAGTCATAAGATGAAGAAAATATTTGCAGAATTGAAGAACAGCACAACAACAACAAACCCAAAAAAGTTTAAATAATTGATAAGACCAAGTTCTGATTTTATAAACATTTTAATATATATAATTTTATTACTTATCTCTCATATTTTCTTAAAACTTATTTCTAAACTATAAGATATTTGCAAATGTCCCCCAGTGAATTCACCAGCACATGTTACCTCTTAGAAGTAACCATTGTCTGTCTTTTTCTCCTGGAATTTCTTTTATTTTTCCAGTGTGTTGAGGAATACAGTTAAAAACATAACTGTAAAGACAATTTTGCAGAATCGTTTGGGTTTGTTAGAGAAAGGTTTCTTACATACTATCTCACCACATTGTTAGCCAAAGCTGGTGCTATTTTTGGACTATTACTACAAATGGTGTACATAAATTGCTTCAATCATCATTATGTAATTGACAGGCAGTGCCCCCTATTAGCATCAATTTCAAACTAGCTGGATAATGGGATAATAAAATTTATCAATCCATAGTTCAATGGCATGGTAGACACAACTAGTGATTAGCCAAATTCTAGGTCTCCTCTTCTTCCAAGTATATCTCTCCTTGACTTTAATAATGCTTATATAGACTTGCTTTAGTTAATGAATATGAATATAAGTGTCATGTGTTATTTCAGAGGCAGTGTGACATCATCTATATTTTCCCCTTAATATGTTAATGTGAAGATACAAAGGACTGAAACAACCTTGAATGTGGATCCATCACAAGAAGGACATCTGCCTTTGAGAATTGCCTAGTCCCTCAGTGAATATTGGCAGAGAATGATATAAACTTTTATAATTATAAACCACTGAGATATAGAATATATATAAACACAGCTTAGCCTGACTGACACAATATATTCTTGCTGTGCTTTATGCTCATGATATGCTTATTTGTACCTCCTTATATTTATTACAGTGTTTCTACTGCTTCATATGTTCTACTGGTTTCTCTCTAATTAGAAAAAAATATTCTTTGTATTCAAGGGTCTTGTTAACCCTTTCTTTATTTAACTTTATATGAAAAAAATATTTTCTCACCATATACTTTGTCAATTATTGGGTATATATATATATATATATATATATATATATATATATATATATATATATATTTTACTTCAGAGAAGAAGGGAGAGGAAGAGAGAGATAGAAACATTAATGATGAGAGGGAATCATTGATTGGCTGCCTCCTGCACGTTGGACCAAGCCTGAAACCCAGGCATGTGCCCTGGACTGGAATCGAACTTGGGACCCTTCAGTCTACAGGCTGATGCTCTATCCACTGAACAAAACTGGTCAGGGCAATTCTTGGGGATATTGATGGTGTATTAAAATACTTATATTTCCTCAGCTCACCTAGCCCAATTCAGTACCTACAGTCTATTTTCAGTAATTATTTCTGAAATATGTTTTAAATTAAAAGAATCAATTTAGGATCTTCTTCACATGATTTTGAAAAATATATCCAAACAGTGAAATTGTAGAGAGGTTAGAATATTATGTATATGTTTCTTCTATTACATAGAATACTATAAAAAGATGTTAAACAGCAGCAGTGTTAATATATTTTTAAATGTGCAATTACCAGAAAAATAAGTTATTTAGATTAAATAGTCTTTTAAAATAATAATAATAATAAACAGCTTGTGCTCATTTATTTGGCCATTCATTCTCTGACTTCCAAAAAATACTGACTGGTTTCAGTCCGTACCCCAAAGCAATAGCACATGTTTTATAACAGATGTTTTATTGCCTGGCACTTTGCGAAACTCATCCATCCAAAATCCTATAATATGCCCCCAACCCAAACCACTCCTGAAAATAAAACAGCAAGAATTGTAAAGCAACCCAAAAACAAACCCCAAAAATTCATTTTGGAGCTTAGAAACTCTTTTGTTCTTAAGTTTCTCCATATGATGTTCTTTTTCTTTCTTTAATTAACTTTCTTCTTAAATACTGAGTACTGTGAGTTTTTGTGGGGTTTTTTTCTGCTTTTCCTTTGTACCCATGCATCCTACTCAGCAAAATCATGACTGTAGATAATGTTACTGGAACAGTACCACAATTTATACACACACACACACACACACACACACACACACACACACACACACTAGAGGCCTGGTGCATGAAAATTCGTGCACTTTTGGGGTTGGGGGTTCACTCAGCCAGGTCTGACCTCTCTCACAGTCCATGAGTGCTCAAGGGATGTCCTCCCTCTGCAGGAGACAACCAGGAGGATCAGGGGAAGGCGCCGCCCCCATCACCCCACTGCTGCTGCAATTGCAGGCCCTTGGCCTTCGCTTCTTAGTGCTGGCCCCACCACCCTGCCCACTGGTGGGTGGGGGGTGATCTAGGGCCAGGATGGCTGTGGGAGGGGCTGTGGGAGGTTGAGTCACAGCAGGTCACACCTCAACCAGCCTCTGTGGAGGCATAGCACCGGGACCAGCCTGCGCTGCGCCTCTGTACCTGCCTCTGTGGAAGGGGCAGCACTGGGACTGCGCAGTCCCCTCTCCAGCTGCCTCTGTGAAAGGGGCCCACTGCCTCTGTGAAAGGGGCTGTGGCGCTACCCTCTTTTGCAGCCTTGGCCTCTCAGATAGTGCCGGGCTCTCCCGTGGCCTCTACCATGGCACTGGACCAGCCTGCGCTGCCACCTCTCCTGCACCGCCGGCCGTAGCCCCTCACAGTGGCTTCCAGCCCTCGCAGCTGCTGTGGCTTTGTCTGGAAGGACATCCGGGAGATGTCTGGTCTAATTTGCATATTACCCTTTTATTAGTATAGATAATTGATTTTTAAAGGGCGAGGAAGAGAGAGAGAGAGAGAGAGAGAGAGAGAGAGAGAGAGAGAGAGAGAGAGAGAGAGGTATTCACTATCTCCTGCATTCATCCTACCAGGGACGGAGCTTACAACCCAAACATGTGCCCTGACCAGGAATGGAATTGGCATGGGATGAAGCCCAACCAATGGGTCCACACCAGCTAGGACTCTCCTAAAATTTTAACATAATTGCAGAACATCAGAGAGGAACAATTTATTCTACTTTATTATACACTTTTGTTAAGATTAATTCTGACTCCACATCTGCCTGCCTGACAGTGTTAACCCATGATTGTTTTAAGTATAAAAGCATTAAGTGTCCAAACCAGGTAGCCAGTCTATGTAAAGTGGAATGGTACTTAGGAATACACTAATAGTAGAATGGATAACAAGTAAAGCACATTCAAATATTAGTTCTTTGCTAGAAGAAAATTCAGATTTGGTCTACCAATTTGCATCCCCTGTTTAACTGATACCTAGTTTAGCAATATATTGCTCATATATAATTTATATGAAGCTTTATACTGAGATAAATAGTTTCATCTTAAAGATTTTGGTTTGTGGTACTTCTGTAAACTTAATAAAATGTCCTGAAATTTACCATCACTTAACTCAAAGCCTCTCTCCTTGCATCTGTTCATTCATGTCTGTTGTTTCAACTTGCATCATATCTGATGAATCCGCAGACAGTAGCTATTTCCTTTTCCCAACCTCTGTCACTACTATGTCTAAATAGTCGTCTTTTTTTCCCAAAATTTTGCAAATGGAAAGAAGTTCTAAGTTTCTGAGATCCTCATTCTAAACCCCATGGACATTATTGACATCTAAAAACAAACAGAAGACATACTATGAGCAATAATTCATTGCACATTTTCTTTTAGAACAGGTTAATATAGCAAACAAAATTTATTGTCTTAGAGAAAGTCAAATGAGGCCAAGCTATTCTCAAAAATAGTGAATTGATATTTGCTTTCCCTTTCAAAGCAGGAGATTAGAAATGAAGAGAGAATGAAGCACAGTAGCCACTGTTTTGTTTTCAAATATTAGGTTGGGTAAGGGGATAATGGTTTTGTGTTAGAGCTCTCAGATACTTGACCTTATTTTGAAGTTGTGTATATTATATTCCAGGAGCAAAGGGTCTCACAAGAAATCTTCAAATTGCACCAATTGGTATGAAGATTGTTCTCATAAATTAAAAAATATTTTAGAGTATTTGAAGTTGTCTGTCTAACCATATGATTGATATCCACCCTGTAACCTCCAGTGCAGTGTCCTCAAGATTAACCTTCATGAGGAGCCCTCATAATTCTTTGTTTGCTTCAGCATTACTAACCAGACTACTTACTTGCGCCCATCAGATAATTGAGAAGCAGCCTCCTTGTTTTGAAATAGTACTATATGAGAGTTGCTAAACTCTAGTAGATGATGGGAACTCTCTGGAAGTTAGTTTCTTGTGAATACCTGGAAGCATATGAGTGGGCTATAGCAGAGAGAAAGGCTGATCTAAAGTACCAAATTTCCTTTGAAGAGGATATTTAACATCAGAAGAAATGGAATTCTCACACTATATATAATTAGTGATCATCCACAAAGCACTTCTGGAAAAGATCTGCAGTAGATAATACATCTTATAATTTCTTCTTTGAGACCTTCTGTGAATCTGGGAATTTCCCATTATGGTATAACTCTATAAGATCATAAAATTTTTCCAATATGTATTTGATTTTTTACATGAGTTAAGATTTGAGAAGTACCCATAGGAAATATGAGACTACGAAATCCATCACCCTATATAATAAAAGGGTAATATGCAAATTGCCTCTTCAGAGTTCAACTGACCGGGAGTTCAACCATTCGCTATGACATGTGCTGACCACCAAGGGGCAGCACAGAAAAAAGGAAGGCCCTGGTTGGTGGCCAGCAGCTGGGGGAAGGAAAGCCTCGGCCAGTAGCCAGAAGTCCCCAATCAACCCTGATTGCCAGCCAGGCCTAGGGACCCTACCCGTGCATGAATTTCATGCACCAGGCCTCTACTTAATTATAATCACTTAATTTTAAGTTTCAGATATCACAGAGTAATAAGGTTCTAAAAGTTAGAGCCTTTGTCATTTCTCCCAACTTAGTCATCCTAAGCTCTCCCCAACTGGGCCTGTTTATATTCTCCACATTCGAATGAAATCATGTTAAATGCAGAGCATGAACCTCTTGTCTAACCAGCCACTGGGTTCCTTGTGCTTTCAAAAACTGTGATTGACAATCTGTCCTTGGTTTAATTACACCAGAACTATATCCTGAGTCCATGAAGTCAAAATGCCAGCGCTCCTTTTCCTCAGTTCTCCAATAATTTTACAGGATCTAATTAGTTCTGGAGAGAAGATGATTTGCTGGAGGACTCCAAGATACCAGCTTACTTTCCTTTGTTGACAAAAAGACCAAAATAATGCTGCTATTGTAAAAGCTATTCTGTGCTATTGCCTAATGGGATGCCAGGAGAGCAATGCTAGTATCAGGAGGTATAGATACAAAGAAATTAAAATGTTATATGGGGCTGAGTAGGAGCTGCATGACCATTTATGGACATGCTCAGAGCAGCAAAACATTGGGGGCCCTTGGTCAGCACATTCCCAGGTGAGGTGTGCAGGAAGCCGCCACTTGCCAATACTGTCAGTGCACCAAGGTATGCGGAAGGCCAGTGGACCGTAGGCATTAGCAGGGCTGATGCTAAGCAACTCATCTGTTGAGATAGTGATGGCTCAAGGCAATTCCCTAACCTGATCATCCTTTTACTGTTTACCAAACTTTACCTTTGACATGCCTGTATGCATTGCTAAAGGGCAAATGTGTATTCGAGTAAATAAAAAGCAGACCAGCCAAAGGTCAGTAAGTCTCTTCACGAATGAGTCTCCACCTGGCCCCTAATGCCTTCTAAATTCATATTTCTTGTATAGTATTTTCATTTGTGCGTCGGCCCCTCCTTCAGATCCTGAACCCTAGCCGTGCAGGTTGCATCAAGGTGGAACAAAGCAAGGCTCTGATTTCTGATTTTAGCTCTCATGCTCTAAACAAGTGTCCTTTTCATGGTGTAATTAGTGCCACATCTTTTCCCATTTTGTATCTTTTGTTGGTGATTTCTGTGTTTAAAATGGCTCCCAAGTGTAGTGCCCAGGTGCTCTGTAGAGTTTCAAAATGCAAGAAGGTTGTGATGTGTTCACAGAGAAAATACCTGTGTCGATCACCCTCACTCAGGCATGAGTTACAGTGCAGTGGACTCTGAATTCAGTGTTAATGAATTCAATATGTATAATTTAAATAAAGACACTAGTTAACATATGTCATTATATACACCAAACCGTGTATTTTGTGTGTTTTTGTGTAAAGACACTTATTTGAATATATAATATATGAATATAAAGACACTTTGTACTAAATAAAGTGTCATTACACAGATACAAGGTTATGTATGCACTAATTGATAAAATGTTGTGACCAGAGGCACACAGGAGCCTAACCACATACTATACAATTTTCAGTGTTTGAGGCAACTTTATGGAACATAAATCTCACAAATAATGAGAATCAACTATAACTCCTGGCTTAACTTCTGCATTCAGCTTTTTTGTGCTCAGAATAGAACGAATATCTCTGTGGTGCACTAAAGACAGTGAGGATTTTCCTACAAGCAGAATACAGGGCTCTACTCATCCTCTAAATGCTTTACTCATAAGAATACCCAAGCCCTTTCATCATGATTTGTATCCAGCCACACCCTTCTCCTTTGTGAAAATGACTTTGGATTTTGCACAGATGAAATTTTGTAGTGTAAACAGGACATTTTTAAAAATATATAGTTTTTGATTTTTTACAGAGAGCAAGGGAGAAGGATAGAGAGTTAGAAACATTGATGAGAGAGAAACATCAATTAGCTGCCTCCTGCACACCACCCACTGGGGATGTGCCCCCAACCAAGGTACATGCCCTTGACCGGAATCAAACCTGGGACCTTTCAGTCTGCAGGCAGACGCTCTATCCACTGAGCCAAACCGGTTAGGGCTACACGACATTTTTTACCCTAATGGTGAACAAATCTGTGGCCCACCAGCTCTAGAGATATACTTAACACTGCATGGGTGAAGCCAAGCTAAAAACTCAAGATGATACTTTTTCTCTGTGTGGCTCAGTTGGTTGGATGTTGTCCTGTGCACCAAAAGGTTGCTGGTTCAATTCCTGGTCAAGGCACACTGCTGGGTTGTGGCCTGGATCCCCAGCAGGGGCCATGTTTTGCTTTCATACTAATGCTTCTCTCTATCCTTCTCCTTCCCCCTCTCTGTAAAAATCAATAAAATGTTTTTTTAAAAACTCAAAGATTTTTTTTTTTTTAAATCTCTGTTCTTGTCCATTCTTTAAGGTAGAGTCAAGATATTCTCAAGCTCAGGTTTCTGCTATATCAGAGCAAGGGCATAACACTATAGTCACAGTTGTCCTTCTGCTCTCGCTTCCCTTTTCTTCTGGAAGTTATAGAACTTAATGTGAAAAGAACCAACACTTCACCATAGTTTTTGCTGACTTCAAACTTGGTCTGATTTCAGGAGAGGGAGCTATTCGGAGTTAGTGCTGAGCTCAATATAGACTGGTTTGCAAATCCATCTATGTAATTGTCATTCCTTCCAGGGTCCTGGCTAGCCAGAGCTCTGACAACAAAGCTTTGTAATAAAGCTGCAAAATATCCACTTGGAATCTTGGAGTTACTAACTCATTGTTGTAACATGGCTTTCATAAAATTATGTAAAAAACTCATTTTACGGTTGTCAAGGGAAATAACTACCCAGATAAATAGGCATGAAAGCACCATAACTACAGCACAGAAAGCCAATTTAAAATTGGGCCCCATCCCCAGTCTCTTAATTGGCCTTATTACAGTGTCACAGGAATGAAAAGTTCTGTTAGCAGTAGTTTAGGTTTAGTCCACTGATCTATGCATTATTGCTTAGAAATTGTGTTATATGTTGCTATAGTATTACACATTCTTTCATCATTGATTCCTATGTGAATTTGAAATACTTAGGCAAAATGGCAAAAATTTCTGATGTTTAATTTTTATAAGTAGTTCTAGCACTTATTTTATATAGTAAAGACTTTTCATTAATTAAGCCAATATCGTGGTTTATAATAGTTTTTAATGTAAAGTTTTGCTTTGCCAGGGTTTCTTATGATTTGATACCATATTCTCAAATAACTATAAATAAGATAGAACACTTTGTTCATGATTTCTTCTAAAGAGAAAAGATAGTAGCAGCACTCTGGATAGTCAGAGTCTGAAAAGTGTATGATTACATGTCATAATTACTTAAACCTTTAGGATATAAATTATTTTTATGAAATATTATACATTTTAATAAACATCTTCATGTGTGTATCAGATTATATACACATAAATGACAAAATCTGAAATGTAACATTGAAGTTAGAATAAAGAGAAATCATTATGTATATTGGTGTGAATACGTACATACACCAAGGAACACAAACAGGGAAGCTTTAGATATAATCTCATACATCAGGGTTTTCTCAGTAAACAACCCTCACAGCTACTTTCTCTAGGACATAATAATATATTTCTTGTTTTCTAGGAATCCCACGACCTAGAGATAATGTTCTGACTTCTTTACTCCTCAAGAACATTCATAAAACAAATCTTTCAATGAAAGGTTTATTGGCCTAAGGCAGTGATTTTCAACCTTTTTTCATCTTATGTCACACACCAACTAATTACTAAGATTCTATAGCACACCAAAAAACTATATTTTTTGCCAATCTGACAAAAAATGGTATAATTTTTATTCATTCACACCAGATGGCTACTGTTATATTATTGGCTGTTGTCATTTTATTTGACAATCTAACTGAAAAGAGGTCAGTGCCCCTGACTAAATAGTCAGGTTTTTCATGTTTTTATTTATTTTATTTATTTAATATATTTTATTGATTTCAGAGAGGAGGGAAGAGGGAGAAAGATACAGAAATATCAACGATGATAGAGAACCATTGATCAGTTGCCACCTGCATGCCCCACACTGGGGATTGAGAGGCAACCCAGGTATGTGCCCTAACCAGGAATTGAAGCTATGATCTCCTGGTTCATAGGTTGATGCTCAACCACTGAGCAACACCAGCCAGGCAGGTATTGCACATTTTAAAAACTCTTGCAGCACACCAGTGGAAAATCACTGGCCTAAGGAGATGATAATGAAGATTCAAAATTTGGCATAAAAATATGGTACATTTATTTGCCTATTTGCTGGATACACAGTGAAGGAGGGAGGACTCGACAGCAGCTGGTGGGATGAGAACTTGTATTTTAGGTTACATAGGTGTGAGAGAATATCCCTAAACCAAAAACAAAAAGCCATGGAATGGCTTTATGTGGCCAACTGTACAGGTGCTAAATGCTTGTATCTTTCAGTTTATCTTATTTATGTTTAATCCAGCAAATAAAAATTGAGTGCACATACTTAATATTTCCAAGTATTTAATACTATAGTGAAATCCCAGCATGTGCTTAGAAGTCCGTAACATACTCTGTGCTCTGTTTTCTCATCAGAAGTTTGAGGTGAATGGGCAGGGAGAGAAGTGGGGGCTGAGCTCAGCCAGGACCGCTCATCTGGGGACAATAGAGGCAGCCTGAGCCTTTATTTATTTATTTTAATTACTTTTCTCTTCATCCTATTAAAAGCCTCCTCCTTTGTTCTTAATTTGAAAGCTTCCCGTCCCCATTTAATTACCGTGCTTTTGATTGACAAGAGCAGAGGACAGGGAAAAAAGAAAGCTGTCTCCTTCATGTCCCATTTGACATGATATAATGAATGTGTGATGGCTAGTTTATTTTTTCCTTGACAAGTTAAATATTTGAAGATGAAATGTGGAATTTAAGAGCATAATGCCAGAGAGCTGAGGGAGAGAAGAAGAAAAAGGAAAATGGATTTCAATTGGACCGGGAACAAAATACAATACTCATTTGTGCATTGGCCTAATAGTTTAATAAGAGCCAATTGTGGTGCAGGAATTCTGTGTAATTGTAGTAAGAATTACATCTTCAGCTCTTCCCAGGCAAAGAAGAGGCAGCAAATAGACTGTGTCTACTGGATGCCCTGGCCCTGTGTTTTATTATGTTTACTTTATAATCCCATCATCCCCACGCCACCAGCATGCTTGAGGGGTAGTGCAGGCAGCAGCGACTGCTCCCTCTCGGCCCCCTGTCTTTCAGAGCTACCCTAAGGTACTTAAGAATGACAGTATAAAGAATATCTGTGCAGATGAGCCTGTAGATTTGGGGAATTGGCTGCTGGTGGACAGGGATTCTTTGGGTAGACTTAATTCCTTTAGCAAGGGTGAAGTACCATCTGTGGGGATTCCTGTCATGTATAAGGAAGTTAGTCATGCTCTCTATGGAGTTGAGTTGCTTGAATTTTAATGAAACCCGTGTCAATCTGTCTCCTCTATACCCTAGTGTTGAAATCAGTGGTCAGCTACTCAACAGTCACAACAGTAAATCACAGTAGATAAACCAACCAGGACAGCTCTAAAGAATTTAAGGTTGTGTTCCTCCCCCCCCCCCTCCCCCCGCTTTACAGCTAGGTCACTGAGAGAATACATAATGAACTGGTGGCATTTCTGTTGTAAAGGGACAACCTTCAAACCTGGAATCTAGATTCCTTTTTAAATGTCCTTCCTCACTGGGAAGTTTTCCTTCTCTGTTATTATTTATATTTCTTTAAATAGATCAGTCATGGATTCTGGGCTTTTGTATAGGTTATATATAGTTAGAGCTGTCCTTTTACAAAATACTCAGAGAGAAATGCTGATTCTAAACAAAGAAAATGAATTGTTATGCAGAAATTAAGAGAAAGTGAAGTGTGTGCCACCTGAATGTAAATTAACTGTGAATGATGTAACTCAGGGAAGCAGGTGGCAGTTCTATATGAGATATTTACAATTAGCTGTATGCATCACTGTGGAAGCACAGTGTAGGAAATATCTCACCTAGATTGGATTGGCTCCCAATGGGTTATAGCATTACGGACCTCAGCGTCACTTTCTAATTCTTCTACAGTGTGTCACTACCATCTCAAAGACAAGGTCATTGGAATATAACTTTCATTGTCACTTTGTTTGCATGTGAAAGCCAAAAATGTTTCAATGGGGAGGACTGACAGAGCAAGTTGGAACTGAAAGTTCTTTTTGGCAGAACAGCTCTGGCACAAAATGGAACTCTAACTGGTTCCTTAATGGTCAAAGCTACAACCTCCATTTATCTTCTTGTTTGAGCCAGTGGTTGGAATTACTGGCTGGCTGTTCTCACAGATCTATTTGTCTAGATCCAGTGTCACGTTTCTCTTTATGTTGTTATTCTTTTTGTTGGTGAAGGTATGTGTCCCTATAGCAGGCTGGCAACTTTCATATTGTGGACCCAAATGGGCATTCCCTCATACATATGAATGTATATTTCCTTCTCAACTTCTTACTTGCTTTATGGCATTGATATGTCAGTGCATGTGCTAATCGACATTATAGCTCCGCTTAAAATATCGCTTATCTTAATGTCAGGTTAACATATGCGTGTGTGTGAAGTTTCCTTTGTCATTTTTTTTTGTGATTTTGTCGATTGACTACCATTTGACATTTAAATGTGTCACCAATTACATTGATACAAAAGTCTTAATATGTAGAAAAAGAGCAATATTGAAACACTTTACTCTCAAAAAATAAAAATAGACATTTTTGTTTTCATTTTGTTTTTTTAAGGCATCTCATATTTAGCTCTAGTATTTGTGCTTGATCATATCTTACACCATTTTAATTTATTCAGGGCATGCAGCAGGTATTCCACAAAGGTATGTGATTAATAATTATATAATATATTAGCTAGGGTACAGAAATCTAATCTTTATTTTTATTTATTTATTTATTTATGTATGTATTTATTTATTGCAAACTTGGCTTTATGGAAATGCTCTAGTTTCACCTTGGAAGCTAGCAGTTTGCAAATACTATATATTCATAGTCATGTGTTTCTTAATTAATTTAGTCATTTATTTTAATAAATATTTAGTGAACATTCACTATGTGCCAATTATAGCTCTCAGGCCTGGCAGGATGATGGAGAACAAGAGAGATATGTCTTTCCTCTCTCAGGGAGTTTCCGTCTAAGAAGTGTGGATGTCACATGATGTTGAGTGGCCTCTAATTTCTGGCTACCCTCTGAATGAGTGTTGTCCATAATATCCTGTCTGCACCAGCCCTGCTCTACTCCTGTAAGTTCATATCTGTGGTTTCTTTCATGGAGTTTACCCATCTCCTATTTGCTCATTTTCTTTTCTGCTGCCCTCTATTTTTGCCAGCACTATTGTGTTTTTCAAAGAACCCTGCCCTCTCAGGATGTGCCCACATTAAGATAGCTTCAGTTTTGTCATTTTTGCCTCCAGAGATATTTCAGTCTTACTTTGTTCTGGAACCCACTTGTTCCTCTTTCCGGCACTACTGGGTATTTATAGAGCTCTCCTCCAACACTATAGTTCAAATGAGTCATTTTTTCCCTATCAGCCTTCTTCACTGTCCAACATAGTAATTGGGAATATGAGGGAAGCACCATCCATAAATAATCTTCATGGTTCAAAGCCTTTAATGCAGGTGTCAGTAACCCATCCAAATTTTACCCAGATCTCTCCTGCATCACGTCAGCACTTAGTCCTCCAGGTCTCAGAATGATTAGCAGTTGATTATTCAAATTTGGATTATTTCCAGAAATCTTCCTTCATGAAAGTGACTTTCCTTCAGTTTCACATTTTTTCCTTGGAACATCCATCTTCCATTGAATGGTGGGATTCAAAGACCTGGCATTTTATTCCCCCAGGTGAGGTACTTGTTAAGGGGCAATCCCAGCTACAAATTGATGGCAGTGGATAAAACAGCACCAAGTGTTAGACAGGTGGAATCAGACCTGACCTGGGTTCAGCAACCTCAGTACTTGAGTTCTGGCTAAGAAAGAATTCAGAGCCAAGACTAAAAGCATAAGAGAAAGTTTATTGAGAAAGTCACAGAGATAGAAGAAGTGAGACAGAAGAAACGGCTCAGGAAACAAGTTACAGAGAAGGCCCTTGGAGCTTAGGTGGTAGAAAGATAAAGGTAATATACCTGAGGGGAGTAGGAGGTGGACTGGAAAGGCACGGGCATGCTTCAGAAAAGGAGAATGCACTGTGTCCTCCTCCTTCCTCCAAAGAGCTTATCAGGTAGAAATTTTAGGGGAGGTTCCAGGGGAGGATCTCAATAGAATTTTCTTCAGTTTTCTGGGTGTGTCCTTTCAGGGTCTTGGTCTCCACTAATTGGTTGGTGCCAGGGCAGGGGGTCACTAGCTAATGCAGCTGGTCCTGATGTCAGCTATGATCTCCTTTGTCTGATTTTGCTGCTTTTCTGGGTCTGGAGCTGAAGCACAACTGGAGCTGAAACACAACTGAAGTATTATCCTTAGGGGTTAATGCTTAAGAGAGTTTTCCTGCAAGGGCCCCCATGGGAGTCACATGAGGCCACACCTTGGCCCCTTGTTCCTCCTCTAAGTGGGTATTCCACATGGCTTAGTGACATGACAGGGGAGGAAAGGTCAAGGAATGGTCTGAATTGCATGACCTGTGATATGAAAGGTCAGGGGTCTAAACCACATGACCAGCAACATGCTAGCAGAGGAAAGATTACTGGAGGAGTGATGTTTTTCCCCCCAGTTTTGCCAGTTGCTAAGCATCCACCAGGGCTTTCTGCACTGGTAACCTTCTGTACCTGACCCATCATCCTTGCCCTGCTCGTGTATGTCTAACTGCCTATCACGAAAGTATATCAGAATGTCTCAACACTTGAGAGTTATTAAAAGAGAGAAACAAATTCAATGCATTCCTTTTTAGAAGATATGAAAATTACTTGGAAAATTGAAAACAGCAAGTCTATTAAAGATTGAACATGCTCTTCCTCTATTCTTGCCTTACATTTTGCTGTATACACTTTCAGAATGCAGCCTTGCAATTATGAGTTATGAATCTGAGTTCTAATATAATGTTGTCTACTAATAACTATATTGAAATATTAAAAATAAACAATAGAAAATTAAATATGAACCAAAGCCAATGAAGAGCATGATACCTAATTTATTAGTGTAGCATAATAGAGTCTAAAATTGCTTATTAAACAAAAAATCCAAATATATCATTGCCTTTGTAAAATGTGACAATGCCATCTACTTGAAGTTAATAATAACATCTAAATGAATACTTCTTGTGGATATTTTTCTCACAACAGTTTCTGATTTTTCAAAATGTGGGTCTCTGTGCCTTGTCATCTCCATGCAGACTTGTTGTTACTGTTGTTGTTTTGACTGTTGCTGTAATACTCTTTATATATATTATGTTTTTACTAGGAATGCAAAGAGTCTGGACCTCTGCAATTTGAGATGCTTAAATCGTCCTCATCTTTAGGAAATAAATTTACTTTATATTAGAAACCCATTTATGGAGATGGTTAGAGTGTCATTTAATCAGTTAGATGCAGTCAAATATCATCAAGATCTCTTTCTCCTTTCTGATATAATGAATGGAGTGGTTTCTTTCTCATTTTATTTTGGAAACCTCAGTAAAATTAATCAAGCATGTTTTACTAAACCCAAGTTGTTAAGCCTCACATTTGATATAGTCATTGCCTGCACTTCAGAAGGATGGTTTGGGATAGGGTAAAAGGAGTATTCTTTCCTTTTCATGAGTGCACATAAATAGATCGTAAGAATTTCAATTTTGATATTTGCATCTATGACTATTTTTAAGATCAAATTTGGTGCCCATGAGCACTTATTATTTATAAAGTGTATGTTTCTTTGATTTTAGACATTAATGGTCTTCTCAAAAGCAAAGATATCACAATCAAACTGCTTTTTCTGTTGTTACTGACATCTATGAAAGACTACTTTAGTAAGACTATTTTAGTATGTTTTAAGTTTAAAACATTTTTAAAACCACAGTGTTCAGCCAAAAAAATATAGATTTTTTTTTTTTTTATTGCTTAAAGTATTACAAAGGGTATTACATATGTGTCCATTTTATCACCCCGCCCTAGACAGTCCCCTAGCCTCCCCTATCCCCCAGTGTCTTATGTCCATTGGTTATGCTTATATGCATGCATACAAGTCCTTTAGTTGATCTCTTACCCCCCTACCTCCTGCCCCCCAACCCTCCCCTGCCTTCCTGCTGCAGTTTGACAATCTGTTTGAGGCTGCTCTGCCTCTGTATCTATTATTGTTCAAAAGTTTATAATGGTCTCTATTATCCATGAATGAGTGAGATCATGTGGTATTTTTCCTTCATTGACTGGCTTATTTCACTTAGCATAATGCTCTCCAGTTCCATCCATGACGTTGCAAATGGTAAGAGTTCCTTCCTTTTTACAGCAGCATAGTATTCCATCGTGTAGATGTACCACAGTTTTCTAATCCATTCATCTACTGATGGGCACTTAGGCTGTTTCCAGATCTTAGCTATGGTGAATTGTGCTGCTATGAACATAGGGGTGCATATATCCTTTCTGATTGGTGTTTCTGGTTTCTTGGGATATATTCCTAGAAGTGGGATCACAGGGTCAAATGGGAGTTCCATTTTCAGTTTTTTAAGGAAACTCCATACTGTCTTCCATAGTGGCTGCACCAGTCTGCATTCCCACCAGCAGTGCACAAGTGATCCTTTTTCTCCACATCCTCTCCAGCACTTGTCGTTTGTTGATTTGTTGATGATAGCCAGTCTGACAGGTGTGAGATGATACCTCATTGTTGTTTTGATTTGCATCTCTCGGATGATTAGTGACTTTGAGCATGTTTTCATATGTCTCTTGGCTTTCTGAATGTCCTCTTTTGAAAGGTGTCTATTTAGGTCCTTTGCCCACTTTTTGATTGGATTGTTTATCTTCCTTTTGTTGAGTTGTATGAGTTCCCTATAAATTTTGGAGATTAGGCCCTTATCAGATATGACATTGGCAAATATGTTTTCCCACACAGTGGGTTTTCTTGTTGTTTTGTTGATGGTTTCTTTTGCTGTGCAGAAGCTTTTTATTTTGATGAAGTCCCATTTGTTTATTTTCTCTTTAGTTTCAAGTGCCCTAGGAGCTGTGTCAGTGAAGAAATTGCTTCGGCATATGTCTGAGATTTTGTTGCCTTTGGATTCTTCTAGAATTTTTATGGTTTCCTGTCGTACATTTAAGTCCTTTATCCATTTTGAGTTTATTTTTGTGTATGGTGTAAGTTGGTGGTCTAGTTTCATTTTCTTGCATATATCTGTCCAATTTTCCCAACACCATTTATTGAAGAGACTATCTTGGTTCCATTGTATGTTCTTGCCTCCTTTGTCAAATATTAATTGAGCATATTGGTTCGGGCCGATTTCTGGGCTCTCTATTCTATTCCATTGATCTATATGCCTATTCTTGTGCCAGTACCAGGCAGTTTTGAGAACAGTGGCTTTGTAATACAACTTGATATCTGGTATTGAGATCCCACCTACTTTGTTCTTTTTCAGGATTGCTGCAGCTATTCGGGGTCTTTTTTTATTCCAGATGAATTTTTGGAGAGTTCGTTCTAGATCTCTGAAGTATGCCGTTGGTATTTTAATGGGAAGTGCGTTGAATTTATAGATTGCTTTGGGTAGTATGGACATTTTAATGATGTTGATTCTACCAATCCAGGAACACGGTATGTTCTTCCATCTGTTTATGTCTTCCTCTATATCTTTTTTCAACGTCCTGTAGTTTTCTGAGTAGAGGTCTTTTACCTCTTTAGTTAAGTTGATTCCTAGGTAGCTTAATTTTTTTGGTGCAATGGTAAACGGGATTGCTTTTATAATCTCTCTTTCTGAAAGTTCACTACTGGTGTATAGAAATGCCTCAGATTTCTTGGGGTTAATTTTGTATCCTGCTACATTGCCAAATTCATGTATTAAGTCTAGTAGCTTTTGGATGGAGTCTCTGGGGTTTTGTATGTATAATATCATGTCGTCTGCAAATAAGGACAGTTTTACTTCCTCTTTTCCAATTTGGATGCCTTTTATTTCTTCTTCTTGCCGAATTGCAATGGCTAACACTTCCAGTACTATGTTGAACAGGAGTGGTGAGAGGGGACATCCCTGTCTTGTTCCTGTTCTTAGGGGAAATGGTGTTAGTTTTTGTCCATTGAGTATGATGTTGGCTGTGGGCCTGTCATATATGGCTTTTATTATGTTGAGGTATGATCCTTCTACTCCCACCTTGCTGAGAGTTTTTATCAAAAATGGGTGTTGAATTTTGTCAAATGCTTTTTCTGCATCAATTGATATGACCATGTGGTTTTTTTCTTTCAGTTTGTTTATGTGATGTATCACGTTTATTGATTTGCGGATATTGTACCATCCTTGCATCCCTGGGATAAATCCTACTTGGTCATGGTGTATGATCTTACTGATGTACTGCTGGATCCGATTTGCTAAGATTTTGTTGAGGATTTTGGCATCTATGTTCATGAGGGATATTGGCCTGTAGTTCTCTTTCATTGTGTTGTCTTTACCTGGTTTTGGTATTAGGGTGATGCTGGCTTCATAGAATGAGCTTGGAAGTGTTCCTTCCTCTTGAATTTTTTGTAGTAGTCTGAGGAGGATAGGTTTTAGTTCTTCCTTGAATGTTTGGTAAAACTCCCCTGTGAAGCCGTCTGGTCCTGGGCTTTTGTTTGATGGAAGCTTTTTGATGACTGCTTCAATTTCTTCCATAGTTATTGGCCTGTTGAGATTTTTAGATTCTTCCTGATTGAGTTTTGGAATGTTGTATTTTTCTAGGAATTTGTCCATTTCCTCCAGGTTGTCTAGTTTGTTGGAGTAGAGCAGTCCATAGTATTTTTTAATGATCATTTGTATTTCTGTGGGGTCTGTTGTTATTTCGCCTCTATCGTTTCTGATTTTGTTTATTTGGGTCCTCTCTCTTTGCTTCTTGGTGAGTCTGGCTAGAGGTTTGTCAATCTTGTTTATCCTTTCAAAGAACCAGCTCTTGGTTTCATTGATTTTCTGTATTGTTTTTTTGGTCTCTATGTCATTTATTTCTGCTCTAATCTTTATTATTTCCTTCCTTCTGCTCACTCTGGGGTTTTCTTGTTGCTCTCTTTCTAATTCTTTGAGTTGTAGAGTTAGATGATTTACTACCATGTTTTCTTGTTTTTTGAGATAGGCCTGTAGAGCTATAAACTTCCCTCTCAAGACTGCTTTCATTGTGTCCCATAGGTTTTGGATTGTTGTGTTTTCATTGTCATTAGTTTCCAGAATGTTTTTAATTTCTTCTTTGATCTCATTGGTAACCCAATCAATATTTAATAGCATGCTATTCAGCTTCCAGGTGTTTGAGTATTTTTGGTTGTTTTTATTGTAGTTTATTTCTAATATTATGCCATCGTGGTCTGTGAAGATGCTTTTTATGATTTCAATCTTCTTGAATTTGGGGATACTTTGCTTGTGACCCAATATATGGTCTATTTTTGAATATGTCTTATGAGCATTTGAGTAGAATGTATATTCCCTGGCTTTGGGGTGGAGTGTTCTGAAGATGTCTATTAAGTCCATCTGATCTAGTGAGTCATTTAGGATTGCTGTATCTTTGCTGATTGTTTGTCTAGAGGGCTTATCCAGTGCTGTCAGTGGTGTATTAAAGTCCCCTACTATGATTGTATTGTTGTCGATCTCTCCTTTGATATCTTCCAGGAGTTTTTTTATGAATTTGGGTGCTCCTGCATTGGGTGCATATATGTTTACCAGAGTTATATCTTCTTGTTGTATTGATCCCTTTAGTATTATGAAGTGGCCTTCCTTATCTCTTGTTATGGCCTTCACTTTGAGGTCTATTTTGTCCGATATAAGTATTGCTACCCCAGCTTTCTTTTCCTTTCCATTTGCCTGAAAGATATTTTTCCATCCTTTCACTTTCAGTCTGTGTGAGTCCCTTCTAATGAGGTGGGTTTCTTGTAGACAGCAGATGTATGGGTCATGTTTTTTTATCCATTCAGCCACTCGATGTCTTTTGTTTGGAGCATTTAGTCCGTTTACGTTTAAAGTTATTATTGAAAGGTACTTGTTTGTAGCCATTTCTGTTTTTGTGTGGCTGTTTTCTTTCTGAGCTTTTTATTTCTTATTTTTATACCAGTCCCTTTAGCATTCCTTGCATTGCTGGCTTGGTGGTGATAAACTCCCTTAGCCTTTTTTTGTCTGTGAAGCTTCTTATTTCCCCTTCAAGTTTGAATGATAGCCTTGCTGGATAGAGTATTCTTGGATTCAGTCCTTTGCTTTGCATCACTTTGTAAATTTCAGTCCATTCTTTTCTGGCCTGATGTGTTTCTGTTGAGAAATCATTTGACAATCTAATGGGAGAGCCCTTGTATGTAACTTTCCGTCTCTCTCTTGCAGCCTGTAAGATTCTCTCTTTGTCCTGAACATTTGCCATGGTAATTATGATGTGTCTTGGTGTGGGTCTTTTCGGGTTCACCTTGTTTGGGACTCTCTGGGCATGTGTGACTTTTTTCTTCCCCACCTCAGGGAAGTTTTCTGATATTATTTCTTCTAATAGGTTTTCTAATCCTTGTTCATCCTTTTGTTGTTCTGGTACTCCTATTATTCGTATGTTGTTTCGTTTCATGTTGTCCCAAAGCTCCCTTAGGCTCTCCTCCTGTCTTTTAATTTTTTTCTCCAATTGCAGTACATTTTGGGTGTGTTTTGCTTCCTTGTCTTCTAATTCACTAATTCGGTCCTCCGCTTCTCCTAGTCTACTGTTGATACTTTCAATGGAGTTTTTCATTGCAGCTATATCACTCTTCATTTCTTCTTGGGTCTTACTTAAGTTGTTGATTTTTTCATCTGTTTCTTCTAGCTTCTTCCATATGTTATCGATTTTTTCATCTGTTTCGTCTTGCTTCTTGCAGAGGTTGTCGATTTTTTCCTCCATCCGGTTTATGCACTCTAGGACCCTTATTCTGAATTCTTTTTCTGTCATGTTGCATGCCTCTGTATTACTTAGCTGCTTTTCTGGAGAGTCCTCCTTCTCTTTCCTTTGGGGGTTTCTTTGTCTACCCATGTTTGATCTCACTGACATATCTAGACGTTGAGTCGTTCAGTGGTTGCTCCCTTGGTAGCAGTGACTCCTTGATCTGTGGTTGCTCTTCGGGCGGTTGCGGTAGCAGCTGCTCTTCAGTTGGCAGCAGCTCCTCTGGTGGGTTCTGTTCACAGCTGTGGTGGCTCTTCTGGCTGGTGGGCGAGGTTTCACGTACAGCTGCTGTTCCTCGGCAGAGGGTGTGTTGCTCAGGAGGTTGCTGTTGCTTGGACCTGCTTTCCTGGGGAGTTCTGCTCTTCTCGGCTGCAAACCGTCTCACCAGCTGAGCAATTTCGCCAATTCGGTGTGGGTGTTACTAGTTTCAGCTGCTGACTCCATTTGCTCCGGGACACGACCTGGGACGCGTCTGCCTATATCGCCGCCATCTTCCGTCTTCCAGATTTTTTTACTAAAAGTATATGAAATAAAGCTATGCCACTTCATTGATTAGAATACTTACATATAAAATATTAGAAAGGAAAGGAATCTACACTAATAAAAGAGAAACATGGTAATTGGCATACGACCGCTACCCTTCCCATTGGCTAATCAGCGAGATATGCAAATTAACTGTGAGCCAAGATGGCGGCCGGCAGCCAGGTAGCTTGAAACTAACATGAGGCTTGCTTGCTTCAGTGACAGAGGACTCCAATGTTCCCCGCCTGACTTGCCGGCCTCTCAGCTGCAACTCTAAGCAACTATGTTGCAAATGTAGAAGCTAAACAAAACCCCAGAAACCTGCTTTACTCAGCGGGGCTTCAGCCCAGCCGGACCGCAACATTGTATCAAATACAGATGGTAAACAAAGGCCAGAAACCTGTTTTCAGCAGCTGAGGCCTCAGAGCTAAAGCTGGCCCAGAATAAAAAAATTAAAAAAAAGAAAAAAAGGAGCAGTTGGAAGCTTCAGTCACCCGTCAGCCTGAAAACGGCCCTCAGCCCCTCAGCCAGACTGGCCAGGCACCCCAGTGGGGACCCCCATCCTGATCCAGGACACCATTCAGGGCAAACCAGCCAGCCCCCACCCGTGCACCAGGCCTCTATTCTACATAGTAAAAGGGTAATATGCCTCCTGGCACCGGGATCAGCGGAGCCTCAAGGCCTCCTGGCACTGGGATCAATGAGACAGGGGGCAGCACCCCAACCCCCTGATCACCCTGCGGCTCTGTGTGTGACAGGGTGCAGCGCCCTAATCCCCTGATTGGCCCTGCTCTGTGTGTGACAGGGGGCAGCACCCCAACCCCCAGATTGGCCCTGCTCTGTGGGTGATAGAGGGCGGCGCCCCAACCCCCACCCCCCACCATGGGCCCTGCTCTGTGTGTGATGGGGTAGAGCCATAACCTCCCCATCGACCCTGCCCAGAGTGTGACAGAAGCGGTGCCCCAACCCTCTGATCGGCCCTGCTCTGCGGGTGATAGAGGGCGGCGCCCCAACCCCCTAATCCGCCCTTCTCTGTGTGTGACAGGGGGTGGTGCCCCAACTCCCCCATTGGCCCTACTCTGTGCGTGACAGGGGGGAGCTCCTCAACCCCCTGATCAACCCTGCTCTGTGTGTGACAGGGTACGGAGCCCCAACCCCCCTGATGGGCCCTGCTCTGTGCATGACAGGGGGCAGCGCCCCAACCCCCTGATCCGCCCTGCTCTGTGTGTGACAGGGGGTGGCGCCGCAACTTCCCTATCGACCCTGTCTTGAGTGTGACAGGGGGCGGTGCCCCAATTCCCCAATCGGCCACCCTGAGCGTGACTGAGGGTGGCATTGCAACCTCCCAATCAGCCCTGCTCTGTGCATGACAGGGGCGGCACCCCAACTCCCCAATCAGCCCTGCTCTGAGCCCAACCAGGGGCTGCACCTAGGGATTGGGCCTTCCCTCTGCCACCCGGGAGCAGGCCTAAGCCAGCAGGTCGTTATCTCCCGAGGGGTCCCAGACTGCGAGAGGGCACAGCCCGGGCTGAAGGACCCCCTCTCCCCCCCTTGAGTGCACAAATTTTTGTGCACCGGGCCTCTAGTCCTATCTAATAAAGAGGGAATATGCTAATTGACCCTCACACCTTTGCAAAGATGGCGGCACCCACAGCCAATAAGGAAGGAATATGCTAATTGACTGCCATGCCCTCAAAGATGGCAGTTCCCATAGCCACAAGATGGCAGCGACCAGTCTCCTCAGCCCCACCAGGGTGGCAGGTGCACAGCAAGGCTGGGCCACTCCACACACCTGCATCTGGAGTCCCCCAGTCCCCTAAGCCCCCTAGCTGCCCAGAGCTGGCCCAAGGCACAGGCAAGCCTCAGATGTCAGCTGCCTAACTGCCCAGGCCTGGCCCGAGGTGCAGGCAAGCCTTGGATGGTGTCTGCCAAGCTTCCCAGGGCTGCCCAAGGCTCAGGTAACCAGGGCCAGCCAAGGCTTGCACTGCTGGCAGTGGCAGCAGCAGAGGAGTGATGGGGCGTTGCCTTTCCCTGATCACTAGGTCACCTCCCGCCCTTGAGGGCTCCCAGACTGGGAGAGGAGGCAGGCCATGCTGAGGGACCCACCCCTCCAGTGCATGAATTTTTATGCACCGGGTCTCTTGTATAACATAGCTAAAAAGATACATATGCACACACACACACATCTATATACACACATATGCATATATATTCTCTCTATCTCAATTGAATATTCTGTGGAACTGGAACTATAATAATTATCAATGAAAAGTCTTCTCTCAACCAAAAACAGATACAGAGTCAGCCACAGGAAGTGGTGGTGTGGTACTATATAGCAATGAGAGGTCAAGTGTCCTGATTCTTAAGGTTTATCATCTCAACAGGAGACAGTAATTTATCTCTGACTCTAATATGTGCTAAAATTGAAATACCAAGGTTTATAAGCTATTACCTAATAAAGGAGCACTTAAATTTCATTTTAAAAGAGTAACCATATCTTTAGCATTTACAATCCACAATACAAGATTGATTACATAAAATACCCTACATATCTGTCATATGCTGTATAATGTAAACTGAAAGCTTTCTGCCCTCATTATTTTCCTTACCTAATGGGCAGTATAAGGTCAGAAGTTCACTAAATGCTTCTTCCTGATGTGAAATTCAAGTGGGGCCTTGGAGATATAAACTTACCTTTTTGCACTAAAAGAAAAACATATTCAAGTCAGCAATCCATATTAAGCAAATAAACAATTCATTAGAGGATTTTGATATCTTTCAGTACATCTCAGAAAGAAAACCAAAAGTTGAGTGCCATCAGACATGTCAATATCCTTCTAATACTTCTGTACACAGTGGTTTATCTCCAGCTAATTTATGATGCTTTATGAAGTCTTACCTCAATCACAACAGTGTTTCACACCCAAAGCTCAGTTTTTTATTCCAATGTAATATATAAGGGAGTCTGCTTTCATTTCCACAGATTATGCTAAGGGAGAAAAAAATCAATTGCTCTAATTTGGGATAAGATCTTTTCAAATTCGTATCTCTTTTAAACTTCTTTTATTTCTCAACAAATTTATATTTTTTGATTAATTTATTTATTTCTCAAAGCCCCAGGTTAGACCACTGAACACAGTTTTTTTGTTATTGTTGTTAATGTGTTTGTTTGTTTGTTTATTTATTTCAGAGAGGAAGGGAGATGGAGAGACAGAGAGATACATCAGTGATGAGAGAGTCATTGATTGCCTGCCTCCTGCATGCTCTACACTGGGGATTGAGCCTGCAACCCAGGCATGTTCCCTGATTGGGAATTGAACTATGACCTTTTGATTCATAGGTAGATGCTCAACCATTGAGCCAGACCTATATCTTCTTCAGTATCTACAGTGGTAGGCCCACAGAAGATAGTCTGTGCATCTTAGTTAGATATAATTAGATTAATAGCCACCTGGTACCTAAGTTACCTGAAATAAAAATGGGGAAATGAAAGACAGAGAGGTAACCATTTTTATGAAGATTTTGTGTCACTAAATTCCAACCACCAATACCAGTATGGCTGAAATTGAACAACTCTCATTACCAATGTTGACTTATTTTCCTTTTTACTGCAGAGGTCAAAGACCTTGTTTTGTCTTTATCAAAACTTCCCTGAATTTCTGATTGTCTTGATTTAGATTTCAGAAGAGGAAGCTCACAAACTAAAACTTTTCCTTGGCCACCAGACCAAGTTAAAAACAAGCCGAATAAAACGACCAAAAACAAAACCATAAAGTGCCAAAGAGCAATGTTTATAAGTTCTCAAACAGAAGCTGAAAAACACCAATAAAGTTTGAATTTAGCTCAAATGTACCATCAACCTCAGGCAGCTCGCTCCCGCCCCTACCCACTTTTAATGGTCCATTTGTCTAGTCCGCCTGGAAGATCTATAGAGAAAATTACAAGGGCAGAATGTAGATCCAATTGCACATCCTGCTACAGGAGAAACGATTCCTGTTCTCATCATTGGGATCAATAATCTGCTAACACAGTATTAGCAAGAGCAACAACTCCACCAGGTTAAAGGAGTTTTACACTGAATAATGACGGCCCAGGAAAGGGAAAAGCTGAGAAAGTAAATCCTGGCAGCCTTTTACTATTGAGAGAGCACATGCCAGTGAATCAATAGTGGCTCTGGTGAGTCTGGGCTGTAAAGATGCTTTATTGTTCCGCCTAAGTACATTGGCAGAGAGGCTCCTCTTAATATCTGCACACAGGAGCCGCTGGGGTCCAGCACTGCCCTATTAATGAAAGCATTTCCTCTTAGAGGAATGGAATTTCTTTCCAGGGACCCAGAACATGGCTGCGTCTTACCTCTATAGAAACTCCAAGAAAAAGAAAAGGCTGGGGATGGGAAGAATGGTAAGGAAAGGCCCACAGAAAGTGGGGAAAGGGACCTGGAGCTAGAGGATGCTACTTTTTGTCAAAAGATTTAAAAAACCAATCAAGGCCTTTTCTCCCATGTCTTCCTAAGTATTTCTAGAAGCAGAGATAATTAAAACCAATGTGTTTCTTAGTTTTCCTCTAGGACAAATAAGTAATTTTTTGAAAAAAAAAAACAAAACATTATGGTAATTACCAGAGAGAAAGGGGGTTCGTGGGAGGTAGAACGGGGTAAATAAGGGGATAAGTGGTGATGGAAGGAGACTTGATTTGGAGGGGTAAACACAATACAATGCACAGATAATGTACTATAGAATTGTACACCTGAAACCTATGTAATTTTATTAACCAACTAGAGGCCTGGTGCACAAAATTCATGCAGGGGGGGTGGTCCCTCAGCCCGGCCTGCACCTTCTCCAATCCAGGACCCCTCGGGGGATGTCCTACTGCCTCTTGCAAACTGGGACCACTGGCTCCTAACTGCTCACCTGCCTGTCTGCCTGATTGTCCCAACTCCTCTGCCTGCCTGCCTGATCACCCCTAACCACCTCTGTCTCATCCAACACCCGGGACCCAGGATTTCCTCCTCTGCCAGTCATAGGCACCTGGGACACAGGCTTCCCTCCCTCTGGCTGGCCGCAGGCACCTAGGACGTGGACTGACTTCGCCCGGGATGGCTGTATCTGCGGGGGACCGTGGGAGGGCAGCTTGTCCCTCTCCTGGGCCACAGGCACAGCCACTGTTGCCTTGGACTGCAGGGGGTGTGGCTTGTCTTTTTTGTATTTGTCTCTCCCGGGCCACAGGTGCAGGTGCAGTTGCAGCCGTTGGCACTTGGGACTGTAGGGCAAGCAGCTTGTCCCTCTCCTGGGCCACAGCCTGACTGATCCCCATTCCTCTCTCACAAACTCATTTGTGCCTGGCTAGTCCCCATTCCTCTCGTGCCAGCTCATTTGTGCCTGGCAGGTCCCCATTCCTCTCTTGTGAGCTCATTTGTGCCTGGCTGGTCCCCATTCCTCTCTCCCCAGTGTTGAGTGTCTGAGCTGTTATGGCATGGCAGCGTGAGGGCGTGATGAGCATTTGCATATTAGCTCTTTATTATATAGGATGCCACCCCAATAAACTCAATAAATAGAAAATAAGAGAGAAATGCAGACATAGATGAGTATGTAAACATTTTTTTAAAGTCTAGAAGAAAAAAACAAACTATAGTATGACTGTTGTCAATGATGTTTACTGCAGTTAAATAGATGAGGAAACTAAGTTTCGCAGAGAGTTGTACTTCCAAAAGAAACACCAGCCTGTGTTATCCGATAAATGTGTGTGGATGTTCTTTCTCCATTGCTAGTGGGAATGGGCTTCTTGTAGCATTTCTGGAGGCTTCCATGGGATGATGAGATATGGTAGAAAGCTTTATTTACGTAGAGTTACATCTCTGCATTTCTAAAGTCCCATTTTCCTTAATCCAGTCCTGGAAGTCGTGCAGCTAGGGATTCAGCAGAGCTACAAGAAAAACCAATGTCCAAAGTTAACATTCCATGGTAGAGCAGGCTCTGGTACAGCATTACCAGTAGACCGGTTGCAGTCCATTAGTCCATTCGGTAAGGGGTCCACATAGCTGTGTGCCATGTGGGCAAATGCCAGAGCGTGAGAGTCCTATAAGTCAGGATCTCAACCAAGAGAGTGAACACCTTTTTTTAGGAGATTAAGTATCTCAAATCTTCCGAGGCTGGCAGTGTTCACACCTACTCTGGCCAATGACCTGTTCCCAGGTGTGACAGAGGCAAGCACCTTCCCTAAGTCACCCAGACTTTACTGGCCATGTGTCTATTCTCCCCTTGTGTAGTCCCTTCTGGTGGCTACCTGAGGAGTGTTAAACTGCAACTTTCTGGCAAAGAGGCACAAATGACTATAATATTTGGCCTTCCCTTTGCTCTTTTCCAGTTATTCATAAGTAGGTTAAATTACAACACTATCACTTGGACTACAAACCCCATCTACTGTTTATGATTAAAAAACAAACAAACAAAAAAAAAACAAAAACCTCTCAGGCTCTCTACCATCTATAGGCAAGAAGCAGGCTGATAAAGGTGCTGAACTGCCAAGTAAGGTGCAATTTCAATGGCCCACTTCAAATGGTGTGTGTGTGTGTGTGTGTGTGTGTGTGTGTGTGTGTGTGTGTGTGTGTGTATGTGTGAGAATAGAGCCAAAGGCCATGGAGAATAGTGTTATGAGTATTCTTCCCATGAAGCTGACTCAGGATGTAATCAACAAACATTTATCGCTCACAGAGTAGGGCCCTCTCTCCATCCGCCAAGAGGTTTTTTGAATTGCTGCAAATCAGAGACGGTTGTGTGTCTTCCCGTTATGAATGGATTATTTCTGTGATTACCCTATTCCTGATTCATTGAAGTTTATGAGAAAGTAGAAGCAATGAACCCATATTTAAATGTTACATAGATTTTCTAATCAAGAAGGGTTTCAGGTGGGCTGGATAAAAGACTCTTACATGTACTCCCCTACTATACTATTAATGTCACATTTTATAAGATCCTGAACTGAGACCTTTTGATTTGTCTCCCTTGGAGAGGGACAACATATATTTGAGGAGGAAGTGTGGATTGAATATTTTGTGAACAGAGGGTAAACTTTGATTATCATTAATGATGTTCATCAAGTATTTCCAGCTGTTAGCCATCTGATCATATGTTTGGATTATACTTTTCGATCCTTTGTTGTTGGGTCAGTCCATATGACCAGTCAGTGAGCTTTGAGCAGCTGTGATGTTTGTTACTTCTGAGCTAGGTTATTTAAATGACAATTCTAATGCCCCCAGAAGTCTTTTTTCTTTAGTCATTTTCATAAATGGTGGCTGCTTAGTAGAGCAGAATTAGTTAAGCCATAATAGACCTGTAGACAAGCATAAATGTGTATTGTTGTTACAAGCCTTTACGATGTGAGAACTTTTGGTTACTTCAGCATCATCTAGTCTCTTCTCTCTGGTAGAGAATTTCTGTTATCACCTTCTCTTGCATATCTAATACATGTAAACCAGTGTCATGCTTAAAGTAGGCAGTTATCATAAAAGAAGTATCAAATACATAAATTAAAGTACAGTAGACAAACATCTTTAGAAGGAATTATTATTTTACCTATTCATCCCTCCAAGAAATGCCTGAGACTGAAGATCTGAATAACCATATGGACTTGTGTGAACTGAGACACTTTTCTGCAGGTTTTAGTAGTTATTACTATGTTCATATAATAACTGTTCCACACAATTTCCAGAAAGTTTGATGATAGGCTCTTCAAATGACTCCAGAAATAGACATTTTCAATCAGCCACCAATAAGGTTTCCATAACCTGCCTTGGATTGTAGGAAGCATTACTAGCTGGAAATATTCCCACACAGCTCATCACATCCTTTGAACGATACCTTTAAAAATTATTTCCTCAGTTTGTCTTCTCTAATTTTAGACTCATGCTTTAAAATGGCGTCCAGACCTCAGCTACTTGATATGTTTCAATCTCAGTTATTCCATTCGTCCCTTAACATGGGGATGGGATTTTTAGGTTCTTATTTTAAGTACATATTTAGACTTTATTTCATGACTAAATGATGGTGCTGGGAGATCTACCACCAGCTTGGAATCCTAAGGGCTAGCACTTCTGGAAAGAGGAACTACAGTTGTAAAGGTAACGACCCTTCATATTGGTGGCTAGATAAGAATTATGTTTAGTTCTTCTCATATCTGTTCTTCTAATGTGCCTATATTATTCCATTGCCTGAGAAAAGTGGTTATTTGGAACAGCATTTTCCAAAGTAGTCTACTTTCATCAGAGCACACCACCTGCACCATTCAGAAACGTTTAGAGAAACGTTAACTATATTCGATAGTACATTGCTCTTTAGAGTCCAGCCAAATGAAATAAGTGTCTGGCAAAAACAACTCTGCTCTCAAATGCATCTCATTGGCAGCATTCAACACCCAAGTTAGTTATTACTGGAGAAAACTTCATGGGGAACTGTTTTCTCTTATCAATTCCTTGCTCCATATCTATGGGAATAACTTACTACAAGTAGGGTTGCAAAGTGCTGTAAACTGTTCCTGAAATTTACCTAAACAGGCATAAACTGAATGTTATCATTGTGCCAACAAATGAACAGTGAATTTTCCCAGCAAAGGTACATCCATGGAATAAAAAAAGAAGAAAAAATAGAGGACATTTCACGTATCATCCCCCATTTTAGAGCAGAGAAAAGAACTGAGGTGCATGTATGCAAAGAACTCCTCAATTTCACAGGGATAATGAGCAAAAGAGGCACTTGGCACCAAAGGATACTGACTCTCTCTCTAATATTTCACTCATCAGAAAGTCCAAATCACTGACATGTCCATGTCTAAAGCAGTCAGTAAGAAGCATACCATGTTATGACTTGGTTCAATAAATCTCTCTATAAGAAGTATGCAAAATGATGAAATAAATAAATCCAAGGTTATATCTTTATACATATCAGCAGAGGACCTGAATAGACACTTCTCCAATACCGATGGCCAATAGGCATATGAAGAGATGTTCATTGTAACTAATCATCATAGAAATACAAATTAAAACCTCAAAAAGATAGTCACTTCACACCTGTCAGTTGGCTAGGATGTGGAAAAAAGAGAACCCTCATGGACTGTTAGTGGGAATGCAGATTGGTTGGGGGGCTAGGGAGAGAGAGAAAAAAAACACACACACATTGATGTGAAAGAGAAATAAAGACATATCAAGTGGTTGCACCTGGATTGGGGTTGGGGATTGAAATGGCAACCCAGGTAAGTACTTTTAACCAGGAATCAAACCCGAGATTCTTTGGACTGAGGGTAAACACACCAGCTAGGACTCTTTCCACTCTTGAAACGCTATTTTCTCACTTCAGTTTACCTTCAATAACCAAATGTTCTGAACTCTAATTTTTTCAATTACTTTTGATGTAATTGTAAATGGGATTGTGTTCTTAATTTCTCTTTCTGAGAGTTCATTATTAGTGTATAGAAACAAACATTTTTTGTGTATTGCTTTTGTATCTTTGAGCTTTACTAAATGTATTAGTTTTAACAGTGTTTTGGTGGAGTGCTTAAGTGTTCCTATCGAGATATATATATATATGCATGCCTAAGCAACCCTTACAACCGGACGACCGGATGACCAGCTGGTATCTGTGATGCACATTGACCACCAGGGGGCAGACCCTCAACACAGAATCTGTCCCCTGGTGGTCAGTGTTCTCCCACAGCAAACCTCCTGCAGCCAACCAACCTCCCACGGCCCTTACCCCCGGCCAGCTGGCCCCGATAGGCCCCAATCAGGACTGGGCAAGATGACCCTGATTGCCCCTATTGCTGGCCAGGCCAAGGAACCCCACCCATGCACGAATCTGTGCACCAGGCCTCTAGTATATAATATCATGCCATATGCAAATAGTGACAGTTTTACTTCTTCCTTTCAAATTTGGATACCTTTGATTTCTTTTTTTATATATATATATATACTTTATTGATTTTTTACAGAGAGGAAGGGAGAGAGATAGAGAGTTAGAAACATCGATGAGAGAGAACCATCGATCAGCTGCCTCCTGCACATCTACTGGGGATATGCCCGCAACCCAGGTACATGCCCTTGACCGGAATCGAACCTGGGACCTTTCAGTCCGCAGGCCAACGCTCTATCCACTGAGCCAAACCGGTTTCGGCTGATTTCTTTTTCTTGCTATGACTGGGACTTCTTATACTGTGTTGAAAGTGTGATAAGAGTGGCCATTTTTGCCTTGTTCCTGATTTCAGAAGAAAAACTTTTGGCTTCTCAACATTGAGTATGATTTTTTCTGTGAGCTTGTCATACATGGCCTTTTTATGTTGAGGTATATTTCCTCTATACTGATTTTGCTTAGAGTTTTTATCATAAATGGGTGTTGAAGTTCTTCAAATGATATTTCTATACCTAATGAAATGACAACATAATTTGTATCCTTCATTTTGTAATGTTTTGTGTTACACTGAGTGATTTGCAGTTGTTGAAACATACTTGCATCCCTGAAATAAGTCCCACTTTATCATAGTGTACGATCCTTTAATGTACTATCAGATTGAGTTTGATGAATTTTGTTGAATATATATATATATATATATATATATATATATATATATATATTTAACAGGGAGATTACCCTATACTTTTCTTTTCTTGTGGAATCTCTTCATGAGTTTGGTATCAGGGTAATGCTTGTCTCATAAAATGAGTTTGTAAGGGTTTTCTTTTATTTTTTCAAACAGTTTGAGGATTGGCGTTAATTATTTTATGGATGTTTGGTAGAATTCATCAATGAAGTCTGTTCATACCTTTAAAATTATTTTTAACACAATGAAAAATGTGTTTGTCTATTGTAAAACAAACAAAATATAACCACACAATGAAAAGTGAAACTCCTCCTCACACCTGCCTTGGCATCCTGAGGAATTACTCCCCTCCACCTCAGAAGCAGTATTGTAAATAGTATGTACTTCTGAGCCTTTTCATTATGTAGTATACCGTTACATATTTCACAAAGAAATATTAAATTAGAGGCCCGGTGCATGACATCCATGCACTGTGGGGGGCGGGGGATCCCTCAGCCTGGCCTGCACCCTCTCACAGTCTGGAACCCCTAAGCCGGCAGGTGGACATCCTCTGAGGGGTCCTTAGCACTGCCGTGGAGGCGGGAGAGGCTCCTGTCACCGCCACTGCGCTCACCAGCCGTGAAACCGACTTCTAGCTGAGCAGCACTCCCCCTGTGGGAGCACGCTGACCACCAGGAGGCAGCTTCTGCATTGAACATCTTCCCCCTGGAGGTCAGTGTGTGTCATAGCGACCCGTTGTTCTGCAGTTTGGTCTATTTGCATATAAGGGTTTTATTATATAGGATAAGTATTTTTGTTATTACCTTTTGTTTTTGAATGTTTGCCTGTTTTAAGGTTAGTAGGATCTATGAATTCATACACATTTTTTTTTTTACTTTTTTTAAACTTAACTTACCTTGAAGATCTTCATGTTAATATGTGTATCCACCAATCATATTTCATAGTCTCTTAGGCAGGACAGGACTGGTTTTGCTACATTAACAAACAATCTTATTGACTTGAAATAGCAAAGCTGTAGTTTTTGACCAGGATACATTCACCTCTCCACTAAGTGGGAGAACTGCCCCATAATGCCCTTGCTCTGGGGCTGAGGCTAACAGAGGAAGCATCATCTGGAATATTTCTTGTCATGATGGCATGAGAAGGGAACATGGCTAATGATACATTGTCTCTTGACGTTTTCCACCCAGAAGTGACATATTCCTACCACTTACATTTTCTTAATCAAAGCATGCCACATGGCCAGGCCTAACTTCAAGAGAGTAGAGAAAAACATTTCTACTATGTGTCCTGAGGAAAATAAGCTGAAAAGATGTATTTGTTCTTTGATTGCCATAGCTTTTCCCTAATTGGTATAACACAGTGAATTTTGTACCTAAAATTCATAGCCATTGTTCAATAATTCATAAAACTCTGGGAGTTTTCTTCTTCTCAGTGCAGTTATCCTTGCCAGTTGTCACAGGTCCTTTAAGGGAAAGCTGAATTTCTTTTTAAAGTTGTGGCAGTATTATAGGTTAATTTTTCTCGAGGAGACTATTGTATCTCCTCATTTAAAGGTGTATAGGTTGGTGAATAAACTCAGGATTTGAGATTGGATGAGAGGTTGTAAGTCTGTTGTGGAAACGTGACTCTATTCAAGATCTATGTAGGCTCAGTTCTGTCGGTAAAGTAGGACTTTAAATGGCTTCCTATCTATTTTGGTCCTAGAAAAGCCACAATCAAGTAGTTCCATCAAAAGATCTGTGTGGTTAACCATTCTGAGTTACGCTCTAGTCCTATTTCCCATTACAGTCACCAGACTCCACCTGTGTCTGGAAATTGAATGCTGCCACTGGATTGAATTTCTGAGTTTTTGAGAAATTAGAAGTTTGTTTCCGTGATGACATCTCTGACTCACCACTGTAGCTTTCAGAGGCCAGTCTCTGCAGAGGTGCTTGTGGCTCCTCCCTAATGTCTTCCTCCGTGTTGTGTTGAATGGTACTCATTCTGGTCTTTCCCAGATTTGTATTTAGTGGATGGATAAGCAAGCAACATGTGATAAATACAATCCACCAACACTCTTCTCCAAGACCACTTCAGATTATTTTGCCCTAATATGAAAAGAAGGTCCTGGCATCTCAACTGTAATTAATGTAAAGATTATGAGTCTAGATTTTATTTTTTTATTTATTTTTTTATATATTTTATTGATTTTTTACAGAGAGGAAGGGAGAGGGATAGAGAGTCAGAAACATAGATGAGAGAGATACATCGATCAGCTGCCTCCTGCACATCCCCCAGTGGGGATGTGCCGGCAACCCAGGTACATGCCCTTGACTGGAATCGAACCTGGGACTTTTCAGTCCGCAGGCCGACGCTCTATGCACTGAGCCAAACCGGTTTCGGCATGAGTCTAGATTTTAGTAAACCAAGTTCAGCAAAATGTTTGAAAACTTTACATTCTTTAGGATAAATTCCTGAATCCAGAATCTCTGGTCAGTGCACCCATATTATTCGATTTCTTCTACTCTATCTTAGAGTCCCATCATCCTTGGCATGTCTAGTGGATTCTCCTAGGAATTGAATCAAGTTAGAAGTATGCTAGAAATGAGATCTGAAGGGTCTTGAGAAGCACTGACACATCATTATGAGGCTGTCTCCTCAGCTATGGATCGTAAATGTCTTCGGGCAAAGGATTACCTCAGACCCAGAAGAAAGCGCTGCATTGCTGGCAAAATATGCAGCCCCACAGAATTTGGGGTTTTTAAGTTTGCAAACTCAGCGGAATCTCTCCAAATTCCCCTATTCCAATTCTCAGGATCCTACAGTGTCTTTATCGTTGGTGTAATTTTAACTTAAGATACATGGTATAGCTTTGACTTCAACATATGCTGTAAGTAAGACAAAACATTGAGTGTGATGTTCAGAAACATTAGACTTGAAGCTTTTTTAAAAAATATATTTTATTAATTTTTTACACAGAGGAAGGGAGAGGTATAGAGAGTCAGAAACATCGATGAGAGAGAAACATCGATCAGCTGCCCCCTGCACATCCCCCACTGGGGATGTGCCCGCAACCAAGATACATGCCCTTGACCGGAATTGAACCTGGGACCCTTCCGCCCGCAGGCTGACACTTTATCCACTGAGCCAAACCAGTTAGGGCTAGACTTGAAGCTTTAAGATAAAATAATGTTCTGTGCCTTCTTTATCAGGCTTTGGCCTGATGAGTGACATCTCCATAATTATCACTTTTTTCCCCCTGCAAACTTCCAAGTACAGTGTGCTTCATAGTCCTTGTATTCACGTGTAGCCATATTTCCCCTAAATTGTTCTATTTCAGTAGACATTGTGGCCCAGTGTCTTGCTTTCTACAAATACTTAATTCCAGACACCTATAAGCAATAATGGAAATTGATTCATCATTGTCACCAGTGTCACGTTTTACACAGTCAAATTGGTATCTCTAATTTCGAATCTAATCTGATCAATGCATCTATTCATGATTTTCATGTTCTACTTTCTCCCTTCCAGAAAAAAGTTGCCAAGTGACATATTATGTCAGCCCAAAGGTATTCAATTCTTAAAATTATTTTTTGTACAGCTAATTATAGTTTTAAACAACCTTTGGATGAGTTGAGGGTTATCAGGGAAGTGGTTACCAATAATATAAATCTGCAACATCCAAACAATAATCCCTAAAGGTTTCCTGGAAAAGCAAAGGTGCATATACCCTGGTAAGCCTCTGCTTAGTTACCATAGTGGGTCAGATTATGCTCATTTAAAATTGGGTTAAGTGTTACCAATTTTCACTTTACAAATGATTTTCAATTGTATGTTATCCCAATAACCATGTGTGTTTTCATTTTTCTATAGCTCTACCAAAACGGATATTAACTTTTTAAATATGTGCCAAAATTATAGAAGTAAAATAGTGTTTCAGTGTTAAAACCCACTTTCCAGAAATTGGAATAAATTGCTATTATCTAAGCAAAAAAAAAAAAAAAATCTATGGTGCTAGTTGCATGTTTCTATTTAGACACTTTTAGAATCCTTCATATCAGCCTTTGCTGTGGGTTACTTCCTCTTGGGTTTAGGATCTAATCTCAGACAGCATCTGAGGAAGTAGATAGGAAATGGAGAGAGACATATGCATTTTCGTTTGTGATGATTGATTCGGTGCCAACTCCATGAGTTGAACATCATCCACCATCACTGTTGCCAGTTACATACATAAAATATCATGCAGGCAATGGATTTGAAAGGACCTGCCAAGCACAGTGTTGAAAACCTTAGAGATATTGATTTTACAGTTTCTCCGGTGATTCTACATCATGCTCCTTTACTTTCTGGCAATCTTTATAACTTTTACACTGACATAAATTGCCATAAAATAAGCATCCAGTACACCCCTCCCCTTCCTCCTCTATATACAGTTAAGGACGCTCCATTATTCTATTAACACATTTAAGCATTAATTCAGCTGATCTCCCTGGGAATGACGAGGTGACTTTAAACTTAGAGGGCAATTTGTACTGCCCAGCAGATTTATTATTATCCTATCTAGTGAAAAGCACATGAATTCATCTAAACATTTATTTTCCTTAGAGTGTGCTGCTGTTTTTCTTTTTATGTTTTTTAAAGTAGATTTAGTGGCAGAACATTAGCAGCTGCAGATATCCGTGTGGTTGTCTCTGCAGCGAGGCTGGCAGTTCAGTTCTCTGAAAGCGGCCACAGACATTGAGCCTTTCCCCTCACTGCGGTGAGGGAAAGACATGGAAAATGTGGATGGCAGTACAGTGTTTCTTAATGAGTTGGAAATTAGCTAGCTTTTAAATAAACAAAAGGGCTCAAAGTCATCATAAAGACACCACACAGACAAGACCACTGAGACACCACACAGACAAGACCACTGCTTAGCCTAGAATACTGCTTTATTAGTTTTCTGTTCAGTATATTAAAAATTACCACAAAATTCATGTCTTAAAACAACACACAGTTTATAATCTTACAGTTCTGTATATGAAAGTTTCCATGCAGGTCTCAGCTAAAATCAAAGTGCTAACATAGTTGTGATCCATTCTAGAAACTCTAAAGGGAAATCCAGTTCCTGGCCTTTTCCAGCTTCTGGAGCCCTCTACATTCTTTGGTTTATGGCCTACTTCCTCCTCCATCTTCAAAGTCTTAATGGCAGAGTGAACCCTTTTCTCATTGCATTTCTTTAATCCTCTTTTATGCTTCTTCTACTTTGAGGACTCATGAGATTGTTTAATCCAGGATAATCTCTCCATTTTAAGGTCAGCTGATTAGCAACCTTAATTGAACCTACAATCTTAATTCTCTTTCACCATGTAAAGTAGGATATTCACCTTTTCTGAAGATTAGGATGGGGATATCTTTTTTTTTTTTTCAGGGGACGTCCCCGTTCTATTATATCTGGTCAAATGATACTGTTTTTTAACTGATTGTGAGTAAGTATATATTTAAACTGGGTACTCTACAGTTAAAATGATAATTATGAGTCACCCTACCAGTGATCAGCAAACTGTGGCTCTCGAGCCACATGCAGCTCTTTGGCCCCTTGAGTGTGGTTCTTCCACAAAATACCACGTGCGGGCACTCACGTAGTGTGATTGAAACTTCGTGGACCATGCTCAGAAGTCAGTATTTTGTGGAAGAGCCACACTCAAGGGGCCAAAGAGCCACATATGGCTCATGAGCCGCAGTTTGCCAAGCTTCAGTTTGCCGACCACTGCCCTAGACTATACACAACTAAAGGAAATGGCTCAGTGGTTGAGCATCTACCTATGAACCATGGAGCCATGGTTTAATTCCTGGTCAGGGCACATACCCAAGTGGGGGGCATGCAGGAGGTAGCCACAATGATTCTCTCTCATCATTGATGTTTCTATCTCTCTTTCCCTATCCCTACCTCTCTGAAATATATAAAAGCATATTTTAAAAACAAAAAAATAAAAAATAAATAAAATGCAGTATACCCATACTATGAAATATTATCTTTCTATATATATAAAAAGCTAATATGCTAAGTGTCCCTTCCACCGTCTGACAGGTTTCTATGATGAGCACTGACCACTAGGGAGCAGATACTCAACGCAGAAGCTGCCGAGCTGCAATGACTTGTCAGCAACGGTTCTTGGGTGACACACCCCAAAACCAGAGAGGAGGGAGCCCGATTCCTCACATGGCCATGCAATTCCACCTTTGGCCATGGATTATGTTGTTGCTGAGGCACTGTTGGCCCTGAATCCAGTTTATTGCACACTTGCATTTGAGTTCCATACCCTGTATGACAGCAACTTTGAAGAGTCCTCTCCAGGACTCTTCAGGGGATGTTGGAGAGCCAGCTTCAGCCCGATCCCTGCAGGCCAGGCTGAGGAAGCCCACCTGCCTGAGGGACCCAGCTCACTCTGCAGATGCCAGGGAGGGGACCACGGGAGGTTGGCTCTAGGACATGTTCACCATGTCTAGCCCAGTGCTGCCCTGCCAGCCACCTTCTAATTAATTTCCTTTCAATGCACATGAATTTGTGTACCATGTCACTAGTTTGCCAATAAAAGAGAACAAAATATTATACATACTACTGCATAGATTAACCTTGAAAACATTATGTTAAGTGGAAGAAGTCAATGACAAAGAACATATATAATACAGTCGATATAAAATGTATGACTGTATGATCCATATGAAAGGTCCTGAATAGGCAAAGAAGGTAGGTTATGTTTAGAGAGTAGAGGCAAAAGAGATGGGAAATAACTGCTGATGGATATGGAATTTTTTTGAGGGGTGATGTGATGAAAATGTGTGGAATTCAATTGAGTTGACAGTTGTACAGCTCTGTGAATGTACTAAAATTAATTGAACTATACATTTTAAATAGGTGATGTTTCTGGTGTTTGAATTATAGTTCTATACATCTGCTAAAAATACAACAATAATGAAACCTGAGTGACAGGGCTAATTGTTTCATTGTGTCATGTAGATATCTAAAAGGAGATCGTGGCTATGCTGCAATGACCAGTTAAAGGTGATGTCTACATGCCACAATGACATAATTAGCTGAAATAAAATATTATAAAACCTATGTTTACAGATATATTGTCCAGGGGAACCATTCTATAGTTTTCATGACAATCACTATAATATCCCTCAATTTAAAAAAGTATAGAAGCCTTTCACTTTAAAGATATATATATATTCATACTAGAGGCCTAGAGGCCCAGTGCACAAATGTTGTGCACAGGGTGGTTCCCTCAGCCTGGCCTGCACCCTCTCCAATACGGGATCCCTCGGGGGATGTTCCCAGGATTGGGCCTAAACCGGCAGCCAGACATCCCTCTTGCAATCTGGGACCGCTGGCTCCTAACTGCTCACCAGCCTGCCTGATCATCCCTAACCACCTCTGCCTGCCAGCCTGAACACCCCCGACTGCCCTACCCTGCTGGCCTGATCGACCCTAACTGCCCTCCCCTGCCAGCCTGTTTGCCTCTAATTGCTCCCCGCTGCCAGCCTGATCACCCCTAAGTGCCCTCCGCTGCTGGTCTGATCACCCCCTAACTGCTCCCCCCTGCTGGCATGATTGCCCCTAACTGCTCCCCCCTGCCAGCCTGATGGCCCCTAAATGCCTCTGCCTTGGCTCCCACCACTGTGGCTTTGTCTAGATTAGAAAGACGTCTGGAAGATGCCTGATCTAATTAGTATATTACCCTTTTATTATTGCATGTGTGTGTGTGTGTGTATATATATGTATATTTCAGAGAGGAAGAGAGAGGGAGAGAGAGATAGAAACATTAATGATTAGAGAGAACTATTGATTGACTACCTCTTGCATGCCTCACACTAGGGATTGAGCCTGCAACCTGAGCATGTGCCCTGACCAGGAATCCTGGTTCATTGGTCAATGCTCAACCACTGAGCCATGTGGGCTGGGCTAAAAGACTTTCACTTTAATAGTAATCATCATAATTAACTGAGAAACTTTTCCCCCAAATGGTTGAGGTACAACTTATGAATAATACAATACACAAACTTTAAGTAAATAGTTCAATAACTCTCAATGAATATAACCATCTAATCAATACCCAAATCAAGACATAAAATAAGTCCATCCATCTGAGAAGCTCTTTCAAACATTAAGCTTCCAGAGTCCAAACCTTGGAAATCCAAATTCAATATAATTTAGGCCTGGGATTGTGGAGACAGATATTTGAAATCCATAGTGAATCTGGATTTGTGTCCATGGGAATCTAAAAAAAATAAAAAGTATGAATAAGAATAAAACTGGATGCCGAAACCAGTTTGGCTCAGTGGATAGAGCGTCGGCCTGCAGACTGAAAGGTCCCAGGTTCGATTCCGGTCAAGGGCATATACCTGGGTTGCGGGCATATCCCCAGTAGGAGATGTGCAGGAGGCAGCTGATCGATGTTTCTCTATCATCGATGTTTCTAACTCTCTATCTCTCTCCCTTCCTCTCTGTAAAAAATCAATAAAATATATTTTTAAAAAAAAGAATGAAACTGGCAACTTCGTGAATTGAAGATAATAAACAGATGAAAGCAGGGAAGTTCCTGGGAAAACAATGGACTCATTTCCTGAAGTGAAATTATTTTTAAGGCCAAAACATCGATATTTCCTCTTTGTATTTCCAGGGCCTAGCATAGTACCTGGCATCTGCCAAAATAACAGGTTTCTAAAATGGTTGAGAATAAATGAATGAATAATTGAAAGTCAGTGTGCATAAGGTTCTCTTGGTTCTAAAGCTTTATCAATTCAACTGTGTCTTATACTCGGATCCAAAATAATATCACTAAAGTGACTGGGAAGATGAGTTAAACCTGCAGAGATATATGAGACAAAGGACTTCAAATGACTGAGCAGCATTTCTGACTTTATCCCAAACTGACCTTGAGGGAGAGAAGTGCTCCTCTGGAGACTTCAGAATGAATGCTCAGACAATTGATACCAATGGAACAGAGACAGAAAACAAAAGAGCTTTGCGGGCTTGAGCAAAATCCATAGACCGTTTAATTAAAGGCAGACTTGGCGAGGACACCCCTGGCAAAACCAGATCCCTCCTCTTAGATAAATGAAATAGTGCTTCTGAGAGAACTGAGGAGCTGGGCTCAAAGCATCTGCCTAGGATCTGGTACTGACGTTGTTATATTTAGGAATACAGCAACCTTGAGCATTCTCTCAAAAAGAAAACTTTCCCAGGGCAATGTCCCCTGAGCATGGATGTGCGGCATGGAGAACTGAGGCTATTGAGAAGACCTCAGCATAAGGAAACACACCAACAGTTTACAGCGCATGGGGATTTTGAGACACTGTGAAACTTGAGACCAGACCCTGGTTCTGCCTGGCCTTGCCATTATCTAGTTTTGTTACAATAAGTGAATCATTCACATGATAAGAACCTCAGTTCTCCAGTCTGTGAAATACATTTATGGCTGGAGATAATTTTTGAGATTCCTCCATATATTTTTTTTAGGTATCTATGAAGTCAACTAGAATATCAATGTGCATCTTATCCATGTGGCTGCATTTATTATTGTATTTATGGAAGCCTCTAAATAAAGAAGGGCTAATATTATCCTCAAACCAATGAATCAAACACAAGGAAAACACCAAAAACCAAAGGTCTTTACTGAAGATGAGAATCAGTCACATACAAAAAACAGGCAAATTTTCAAAAACTAACTAACTTGAAATTTTTACATGTTTTTAAATAAGGCAGGAAAAAAAGCACTATGGCCTGAGCAATTAATTGTCTTCGCAACTACTCATGTTTCTTAGTAAGAGGCTGTTACCTAATCTAATTAATTTTGTTGGTTTGTGTGTAAGTATTCTTACTGAATATTTACCCAAACTATGTCTAAAATTTTATATGATACACATTGATAAAAATTTTATAATATAATTCTATGATTTTTGAATATGCATATTTTTCCTTTTTTCCCCTAGTGTTTAAAATATTTAAAAATGAAAATTATCCCTTGAGTACAAGAAATCCTGCAACATTACCTCATATAATGAAACTACATGATTCAGGTCAGATGATGGATAGGGACTATGTGTTCAGCAACAATAATGTCAGATTAAAATAAATCATAAATGTATTTGAGAAAGGAAGTCATGTGGATTGTGTTTTTCCTAGGTCTTAAAGGATATTAAATATTGGTATAGAAAAAAGAAAAAAGGCTGCCCTGGCCAATGTGGCTCAGTTGGTTGGGTGTCATCCTGTGCACTGAAAGTTTGCTGGTTCCATTCTAGATCAGAATGGGTTTCGAGCTTGACCCCAGATGGGAGGAGTGTAGGAGGTAACTGAGAGATGTCCTGCTCTCACATCAGTGTTTCTCTCTCTTCCTTCCTCTTTCTCTAAAACATCAATTATATGTATATATATAAAATAAGCTGATTCTCTACCCAGTTCTTAATTCATTTTTTAGTTAGTCAAGCAACAAACATTGACTAAACACCTATTTTTGGAAGTTATTGTCATGTTCATCATTGTTTCTCTATGTAGTTCCTTGCACAGAAAAAGTACTCTGTCATAAATCAGGGCTAGTTCCTCAGTGGTGACACATAATCTGTTTATGGAAGGTTCTGCAAAAGTTTGCAAAGTGGAGGGGAGGGAGCCAAGATATTCTAGGCAGAAAGAATCACATAGGAAGTGCTATTTAGTGGAAATGGAGTATAGACATCTGAGAAATGCCAGCAGGTTGGTATGACTAGTTAAATTGAGGGGTAGAATGGTAGGTCAGAGAGTTATGTCAGGACAGGATGTGAGAGGACACACCCATGAGCTACACTAAAATGTTGTGTTGTCGTATCTCCCAGGGTTTTAGTTCTCACTGGAAGAAGTAGTTCTTATCTGCCAATAGCCAGCCTGTCCCCAAGCTGGAGAAGCAAAGTTTAGTGTGACAATTCGTATATGCACTTGGTATTCCTTTATTATAAGGACATTCAGTACCAAGGATGCTTTCTTTCTCACACACCTTCTTCTGAGTCCCTCCAACATCACTGCCTGTATTCTGCATTGATGCAGCACTAGCCCAGGGAAGCAGAACATCTTCGGGCTTACTTAGTTTCAGCAGTTGACAGGAATTGAAATGCTAATAACCTCTTTTTTCCCTGAGTTCTTACAAAGATACAAATGAGTCACACAGCTGCAAATCATCTGATGGCAGGAGGAATCTCTGACAGCTTCATTGGAAGTTCCAGAGTTCCTGCTTTATGGCTTGTTTAATGTTTGGTAAAAGGTAGGCTGTTTAAAAGTAGAGAAAACTGGTGGCAGACTATATAATCTCATGGTGAGTGACAAGTTTAAAAAAATCAAAAAGAGAAGAAAATACACAATTTTGCAAAACTTGTGAAAAACAAAATAGACTTTCCTTTTCTGTCTTGTTTTTGTTTTCGCTGTTCTTTTACTGTTCACAGACTATGCAGGACTGCAACAAATATTTTCCTCAACTTGGTGCATTAGTTCAGGTCTTCTTTCATCTCTACTCAAAATTGTCTCCTATATGTGTTAAACAAAGCTCAGCCAGGATTAGACAACTGTTCCTATATTTGAAAAAGCATAGAAAGTAAAACAGGATAACCCTATAATTTGCACTGAGAGATGGAATAATTGGAATGGACAGTCCACAGTGTTTCCTTAAAGGTAAGTTATGGCCTGTTGGGTAAGGCACACATGGATTCCTGAGGCTTGTAATCAGAATGTTTTATCCCCATTTTTCATGGACCCATTTTTCACATTCATAATTTTTCTCACTTCTCTGAGTCAGTGCTCTCAGCCCACCACTAGAGATCGGTGAGTCCATGGGCAAGTCAATTTCTCACTCTTTTTTTTTTTTTTTTTCATTTAGCCACAAAACTGGTTTCTAGTCCTGAGACCCTTACACATATGGCTATAACTTGGTGGTAGGCACAATTTGCTATTTTACAGATGAGGGCACTGAAATGTAAAGAGGGTATATGACATGGTCCTAGACAATCGTTTTAACTTTGTGTCTCAAAATTCAGAAAATTTTACCTGCTAGGGACATCTGGCAATGTCTGGGGATACTTTGCTTGTCACAACAATGTAAAAGGAAGAGGTGCCGGAAATGGTATCCCATGGGTAGAGACCAAGTGCGCTATTAAACATACTGCAGTTCACAAGACAGCTCAACAAAGCACCTCAACTTGAAACATCAATAGTACTGAGGGAAGCCCTTTCTTAGGCGCCATGAAATTCAGGTCTAGAAACCAGGTCTATTCAATTCTAGACTCTGAACTCAAGCGTTGTATTAATTTGCTTATCAATAATAATAATTAAATCATGATTCCTCCAGGGACTTAGTGAAATGTATCATGGTAGACAGATATGGTGTGTGTGTGTGTGTGTGTGTGTGTGTGTGTGTGTGTGTGTATTCGTTGTATCACCTGTACTTGAGAGCACATTTCAATTTATCCTCGTAGACAGTGGAGAACTTCACCCATTTGCAATGACAGTTTTGTAATTAGCAATTTGTCGCCTCCTTTGATTATAAATGTTCATTTATATGCTTGCCAGGGAATCTTTGTCTGTCTTTAAAGATTGCTTTCAAATCACTCCACATTTCTCTTCTTTTCTGTCTCTACCTGTCCCTTATCTTTTTTCTTGACTGATACTCCTCAGCCTGTACTCTCTAATGCTGTAATTTCCCAGACATCTTCAGATGAATTGGATTTAAGCAGGGCAACAATAAGACAAAAGCTCTGATAAAAGTAGCCTTATCACCCATGGGTGGACTCCAGAGCATCAGTAATGTAAATAGGCCCCAAACAAGCGGAACTGTCAGTGAGAAGCAAGAAGCGTCTGTTTGTATTTGTTATCCAGGGTTTGTAATTGTTGAAGAAGTTAATGGAATTGTCAGACCATTGATAAAAGTGGATCTGGAAGAACAGGAGGTAGATTTAATGAGCAGCTCGCCTCTGTTCTCACAATGCAATATGCTTGCTATCCTAGTCTTGACACCCCTTTGTTCAAACCTCTCTAACATGTCTGACTTACCACAGAGAAAGCGGTCAGTTTTCTCTATAATTGCTTTCAAACTCATGTCTCTGACAAGTGCTTTCACTTAGCTTGTTCTACAAATTGCCCCTTTAAGGCTCATTCTAAATATGCATCATGGAGTATGTACAGTGATTCAATTGCATGTGATGCTTGAGGTGAGGTCTAACAAAACACACTGGATTTTTTATTCAATGAAATAGAGCTGGATAATATTTAATATGGGTTTTTATTAAAGTAGCTCATATCTCTCTCCAGGTCAATATGCTGTAGTACCTTCCCATTAAGGAGATATTATGTTCTTTTATTATATTCCACCAGACTCATTATTCTACATTTATCTGCATTGAATTTTCTATCTATTAGCCCAAGTATTTAAGTGAGCTAATTCTTTTTCTACCTGAGGATTGTTTTTCAGGAATGACCTTTCCTCCCAATTTAGCACCTTCTGCAAACCAGAACACTGTACTGTAAGTAATGTGCTTCGAGTTAGTTATTTAAGATCCTTAATAGCAGAATATCCAATATCATTTTTGGACCAAAGTAGCTTTGCCTTGAGTAGCTTAGCTGTGATTATATTATTTATCTTCTATTTCATAATATAGAAGCCTTTATTGGAATAAAAGCAAGAAAAATATCTTGATTAAAAAAGACCTCATTTTAAGTAGAAGTTTCTTCTGCTTGATTTCTTTGCAATGCATTGTCCTCCAAGATGAATCTACAGAGCACCTCTCTTGTCCTGGCAGGTAACTATTCACTATACAACCCTGGGTCACCAAAGATAGACATCACTTAAACCCACAGAATTGATGCAATTAATTCCAGGCTTCTACTTCAGGAGTCCCGGAACTGCTAACTGTGGGTCAGTGACTCAAGCCGGGAGGTGGGAGGAAAAGGAATCAGAGCTCAGTTATTGATCTGCAAGGATTTCCTCAGTTAAAACAGGGAAATGTGCAGAAATGCAGACACCATGTAGGGAGAAATACACATTTGTGAAATCTTTTTACCTTAAATCATGCACTTAATGTCATCTGAATAAAATGGTATCAACACCATGAATTTTCAGAGTGGATCTTTCCTGCTCTGAAAGCAGTCTTTGAAACACACACTCCTGACTGAGAAGGCTAGTACGTATGGGATCTTGGGATGTTACATAATCTTAGAGAAAGAAAAGTTAACAAACATAGAAGTAAATAAATGAAATTTTTCTGTGTCAACTGTATGCATAAAGATAATGACAGCACCCCACTTTATTAGAGGACTGAATTAGTTATCTACTGCACCCTTAACAAGTTATCATGAATGTAGGGGCTTTAAACAATACAATTATTATTTTGCAATTCTGTAGATCAGATGTTCAGTACAGGTGTCTCCAGGCTAAACTCAAGGTGATGATATTGCTGTGGTCCTTTCTGAAGGCTCTATAGGCAAACCTATTTTCTGCTCATTCAGGTTATTGATAGAATTTAGTTTCTTGCAATTTTGGGACTAAGGTCCCATGTGTTTTCTGGGTGCCAGCATATTAACATTCACAGATTCTAGAGATCTCCACATTCTCTGCCTTGTGCCTCACTTCCTACATCTTCAATGTCAATGGTGTGTCAGGTCCTTCCCACACTTTAAATTTCCCTTACCTCTTCCTGTATTACATCTCTCTGACTTCAGCAAGGGCAAGGTCTCTGCTTTTAAGATCTTAGGTGATTGGATTGAGCCTCTTGGATCATCCAGGATAATCCCCTCATCTCAAGATCCATAACTTTAATTACATCTGCAAAGTCCCTCTTGCAGTATAATGTATTCACAGGTCTTAGAAATCAGGGCATAGATATCTTTGAGGGTCATAATTTAGCCTACTGCAGGGCCTCTGTGTATTTGGCTAGGATTGAGTTTACAATTTAAGGAACTTTAATATTATTGTCACATGAGTTAGTCTTGGCTGATTAGTTCATTTTTGGACCATATTTGAACTCCACATACTGGATTTCTAATTGTAGCCATTCTACTCAGTACCTACTAAGACCTGCTACGTAAGCATCAGTACCTTCACAATTCTGTTTCTTTGGGGACATCCAGACTGTTGTAATAGCTTCATCACCATACATCACTGTTGCCAAGATGGTTAGGTAGCTAAGGAAACGGTCTGATTCCCTCTCTAAGGATGGAGCCCCTGCTCTCTTCTGAGCCTTAGGAGGACGGGAGGTGGTGCTCAACTTTTCTTGTGTTTTGCTGTTCACATGGTGATTCTGTGTCTGTAAAAACTCCACCCATTTCGAAGATTAAGAACTTGTGTCTCTACCCTCCACTAAAACCATATTGTTAGCCTTTACAAAGATTAATACAGCTCTGTGGGGGTTAGATAGCTTCAATCTCTTCTGTGTCATAGACAAATGACCCTCTCAGACTTGAGGAGCCACACAAAGCAAAAATATGCTGCACTGGACATAAAAACAGCTACTCATTTCCTACTGGTGCTGACACTGGAATCCTCCCTGCTTACTAATTTTATGTGGAGTTTTCTTTGTGTTTCCTCATTCTAAAGTGTATATATATATATATATATATATATATATATATATATATATATATAATATTCACTCTCTTTTTAGAGAATTGTCAAAATTCAGAATTTGGGGCAATTATTTTTCACTCTTCTAAAAAACATTTTCTATAGTGCCCAACCCCCCAAAACTATATCCATCTATAATGATGTCCCAGAAAGAAAGAAAAAAGATACAACCCAATTTTATTTGGCATTGCAAAATTGAAGTAAATTTGAGGCATAAAGATTATCTACAATTTGCTTGACTTTGTGATAGCTACTTATAATATGTCATCATGACATTTATAACCAGATGAAATGCAGCAAAACAAGTAAATAAAATAGCAATACCACAATGCAGAATAGCCTTAGTTACCTGAATCTACCGTTAAAGATTGCAAGTCAGGTTTAAAGCTAGGGGCGGAAAAAAGAATAAGAAAAATTAAGTAAATAACATAATTTGCAGATGGCTCGCCTCTAAAAGCAGAAGATGAGGGGAATATCTTTCTAGGGTCTTAAATAATTTAAATTCTATCAAACACGTATTTCCCCCCAGTAACAGGTTTATACAATTTTTGCAACACCGTAAGTTGTTACTTTCTTTGGCTTTTGCTTTTCTGCACTCCCTGAGGATGTTCTCCAACAATTATTTCTTTCTGTCTTTGTTTTGTTCCTTTCTATTTTTTTCAAACCCCTCCAGTTCCCTGTGGAAGTACCCACCATAATGCTGAATCTCTGCTAAACGCAATAAGGCAAAAATATCCTGGCTTGATGACACCAGAGTGCCAGCACTTTGGATAAGGTTTATCCCGCTAACACAGCGTGAGCCAGCCAAAAGGAAAGAGAACACAACCCACACACTTCTGGCCTATTTATTTTTTATGATCCTCAAAACGTTTATTTAAAAAAGATAAAATGAGAATCCTTGGATGGATATATTTGAAGGCAAGAATCTCACAGGCAGTTAGGAAGGGTTTTGTCTGGGGCATCAGCTTTTCTGTGCTGGGAGGGAAATATACAATGCCCACCAACTTCAGCCTGAAATGAGAAATCCCCTCTTTGATTTGTTCCTTGTAACAAAAGGTACATTTTAAAAATAACCTTCCTTAATTGGAACTGTAAAAGAAATCAAATGAGTTGAATGGATTATGGCTTTAAGTATAAAGGAGAGAAATGTTCTCTGTTGAAGTCTCAATAACTGAGGTTATTACAATATTAAATTAAATATATTATGTATATTATATCTATACATAAAAACCTATGCCTTTTCTTAGTAATATTTACCCATTATCTTCCTTGTTATTCTACGTATATCACTCTTACTTTCCCACAAAGCACAAACATTAATGCTGGGACTTTAATATTCTCTCTCTCTCCCTCTCTCTGCTCAAATTCAGATGTATGATTTGATCATCATGGACTAAAGCATTCACTGTTATGACATGCATAAATACACCCAGGGAATCCAAATTAATTTAGCTTGGGCATGATTAAGATTTTTCCTAACTTTCCTTGTAAAGTAAGTTACTCTGAATCCAAATTCAAAATTTTGCTTGTTCACAAGGTTTTAAATTGCCAACTATTTTTCTTGTGTAATTGTTGGACTTTTTGTGTATAGATAAAGACATTGATTTCTTCTGAGGTCATCTCCATTCTGTTTTCCTACTTAATATATTTCTCAAATTTTTATAGATGCCTGCTATGGTGGAGAGCCTGTGGGCACTGTTGTCAGTGTAGACATTTTTGCAGCAAGATTTGGGATTGCAAGCCCAATTCCTACTATCATATTTCAAAGAAGTATGTGCCTATAAAAGACCACTTTCAGTTATTTTACTTTTGTATGTTGTGTTTATCTAGGATTTTAATGATGAGATTCCTACCTATGATAGGCAACAAGGCCTGCGAAGCAGCCCTATTAAGGATTTCAGTATTTTGTTGTTGTTGTTTTATTTCACCGCTCTTGGATTGCTTCTTTCCAGATCTCTAATGTTTGTTTGTTTTTCTTTTTTTTCTTTCCAAATCACACTGAAAGATAGTGCTGTTTTCCAAGATGGAGTCACTAAAGAATAATGTGTAGCTTAAACAGCATTTTCTTAAAGGGAGTTTATTTTTATTCATTTATTTATTTTTAACATATTTTTATTGATTTCAGAGAGGTAAAGGGGAGGGAGAGAGAGATAGAAACATCAATGATGAGAGAGAATCATTGATCTGCTGCCTCCCACATGCCCCGCAGTGGGGATTGAGCCCACGACCCAGGCATGTGCCCTTGACGGGAATTGAACCTGGGACCCTTCAGTCCACAGGGCAACACTCTATCCACTGAGCCAAACCAGCTAGGGCTCTTAAGGAATTTTAAAAATGTGGTGTTCTCTACTCAGAATTCTAAAGCTATGGAAAGGCATTTATGTATTTTGATATCAAAAGATAATGGAAGGAAAAAAACCCACAGAAACCAAGATGTTATTTACTGTGCTTATCTTTAGACACTCATTTTCTAAGCAACACACCCCAAAACAATGCTTTTGGGGCATATTTTATGGTTTTGTGATCCATCGTGTGGCATGACAATGACATTACACCACAGTCATTGGTTCTTTTTAACAGGCATTCTTGTGGCCTTTGCCTCACAGGTGAGACACCATCCTGAGCTCTGAGATTATGTGAGTTGGGAGAAAAGGAGCATTCATTTTGAAATGGGGATTTGTAAGGTATATGTGTGTGTGTGTGTGTGTGTGTGTGTGTGTGTTCTGATGGACTTAAATTGATATTCTAGCATAGGTACTTACTACTTGTGTGACCTAGAATAATTAATTTTTATTTTAATAAATTTATTTCTTTTCCTGTTGTTGGTTAAATAGCTATATTAGTGATTTAGGCAAATTGATATACCAAACAATGATTAAACTCAGTCGTTTAGCAATTTATTGACCTCATGTTACTTTCTGAGGTATTTTCCTGATCAGGTGACTCTTTTTGGTGGCACTCACCTCAAGGAACCTATTCACCTATTTGTGGAAATTGATCCCACAAGAATATCAGTATCAGTAATGGGACTCTCTATACCTGAACAGAAAATCAAGGCAAACTGAGAGCCTGGACTATTGGGTGGGAGGTTGTTAAAGGGCAGTCCTGGAAGCAGTGTAAATTGGATCCTTTCACATGTCTTTCACTACAGTTCAGTCCAATGACTTGGGTGGCCCTGCCCAAATATCAGGCTGTCTGGGACATTAGGTCTGGTTATGTGTCCTGGGTAGTGGGGATTGGTATGTAACAGAACATGGACAACAGACAGCCTTACCTCTGCCAAATATAAAAAAAAGCATAGCACCTATCCCTCAAATCTGTTTGAGCATCGAAAAAGTTAAAGCATGAATAATGTCTGGTACTTGATAATTACTCAATTCATGTGGGGAAAAGCAAATAAAACAAAATTAAAATACATTATCATATTTAATAGGGCTAAAGTGATAAATCCAGTAAGAGAAGGACAGGCAGATGGTTGTCAAAGGCATGGAAATCATTTTTCACTGGGAGGATCAATTTGAGCACCTTAAATGAGAAATACTTCAGGCTTCTGTCCTTTTTGATTTACTCTTCATTCCCCATATTTTTCTTTAGTGACCTTATCTCTTCATAGATGTTCTGTTTCCATATGTACATGCCAGTTAGTCTAAATTGGCATCTCCCTCTGATTTCTCTCCATAGCTAATTCAAATGATTAATGAAGACTTCAAATCTTATAAGGACCTACCTGAGTTCATAACACCTTCCCTTCCTGCATTCGTATATTCACTCATTTCTATACTTCCCTTTCCCACAACTATGCCTGCCCCGTCCCTCTCTCTCAACCCTCTTACACAATCACCCAATAAATCTTGAGGAAGTTTATCTCCTTCCTCTCTATCCCACTTATAGGAGATGAGGACCATCCCTCTATAATATAGATCACTATATAATTTCTCTGCCTTTGGCCTTTCCTCATCATATCATTCTTGCCACAGTGGTGTGTGTGTGTGTGTGTGTGTGTGTGTGTGTGTGTGTGTGTGTGTGTTTGAAATGCACATCTAGTCAGCTGACTTCACTTTTGTAAGGATTTTAATGACTCGTTCTTAAGTGAGCACAGACTCCTTGGCATAGCTTAGCAAGCTGTTCTCAACCTATGGGTCGCGACCCCTTTGGTGGTCGAATGACCCTTTCACAGGGGTCGCCTAAGACCATCCTGCATATCCAATATTTACATTATGATTCATAATAGTAGCAACATTACAGTTATGAAGTAGCAATGGGAATAATTTTATGGTTGGGGTCACAACATGAGGAACTGTATTTAAAGGGCCAGAAGGTTGAGAACCACTGGAGACTGTCCCAAACCAAATCAATTCTCTGACATTTTAACTTTTTCTCTTGCTACTTATTTACTATACAACAGCCATAGTAGACATCTGTCCACTTTTTGCTCATGCATAATGGACTCTGTCATCTTTGGAACTTAGCACATGCTATTCCATCTACCTGCCATACTTTCTTTTCCTATCCATCTGTGATATTATGATTTATAGTAAGAATTGCATATTTGACTTTTGTCCCAAGTTAATGGCTCCAGGCTCCCAAAACCATTGAAATTTCTTGAGTGGTAAGAACAATGGGAGCATCTTTTGTCATATTTGGTCTCCCGTCCTTAGTTCCTGAAAATTGCTCCAAAGCCTTAAAGAAAAAAATGGATTTCTTGACATCCATAACAGGCCCTTTTACACTACCCCTGGGTTTATGTTAATGAGGTGGCTTGAAAAGCACCTAAGAATCTGGGCTAATTGCCAGAAGAACATACCAGGAGGTTGGAGGTTTGGAACTTTTCAGTCCCATCCCCAACTTCCCAGGAAAGCAGAGGGGCTGGAGATTAAGTCCAATCATCAATGGCCAACAGTTTAATTAATCATAACTATATAATGAAACCTTCACAAAAAAAACAAAACAAAACAAAAGGACAAGTTCACCCAGGTTGTTAAACACATGGAGATTCGGGGAGAATGGTATGCCCAGAGAGCATGGAATCTCTATACATTGCCCTATGCCTCTCTTCCATCTGGCTGGTCCTGAATTATATCTTTTTTATAATAAACTGGTAATCTAGAGAGTAAATGGGTTTCCTGAATTCTGCATGTCACTCTAAAAAATCACTAGAATCCAAGAAAGGAACCTCCAATCTATAGCTGGTTGGTCAGAAACATAGTTTGTAATAGGTGTATGAAGTGGAGAGAAGTCATGTAGGACTGAGTTCTTAACCTATGGCATCTAATGCTATCTCTGGGCAGAGAGTGTCAGAATTCAGTTGGATTGTAAGACACACAGCTGGTATAAGAGGATCGCTTGTTGCTGTGAGAACCCCTCCCCCAAACACACACACACACACACACACACACACACACACATATTGGAATTGGTTGCTCAGAACATTTACTACACATCCCTTCTGGCAATTAAAAAGTGAATCTAGCCGAAACCGGTTTGGCTCAGTGGATAGAGCGTCGGCCTGCAGACTGAAAGGTCCCAGGTTCGATTCCGGTCAAGGGCATGTACCTGGGTTGCGGGCATATCCCCAGCGGGGGATGTGCAGGAGGCAGCTGATCGATGTTTCTCTCTCATCGATGTTTCTAACTCTCTATCTCTCTCCCTTCCTCTCTGTAAAAAATCAATAAAATATATTTTAAAAAAAAAGTGAATCTAGCTAACTCTTACCTGTTCTTCAGAACCATCTTTGCATCATTTCTTCAGGAACCACTGTGATCCACCACCAGTCCCTCACTCTTGTATAAGTGTCCAAGTGCTCCAGCTGTCATATGTGACCATTGATCAAACAAATGTGTGATGGTTTTATTTTTCAAACTATATGGTTGTCTGTCCCCACCTGATGGTATGAGCTACAAGGGTAGGGTTGGGTATACTATGTTTCATCTTTGTTTCTTCAGAAACTCTCCTGGAGAATAAGATAATAACCATGTTTTAAATAATAATAGATAGCTTCGAGAATTATTTGCCATTTGAACTGAGCCTTGAAAGATAAGTTCTTTTCATAGAAGATTATTAAAAGTAAATCTAAGGGGCAGAGAAAGACATTCTTCGATGAGGAAAAAGCAGTCAGAGTCCTGCAGCAGAAACACGCACACTGAGTTGTGTGGGCCACAATAAAGTCCAGGGGGAAAATCTGTGGTCATGATAAAGCTCTGAAAGGGGGGCAATAACAGCTGCTTTCTAACTGTCATAAGTGTATTCTCTTGGAGAGCAAAGAGGCTCATTCTAGGAGTAATACATTCAGACCAAATAAAGACTCTCTATTTTAGAGAAACAGCTTCCTGTTCAGCTCCAATGGTTGGGGTGTGCACTGAGGAGGAGGCCGAGCAGCAGCTGGAGAGCACTGGGGATCTCCCTCGCAATCACCCCTTTCTTCTCCTTAACCCACATGCATGGGTCCCTTCCTCCTCTCCAATTCAGGTTGCTCCCCAGCCACACCAGCCTCTCTGTGCGTAGACAGCCTTGAGCTGCCACAGAAAGCAAGTGCCTGGAAGCTGCTGTTTCTCAGCCCTGACTTCCCCCAGCAGCTGAGTGTGATCAACCTTGCAATAGCATATGGAAGTCTTTTCTTGGGATATTGTATTGTGGCAGCAACTGGGAACTTATCAGTTTGGAGAAATTAGTATTGAAAGGAGGGGTATGGTCAACACAGCTCAGGGGGCAGTTAAGTTCTTTGTTTTTTCCTCCTCCTGTCTCCACTGTAAAAGCTCAAAGGAAATGCATTTTACATGATTGAGTATTATAGAGAAAAGTATCTTTTGTTTCCAAACCATGAATGTTAGTGATTCCTCGAACAAGTCACCTGTACCACATCTTTTTCCTTAAACATACAGTGTGCTTGCTTCCAGAGCTCAACAACATCATGGGTTCTCCTGATATCCAAGGAGCAGTAGGAGTAGAACAGGAGTAACAGAACATCCTTTGAATGAGACTTAAGTACTGAGGTGGTGTTATGGCTTCAGCATCTAGAAGTGCAATAAAATTGGGCTGTCTTTTGTGATACCAACCACAAATTGTCCTCCAAATTCCTAAAATGTCCTCTTAAGAATGTTTTATTCATATATGTATTAATTCTTTTTATATCATTTCCATTTCAAGTTAGTAGGTAGGCAGAGCAACAGAAATCAAATGCAAGTGTCCAAATGCTACGACATTGTAATTTTCCACCAGAGTGATGCAACATAAGGACTACTCTGGCCTCATTCCTATGTTAAACCCCAGTCATGCAATGTTTCTTAAACTTTCTTACATGAGGAACCCCATTGAATATCTCATAGCAGTTGAAGCTCCTCACACTTTCCAGAAAAAATTCAAGCAATATTTTTGAAAGATTCGCAGGTAAGCCCATTATGGCCTCACTAGCGATGCAGCACACAACTGGAGGTGCTGTACATACAGATGTGATGTGAAGGGCACCCTTTGGTGGTAGGCTGTGAAGGAGTCCAATTCACAGATTATCCAAGATCACCTTTAGACCCTGGATCCTCAGTAAAAATCCCTGAGTAATGCCTTTCCACCTCAGTGACAGATCCCTGCGCCAGGGCAGAGGCAGGAAGAGGTTACCTCTTTCTTTAGTAGGCCACCTGGACAGTAAATGTGCGCCATTTCTGATAAGTGGAAATTTTTGCAAACTGCACCACAAAATGTAGAACATTTTCAAGAGTTACTAAATATCTCAATTAATATAAAGCAGAGGATAATAGGATTATGTAGGTCAAAACATCTGCATTAGTAACAAGTCCGGAATCATAAGTTAAGGGGCCCATACTACTCCTTTTAGGATCACTGAAGAAACATTAGGGAAATTCCTTTATTTCTCTTAATTATCTAGATAAGAGAAATAATATTGAGTCCAGGCTTTTATGCCTAGTGATTGCTACAATGTGGGTTCCATATAGTGTCCACAACCACGCATTTCACCTGTGCAAGCCATATTGAGAAGAATACATGAACAGACATTTTGTGTGTGATTTTAAGGTATCTTCGTGTCCAATTCAGTCACATTGATGAGTCAATCAGCTCAGCCATAAGGCAGCTGCAAATCTGGATACTGTACAAAATGCTCAATTTGTTGGCCATATGTAGACATAGACTCTGATGAATAAGCAAGGCTAAACCAAGCCTCTTATATGGAGAATGCACATGCATGTTGATGAGCCATAAGATCTGCTGCTGACTTAGGAAAGCAGAAAAGAAGTGGGAAAAAAATCCATCTTCAGGGAAAAAAAGCACACAAACTTTTACTAACTTTCATTTGCCAAGAGGTTTAATTTATTCATACCTGTTAAGGACACAAAAGCCATTCGCTCTATTGACTTCTAGAATCAGTAAATTTATTACTAAAGATTTGTACATGGAAAATGTGGTCAATGGAGACAATTCACTACTGCAGAAGGTCAATGGGACACATTAATTGGACACATGGCCAATTCTCTAAAGCATGAAGGATCATTTTAGAGCTAGCATTACTACTTGTAGTTAAATAGACAGGTAAATGTTAAAAGGGCAAACAAATTTCATTCCCCCAGGCATTTGCTAATGGCCAGGACTCCAGGAAGTCAGCTCCTATTTCCTACTCATCTGTCCCAAGCCCTGTGATACCTATTCTGGGGAAATAATTATTTCTCCGTGCCCTCTGCAGTCTGTGGGCTAGGTGGCCTTGGTCCTTGACTGGCCCTTGAATGCCAGGCACGCTGTGAGCAGCTGTGCTCCAGCTGCACCATGGACGGGAGGAGAGCCCCTTCTACAGGCTCCAGGCAATATTTCAAACTGTGAGAAATACGTCTGTAATGTCCTTTTCACCTTAATTCCCCCTTCATCTTTCCCTGCTCCTGTCAGGGACCCTGGAATCTCCTGGTGCCTCCCTCCCTCGTGGGTCTGTCACTTCACTACAGAATGCCATCTGAAACTGTCCTTCCAAAGTAGCACCGTGAGCCTGTGGCCCTTCTTGGCATCTCTCCATCAAAACTGCCCTGTCCAATGAGCTATTGTCTATGGAATTTCCAATCAGCAAGAATGAATCTGACAACATGTATCTGATATATGTGGTTAGCAAGGCTTCTGGTTGTTTTAATCTGAAAAAGAGATACTTATGGACATTTTAGGAGGCATGACAAGGTATGAATACATATGTTTTGGCAAAGGGAAATTTGGGAGAGTACAGGTCATACCTTTAAGACTGTGATCATTTGGCTCTGAAAATTTGCCATTACCAAATTGGCAAGTTGCTTAACACCCTAGTGTTTTTTTTGTTTTGTTTTGTTTTGTTTTTAACATATCTCAATTCTTACTCTCTCTGGAAAGTGTTCCCTGGATATCTTAAGTCTCAGTGATTCTGACCTGAAGATTGAAAAGATAAGTAAGTGGTAAATAAAATATCCCTCATATGTGAGAGAAGCCCTCGCATTTCATTGGACCTGAAGATTTATAATTCATTTGCTTATTTACGAAGTTTTCTGCCTATGTAGGATACTCAAAATATTTCTCATATACAACTCCCTATAACCAGGAGCCATATTTCTGCCTCATGCTCCTGCTTTCAATGGGGTCATTTGAAAAAAGTACAGAAACTGCATTCTAGCTCCCAAAGGCATCTTGGTTTGCAGAAGGCTGGAGACCAGCTTCAGGGCTTGCAAATATGATGGAGGGCGTTTCACCTCAGCATCCTGAATCTTAGCCAACTTGGGTTAATAGTGCCCAAAAGTAATTTCTGGTCTACTCACATGGTTGGAAGGGGATGGCATGATGGCGGCAATTTCAGATATCCACCTCCCAGATGAGCATGGCCATATGGACACAGAGCTGGAAGGGAAGTATGATGAGTTTGGAGGCAGCAAATATGAATGGGTAAGGAAGCAATCTGAGCCAAAGTGCCAGTAAGAGCAGGGCACAAATGAGGAAAAATTGTTTAGCAAAAACAGCTTATGGCCAGGGATCAGGGTACCTGAGATTTTTCTGGCATTACCTCCATTCAGCTAAGCAACCTTGGAAAAGCTATTTATTCTATCTAGAAATTTTTGGAGTGTGTGTGTGTGTGTGTGTACATGTATATGTGAAATAAATGAATTTCATTGTTTATCCCTACAGTTTCATAAAGCTCCAGAATTATAAGAGAGGGATTCTTAAATAATATTTTGTTACCACATAATTCTGTTATATCTCTGTGAATCAGTAAACATTTCTATTTCAGTTTTATTTGTTTATATGTGAAATAAAAAATACACCTGCTTTACAGGTGCCTCCACAATCTAATTACTAATTCTATTATAGTTAGATATATGTGCACTACACATGAACTCTTATATATGTTCCATTCACTCTTATCAGGAATACCATGAAGTATTATTATTCCATTTTTATGGATGAGAAACCTAAAGGTCAGAGAATATAACATTTCCCAATGCCAGATAACAATGAGAAGTTAGGATTTTCTGATGAAGGCCAAGTTCTTTTCACTGTAATACACTCATCCAAATGCATGTCTAAATTCCATAATGGACATAAAAATGGCAGTGTCTGCCCTTTATATAGCTTATGAATTATCTATGGAATTGACATAGAGCACATATTACAATAGCAAGATGAAAGATATTAAGAATAATATAAGGAATACAAAAATCTCAATAGAATACAATAATAGCACAATTTATTAAAGAGCAATAAGTGTCCTTGACAATCAAGCTTTAGGGAAATAAAAATAAAAATATGGTTTATTGAGCACCTACTGTATGTGTCTGTTTCTCAAATTAGTTCAATGAATATGGTTTTCAGTTTAGATATACATATGTTCATACATCCCAAACTGTGTATTAAATAATATCTTTTTCCACATGATAAATTAAAGTTCAGAAAAGTGAACTGACTTTCCTAACACTGACACAGTTTCAGAGCCAGGATTTAAATTACAATAACTACACAGTACATGATTTTTCTGTCAAGGGCCAGCTGTATTGAATGTGGAAATCATGATGAGAGAGGGGCAGGAAGTTTTCCATGTTGAAGCAATAGTGTAAGGCAGTGGTTCTCAACCTTGGCTGCACATTAGAATCACCTGGGAATCTTTTTAAAATCCTGATTTTTGGGCCTCATCCTCCAGAAATTCTGTTTCTTTGTTTCTAATGTTGTGGCCCCACCCCATAACAAAGAAACAGAATTTCTGGAGGATGTGGCCCAGAAATCAGGATTTTAAAAAGATTCCCAGGTGATTCTAATGTGCAGCCAAGGTTGAGAACCACTGGTGTAAGGAAATACACACAAGATAAAAATCTATCTTAGGGAGAAAATTCAGATATCACTTTCCTATCAGAAGACTTATGTGTAGGAAAAATGGGAATAATAAAAACCAAAGGCTGATTTTTTTTAAATGGTATTAGTTCAAAACATACAAAAGTTATAAGATGCTGATGAAAAAAATAAAAAAAAAAACAAAATAAATAGAGATATGCTGAAATTATGGATCAGAAGGCTCAATTTGGAAAATATGTGAATTCTACCCACACTGACCTATGGATTTAATGCACATTCTATTAAAACCACAGCTATATTTTTTGTTGACATAGACTAAATTATTCTAAATTTATGAAAGACACAGGCTCTAAGGAAAAAATCTTAATAATATGGGAGGAATCACTCTTCTAATGTTAAGGCTTACTATAAAGTTATGACAACAGAGGCAGTGTAGTATAGATGGTGGGATAGACACATAGATCAATGGAACAGGTTTGATAACTCAGAAAATGACTCACAAATATGCCACACTGACTTTTGACAAAGGTGCAAAAAAAAAGTGGAGGAAGGACAACCTTTACAACAAACAATAAGAGCTGTTAAAAATCAAAAGGCAAGCCCTGGCCAGTGGCTCACTTGGTTGGAACATAGTCCCATACACGAAAAGGTTGCAGGTTCAATTCCCAGTCAGGGCACATACCTAGGTTGGGGGTTCAATCCCTGGTCAGGGTGTAAACAAGAGGCAACCGATGTCTCTCTCTCTCTCTCATCAATAAAAAACAAACAAAAGCAAAACAAAAAAAAATGTCCTTGGGTGAGAATTAAAAAAAGATGAAAAGGTAAAAAAATTATATACATACATACCATACATACATATAGTACCTTGATTTAAACCTAACACCTTTTAAAAACAACACAAAATTAATCACTGACTTGAATGTAATCATAAAACTATAAAACTTTTAGAACAAAATAGATCTTTAGGATTTGGGGCTAAGCAAAATGTTCTTAGACTTAATATGTGTTTCTATTTCTCTGAACAAAATAGCATGATGGTTTAAAGGAAAAATTCATAAGTTGAACCTCATCAAAATCAAAGTCATTGCTCTGTGAAAAAATCCTGTCAAGAAGATGAAAGATGGTATGCATTTTGAGGAAGAGGAATGCAAGGACGAAAGCCATTTGATCTCAAGTTCATGTAGAGGTTTTGTGGCAACAGAACCATGCCTTTGAGACTCCATATTTCCACTCAAAGACAAAGTTTCTTTGCTTTGTCCAGTGGGTTGTTCTTTTTTCAAGACCCTTTGAGACCATGGATACCAGAGGATCTGAACTGAACACACTCGTCTTGCTGTAGCATAGATCGACAAACTTGATTTTTGTGTCCATCTACTGCATTTTCTAAATACCATATAAATTCAGTATCCTATCCTTTTCTATCCTCAAGGAGGACTGGGTAACAGAGTCTCCTTGTGAAATAGAACATGTTTTCTTTTATCTTTAAGCAGCCCCTTTTTTTTTCATGTTCCTATATAGACCAACAATGATGCATTATCTTCCCTCTTTTATTGCAAAAATGGGGCCTAGGAGATTTGTACATGCATCCCAAATGTTACATACTAGAATTTATAATACCAACACAACCATTAGGCTTTAAAAGTCATAATGTTTGAAGCCTAATCAACTAAAATACTATAGAATATACACAATCAAAGCTCTCTGAGGGGATTAGGCAGAAACCATTTTAATTTATATATTCTAGAGTGTGGTGCCAAGAGTGCCACAAAGATGAAAACAAAGAAACTGCTGAGTAAGTAATCTTTTAAAATCCATCAACAGAAGAGTTGTCTTGCACTGGGATAAAATGAGGAATAGCACCATGCTTCTACCACCTCATGTACTTAAAAAGGGGCAGACTTGCCTCTAAACAAGCTCCTAACTGACTCTTGCTGACATGTACTTAAGGGTTTAGAGAATTTGTGTTGTGAATTCATGTCTTAATCAAGCCTCCTTAGAATGAGAAGCCTCCTAATATAGCTCTGTGTAATACTAGCAGAGCTCTGTTCTATGACCTAAATCAGCCTATTGATTCTGTGAATCTGAATGCCTATTATTATTTTTGTTGGACATAGAAATTTTTATAAAAGTGTATTATAAAAACTGTTGCATAATTGAATAGGAACCACACTCTGACCTGTACATTTTATAATGTCATATTTTTTTTTTTTAGTTCCATTGGCTAGAATCTATGCTGGAAGTGTGGATATTCCTTCTAAATTGATGTTGTTCTTCTGGTTTCCTTTAATGATTCCTCAAACGTGGCAATACGTTTGAGAATAGGCAAGCAAGTGCAAAGAAACACTAAGGAGGACTTGACATATCACACATATAGTCTTCCAAACTTTCTTAAAAGCTACCTCTTACTTAGAGGGAAGAAATGAAAACACTCAAAAAGTAAGACAAATGATATACCAATTCTGCACCATTAAAATCTCTGTAGAGCTAATAAAATGGAATCATAAAGTTATTTGTGATAAAGGGTCTTCAGAGAAATATGGTATAAATATAAGAATGTCAACGCTTATAGAAAATTTTTGCAAAGAAAGATGACATTTGACCAGTATTTACTGTTTTCTATGTCTTTTTTTAAGTATTTATCCACCATTGGCATGCATCATGTCTATCAGACTAGTAAATAATCTTTCATTGGCATATAGTCACACTCATTTGTTTATGTATTTTCTCTAGCTTTTTCACATTGTAAAGACAGTGTTTAAGAGTTCTGAGAGATGCTGCATGGCCCCCAATAGTCACCACCTCACCCTTCTATCGAAAATGATTGCTACCCCTGTTATGGAGATAGGAGACTCAAGCCCTCTAGCCACCCTTGTCAGGTTGAATTAATTGAGCAGAGCCATCGCCAGTACAGCCAAATTATGCTGAGATGAAAGAGATTTTTTTTTTAAATTTAATTTACCTTTAAAATTTAACACCATCTTAAAATGGGAAAACTTTAGCATTAGACCTATTAAGAAGTCTAGAACTAGAGGTTATCAGGGTTGATGACATCCTGATAGGAATTGAGCAATATTATTACCACTGAACAGTAAATACTATTAAGATCTTCCATAATTCCTTCCATCTCTCTGCTCCATCATCTTAACCTTAGCAGGCTGGCTCTGATGCCAACTACTCATGATCCTAAGACAGTGGGCAAATCTAAAACAACACATTTTCACATACCAAGAGCCAGGATCATAATAAAATACATTCCTCTTCATTCTTTTTATTTTATTTTATTAAGGGATAAAACCCTTAATAAACCCATCAGCAAACTTCTTAAGTCTCATTGGTTGGGTTTCAACTCCCCTCACTTTGTTCTTGGACATTAAAAAGTAAATGCTAACAAGGGAGATATATGAAACAATTTCAAATTATGAAAAATTTTATTTTTTGGGAAAAAAAGAAATGAGAAGAATTCAAAAGATGACAATACACCCAATGTCATGTATGGTGTGAAACATGTAGACCTTAAAAGAGGGAAGAATTCTAAGGTGGATGTCAGGGCTAGTTCTCTACATCCATGACTGAAACTACGGTGAATTTTAGAAAATATTCTAGATATATACATATTTATTGCATCTCAAATCTCCCTCAGAAAACACCAGCCTAAGATTGTCTCACTAAAAGATATCTTGAAGGATAATGTTCCATTCTACCAGGGCAATTCTATAGATTCTTAGAAGGGTTCACACTAAATGGGGTTTTCCAGTTTTTTAAAATATATTTTATTGATTTCAGAGAGGAAGGGAGAGAAATAGAAACAACAATGATGAAATAGAATCATTGGTTGGCTGCCTCCTGCACACCCCCTACTGGCAATCGAGCCAGCAACCAGGCATGTGCCCTTCACCAGACTCAAACCCAGGGCCCATCAGTCCTTAGGCCGAGGCTAACCACTGAGAAACCGGCTAGGGCTCCACTTTTTTTTTTTAATGATACTGAATAAATTTCCAGATTTAGCAGGTGGATTTGAACAATTAAATCTGTGCAGATAAGCATGTGTAAATGCCATATTCATTTCAAGCTTGTTCTTCCCTGGAACTCTCTTTGCCAAGAACAAGAGAAAATGTGCTTAATGGCTGTCAAATGGCAATAAATAAAGTAGGCCTTCCTTCCAATGGTCATTTATAAATTATCTAGTACACCTGTATTTTTTAACTGAAATAATTTTTTAATAACATTTTAATTTCAGAGAGAATATTCAGAGTTTTCAGAACAAAAATTCCTTGAGACATGTAGAAAAGACCTCTAGGATAAATGTGTACCTATTTTAGTTTAGCCTGTAATATTTTTATATTGTACTTATAAATCAAATGTAACTAAGCAAAGGAATATGATAATTTGATTTTGAGAGGCACTCAAAAAGCTCAAGTGATTAAAACATGTTGTTGGCTCTTGCTTTAAATATAACTAAGATTACCATTACAGGTTGAATTAAAGAATGAATGAATGGTGAATTTTGTCACAGGAGATATCAAATTTCCTGACTTCTCAGGGAAAATAGACATTTGAATTTTATCTGAAATGTTCATTCCTCCTTTTTCAGCAACTTTACTTAGGGAAGAAACTCTAAAGAATAAATAAAAATCTATAATCACTCTGCAAAGTTGTCAGTGACCTTGAACAGGACACATAGATAAGAGATAAGAATCTGAAAATCAGTGGGACTAAACTGAGAATTTACAAAGGGCTAGCAAGAGGGTTTTGGCCTTGGACCAGGAAGAACAGAGCAGAGCTCTGAATTAAGGACTGCGGGAGCTTACTGTTTAGGTAAGCTTGTAGCAGAAAGGTATTTATGTGGGTTGGAGAGAGGGAAAAAAAGACAGATACTGTCATTTTTTTTTTCTTTGCCTTCACTGAACATCAACGTGGCATTGCTCTCATCAGTCAGAGAACTAAACTTTAAAAAACGTGGTGTTAAATTTTTTAAACCCTGTAGTGTGAAGGCATTATCTCTTTATTTTATTGTTGTAGTCATCTGATAAGGAAAATAAGTTTTCACTGAAAAACAAATTCAGCTCTGAGTAGCCAGTAACTCTAACACACACACACACACACACATACACACACACACACACACGCACACACACACCCTTTGGTTAGAAATGAAATAATTCAATCACAAACAGATCCTATTCCTTGACAGGTCAATTTGATTTGCCCCTTAGCCTGACAGGGATATGACTGAAGAGGACACATTTCTAACAGAGTACCCGAAGCTCTAAAACATTCCACACTTTATAACATGAAAAGGGACATTTGACCAACTAGGAAAGAGGCCCCATTGGCGACTTTACAAAGTTCTTGGAGAAAAAGCAAATCTATATGTTTGTTTCTTGAGTACTTTATGCAAATGACTTGATGTATATGCACATGTCGGTGAGAAAATGAATGCAAAAAAAATGGAAGTTCCAATGAATGAATATATTGAATTGCTAAAAGCAACATATTGCAACTTATGTTCTGAGAGCTCTTTGCTCACGATGAAATCCCCAAGCTGAACGTATTCAGTGGAAATGCAATAAGGTATGGAATAGTTCCAGGTTCAGATGTGAGCACAGATACAAACACAGTGAATGCCGGAATGTGTATTTGATGCTGTTGTGCAATGTTGAGAAAATAAATTGGATGTTGTTCATGTTGCTAATGCAAAAACAGAATGAATGCTAAAATGAAGTTATCTGCTGACTTTGGAATCTCATTTATCCCCTGCTGATTCATATCATCTGTTTTGGTTATACACGTGATGCAAACATTCATTTTGTGAAATCCCACTCCTGAATCTTCAAACAACTTTACCCAAGCTTTTGAAAATTAGCACTAGTTCAAATACCAAGAGAATGAAGTAATTGATTTCAAGCTGGTTTAAGAAAGTATTTTCTGGGCTTGGTTCTCTGTGAAAATAAACATTTTTAATATTTTTTAAAAAGAGAATGTTGCTTCTTGTACTTAGGCATATCAAAATGTTTATTTACAAACAAAACAAAAAACTTTGATCTTGGTATAAAGAACCTTAAAATACAATTGGAAAAGACAAGGACTATATCTTTTTGACACCATTAAATTAAACTACAAAACCAGAATAAGTAATCATTACAATATAAAGCAATATGTATTTAGGTGTCAAGCTTAGTAACAATAAATTGCTATAGGAAATTAAAGAATGGAAGTGTCATGGAAAGCATATCATGGCAAAGGTTTTTGAAGGATTTTATGGCTAGCCATTGAGTTAGAGCATAAGAAGCAACTAAGATGTGATTATGAGAGAAGTCAGTTCTGCTGGATCAATCCAAGCAAAGGAGAAGAGATGAGGATAAACTCAGTATGCCTGGAAAATTAAGAAAAATCTATATGTAAGCCTTTCTTTATTTTGTGTTTGCAATTTGAATATGGAATTCTAGGCCTTTGGACAAACTCTCGATATAGACTTAACGGCTGCTTGAGAATATTTACACTTTCCTTTTGCCTACAATGTATGATTAGATACATGAAATCTAGCCGGCTTGTTTTAGTCTTGAATTTTATAATAAGTTGATCCTTTAATGGAATTAAATAGATCCTTTTCTATAAAATGTATTCACAGTATAATTAAGTCAGGAGAATCCATGTTGTGATGATGGTTGGCTTAAATAGTCTTGAAATTAAGGGTTTTTTGAGTCTGAAATTTAGTTGTTGAACAGCTTTTTTATTTTTTAATTGACTAGAATATTTCATTGACTTTTACAAGTAGAACACCTCTCCCTGGTGAGCCAGGAAATAGAAAATAGAGTTTAGTGCAAGAAAAATATGTCAAATGTGATTGACAGATTTAAAGAACCAGATACACATTTTTGGGGAAATCACATGTGATTAGTTTTTGCCATTATTTATACCTCATGACATGATATTTGGGAAGATCATCTCCTGTGACACATGAGCTTTGTTTAGGCAACCATCCATGCAATGCTGAACATTTAGTTAACGTATAATCTCTGAATATATTCTCACATATAAGGGCAACACCAAGCCTTTTCACTATGAAAGACAAGGAACCTCCCTTTTCCTACTCCAAACACAAAGAAATTCTGAATAAAATATGGTAAGGGGATCTCAAGTAGACACTGGGTCCTGAGTGAGATCAAAATTGAAAATCAAACCTCACATACACTTAGGAAGCGAGGTCTTTGCATTTCTAAGCGTTCTGAGACAAAGCCTAGGTGCATGCATGGTATGATTAGAAACTGAGTTTCAGGAGCCTTCCTGGAAAGTTCAAGAACAGAAAAGTCACCACTGTGGTTGGAGGAGAATGAGAAAATATGAGGACATTAGCTCAGAGTTTTAATGAATAGCCAGAACACAGAAAATATGAGGACATTAGCTCAGAGTGTTAATGAATAGCCAGATCACAATGGGTACTTTTAAGAGAGGCAGGGATGAAAATAGGAAAGTTATTTCTGAGAATATGGTCACCGTTCAAGTAGGAGATGATATGGGATTACCCAGAATGGTAACAGTAGAGGTGATAAGAATGCTAATATCCTGGATATTACTATAAGGTGAGTCACTAGGATTTGCTGACAGATATGTGTGAGATAGTCATGGAACGGTCAGAGATGACACTACATTTTTTTTTTTTATTTTGGTAATGAAAGGATGAGGTCATTAATTGAGATGAGGAAGACTTTTTAAAATGTCATTTTTTGTCAGAAAAAAATTAGAACTCAGTTGTAAGATAATGCTAAGGGTGAGATGGCTGTTAGAAAAGTAAGTCCTTGTCAAGTGGAGAGTTGGATACATGAGTCTGGATATAATGGTAGATGTCTGGATTAAAGATGTAAATTTGGAGATCATCAGTGTGTAGACAATATGCAAATATACTACACATGATGAAATCACCAAGAAAATGAATAGATTAATGGTTGTTAAATCATGTTTTTGAAAGACTGTATCTTCTGTCCAGGGTAGGCTGTAAACTGCATGCTCAGGACTATGACGAGGGAAAGATTCACACCACTCTTATGTAGTAAGAAATCTTATGTTGGGAAATTAATAAGAAGTCTGGCCAAGGTTCAATGTAACTCATGAGTCTCCAGAGAGAGAAATAAAGATATGCACCTTAAAATGCTTCCTGAGGTCAGGCTTATATGTCTCCATAAAACACCATGACCATTGAAGGTGACAGCTGTCAGCTTTTACAAAGCACAATAAGACATCAGCACATACTTAAGTAAGAAAGCAAAATGGACACTCACAAAACAATGCTAAGTAGAGCATATTATGAAAACAAATGAATGCCATATTTCAAATATTGTCATTTGTAAAAATTTTTAAAATATTTCTTAAAAATTGATAGCTGTATTAAAAATAGATGTTTAATACATGAAGCCGAGTATATTACTTTAGAAGATAGATGTGAAAAAGTTATCCTTACTGCATCTCAGAAAGATAAATAGAGTGAATATATAAGAACAATACTAAGAGATATAGAGAATAGAATGAAAAGGGCCATCTTAAATTTAATGAATAATAAGCACCGAATAAGAAAAATGAATTGATAAAAAGATAATGACAGGGATTTTCCAGAATTGAGTAAAGTTGTAAGCCTTCAACTCGAAAGAGAATCATAGTGTCTTAAGAAGTGTAAATGAAAAGAAATCCATACCTAAGCACATCATGGTGAAATTAGAAAACACCAAAAACAAAGAGAATATCTAAACTATAACCAAAGATTATTTAATAAGAAAAATAACTATGCAGGTCTAATACTTTTATTGACCTTAAACCTTCTCAAGAGCAATGGTGAACGCAATAAAATAGAATAATGTATATATAAAAAAACAAAACAAACAACAACAACAACAACAAACACAGAGAAAACCATTGCCAATCTAGAATTGTATAGGCAGCTGCACTATTATTCTGGAGTACAAGTGAATAAAAACATTCTCAGGCAAAGACACAGTTTATCATACACAGAACTTCCCTAAAGACCTAATTAGAGATTGGACTTCATATTTTTGCACGTGTATTTTCATTTTTGGTCCAAGGACTTCAATAAAACCCTTTGGAAAATCTAATCAGGTATTCCCTAACTAGGAGAGAGAGCACAAAATAAAACTACTTTTTAAAACTAATTTTATTTATTTCAGAGAGGAAGGAAAAGGGAGACAGATAGATAGAAACATCAATGATGAGAGGGAATCATTGATCGGCTGCCACCTGCACACCCCTATTGGGGATCAAGCCTGCAACCCAGGCACGTGCCCTTGACTGGAATCAAACCCGGGACACTTCAGTCCACAGCCAATGCTCTATCCATGGAGCCAAACCAGCTAGGGTGGAAATAAAACTATTTACATATTCATATACTTCGGATGCATTTGACTTTTAGAAACAGAAACCTGAAATGTCTTAAAGTATTATAAAAAAGACTGTTTAATAGAAATCATGAACTAAGGTAGGCTCTAGGTTAGTAAATCAGTGGGTAACGGATATTAATGAGGGCCCAATGTATCGCTTTGATCTCATGTACAAGCTGAATTTGCTGCAAGCTATCTTCAGAGCCATAAATTAACTGTAGTGGTTCTGAAGAATAAGCAGGTGCATTCTGTGCCTTCTTATCAGAAAAAAAAAAAAGATAAAGTTTTTCCCTAACATCTCTGATAAACCCTCCCTCATGATCCATTAACCAAGATTTGAGCACCTACCCATTTTCAAACCTGGAGGAGACAAAAGAATTATGATTTTCTTAGAACTAATTTGTTAGGATTTGATGTTGAGGAGTCAATTATAAGGAAGAGAAAGGGGTCAAGTAGGGTGTGTAGAAATCTAAGGCCTTGTCTCCATCCAGAGGAAGATGAACAGATTGATATGTTTATCTGTATTTAAATTAGATAACCAGATAAATAGTATTAAAAAGGGTGGTGAATAATATTAACATTAAGAACATTAATAACACAAAACATAATATTTAAAGCAGTGTATTATAAGAACAAAAGAAATATGACTTGATGAATAATAAACTACCAAGAAGACATTATCATCATGTGCCTTTATGAAAAGAACATAGTTTCAAAGTACAAAAAGCAACTGATAGAGTTATCATAGATTTATCATTGAAAACTTCATGCCCATTTAAATTTTTCCCAAGCTAATACACAATTATACTAATAAATGTTCTTCTCTCTGTGTCCCTGCTGATTTGGAGCTTGGTTCAAGAGCCAAGGGAGCCCTAGCAGGCTTGGATCAGTTGATAGAACATCGGCCTGCAGACTGAAGGGTCCCGGGTTCGATTCTAGTTAAGGGCAAGTACCTTGGTTGCAAGCTCCTGGCCCTGGTCACGGCATGCGGGAGGCAACCAATTAAAGTGTCTCTCTCACACTGGTGTTTATTTTCTCTCCATCTCCCTTCTACTCTCTCTAAAAATCAATGGAAAAAAATATATTTGGGTGAGGATTAAAAAAATAAAAAAGAAGGGCCAAGAGTTCCAAATGTTTGTAAATATTCAGTTTAACAGAAGTGTCTACTCTGTTGGTGCAAGAATTCCCCCTAGAGTAATTCTGTCCATAGTTAACAAAGGCAGTGGCATATTAATAATTATTTTTCTTTTACCTGGCAGGACAAAATCTAGGTAGGAGAGTCATGGAAGTTGCATGCCCGGCAAAGAAAAGTAATCAAGAGCCAAGTTGCTTAAAAATTCTCCATCTGCTCTTGCTCATAGTCAACTAACTTCTGTTGAGAACTCGGAGTAGGCATGGCAGGGAGTGGGGAGGTGATGTCTCAAATGCGTAGCTACTAGGCAACCACATTACGCAAACCTCTGCAGCCACCATAACACCCAAACAAGCATACATCAAATATATATTCTCTTTATTCTCTAATGGCTGTAAATTCACTTCTTTGGTATTTCAGGGTTATTCACTTTTGCAGTTTGGGGAAAGAATCTGTCATGACAGGTTTTCTGGGAGTGTCCCAAAGTTGACTGGTGCATTTACACTACATGTGCAGGGGCCATGTTATTCACTGGGCTTCAGTGTTGTCAGTCACTAGGGGAAAGCATTTGGGAACTAAAGTGGTTGCTTAGATAACCTCAAAATAAGTGAAAGGGCTAGAGTTTCTGGGGAAACTGGATCAGAATGAATGATTTTAGACTAGAGAGAGTCAAGAAGACATTAAGGAGACGTGTAGGATGTAAAAGTTGCTGTTGTCTTAATATTTTGCTAAGGGCCAGATTGAATGATCAGAGAAAACTCAGTCAGCTCTCAGCAGAAGCAGATTTGCAAATTGGGGTTGAATAGCAACATGGCGTCACAGCTGCAGAAATCCAGATATTAATTTCTGAATTTCAGTTTTTCATATGCACAGCAGTTAAATTCATTTCCAGCCTTGTTACCAGGACTTTTGCAGAAAAAGATAATTGATGTCTCTGACATGTTACAGCATGGAATTAAGAAGTCCAAAGTCTAATTAAGTAAACATGTTCGATAGCAAGTGTATCTATTAGTCAGTGATATAAGTGTCACCAGGTTGATGAATGTGTAAACCTTTCATAAAGTATTTAAATGTCTTCCTGACAGTCACTTGTCCCCAGATGCATATAGTTATCAGTGCTTAGATATGAGATTAAAACATTTCAAATAAAAATATTTTGCTTTTACTGTGAAATATAACACAGACTAAAAGGATAGAAAACATATGAAAATGACATAACACATGAAGGTGAAGATTAATAAATTCTTATGAAACAAGCACCTATTTAAGTAAGACATGCAAAGAGCTTGCACTCCTAAAGCCCCCACATGACTTGCTGATAACAAATATTTTGCCATCATCCTTCTCCCTGTAAAAGGAAAGTTAAAGATGACTCTATTACTGTAACTGTTTCCTCATTTTCTTTTAGAGTTCTATCACTTTAGTATGTGTTTCTAAACTCTTAGGTTAGTTTTGCCTGGATTATGAGAAATGTTCATGCTTATTTATGTCACTATAGCATGTTCACTCTTATTTTATAGTATTTAATTGCATTCACTCTTCCGACTCAGACAGTTGTTTGGGATAGTTGTTTGGGGCTATTTAAAACAATGCTCTTGTGGGAATTGTGCACATGACTACTGGTACATATGTATACACATTTTGGGGAGAATATACCTAGGAGTGATATGTTCTGGTAACTGTTTATTATTCGTTATATGTATATATTCAATTTTGATACTTAAATCCACAGAGTTTTTCCCATGTGGTTGTAAAATTTAAATTCCTATAAATAGCATATTAGTATTATTAAGTGTTATGCTTGTCAAAATTTGACTCGTCAATCTTTTTTGGTAAGAAGATATGTTCTTTGTCCTTTCTCATTGAAATATATGGGATACTTTCAAACTTGAAGGACAAACATTAACAGTTACTATAGCACATACTAGTTTTTATTATGCTGTTTACAAATGAGGTTCAGAACCTGTTTAATGATTTGTTTTTGTTGTAAAGGACTTAAATCTTTTTTAAAATATTAAAGATAGAATTATCTATCTTTTTCTTATTTATTTATAGATGTTCTTGCTCCTTCCCTCTCATTTATCTTCATCATATAACTCTCTAGTATATTATCTCATATCTTTATCATATCTAACATATGGTCCCTTTGTTGATTATTTATGTGGAACACTTTTTTTAATTCTCTTAGCTCCTATTCTTTTAATGGTGTCCCTTTAATGCAAAGATGTTCTTAATTATTTTTAGTGTTTTATATGACTTGTTCAGGGAATTTTTTTTCCTATTTTATCTTCTAGGAAAGATAAAGCTTACTTTAAATTTTTATGTTTGCATTTATTTCTACAATCCTCTTGGAATTTATTTTTGTTACATTAAAGGTAGAGATGAAATTTCTCTGTCTTCCAAACAGAAATTCATTTGTCCCAACATCGTTAATTGCAATAACTTTTATTTCTTTCCTACGCTCTAGAGTTTCATCTTTGTCATCAGTCAAGTGCAGTTCTAAGCATGAGTTTCTTTCTGGTCTATTGGTATATCAGAATATTTTTACATTAATTTCAGACTCTTCTAGTTACCTAAATAATTTGGTTTTATTTCAAGAGAGAAAGCCCTTCTGAGAAGATATGTTCTTTGTCCTTTTTCATCAAAATCTATGGGATGCTTTCAAACTTAAAGGACAAACATTAAAATTTACCATAATGAAAATTTGATTGTTATGAAACTCCTTTGTGCCTTCACCCAGCATTCTGCACCTCTCCAAGGTGCTATACTATCCAAGGCATCTGCCAGCTGAATGGGCTTGGAATTTAATGAAATTTGCACTGGATGGAGACTGTACCAAATACAATTTAGGAAACAAAAATCAGAGGGACTGGCCAAGTATAAATTCAAAAAGAAGGCTGCATTTTAATACTGGCAAGACTAAGTCCAAACACAATTTCTCCTGAGCCGAGATTGAGGTTATAGAAGCAGGAGTTCATTTTATATATTTATGGGATCAGCCAGGAAGGCCTTGGGATGGAGGAAGGTGACTTCCAAGGTGATTGCTGCAAATATCACTGGATTTTTGCTGCCTGCATTACTGGTGACAAAAGTAAAAACCAAAGGGCATTTAAGGTTTCTGTTGGAAAAGAAATTTACTGATTGCTTTTTCTAAAGCATTTTTTCTCTAGCATGATATTTTAGCACTACTCTAATTGCTAAAATTAGAAACTACACCTTCTAAGTGTCAAAATCTGAAAACAATTGAATGAAAATGGTCTGATACAGACAAGAGAATGGAAAAGAAGATATATGCAGCAACCTCATTCTCATCTTTGAAACTTTGTTGTTGCTTTATCTTCTTTCTTCAATGCCTGCACATATACCTCTAGTCCTGGTATCAACTCCTCTGTGCTAACCACATTTTCTCTTTCATAAAGTACAATTTAAGATCTGTGAGGTCATGTTTATCAGTATCAGGCTGCAACAATCTATCTTTTCTTTACAATGAAATATTTTTTTTAAAAAAATAAAACAGCGCAGCCAGCATGGCTAAGTGGTTGAATGTTGACCTATAAAACAGAAGGTTTTCATTCTATTCCTGGCCAGGGCATATGTCTGGGTTGCAGGCTCAATCCCCAGTATGGGATATGCAGTAAGTGGCCGATCTATGATTCTCTGTCATCATTGATGTTTCCATCTCTCTCTCCCTTTCCCTTCCTCTCTAAAATCAATAAAATATATATTTAAAAAATCTGTCACATTATATATCATCTCACTGTACCAGTTTTCTTCCATGAGTATTATTTATTTTAGTATAATGATTACTTTTCATATAATTAGTGTGTCCCAATAAGTTTTTAATACATGCTGACTGATTGGCTTGTGTGATAGTCCTAACATTGATAATTCTCTAAATGCAATAATAACAAAAGGTGAAATGGCTATGGCCTAAATGGAAGATACTTTCAAGTACACATATCTGGAAAATAGCATTACAGTTATAATTTTGGCTATACAAGGAATCAATACAAGTTTGCCCTGCCTTTGCTCCATTGTGGTCGTATTGACACAACGGAAGGTCTGTGGTATTCAGGATTATAGAAAGTTGGTTACCATAGGTTTAGGTTATTTTTTTTTCCTTTGGGTACTACAAAATGTTGTTCTTTTATAGAATTAAAGATCTCTGGCTTTTCTGTAAGCATCCTGGGAAATGTATATTCCCAAAGCAGACTCAGTAGTTTCCATATCAATGTGAAGATTTTTTTTTTCCACACTCTGGTAATGTTCTTCTTAAGCATTCCCACATGCACTAACACTCTCCACCCCTAGAAGACTGTACTCTTTTAGAGAATCCCTCACCCCATGAATGCATATTATCTCTCATCTTGAAAAATGCCAATAAAAAAGCAAATTATATTTGTTCTCTAACATGTTCGCTGCAAACCATGACTGATTAGTGTTATATGTGACATCCATAGGAACAATAATCAAGGTTATGTTAGCATTGATTTTTACAGAGGTGAAGTCCCTTTGATGTATTACTCCATCAACACCTGCAATGACAAAATTTGCACATGAAATTAATCCAAATTAATTATACTGTTGGTAGATAGCACTGACTTTTTTATGTTACAAAATAAATATTAATTTAGTGATTTTTTTTCACCTTGTGAGACTTATTTAGTTAAAGGAGAGGGCCTCTATTGATCAATATTGTGAAATAGAAAAGAAAGGTTAGACAACTGAAAGGGCCTGAGAAGCTGATCTAGTCAATTGGTAACAACTCAAGTCTTAAGACATGGTAGCACTATTTTATTTTCATTTTTACCACTTGAGCTTCGAATTCAGGTTTCAGAGAAAAAGTGCTCAATCCTATATGACCTATATTTAATATTGACTTTTGTCCTCACATGAATTTATAGTTCTTCACATACCTTTTGGCTTTACCACTGAGTATAATGGCTTTAGCCTCTTCTATACTAAGAAAAAAAATATTTAACCCCATGATGGCGAACGGAACTGGGTGGTGCATTCTTTGAGAATCTTTTCTGTGATTTCTTTACTCTTTTTAAAAATTGCTGTGAAAACTGGGCCCAGGAGGTTGGATAGCTCTTCTGTGTTCCTGGTAGATAGGGGAGCATTCCAAAATTATATTTCTAAGAAAATTTATTCTTTAGTTAATACTTTAGATAAATACATACATAAATACTAAAGTGAAAAATTCTTTTTTTTAAATATATATTTTATTGATTTTTTACAGAGAGGAAGGGAGAGAGATAGAGAGTAAGAAACATCAATGAAAGAGAAACATCGATCAGCTGCCTCCTGCACATCTCCCACTGGGGATGTGCCCGCAACCCAGGTACAGGCCCTTGACCGGAATCGAACCTGGGACCCTTCAGTCCGCAGGCCGACGCCCTATCCACTAAGCCAAACCGGTCTCTGCAAAAGTGAAACATTCTTACATTACACACATCTCTAAGTGGGAGTTGGGGAAGCTGTGTATTGTATTTATCATAATTATAAGTATAAACATTATGTTATGTGTGAGGGGTATTTTGGGGAATGATTTGTCCCTATGTCCCTATGTAGCCTCAGCCATCTTTATTTTTCCAGAACTTTCACTGGTTCCTTAAGGTTCATAGCTGCTCCTCATAGTTTCTGATATATTGATTAATTTCACATTTAATTTCCTACTTGAGAGGATATCTTTCTTATCTTACAAAGACTTATGCATGTGTACAGTTACATTTCTGTGCACTCAGAGATCAAGTCTGCTGGATATGTGATCAAATTTTAGATGAATGAGTTGATTGGAAGTCTGGCCCTGGGAATTAACATCAACACCCTTCTTCCAGATTGATTTGAATGGACCATTATTACATTTAAATAACTGAAGCCTCTTAATTTATGTAATGAAACTTTTCAGTAGACATGATTTGACCTATAGCATTGACAGCGAAACTGTCAAGCAATGAACTGAGTGATTATAGTGAATTCTATATTTTTTCTTAATTTTTGTATTAATCCCACTCTCAAAAGGCAATACTTTCTATTGTTTTTGCTAAGATGATTAATCATGGATGCCCTCTACTGTTAAAAGTCTCTCCATGTAAATTCATATTCACATTTGGGCTATTGTTAAACCACTGGATGTGATGTGTTACCTGCTCGGTGATTTAATATTGTGAAGGGGTAATGGAACACAGTAGATAGAGATTAGGCTCTAAAATCAGATAATGTATTTATATCCAACTATTTTTATTATATTCATGAGTATGACATTGGTTAATAAGATCATATAGGTTTTAAATGCACATTTTGATAATACATGATCTCTATATTTCATTGTATGCCCACCCCAAAAATATCAAATTGTCTTCCAACTCTGACAATTACTAGCTAAATGACTTTAAGCTAGTTATTATACTAATTTCCTTTATAATTCTTTATACTTTTAAAATATATCCTAAAGCAGAGCCTAATTTTCTGTCAATTATACATATTGACAGAAAAAAGAAACATTAATAAGGTGTCATTAAAGGCTAGATGATATTTTCTTTTTTTAAAAAAAATGTTTTTATTGATTTTTAGAGAGATGAAGGGCTCTAGAAGGATAGAAAGATAAAATATTCAGGAGAGAGAAACCTCGATCAGCTGCCTCCTGCAGGCCCTCCCCTCACACCCAGGAATCAAGTCCACAAACCTGTGCATGTGCCCTCACCTGGAATCAAACTGGGACCTCTTGGTTCATGGGTGGACGCTTAACCACTGAGCCACCCCAACCAGGCTAGATGATATTTTTAATTATCTCCAATGACCCTGCAAGGCGAATCCATTTCACTGTAATATGGGAACCTTCTTTGGAGGATAGTCTCTGTAAGGCAGTTGTTCTATGAACCCTCAGCATAGGTACTCCCATTCCTTAAAGAGAGAAAACTTATGATAGGGTTAACTATCTTTCCCCCTAGAAAGTGGAGGGAGTCTGTTGTAACCAACTTTCCAGCTGGTTTGCTGGTCTCCTCAAGGGAGTCATAATGCCTGGGTCTCAGCACATCTCTGCTGCTGATAACACCGCATTCAGCAGCAATGGCAGCCAGATCAGCTTGCTGAGATGGAGCTCCAATGAGGATTCATTTAGTCTACACCTTTGAAACCAATGCTAGTCCATTTGAGAGTCTATTGTGCAAATGTTACAGTGGCTGAAAACAGTGCCAACCAACAACCAGTAAATAAGCCATTATGTTCACCTGCTGCTTAAAAGTCCCCTCGACAGTGGATGCTATCTTGTGGGAAATGAGGTGAAACCAAAAGGTGAGCATACAATGTGCTCAGCCTCATACGTTTATCTACATGCCTGTTGCTAAGATCTTGTCTTTGATTGTCCAATCAAACATCTAGATCCTGATTAATAGGCTAAATCATATGCCACCACCTAGGAATTTCTGTATATCCTCCCCTCAGTCATCATCTCAAGCCGTATGGACTTTTCAGCTGATTTTAATGTTTGAATTTCTGCCCACTGGAAGCATTTCCCTCACCACTCTCCTTTAGAATCCTCCCCATATGTGACCATAGTGCAATTTGCACCAGCATACGGAATCCACCCATTGCCAATTCAGGCCTGCATTTTTCCCTCTCCATCACATAGCTTTGGGAAAACTGTCAAAAGGGCATAAGTTTGAGATAACAGAGAGATGACAAGTGCATTAGAGAGTGTGGACATCACGTTTGTGTAGCTAACATGTGTCCTCCGGATATATTTTTATCATAGGACTAGAGGCCCGATGCACAAAATTTGTGCAAGAGTAGGCCTTCCTTCCCCCAGCTGCCGGCGCTGGCTTCCCTCTGGCACCCGGGACCCAGGCTTCCCTCGCAGGCCCAGCTTCGTCTGGAAGGTCATCTGGAATGATGTCCAAAAGGACATCCAGTCTAATTAATATATTACACTTTTATCATTATAGATATTTGCTGCAAGCCCTGCTCAACATTATAATATAGTGGGTATGACAATATCCAACTCATGAGGATGACCTCCTGTCAGTCTTTGATAGCAATCAGCAGATAGCCAGTCTCTACTAGGGATCATTCGTTCACTAGAACTGCTTTTCAGCATCTCATGGAGTTTCCTGTCATAAAAGATAGGATCCCTATGGCTTCAGTCAAAAGTAGAGATGGGTGATTCATGCCTCCAAATGATTCCACTCTAATTTGGCAATGATATAGGGATATTTATAATAATTTTAGAACAATGTGCTATGCAATAGTCATCAATTAAACAAAATATTTATAATGATGCTACAATGGCAAACATTCTCCTAGGTACTATGAACCACAGAGGAGCAGTTTGGATTAAAGCAAAGCTAAAACTAAAATTAAGGCATCAAAAGAGGCATTTTAGGTGGAAGAAATGTGTGTGATGCCATGATGAGACGAGAGAGGGTTTGTTAGAGAGTCAATTTTGCAGTCTACACAATGACTTCAAAATTAGGCCTTAGGCCTCAGGCTTTACCACAGGAAGCAAGGACGCCCTCTGTTCGCTGGTTAGGTCAGATATGGTAGCTGCAGTTCCTGAGCCTAGTGCACAGTCAATGGACCACAGTATATGATTAAATATATATATATATATATATATATATATATATATATATATATGAAATTTATTGGGGTGACATTGGCTCATAAAATTATATAGGTTTCAAGTATACAATTCTGTAATACATCATCTGTATATCTCAGAGACCACAGTGTTGATGGGTGAGAAACTTCACTTCCCTTGGGCGCAGCATTTTGAACTGAAGGATTAAACTGTGGTTCTAGTATCACCAAGGCCAGGCTTTCAGCAAGCTGCAGGGCAGTAGGCAGGTAGTTTTATGTTTCCGGAGCTCTTTCTTTTCCTGATTTAAAGGGTCATTGAGCTTCCTTCCTGATCCTAAATTCCTTCTAGAGCTTGACAATTAGACAGGATGACTGACGAAAAGATAACTCTCTGGCTTTTCCTTCTTAGTTATTGTGATCATCCCTCACTTTCATAAACTGTTCACTGATACCCGTGGCCAAAATAATCATTCATAAATAACCATTTGGTTTATATTAAGGTGGATTTTTTAACATTCATAAAAATATATGTGTAAATATGTCCTGGCATTTGTCACTGCTTCTGTGTTCTGCAATTTTAAGTGTAGCAAACTGTGACTATATGGCAATGCATCCAAGTATTTATTAAATAGATAATTTTGTTAAGAAACTAAATAAGGGCCTGAACCAGTTAGGCTTAGTGGATAGAGCATCGGCCTGCAGACTGAAGGATCCCAGGTTAGATTCTAGTCAAAGGCATGTACCTTGGTTGCGGGCACATCCCCAGTGGGGAGTGTGCAGGAGGCAGCTGATCAATGTTTATCTCTCACTGATGTTTCTAGCTCTCTATCCCTCTCCCCTCCTCTCTGTAAAAAAATAATAAAATATAATTAAAAAATAAACTCAGTAAGGAGTTATGAGAAGCAAATATGTGAGGTATTAGGTACTGTGTGTCCTGCCAAACCTTTATAGTTGAAATGCATAACTAAGCTGTGTATAAATTGTACAAATGTTCACACCTGCATGTAAACACACATTCACTCAAGGTGATTAAAAATAGGGGCTAAAATAACAAATACTAAAATATAAAAGATGCATCTAGTTAAAATATCTACCACATGGAGTAGAATAGTAGAGGTTGGGGTTAGATTCAGGGGGGAAAGTGGTGTTTGGGGACAGTAGGAACATTTAGAAATGGGGATTGACATGAGTCTTGAAAAATGGTAAGGATAAGCTAAGAAAAGAGAGTGGTTATTAATGTATAGATATAAATATAGCATAATAGGTAGAAAAGGTGTGAGTTTGAAGGAAAGAACTAGATTGATTTGTTGAAGAAAAGGGCTTAATTGGGACCAGAATGATGAGTTAGTGCTGAATTATTAATCAGGATGAGAAGTTGAGATTGCATTTATTAGACAAAAAATAAAAAAGGTTTGGAGTTTTCAACTTTAGTGCAATAATTATGTTAAGAGGACTCAGACTATAAGTGTTTTTACTTTCTGTTTTCAATATTGTGTTTTTGTTTATTAAATATATATACATAGATTCTACTGATCTATAAATAAGATCTATTAACCAGGAAGGAGAAAATACTGATAATAGCTCTGTCTTTATTGTTTTGTTTCTGATGTCAGAACAAATGCCTTAATATCTCTTGAGAAATCTAGTTGAATCTATGCATATGAAGTTTGTCAGTGGAACTCAACCACATTGTAACATTCAACAATTCCTAGAAACCTTAAAAAAGCCAGTGGTCAGTAGTGCACCTTTACCCAGATATGCCAGCGACAAATATAATGCTTCTCCATTAATACATATTAGTATGTTCAAAGAATCAGGGCCCTTCTATTTGCATATGAATGTGAAATAATTCTATGAATGTGCGTGTGGGATTTAATTGTTTTTTAAACAATATACTCTTATCTTTCTGGAAGGGATTCAGGCCATCAAAGGGTTGTCAGTGATGAGCTTGCTAATTACTTTTCAATACTAGGCCCTGTATTTCCCTTCATTACTGGTGCTCTGTTCCCTCCAGTTTTACATGACTATTAAAAAGTTCATTTAGAATCCAGTCAATCTTCCAGTGCCAATTCTGCACTTTAAATTTGTTATTCAACAAGGACACAATGGGAATATTTGTAGCTGCCAAGGAAATACTCAAAGTTTTTCCTGCATTATCTTTGCAAAATTGAATGGATAATTTACTTCTAAAAAGAACAGGTTACAGTTAAAGAACAGAAACTGTCATTCTAAAAAAGAATATAAATAAAGACAAGTCAAATCTGTATATTAAATTTGTATTCTTCAATGACACAGATGCTGATTGTTAAGCTTTATTTATTTCCTCTTTCACTTTGTAGGCCACTGGTAGTAGCCAATAGATCAAAAGGGGTCTAGAAAGGTGAGTTTATGTCTAATAGAGTCTTTCAGAAGCAACTACAGAACTGATGTATATTTCTGATTTTGTTTGCTTTTTGAGACTGTGCACTGTAGGAGAAGTATATAAAAGCATTATTAGGAAACAGATTATCTCAGAGTAACATTATCCCTTTCAGCAGCCTGGATTAATAGTCTCTGGGTGTGTTTACATCATGCCAATCATAGATGTTTCCAAACATCTGGACTTTGGGCATCAAGTCAATAAAACATCTGGATAATTGATTAACACTGTAATTGTTTTTGCAATAGTGTAGATGCTACATCTATTTGATTCTTCCTCCAAATGAGATGAAAGTAGAATGTTTGGTAATAGACTTAAATTCAACATTTGGGGTTTTATGGCTTGCTACCATGATGAGGTGCTCTGATGAGGTCTTTCACATGTCTAAGTAACATATCCTTACACACATTTTTTTTTTTTTTACCATCACCGATGAATAAATTTAAAATCTTAGCAAAACTTTCCAAGTACTGAAAGGCTTGGCAGGTGAGGTGGGAACAATTCAGGCAACCAAAGACTGATTAAGACTGTGATGACAGTTCATTTGAAGATGATTATAGGCAAATGCTGGTAAACCTGTGGGATGTTCACAGTTTTGATGAAGGTTCAGGGTTTGTGTGATACTGAAAATGAAACACTCAAACTATGTGTGACTCCAAGAAAAGCGAATGCCCAGTGAGAGGAAGATAATCACAGTCTTGTTTGGAGGCATGCATATTAAGCGGCCAAGGGAGGACCTTCAGGTGGGCAGGAAGACAGGAAACATTCAGAATGTCTTAAGCGTTAAACCAGTGTGGCTTGGAAAACTCAGAAATTCTTAAATTGTCTCTTCAGTTGGGAGAAAAGGTCATGTGGTCTCTGTTTACTGTATTTGAAATGTATCAGGTCTTTCCTGCCTACATGGCTATTTCTACACAGTGATGTAGAGGAGGAATTCCTTAAATCGAAATAATTAGAAAGGCTTTCTAACTCTCTCAATGTACTGAGGATCATCCTCTATGCAAAATGTCCTTGTGTACTTAGAAGCCGCCAGGCAATTAAAGCAGAATAAGGAATCTCTTTGAGCAAATAGTCATTCTCAGTATTTGATTCAAGGCAACTAAAAAGACCATAATTATATATATATCATAACTGAATGGATTACATTACAAGATTTTGTATTCTACCTCAAACTGCAGGAAGACTAAAATGTCTGTATGATAAATATAGTAGAACTATCTATACCCAAGTTCAAATGACTGTAGTCATAGAAATCAAAGAATCCTTCCAAGATAACTTTTATCCAGTTCAGTATTTTATCAGTTTGGTCTATTTAATTATATGCCTCAGGGCACTATCCGGGTAACTTGCTGACCATGGAAACAATGCTCAACTAATCATTTGTCTCCCAGATATGGAGCCTTTTCCTCCTGAGTTATCTGAGAACATTGTCAAAGGCATGCATTTATGAACTGAGGTGGAGTGGCAGAGGTGATCATAGGTTGAAAGAATAATTGATAGGGAAATCTAAAGCAAATAAACAAGGACTAGCTCAAATCTCTGAATATCCAAATAAAAATTTCTCTATATGTCTGGCCTATAATGAATGACTTTGTATCATAAGTATTATAGTTTTCGTCATACCTATGGTGGAAGGCCTGTCCTGCTTGATGAGAGATGTCTCATTGTCTAACACCCTTAGATAATTTTCATTAATGCATGTAATATAACTAGTTAAGATGGAGATGTCTTCATGTACAACTTACTGAGCCAAATAAATTATTTTATATAGTCACTACTTTAGAAGCTTGTCCACCAGCAAACTAGGCACCTGCAGGATGGGAACTTTGTGCTTTGTTTTTATATTTTTACTAGAGGCCCGGTACATAAAATTTGTGCACTCAGGGGGGTCCCTCAGCCCAACCTGCACCCTTTCCCAGTCCAGGAGCCCTCAGGGGATGTCCAACTGACAGGGAGTGGGCCTAGGGCTTATGCTGTCAGTTAGTCTTCCTTAGTGCCGCCAGGTGGGCGGGAGAGACTCCCACCACCACCACCACTGCACTCTCCAGCCGTGAGCCTGGCTTCTGGTGCACTGACCACCAGGGGGCAGCTCCTGCATTGAGCATCTTCCCCCTGGTGGTCAGTACATGTCATAGTGACTGGCCGTTCTGCCATTTGGTCGATTAGCATGTTAGTCTTTTATTATATAGGATTAATTTCAGAGAGGAAGGGAGAGCAAGAGAGAGATAGAAACATCAATGATGAGAGAGAATCATTGATTGGCTGCCTCCTGCACTCACCACACTGGGGACTGAGGCGCAACCTGGGCATGTGCCCTGACCAGGAATCAAACCATGACCTCCTGATTCATAGGTCAATGCTCAACCACTGAGCCACACTGGCAGGGAAAGAACTTTGTTTTTAAATGATGAACTCTCACTAGCACATATTCAGAACATACCTTAGGTGTTCCATAAATGAACTAGGATGGTTGAGAAATTCCTGAAACCCTAAGGTTGTTAGATATAACATTGATAATTGAATAATATTCCTTAAAGCCATATCCTTTCTAGTTATTATAGATTTTTTTTCATAAAATGTAGACAAAATAATATATTATATGAAAGAAATAAAGAGCCTCTCTTTGAACATTCACATGCTATGGTGGAGAAAGAAATAGGATCCATATTAGTCACTAAAATTCAGTTTTCTTCTATAAAAATTATAAAAAAATAATATGTACCCTATCTATCCTAGAAATTTGTTTTGGGAATATAATTGAAAGGATGCAAAAGCATTCAGAAAGCAACTATTGGTACCAGTGTTGATACTATTACATTTATTAAATATTCATAAATAAACTGTTAGACATGCTAAATCTATAGAAGAATCTAAAGAGTCAGATGATTACATTGTTTTCAGGCAAAATGCTCTGATCTGCAATAAATAAATATAAGCCAGATTCATATGCTGTCCCATGAGGATGCATCTCTAATGTGTGCTACATCAAGTACAGCATTGTGTGAGAAGGTAAAAGGAAGAAAAAGTTTTTAAAAGTTTCAATTATAACCCCACACAAAAAATAAAAATATCTTTGGTTTTCTCATTTATTTTTATTAGTTGGTTAGAAAGAGAAATGTGTAGATCTTCTGACAACTATAACAGTTTATGAACCATAAAGTTAGGTAATAGAAGTTGTTGATTAAAAAATACATGTTTTTTTGAAAAGTATTAAAAATAATAAGACACCCTGATGTTTTAAAGGTTTGGGTGCATAAGTCTCTTGTTTTGACATTTATAATATCACTGAAATGCCTTGATTAAACATTTAACCATCGTTTGAAGTTTGTTTATCCCTAAATTTTATATCGCAATTTGATTCAACCTCTTGCTTCAGTGATTTAATAAAAAATACTATTAAGTGTTTGCAAATTATTAAATTGTAGGACTTTATTGTGGATTGCTAATACATCAGATGGGCATAAAACAGTGGTTAGCTTGGGAGAAAGCTAATATTCATACGCACGCTCCATTTCTCACTTTTCCTGACTTTGTCATTTTGCTTCTGACAACTGCTAAAGGAGAAAAAAAAAAAGCTGTACATAGTTCAAAAAGCAAGTTCTTTCTTTGAGAATGGTAGTAGGTATGGTGAGTTCACCCTCATATACACTAACACATGAAAGGTCAGAGGAACAATCTTAAGGAAAATGTATGTGAGGGTATTAGTCAAAAAGAAATGCTAAATTAAGAAAAATCCCATAAATATATTTTAAATTCCAATGGCAAAGGTCTGAGTCTTTCTAAGAATACTATTTATTTCTGAAGTATGCATTTTTCCTAGTAGTGTGCTTATCCAAGGGTGAAGTAATTGCATACTGCTTGTCCATGTGGATTGTAAGCCATGTGCCCTAGAGCTTTTGTCCAAACTCTGCCATTTTCTCAATTTCCCTAAATTAGAATACTAATACTAGTTCCTATTCATATAGTAGTCCAGAAAGTATCTCTCAAAATATGAGTTACTTCGTGCTTTAATCTGTTTATGCTGTGATAACAAGATAACATACACTGGGTGACTTAACTGGAATTTATTTTCTCAGTTATGAAGGCTAGGAGACCAGCAGGGTTGGCTTCTGGTGAGACCTCTCTTTCTGGCTTATAAATAGTCTTCTTCTCACTGTATTCACTTGGCTATTAATCTGGGCACATAAATGAACTCAAAAAAGGGAGCTCTTCTTATAAGGACACTAGTCCTATCATATTAGTGTCCCACCCTATTACCTCATTTAACCTTAATTACATTCTTAAAAGCCCCATCTTCAAACACAGTCACATTGTAGGTAGGGCTCAACATATGGATTTAGGGAGGACACATTTCAATCCATAATACTAATCTTATTTCCCATAGCATTTTCTGGGATATCCAGAATGCTCTCTATTGAGGTACTGTTTTTGTTTTGTTTTTCCCTCATATCTGTATGTTGTATCATCTTGACCCATGGTTTATTACTAGATAGGTCTCATATTTGGCCATCGGCTCATGCCTAGATTTCAGGGACTCTTACTTCTATTATATATGTATATAATTCTATTCATGTCCTTGATGCTGATCTAGATTAATACTTCGCAACTTAATATTGTAAGTGAAGGGGAACATGTGAAGAAAATGTAGGGTCATGTAAGGGACTCAGAAAATGAAACAAAGAGGAGAAAAAGTTAAAGTTTCTGATTTGAGATGCTTGCAAGGATCCAAGGTAAGTCACTATAATGGATTTTCTGACGGAAAGCTGTAGCTGTTTGAATATAGCTTTATAATTACTCAGACGTACATTCACTGTGGTTTCTGTTCCCATCAGAGAAGGTAACATTCAGGGAGCCGCAGGGTTAAGGGATGTAGAATACATGTTTGGTGCACAGAATTCCTTAGTTAGGAAGTATATGAAGCTACATACCTGTTTCCAAAAGTTCTCAACCAGATGCTGATCTAGGGACAATGAGTTTATGTCTGGGAAGTTTGGTTTTCCTTAGAGGATTGGGGAAGACATTCTCGCTACTTAGTACCAGTGCCGCTGCCATTGAACCTCAATGTCCCTGCCAACCTCCTTCAGGCTCCCACTTCTAACAGTATAAGCAGACATCTGTGGTTAAGAAATCATACTTTAACCCAGAGTGCAATCTGTCTTTGTGTAGATTCCTTGTTCTCTCTCCCTGAATTCCATGTACACAGTCAACTCTCCCCTTCAAGCATAGTTCATGTAATTTTGAATCTCTCAAAAAGTAGTTTACTAAGCCCTCGCTGGTTTGGCTCAGTGGATAGAGCATTGGCCTTCGGACTGAAGGGTCCCAGGTTCGATTCCAGTCAAGGGCACATGCCCGGGTTGTGGCCTGATCCCCAGTAGGGGGCGTGCAGGAGGCAGCCAACCAATGATTCTCTCTCAGCATTGATGTTTCTATCTCTCCCTCCCCCTTCCTCTCTGAAATTAAAAAAAAAAAAATAGTTTACTAAGTAATCCCCAGGATGCACTCATGCAAAAGTACTTTTTCATTTGATTCCAAGATTCTCACTCCCTTCTCTGTCCCACAAAGACACAGAGTTTCAGTGACCCAGTTGCCTTTCTGTGGAATGGAGCAAATATTAGGTGGAGGATTGTTGGGGTCATTATTCCAGAACTCCAAACTTGAATATTTTAGTGATTTAGTAAGAGAATAATCACTACTTTTTTTCTGTTTAAGAATATGAATATTGACATAAAATAGCTTAATTAAGAAAATGGACTGAAGTCTAAGAGACATATAATCTTATGCTTTCCGTGCCAGTAACAATTAGCTATGTGACTTAAGTTATTAATCTCACTATCTCAGTTAACTTATTTGTAACAGGGAAATTAGGGGAGGCTCCCCCTCATACAATGGAAGAGCCTTAATGGAGGACCTAACACAATCTCAGTGCTCATGAAGAATATGTTTATCCTAAAAGCTCTGACTGCTGCCACTCTCACTCTAGGTTTCAGCACTACATGTACCTTTATTTCCCATTCATCTCTATCTACACAGCAGGCAAGGTATAACCCTGCTCAGTAACCTAGAGTCAGAGAAGTGAAAGGAACTTCTTGAGCTTAGTACTGTTTTTCAGACACTGGGTGATACACATATGAACATGATAAAACCCTTGCTTACATGAAGACCTTTTCTTTTTTAAAATATATTTTATTATTGATTTCAGAGAGGAAGGGAGAAGGGGAGAGAGAGATAGAAACATCAATGATGAGAGAGAATCATTGATCAGCTGCCTTCTGCACGCACCCCACTGGGGATCGAGCTTGCAACCCAGGCATATGCCCTTGACCAGAATTGAACCTCTGACCCTTCAGTCCACAGGCCTACATTCTATCCACTGATTCAAGCCAGCTAGGGCATGAAGATCTTTTTCTTACTGTAGAAAACAGTACATAGATATATAATATAATTTAAAATAATAGCAGGTTTTCTGAGGAAAAATCAAGTGGATTGAGAGAGTGCTCAATGGTAGAAAGATGCAGCTATCCTAGACTGATTAGTCAGAAATTCCTCTTTAGGAAGTGAGGATTTTAGAAGAAGAATATTTCAGATAAAAAAAATCAACAACAACAAGAAGGGGAAAAGTCATACAAACTGCTCAAAACATAGGGACAATAATGTGGCTCCGGGTCACAGTGATGGGGACCTGAAGCTGCATCAGAGCCACAGACAGGAGTAAGATTGTTCATCGCCTATAAGGGCATTGACAGGTACAGGCTAAGCTGCTGTAGTTAGGAAACCCAAAAATGCACTGGTTCAGACAGAGCAGACCTTTGTTTGCCCCTCATATCATGTTTAGAAGTGAGCAGTCTAGGGCTCTTGGGTGGCACTTCTCTTAGGTCATCCAGTTCTTTGTCACTTGTTGCCCTGCCATAATACTGTGTCAGGGTGTTAGCTGATGAGAAGAAGAAAAAACAAAACACATATACTGTTTAAGGGTATGACTTCAAAATTGTACATATTGGTGCCCACTCTAGACAAAGGGAACTATTGGATGTCACCAGCTAAATGTATAGATATTTATATTAGTAAATAAAAAAAAAGGAGGGAGGAAGGTGTTGATACTGGAGGCCAATTACTAGTTTTCACCATGGCAGGGAATGGAGATTTTTTTAAAACTAGAGGTCTGGTGCATGAAATTCTTGCATGGTCCCTCAGCCTGGCCCCACCCTCTCCAATCTGGGACCCCTCGGGGGATGGCTGACTGCCTCTCGCAATCTGGGACCACTGACTCCTAACTGCTCGCCTGCCTTCCTGATCATCCCTAACTACCTCTGCCTACCTGATTGCCACTAACCACCTCTGCCTGCCTTCCTGATTGCCCCTAACTGCTCCCCTGTTGGCCTGATTGCCCCTAACCGCCTCTGTCTCGCCCTGCACCCAGGACCCAGGATTCCCTTCTCTGGCCGGCTGCACATACCTGGGACCCGGGCTTCCCTCCCTCTGGCCAGCCACAGGCACCCAGGACTCAGGCAAGCTTCACTTGGGTTGGCTGTAGCCACAGGGTACCATGAGTGGGTGGCTTCACCTGGGCCCCAGCTGCAGGCACTCGGGACTGCAGGGCAGGTGGCTTGTCTCTCTCCTGGGCCACAGGCGCAGGCGCAGCCATTAGTGCCTGGGACCATGGGGCAGGTGGCTTGTCTCTCTCCTGGGCCACAGGCGCAGGCGCAGCCATTAGTGCCTGGGACCATGGGGCAGGTGGCTTGTCTCTCTCCTGGGCCACAGGCGCAGGCGCAGCCATTAGTGCCTGGGACCATGGGGCAGGTGGCTTGTCCCTCTCCCTCAGTTTGGCTAGTCCCCATTCCTCTCTCGTGAGCTCATTTGTGCCTGGCTGGTCCCCATTCCTCTCTCGTGAGCTCATTTGTGCCTGGCTGGTCCCCATTCCTCTCTCCCTAGTGTTGAGTGTCTGAGCTGTTATAGCATGATGGCACGAGGGCATGAAAATCATTTGAATATTAGCTCTTTGTTATATAGGATGTGATGGAAGCCACTGAAATGTATTGAAAGAAGAGAAGAGTAATGCACAAATTTAGAAGCCTTTTAACTTTTGAGCAAAGTTAGAATGTAGAATATATTTCTAGAATATTTAAGAAAAGAGAGACAACTCAGATGAGAGATGAAGGACATTTTGATCAGGGTGTTGTAGACAGAAGTTTTAGATTCAGAATATGCTGAAGATTAAGGCAGAAGATATTGCTAGTAATAGGAATGGTAAAAGAGAAAAATAAATGGTGATGAAAGATTCATCCTAAGATGTTGGACTGAGAATTGGGTCTTCCACTATATTTGAGAAATGTGTTGGTAAATCTACTTTCTTATGTGCCCAATATAAATTATGACTTATGCCTTATGGGTGTGTATGTGCGTTTAACAGAAAAGATCAATATATGTGCCAAGATCTATGGTAACACTAGTTTGGTTATTTTGTGAAATTTTTTATTCTTCTCCCTCAGTTCTACAATATTTGTAAGCACAGTGTCTCTTCTGAATATAAGGGAGATAAGAAAGAAGAAAGAAAGAAAGAAAGAAAGAAAGAAAGAAAGAAAGAAAGGAAGAAAGAATAAGTGAAGCCCAGAAAGAGAAAGAGAATTCCAAGATTTATTTATAGATTAAATATTGTCTGACCTTGGCAACTCATTCAACTTGCAAGGGCATAAATATCTTCATCTGTAGAGTGGGGATAATGATACTAGTCTTATCTACCTCAGAGGATCATTGTGGATCCCAATGGAGTAAGAGATGTGAAAAGACTCTGTTTAAAATGTTAACATCATAGTGAATAATTTATATCACATTTTAAATTTCAATCTGATTCCTCCCATGATACCACTTGGTAAAAGCAACCACTTCTCATGCTTGTTCTTTCCCAATCCCCATGGCAATTTGGCTTCACAAAGCAGGTCAAGCAGATATCAAAATAAGCTTGCAAAGTGGGAATCTGTAGACTGTAGGTTTAAGATAATTAAGTTTTTTTGAGTTTTAAAAATTATTTTTAAAGTCTCATTCATTATTTGTAATGCAGTTATCAGGAACTCTTGTTATAAAGACTGTTGACGAGAGTTTTATGGATAGCCAACACCATATTCATTTTAAATATGAATAGCAGGCTATCAGAAAGGCTTCACCAAACTCCTTTAACCAATTAGTAAGCCTGATTATTTTAATACCTTTCATATGGAAGGCAAATTGTGTGACATTTCTAATGATGTTTTGAATTTAGTATCAACAAAATACAGGGTAATTGGAAAGCTAGGTAAATGTTAATATTTATTTCCTTCCCAGAACTCATTGGGGAGTAATGCTTGCTTTTCTACAGGTTTTGACTATCAGCTTTTATCAAACAAGATACTCTAAGGCTATAATATTGTATGCCTAAAGGTGATGCAACTCCATATTATAAACACAGTATTTCTTCCTAGTACATTTTTTTTTACTGAAACATTTCTGAAATAGGTTAAAAATTACAATCATCTTATGTGAATATAAAAAATGATCTATCATGTATTTTAATGCAAGATTTGATTATAAAAATAAAAGATAAGATTTAAAAGAAATATTGCATTAGTGGTGGCAGCCTCAGGCTATGCGCCTGACTTTGAGGGCTTGAGTTCACTCCTCTTTCCCATTAGGGGAATATCAGAAAAAATATCTAAGACAAATGCCTTTAGAGGTCTAATCAGATCCAGATGATTGATCCACACAAATGAAATATTTCTTGTAACCTTTTCAGAGACATAAAAGAGGATGGGTAGAAAAGCCATTTGCACTATGATTTTTTTCCTTGGAAATTTCTCTAGAATTACCTCCTCCTAAAGGTAATCGTACATCAAAACCTATACAATAAAAGTGTAGTATGCAAATTGTCCTCTTGACCGGTAGTTGCCTGGGACTTTGACCAGGGGGCAGGGCCGGCAGGGGGAAGGGAGGGAGGCCCTGGCTGGCAGCCAGCAGCTGGCAGACACTATGGACCCTACCATAGCATGAATTTCATGCACTGGGCTTCTAGTATAATATAAGTGCCAAATATTGGTAGATTGATATGCTAGTATGCATAGCTTGATAAGATTAGGTTTGAGCCTTAAGTTACAACAGACCCTTTGGGAGACATTTATTGTATGGCATTATTGGACAATACCAAAATGAAACTGACCAGAAGCATGAAAGCATCCAAAGAATCAGACAGTATCATTTGGACTCTTACAGTTTTAATCTTTTAGTTTAGTCTTTGTTTAGGTGCATGTTTTCCTACCATTTAACTGGGAAAAATGTTTTCCTACATTTAACTGGGGAAAATGACTACTGGGCACTCACAGATCAGATCATTTAACATAGCAACCACAGTGAAAAGGAAATATTTCTTCACATTGTCTGTATATAATGTAGAGATATAATCTGATTGGTCCTTCTAAGACCAATCACTTTGCCACTGTGATGAGATATCTATATTTCATTCATTTTGTATCATGTTCCCACATTGATTACCAGGGGCAATGTTTTGCTTTAGAACTGGATGGAAGAGAGGGTAAGAGAATAGACAAATCAATTGCTACCACAATCAGGAAAACCATGCAGACACTTATTGCACAGCAGCTTCATTTTGTTTGTATAAATCAGAGGAGTGACACTGAATGACTCAGTAGAATCTGAAGGAACCAGAATTAATGCCCAGCATAATAATATATTATATCCCTGGCTTACTCAACTTTACTATTTTACATGACATTAACATCTTCCATTATTAGGCAGCACAATTAATTGTTTGATAACTTCTGCTGTTATAAAAATCATAATGTGAGCCAAAATGTGCCTCTTGCTTCTTTAGTTCTAGTTTTACTTTTTGAAATAACATGGGCCAGACTGCCTCTTCTCATATCAGCCCTCATGATTATCAGTTACATTGTGTCCTTTCTAATTATTTTGCCTTCACCTATGTGATCTTCTTTTCCAGTCACTTGCCATTTTGATTTATCTCCTCGGGACAATCTTCTAACAAGACTGATGCATGTATGGCTATGGGGAAAGCAGGAGAGGAAACGAAGAAAAAGAAGAGAGGTAGGAAGAGTAAGAATAGCTAGCAGAGTGACTGGATTTCTAATGTATAAACTGATAAAGGGGCAGGTGGAGAAGATAGAAATTAATGGGTGAGATTATTGCATTCACCCATCAGGGCACATCATCTTAGTAAAAATACTAAGAAAATTCAACACAATAGCAATCTCTCTTAATACAATGAAGCAAGATGATAGTTAAGCAAAAAGGATTAAACAGTTGGTATACTATGGAAGAAGAAAAATTATGTGTAGTTCATTCATACCTCAAAACCATTCCTAAATTTAAGGTAGCTGTTCATTTAAGCCAAACTGAGTACTGTTTTACTCCTCCTTCCTTGAAAAACATTAATTTATTTACTCTTTATCTTATTTGTTTCACTTTATATCCTATGTTCCTCTGTAAAATAAGAACACTCAAGAATATGTGGTTATATTCTCAGTGCCATAAGTAAGATGCTGACTGTCCAGTTCTCTTTGAAGAAGGGGAAACCATGTCAAACATTTTTATTAGAAAGTCAGAACAACTCTCTCTCTCTCTCTCTCTCTCTCTCTCTCTCTCTCTCTCTCTATATATATATATATATATATATATATATATATATATATATATTGGTGATTGAATAAAATTACCCAACAAACTTATTGTAAATTAGAGGCCCAGTGCACGAAATTTATGCATGGGGGGAGGGGTTCCCTCAGCCCAGACTCTATCCTCTCCAATCAGGGACCCCCTGTGGGATTGAGCCTAAACCGGCAGTTGGACATCCACCTCACAATCTGGGACCACTAGATCCTAACCGCTTACCTGCCTGACTGCCTGATTGCCCCTAACTACCTCTGCCTGTCTGCCTAATCACCTCTAACTGCTCCCCTGCCAGCCTGATCACCTCCAACTGCCCTCCCCTGATGGCCTGGTCTAGCCCCTAACTGACTCTGCCTCAACCCCCACCACCATGACTTTGTCTGGAAGGAAATCAGATGTCCAGAAGATAGCTGGTTGACCTGGTCTAATTATCATATTACATTATTATTAGTATAGATAGTCCAGGCAACTTTATTAGGAACACATGTTCTCCCATAGTTTTGACGAAAAAGAATTCATTCATTCATTCATTCATTCATTCATCCAACAGATATTTATTGAATGCCTACTCAAATTTGAGCAGTATTTCAGGTTTAAGGGATTCAGTGAAACAGAAACACAAAAAAAGACTTTTCCTTCTCTTATAAAATTTACACTTAAAAGGAAAAGTAGATGTTATGTAGGCCAATAAATAAATAGATAATGATATAATTTTAGGTAAGTATAACTCCTGGAGAAATAATAAAATTTTGTCTATAAAAGTTAGACAAGTCCAGGATTCTTAATGTATGGCTGTGGTCGGCAAACTGCGGTTCGTGAGCCACATGAGGCTCTTTGTCCCCTTGAGTGTGGCTCTTCCTAAGACTTAGGAGTACCCTAATTAAGTTAATTACAATGTACATACCTATATAGTTTAAGTTTAAAAAATTTCGCTCTCAAAAGAAATTTCAATCATTGTACTGTTGATATTTGGCTCTGTTGACTAATGAGTTTGCCAATCACTGATCTAGGGTACTTGGACTTCTAGGGCTTCTATATATGTAATTAACAGGTTCAATGAACTAGAAATTATATAAACATTGTGTGGCTATAATATACACATTTTAAATGGAAAGAATTATAGTATACATCAGTGTCTCAAAAGAATATCTAACCTATAAAACCCTGAGAATGACATGATGGGCCTTTCAGCAGAGGTGATGTTAGAGCTAAGAACTGACTGTGAAGGAGCAAGCTATGATAATTTGGGGATCCAAAGTTCCAAGCAAATTAAAGAACAAGTTCCTAAGGCAGGAACAAGCGTGGTGGGGTGCATGTGAGTAAAAGATAGAGGAGTGAATAGCAGAGAAATATTTAAATATGCAAAGAAGTAGGCAAGAGATGGCTCAAAGAGCTGTTTTAGACTGAAGTAAAGAATTTAGATTGGACCAAGCTGTCATGACTTAGTGGTTGAGCATCAGTTTAATCCCAGGTCAGGGCACATGCCTGGGTTTTGAATTCAATCCCTCATGTGGGGCGTGCAGGAGGCAGTCAATCTATGATTCTCTCTCATCATTGATGTTTCTATTTCCCCCTCTCTCTTTCTCTCTGAAATCAATAAAAATATATTTTTAAAAAAGAATTTAGGTGGAATGTATGTACTGGAAAACCATTACAGGACTTTAATGGGGAATGTGTAAGATGATTTTAAAGATCATTTCTTCTTGCCCAGCTGGCGTAGCTCAGTGGTTGAGCGCCAATCTATGAACCAGGAGGTCACATTGTGATTCCAGGTTAGGGCACATGCCCGAGTTGTTGACTTGATCCCCATTGTGGGGCATGCAGCAGGTAGCCAATCAGTGATTCTCTCTCATCATTGATGTTTCTCTCTCTCTCCCTCTCCCTTCCTCTCTGATATCAATAAAAAGTATACTAAAAAAAAAGGTCATTCCTTCTTGAGATGAGATTCTAATGAGGCAAGAAGAAAAGTTCACAGCCCACTTAAGGCTTTCTTCTATGTGTCCAGCAGGAAGAGTAAGAATATCAGACAAAAACAGACTTGTGCAGATTACACGATATATTTTTGTAGCAGAGCAAAAAGAGTTTTCTTTGGAAGTTCTTAGTTCTATCTGGATGATCTGTATATGATATTTATTTTTTACCAAGCAAGTCAATACACATTTTGGTTAAAAGACAGATGGTGGAATTTTGAGTATTAAAATAAAAATTCTACCAAGGCCAAATGTCAATATCATATTAGGATATAAACACAAATCTAAAATTATATTAAAAATGTATTTTAACTACACTTTAAATTTTAAATTTTTAAAATGTAAAGGTTTGAGTGTTTGTCACAAAAAATAATAAATATTTCAGCAATCACAGCTTCTAGATGTCAATTATCAATGCCTTTTCACTTTCAGCTGAGATCACTAAAGGAGTAAGATTATATGCAACATTTCCCTTTTCTTACCATTGAAGATTTCACTAGAAGTTTTAAATATATTTTAAAATAGATATTCAGAAATTGACAGTAAATTCAAATTATATTTTTTTTTCTTTACTAACAGATTGAGGTAGAAATGGATACATATATATTATCATCATTATGTAAATGATTACTTACACAATCACATGATTATTCATTGTGCATTTCATCAAGTGTGCCAGAAATGAGTTTGAAGCATATGGCTAGTTAGCCTTTCAAAGCCAAAATTTAAACATATGGATAATTTAATTATGGATGTGATAGTAAAAAAGAAATTATGATATGCAGTAGAAACAAATCCATGAGCCAAAGAAACACAAATTATTCATAAATAAATATATATTTTTATATTACATAAAAATCAGCTTTGTGATTAACCAATCAGCATCTATCTCCAAAATTATGGCTAATAGCATTTCTATACTTGTATGTAATGTAGTGATTACTCCAATTTCTTATGTAATGTAGTGATTATCCCTATTGCTATGTCAATATTAAGCCACATCAATACATATTATTACAGGGAAAGGGAAAGTCAAAGAAAATGCATTCTTTAGTTCGTTTTTATCAATTCCACCTTTTACAAGAATATTGATTAGTGTGCTTTTCTGAATATGAAGTGTGTTCTGCCCCCCCACCCCAAATCCCCTTGTCTTTATAGGCCAGTATTCCCAGAGAAGGTAACTACACATGCATAGTCTGTAAGGTAAATTATATCAATCAAACACTCCAGTTACTTTTTGTTTATAACTTAAGCTTTAGTTGAGAATGTTGTCATGTACTTGGCCAGGTAGGTCTGGGAATTTAAATATTACAGGCCCCTGTCTGCTATCTTATAAAAAATAATCAAATTCATATCACACTAATAGGACCTTGAGATCTGTAAGATCAAGACAGAGGCTGAAGCCCTAACAGGTTTGGCTCAGTGGGTAGAGCATCGGCCTGTGGACTGAAGGGTCCCAGGTTTAATTCCAGTCAAGGGCATGTACCTTGGTTGCGGGCACATCTCCAGTAGGGGGTGTGCAGGAGGCAGCTGATCGATGTCTCTCTCATCGATGTTTCTAACTCTCTATCCCTCTCCCTTCCTCTCTGTAAAAATATATATATATATATATGCTGAAAATGTACCTGACCTCCGATTTGACTTTACTAAAGTTTGTGAAGACAGGCAGTAAATTGAATGCAGTGTTTCACTGAGTTGATTTGACAGCTCATAGTGAGTTGTAAAAGTTTGTAGAAACTCCAGTTTTTGTTATTTCAAATATATGATTACAGTATAGAAAGTGATGGAATCAAACCACCAAGATATGTCATACAGAGATAGTATGTGTGCAGAAAAACACACATATATATGCACATAAATAAGCAAACACCTTAAGTATGCATGTGTACATTCCATTTTAAAAATGCAAATTATTTGGGGAAATTGTTGATCAAACACAATTTTGCCAAAAACCATTACACAAGCTTGCAGGGAGGTGATTAATTCATATTTCTACCTTTTTACCTCCTGCACAAAATATAACAATTATTCAAAAAATATTTTTTAAATTTGTATTGATATCAGAGAGGAGGGGAGAGGGAGAGAGATAGAAACATCAATGATGAGGGAATATCATTGATTGGCTGCCTCCTGCATGCCCCACACGGGGGATCAAGGCCGTAGCCTGGGCATGTGCCCTTGACTGGAATCGAACTGTGGACCCCTCAGTCCGCAGGCTGACACTCTATCCACTGAGCCAAATCGGTAAGAGCCAGAAAATATTTTAACTGACCATTTTATTTTGTAAAACAAGCTTTTTCAAAAAATCAAGTAAAAAAAAGAATGTTAATGATTTTCCTTCTCTCTCCATCTTTTTTTTTTTTTTTTTAAAGATCAGTTCTTTATGTTGTTGAGATAATGAAAAACACACAAGCCTTAGCTCAGAGATATGTTGGAAAGTAGCGGCCCAAAGTTGTGGGGAAATTCAAGGCTGATGCAGAAGTATTATGCTGCCTCTCAGTGAACTCTATTGAGTGTTGACCATTGATGTCACTAAACCACTCTATCTTTGTAGACATTTGTCTGTTGGATTCTGGACACATGAACAATTAATACAAGAGTGTATGCAACTATTTCATGCTAACTGTGACATGTATAAATCATGGGGTAAAAGGACAAAGGCTATTATTAAACAATAAAATTGAAACATAATGGTCCCCTGTGTCCCTCTCCCCATTCTTTACCCAAACGCCCACATGGAAAGAAGAAACAGAATCAAGAAAAAGTAAATAAATAAAATAAAAGCTCACCTAATGAAGTAAAACTGTAGAAACTGTAGAAGGTAAGAAGGCATTAGAAATATGACTAAGAAATAAACTATTAATTTATTCAATATTATTTCATGTATTAGCAAACAAAAATTCAGCCTAATCTCCCATCCTTGGTTCCTAATTTATTTTTTCTTTCTTTATTTTTATTGATTTTAGAGAATAAAGGAGAGAGATAGAAACATCAATGTTGAGAGAGAATCATTGATCGGCTACCTCCTGCATGACCCATACTGGGGATCCAGTCCATAACCCAGACATGTGCCCTGACTGGGAATCAAACCTTGACATCCTGGTTCATAGGTCGGTCCTCAACCACTGAACCACACCAGCCAGACGGTTTCTTTATTCCTTCCCTTTTTCCTTCCTGCCATTCATCCTTCTTTCCTTTTTCTTTTTTCCTTCCTTTTCTACCCTCTTTTCTTCCTCAAACATCTGTTACAACTATAGTACCAGGGATTAAAAGTACAGCCCACTTCTTTTAAACTTTATTTTATTGTTTTCACTTGTACCAAAGTATCCAATGTCACAGTTCCCCAAGATATTGATGTCCACTGAGTCAATTTTAAGTTACATATGGAATTTTGTTGTTGTTAGTCCTCATCTGAGGATATTTTTAAATTGATTCTGAGGGAGAGTGGAAGAAAGAGGGAAAGACAGAGAGAAACATGTATTTGAGGGAAACACATCGATTGGTTGCCTCCTGTACGTGGCCTAACCAGGGCCCAGGCCAGGGAGGAGCCTGCAACCAAGGTACCTGCCCTTGACCAGAATTGAACCTGGGACCCCTTGGTCCACAGGCTGATGCTCTATCCACTGAGCCAAACCAGCTAGGGCACATATGGATATTTTTAAATTGGAATAAATACCAGGGCTAGAAATACACAATTCTATCTCTCTCTAAATACATCTGCAAGGCAGTTAGAAGTTATATGGTAGGACACCTTTCTCACATGAAAACTTTATTAGCTCCTAAAAATATTTGCTTCTAGATATCAAGTAAATTTTAGATTCTTTCAAATGCATTCTCATGCCTGATATTGAGAACAAGTGCATTCTATCTAAAGTAAAAATGATCAATATAATGCACGTTATTGTTCTTTCTCATTAAATTATGAGCACCATTGTAAGTCCAGAAAATACCATGTTCCATTTATATTGGGCTTGTTAAATGGGTTACTCCCATGGGTATATTTTAGTGCAAGTTTGCTAAGAGAGAAGCATGTAGGATTTTTTAAACAATTGAAGTGGAAAATATAAACACATTACATGTAGAACATTGTAAGAACTATAAACCAGGTCAGAGAAAAGGCCATATTTAGAGAATATTTTGGATGAAATTATTGATAGGATCCCACTGGACACAGGCTTAGTGATTTAACTTTCATTTAAACAAAATGGAATTAGACATCAAAGCATTCTTGGCTTTTACGTTGGTTTATTTATGCTCCTTTAGATTCTCATAGTGAAAATCAAAAGAAAATAGAAAAAAATAGGGACAGTTTATGTGTTTTCCTTAACTTTGGGAAAGTATTACTTCTAGGTCCATTAAGACCCTGAAGTACATTAGCATATATTCAATTTTAATGGAAAAGCCAAATTCTTGAAAATCTACTTCTTTAAAAGACTACATTCTGTTATTTAACTTAAGAAAACAATCAGCGCTGTGCAACAAAAAATATTTATATTCAAAATTGTATCACAGGGTTATTTATAATAGCAAAAAATGTGAAGAACCTCAAAGCTTATAAAAGTGGATTGGTTTGAAATTAACATTCATATGAAGGCACTAAAAATAGTTTTTCAGAATATAAAAAATGTTTTCAATATATTGTTAAGTGTAAATAAGAATGTTACTCATAAGTATATCAAAAATGACCCCAATTTCATTTCAGACTCACACCGAGTAAAAAAATATACTGTCGAAAATATGCTTATATTTTTACAATGGTTATTTCAAGGTGGTGAGATTACAAGTAAATTTTTTTCATTATCTATAGGCTTTCCTGTATATTCCAAATTGAGTAAAATAACTTGCATTACTTTTGTAATGAAAAAGTAAGATAATTTTAAAGGAGTAATACATTAAAATGCACCCTTAGAACTCCATTTTTTACAGCTACCATCCATTTCCATTTATCTAGGTGTTTTAGGAGGCTCTGAATTTTGCTATTTCCATACTACAGAAATACAATATACTGCTCCAATCAGATTGCCCTACCAATCCTATGTGTGGCTGTTTCTAAAGAAAAATTTTAGTGCAAATAGTAAGGAGAAAAGGGGAAGGGAAAGAAGAATGGAGGGGAGCTCAGTAGAGAGGAGAAAAGAAATGTGAATGATAAAAGAGTTTAATATGGCTTTGGAAACTATATGTGCCCATGGGAAAACACTCCTTCCAATGCAACAAATGCATCTGCCATAAAAAATGAATAAATAAGAACATTTCATTTTCTGCTAGGATTTTCAAACTATTTCTTACCAGTGGGATGGAGTTCAGAATTAAATTCTTTAGGGAGCTTATTCCTTTTTTTTTTTCCATTTTGTAAATACATCATAAGACACGGTCCCTAGAAGTTTGCCACTGTCATATATACATTTTACATTAAGAAGAAAGGAATAGTCCAGCTGGCATTGCTCAGTGGTTAAGCATCAACCCAAGAACCAAGATTTCACCAGTTCATTTTCTGGTCAGGGCACAACAAGCCCAGGTTGTAGGCTCAATCCCTTGTAGGGGAGCATGCAGGAGGCAGCTGGTCCAATGTTTCTATCTCTCTACCCTTCTCTCTTCCTGACTCTCTATACATCAATAAAACTATTCTAAAAAATGAAGGAAGGAAAATATTTTTTCCACCATATTGCAGAATCTTTGATTCATTAAGAAGATTTGCTATATTTGGGTCTCAAGTCCTCTGTCAACAGAAATCAGGGTTTCACTCATAATGGATTTTTCTCCTCCAAACTCATACCAGGATGAGCCAGAAAAACTGAAGTGGGAATTTGTACCTAAAAGTAAATATTACTTGTACTTTAGGGAGAAATCTTCAGTGTGCCAACAACTGTGCTTGGCATATCTTTCTAGCCTCCAGGTTTCGAAACTGGATTGCCTCATGCCTCTGCAGGTACTCAAGCTGCCAGAATTAAAAGCAATCACTGCCTGGGACTGCTCTCCAATGTGTGCCTGGCTAGAGATCTCTAATTTTATGAAAAAAAAAAATCTCATGGAATCTATAAGAAATTTAATTATTAGTTATAAGAATAAATAAGAAAATGCTAAAAATGTTGTGGGAATTTGTGAATTAAAATAGATACTTTTTGCACTAGAATGTTTGGCTCAGTGGATAGAGCATGGGCCTGTGGACTGAAGGGTCCCAGGTTTGATTCCAGTCAAGGGCACATATCTCAGTTGCAGGCTTGATCTCCAGCCCTGGTCAGGGCTCGTGTAAGAGGCAACTAATAGATGTGTCTCTCTCATCATTGATGTTTCTATCTCTTTTTCTCCCTGTCCCTTCCTCTCTGAAATTGATTTAAAGATATTTTTAAAAATACTTTTTTATAAATCAGAAAGAAAGATAAAAATATCTAATTGATATGCTCTATAAGTTTAAGGACATTGCTTTTAATACATGAGAACTGATCAATAAAAATGTGATGTAGGACAGTGAATAATAAAGTATCTGAACTTAATTCCCTTGGGAAATGTAAGTCTGAGACATACCACTACATAAAATAAACTCAGTGATACTAAGGATAGCTTTGAAATAAAACATACAGGAAGGAAAAGAAATAAACAAGATTTTTTTAAAAGATGAACTAACAAGCAAAGTAGAGACAGACTTAGAGCAGATTAAGAGCTACTGGGGGTTAGGGGCTGCAAGGGTGGGGTGGAAGGATTGAGCAAAAAAAAAAAAGAAACAAATGCATGAAGGTAATCATGATGTACGTAGGGTATAGTGAGCACTCTTTTTTTGTTGTTGTTACTGCCTTTTTAAAAATTTTCTTTCCCCTCTCTTTCTCTTCCCCAACATTTTCCATCTCATTCTTAGGTAAATAATATTAACATCGTTATATTAATACTAGAGGCCTGGTGCATGAATTCGTGCACATTGAAAGGAAATTAATTAGAAGAAATATTTTAATATCGCTATTCGCCCTTTCTCTGTAATAGAAGTGTCAACCAAATTCATGATCAACAATGACAGATGGAAACACAGGCGTGTGAATGTTGCCAGCGAGAGCTTAAGTATATAGATAAACTTGCTTAATTAGACCTACTTTCTGATTTAGCAAAACTTTTTCCAGCCCAGTGAAGCACCATAACTTCTCTTTCAGGTTATTGTCAGCAATACAGCAGTGAATATCAACATGAAGCAAATTATTATTGTAGATCACACGGGAGAACAAAGGGTAAAATATTTAACTGTAGCAGTGTTTGCCTATATTCTGTGCAGTGAGAAAGCCTGAAGTCATTTCAAAGGTCCCCAATTTCTTTTTTTCAGTTGGGTCAAGTTTCTAAACTTTCTAAATCTCCGTTTTCTAGCTAATGAAAAGAAAATAGGATTCTACCGAGCCTCCTATCTACCTACTCCAGGACTTCTGTGAATATCAAATGAGATGAGGCACGGGAAAACTCTTCACAGACATTTGGTTAAAGTGTAAAATGTTTGGACCTGGCTATAAAGCGAGTTGTGTTCCTGGGCTGAAGAAACTGCAAGGAGGCTAGTCACTAGGGAGAGGAAGCCGGGCATTGCTAGGTGACATCATTACCTGGCACCCACAGCGACCTTTTCAGGGCTGGGCTGTGGGCCCCATTTTGTGCCTTGGGGTTTCAGCAGCATTGGCTGCAATTTGGTGGGCTGTTGCTCCAGGGTGGTGGTGGGGCCTGTGTCCCACTTCTGAGAAGCTGATTATTGCTTTGTCGGTGCCAGGTCCACAGTGCTGTTTCTTCGTAAATGGCCAGTGTGTGTCATGGCAGCTCCTGTGTTGAGCACCTGCCCCTTGCAGTAAGTGCACATCATAGTGACTGAAGAGACGGTCGGAGGGACACTTAGCATATTAGCCTTTTATATATATAGATAGTTTCTATAACAATGTCATGCTGATTAGATCACAGTGGTGTTGCAGTGAGTTCTTATTTCAGTAAGGCCATTCTTCCATAACACTTCATTATTTCCTATTTTTCTTGGTGAGAGTGGACAAACACACACTAGCTACTTAGTCTTTTTTTAATTTTTTTTTAGTTTTAGTAACTGTGTCCTTGTTTGTCTTTATGGTACCTCTCTACTTCCTCAGGTCTAGTAAGTTTCCCGTTTTTGCTTTCTGGGAGTCTTTGCCCTGCAGCCCTGAGCTTCCACTGGCAATTGACCATTTGCCTAAATCTGGTTTTAGCATCCTCCTAGTTCTGCCTGTCTTCTCAGACTCAGCACAGGGGCAGGCCTGACCTTTGCATTTGGGAACTTGCCATCTCTTCCCTTGTTTGAATTTCTCTCTTGTTCATTCCACCTGCTACTGTAGCACTTGCACGTGACAGTCACATTTCCTGCTCCCAAGACATTTACTGTTATCATTAGCATTGCCACTGCTATAGAGCTTTCATAACAGTCCCCCCCTGGGTGGAAGGATTTTTTGGGGGGATGCCAGTTGGTAATTAAGATGCAAACCTGATGTCACAGCAAGGTGAATGGGAATTTTACATATGAAAAATATTTCCACGGGGCTTCTAATGGCCATGCCCATTTTTCTCTACCTCTCTCTCTGTCGCTTTACATTTGTCTCGCCACCATCCCTCAGGGCCAAAGCCCCTGACTGTACTTTCCACTCTTAGTATTAGATTCTGTTCTGTTGGGAGTTTGTCCTTCTATATCTGAGACCTGTGGATATGCAGTAAAACAGGGGCCTACGGGGTCTTGACAAACTTACTTGCTATTAGGAGAATCATCTCGAAAATGCTCGGAAATGCTCTCTTTTCCTAATGCTTCCTTGGCTTGTTCTACATGACAGGCGTTTGCACTGTGAGATCGCAGTATGGAGAGCAGATGGCAGATCACTGCTCTTGGTCAGGAGGGATAGTTTCCTAACAAAAGAGTTTTTATTCTCCCTTGTATTTATTTTGTACATTGCAGACATTTTCTGCTCGTTCTTCCCTTTTATGTATTTTTTTCTTGGACAGTGGATATGGCCTTGGCTTCAGCCTCGTGGCATTTTGCTCATTGATCGGTGTTAGATCAAAACTAATAATAAATCTCTTTTCATTTTCTCCACTGGGATGCATTAGGGTTATGGCTTTGGAAAGTAAGTCCTACCAGCTGGGTTATCTCCATTGTCTGTGCCTCTGGTGGGAGGGTGTCATCATGAGGATGCATTTATGAATCCCAGAATTATTATCTAGTTTGTTTTCTTTCAACACAGACGGTGCTGGGTAGTGCCATGGAGCAGGTGTGTCCCTCTGGAAGGCACTAATTGTGGCAAAGGAAGCCCCAGCCATGACCTATGAGGTTGAACTGGAATAGTATTTGGTTCCATGAGCATGTTTTATGCTTAACATTCCTCAAAGAGCTTAAAATATAATGAGTTCAGTATTCATAGTCCAGGAGCCTTGTCAGCAAATAAGGTCGCCTTCCCTCATTTTGCTTGTAACTGGTGGTTTTAGAAAGGATCTTCATTATATTATTACATTCAAAAGGAAAAAAAAAATTCTCAGGCCCTCTTGTTACCTGTTTTTGACAAGTACTAAATAATTTATTAATATTCCCAACACAGTTTATGGAGATTAAGAATGTCATCTGCTGATGTTGAAAAAGTCAAGTGCATTGCAGCCTAAGCAATGGCAGCCCACACCTCTAGATCTTCACCAAGAAAAAACCCTTCAGACCTTGTAGGGCAGCTGGGGCTGCTAGTTCTTTTACTTTTAATTTGCTCACAACACTGAGGCATCAAGAGGGATAATTTGTATGGTTTTAAATAATCATAGTGTAGCTAAAAGAGATGTTGGTTATTCCCTAGCCCACTTACACTCTTAAGAGCTACATGACATGGAAATCCAAATATGGTTTTATGGTACAGGCTCAAGCAAGCATAATGTTCCAAAGACGCCAGCTGCAACCCTCTCTCCTAGCCTGAGCCCCCTTTTATCTGGTGTCTTTTTCTCCTCCCCTGTCTCCACCACTTAATGCTCTCCAATTAAAGGCAAATGCACAGAATGGAATGATTCCTTCAAACCAGTACAATAACCTTTACTATAATGATAAAGAATGCTTTTGGTTGCTTGGTTGTTTAAGGATTCAGCACTTAGTTAACTGAAAACTTGATTTAAAGTCTTTACTTTCTATTTCTTATGAGTATATATGAGCATGACCTATACATAAATAGATAGATCCAGTAGAAACAGTAATATGTAAGAGAAATTGTGGAAATACTTATTAAATTCCATCCTCATTCAGTTCTTGGGTTTAGAAAATATTTAGAATAATTGAGATATCATAAACAAAAATAGCCATAATGACTAAATGGCTGTCCTAGATGAGAGAGGTGATGGATCTGATAATTTAAAGTATGTTACGTGCTACTAATTTCTATCGAATTTTTCAATGCCTGAGAGCAGGTTTTAATAGCAGTTTTGCCTTGTTTTTCTTGGACAAACAATGAAATTAGTTTGCATTAGATGAGTAAACAGCAAGTGATCACAGAGGCAGCCCCAGCTTGGCATTACGTTTTTGTTGCAGATAAGGCCCACATGCATAATGAGAGTTGATACTGCACAAATCAATAAGGATTATATATTATGATATGTTTGGGGAGGTGCACTTTTAGAATAGAAAAAGGGGGAAAGGAGGAGAGAAGACAGAGAACAAGTTTGTCAGCAGTTCCTTCATGGTGTGAGAAAAGAAAAAAGAGTTTCTATCTGTCTGATTGTTCTTCCCTTCTGTCCTTGAATAATAAAGTCAAGGCCTACAGACATGACTTTTGATAAGGTTGAACACCAGAGGATCTAAGAATATTTGTATCACCATTTCACTGCTGCCAGCAGCCTGTGATGTGAACTCTAATTTGACAGGTACCTATCTAATATTTGTTACCAACCATCTCATAATTAAAATGCAGAAGCTGGGAAAGTTATAAAGCTTGCTGGAGTAGGCTGGGACAGACAAAAAGAAGGCAAAAGAGAGCTAAGAGAGATTTCATTAGAAGAATTAGAAGAAGGATTTTGACAAGGCCAGTTTGGTGTTCCCTATTTTGTGACATAGGTTGCCTAAATTTGCAAAATGAAAGATAGGGCCCTAACTGGTTTGGCTCAGTGAATAGAGCCTTGGCCTACAGACTGAAGGGTCCCAGGCTCGATTCTGGTTAAGGGCATGTACCTTGGTTGCGGGCACATCCCCAGTGCAGGGTGTGCAGGAGGCAGCTGATCAATGTTTCTCTCTCATCAATGTTTCTAACTATCTATTCCTCTCCCTTCCTCTGTGAAAAATCAATAAAAGCTATATTTAAAAAAACTGAAAGATAGGGAAAGTTACCCTAGAATTTCTGATTTCCAGTCCTTTATGTGAATTCAGCTATTCACTCATTTATAATGGTTCCTATAACTTCCTTCCCTGCTCTGTTTCCTATGAAATTGTGCATTGAACACCTGTTGCACCAATTAAATTGAAGAAGAAGAAGAAGAAGAAGAAGAAGAAGAAGAAGAAGAAGAAGAAGCAGCAGCAGCTAATGATTTTCCTCACCATCTTCCCAGGGTTCCAAGCCAGAAAACTTGAAAATACTTAAGCACTTTCTATACCTTTCAAAATGCTTATATAACATTCATTTGATCTAGTCAACTAAGTTATGAGGTATTAAGGATCAGTGGGAAATTTTTATGACTCAAATAAATAAAGAAAGAATTAGAATTCAGGTTACACACACACACAAAGGACTGCTCACTTATTTTTCTGTTATATTCTCCTTCTCCCCAATTTTTTATTAATCAAGATTTTTAAGAATTGAGTTCTACCAAATAGAAGTTTTCTTGTAGTGGCCACAAGAATTTTCTCAAATCTTGTGGAGGTTATACAACACAGAGTACCCCTATTTAATTTCCTATCCAAGAATCACGGACTAGTATATGAAATTTCATTCTATTAAATTTCATCTTTGGAAACTGAACATCTTGATGAAAGACACTGATTCTGGCAAAATTCATATATGCACAGAAGAACCTGATGCAACCAAAAGATTGAGTACATCCCACTCACTATGCCTCCTTGGCAGTAATTATAAGCTATCTACAGTTCCCAGCCAAAATGGGCCTTACTTCACCAATTGGGGACAGGCCATGAAGTAATAGGAAGAGAACTGATCCAGCTCTGCTTACTACCTTTGGAATTTTGAGCAGTTACTGAGTTTCATTTAGCCTCAGTTTCCTAACCAGTAAAACAGAGCTAATAAGACCTGACTTACTTATTCCATGCAATATTTTTAAAATAATCTGTAATGAAATACTTCATAAAGTCTTATAATGATCACTATTAATATAACTAACAAATATATAGGTTTACAATGATATTAAATAATCTGAGTTAAAAAATTATTTCCCTCTATTTAGCAAACCATGATCTAACGAGTAGGAAGAGGAAGGACTTTCACTGAGTGTCCTTGATTTTTGATAAAATGGTGAAAAGGAAACTGAATATATTAGTTTTAAAATACTATATGCTGACACAGATGAGATTCAAAATCTAGTTTCCATTTTTCAGCTAAAAATGCTTCACCTTCCAGAAATGGTTTTGGCTTAGACTTCAAAAGCTTCCCAAACAGTAATTACTAAAGTAAAAATAAGTAGGTTGCAAGGAAAACAAGTAAAAAGGATCTAGATTTTCTACTGTTTAGCATATGAGGTAATAATGGTACAAGGGCTAACATTGGGGAACTACAATATAGCCTAAAATTTCATATTGACCCTATGGTCTTTAATAAAACAGATGCAAATGCATTGAACATATACTGAGTAGAATAAATGTACACAGAGAGCAGTGGAACAAAAATTCCCCAGGAAAGAAACAGCATACGAAAATTTACACTCTTCAAGATAGAGACTATTCGAGAAAAAGAGATCCCAGTGACTAATGCAGATACTCAAGAAAAACAAAATAGTGGGGAAGTCTGGATATTAAATTGGGGCCAGAAGTTAGAAGTTTTGCATGACCAACTAAAGAGTTTGGACTTTCTGTTTTACCCTATTTATTGAACACTCTAATGTCTGCCGGATGGATCAACTGCTTCACACGGTGTCCAGCAGGCATGCATATGTTAATTGCTTCCAAATGCTTGTCTTCAATGCAGAGTTCTTTCTGAAGTGAAAAATCTCAGCTCTGTGGTTGCAAATGCTTCCTGAACATTAACTCAAACATCTTGCTCTCAACAAGTCCTAGACTTAAATATGTTTAAGCAAACTATAGGAGTGTAATTTTGGAGTGAAATAAGTTGACCATAAAAATCCAGGACATTTGTATTTGGGTCTTGAAAGATGAGAACTTAAGTTGATGAATGGAAATAGAAAAAAGAGGCGTCTTCATGGAGGAAGCAGAAAGAACAAAGGAATGGAACACTGTTTCACAGAATGTTAGGTGAATGATGAGCTGCTATGTTGTACCCGGATGCACTAAGAATGTCAACATGAGTGCAGAGCTCAAGATGGACCTGACACTGAGACACAAATAAATGACTACTTATTAGGCAACTGTCACAAAGTATAGATATAATCATGGTCTTATATAAGGGAATAGTAGTTGAAGAAAATAATTTTTTAAAAATAATTCATAAAAATAATCAACTTTAGTTACTAATAGAATGTAAATTGCAGCTAAAGAAGAAAAATTGATTTACTGCCAGATGCGAAACTTGTATACCATTAGCTTAAGATTCAGGTTAAAGATATAAATAAAATAAGAGTCCTATCATCCTCTTCCAGGATAGCTGGTCTGAGACAATGGTGTCTTGAAACAGTGAATTTTACTATGGGTAAATTAGAAAAAAATAATACGCAGTATCATAGTCTGTATAAAGAATGGGTCTATTCAACGTATGCTAATTATGATATTCATTTCACAGCAAGATTTTGTCAAACATTATATATGGAGAATATTCTACTTCAACTAAAGATGGAACAAAGGAATGAAAGAGAAGAATACAGTAACTCATTTAAAAACACAATTCTATAACTTTGAAACCCCACTTTTTTGAAAATTAATTTTATGTTCTCATCCATCTTGCCCATACTTCCTGTCTCTAGTCATTTTGTTGCTTTTGCTTCCTTCTCTGGACAGACAACACTAGCAGGGGTCCTCAAACTTTTTAAACAGGGGGCCAGTTCACTGTCCCTCAGACCGTTGGAGGGCCGGACTATAGTTTAAAAAAAAAACTATGAACAAATTCCTATGCACACTGCACATATCTTATTTTGAAGTTAAAAAAAAAAAAAACGGGAACAAATACAGTATTTGTATTTGCACGTGGCCCGCGGGCCGTAGTTTGAGGACCCCTGCACTAGAGTCTCAATCTGTAGTTCTTTACCAGTCTCCGCATCCTTCTTATCTTTATCAAGTTTCTTTGTCTTTACCATTTGTGTGTGTGTGTGTGTGTGTGTGTGTGAACAAATATCAAGAAATTTGTGAAAATCAGTACTTAATAAGTTGAAATAATATTTTCAATTTCCTGTTACCTACTTTAATATACATGTGTTCTCCATAACTCCTCATCACTAAATTCATCTTCTGATCAAATAGATGTAATTTCATGTAAAGTTAATCCTTTCTGAGTGACCTCAGATTCATTGCATATGAACCAGGTATGGACAAGCTATTCTTTGGCAGTTGAGAAGGTGAGGAAGGAAATTACAAAGACAAAGGCCACACTCATCTGTAGTAGTCACATTTACACTATATAGGGTCTCTAGTTGTGAATATTTTTTACCAATAAAAATATACACAAACAGAAAACAACGCACAAGACAGGAACACTAACTTATCCTAGATTGCTAAGCTTACTTGTTCACTTAACCAGGGTTGATAAGTGTTGGTATTTGCCCAAGTGTGAATTGTCAGGTTCATTGTTTCACTAATATATATAAAGAGAATCTGGACCCAGAATTTTCATAATTGCTAATTTCAATAGCATAAGCTTTTGGAAATAATTTTAAAATATATATAAGAATTTCATAAAATTTTTTCTCACTCACTTTATGTTTCATGGGATAACTCTGCAAAGTATTAGGAGAGCTTTTGTATTTTCCAACATAATTGCATAAGTGCTAATTTTCTTTTTTTAATAACTTTTCTTTATCAAACTAAATGTAGAATATACTCAATATATAATGCTTGGGTAGAGCAATAAAAAGCACCACTTTTATTTATACTACATGACTATATTACTAATATATATTATTCTCTAAAATAGGTTTATTACTTTTATTTTAACTAAATATATTTGGACCATATCCATGTGTTATTAAAAATAAAAGTATGCCCTGTCTGGTTATCCCAGTTGTTTAGAGCATCGTCCTGATACACCAAGGTTACAGTTTGATCCCTGGTCAGGGCACATACAAGAATCAACCAATGGATACATAAATTATATAAATAAGTGGGACAATAAATCTCTCTTTCTCTCTCTCTCTCTCTCTCTCTCTCTCTCTCTCTCTCTCTCTCCTCTCTCTTCATCTCTTCCTATCTCTCAAAACCAATCAATAAAAATAAATAAATATTAAAAATGATTTTTATTATAACAAAAATATTTTGGCTTTTTTAAGATGACACACAAAAATAAATGGAAAAGTCTCTCTATAGATATCCAAAATGTAAATTAATTGCAGTATCAAAAACAAATTAAAATACATTGCTAAGATTGTGTTTAAAAAAAACAAACTTAAACAGCAAAAATTCCTTGATGCCAGATCAAAGCCAGATTAGAACTAGAGATAATAGTTTTAATGACCTGAGGTGTGGTTGGTGGTTTGGATATTAATACCTATGAAGCCATTCAAGTCAAATCTTTATACCCAGAAGTGTTAAGACTTTAGAACTGAGACCCCTGGATGAAACTATTTAAAGAATGAGTGAGAAAAATTGTGTCCACTGCCATAGAAGACAACAAGGAAGCTGGTCTCTGCCTGATTTCACATCTCCCTAGAAAGATCAAGCCTTTGGACCTCTGTCACTAAGACAAGGGAATAATATACAGAGTCTATCAGAGAAGAATCTAGGGTCCTTGACATAGCAAATGAAAACCTATGAAGAGACAGAGTCAAAGCCCAGAAAATCCTGAATTCTCACTGAATATGAGCTAAACTTAAAAAAAAAAAAAATCTCAATATGAACTTAGTTGCAGGTTTGTTTGTTTTTTGTTTTTGTTAGATGCCCTAGAACAGTATTCTCATCTATGCCCCTATACCTAATTGGCTGAGTACTTTTCTCATGAGTGGGTATTGGATTTTTTCAAATGTGTTTTCAGTACCAATTGAAATACACATATTTTTCTTTCTTCTAATATAAGGTCACTTACATTGAATAATTTTAATGTAAAGCTGTCCTTCATTAAAGGTCATGCTACATTATCCTTCTTTTTTAAAAAAAATATATTTTTTATTGATTAGGATATTACATATGTGTCCTTATCCCCATGTTACCCCCTTCCCTCCCCCACCCCCGCGCATGCCCTCCCCCCCTCCCCCGTTGTCCGTGTCCATTGGTTAGGCCTATATGCTTGCATATAAGTCCTTTGGTTGATCTTTCCCCCTTACCCCCACCCTCCCCTACCTTCCCTCCAAGGCCCGACAGTCCAATCAATGGCTCTCCGTCTCTGGATCAGTCCTTGTTCATCAGTTTATGTTGTTCATTATATTCCACAAATGAGTGAGATCATGTGGTATTTATCCGCTCTCCAGTTCCATCCATGCTGTGGCAAATGGTAAGAGTTCCTTTTTCTTCTTCCTCTTCTTAAAGAATACCTTTCAGCATTTCATATAATGCTGGTTTTGTGGTAATGAACTCCTTTAGCTTTTTCTTATCTGTGAAACTCTTTATCTGACCTTCAATTCTACATGATAGCTTTGCTGGGTAGAGTAATCTTGGTTGTAGGTTCTTGCTATTCATCACTTTGAATATTTCTTGCCACTCTCTTCTGGCCTGCATGGTTTCTGTTGAGAAATCAGCTGACAGTCGTATGGGTACTCCCTTGTAGGTAACTGACTTTTTTTCTCTTGCTGCTTTTAAGATTCTCTCTTTGTCTTTTGCTCTTGGCATTTTAATTATGATGTGTCTTGGTGTGGTTATTTGGGTTCCTCTTACTTGGGGTTCTCTTTGCTTCCTGGACTTGTAAGTCTATTTCTTTCACCAGGTAGGGGAAGTTTTCTGTCATTATTTCTTCAAATATGTTTTCAATATCTTGCCCTCTCTCTTCTTCTGGTATCCCTATAATTCTGATGTTGGTACGCTTGAAGTTGTCCCAGAGGCTCCTTACACTATCTTCATATTTTTGGAATCTTTTTTTCTTTTTCGGTTGGGTATTTTTTGTTTCTTTGTATTTCAAATCTTTGACTTGATTTTTGGGATCCTCTTGTCTGCTGTTGGATCTATGTATATTATTCTTTATTTCAGTCAGTGTATGCTGAATTTCTAGTTGGTCCTTTTTCATATCCTCGAGGGTCTCACTAGATTTTTGAGGGTCTCACTAAATTTATCGGCAGTTTCCATAAAATTCTTGAAAAACCTTATAAACGTGGTTTTGAACTCCATATCCAGTCGTTTGCTTTCCTCCATTTCTGTCATTTGTGACCTGTTTCTTTGTCTCTGCATATTTTATGCTTCCCTGTGTTGGTAGAGTGGTTTTGTGTGCTAGGTGTCCTATAGGGCCCAGTGGCTCAGTCTCCCCCGTTACCTGAGGTGGACACTCTTTGTGCACCCCCTTGTGGGCTTTGTGCACAGTCTTATTGTAGTTATGCCTTGATTGTTGTAGGATCACTGGGAGGAATTGACCTCCAGGCCAATTGGCAGTGAGAATCAGCTGTGTCTGCAGTGGGAGAACTTCTGTGCTGAAGACACCCTTCTGGGGCAAGACTTGCTTCAGTGGGGCTTTGGTGCTCACTGAGTCTGCCCCCTGGGTGTGTCCCTTATGTATCTGAGGAGTTGTAATCCAGATGGTCCCCCTCTGACCACTGGGTACACTGGCTCTTGGAGGTTACCCAGCAGGAGCTATGAAGAGAACTGCAGATTCCCCTTCCTTTTTTGGAGTTTGGAGGTGCCCTGATGAGGCCCAGCTGTGAAGCAATGCAAGCTGCTGTGGGGCCTTGGGCCTTCTCTTGGAAGTTCTGGGTCTGTGGCCCAGCTGCAGTTTGTTAGGTAATTTTCATTTTGCAAAGGGCCAGGGCATTCATATGCTAAAGCCTCTGCCGCAGCCTGGGTGGGGTGGGGTCTCAGGGAATCAAAGGACGGAGCAAAGAACTATGGCAGATTCTCAGCCTCGAGAGTCTCAGTGTCCTGATAATTTAATTGCTGCAAGCACCTCTGAGAGAAAGCCGCCCTCGAGTTCCGAGTTCTGCCCGCTGCCAGACAGTCCAGTTTCTCCCCGTATGAGTCCTGGGTCCCCAGAGACTTCCCGGAACTGGAGTTCAGAGCAGTCGGGAGCTTGTGACTCCCTCCTGATTCAAAAAGACAGCCGCGTCCTCAGGTACCAGCCCCTTTCCCCACACTCTCGAGCCTCCGTACCTTTGCACGTTACTTCCGCAGCTCCTGACCCTCAATGTGCTTTTCTCTTTCCTTCTAGTTGTAGAATTTCCACTCCATCAGCCTTCCTGTAAGTTCTGGATGATGTCCGTTTTGTCTTTTTATTGTGTTTTGAAGTTGTTGTAGGAGGCAGCAATTTCGGTGTTTCCCTATTCCGCTATCTTAGTTTCCCACTACATTATCCTTCTTATCAATGATTGTAATACATGCTATATAATATAAGGGTAATATGCAAATTGACCAAACTGCCGAATGACCAGTTACTATGACGTGCACTTACCGCGAGGGGTCAAACACTCAGCACAGAAACTGCCCCCAGCCCACAGGCCCCATTGCTCTATTGGGGCCTGCCGGCCAACCTCTCTGTCCCTTCCCCCAGCTGGCAGGCTCCCATTGCTGGATAAGGAACAGGGAATCAGGGGTGGGTGGCAGCAGACACTGGTGGCTCCAGGCCAAGCCCCCCCCCCCCAACACACACACACACACACACACACACACACACACACACACACGGGGGCGACCATCTTCCAGCGATAGGGTCAGTGAGCAGGAGGGAATGGCCAACCTCTCTGAATGGGGAACCAAGGGTGATGGCAGGAGGCGAGGCTGGCTGCTGGCACCTGGGGAAGATGGCCCTGAACATAGGCCAGGCCTAGGGACTGTACCCATGTACGAATTTTTTGTGCGCCTGGCCTCTAGTTTTATTTTAAGTTGTTAAGGATATTTGCAACTCTGTTCATGAGGAGTATTTGTCTGTAATTTCATTTTCTTTCTTTCTTTCTTTCTTTCTTTCTTTCTTTCTTTCTTTCTTTCTTTCCTTCTTCTTTCTTTTTTTCTTTTCTTTCTTTCTTTCTTTCTTTCTTTCTTTCTTTCTTTCTTTCTCTCTCTTTCTATCTCTTTTTCTATCTGTCTTCCCTACTTTTGTACAATCTGTGATAGAGTTTGCTGTCAGGATTATGTAAACTTTATAAACAATTGGAGAATATTTTTCTTTTTCTCAAGTACATTTGTGTGAGTGGTGTTATTTCTTTTTTGAAAGTTTGATATAATTCACTTTTGGGCTTAGACTTAATTGTCAGGAAAACTTTGATAATTAAGTATTTATATAGAAGTAGAACTATTTATACTTTTTGTTTTGTTGGTGAAAATTTTTTCAAGTGGCATTTTAAAAAAAATTTGTTTATTTCCATTAAGTTGGCATGAATATATTCATTACATTTTAGTACAGTATTAATTTTTAATTATATGTAGCATTTGTAACAACCACCGTATTTTATTTCCAATATTCATGATTTTTATTTTTGTCCAGAATTGTTAAACATTTCCTAGGTCATTGTTTTGTTAAGCTCCTATTGTATATTTGTTTTCAATGTTCCTGCTTAAGCTCTTTATTTACTTCTTTCCAGTACTCTAGGTTTACTTTGTTCTTCTCTTTTGAACTCTCAGATAATTAATTTTAATACTTTCTTCATGTCTATAAATATTTTAATCTGGATATTTCTCCCAGAATTGCTTTCGTTGCATCTCACAAATTTCCATATATTTTATTGTATTTGAAATATCTTTTAATGATTTGTATGAATTCTTCTTTGACTTACAATAATTTTAGGGCTTTGTTGATTAACTTAAAAATATTTGGGTTTTCTTATATAGTGTAGAATAATTGATTTCATGGTTAATTCCATTGTGCTTACTGAATGTCCTTTGTATGATATCAGTTTTCCTAAGACACAATTAGGTGAGATAGTAGATAATATTGTTCAACTATTCTGCATTTATTGATATGATATCAAGGTATAGTTGTTCTATTAATTGCTAAGAGAGCAATGTTAGAATTTCCTACTATTGAAAATGTCCTACTATGCAAATTGTAAATTTTTCCTTTCTGTCATTTTCTGTTTTTGTATGTTGAAATTCTGTTTTTCATATATGTTAATAATTGCCATATTCTCTTCATGAAGTGCTCATTTTTCAATATAAAAGCATTCTCTCTCTCTCTCTCTCTCTCTCTCTCTCTCTCTCTCTCGCTCTCTCTCTCTTTCTCTCTCTATCTCTCTATCTCTCCTCTCTCTCTCTGTTTGGTTAAATACTTTGCCTTGATCTATTATAACTGATTTAAATACAATCACTTCAATATTTTTATGTTTTCTACTTGAATGCATTTTTACATTTATTTACTTCCCCTTTTCTGTCTTTATATTTAAAAATTGAACAGTGTCACCCCAATAAATTTAATAAAAGGAAAAAATAAAATATTTCTTTTGTAGATAGTACATTGTTAAATCTTACTCATATCCTTTCTGAAAATCTCTGCCTTTTAATAGAAATATTTAGTATAGTAACATGGAATGCAACTATTCATATGAACAATTTTAAAGATATAATTTTATTATTTTTGTTTATCTTCTCTGTTTGTAGCCCCTCTTTTACCTGTCACACCCTTCTTTATTATTTGTGTGTATTTTTTGTTTTAGAATTCTACTTTAACTAATTATTTTTTACATATACCTCTTTGATATATATATATATATATATATATATATATATATATATATATATATATTCAATTATTACTTTAGGGAGTACAGTGTACATCTTTACTTAACTATTCCTGCTTCTATTTATACTCTAGAGTTGTAAGATAGTAGGTTTTTATTTTAATCTCACATGTAGTTTATAGTTATTATGTGAAGGATAATTAATTGGTTAGAAGCTTACTCATCCCTGCTAGTTGTGAAATTCCTAATAATGATATTTTATGAGGACAAAAAGAAAGAACAAGCATAAGGATTTATTACTTATAGCTCCCTTATTGAAAAGAAATATGAGCTCAAAAACAGCAATAACCCTCATAGAGGTAATAAAGTGCTATAAGCAATATTGAACACATAAATTGCTAAACCTAGTGGTGAATCTGAACTAGCATTGACTATATAAAAATAAAAATTATGAATTAGAAAAAAAAGATTAGTGTTTGAGATATGTAACTCGTGATATGCAATAGTGGCTGTGAAATCTTTGGAAATGATTTCAGCTGAAACAGAAAACCTGAATAAGGTGGCTGAATTCAGTAGCTGAGCAGAGAGCACACACTTACCTGTAACATTTTTTTGTAGTGAAAAACAGAAAGGAGGAAGCTTTGTCTGGAATGCATTTTGGGTCAGTCAATCTGCAGCTTTATTTTGATAAGGTGGAAAAGGTACATATTTCTTTTATTTATTTATTTTTTGAATATTGCTTTTTAAAAATATATTTTTATTGATTTCAGAGAGGAAGGGAGAGGGAGAGAGAGATAGAAATGTCAACAATGAAGATTTATATTTTAAAAAGTCAATGATAAGAGAGAATCACTGATTGGCTACCTCCTGCACACCCCCCACTAATGATCCAGCAGAAACCCAGGCATATGCCCTGACCGGGACTTGAGTCTTGACCTCCTGGTTCATAGGTTGACAATCACTTGAGGGAAAATATTAAAATAAAATAAATAAAATGTAAAATCTTGCCTCATTGGAAAGCAAAGTAAAATAGCAAATATATGATAAATTCAACAAAAGGCAAAAGAGAAAAAGGAAGCAATGAAATAACAAATCAATTGACACAAAAAAAGTTTGAACAAATCCAAATACAACAGTGAACACAATAAACATTAATAGCTATTTATTAAAATGTAGTGATTCTTAGATTGGAAATAAAAAAAAAAATCTGGGTATCAGCTGTTAACAAAGATACAAAGCTGTATATAATTTATCAGAAAAACAGAAAGTGAAATAAGTTGCTACCTGATATAGTCCTAAACAAACAAAACAAAGAAGATGATTATCTAGATGAATGTCATTTAAGACATAATTTAAGTTAAAATATTATTATAAAAAATAAGGGTCATTATCTAAAGTTAAAGGGAATAATTTTTATGATGATAAAGTACAAATAGCAAAATTGGAAAATTACAAATGATTTAACATTATTTCAATCTCTAACATTTTGGGGAGTATCAGTAAGAGGCATCTAAAATATTGTTAACCCATTGCTATACTTGAGCCTATAGGATTCTCTTATTCAGAAGAAACAAAGAGAAATTGATGGAGTCATTTATTTTCACAAATTGAAAATAGCCTAAAGTCAATACTACAAAAATCACAAAGGTGCTAACATTGGTCTCTTAGCTAATGAGAAGCAATGAGAAAATTGATGGAGCTGCAGTTTCTTTTATCTTTTTCTTTCCCATTGTTTCCTTTTCAAAGAGTTCATTAACAAAAGGAAAAAGAGAAAAGTAAAATGAAAATTAGGCTGCTATTGGACAAAGGGTTTACAGATCTTCCTTTCAAATTATACCCAAGAGAGACCTAACATGAAATTATAATATATACTTGTTTCTAATTCAAAAAGCCCAGCAATTTCTTTATATTTTTGTGTTATAAAAATTATCACTCCTACCTATTTTTGATGTGTGGAATCTCTATGTTCAGGGATACCATTTATCAATCAAATGCTTTCAATAATAATCAAAATTCATCTTAACTCAGAAAATAAATCTAAAATGAATTTTTAAATCTCACTAAAATGGAAATAACTTATATAAGATATAAAAGCAGGTTTTCTGACTTTTATTATCTGTGCTACCCTGTATTTCAGGGCAATCTTCATCGGGTTGTCCAGAGCCCATTATGCTAGAAACAACAAAAATAAAATGAACAAAAATATTTAATCAGATGATAAAAACACAAGAGTTATTGAAAAGGACCTATGAAGATCCTAAACTAAAACAAATACAATTACCTTCTCAATGTAAGCATGTATATCTAATCACATTTTTTTTTTCCTCCGGATGCCTGAGTGTTATGGACTACATGTCTGTGTCCCAGCAAATTCATATCTTAAAATTATTAGCTCCTATTGTGATGATATGTGAAGGAGATATCTCTGTGAGGTGATTAGGTCATGAGGGTGGAACCCTCATAAATAGGATTAGTGGCCATATAAGAAGAGGATTTAAGGAGAAGTCATCAATCTGCAACCCATAAGAGGACTCAACAGAAGCCAGTTTGATGACATCTGATCTTGGACTTCTAGCCTCCAGACCTGTGAAAAATAAATTTATACTGTTTATAAAACACCCAGTCTATGGTAATTTGTCTCAGCAGCCTAAAGGGGCCGAGAGACGAAGACAGTGAATCTGAAGACCTATTCTTGTGCAGAGAAGGCAAATTGGGATACTTTCACTTCTTGGATATTATAGAAATATCACAAAGTGGTAGTTTTTATAATATGTCTACTTCCTCCAATTGAACCCTTCGGTGTCAAATACGTATATTGGGGGCAAAGACTAAGTAATCTACAATAATCAGAGTAACTTCCTTTATAATGACTGGAATTAATGTTATAAAACATTAGAGGATGTATTTTCATGATTCCCTCAATTGTATTTCATTACACAGTTGTCAGCTATTAAAATAACCAGGATGGCCCTAACCGGTTTGGCTCAGTGGATAGAGCGTCAGCCTGTGGACTGAAGGGTCCCAGGTTCAATTCTGGTCAAGGGCATGTACCTTGGTTGTGGGCACATCCCCAGTGGGGGGTGTGCAGTAGGCAGCTGATCAATGTTTCTAACTCTGTATCCCTCTCCCTTCCTTTCTGCAAAAAAAAAATCAATGAAACATATTTTTAAAAAATAAAATAAAATAACCAGGATGTCAGAAACATTGGCCTTCAAAAACTCTTAGGAGAAGGAAAGCAAGAAGAAAGAAAACTATTTGGCATATGTAGGTAATATGGAACTGTGGAAACATGTCCATTCAGTTGGTACCAAAACAATCTAATTGTGCTTGTATGTATGTCCTTATCCCATTGCAGAACACTGGTGATGCCATATGCTGTCTTTTCTACGTAGCACTTTGAATATCTCTTTATAACCATTATTATTTTATGTTTAAATGCTTCTGAAGGACGCAGTATTCTCCATCTCATCTAGAAGAAAAAAGAATGTAGTCTCTTGCAAAGGTCCACTATCAATATGTTCTTGATTTTAAAAACTGAATGGGCTTGAGTTTCCAATGTGGCATGTAAGGAAGTTGGCAGTTGATATTTCATCTTAACTATTAATGAAAAACTGACGCCCAGCTAGTGTGGCTCAGTAGTTGAGCATCAACCTATGTACCAGGCAGTCACGTTTTAATTCCCACTCAGGGCTCCATCCCCAGTGTGGGCCATGAGGGGGCAGCTGATCAATGATTCTCAATCATCATTGATGTTTTTATCTCTCTCTCTCTCTTTTTCACTTGCTCTCTGAAATCAATATATATATAAATATTTAAAAAGCTGAATATTCTTGACCAGTTAGCTTAATTGGTTGGAGTTCGTTGGAGCTTCGTCTCATATACCAAAAGGTCATGAGTTTGATTCTGTCAGAGCACAAACCTAGGTTGTGGGTTTGATCCCTGGTTCGGGCACATACTTGGAGGCAACCAATCCATGTTTCTCTGTCACATCACATCAATGTTTCTCTCTCTCTCCCAACATCAATAAAAATATTCCCTCAGGTAGGGATTTTTAAAAAATATAAAAGAAAGACAAAGCTGGCCAGACTGAAAAATCAACCACTCTTCTTAGGCAAACTGCTTCCCCCAAGACTGGAGAGACAGAGGTGAATAGAGAGTAACAGTATAAACTACAACAGAATCCAGTGGCAGGCAGGAAAACCTGAACTCCTTTTGATAACTCTGAGTTAATAATTCCAGAGGGATACAGTCACAGTTAGCCAGCCACTATAGTGTGAGATTTACCTCTAGGGACTTGGCCAGGTTCCCCTAGTAAATTTCAGAGAAAAATTTACTCATCCTTTCAGCAGAGGGCGGGGAAAAGAAATAATTTTGAAATACTTCAGAGCACTCTGATCTTAACAAGACCTACCCTCTGGAGAAAATAGTTAACCAGAACCTAATCTGATGGGTTATTTTCAGAGTCATACTGACCTGAGGAAGGGAGATAAGTACACCAGTCCCCTCTAGTCTTCCAGGTGGGAAAGGGAATAACCAACTACAGGCCCTTCAGGCCATTCTGTTTCATAAAAGGCAGGGAGGAAGAACTGATAAACATTTGTCAACTAAATAATCCAGAGACATGGGCTCACTTAAAGTCTTAGAACTAATCATGGGGCTATAGAACACTTCCCTTCTCACCACTTTTTTCCCAAATCCCTCTGGAAGATCTAGCTAATACAATAAGACAACTAAAAGAACTAAAGTTATACATATTGGGACAGAAGAAATAAAACTCTTCTTGCTCACAGATGGCATGATCATCTATGTAGAAAATATGAAAGAATTGGCCAAAAAACACAAACAAAAACCTCCTGGAAGTAATAAGCAATTATAACAAGGTTTCAGAATACAAAGCTAAAATACAAAAGTCAATCATTTGTCCATGTACTATAATGAACAAGTGAAATATGTAAATAAAACATAATATCATTTACATCAGCACCTTCAAAACTGTACTTCACAAAATTCACTTCACAAAAATTAATTTAAAATGGAACATGGACCAAATGTAAGATGTAAAATTATAAAACTCTTTACGGGGAAAACTTAGATGGACATGGATATGGTGATGATGTTTTAGATAAAACATCAAAGCCACCCATGATTCATGACAAAGCAATTTGGATAAGCATAAGTGTTATGGATGCCTGATCTGAGTTTGTTACAATTTGTGTCTATTAAGAACAGGCAAGTAAGGTTTTGAGTTCATAGCCTCATAACCTCAGGTTTTAAAAAAAGTTTCATTTACCTTGCTTTTTTTGTTTGTTTTCCTGTAGCGTGATATACATTTTGGGTACATCAAATAAATATAAAATATAAAAATGATTTTTGTCATGTAATGTAATTAGGATGGATCGTTATGACTTATTTACAATATTTGTCTCCTTTCTTCTTTCATGAAAATTGCTAATGAAAATGTAATTGAATACTATCAAGAAAAACATATTGGAATTCTTAGCCTTGATGACAAGAATTGATTTAGAATAGGGTTTGAAATGAAGCCTCATAACCTGAATTGTGTTAGCATACTCTCTGAAGAAGATAGAAAAGTAAATAGGTAGGTAGCAAGGAGGGCAGGATAATAGATAGGTAGGTAGATAGATGATAGATAGATAGATAGATGATAGATAGATAGATAGATAGATAGATAGATAGATAGATAGATAAATAGATAGATGATAGATAGATATGAAAAAAGAGAAAGTACAGTTGTTTTGTGTAGGGTTTAGAAAAAGATGATATGTTCCCAAAGGCAAGTAAAATACTCTTCAGTTACCCATAAATACCACCACAACCTATTGTCTAGCAGCCAATTCAGTTTATATATTTTATTACCTTTTGAAACCTATGTGCATTTGAGTTTTAGGCTCCTGATTTAGCATATTCAACTGGACAATTTCACTCTAAAAACTAACAAATTTAAGATTCCATTAAGTAGAATTATATGGTAGACTCATGAATCAAAAGTCAAATGTTAAAACAAGTTAATAGCATAGAAATTCCACCAGAGGTGGCATCTTCTACACTGTGCTGAAGATAAGCAGAGTAAATGATGATTCTGCAGGCAAATAAATACCAGAAACACTAGTTTAAAGAAAGGTAAACTGCTAAACTGATTTTTTTTTTTAATTTTAGTACTCCACACAAAATGAAATTGGCTAACGTGCAGTTTGGATCATCAAAGTATTTGTAGAGGTGTCTGTGTTCAGTGTTTCATAAGTGTATTTTGTAATGGGATCCTGTATGCATATGTGTGCATACAGCTCCTCCTGGAATGACTGTTCCTTGAACCATTCTTTAACTTCCCTGTGTTTTCCTCCACCTCAAAAAATGATAGGGTTCACATGAAGGAATCTGTAATATTTCCAATTTTCAACAGTAAAAAAGAAACACCAGACATAATAATATGTTTATTATGCAAAATAGAGATGGGCAGAAAACATTGCCAGAGTTTACCCAGACACTGGCTTCACTACTTAATGCTTCCTGCAGAAACTTACCTTCTTTCCTTCTGGTACGGATATGTAAGAGTTTCTGCCATATACCCTAACTCAGTAAGCCAGAGGCCTGGAGGGCTTTAGACATTAGTACCTTTCATAGGATCCTCACTTAATTCTAATGCAATCCAAATTTGAGATCCACCTTTGTGGAATCTTCTTGCCTACCTCAATATTCACACTGCTCTAACAAAATTACAAGAACAGCTTTCCTTGTTTACCTTTACCTGCAATATGTGGTCCAGCCTCTGTGGATCTCATTTTTCTCTCCTGGACATTTGTGCTGCCCTTGTCATCCTGCATGTTACTGGCAGGAGTATGTCTCTAGACCCTGCTGCTATCATTACTTTAGTTGATATAACTGCTTAAGGCTTTTGACAAAGTTGCATTGGCTCTTGTGGAGGGTGGGGAGGGGGTTAAAGTCTTAGTCTGATATCCATGTGAATTACCTATGTTACTACATTAGGCCATAGTGACCACAATTAGAAAAAATTAATACCTATAAGAGGGAGAACAGGTTTCCATATGTCAAAGATGGGCAGATTTTCATCTGGAGCGTAAATGAAAATACTGCAGATTTTTAACAAAACATGACCAATTTTATCCAGCTTTCAGGTATTGTATTACAGTGCATAAATCTAATGAAATACAGCCCTCAGGTTAAACAGAGATGCTCCCTTTAAATATATAAATATTAACCAGCCCAAGACATTCTTATTTTCATTAACTAGGCCCAACTAGTTAATTCAGCTGCTGCATATATAGGCTGGCCTTCCTCAGAGACCAACCCACCTGGGGTAATAAATTGAAAACTGATGTCAGGAGAATTGCAAATTGGTTTCAAAGCTGAGAATTATGGTGGGGAACATAAATGCTGTTGACAAAGACGTCTGGCTGGTGTTCTGCCTTCTATCACCAACTCCCACGTGGAGACAACAAAGAAAATGGTCCCATATGAGTCTCACTTTTTTGCCTTCTTTTGTATTAGTGGCGTTCTTTGTCTTTTTTTCCTTTTGTTATTTTTTTCTCCTCTATTTTATAACAAAAGGGAGAAGTGAAACAGCCAAATACAGACAAGTGTCCTCTAAAATATGAGCTTAGGAAATGGCAGAAGGTTTTCAGGCTATCCTCTCAACTCTCTACTTTTTTGTTTTGTGTGAGCATTGTAGCTATATATATATATATATATATATATATATATATATATATATATATGATTTCAGAGAGGAAGGGAGAGGGACAGAGAAATAAAAAAAAAAATCAATGATGAGAAAGAATCGATCTGCTGCCTCCTGCACACCCCCTATTGGGGATTGAGCCCACAACCCTGGCATGTGCCCTGGTTTATAGGTCTGCCATCAACCACTGAGCCATACCAGCTAGGTAGATTCCTCATCTTTATCTGAATTATGGTTTTTGTTTGTCTTTTTGTTTCCCCATGGAGATATTACCCCATCTTGCTTTTCTCATCTTATCATCTCTGTCAGTTAGCTATCCCCTTGGAAATTATATTGGATTGTGTAAATAGTTTTCTTTGGAGATTTAAAAATTAATTGTTAGAATCATTTTCAACATGAAAAATTAATTTAATTTCAAGTTTACCAGTGACTGCTCCATTCCTAAAATCAATGACTAATTCTCAGTTTTCATCTTTACCTATTTGCAGCATTTAACACATTCCTTTCTTCTGTACACTTTCTCCACTTGGGTTCTAGGATCTCACACTCTCCTTGTTTTTCTTCCAATTCACTGGCTACTACTTATTCTCTCTTTCTGGTTTCTCTTTATCTCCCTGACCTCTAAAAGCTAGTGTTACCTGAGGTTCAGACATTGTACTTCCTTTATTTTAGAACTATACTTACTCCCTTGGGGAATTGCATCTAGTCTCTTGACTTTAACTGCTGTGCACTGATGACTTATATATTAGTTTCTAGGGCTGTTGTAACAAAGTACCATAAATTGAGTAGCTTAAAACAATAGAAATTTACTCTCTCTCAATTCTGGAAGCTAGAAGTTTGAAATCAAGGTGTTGGCAGGGTCCTGCTCCATCTGAAGTCTTTGGAATAAAATCTGCTCCATGCACTAACCAGTTTTGCTCAGTGGATAGAGCATCAGCCTGCGGACTGAAGGGACCCAGGTTCGGTTCTGGTCAAGGGCATGTATCTTGGTTACGGGTACATCCCTAGGAGGGGGTGTGCAGGAGGCAGCTGATTGATGTTTCTAACTCTCCCTCCCCCTTCCTCTCTGTAAAAAATCAACATATATAACCTGTTCCATTCTGTTCCATGCCTTTTCCTCTGCTTCTGATGCTGTTGACAGTCCTTGATGTTCTTTGGCTTATAGATGCATCACTCAGTCCCTGCCATCGTGGTAACATCGCATTCTTGTGCATCTGTGTCTTCTCTTCTTTTAAGATCATATTGGATGAATAATTCACTCTGTTTGAGTACAACCTCAGGTTAACTAATGACATTTCAACAACCCTATTTTCAAATAAGGTCACATTCTGAGATTCCACGAAGGGTATGAATTCTGTGGGAGCACTATTCAACCTAGCACAGCTAACAAATGATATTTCCAGCCTATTTTTCTCCACCGAATGCCAAACATGTATCCAAATTCACATTCACAGCTCTACTTAAAGTTTAAGAGTATTTCAAATTTATCGTGTACAAATCGGGACCTCTGATCTGTGGCTGTAAATCTACTCTTCCTAATCTGTCCATCTCAGTTCATAGCAACTCCATCCTTCCGGGTACTCAGTCCAAATATTGAAGGTGTTCTTCCTCCTTTCTCTATCTCATATCCTACATCTAATCATTGAGTAACTTATAATGCTTTAAGAATGTGTCAAGAGGTTAATTTAACCTTTTCACTTCCTCTCTTCCAAATTCTATCAAACCAGTCAACTGATTTCTTGTGACTCCTTTCAAACTACATATCCTGCTTTTTCCCTTGTCTCTCTTAAGTCTATTCTCAACACTATATGCAGACTATAGATAGATCCCATTAAAATAGTCAGATCATGCCGAAACCAGTTTAGCTCAGTGGATAGAGCGTCGGCCTGAGGACTGAAAGGTCCCAGGTTCGATTCCGGTCAAGGGCATGTACCTGGGTTGCGGGCATATCCCCAGCAGGAGATGTGCAGGAGACAGCTGATCGATGTTTCTCTCTCATTGATGTTTTTAACTCTCTATCTCTCTCCCTTCCTCTCTGTAAAAAATCAATAAAATATATATATAAAAACAACAACAACAACAACAAAAAAAAAACAGTCAGATCATGTCCTTCTCTCTTTAAAGTATTCCTGTAGCATCTCATCTCACTCTGAGTACAACTAATGTCCTTTTACAAGGTTTTCTGAGACCTTCGTCCATTTAGCTCATTGATTCAATCCTCCAGCTACCGGAGGCTTCTCATTATTCACAGTATGTATCAGGCACCTTACTTTCTTGTATCCTCTGCATTTTCTCCCCCCCTCTACCTAGATTCTATTCCATTTTTATTCCCAAAGCTTGTTCCATCACCTCCTTCAAGTTTTTTTTTATTTTATTTAAATGCCATCTCTTGTTTGAGGTCTTCTGTGATTACTCTATTTAAAATTTCACTGTCCCGAAATTTCAATCTCCATTCTTAATTAATTCAACTATTCTCCATAGCATGCACTACTGTATACCAGAACTTTACCTTTTATCTATTTGTCTCCCTTCTTCAGAATGCAAGTGTCAGGAGGATAGGGGTTTAAGAGCTTTATTCAATGCCATATCCCCTGCAACTAGAAGAATGACACACCATTTACTGAATGGAAGAATGAACCAGGTCTTTTAGCAAGGAAAACTAGGAAAACTTGAGGACTGGGTTTCAGAGCAGTAGGTTTTAGCCCCAGTTCTACTGCTTGGAAATCATTCACTCTTTGCTAAATCTCTTATTCTAATGAAAGCTCTGTTTTCCATACTATTTTCCATTATGTAACCTAATCTGGGAAATACTAAACCAGCCTATGGAACCACACCCAGGCTGGTTGGCTTAGTATTTAAGCCATGATTGCAGAAGACTCATAAAAGGCTAATGTTACACCAAAAATAACCAAACCTTCTACTTGTTATGGTCAAATGGATCTCTTTCTGAAATTGTTCAAATATTGTGAAATCAGTGAAGAAGCATGAGCAATGCTTCTCTTTACAGAGATGTTCAAGTCTTAGGTCAACCTTTCTAATGTATAGGAATTTACAGTCTAGATTTAAAATTGATCAGAAAGATAAAGGAAGAATTCAAATGATAAAGGAAAACAATTCCCAGCCTGCTCTTCTCTATCCTGAAGAGATAATAATGCTACAAATTCCTCATTGAGCACTCTTTCTCACTTTTCTACACTTGGTATAGAGATAACATTGAAAAAACTTTGTTTCTTCTTTCTCTATAATTGTTTCCCATATTATAGTTTATCTCTTCTGATATGGAATTTTTATAGAAACTGCAATGTTTTGGAAAAGGAAACAGATATTTCCCAATAATTATATTAATGCATGTTTATGAGTTTCACTTCTGGCAATTCAAAGGGCTCCTGAGATACCTCCTGGGAGAGCTCCATTCAACAAGACAGACATTGAGTTTTACAACAAACCAGGTTATTTCATATAAGATGTGGAAATGTCCTTCAAATTATAACTATATATTCCCATTCTGAACACTGATAGTAATTAATTAATTTTGTTTCTCATTTGCAGCAAATACCATTGAATAGTATTACCTCTCCAGATAAACACTACACAATGTTTTAAAGTTTTTTCAATTATAATTGTATTATGAAACTCTGATTAATTATGGGAAATATTAAACTTTTAATATGAGAGAGAGATCAGCCCATTCCATAGAGTCAGACAAACACTTATTCATTGATTAATCACAGAATTTTCTTCTTATCAGAACCTAAAATGGGGTCAGCTGATCAACCCTAAGACACCTTTTGGTAAATGCAGTTTTGGGAACTACAGACAATATCTCCCAGACTTAGCACAGGCCTTTTGCCATTTTGTGTGAAGACATTTTCTTCTGATAAAATCAGGTTTAAAGATATTAATCACTGCTAGTGAGATTTTTATGAACCTTTACCATAATACACTAAGTGGCTTTTGACACAGCAGAAAATCAAGAAGAAAAATTAGATCAGTGATCTATTATTTTTTCTGACTCCAGAAGATGAGTTAGAATCCTCTGTGAACTCTTTTGACACTGCACAGCTCCTGCCTCAGTTCGTGAATCATCAGGCCATACATATTCTGATTATTCAGACAGATATTTAGTTAGAAAATAAATTCTATTATTTTTTGAAAAACAAATGATCTCTCATTTATATAAATTACTTTCATTGGTTTTCTATTTTCTGTATCACCAAGAATCTGAGGCAACATGGAGGGCAATGAGATTCTGAAAGCACAGAATTACAAACCACCCAGAAGATTTTATAGGTCACAGAGACAGTGAAGAGTGGGAACCAGAGAGACAGCCATGGTGTGAAACAGACTTGTGGATGAGTTGGAGATAAGTGGCAGGACAGAGGAGGTATCTAGAAGGATTTTTAGTTTCTGGATTATAAACTTGACTTGATAGAGATGATAGAAGATAGAAAACAAACCTACCTCAAAGGGAGCCACATTTTATACAAGTACGTAGGAATTTAACACACTATAATTTCCATTTAAGATTTATCCTTACAGAGTAAATTTAAAAATAAAATAAAATTCACTTCCTTTTAAAAACACACTTATTTTAGAATAATTAAAAAATATAATAAAGGAAAAATTAAATTCTCATAGTCACACTATCAAGTGATAACTGGTATTTCCATGCCTATTATTTCTATCACCATCATTTTTCATATGCAATTTTTAAACTTATATCAATAATACCAGATCTTCAAGATACATAATTAGTCCAGTGACCTCCCTTTACAGTTGAGGTCCAGTGACCTCCTTTTACTGCTGAGGAAACTATTGCCCAGGAAACTTATACAAATTGCCAAGCATTCTATACAAAATTAGAAGAGTAGCAGTTATTTAGTGTTTTTCCTAGTTTGTTGCAGTGCACTATGTATGCAAGGTCCTGGGGTTAAAGTACAATGATGTAACTTTTGTTAATGCTTTTTTTTTTTTCAAGCATATTTTGCAAGGTATATTTTAGGCAATGTAAAATTCACCCTATTCACCTGTATCATTAAATAATTTTTGGTAAAGTACACGTAGTATCATCATAAATCACTTTTAGAATAATTTTATCACCCCGATAAAACTCCTCTTACCCATTTATAGGTAGTTATCATTCCCACCTCTAGACTTGGGCAGCCACTAGTCTACTTTCTGGGTATATACAATGTTTGATAAGATTTTTAGTTTCTTTGAACTTCAGTTTATTCAACACTAAAACAGGAGTAGTGATAGGGTGTTGTGAAAAGCCAAGTAAATAATGCTTGATGTAATTCAAGGAAAATTTATTTTAGAAGTAGTACTAACAGTAATATATCCATTGGCATCATTTCAATCAGAACACAAGGAAGTTTCAAGAAACCGAGCCCGTGCTTGTGCTGGCATTAAGATTAAGGCTAGAGTTCAAATTCAATTCAATTCATGCCATCACTAAACTGTACCAACTTAAGCCGAGTGGACTGCAAGATCTTTTCACATCTCCAGCTTCTGCTTCACCCCCAGTGTGCTCCAAATGCTATCTTTGACATTGGGCCTCAGGAAGTGATGAATCAGTTGAATCCTCATCTTTTGGCCTGAGAACACCTGTTAATGGAGCCAATTAAGGAAAAGGATGACAGAGATTTGGAGGAGACGTTGACACTTGTCCAGGAGGAACTGTGCTGAGACTGCCCATGGAAGTCCTAAATAAACCACCAAACAGCTGTCGAAGGGAAGGATTTTGAAGGTCTTGGCTCAAGGCAGACTTTAATAACAGTAATAAAGTCAATGTCTTTAGATCCTGTGGTTGAAGAAATGTGTCTTTCTAGACATGGGGACATTATAGAAAGCTTGCTTCTCATTGTGAAGTCTTGCATCTGAGAAGAATCCACTAAAAGTACCTACTCTCTAAATTTAAAGCACCCCTGCATTCCATAGTGAGTCAGGTAGGAAGGATGAGAGGGGTGTGTCGTTTTGATTCGTTCTCTCCAGCCAGAATAACTAATAGCATGTTTGAAATCCAGTACCACTTCATTGCTTTGGAAGTAGGACTGGGGGCACCTTGAATTTTTTCTCCACATTTGATTAATTGGCGCCAACACAAGGTATGTACAAGTTTCCAAGTTTGCAACATTAATCACCTAAATGAACTGAAAATAATTAGTTTGTAGTGACTTTCTGACTTATAATAATAAGCCCTGACTTAAATATAATTTGTCTAGACAGCTAAATATAACATGGAAAAGGGAAACAAACACTCCAAAACCTACAGGCATTTCTTTTCTGCATATCTCTCCTAATAACTTACAGGGTTTTGTTTAATTGGTAGATTTGATTAAGTGACAAAAGTGAAAAGTACAACCTAAAACATTTTATTTATAGTAACATTAAGTATTCAAAAGTACTTGCCAATACAATTCTAATCCCTAAATTTTGTGATCACTTTGCAAATATAAATATCATCTCTTCATTTTTGCTTGTCTTTCTAATTTAAACTATTTTTAAGCACTTGCAGTTTTATGCCACATGCCACCCTGCAGCCACCACCACCACTGCCACCATACCACCTCAGGTTAAAAATAATACTGTTACCCTAGCTGGTTTGTCTCAGTGCATAGAGCATAGGCCTGTAGACCTAAGTGTCCCAGTTAGATTCCTGTCAAGGGCAGGAATGTTTTTCTCACATTGATATTTATCTCTGTCTTTCCCTCTCTCTCCCACTTTCTCTAAAAATCAATGGAAAAATATCCTTGGATGAGTATTAATAAAAACAAAACAATAAAGTTTATAATTTTAAATATTTAATTCTACTACCAATACTGGTTTCTCTGTAGATTTAAGTTTCAATAATTTTACATAATAAATGCTTCAAAATAAACAACCCAACTAACCCTTGTTATTTGGGCTTTCTAAAATGCTGTGTCCAAAAAACAAAGTTAAATGATCTACTTCTAGTTGTATAAGTGCTCATGAAAAGGGAGTGGATTAATTTGCTTTAGAAATGTCAGGAAAAACTATTATATCACGAACATGTAACACAGACAAGCCCAGCCAGATGAAGACAAGTGGGCCTTATCAAGGAATCCCAAAGGCAATGTTCACAGTTCTATCAGGGTCTCCTCTAAAATGTAAAATGGATAACCAACTGAGCTACCGTGAATTTGCTCAAATACAAACAGCATGACTGGTCCTTAACAATTGTTTCCATTTAAGACGCATCTGCGCTCAAGCACAGCAAATAATAAATTCATGCCAACCTGCTATTGTTCAGTGGATAGAGGGTTTCCATCTTTTAGGTCAAGGAATATTTGTGTATGTTTAATGAGTCGTATGAATATTCACCAGTCTCAGCTCTTCTCTGTCTAGTCTTCTCTTTTTTTTAATAAGATGTCATCCATTCTCATGGTCTCAGTCAACCTCTATGTTCATGCTTTCTAATAAATCCCCAGATTAATGTTGTATCAAGGTCCAGTCTTGTATCTCAAACTACCACCTGTATATTTTCAATGTCAACAAATGTTAATATCTCTGGTATCAAACTTACCACAATTCCCTTAAATCAGCTCTTTCTCCAAATAGCCTGGCTTTTACAACACTCCCTGGGGAGTACCTTATGTCCCTTGAATTGCTTCTCACATCCTTCTTTCTTATTCTCTTGTCACCACAGTTACCACTCCTCTGCTTCCATGAAATGGCCTCTTAAAAGCTTTTTATCTCAAGGTTACTCCTATACTTCCACATTGCCACCAGGGTAATTTTGCTGCAATATACTGTGTTTATTTATTAGTTTTCTATTCATTCATTCATTCATTCATTTCATCACTTATTTGTTGGGCACCAATTATATGCTGGAGGTTATGATGCATGGAAGCTTTTATCAATATGATGCTCTACTTATAAAGTCATTCATCAGTTATTTAAAACTGTACTAGTTGATCTCCATCAGCAATTTTCAACACATCCCCCCTCCATAGCATAGAGATTTTTTTTCTAGTCATGTCCCTCCTTTGGAAGGTTCACATCAGCTCCTTTATCAGGTATTTTGCTTGCACTATCTTCAAAACAATGTGCATTACATTTTTCACTTTCCCATTATCTCACTCTTTCATTAGCCCTAGAAAAATTTCATCTCCTCTCCCTTCTTTAGCTGTTCAAAAGTCATTTTTATTCTCTTTCGCCAATCTCTTTATAGTTCATCTCATCCACTTTTGCCTCCTAAAGCTTTAAATATTTTCATTATTAGTGGGGTACATTGTATTACATGTTATAATTCATTGGGGGCCAGAGAATGTCTGTATCATGCCCTTTGCTCTTTTGTAATGTAAACGTATTCTGTGTCTTACTTAGTATTATAGATAGGATAGGTGTTTCACAAATCCATTGGCTCTGTTTTCATTTTTTTGTCTTCCATCCGTCATTTTCATCAAAGTACCCACCTCTATCCTCACAAGTTGGTTGACTTTGTGTATATTTTAAAGACTATGTCCAAAAATTAAAATCTGTTTGCAAATTGTTGGTAAAAAATGCCCCCTAGAGTCCTTGACAGTCACACAGAGCCCCAATTCTCTCTCACTGAGTATTCTTTGCTTTTGTTTCTTGTGTGTGTCTGTGTGTGTGTAAGTTTTTGAAATGTGTTGTCATTATGTCAGTGAGTTCTACTTAATTGCATCAACAACAATGAATAAGGGTTAGATTTGAGGAATTACATAAAGTGGCCAAATGTAATAGTTAAATGTAAATAGTAAAGTATCCTTAGGGCCCCTAGGAGAGGCACAACAGCAATAGTTTTGAAATCAATTCTTCTATTCTAGTTTTTTCTTCAGTGGCCTTTGCTAACTTCTGAATTCAGTGATCCACCTTGCCTTCTCTTTGCCATCTCCCTTTCTTATTCCTCCAGTCTCTAACACATTGGCACACACCATCTATTTGCCTTAATTGTTTTCTTTGTTTAATTCTATCTTCTCTTAGAATTTGAGAAAAAGCAAAGCTACCAAGGAAATCCACACTGGAGACATAAAAAGGAAAATAACTTCAGGAATAAGGGCAAGTAAGGAGAATTAAATCTGAGGAAGAGCAAAGTTAATTTTCATCCCCCTATCCTGAATCCCTGAAAGGGATCATTTTACCTAGAGAATTGTTTTCTGATATCAGGCACTTACCTCAAGTCATTCACATCTTTATTACAATGTTTCCTGACTGGTTAATTGTTACTTGTCATTGAGCCAAAACAAGGAGAAGGCAAAATCTCTCAGAAATTGTGGGATGAGGCTGCCAACAAAGACTTTAAACAAAACAAAGAGAAAAATCCAAACATCTAGACACTGAACCTAAAAAAAAAAAATCTCTCAAAAATGCTAGAGATGTGCCCAAACTTATCTATTTATCGCTTAATATTTCCATTTGTGTGCTTTACTCTTTTCCCCATTAGCTAGATACATTCATATTTTTTTTTTAAATGGTGTTTTGAATCTATATTCTCCCACCCCCACAAGCAAAAATGATAATTGAAATAACATAATAAATGCAATGTCTTCCCCATTTCTCCATCTTAAATTTTTCCTTGCATTCCAGACATTACGGAACCAAATTACATTTTTGCATATTATATCAAAACAAGTGCAATCACAATAACCATTTATTTCTCAGCATTTTCATTTCTTTTTAAATGAACTTTCCCTGAGGACATTCTCACAATTGAGTATTTATTTATTATAAGCAACAAAAGAAATCTTGATTGTTCCAGCTGTGACAGAGAAACTTACTTTGATAAGCATACAGTAGATAAAACAAGTAATAATAATAATGATATGCATTCTGATGCTCTGGAATCTAAAGAAATGAAAATGCACTGGGTTAGAATGTTCTCTTTTCCATCTTTCTGTGTAATATTTTATTTCTCTTCCCCAGGATCAAATGAAACTTCGGTTTCAAAATACCAAGGCTCATTATACATTTTTTGTTTTTTATTTTTTTTACAAAGAAAAATGAAACTTCTATTGGTAAAAATACCATAATACAAGCTCTGAAAAAGAAAGTTCTTTGACTTAAAATATTTTCAATAGTTGGTAAATCATAGCCCCGTTTATCATAGCCCCATTTCAGTTTATAAAACTGTGGACCCACTTGTATAAACTATTTAATATTCAACCTTTCATTTATTCATTATCATTCATTTCATGCGTTTGAGCAACAAAGATTTGTCATTGTTTAAGTCTCTAAAAATGACCCCAATGACTTTACTCCTCGTTTATATTACTGATTAATGTTTTGGGATTCACTGCTATCAACTACAAACTACTCATTGTATCAATTCTACTAACTCCCTAAGAGGTGAGCAATAGGACAGTCAGTTAATGTGTATGATCACAATGACTAAATATAAGTTTAGAATGGAGGGAAGATAATCTTTTCCCTTTACTTTTCCCACATCCTTTGGACACTTGAAAAAAATATATAACATGAAACTGTACTATCCTTCTTCATTAGCAGTGTGTTTACGTGTGTGTGTGTGTGTGTGTGAAAGCAAAGTCACAATGGCATCTGAAAGTCATTCACCTCCACGAAGATATGTATTAGGTTTTGCATTGCCCTTGATGATTTCTCATGTCTAATTCTCCTTCACCTTATAGAAACCTCAAGATTCTTTTTTTTTTTAACAAGAATACAACTAGAGAAAAGACTCCATAAATGCTCTCTGAAAAAAGGAGAGCATAATTAACCAACTGCTTAACTTACTAAATACACAAAACATGGGCAAGCATTGCCAATTCTGTTCTTCTTTTAAAGTAACTAAGAAATTGGATTGTGGTAGAGATAACAGTAGTATAATTCATCATTCTTAGAAGATAAGGTATTTTAAAACATAGCTTCATTTTGTGGAATTCTGTGTAATGAAGATCTCGGTGTATGATATAAGTTTGCAAACCTGCAGGTCTTCTTTAAAGAAATAAAGAATCATTTAAAAATAATATGTAGGTTAATTGAAGAGCAAAATGCAAAAGAAAAAAATTATAACATTCTTAAAAGTGAACATAGAGACTACCTCCAGGAGCTCAGGAAAAAAAAAAAATATTTTCTAGAATTACCCAAAAAACAGACTATCGAGGAAAATATAAATTTAGTTATATTATCATAAACACTTTATTTAAAATCAACAAAAACACACCATTAAAAGCTTAAACAAAGAAATTTCCAATTTGGAGAAGACCTTTGTAACACACAAAACTGACCACATGTAACTATTCAAATATATGAAGAACGCCTACAAAACAACATGATAGAAATTGCCAGTAAGACTTGAACGGGCACTTCATAGAAGAGGAAACCTACAGAACCCATCAACATCAAATGTGGTGCACCAAATTAATATCATAAAAATACAGATGCAAAACCATGAGAATGGCTGAAAGGAAAAAGTCTGACCATGTCAAGTATTTCCAAGAAGTGAATTGATAAAATCATCATGGACATTGACAGGTTCACTGGATATTGTCCTGCATGGGTACATCCAAGGAAAGGTACAGGGATATTCAGAGCAGGGATATTTTTGGTCAGAGTAAATACTGGAAATAATCCATGTGCACATCAACCAGAGAATAATATATATTTATGGTTGTCAATGTCAGTGAATCTAAAAACAACAACACAATATTGGGACAAAGAAGCATGCTCTGGGAGAATATATGTTGTATAATGGAAATGATATCAAGATCAAAGAAAAGGTCAATTGAAAAAATATAGTTTTTGGATATAAACAAAGGTGAAAACACTGAAGAAAATTATAAACTTATCATTAAAAACCTCAGCAGTTTTTTTGCTGAGGAAGGAACAGGATGCAATTTAAGAAGGGCACCAAGTAGCAATGAAGGTGTTGGTAATGCTTTATTCATTAATCTAAATTATGAATACACTATAGGTCCGGTGCCCAAATTTTTGCACCAGTGGGGTCCCTCAGCCTGGTCTGTGGAATAGGGCCCAAACCGGCTCTTTGACATCCCCTCAGGGGTCCCAGATTGTGATAGGGCACACGCCGCCAGGCCCAGGGACCCCACCAGTGCACGATCAAGGGCAGAGAGGGATGCAGGTGGTTGGCCGGCCAGGGAGGGACCGTGAGAGGGCTCCAGGGTGTGTCCAGCCAACTCGTTTAGTCCCAATTGGCTGGACCTCAGCAGCAAGCTGACCTACCAGTTGGAACGTCTGCCCCCTGGTGGTCAGTGCACATCATAGTGACTAGTCAACCAGTTGACTGCCCCCTGATGATCAGTACATGTCATAGCGACTAGTTGACTGGTCAACTGTCTATCCCTGATGGTCAGTGCAGGTTATAGAGAGTGGTTGAGTGTCCGTAGCATATCATTAGCATATTACGCTTTGATTAGTTGAGCAGATGACCAGACACTTAGCATATTAGGCCTTTATTATATTGGATAAGATTGTTTGATTATTATCTTTAAAAGAGCATACTTTATTTATTCCTCTGTAGGAATGATAGGTAATTAATTACAACAAATAAAAACAAAAAAAAAAATGAATAGAATTGTTAGGTGAAACAAGCAGAAATCCATTGTCTGTGGAATCTCTGAACAGAGCTTTCAAAGGCTTCCATGCATTGGGTCCTAATAATCACTATTTTCCTCATCAATAAACAGTTACAGATATTCTAAAAACTATAAGCCACTATAGTAGCCATCATGCCACCCAAATCCCCTTGGGTTACCTTTCCCATTTCTATGAGCTCATATTCCCTGCATCCCCTCCCATCCTTGCTTTGTTTTGTTTTTAGTGGCCTCACCTTTGATGGTATTCACAAGGATACCTCCTATTTATTTATTTATTTATTTATTTATTTATTTATTTATTTTAGTGTTTACCGGGTGTTTTTTTTTGTTTGTTTGTTTGTTTGTTTGGGTTTTTTTTTTTTATTAGTGGAAGTGCAGACCTCTTTTTTGGGTCATATAACTAATCTGTATGGTACAGTAAAGGCAGGTACATGATGCTATGCATTTGTCAAACCCATAACTTTTACAGCACAAAGAATGAAACTTAGTATAAGCAAATTTAAAAAAGAATATTTAGGAGGTCAGGATATCACAGGACAGAATGGAGAAAAAAGATTAACTTTTTATAAATGTACTTGTGAAATAACCTCACTATAAGGAATGGTAGGAAAAAGGTGCTGACCTAAATAACTTTGGAAATGAGTGGAGTTCATAACACTAAAGGCTAAATAAACTGTACAAGAGTATGGTACTCTAGTTGATTTTTTTTCCCCCACAGAACAGATTAACAATCTTTTTTTTTCTTTTTTTCTTTACCTCTTGGTGTGAGGGAGCCACTTTACCTGCAAGCAGAAAGTGTCCCCTCACCTGTAAGGTCCTTAGATAATAGCTCCCTGGTGCTGGATTATAGAAACTCAGACCCTCTGCCTTCACTCAGGATACAACTTGTGGCATAATTCAAACTTCAGAGCTCCTATATATGTTCAGGTTAGGTATGAGGTTTTACCTTTACTGGACTTCTAATTTCCTAACCTCACTCTCCCACTCTCTTCAGAAATCCCTTACACACACATTATTCTCTCAGAGTCTGCACCCAAACTCACACATCTATGATACTGCTGACATGCCAGGACCCATCTAAATCTTCTCTTGTCTTAAAAGACCATTATTTGGGTTCTAGTTTAAATTATGGGTGGTTTTGGTTTCAACATGCAATCCTCTCTGAGATACATCTAAGGCAGTAGCAATTTGTGGTTCCTATTTTCTGAGTAATAGATTACATGAGCTCAATATACACTTATATGTAAATATTTGAAACAATAACCCCATAATAACATTTTAAATTCTGATATAAGACACAGAGGAGAATCAGATAGTACTACTGTAGATGAAATTATCTGTGTTCCTACCATATCCATTGTTCAAGTAACAATGTACATGCTCAAATTATGATCTTAATGTTTTCTTATTGCCTTCCCAGTTTTACACTTAAAGATAATAGAATGGACCTTCCCCCCACCCCACCACTATCACTACATTCATACTTCATATGAGGATATAATAAACCTACATGAAAAGCTATGGATGATGAGGAACCAATATTTTATTACATATGTGAGACTGATGGGTTATCTATCATTGTTTCTAGAGCAAGTATATGAGATATTGGAGAAGTTGACATCAACTTAAGCTAAGCCTACTCTGATACTACCACCCTTGACAAAATTGTCTCAGCATGTTTTGTTGCTTTTTGTTTGTTTGTTTAAAATTAAGAAGCCTTAACTTTAAACACATATTTTTTTTCTTATATGTAATTTTTTTTGTGTGTGAAACTTCAGATTTATAGGTTAAAATCCCTTGTCTGTGGTACCGTCTCTCTCTTTCAAACTTTCTTTATTCACCTATAAGTTGAGGGACAGATCTATGATAATATTTCTCTTGCAGCTCTTAAAACTCTTAATTATATTCCCATCAGTGTGGTATTTACCCATATGCCTTCCACAGTCAGGGGCAACAGGTGCCCACTTTATTATTACAATGCCTAAAAAGATGAAAAGAATACCTGGGCACCACTCTCATTTATACTTCTGTAATCTTGTTTCTGATTTCTCCTCTGACTTCTAGCAAAAGGAAACCAGAGGTGACTAGCCAGGACATAGAGGCATTTTAAAATCAACTATGAATGATTGATCAATTATTGGGATGGCTTATATGCAACTATTCTAGGAAGTGGAGGAATTGACTAAATGACCTTTTGAGGATGATTTCATGTCTATGGCTCAATAATAATACTTACCAACCTGTTCTATTCATCAGGCACTAAAATGGGAGTGGAATAGGCAGTCTATTATTAGCTACAGGCTTCTGATTAATCTTTTAAGCTAAGGGAGCTTGTGTTTCAGCCAATATGTGAAACTGTCTCCGGAGGTGAGGCCATTAACATGCGAGAAATGAGAGGAGGTTATCATTAAGGAGGTATTAGACTCTGATGACCATAGTGAAGTCAAGAAATGCTGGCTGGCTGGCCAGGCAAAGCTGGTGAAGAGTTAAAACAAGGTCACTGTAAGCAATGCCAAGCCATATGTTCCAATTGAGGATAACTACCCAGAAACTCTTTTGTCACCTTCTAGGTGATTTCAGTCAGCAAATGAATTAGAAGTTAGTGTTATGAGAGTGATAAGAACTACGGTGCCCTACCTGGTTTGGCTCAGTGGATAGATGTTGGCCTACGAACTGGGAGGTCCCAGGTTCGATTCCAGTCAAGGGCACATGCCAGGGTTGCAGCCTCGATCCTCAGTAGAGAACGTGCAGAAGGCAGCCAATCAATTATTCTCTCTCATCATTGATGTTTCTGTCTCTCTCTCCCTCTCCCTTCCTCTCTGGAATTAATAGAAATATTTAAAAAATGAACTATGGGCTCTACTGTGCATTTCAAGGTTGTGTGTGTATATGTGTACACCTATGTGTGTTAATGTGTATATGTGTGTTTGTGTGTTTATTCTAGCCAATATTTCTAAAGACAAGAGATAATCTTTGGCTTCTAAAAATACATTAGTTTAGAAATCATACATTTGCTTATAAAAAGTATGCTCTTTCTCAAATTAGACTTCTTTATTTGCAAAGAGATCAGACCTAAAAGGTGTACATGGTTTGGGCATCTTAGATATTCATCAAAGGCTTGTCCCCTATTGGTCTTATAGAATAATTCATTATTTTGGGGGGGTGGGGTGGGGAAGAATCCAATGTCAATTAATCATTCAAGGTAAAAGTATAAAAAGGATTTTAGTGAATTAGTATAGAAAGATCAATGGATCAGTTAAATATGGTCTACTTTTCCTCTCATGTTATTGTCCTCTTGATCAACATAGAATGCTGCAGATATTGATACAGAAAGGGAGAGTGGCCTGGTGGGAATGATCAAGGTGAACATTTAAATATCTTGGAAATTAATGAGTCATATGGCTTGGTTATCCCTGGATTTGGTAAAGTGTCAGTTTCCTTATATGGAAAACTAGTGGCCCGGTGCACAAAATTCGTGCATGGGTGGGGGTATCCCTTGCCCCGGCCTGCACCCTCTCCAATCTGGGTTCCCTCTCACAATCTGAGACCGCTGGCTCCTAACTGCTCACCTGCCTGCCTGATCACCCATAACCACTCTGCCTTCAGGCCTGCTCACTCCAAACTGCCCCCCCCGCCTTGCCGGCCTCATGCCCCCAACTGCCCTCCCCTGCTGGCCTCATGGCTCCTAACTGCAGCCCCCCTGCCAGCCTGCTCGCCCCACCTGCCCTCCCTCCCAGCCTGCTCGCCCCCATCTCCCCCCCCCCTTGTTGGCCTGCTCTCCCCCAACTACCTTCCTGGCCAGCCTGCTCACCTCCAACTACCCCTCCTGGCTGGCCTGTTTACCCCCAACTTCCCCCCTCCTGGCCTGATCACCCCTAACCACCTCTGCCACGGCCCTGCCATCATGGGTTTGTCCAGAAGGTCTCCTGGAAAGTCTCCCGGTCTTATTAGCATATTATTCTTTTATTAGTATAGGTGGGTATGATAATGAACTCTCTACCTAGTTGTCATGAGGACTGCAAATCACAATGCATGTGAAAGTGGTTTGGAACCTAGAATGGGCTATACACATGTTGTATTTGTTATTATTGTTACTAACATAAAGGGGTGTCTGCATTTGAATGTCCATTGCCCTGTGTCCCCATCTGGTAAGTAGTTGTCACATAGTAGATATGTAATGAGTGCTGAGATTTTTTAATGATTTAGTATATATTGATATAGTTATGTGTAATAATCCCCTATTATACCATGAAACTATCAATATGATGCTGAATTATAAATATAATATAGCTATAAATTAACAACTTCCACACATATGTGGTTTTTAGTATATGTGAATCCACGTAGTTTAAATTTATTATTGTTTATCATATAATTATTATCTTTCTTTCATTCATTCATCCATCTGTGCACTCACCCCACAATCATAAAAGCTTATCTTGTAATTAATATACCTGAGTTTACATCTCATTTAATCACTTACCCTTTCTAAACACCAATTTTGTTACCTCCAACAAGAATAGTAGAAAACAATAGCAGTGTTAAACGCTGGGAGGTTAAAATGACATCATGATATAAAAGGGCTTTGCAAAGATCCTGTGTCATAAATGGGCAGTCAAAGAGTGTTCTGTTAATAACCACTCAGCACATCCTCTATTCAGCACCAAGGAGTGTTGGCTTCTTTGCCCACAAAAGGAGAACAAGACAGAGTCCCTGCCTTCCAGGGAGGTGCACCTCAGAGCCTCTGGTAAGAATGCAGCGTTCTGGGCTTCACCCGAGGGACCATGCATATCTAATTAATTTCTGGGAGCGAGGTCTAAACCTGCATTTTAAGTCAGTTACTCTAGCTGTTCTTATGCACAGTAAGTTTAGCTTTGCCAAATTCTGTTTACAATGCCAGAGCAGAGAACACATTTACCTGTTGTACTTGGTGCCTCAATTTGTCATCTCTAACCCTGAGACATCTATTTGGTCTTCTGCTCCAGAGGGATCTGCTCCTCCAGACACACACTCAGAGTCCAGGTGGATTAAGTCTGACCAATGTCCTCTCACATCTCTGTTCTGAATAAACTTTAAATGCCCTTGGTCTCTGTCTCTCTGACACTGGTCCCATAATGGCAATAACCTCTTGAGACTCTTTGTAAGACTTGGGTTCAGTGGGGGTACCATTAGAATTGAGATAAGGTATGAAAGACACAGAAGGAGGGCCCTGGGCCTATGATCACCTGCATGGTTTGCCTTTTGCTCCTTTTTTACAGGAACCAAACTCAAAACTATCGAGAGAGCTGGTCTAACAATTTCAAGATCTGAGTTAATTTAGCCCTTAGTCATTATGCTTCTGACTGAAAAACCACCATTTCTTCAATGACTTCAAGTAAAAAACAGGAATGGAAAGACAGGAGGATTTAAAAACTACTTTGACACTGCAAGGTTGTTATATCCAGAAAACAAACTTTAGCTAGTGTGCAAAGGAGCTGCATTTATCATTTTGCTCTTTTTATTTTTAAATTTTACTCACTTTACTATCAGTATAAATATATATTAAAAACTTACAAAGGCGTGCGCTAAAATATATTAGCATTATACATTAATAAACATTAAGAATAAAGATAAATTACAAGCGATCTTATGCATCCTGATCCATGTACCTTAAAATTTAAACTTATACATGTATATATGGCATTGTTATAGTTTGCATGAATCAAAACTACCCAGTACTTGCCAATGTATCTTATTATTTAATATTCATTAACACACCCTTCATTTCTATAAATGCTGGGAGCTAACTGATTGTTGTATCTTCAGAGGGCACTGAAGTCAGTTCAATAACCAGAAAGCAAAGAGTGTGACATTTATTCATTGAACTCTGAAATGGATCTGTAACATTAGGGAATGAAATGAGGCCATGGTGCCCAGAGGTGTAAACAACAAAAACAGAGCAGCAGACACAGTGGTTTAGGATGACAGTGCAGACTTCTTTAATTACCTTTGCTCTGGCATCAAGGTTAAGTAAAACCCTCCTTTTACATCCTTGACCCCAGGACAGGGCCATCTTTCTATCCTAGGCACAAAGTACTCTCTTTTGCCTGTTTTCTCTTATAAAATGAAATTGATCTGATACATCTATTCACCCTTATTTAATGTGATATTTGTTTCAATCTGATTTGCATTCTAATGAAGACAGTAGGGAGAGGGCAACACTTAACACAGATAAATAAAACATTAATAGTGGTATTGCAGGCATCGAGTTGAGGAGGCATTTTCAGGCTGGGAGGCCCCCATGACCATAATCATTGGATCATACTGAGTAGGAAAGCATTGCAGTGCCTAGGCCTCGGCCAACCTGAGAAAGGGCCGTCTCTTCTCCACTGTTCTGATATGTGGCGGGGTGTGAGGGAAATGCTGCAACAAAAGTTCTGCATTAGACAGTCCTCTCTCTCCAGTAGATGAAGAGATGAAGTTCAATGAGAATTGTTAAGATGCCCAGTCTGGGGAAGAACTGTCAGGATTCCTCATCCCTAAAATCATCATTCTGCCTTTATGCTGGTAGAGATTGCAACACTCACAGAGGTATGTGCTAGTTGGGCCAGTTAGAGTTAATCCATAAATTGATTCAAGTTAGACCTAGTGGACTTACTTTAAGCCCATGCTACCTCACGCTTACTCCCCATGTTCTTGTTCTCTCGGGGACACTGATTTATGAGCTTACTCCATAATATGGCACTACTATTTCTCTTATTCCTAAATGCATACTTCTGGTCCAGAATAAGCCTTTAAAAGGAATGGCTGATGTCTAAGTCCTAAAGTTTAAAATTTAGAAATCCTCAAGTAAACCCATGATAATGCAGGTGATGTGGTTGCTACTGATGATGATGATGATGAAATATACTATGTGTTCAGATTTTCCAATGAGTCAGGGAGTGTGATAAGGATTTTATGTGTATTATCTGTGTTAATCCTCTGGACACCTCTGGACAGTCAACAGTATAGTTATATCCATTGTGTGATCTAGTTACTATAGCTATGTTAATGACCCCATATTTCTATGTGTAGGTGAATGCATATGGTCGTGCTTCCATTGTCATTCTCTTTAGAGCTTCAGCTTGTGTTTAAGTCTCTGTAAAACTGATCATTTAAGAAAGTGGAAGAGATGGATTTGCTCTTGGCTCATTTTTCTTTCAGGAACAGTGATGTTACTAACTCCTTTACATAAGAACAATATGGGTCCTCCAAAGACCCTTGGTCATTGTCCCTATTCAATCTCAATTTCCACAGCAAATTGCATTGCATTTTTAGACCCACAATCCAGAAACAAAAGGAGATAGTAGCAGGAGCATTTGCATCTGAGCACATAGTACAAGGTCAGATATACATCTATATCTTAGTTATGTAATTAATTCAAAACTTACCTATAAGCTAAGGCTTTCTACTTTTCCACATCTTGAAAATATCATATACAATATGCAAAATAGTTTTCTAACTCTAAATCTTTATGCACAATTTTATATGTCATATTGTATATATGACACATATATGATTTACACATATATTGAAAGGTAAAATATCTGGGACTACACATGCTCAGTATTATATGGCTATTTGTATATGGACAAAATATCAGGAGAAGTAAATTTCACATTTAAAATGACAGCTGCTGTGCAGTATTGATCTCGTCACATAGGAGTCCTAACTATGCATGTCTCAGGAAGCAGCCAACTCTTTTCTGCTGAATACTCTGAGTGTCATATTACTTATATAGCTAATATATGAAAACCTTATGCTCCTTCATTTTTTTGTGAATGCAAATGACATAAGTGATCTATGTCATGTGGAGTATGAATTCGCATGGCCACAAAAGTTATACAGGTACATCAACATGAGTCCTGTGTTTTTAAATATCAATACTGTCGCCTGCTATGATCTGTGAATGCCTGCTATACTAACATCTACTTGTAACCTTACATGCTTCCCATTTCTGTTTACCAAGATCTTTTAAAACATAATCCATCAAGATAATACCTCGATTAAAGGTATTCTGTATTGCCCTGTGTAACACCATTTTGCATTATACATAATTTATAGTGGGAAAATGTATTCTAATGTTAGTAAAAGATATGAAATAAATAGGCACACATTTGTGAGCACTAAGTACAAGACTTGACAACATTAGGACTCCAAAGCCCAAGGTATTTAAGGAACAAGAAACAGATGAAGTGTGCAGTGTAAGTGTTGGGACATGCAAAATGAAGCAAAGAACTTGCCTATTGCCCCCAACCTAGTGTCCTCTTGCCCTGATGCTGGCATAATGTAGCCTAATTTAGGTAAAGCATGACTAAAAGGTAAAGGACAATGAGGTTATTTAATGGGAGAGCAAATCAATTGCATTTGCAACATTCAACAATCCTGTACTCGCCTCCATAGGATTGGTTGATGGACTTAAGAAAGCTTGCAGAGCTGAAGGGCAGAACTCACAATGCAATTTCAAGCCTTTGTGATTAACAATTTCTATACTTATTGACCTTTGTAACTATAATCATGGCTTTGTCTCCATTGGACATTCTTTCTATTTGTGTAATACTTCCCTCTCAGTAGACTAGAAGAACTGAGCACCTATTATTGAAGTCTTTGTATAACTGAGGAATGCAGGGGTGTGGGAGATTAAAGCAAATGGCTTCTCTTCTTAACCCATTTTTGGGGCCGTGAAATAAGAGCTATTATATTTCTTCATATCACAAAGTGTACTAACATAAAGAGAAAAATGAAAATGTAAAACCTGTGACTTAAGGCCCAACATCTTTGCTGTACTACATTATATACATGCATGTTTCCAAGGCTTTTGCCTTTGTGTTCCATCTATTGTCTCAGAAAAGCCAAGCGCTTCCATTTCTCCCCTAGCTTAACATCTGCTGAAACAATAAACTAAACTCAGGAAACTGCCTTGGCACATAGTGTTTTATTTGGTGTTCTTGAAGGTCATGAGCATTCTGCGCTCTTCTTAACCGATTAGACAGATCATATGCACAATTAATCTCCCCTAATCCCTCCCCTCAGTTAGACCATAGGAGAAAATGCACATCCAACAAGGATAATGCTTTTATACATCCCAGGATTCTTTCATCTGAGGATCTCAAAGTCCTTGTTACACATGTCAAAAACTCCCTATCACTCTTTCAAAATGGGTATTACAAGATTAATTTGCAGAAGGGCAAAGGCAGGCACAGAAATGTTAAAAGACTTTCCAAAGAGCATATACTAAGGATAGACAGCAATAACACTCTCAAGTTTGGGGTCCCTACGCCCTAGGGGGATAGAGGACATTTCAATATACAGGAGGCTTATCTTTTAGGAAATGAGATCTCACCAAACAGAAATGCATTTCTTTATGTTATCATAGGTCATGGGGTTGAATAAAAGCGCTCAGACTTGATGGCTTGCTTTCTCTTTTCTTTTAGTCTCATGGGTTTAGGAGTGAGAGAGGCGAGACTGCTTTCATTCTCTCTGAGGTTCAAATACTAGCTGCTAGCATATTCCTCTGGATTTTCACTGTTATTCAGTGGATGAAAAGGTCTTGTGGAGGTCCTTGGGAAAAAAAAAATGTGAAGCAGCAAAGTTATTTTCTCTCTTTTAGTTGTTTAAAAACTTTTATGAGGACTATCATATCAAGGCTAATAAAAGCCAGAAACTAGCATCAATAACATTGATGCTGACATGAATACAGATAATTCTGTAAGGCCCTCTTGTTTGGAACTCAGAACTCATGTTTCCATTAAAACCATGTTAAAAAGGAGGTCATATGCCTTCATCAACCCCGTGGATTTACTGTATCAATAATGAGGTTGAACCACTGTCCTATTCATTACTGGCTAATATTTATAAATTATCATAGTGTGATGGTTTCATGGAAAAGAACATTTTGATATCAAACTTTTCCAAAATATTATCATTTACCAAAGATCCAGGATCAAGGGAACTCTGATTATAGAATAGATAGGAGCACAGTCTTTTCACACATTCCATATACACTCTTTGCAGAAGGGCAGTAACTATGCCCAGCTCTGAGCCCGTGACTGTAGCATTGGTGGCGGAGGGTGGAACTCTCTAGTTATGTCAATGCCAACTAGGTGTGTAACAATTTCTCCTGTGTTGAAGACAATCTTGCAACGGAGACTCCAGGCTTTATTGAGACAAAGGAGAGTTTAATATTTATGCTTCCTTTCTCTACCTGACTCCTACATTCTTATATGGAAAAGTTACAGAGAAGTTTTTAATTAATATTAGCTTCTGTTTGGCCCACCTTTCATCTACCAGGGACTCCTGATTTTCCATTCCTTGTGATTTGCTTGTGTAACCTAGTGCTGGAGTTGGAGCATGGCCCTGGGGTCTATTGGAATAATGGGGGCATGGTGCCATGCGAAGGCTCTCAGGCTGTTCATGATGGAATGATCCATTTGAACTCTTCTGTGTTCTCCACCAGACTGAATCATCTGGGACAAGTATAGTCTGAGGTACACGTTAGTTAGTTTCACCTTTTGAATACGGTGCCTTGCTACCTAGTTGGTATTTAGAACAACATCTAGCTGAGCTGGTTTCGTTTCTCCTTGGCCTCACCTTAGAGCAGGACATTTAAGGTGGGGACTTGATCTATTTCTCTAACAACCATACTAATAGAAACTTACCATATCGGGCTCTGAGCTCACCAGGATCTGTGCACTATATGCGTATTTGCTGTCTGCAGGGACTTATAAAATCTTTCCTGGGGTTTTCCTATGTCCTTTGGCAGGTGTGGGAAAGCAGACCAAAAAAAAAAAAAATACATACATGCTGCATGCACATATACATTAGCAAATCCTTAAGTATGTAATTATTAATGATGGCTGTGCTAAAGAAAAATCTATGGAGAAAAGAGGGAAGAATATTGGAAGAATATGTCATTAAAGGACTGAGCGAGGGTATCTTTTGAGTTGAAAGAATAGTATAAATGGGTCATCAGATATACCAGGAGTTAACTTTTCTACCTTCTTTTATGTTTTTCTGTCATCATTACTCTTTATAGAGATGAAATATGGGTTATTCAATGCCAAATCTTACAATTTTGTAAATATCATCCTTCCCAACCCCGCTGAAGATTGAACTGGCTAAGTTTGGATTGACAGGGAACCTTCCGAAGTAGAACTAAAGATGTACAACACAAAACCCAGGGCACTGTTATAATGGAGTTTATTAACTCACTCTCTTTCACGGCAGTTTTTTTTTAAATATTACTTAGATTGTTTTTCAGATTATCATAACCTAATGCAAAACATGTCACAATCATTACCTGAGATTCAGCTATATGTATATCATCCGTCAGCTCATCCATCCCCTGTCTAAAAATCTTATCACCATAAATTACATTTGAAAACCTAAAGTAGATGTTATTCATCCCTATTATTATTGAACAACAGGGGATGCACATGTTTTTTTTAAATCAGAATATTCACTCTATATTCACTAATGCCTTTCAATATCTTATGGGATATTCAATTGGCAAATTAGTAATGAAGTTTTTCTAAGAGAAATGATGCTCTTAAAAAAATAATTTCAACACAAACCATTTTGCAGAGGATAAGCATCTCAATAATGGTCTGATGATCCCTGCACAGCTGGGGGGAAATCTCTGCCTTTCAATCTATTCATTTTGACTCCTATGTGTGTTTGGAAATAGAACATTATTATTCTACCCACTGAATTTATCAAAATTCAGCTTTACTGATCTTTGAGGTTACTCGTAAGTCTTCTTCAAGGTCATTCCTCATCTGTTATCTCTTCATAGTCTGTCCTGCACCAAGGACCACGGTGCTGCTAGGGCAGAATAGCATCATCTTCATTGACATTACCACTGTCATTGTCATCATCATCAATAAAAGTGACACCTTATCAAATGCTACTTCAGGATAGTACAGAGAAATAAATGCCATAAGGGACTTTTGATTTAGTTAGGAAGTTTGGTATACAACCCTCAGGTTCACTTAAGGCTTGGGATTCTGCTAATCCACTTGGAGAAATATTAATATATGACCTTCACATGTTGTCACCTCTATTAAACTTATAAGGCTTTTTCATGTGACTGTTTTTAATTATTTCTGCTACATTCAGCCTGTTTATCACACTATTTCTTATTGATATGAACACTGAAGTACTTCAGCTAATTTTGGTATTTATTTAATGTCAGTCCTCAAACACTAAGTAGACTTTGTGGTTAGAGTTTGTATGTGCTTGGCTCCATGTGGAACATTAATGCCAGGCAAAATTAAGCCACTAGCATATGTTTAGAAATTGTGACTTAATTTTACCTGGCACACACTGAATCCTTTCCATCTATAGGAGCAAGTCTTCTATCAGTTAAATGTAGTTAAATTTAGTTCTACTGTATTTGTGGAGATTTCTTTCTGTTTCTTTTGCCTTATCCTCTTCTTTAGGAATACCAGTTTACAAGGTGATCTCCACCTTGATATTCCTCATCTATGTCATCATTCTTTCTTAGTTTGTTTCTTCCTTTCTTCCTCTTTCCTTTTCTCCATTCTTTCCTTCCTCCCTCCCTCCCTCCCTCCCTCCCTTCCTCCCTCCCTCCCACCCTTCCTTCCTTCCTCCCTCCCTCCCTCCCTCCCTTCCTCCCTCCCTCCCACCCTTCCTTCCTTCCTCCCTTCCTCCCTCCCTCCCTCCCTCCCTCCCTCCCTCCCTCCCTCCCTCCCACCCTTCCTTCCTTCCTTCCTTCCTTCCTTCCTTCCTTCCTTCCTTCCTTCCTTTCTTCTCTTTTTGTCTCTTATTTGAGTGTCCTTAAGCCTGTGTCCATATGATTTCTTTGGTTTTCCATCATTTCAATTCTAATCGTTCCTACTCAGTGAGCTTTTTCTGAATCTGCACTGTGACTTTATGCCTGCATTAGTACTCTCAGGTAAGCCACTGCCTTTGTCATGAGTCTGTTGTTTCATCATTTTGCAATCCATGTTTTCTTAAAAGAAAAAAAAAAACGTTACTATCTATAAAAAAAACAGTTGCTATCTATAAATTTTCATCTTTCCTAACATAATTATTTTTCCTGGTCATTTAATTGTTCCGCAATATGCTTATTTTCTGAGTTTATGTAATATTTTCTCTAATCTGTGTGAGGAGAGTGGAGAGTTCTAGTCTGGTTCTGAAATCTACTATGGAGTGGTGAAATTTTAAAATATTTCTATTGTTTCTAAATGTGTGTGGAGGCTCATCTTTGTTGCAATTGAAATATCGAGGTTGAAAACGTCTCCTGTTACTGTACTTCTAGGGTTTCTTACAGCTTGTCTTTCCCCAGATGCTATTAATCAACATGAGCATGGGAAAGGTGGAAGAATATATGGAGGGGGATTTATCAATATGCAGACTCATACCTCTCACTGTGCACCAAGAACATCAGCACTAAATCTCTGATTTTCAGTCTGAAGGTCCCTCACTGGACTGGCACTTGTGTCTTCCTTTCATTTCATTCTGTTCACATGACACATGCCAGGATTCAGTCAGCAATGGTACATATCTTCCCCCATTCTATGACCACTTTGGTCACTAGATAAGATATTGGGGAAAGATTTTGGAGGTTTTCTCTCTTAATCCTGCTTTCTCATAACATTCATATGTTTTTAAAACTGAAAAAATACCAAGTACGTTGCTTGAGGGATTACAGTCCCCCTACCCCCACATAGACACACAATATCAGAGGTGGCTTACTATCTACAACTCCTCACACTAAGAGAGAGAAACTTTCTTAAATTTGGTTCATCTTGTGTACAAAGGCTGTCACCTTAGAGCAAAGGTGAATTTTCCGGGGAGATTTTATACTTACCTACCATTTGTAACTTCATTTTCATGCTGCAGAGAGGTTCCAGAGTGGTAACTAGAACCAAGTCTTCCAGAGGATAGCATATGTGGCTGGAAGGCCAGCAGGCTTTTTGAGAGGTGGCATCTATCACAGAAAGAAGCCCAAATACTCATTTGGACTGAATTCTTTTCTCATTGTCAACTGCTGTCCAATTGGAAGCCATTTACTCCTTGCCCTTTAGAAAATGAAGGTGCCTGTACTTTTTGAATAATAAATGCCTAGATTATTATATTATCTTGTTAAAGCAATTATAAATTTTGTAATGTAATAGAATAGGATGGGTGGGATGTTGTTCATATTTGGTATTTACTTGAAACAGCAGCAGCTAAAAAATAGAACTAAAAATTAGGTGTCAGAAGAGGCTTCCTCAGTCACCCTTAATGGCTTGCGTGGGAGTGAAGTGCCAGAATCCTGGGTGTCCAAGAGCTTTGGTTTTGTATAAGCATGTCAGAATTAGAAACAACCTGAAAAAACACAAAAAATAACAGAAGGCACAAATAAAACAAATGGCTTGTATTTTACTTGTTATGAATCACGTAGCTTGATTTATTTGCACACATTCCATGCTCTCTAGGCTCTCTGGGATAAGGCGTAGTAGACACTATGAGAACAAAGAGTAAAATAAAGGGTCCATTCTGCTTTTCAAAGTTTTATGATTTTTTGCTATCAAAATATATGATCTCTATTATTATCATAACAAACGTCAAGGAATATTATTCTGTAGATTGTTATCTTTAGAAAAAGGTATTCTAGAATAAAATAAAATTGAACTAGAGCCTTGGAAACCAGTATGATAATGATATCAAAAGTAAACTGATGTGTTATAAAATGTGGACTATGCTATCAAAAGACTGAATACAAGCTCTCACTTACTACCTGGTTTGTTATTACTGATTAACTTAGCTCTTTATGCGAAGAAGTTTCTCTGTCTGTGATATATTGACAATAATAGCAGTACCCAAGTTATTGGATTTTTGTGAGATTGTCTAGAACACATTTTTTATGAAAATGTTTAGAAAACACTAGAACAATTGATAAATATTTTCTTAATTTGTATGTTCAATCCACAATGCAAAAGTGTGTGTGTGTGTATGTATGTGTGTGTGTGTTTGTGTGTGTACATGTGCATAAACATAGGCACAAGATGAAAATAGTATAACAATATATAAAGAACCACCATTCAGGTTTTTAATTACGAGTATATCTTACAATAGTATTCTAATCATTGAAAAACATGAGCAGACATGGGGGTTTTATGGAGGGTGTGGTGGAAGAAAGAGAAGTTAATGTGAGTGTACAGAGAAGATAAATCTTTGAGGACTCTTTCTATCCCATCTTAGTAGTTATTTCTTACTCCTCCAGGTTCCCATAATAAATACTCTCACAATGACCTGTCCTTCTTGATCCCTGTCTCTTTCCCTCACCACACTCCTCCTGGGCAGCTGTGCTGGCAGGAATTTGACTTCCAGGCTGTTGTTAGACTACTGTGTTTCTTCTCCAATGTTTCTTGTGTTTCCAGCCTTTCTTAAACTTGAATGACACATTTCCATTAATGGTTCCATAAGGTCAGACAGTAGATGTCAGCTTGGGTGTGTGCTGTGAAAAAATAGGAAGTGGTGGTAAAATTTGGAGAGTGAATGCATGCCTTTCTCATGTCTGTGACACACATATAGAGCTGCCTTTCTTTGTCTAACCTGCAGACATTATTTTATTCAATAATAAGTTAGAGAATCCTGCAGAGAGAAGAGTAGGGGAGAATGTACTCATTCTGTTGACATAAAAGATCAAAAAGAAAAGGAAAAATAACAGTCCCTACTGCCCTTGCAGACCTGAAGACAAGGCAGGAATGTGGTGGGATAATTCTCTAAAGCTTTTCCTTGTCCTTGTTTTCCTCTGTGCCTTTATAGGAGTTGGATCAATCTATATTTTACATTATTTCCCATTAAAAAACATTTTTATTTCTTCACTGCCTTTTTTCTTTGCTCCAATTTTTAATCTTGAATTCATCTAAAACTAAAAAAAAAAAAAATAGTTGAGCTACTTGGATTTTTCAGTATATGTGGTATTTTGATCTTTCTTTTAGCATTGCTTTTTTTTTTTTAATTTCAAAGAGAGACAGTAATCTGCAACATAAAAATTGCCAGGATTGAAGTGAAATTATATGTGGTGAGATTCAGTGGTCATGGACAAAGCACATTAGTCTCATATGACTAAAGAGTTCTCTACGGTTTGAGATATAGGGAACTGTCTAAGCCCCAATTAAAGAGAAGATACTAGCTGGCAGACACCAGTAACAGAGAACAGAGGCTGGCTTAGACTTTTCCCAAATTACTCTACTTTTCTCAGAATTTCCATAGTGCTCCTTTTTTACTCGTCTTAGTAGTTTCTCGTCATGGCAGTGTTCATGGATTTCTGTACTCCTCTGCCCCACACCACACTCCCATTAGCTTCCTCCAAGATGGAGAAATTGACACTGAGATCTGCTACCCTCACTTAGCACATTGTCTATCACACACTAGGCAGAAACATTCTTTACCTGAATGAATGAATCACAGTAATTCTAGTACCAACAATGGTTAGAAAATCAATGCAAGGTGAGGGGAAATCCTGGAGCAGCAAGGTAATATGTACTACCTCCTCCCTCAGGACACCTCCTTGTCAACTGCTTGTAGCTACAGAATCAGCAGTTTATTTCAGTTCAGAAAACACTTACTATGACAAGCTCTCTGGTAGGTTATTGGGAAACAAAAGAAAGCAAACTATGGTTCTTTCCAGAAGGCAGGTATATTCTACACAGAGGGGAAAAAGGAAATGCCCCAAAATAGTGAGCTACAAAACATGTAATAGGAGGGACGAACTTGTGAGCTACCTTGATTGATACAGAGGGGGCATGGTTTATCAATGGGAGAATGATCAGAAAAGAGGGACCCCCAGAATCAGATTTTAAGAATAAATATGAGTGTTTTAGGTCAAGCATGGAAATGTTTGTTCAAAGCTAACTGTTAGCAATAGTGTGTATGCCTGTGTATAGTGTGTATGTGTCTGTATCTGAGTGTGGGTACATGTGCATGACTGGTGTGCTCCTGTACGAGATGTATTTAAATGACGTTTATGAGTATATGTGAGTGTATGTACATGTGATTTTGTGTGAATGTATGTGTGCATGCATGTTTGTGTATATCATATGGGAGGAGCTAGTTGCTGTGGTGGGGTGATCACACTAGGGAATTGGCTGCCTGCGGAGTTGGTAAAAATCTCTCACATTAGTTCCCACTTGTGGAATGATCCAGTGAAGCTTACAGAAGATGTGACATTGAACTGGAAATCAGGAAGCAAGGGTATTAATTCTGATTCTCTTACATGAAATCAGTGACCTTGGAAAAGACCTTTAACCTCTCTGGGCCTTGCATTTCAAATTGCTTGTTGAAGCTATGCAGCTACTAATAGACAATAGCAAACTGATAGCTGACACCCACAACTAATATTGAGTTTCCCTCCATAGTCAGGGTAGAGTGATTTACATCCATGAAGACCTAAGTGGCCTGACCCTACTAGCAGGAGCACGTGACCTACTCTAAAGCCTTGGCCACAGGAGGGCTCACATTCCACAGTTCTGGCTGTCATACTAAATCCCGTGTAAAGGTGGCAAAAGTGGTTTGACTAGAAAAGTATCTGCAATTCCCAATCCTTGCTGGAGGAATTTGAAAGAGAAAAATCAAAGAATGAAATGAACCTAAAACAGTTTTTATGAAAACAGAATTGATTAAAAAGTCTCCCAAGAGACTGGATCATACTCTCTCTCTTATTAATAATGTGTGTTATCTTTGATGTGGATAGAGGAAAAAAATAGTTAAAACAAAGAATAAAAATGGTTCACGGTTTCGAAACCAAATCCTCACATGAATGCTTAAGGGAATTGTAGGTGTTTAGTTGGGAAAAGAGAAGTCTTGAGGGAACATGAGAGTCATCTTCAAATTCTTTAATGGATTTCAAAACAAAGAAAGAATGTCAGTGTTATTTGAGAATCCAGGACACAGAACCATACAAGTACTTGTTTGAATAGTCTCTCCTGCTTGACTCCATTGGCTCTATTGTCTGCTATGATCCCAGGGTTGTCACAGCTCCCACACAGAGTAGGGCATCAACAAAGTGTACAGAGAGACAGATTTTACTTCATATACAGGAGAACAAAGGCTTCAGAGGCAAACAAACCTGAGTTTGAATGTAATTCTCTGATGAATGGCTGTGGCCTTCAGAATATTACCTTTTTAAGTTTCCTTACCCTTAAAACTGGAATACTTATTATCCAAGAATGTGAAGATTAAATACAATGATGTGTAAGCTTTGCTGCATTTGACACCAAAATGTAGCCATGAAAAGTGAGCTATTATAGTCATCATTTTATTTGAGCTTCCTCCAAATCCCTCCATCTATATATATATATATAAAAGGCTAAGTATCCATCCATCTGACCAGTAGCTATGATGTTCACTGACCAACAAGAGGCAAATACTCAATGCAGGAGCTGCCATGAAGTGCACTGGCCATTTAAAAATAGACGGCACCACAGACCTGGTGCCAACAAACCAACAGTCGGCTACCCCCAAGTGGGACAAGGCCCCACCACCAACCCCGAGGAACTCCCCACCGAAGTGCAGCCAATGCTGCTTGATTCAAATGGCATCTTAAAACTCCTCGGCCTCCCAGTTCAGAACCACCTGTCCACTCACACTGCCAATTCAGCCACACACACAGACACACACACACACACACACACACACACACACACACACACACAATCCTCCAGGCAGGTCTCATTTGGCAAGCAAATATTGCCAAAAGGGAAAATTATAAGTCATTTGCCCTCATTTGCCCTGGGTGGTACTGAATACTTTTCCTCTAAAGCAGAATTTATTTTCCTTGAAAGGAAAAACCTTTCAAGTAGCAAATAAGTAAATAAATAAATAATAAATCATTTACAAATGATTGACTTTTATTTGCAGATTTCTAAATTTGACCAAGTACTTTTCAAGTCCCTCAGTGTTTTCACAGTGTTTTCATGATGATAAGCTCTTTGTTTTCTCCCTTTTTTCCTTCTCTATGCTCTGGTTTTCCTCCTGCACCTGTATGCTCTCTTGCTCGCTCTCAGCCTGAAAATTCTGGTTAGCCTTGGTTTAGGGTACACGTTGTGGTTGATCACCGATAACCACACTCCCAGATGCGGGATGCCAGAACACTTCCTTAAAGCAAAGAGTGCACGGACTCACAATTATATTTCAAGCTGCATTTAACATTGAAGTGTGAGACAACAAATTGATCTTAGATTTCTGCAGTCAAGCATGACCTCACCTCTGACTCTAGCAGGAGCTGCCTGGGTGCCAGAGCAGAAGTTGTGCAGTTGTAAAACAACTAAAAGGAGAACACCTTGCCTCATCCATCCTGAAACAAAGAGAAGAGAAAATCAACCCTCCCCGGAACTGTTTCTGCATTAGCCATACCTGCTTCTGGGAAGCAGGCAGGAAAGCAGGACCTGAAACATCCCTAACAGACTTCTAAACAAACCACCCCTTCTAGTGTATTTCTCTTCTTAGAAAAAAGGAATCTGTATGCTTCTTTGCTTTATAACCTGGCTCTTTTTCTTGTAGTACAGAGAAATTGATGTGTTCCAGTGTTTGCCACAAAAAAATATCTAGCAAGATGCCTATTCAATGTCTAAGAATTATCTGTAATTGGCTATTTATTTAATCTTCCTGTAATAATAGCTCTTGAACAAAGGAGGAAAAAGTACCTGGCTCAGAGAAGATCAAACATTTCACACTGTTTCATTAATTCTCAGATGGTTTCTTTGAGGTAAGAAAGTAGTATTCCTGCCTCATTAGAGACAGGAAAAAATCAAAATCCAAAGAGAAACTGACAGGTCAAGGAGTGCAGTGTGTCACTGTGGAATGGTGAATTAAACCCAATGCTATTAATTAAAGTATAGTTGTTAAGAAGAAGAAGAAGCAAGAAGGAAGGAAGGGGAAAAGAAAAGAGATCAAGCAACATTTCAGGCTATCAATGAAACCTAAACCATAATGTAAGAAATTTGAAAATCAGGGAAAATGACCAAATGGCAGCACATTAAAACATTGCAGTTACATTTCAAATACCTAGGCTGTAAAATAAACATGGCTCTGTTGGCAAAATGTCCTATTGTGAGGTGCTTTTTGAGCACGAAAATACTCTCTCAAATTCAGAATTGGCCATGGAAACACATACCTTTATACTTCCAATAAAACACTAGGCAATTAAGTGAGAAAGTGGGCCAAATCAAAACTCTTTGTCTCTTCCCAAATGACAGTATGTATGATCCAAGTTTATCCTCAGTCAGAAAAAGCAAAAATCAGACCTTTCCCTAAAGTTCCAGAATGGATGTCAGCCCTCACAGCCTAGGTTCCCCACACTGCCTGCTATTCCAGGATCAGCTGCTGTGTGGCGTTGGTCCCCTGCAAATGAACAGGCTCCCGCTTCCCCCAGCTCTTCCTCAGCTGCCTAGCTGCTGGAAAATGGTTCTCTTTGCTGTCAGTGTAACAAACGGCTCTAATTGCTGGCTTGACTGTTATGGTGGAAATTGCCGCTGTCCGCACTTGAAGGCTTTCGCTCTGCTTTGGTAATGACACGGAGAGCCAGACTGTTCCTTTCCTGAAGGAATAAAGGAGATCATCTTGGAAAAAAATAGTAATAAATAATAAATACTTTTAAAAGCAGCAGAAAACAAACATCCTCTCTGAATGGTTATAGTCAAATCTAATTGTAATGCATTTTCCCTCATGAAGGGATGAAAGTCTTTGGATGAGTTTTGCCTGTTCCTGATGGTGATGATGGTGGTGGTAGTGTTTGTTTTTGCCTGTGAAGTAATACATGGCCAGCAATGATTTGGAATTGTAAACTTTCCAATTTATTTTCATGGCAATCTGTAAGATGTGTCCCTGGAGGTAGGCAAACAATTGCAGTTTTAGAGCTGAATTGGCCTGTCTCTCTCTCCTTTCTTACATTAGAAAGCATGCAATCTCATTTTGCATAGGATTACAAAATTCCCAATTTCTAATAAAGTGCCAGAGGAATATGCAGTAGTCTGAGGTGGTCCGGATGCTATTGAAAAACACTCAATGAGAGAAGAGGTAAAAATGAGAGCAGTTATTGTCAGATTTTTACCACCATGACAGAATTCAGGTTACAAAAGGCAATCCCTAATTTGGGAATTTAATCAGATCGCCTGCACCAAGGACAGCAGCTGCTGTTACATTAGCTTGGATAAAATTATAGGCCCTATCAATTCTTATGCTTCAGGGCATAAGCTGATCACCAGCTGAGGTCAAGCGCAAATTTCCCCTATGGCAGACTTGCATGGTTATATCCATTATAAGGGATTTAACAACTACCTCTAAAACATCTGATGTGATTCATTACTAAACAAATACAAACATATAGCGTGATCATACTGATACACAAGCACATACACACCAGGGACTGGGTAGGCATGGCCATGCACACCAGTCTGCATGGAGATCAGAAGGGACCAAAGGAAACCCCCCTTCATCAGTCTTTGCCCACAGATTCCCTTTGTCTTAACTCTGTCAAATCCACTGGTGCACGTTTTCCCAGTGCCTTCTCTCATCAGACATTCTGCATTTGCTTCTGTAAACTCAACCTTCAGAAATACATGGTAGTAGTAGGGGCCAGTGTTAGTTTTTTATTGCTCTATAACAAATCACTACAAATGCAGCCGCTTAAAATAACATGCATTTACTATTTCACAGTCTCTGTGCGTCAGTTTTGATATGGGCTAGCTGCATCCTCTGCTCAAGGTCTCACCCAGTGGACCTCAGAGTGTCAGCTGGGGCTGTAGTTCTTATCTGAAGCATGGGATCCTCTTCCACGCTCACTAGTTATTGGAAAAATTCATTTCCTTTCGCGGTATGATTGCTAGCTGGCAGCTGGCAGAGGATTACCCTTGGCTCCTAGAAGTGACCCTTAATTCTTTGCCTCATGACTTCCAGAAGCAATGTTTGCTTTCATCCTGGCCAGGAGGAGTTTGTCTCTTTAACTTCTCCTCTCTCTCTAATGGACCAGCACAGAGTCTTATAAAATAACCTAATGGAGGAAACAGGCATTCCATCCTATTCCCAGGTTTTTCCTACCTCAGGAAGAAGAAATTATATACACAGTATTTACAGAAGAGTGGGAATTTGGGGACCATCTTAGAATTCTGCCCAAGACAGGGCTCTAGTGAAAATAGTAACGATCAATATTAATAGTGTAGGGCTACTTAATTTGGCTGATCCTATCATTAATCTATTCTGTTATGTCTATTAGCAATTGTTCACTAAGGGGACTGATCCTTGGAAAATTTCAATTATCACAATATAAATAAAATTTTAGAATGGAAATTAGAGGTTATCTTGTACAACCATTTTATGTGGCAGGTAAGGAAATTGAGATGCAACAAAATTAGTGTAACTAAATTGACTCTGTCATTTAAGGCCAGGAGAGAATATAGTTCTCCAAACTGCTGAACAAGTTGCACACTTGCCTTTAAGTCACCATCAGAGTCTTTGCCCACTTCAGGGCATTTACTCTCATTCCTACGTATTTCCAAGTGCTCTGCGATCTTTGTGCATTTTGACCCAACAGACTGCTTCTTATGAATAACAATAAAATCATTCACACAGAGATGCCAGGGACTGATTACATTTCCCCTGCATTATCGTGGTGGTACCATTTTCACAAAAATAAATACATTAAGCTAAAAAGGAAAATGTATATTCTTAAGGTAGAATTTCATGTTATGGAGAGCCAGAAGGAGAAAGGTGTGTGGGGGGCGGTGAGGGGGGAGAGATTGAGAGAGAAATAATGATTTGTCCTGTTGTCTCTACCAGCAAAGTAAATAATTGTCTGGGGTCATTTGTCTGATAAGAGAATGACTGAAACTGGAAAAGTAGAGAACTTTTCTTTGCTCCTTTAATCATACAGTGGGGTGTTCTATTTCCTAAAGCCTTTATATAGTCAGCTATTCCTTAAACTAACTTCTCATTGTTTAATGGAGCCCTATTAATTTAGGGGGGTTCATTAAAACTCTATTGCTATTAATGACTGGCAGAGCCCTTTAAAGCAGGAACTGCTTGGGCCAGAGAATCTTGGAGCCTGCAAATAAAAGGTTGAAATCTATTGTACTTTTAGGAGAGATAATAAAATCAGGGCAGCCCTGCCAGTTTCAACATCAAGATTTTTTTTCACAATGCTCTTTGGGTGTCTGTAATGAATGAGTTTTATTCTTCTTATTATTAAAGCACCTGCCAGTGATTGAGAATGGAAGCAGACAATGGTAGAGGCTACCTTTGTGAAAAGCAACACGGAAGACGGACTTATTAAAAATGTAGTTTTTATTCACCAGGTAGATGTTGGGTCACATGCCTGTTATTTCAACTAGGACCACAATTTACATTTTAATTATTGTGGCTGGATTGGGATGAAGGAGAAGAAAGATGGTGCTTAAAATATTTGTTAAGAAAGGCATTTCTGACTTGGGCAGTACTGTGATGATGCCTGCAAAGTTGCTTAAATACATATTTTCTCTGCTAACATATATCATTGCCTTAAGATAAGAGTGCATCAGACTTTGTTATATGCTCAGCATGAACTTGTCATCTTCAAATTAGACAGAGAAAGACTGTCATCTTCATTTGAGCTATGAAGAAATATTCTCATATTTCCTAAAAACTGTCAATATTTTAAGCAAAATGTTATCTTAACCTGAGGATGAATCATCTTCTCATATAGTATTCACCCTGTCCTACACTTTCAGGCAACCATCTCAATGGCAATGTTATGAAAAATATTTCTTCAGGAAAAAAAACAACAGTACATTCTTCTATTCCTATTGTCTGGTTAGCCAAATCTCAACTGATCTTTCCATATAGAGTCCAAATTTTGCATTTTATATACAAATTTTCTAACTATGAAGTTCACAGTAATTCTTCCACTTTCTCACAGATCCTATTTCTTGGGGTGTTTAACATGTAAATATATTTTATCTTTGTTTCCTTTATGTAAGTTTTATTTCCAAATAAATTTCCAAATTCACTGAAAATAGGAATTTTGCCTCATAAGTTTTTAGTACCTCCTACAATGTCTAGGGAAGTACTAAAGAGAATAAACATTCAGAGAACTGGAAAAATAAAATTGAAATATAAACAGATTATATTAAGTGGCCATTGACCTTTTCATAATTGGGATAGTAATTTTGTTGTCTTTCTTTTTTTGATGTTTCTATTGGACATGTTCACTTGTTTGCTTAGTTTTTGCTTTGCATCACAAAAATGCCTGGATTTTTTAGCATGGGAGACATGAAGGAAATTTGCTAATAGTTCATTAATTACCATACCATTTTGATAGAACATACCATGCAATATTAAAAACCAAAACCCAAACATATAGAGAGGTATGTGGAATATATACTTACCAGATTAACTTGGCTCTGAAATTAAACTATTAACCATTTCCTAAGACTCGGGGCTTGCAAATTTATTCCTAAGAGTTGCCTGCATATGCAAGTGGTCAACATAATCGTAGTTTAAAACCAATTAAGGAATTTACTGTATAGAGGAATTCTACTGTTAATTCTATTTCTGACATGAAAAGTCAGCTCCTAATATTTTGTTATACTAATGTTTGTTTGTTTTTTTGGGGGGGATGGAGGGTTGGTTATATGCCAGGTTAATTAAGGCAAGGCACACCTGTAAAAACAGCCGACTATATGTGATTTCATTTGCACTGCTTTCCAGCATGCCAGAAACCAATAGCTTGGCCAGATCTCTAGTCACATACACCTTAAGTTTTAATGGTTACCATGGCAATGAAAAAAAGGCATTACAAAATACACAAGCTGTTAACATGTTGCAGCAGCCAAAAGAAAGAGCTAAGAATAAACTTCTTCAAATTCCTGATCGCACCACATTTAAGGAAAACTGCTGTGAAACCAACGTCATGTCCCAGTCAAATAGCTCATTAATCTGAAGCTGAGGCTGCATACCCCTCTGTGGGAGCTCTCCATCGGCTGGGGATGGGCCATCTCCCTGTAAGAACATCCATGAGTGTGTCAGAGTGAGCAGGATGTGCTGTGAGCTGGCAGGGACTGAGAGAGAACAAAAGTAAACAAGGTGCAAATTGAAGCTCAGCTCCTCCATCAACAAGAAAGAAAGCCTTCATGTCTTCTAACGGGGATGACAGAAAAGAGAATTTAGATGAATCTAATTTAGATAAATCTATATTTTATTGGGTGAGTAAATCATTATGACCATAGACAGATTAGCTAAATGTTCCATTTGCTTTGGGTCTTGTTTTATTTTGTTTTGGTTTGGTTTTAGGTAGAACCCAGATATTTTGGCTGCAAGAATACAAAATATATGTATCCATATAGTCTCCTGCAAGGAAGAAAGTATTGCTCACTGAGTAGAGAGTATTCCTTCAATAATATAGCTTCCAGACTGTAGAAAGAAGAAAAAGGGTCTTTGGTTTGGGAGTACGGAACCACTCATGAAGAAAAGAAGATAAGGTGCCAGTTTTTACATTTAAAGGGGCATTGGTTCTAGAACTAACAAACAGACAGAGGTAGAGCTCTTATTTATTGATTTATAGACATAGGTCCAAGCAAACAGAATAAAGACATTAATGAGAGAGATGAATCATTAAATATGATGCAAAAATGCAAGTCTGATTCATATTGTTTAATTGTGTGCTTTTTCCAAGTTTGTGATTTTCAAGGAGGGAGGTCACTCAGGGATGGGTCAGACTGCCATTCTGAATTAACCACAGAATGTGGTGGGCACCACTCTTCCATTTCTCTTGTGGTAGAATTATCCTTGTTTCTGTGTGCTTCTCTACTCTCACTCTGGAGTGTCTCTGTGTTGTGTTGTTTGCTGTGCCTGCTTAATTCCCTAATGTTTGCAAGTCTAGTTCTTTTCTCATCCCAGCCTCCCTGAGTGGGCCAATTCTTCAGCAAAGCCTCCACACTGCGATCCAAATACCATCTCTCCCTTTCCTTCCAATCTGCAGTACACATCTGATGGTGTCCATTTGGTGCTTAGTGCCTGATTACATAATATTCTCCCTTGTCATTACTCTTGGAAAACTTTAAAGGTCCAACTAAATTTATGATTTTACTATCAGACCTTACTCCACAACCTTGGTGTCTCCTGTATTTAGGGTATTACTATAGCCACTGAACAAGGTCAGTGCCCTAGAATATCTACTTTCTTCTCTTTCCTGTTTTTAATCTTACTTTTTCAGTTAGATTTTAGAGTCATTTAGGACTGCAGTTTCATCCTAGTCTGCAATGTTCACTGCACCCAAAACACTGTGGTGCTTCTGCTAAATACCCAATAAGTGCTCAATAAATTGCTTTATATTTTAATCCCCAAGGGCAATGTTCTCCAGCATCACAGCATGTTTTGAAATTATGTTAATTGTATTATAAGATATGTTGAAAACTCAAAGAATTAAGTTATAGAAATACAGTAAATCAAGGTGAAACTCAAATCATGATAAGGTTATATAATTTTTGCCAACAATTCATAGAACTGGAGAGCTGAAAGAGATGTGGGATGTCAACTGCTCTGAACCACTCCCCTTTGAAGCAAAAGCACAGTGAGGTACCCTGAGGTCATATATAAGAAAACAGGCTCCTTACAGATTCTTCATAGATACTTCCCCAGTGCCCTAATGCTTGCCTACACTGCATATTGTTATCTATAGGTTGTCCTATGCATTCCCTATTACATTTGATATATTGCATATTGTCTCTTTACACTCGAGGCCATATTTCTTTATCTGTTTTAAACATTTCTGGTCAGGCCTAGCTGGTGTGTCTCAATGGATGAGCATCAGTCTATGAACCAGAAGGTCATGGTTTGATTCCCAGTCAGAGCACATGCCTGGTTGCAGTCTTGATCCCCCGTGTGGGGCATGCAAGCAGGCTTCATCCCCAGGGTGGGGCATGCAGGAGGCAGCCGTTCAGTGATTCTCTCTCATTATTGGTGATTCTCTATTTCTCTTCATTCCTCTCTGAAATAAATAAAAATGCATTTTAAAAATAGATAAATAAATATTTCTGGTCAGGAAGCAGAGAATACTTTTGCCTACAGAATCTCTTCAGCTGATAATGTAGCCCCCCCCCCCCCCCCCAAAAAAAAAAACGTACTCCCATATGATACTCATTTATCAATTAATCAGCATTTGCTTTAAACCAGACACTGTGTTAGGTATGTGGGATACTAAATGAAAGTTATGCCCCATCTCTGCGCTCAAGATGCTTTGTGGTCCAGCAGGAGGTAGCACCGAGGAGAAATGTGGACTTGGCTGAGAGACACACTGGAGTAGAGAGGCAGAGCATAGACTCGGCAAGCTCTGTGGCCAATGCCATGGCATTTCAACTTTAAAATATATGTAAAAGTATGTAAAAGAACAGTGGCATAATTTTATTCATAGTAAAAGTATCTTAATGCCAGTGCAGAAGAAGGCAGTGTCAAAATGAAATAACTGATATGAATATTATATTGAGCAAGGTGCAAACCATTCGCAAACAGGAATGCTTTAAAATGAAAGTAGGTAGAAGCTCAGCTTTCAGTAGTTACAGCTTAGTTTATAAAGTATGAATGAGGGAGTACATTTTTGTTGCTATTGGTTACTAGAGACATATTCCTTTTTATTACATACGTTGACTTGTTTGTAGCTGATTGGCTAGGAAGCTGAAAAGTCATAATGACATTAAGTAAGCTTAAGTTTTATGTAAGGTGAGAGTTAGCATTATGGGAGAAATCAAGACCATTTTAAGTTTTGCCTACATGACTATGATTATTTGGTGAAGGATATAAGCTAATCATAGGCTCCATGTCAATTGCTCTTTAACACTAGATATGGGCTCAGCAGAAGAAAAGGAAAATAGTCTGGTATCTCATACAGTAATCCAAGTGAGATATTATAGACTTCTGAATAAGTCTAGAAGCAATACAAATTGAGGCACGGAGGGTAAAAAGCCAAATATTTATCAAAACAAAAATTCTATCAAACAGAAGGGGCTGAGGGAAAAGTTCAAGTTGACACTCAGCATTCTGGTTTGTGTTACAGTGAATGGTAGTGCTATCTCCTGAAAGGAACACAGAAAGAGGAGTGAGCTTGAGAACAGATGCCATTAGTTAATTTTGCAATATTGGGTTTGATGTACCTTGAGAGGCTTTCAGGAGAAGTTAGACACCACCTGAACCTGGAACTCAGGAAAAAGGGCAAAGCTGGATAGACAGACAGCTGTGATTTCCATATAAAGATGCCAACACACTGAATAATACTTGCTCTGCTCCTAAGACAAATCAGAGACAAATCCCTGAAGAAAGCAGGTGTCTGTTAGTGTGGTCCCACCACACAGCAGTTACATCCTCCTGACCCTGGCCTCTTATGCACTCCCACTCTCTCATTGCCACTTACTCTGTTCTATACATTTTTTTTTTTCTGAATTAAGGTTATTACAAACTTCATATGTAATTTATCTCCCCCTTGGGACTCTGGAAGATTGAAAAGTCTCCCAGAAAAGAAGAGAATAGGGCTCTAATGATATAATTTCATGAAAGAAATTAGTTCCCTTGCAGGTTAGAGTAGGCAATAATAGCTGCTATTTATAGGAAGCAGAGGATAAAATTTAGACAGGAAGATGTGCCCCCCATAACTCCACTGCTAAGGCAATCCACTGATACATAAGAGAAATAACTGATGCTTCTATAGTACTCACTATATACTAGAAACTGTTCTAAGCACTGTACATAGTCATTTAATCCTCACGATAGCCATTTGGTACTATATTTTTTCAACTTGTAGATGATATACTGAATTATGAAACAGTTGAGTAAATTGGGTGAAATTTGCAAGTGTAGGAGCTGGGTCTCAATCTAGGAAAGTCTAACTCCAGATTATGTGCTCTAATTGTTTCTATAATTAATTAGTTAATTAATGCATAAACATTTATTAAAGTGAGTGATGTTCTAGGACAAAGAAAAAATAGAGAAGCTAACTCAATGTTTCCTGACTTGCAAGTTATTTAATAATCATATTTTTTGTTCATGAATTAATTAAAGACATTTTGGCATTATTGGGAGCCAGGAAAATGAATTTTGATATTCACTATATTCAAATATAATATGCTAAAAAAATGAGGACTAACAATTGGGTAAAACATTACTCCATTATCAATGACAGAAGACATAGAAGAAAGAACATGACTTGGAAATCACCAATTGAGCTTCTTCTTCTCCTCCTCCTTCTCCTTCTTCTAACAAGTGTTAGTAGAACAATCTAGGACAAATTATTTTAGGTCTGTGAGAGTCTTGATTTTGTCTATGAAATGGGGATACTATTGCCCAATTTACAGAGTGGTTGGTTTAAGACTATTTGACATGATTTATCTAAAAACTCTAACTCATTGCTTAGGAAATAGTACATGTCCTATAAATATATGCTATTACTGTTATTCACATGAATCTATCAAAGAACTAAGAGAGACAAAATGTAAATTAAATATTCATGCATATTTTATTTTATTAGCAAAACATTACTGGAAAAAAACATAGGGTAGACATATGACTTGACAGATGAGGCAACTGAGGTTCAGATAGATTAAATTAATATCTCAAAGCCCCAAAGTTAGAATTTGCAAAGAATTACTACCTTAGGTCTCTGCAATACGAGTCAAAACAATTATTTCCCACATATTTTATTAAAATGCCATGTTGTTCTTAAATCCAAGTCATCCTTAGGGTAATTAGTGAGTTAGAATAAAATTAAAAGTCAAGTTTCTGGAATATGTGACAGAACCCACAACTTTTTGTCCTTCCGCTTTCTGTGTGCCACATTGACAAGTATACTTCCATGAAATAGCATGATTTTGTTCTTAATTACATGGTAGACTAAAGGGTCAGGCTTGTATACATGCAGAAAAAAGCTGCCACTATCTTAGGAGTTTGCTTACAGCCAATGGATTGGCCTTGGAGGTCCCCTGTATCAAGTACTGACTCATCAGAAACATGAATAGTTGTGATATCTGATAAGATCACTGTCCAAACAAATATAGTCAGTATCCAAACTGGCAACAGGGCCTGATTTCTCTGTTATCTACAAGGACCTGGTGTATCTTTGCAGCCCACCAATGGCCCATCCCATGCGACACCACTGGTGCCCACACCTCAGCCTTAAGGAGAAGGTTCCAGTATAAAGCCCAAACCACCATGCTCCATTTCCTCAGGCAGAGGCAGTGAGCCCTCTCAAGCTGCTTTCAGCCTCCCAAATAAGTGAAATGTTTGACACAGCAGCATATGTTTTTTGGCAACTTTGTTTAATCCACATTTTAAGGGAAAATTGAAACTCCACAAGGTGCGAAAAAGATTAGTAGAACATTTCAGTATCTGGTGGAAACCAGACCGTGTTCCCTCCTCCTTCTGTTCTCTTTTCTTTCCTCCTTGTGTAGATATTTGCTTTATAAAAGCTGTCATAGAAGTGAATTTTTTAATTAAGAATCTGAGCCACCTAACTGAAGAACAGAGAGAAATATCAAATGAGACAGGGTGCAGGAGCCATCTGTAAGCCAGATATGGCACATGTCTGCTCTCAGGAAGGCTCACCACTCTCTGAAGTCATGTGTGCATCACAGAATCAAAGGTTTGGGATTAGACAGATTTGATTTCTAAAGAAGTTAGATTTCTTACTACAAGATGAGGAAGTGACTTCCCCAGGAAGAATGTAACTTTGCCAAGATTTGCTTATTGTTTTAGATAATGCAAAGTCATAAGCAATTGCTTTCAGAAACCACTTTTTCAGAAGCTCTGATTGGACTAGTTTTAAAGCCATACAAATCTGGACTCCAATTTATCTGAAAAATCCACAGAGACCTCCCTTGTAAAAACCAGATTTGAAAAAGTCCAGGGAGAGGGAAAGAAAGAGAAAAACATATATGTAAAAGTGACACATTGATCTGCTGCTTTCTGCACATCGCCTATCCCGTGTGTGTGGGGGGGGGGGGGCGGGGGGTGCGCACACGTGTGCATGCGTGCACAGGAAGATGCCCAACCAACTGAGCTACACCCAACTAGGTCAATGACACACTATTGTATACAGGGTACCACGAAGGCCACCAGGTAGGTAGATAAGGTACCAGAAAGTATGATCAGAACGCCCTTCACTGGGCTCACAATTCTTATAGTCTTCTTTTTTTCAGGATTTCAAAAATCACAGCCCCTGCTCCTGGTCAACCTACTTTATTAGACTGCCCTTCCAAGTGCTCCCCTTTCCATTTTCTTGCCAGAAAATATAGCAATGTTCAACAAAAACTGGAATTCCTTCAACTCAGAAAAAAATTGCTTAATCTAGGGACACTGAAGAAAATTCTTCAGCCTAATTCATACTTCTACTTGTGAGGCTGCCTTAGCATCATTCCAATTTATACCGGTGTAAATTGTTGGGATACCTACACTTCAACTCTTTATAAAGGAGTAGCCAGCTCCAACTCTTCTTTATGAATAGAACTCTGCCCACAATTCCACTGAGACAAGGAGTATTCTATAATCTTCAGATTCAACCTACCATACAAAAATCGACTTAGTTATACACGAGTACATTTTATCAAGAATTGACTTATGAATGGTTAAGGTATGCTCCAGTCACCATTTATGCCAGAGGATTTTATCATCTCCAGTGAGTGACAATCTACTCTAGTGACACAGTTTCGACTATTTAAAATTCTACACCTTGCATCTGATTACACCATTAACCATTATGTTCCCCAGGTTGTAGAGATTTTAAGGTAATTAAATGTCCCCCAACAGTCGTAGGCCTTTGGCCACGGACTCTTACTTTCATTTGTAGTGGTGCACTGAATAAGAAGCCATTGTCAAAACTCTGGATTGTGATGAGAGCAGATGGCAACCAGGTTGACCAGCACAACACGGGGAAGGGAGGAAGGGAGTTTCACTCACAGTTAGAGGGGGTGTCCAAATCTCTGGCTCTACACATTCCCCACTGAACTAAAAAGATTTATGTAATTAATGTTTCTACTCCTTTTGTGATACATTCTCTTTCTTGACAAATTTATGAATTTCCATGGTTTCAACTGTCATTAAAAGTTAATGAATCTTAAATGTGTATACATTCCTTCTGCTCCATAAGGAGAACTTCTAGTCTTTCAAACTTTTTGTTAGGAAGTTCTGAAGATATATTGGGATATGTTTTGCAGTTTGTTGCATATCAAACATGGGTGAATTACTGCTAGGTTTTATTCTATTGCTCTTATTACTAGACCATTCCCTCAGTTAATAATGAATGTTACCTTTATAGACGCTAAAGACAGGAATACAAAATATGTCTATTGCATCTACCACAGTGATCACTATTATGTTTGGACAAATACAGTAGTTAATCAATATAAATATTCATATTGATTAAGTCCATACACTTCTTGATTGGGATTGCACTTAGGTTAAGACATGTAAGTTGGTAGGGGAGCAAAAGGAAATGAGTATAAGTCACTGGTAACTGTGGGAGCAGCCAATACCCAAGTTGTAGTCAAAGTAGATTTTCTAGTGGGCTGAAATACTTTTGAAAATACTTTGTGAGATTGTCTTCCTGTACAACTAAGCTTGCATGTATTCAGAGATGTTGGGACTATATTTGGCCGGTTTCCTAGGAATGTTGTGTGGGATCAATAATGTGGTTCTCTCTATTCAGAAACCCTCCCCCCATCCTCTGAGCATATGCATCTCCATCTGTGCAATGTGAGATTCATCCTCATCAGCTAGATGACCTTGAAATGAGATCACCTACCTGTTTTCCAAAGAGAATTGAACCATCTTCAGGTACAATTGATATTGGTCCCAGTAGCCACTAGGATTTGATTGTAACAGATCAGGCAGAAGTGAGAGGGGTCATCATTCTATAAACAGGGACTCTCTCCTTGAGATGTCTGATCTTCTACCAAATCTATTCCTATGATGCTCTGATAAGAATGCCATTTGAATTCACACAATCATTTTGCCCTTGGAGATGGAGAGAAACACGCCTGAGAAATTAGCTGCCAAAGAAAACTGTCTCAAGCAATTTCTTTTTTTTTTTTCTGTAGACTTCCTCAGATGCATATTTTCTATATTAATCTCAAAGTTATAAAAATCATCAGTATAATGATGTACAAGTTGAAAAAAGGAATCATTTCTTTTACTTCATGTGTTTTCCCTTTCATGGTCTGGTTGCCAAGGACTAGCATCTCCAATCTTGGCCTTTATTTTTAATTCTGTGAGCCAAAATCCATCATTTCTGAATATTGTCAAGACAGGGAATTTGAAAGTTTTATTCTGATCATTAATCAGCCCCCTCCAATTAAGCTCAATTATACCCTATAATAATTTCTATAATTATTGATTGATTAATCTTTCAACTATTAATTAAAAGTCTTAATTAAACTTTTTTTCTGGTGTTATTTAAGCTAAAATTATTATATAATTTCCCTGGTATGTGTAACATGTCCCACTAGCCTTATGGTACAGTCATAGTCCACTAGTTATGAATCACTTAATAGCAGAATCCAAAACTGAGTGAAATAATCTCCTTCATACCCGATTCCTGCAGACACATGCTTGTGTTGGAATGCACTCCAGCTCTTGGTTAAAGGTTGAGAAAGTTAGATAAGGCAAAATAGTTAAATACAATAAGACTCCTGGAACAATAGATGAAGGTAAATATTTTCACAAACCTAATAGGCTAGATCATAAAATAGGACAAAAATAAATAAATTTGCAAGATATTCATGTTTCCCATGTACCACCTAACCTCCCAGTCTTCCCCTTATGTGTTTGTAGGATAGAGGCAGATTTAAGCTGTGTGAAGCTGCCAATTTGGCCTTTGTAGGAAGCTAGGGTTACTAGTTTGGTAGAAAAATTAACAGGGAGTAGGGAAGAAGAGTAACATATACTCAGTAGAGTATATCATATTCCAATGATTTTAATTCTTCATTACCTTTTAATCATCTCAAAAATCTTAAGGGAATAATTATGTCCATTTTATAGATGAGAAAATATTATCATGGCTTGAACCCATCGATATCAAACCTCTAATTTGTAATAATATTCTTGATTGCTTTTATGACATGTGCTGGGAGAAAAAAAAAAAAAACACTTCTTTAATAGAATAGGACATTTTTGGTATCACGTAAATGTGCCATAAATATCAGTAAGTCCACAGATATCTTGTGACCTAGGCCAGGTAACACTAACACTTGGAGCCTAGGGTTCCTAGTCTGTAAATTGGAAATAAAACTTACCTTATAGGGTTTGTTTGGGACTGATGGAAATGTGGTACATATTGTTTCACCGTGCCTAGTATGAGCGGCTCTTCATCAGTGCTACATATCATTCACTACTTAATTAACCCTTTCTCTAAAGTTACTGGATCTTGTTTTGAAACCTAGTTCTGCTGCTGACCACTGTCTAACTCGAAGGAGTCTATCTCACACCCCCTTACTCTACCCTCTATCTCTGTCTTTTGGGGCTCATGGAATGTTAATAGTTGCAACAATCTTAGAAACCCCATAGACCAGCCCCTCATGCCAAGATGAGGATATGGAGGCCCAGAGAGGGTTAAGGCATTGCCTGTGGTTGTACTGCTCATTACTGACAGATTCAGGCCTCTAGACTCCCATTTTCAGAGAACAGTTTCCCCCACTCCACATTGCCCCTCAAGCTAACATTTGCCCTACATTTTTTACAAGGTTGTCATGAGGATCAAATATGATTAAATAGGGGAAAGTGCTTTAAAAAGTGCAAAATTATGCACAAGAGCAAAGCATGACTATTAATGGGTTTCTTATTTGGCTTCTTTGGGTAGAAATGCAGTATTATTTAAAGTGGCTTTAAAGGTTTTTGTTTTTTTTTTTAAACTATGAAATGCTGTGAAGTCGTGTTACTACATTTCGCAAAGAGTGTGCCAGGACTTGAAAGGAACCCTGTGGCGCACATTTCACCTATATTATATGAAATTCTATAATAGGTAGGATGTTTTTCTGACATGATGATTCAAGTGCAAATAGCTTTTATGGGAGGTGATCCCAGGAAACTCTGGTAAGGGAATAGAAAAGTAAGGAAAGAGGACAAAACCATTAAATGGTGTATTATTAAGCATGTTACTAGTTTGGGCAGGTTGAGCAACACTCCACTGGAAGACACCAGGAGTCAGTTTAAAGCATTTGTATCAAATGTATCTTACCCGAGGTGATGGCCAGCTATTTATCCACACATTCACATCAGCCCTTGCTTAAAGGCATCCTAACAGGAGGCATTCAGTCAAGTGCACCTTGCTCACAGGACTGAGTGGACTCTGGTGGGCAAAGAAAACCCTGAGGCAAATTAGTTCCAATCTGGTCAGCTTGCCGGGAAAAAAATAAGTGTTGAGGTTATATGAGTCTTTTAGCACCAACAACCTCTGTTTTATGAGGCCTTAGGAAAAACCAAGGTCTCTGCTTTCAAGGTGTCAGTAAACGCATACATACATATGTTGTCCTTATTTAGGTCAAATCAAAGAGGTACTATATGAATGACAATTGCTTGGGATAGGAAGACAGTGGGAATGACGTTTGTGGATGGCAGGGAAGCCTGGGCTCCTGGGGACTGCCTCTGTTGTTTTCCTGTCCCTCATAGCCTATGGGTTTTCTGAGCAAATACTGTGTTTCTTCAGACAAGGCAGTTGATGGGGCTCAAGCATAAGCTGGAAAATTAGATACTGCATGGCCACCAGCAGACCTGTAGGTTCCTTTTCCTCTGAATACCCAGTCCCATCCTAATATCTCCAGCTGTCAGGAATCCTTTACCAGAACTGCTAGCCAGGGGTATCATCCCTCTGTTCTGCCCCCTCATTATTTCTTTTAAACATGTCCATTGCTTAATCTATGGCTTTCAGTTAGCTTTTGAACAGAGTAACAATATGAGAAATTTATACATGGAAATATGTGAATGCTAGGTATGAATTTATAGCATTTCTCTTTCCATAAGGTAGTGCATTTTTACAGTAGATTACCAGAGGCCTGAAAAATGGACTAAAAAGAAGTAATGTTGAATGGTGAGCTTTGGGCACTAAGTAGGAAGCCAGCTACTCTGTTTATGCCTATAACATTATTGAGATAGAAGAATGTGGCCTGGAGACCCTTTTCCCAGGTGGCTGGTTAAGAAACACACAGACTGCTGAAACCGGTTTGGCTCAGTGGATAGAGCGTCGGCCTGCGGACTGAAAGGTCCCAGGTTCGATTCCGGTCAAGGGCATGTACCTGGGTTGCAAGCACATCCCCAGTGGGAGATGTGCAGGAGGCAGCTGATCGATGTTTCTCTATCATCGATGTTTCTAACTCTCTATCTCTCTCCCTTCCTCTCTGTAAAAAATCAATAAAATATATTTAAAAAAAAAGAAACACACAGACATCACTTTCATATTATTCTCTTCATCTATAATTCCATTTTTCAAAGGCAGAGCTGATCTCTGAAGAACCATTTCAGCCTCACTTCCTAATGTTGGTCAGATAATACCATTCCTCACTCATATTTATTTTCACAAACTCTTCATTTTTTTGCTATTACTGCATGAGAAATACATTTATCCAACATGCAGATTGTAAGTGACTTGAGGGCAACAATTGTGTTTTATTTGTTCTAAAATATTGTTAAGTCCTCATAGTTTGCTGAACAGAGGCTGGAGGTGAGCATTCACGGATATTAGTTCATTTGCCTTTAGCAATAGATTTCTGATGTGGCTATTATTAGTCTGATGTGGATGGCATAGAAATCAGGTTCAGAGAGATGAGAAGACTTTGAATCTTCCTGTACTTTTTTCATGATGCTCAGTGTGTCTTGCATATGTATGTTGTAGAACAGAGTGTGGAACGTATGTCTTTTACAAAAAGTCACATCATATGTTATCTCTTATTATACAAATATCACATGGCTTCCTATACATTTTATAAATATCATGACAAGTATGTGCACTGGTGTCTCAAGATCCATGTTTAAAACACTGCCCTGCCACTTCCCAGCTCTCTGCAAGTCAAGCCCTCCATTTCACTGGCTATAAAATGAGAGGATGCTTGCTCTACCCCTTCATAAAGTTTTATAGGCTCAAATAAAATAATAAATGTGGAAGCACTTACCATAGTTAAGCACTTATCACAGTTATTATGACTGTAAACTTTAGAATGAGACATGGGGTTAAATACCTGCCCATCACTAGCATTTGTGCAAAATTTCCAAAATTACGTACCTTCTCTTTGTCTCATCTCCTTTTTCTTTAAAATAGGAATACTAAAGATTTTGTTTCAAATTGTCTTGATGATTATATGGGACTAGAGGTCTGGTACAAGAATTCATGCACGGGTGGGGTCCCTCGGCCTGGCTGGCGATTGAGGCCCATTAGGGCCCATCTCACCCAGTCCTGATCAGGGACAATCAGGGTCGGCTGGCCTGGGGGAGGGACCACAGGAAGTTGGCCAGCTGTGGGAGGCTGCCTGTGGGAACACACTGACCACGAGGGGGCAGTTTCTGCATTGAGTGAATGCCCCCTAATGGTCAGTTTGTGTCATAGCAACCAGTCCTTTGGTCATTCGGTCACATAGGCTTTTATTTATTTACATATATACTAGAGGCCCGGTGCACAAAATTTGTGCACTCGGGGGGTCCCTCAGCCCAGCCTATGCACTCTTGCAGTCTGGGACCCCACAGAGGATGTCCATCTGCTATCTTAGGCCCGCTCCCCCTGGGGAGTCAGACATCCCTCTGGCAGCCCAGGAGCCCTTGGGGGATGTCCACTTATCAGCAGGGAGCAGACCTAAGCTGAAGTCGGACATTCTTAGTGCTGCTGAGGAGGTGGGAGAGGCTCCGCCACCACCACTGTGCTGGCAGCCATCAGCCTGGTTTGTGGCTGAGCAGAGCTCCCCCTGTGGGAGCACGCTGACCACCAGGCGACAGCTCCTGCATTGAGCATCTGCCCCTTGGTGGTCAGTGTGTGTCATAGTGACAAGTCATTCCCAGTCATTCTGCTGTTAGGGTGAATTTGCATATTACCCGTTTATTATCTAGGAGATATATATATATATATATATATATATAAATTTATACCAGTACTCCAAATGACCTATGACATTTGTACCTAATATATAATCCTTCACTGGGCAAGTGCCACTGCTGTGGAAATGCTGCAAAACCCAGTCCAGATTTGAGAAAATATAAGAAGTGCCAGTGAATGAAAAAAAAAAAAAAAAAAAAAAGGTCTACTTTATAAATTGACTTGTATCAGACATGTTGTTTATAACAGTGTCAGGGGTCAATAATGGGCAGAAAATTCCAATCCTATATAATAAAAAAGAAACATGCAAATTAACTGTCCCTCTGCTATGCTCAAGCCACACCCACCAGCCACACCCACCAGCCAATCAGGAGCAAGTATGCAAATTAACCCAACTAAGATGGTGGCGGCCACGGAGCTGGAGTAAGCAGGAGGCTTGGGTTGCCCCCGGTGATGGAAGAAGCCAAGCTTCCTGCCTGCCCTGGTCAGACCTGGGCTCCGCTCAAGGCTACAAAGTTTCAATTATAGAAGATAAATAAATCCCAGAAAAAAAAGAAAAAGAAAAAAAGGAGAGACTGGGAGCTTGGGTAGCTGGGGGACATGGCCAGCCTGAGAATGGCCCTCAGCCCCTCACCCAGGGTGGCCAGGCACCCCAGTGGGGACCCCACCCTGAAGGGGGTGTGGCCAGCCTGAAAATGGCCCTCATTCCCTCACCCAGGCTGGCCAAGCACCCCAGTGGGACCCCCACCCTGATCCAGCACACCCTTCAGGGCAAACCAGCCAGCCCCACCCATGCACCAGACCTCTATCCTATATAATAAAATGGTAATATGCAAATTGACCCTAACAGTAGAACTACTAGGAATAACTGGTCACTATGACACACACTGACCACCAGGGGGCAGGCACTCATTGCAGGAGATGCCCCCTGGTGGTCAGTGCGCTCTCAAAGGGGGAGCTCTGCTCCGCCACAAGCCAGGCTGACGGCTGCCAGCACAGCGGTGGTGGCGGGAGACTCTCCTGCATCCTCAGCAGTGCTAAGGATGTCCGACTACAGCTTAGGCCTGCTCCCCTCTGGCAAGTGGACATCCCCCAAGGGCTGCCGGGCTGCCAGAGGGATGTCTGACTGCCAGCTTAGGCCCGTTCCCCCAGGGAGCAGGCGTAAGCCATATTTACCTCAATATAATTAAAATTTGGTGGAGGGACAGGTTAGATACAAAGGAAAGAGGTCGCCATGAATAACAAGCAAACTATAATAAGTGTGCCATGATTAATTTGGATAGCCAATTACATGGTATGAACTTCAGGAGTCATGATTAAATTTTTTTGTTCTCTTGTATTCCTACAACATTTCCAATAACATCATAGACTTCGAATGAGTATTTGTTGACTCTCTCAGTTCATTAGTTAATATTGTATTTTGTGTATAAAATATTGGAGCAGCACTTTAGTTTTCTTAGTGGATGTGAGATATGAGATGAGTTGATCCAGGATTCTTAGTTAGAAGTGAGGAGATACTGTCTACTATCTTCCAGTGTTCCAGAAAAACAAGAATTGACTTTCATTTGATGGAAAACAAAATCATCCCATTTGACAAGTGTAAATCTAATCTTTGACTCTTCTCAAATATCAAACTCGCCTTCATAAAGGAAAGCTTGTCACAGCTTTGAATATATCCCTCTCTGGGCAGCAGGGTCAAGTACCAGAGGATGTTTTTGTCTACATGTTTCACTGAAATTTTGAAAAGAAGAATCAAAGGTGTAATTACTTTGCAGATACATGACAATGATTTCTGGGGCTACTACTTAAAGCATGGTCATAGCTCCATTTTAAGATCTATAATAATGGGTGGAATAGTCTTTAATTAGAATCCTCTCAAATCCTGAAGTCATTTCTCCCACTTCTGTTTTTTTTTCTTTTTTCTTTTTAAGATTCCAACTATACTCACGATTTTCATATTTAAGCTTTCACTGACTTTAGCTGTCAGTTTTATAAAATGGCCAGGATCATATTTTCAAAACAAAATGGACTGTTTCCAAAAGTATTTTCATTCACAAATAACTTGTTTGACATTGTTGAAGAAATCGCATAGTTTCTAGTCCCTGGCTTATACTATTGAACGAGTCTTTAAAAAACTGTGAGGTCATGGGAGAACTATAAGAGATGGTGGGGACTTGCTGTTTTCTGCCTCCAAAGAACAGACCAACTAGTTATAAATACTGCACATTTGAGTCAGTGTGATGGGTGAGCAGGATTTTATATGAGGAAGTTCTTCCTACTACTCTTCATATCAAATGCATCCCTGGCTTCTCTTTCTGCCTATGTATGAAACAGGCCTTGTCTTTCTCCGGGAGAGACACAGCCTGAAGTGCACTGCCGGGCTTTGAACGCTCTCTGAATAGCTCTTGTCAGTCAGAAGCCTGCATTTCATGTTTCAGATTTTTCCCAGGGGACTTTGATGTTAATCCATTTCACACTTCTAACACATCTGTTCTTCTTCAGGCTTTCTTATCTTTTCTGAGCATTCAAATATATATGGGGGTGGGGGAGCTTTGAGCTGTCATTGTGCAGCTTCTGAAACGAGACTCTAATGATAAAGCACATTTCATCTCACCTCATTCAGACTGAGTCCTAACCACACAAGATATTGTATGTCAGTTTCAATGTTTCTAACATTTACTACCCCCTCCCATTAAGGTTGGATGGTATGGACACTGGAAATAATTAAAGAAGCCACCTAAGTAACTGATAAAAATGTACAAATAGAGTTTGTGTGTTTTTGCATATGGCTAGCCCAGTGCAAGTTACTGAGCCAATGCAAGGGCCTGTAAGAACAGGCTGACAATTGGTGGCATAAAATTCCACTGGTCAATAAAGACAAACAAGTAAAGATTAAATAATTACATAAAACATATAAAAATAGTTCAAAGTGACAATGCAATTACTGCACAATGCAACATATAAATAATTGTTAACACTGGCCAGTCCATTATTACAAAACAAAACATAAAGGAAAAAGATGACTTTGGGTTATAGTAAGCTGAAGATAGCTTTGGTGAGAAGGAGGTGTGGCCAGAAGGTAGAGTGGAAATTACATTCAAGCTGCTTATTAAGGATACTATGGAAGAAAAGTTTATTAATCAGTAACTAATTTTATCTAGCATCAATGGAATATATCTTTTTGTTGGCAGACATATTATAGTTGCTAAAATAAGTAATTAGGCATGGTTTTAGCCCTAGGGAGGCTTGCAATTTCTAAGAGCAATAAAGGGAAACAAAAACTATGATTCTTTTTTTTTTTTTTTTTTTTAAATATATTTTATTGATTTTTTACAGAGAGGAAGGGAGAGAGATAGAGAGCCAGAAACATCGATGAGAGAGAAACATCGATCAGCTGCCTCCTGCACATCTCCCACTGGGGATATGCCCACAACCCAGGTACATGCCCTTGACCGGAATCGAACCTGGGACCCTTCAGTCTGCAGGCCGACGCTCTATCCACTGAGCCAAACCGGTTTCGGCAAAAACTATGATTCTTGATCTACTAATATGCATGATAGTCTATATATTACTAGGATGAAAATTATAAAAATTAATACCAAGGTACTTGTTCTTTTTTATTGCGCTCTTTCAATCATATTCTTTTGTTAAAAAGTAACTACTCCAATCCTGATAAAATAAAAAGAACAGCTCTGCAAAATGCTACAGAGTGCCATATTAGATCTATTACATGAATTTAAAAGGAGGCTATTGTCAATGTTATCTGTCTTTCTTCTTTCACTGAATGAAACATGGAAAAATTTAATCTATAAACTGCTTTGCAGAACATTCTGCAGTCACCACAGAATTTCATCATTAAGCATACATGCAACAATTAGCAATGTGCCTTATAGAACTGCCTATCTGGGTTTAAAAATAGCTTTAAAAAGTGAACGATTGAGTGTTCAATCTTCATAGGAATTTAGACTCAGAAGCTGAAGAGCATTTTTTTCCATGTTGGCATAAAAGGTTAGACCTTGACCAATGCGGAGAGATCATAAAGAGGAATATTTTGATATAACTTGAGAAAAATCTAGCTGCAGCCCTCCAATTGTGGAAATTCCTGACAGGAGAAAATGCTCATCCATCCAGCATTTGTGATGGGAACCCCTACATGGGTGAAAACTGATTTTGCAAAGCTCTTAGGGTATCTTCCAATGCTATAATTCAGAGATTCTGTGTAATAGCTATATTGTTTTATGCAAGTTGAGAAGATGTGGGAAATAAATATCTGTCTTGAAATGAAGTGACAGTTGGGTGTCATGGGGGTCAGTGGCTATAGGAAGTGTGAGGTGGTAGGGTGTCTTCCATAATCCTTCATATGTCATGGTTAGATAGATAGGTAGTTAGGTTGGTCAGAGGGCTAGTAGATAGGTATATAGATTAGATAGACAGAAAGACAGGCACATAGATCTATTGTCCCTCTTCTAAGCACACTGAGATCATAGTTTTCCCATTGATGTGATGAGGAAAACAGCTCATGCTGAGCTGTAGGTAGTGTGTTGTCCAAGTCAGCTAATGAGGAGGCCAGACACCCAGAAACCTTATCCCAACATTGATTAATATATTTCCCCTCATTAACCCAGATTCTTGACAGTTAAATTTGACATTATTTCATTAATAATAAATAACTGAAAACAAACAAAAAACATATTTGGAAAAATTTTGATACCATTATACCACAATCTAGATGATATAAAGAATCAAATTTTTTTTAAAAAGTGCATCTGACATAATATGCTGATTAACAAATGCCAAATCCTCATTATGCCTAATATTATCCTATATAATAAGAGGCTAATATGCAAATAGACCAAACTGCGGAATGACTGGTCGCTATGACATGCACTGATGACCAGGGGGCAGACTCTCGATGCAGAAACTGCCCCCTGGTGGTCAGTGTACTCCCACAGGGGGAGCACCGCTCAGCCAGAAGCTGAGGCTGGTGAGTGCAGTGGCTGTGGCAGAAGCCTCTCCTGCCTCCACAGCAGTGCTAAGGATGCCTGACTACTGGCTTGGGCCCATTCCCTCTGGGGAGCAGACCTAAGTTTTCAGTTAGACATCCCCCAAGGTCTCCTGGACTGCAAGAGGGCACAGGCTGGGCTGAGGGACCCCCTCTGAGTGCACAGATTTTGTGCACCGGGCCTCTAGTATATTATAAATGTACAAATTTAGCTTTAAAATACAAATAGTGCTTGTTTGCTCTTCCAGTTGTGGTATAGAAACATTTAGGTGTTCTTTTTGTGCAAGTGCTTTATCTGGAGTTGAAGAATTCAGCCCTTGGAGTATTTGCTGTCATTTATGGTGGTAACCTGTGGTCTCTGAGCCAATGAGGCTGCTGGCTGCCATGTAAGTCAGCTAATTTCATCCTACCCTCTGACAGCTAATTGGTAAACAAAACAATGAAGAGGCTTAAAATATTAAATTAGATCTCAAATTACCTTCAACCCCATTAGCACATTGTATTGTTGAGCAGTGATTTCAGTAAATGAGAATTCAAAATAGAATGAAACACAAAAGACCCAAATAAAAAAAATACTAATCATACAGATTATCCAACACAGGCACTTAAATTACCATTCCTGTTTTATAGTTATTATCATACCTCTATAATCCATGTCCCTTTACAAGGCTATTCAAGCTATAACACATGACAGGCAGTGCATCGCTCTGCTATTTATAAGGTGCCTTGGGTCATGTTATATGGCATAAGACTAAAGGCAGAATGACTTAAACCACCCAAGAAGTGCAATAATCCCTAACAAATGCACAGCCTGAAGTGTCTTATTGCTGTTATGAAATGAAATTCATACATTAAGCTAAGAAAAATTGTCAGACCCAGAGCATTTATTGGGAATAATAAACATGTCTGTCTATCCATTGATGCATTTTTGCAGCCTTTAGGAATCAAAAGTGATTGTTCCAGCCCCATAGATTATCTACTGTGTCTGAGATGCAAACTCCATCAATCTTGTCCGTTTCAACTTCCCAACTATTGAAAAAATGACCCTTTTTACCAATACTTTTTAAGCTGGTGGGTTTCATTCCCTGATGTTGTCCTGATTTCCACTAGGTTTGATTTCATGAATGATTCATGTAGTTTGAAGGAAAAACATGTAATAAAGGTACATTTACAGAATACAGTATAAATAAACTTTAAAAAGAATGCTGCTATATGATCTGCTTGGTTCATGGTAAACTGTAGGCAAGGGTGAATGGAAATGTGTCCAGGTGGAGAGAAGCATTGGTGAGGAGAGCATCTGCAGTTAGGAGAGGTGGCTTTATTTAATACCTTATTTATGACCTGGAGGAGGGAGGGAACCACACACTAATTAAAACATGAAGCAACACTAAATTGGAAGGTGTTGCAAATATTAGCAAGAACAAAAAGAAAAAAAAATAATGCAAATCATATTAAAGAAGTTAGACATGTCAGCAAAAACAAAACAAAACTTAAATTCAGTTTGATAATATATAAACAGATTCATCAGGGAAAAATAAAAAATAAAACACATATATTTGATAAAGAAAAAAAGCTGTTAGAAAAACGTTCAAATTCAGATCATCCTCACATTGAATTTTACAAGTGACACTCAACACCTACTTTTACAGACTGTTCTGTTTCCTTTTGGGCATCTTGATATTATAACCCAAGTGACTACAATTCCACTTTTGGTAATCAGTGATTTATTTGGAGCCTTTACAATGGTAGTTTCTTTTGCCCAGCCGTCAGTCACAAATCTTATTTTTGATGGTTAAGACTCAATGTCAAATATCACACCAAAAAATAAACCCTTGTTCCTGGACAATATTGCATATATAAAAATAAACAAAATGTAAGAAACACACAGACAATACATAAAGCCTCAAAAACCCAAAATAAAAATACTTATGTGCAAACAGAATACATTCATTCACAGGAGTGCATATTGCAAACAAAAATATTTTTAATTTTGTTTTCGTGTGTGTGTGTGTGTGTGTGTGTGTGTGTGTGTGTGTGTGTGTGTTGGTAGTGGTTGAGTATACAAAGGAATTCAATTCAGAGGTCATTTAAAAAGCAAGTTCCACCAAGGACTGTGCAATATTGTATGTGATACCCCTCCACAAACATGCACACGACATCAAAAAAGCAAGAAAAGTTTCTGGATCTATTCAGAACTAGTATTTTGTGTGTGGTGAGGAGCACTCTTTTGCTTTCATATAGAGCAAAAGCATTTTTACCCCACATGGAAAAGAGTATGGATGCTCACACTTAGAAATGTATTTGTTTTACAATCACCAGAGGGTAAAGGACTCTATTCTGAAACCTTCTGCTGAGTGTGAAGAGAGTTTTAGGATGACACTGACTAAGAACACAATCTGGAGTCAATGATAAGAGAAGTATGAGATTTTGGTTTGCTTATCCTGGAATCCATTAATGCAAATACCTCCCTATATTTAGTAGGAGAAGCAGTCCAAGTGATAGGCATGAGGTTGGGACTCTGAAATGCCTGACTCCCTGCCTAATTCCCTTTGGAAGGGTCTGATTTGCCTACTTTCAATTAGTAAGAGACAATCTCCACCTCATTCAGTCTGAGGGACACTGAAGAGAGTAGTGACTGGACAACAGAGGCAGGAGCCACGCTAGAATTTGGTGACTCTTAAGTTGTATTCCAATTGAACTGATCACCTTATGATTTTAGAATTTTGTCACTCAGTTATTGACCTTAGTCTCTCAGCCCTTTGAAATGCTTTCCAGATTATGCCAACTGTGAATTTTATAAGAATCAGTATCACATAGACCATAAGCTTGATGGCCAGATAGCCAGGTTTGGATCCTAGTGCTGCCTCTGTGTGGCCCAAGGCAAGTTACTTAAAACATGCGCCTCACTGCCCTTGCCTGAATGATTCTGATCATTGGTTACCTAGCTCCCAGAGTTGTTGACTATTCTACGTGAGTTTATATAGTGTTCAGTTCCACATAGCCTATGGATAACCAACACTTCCCTAAGTTTCTAGTGCATTTTATGGCATTTTTTTTTTCAAAACCACCATAAACTCCCAGAAACTGCTTCTATACTAGTTGTTCTCATTCTACACAATATTAACCTCATTGGGGAATTAGAACTTGACAGTAATGTAGTCCTTGCTGGAGTGTTTGGGGGAGAGTGAAGTGAGGAGAGAGGAAGAAGAGTTGATATCACAACAGTGCAAATTACTTGAAGTTAAATCATATACATCTTTATTTGTAAAAAGTTATTTCTCTATTCTGACATTAGGAACTTCCTCCTCTGTCTATATCATTCTTCTCAATCTCCTAGTTTCTTTTTTTACTCCAATATATGTGAAGCAAATTCACAGATTGATCGAATAGGCAGAATAGTCTTAATTGCCTAAGGTTCCAGAGTCATGCATGTCCTTGTGTCTTTCTCTGGACTCAAGGTCTCATCAAAATATTTTATTTTTAAAAAATAGTTTATTACCTAAAAATGTCCTGGTGATACCCAGAAAACTAAAATACTTTCCTCCATGTTTCATGGGTCTAATTATAAACATTTCTAAGTGAAGCCAAGGTCATTTTTTTTTCCAGTGATGAGAGTATTATGGATGATACCAATAATGAAATAGGGGCCAAAATGTCAGGTGACTTCTCCAGGATCATACAATAATTGTTTGACAAATTCCAAATTAATCATGTGGTGTATTTCTTCTATTCAGAGCAGTTTTTCTGATATATTTGGTCCTTGAAAATCAGATACAGCCTGCACACACAACTGATCTATTCACTTAAATCAAATCAGCTAGATGCTCTACTAACCCATTGTCTGCAGTAAACAAACAAGGCAAATGAGTATCCAAAAATATTAATTAACTGAATTTTCTGATTCACTAAACAGACTTGGCAATTTTATCTAAAGAAGTGGTTCTCAACCTTCCTTATGCCACAACACTTTAATACAGTTCCTCATGTTGTGGTGACCCCCAACCATAAAATTATTTTCGTGCTACTTCATAACTGTAATTTTGCTACTGTTATGAATCGTAAATATCTGATATGCAGGATGTATTTTCATTGTTACAAATTGAACATAATTAAAGCAAAGTGATGAATCACAAAACAATATGTAATTATATATGTGTTTTCTGATGGTTTTAGGCAACCCCTGTGAAAGGGTCGTTCGACCCCCAAAGGGGTCGCGACCCACAGGTTGAGAACCGCTGATCCAAAGGGTCAGATGAGCAGAGTGTATGTTAATGGTTATTTACTGAAAAAAAAAATCTAATTCACCACCTCATAGAATTATATATTTTTAAAATCTGCATCAGTCGCAAAAACAAATTAGTAGATGTTTACAGAAGTATTGCTACAAAATGAGTAGATTTGTCATTAAACAAGAAACATATAATCAGACTCGCTGGCTACGCCCTTATTATGTCTCAGCTTTGGGTTGACACTGAAACATGGTGAACCAAGTTATTGGGGACCACTCATTATACAGGTGGTCAGTCGATTGATTGCCTCCCATATGTGCCCGACCGGGGATCAAACCCACAACCTAGGTATGTGCTCTGACCTGAGATCAAACCCACAATCCACAACCCTCAAGCTTTATATGTACAGGATGACACTCCAACTAATTAAGCCACTTAGCCAAGACTGTTTTGATTATTTTTAATCTCCAATTATTTAAAGGTAATTCTCAATATTGTCTTAGGTACCATGGATTTCCCCAGAGTCTCCAAAGATAGAGAAGTCTCAGTGGGTTCCAGGAGAAAATATCATCTCAAGTCTCGAGGCAAAGGTAGAACAAACTCATGTACTCTCAGACAATGCGTCTTGATCCAAGGGACACTCAGGAGTCCAGCGGGGTCAGGAACCCTAGAATCCCCAGATAATAAAGTGAGATGGGAGTTGAGGGTGGGAGGCCAGTAGGCACAGGGAGCACAGAAGGAACAAATGAACATGAAAGCACCATGCATCTGATCAGTTTACAATGGTAAAGAAGCTGGTGTTGAACCCTGACTGGCTGAGGGTGCTCACACCAATGGGAACCTGCATTCGAGGATAAACACCTGGCTGATCAGGGATTCACAAACTGTCCAGGGTGTATGGTTTGTTAGGTAGCTCTAATCCCCCACCCCAATTCTTGTTTCCAATACAGGAGGACTTATAACTAGTAGAGCCTCAGATTCACCTATATCACTTTAACTTTTGGGTTAGCCCATCACTATTATTCCATTTAACCATAAAATTATAATTATTAGATCAAAATTTGCCTTGTAATTAAACCCAAAGTTTCACTTGTTTGTCAAGTTAAAGACCAAGGGATAGTTGGTACACATACTTGAAGATGCAAATTGTGTATATTTTCACAGTTTTTCAATGAAATTAAGTCAATGAATAGATGTTCTTGAGGGACGTGTTTATATTGAGGAAAAGTTAAAGATCACAAAAGCAGTAAAGATCAACACCAGTAAAAATAACAAACAGGGAAATATTAGAGAAATATTATTAAAAATACATACAGTATTGTATTTGAAAACAAAATGTCATTCCACATTAGAGCTTTCAGTATTGTGAACTACATATATTACTGTTGAACTCCATGTATGTGGATCAGTCTTCCAGGTACATTGTCTCCCAAATAGTATGTTGACTTTTTTTCTTTGCAAGTGAGAAAAACGGAGGTGATAGGCTATAAAATAGCTAGTAAAATCCAGATAATAGCTTGCAGTTTGGAGTTCTGAGTCACCTTCAAAACAGAATGTCTTGAGTTCTTTGTCTACCAAGAAATGGTTTTGTGGTAATAATTAAGAGACCCCTAAATTTTGTATTTCAATTACTAGTCACAGAAGGAGAAAATCAACAACTACTTGGGATCCACAATGCAAACTTCTTAAACCTACAGGCTTACAGGATACAAGGACATATCTAAATAAGGCAAATTACGTTTTAAATATAAAGTGGCATTTGTTCAATTAATAAGCAAAGGAAAAATTATAGTCTTATTCTGTGCGATTTTAAGAATTTTTCAAATTACTCAGTTTCTCCAAGGATTGAGTTCATTATAATGAATACAGTGGGGTTATATATCTTCAGTTCATTCCGAGTCATTGCAAAGAAACAGGGAAATATTCATACTGTATTTTTACTTGGTTCAAAAGAGAGGACCCGTTTAAGAATGCTGTTGATTCCTGAGATATGTGATTTCCATTTGCAAGGCTATTGCTCATTTTATTTAGTTAAATGACACTTTGGGTGAGTGATATTAAGCAGATAGAATTCAGCAAGCATAGCAGCAGGCAAGGAAGATTCTGAGTTGGCCTGTGCTCATGAAAGTTCCTAATTTCTCTAGGTTTTTGTTGGCAATAACTAAGCAAGAATTGTCTCATATTGCAAACACCTTAAAATATTAGCATAGCCCAGCTGGTGTGACTCAGTGGTTGAGCATCAACCTATGAACCAAAAGGTCATGGTTAGATTCCCAGGGCACATGCCCAGGTTGCCTGCTCAATCCCCAGTGGGGAGTGTGCAGGAGGTGGCCTATCGATGATACTCTCTCATTACTTGTATTTCTATCACTCCCTCTCCCTTCTTCTCGGAAATAAATAAAAATATTTATTAGAATACATAAACATATATCACTAAAGATCTGTTGTGTGTTGTAGTACATATTTTTTCCTGCTATGAATCAATATTCCCTCCTGTTTTTTGGTTCTTAAAGTGAAGCTTAGGCAATTGCTACTTGACAACTGGCAAAAAACCAACACATTCACTACAACTAGAATCTACCCTGATTGACTGATTTGCCAACCCTGTACAAGGTATAAGCTCTGTGTCTTTGAGCAGATAACCTCAATTTCTCACAGAGCCTCTGCCTCCTCACTTATGAAATCAGAATGCCTTTCAGTGACTTTCAAACTCTGCTCCTCAGAGTTTTGGAAATTCTCCAGAGGAATGGGCAAACAAGATAAACAGAATAGGTTATTATGGGAAGTTTACCCAGCTTTGGACTGTTCTAACTGGAAACTTCAATGTTTTAACCAAAAGGCTGTAGTTTTAAAATACTACTGAGAAACTACTCAAATGACATTTAAAGTCCCTTCTAGCTGGTGTCATTGGGTTCTAAGAATAGAGGACTTGTGTAGCAGGATCTCTGGTCCACAGTAGCTCTCAGATGTAATTGATTAAAACAACAACTACAACACAAGAAATAGTGTAAGGTGTATAATAACTATAATAGCAAAAACAAGCACAAGAAATAGCAAAGGTATACAACCTTTTAAGAACAAGAGCTCAGTCCCTGAGGTGAGATTACAAGGGTCCTAGGATCTCAGAGATGGAGGAAGGATAGAAGACTTCAACAAGGAAGGGCTAATCCAGGGAAGAAAGGAGAAATGAGATTGTGTGGGTAGGTGCAATGCAAAACAAGAAAGAACATGTAGAATGTCAGAGAGAGGAATGAAAATGACCTATATGGAATCCTCAGAGCTTATCCAGAAAGAAATGTTGCTCAGTAATTTCCCAGCCAAACACTAGTGGGTGTTAAGATAAAATAAATAAATAAAAATAAATAAGAAAGGAACATTCCTCAGGGTTTTGAGGAGAATTTCAAGGAAATTGACCTGGCTGAATTTATCAGACAGGGCAAAGGATGGATAGAGGAAATTCCCTGGGGGAACACATCCCAATCTGGCTCCAGGTTGCTGTGTGAATGCAGAGGAAGAAGGGAGCCACTGTTTCCTCAAGTTGGCATCATTTTCATGGAAACCCACAGTATTCTCATCTAAGATTCTTTGGTTTCTTATTTTACTATTTAGGAAGTGTTGTTTTTTCTATCTTCCTACTCAAAGCAATGGGTTATATATTATGGACTGTGGCAATACTGTGCAAGCTCTATGTAATACTATGTGGCAAGTCTGGTTAAGACCCAACTTTTCCATCACACCCTCATTCTCATTTTACTTTCTATCATAGGCAAATCCCACATTAACTTGTTTCCATTTCCTGTTATGCAAATAAGTGAATTATAAAATCTGACCCACATGAGTGTGTTAGGCGAACAATCTAAGGGAAATGTTTATAAAATGTATAGCTAAAATACTGCTTATACTAAATAGTAAATATGACTTAACTAGTAATAATCACTCAGAAGAATCACTGGGGAAATTAAACATTAAGCTTGCTTTTGTCGTTGTTGTTTGTTTTATGCTCTTTTTGTATTTTTTACCTTGGATCAAAGAACAGTGTGTTAAATTTGCAAAACAGAAATGTCCAATATGGGATCTGGTGGTCTGTGGAGTGGTGTTGAAAAAGTTCAAAAGATATAGGAAAAATCATACATAAATTTTAAATGTCTAAATGTGTTAATCTATGAATCATTTTGATGCTGGTGACACAAGAAACAAGGAAATGTTCTCACCCAAAGGAGCTTGATTTTGTGGAGGTGAAGTTAATTGTTAAAGGTGGAAATTCACTTGCAATTAGGAAAAATTTGAACCAAGGATCTTATCTGGACTTGAAAATGGAGATAATAGGAAAAATGTTATAATAATATTCATTATACTACATAATAGAGACAACATTAACTGAGTAGTTACTAAGTATTAGGGAATATTAAGTCTCACAATGATATGAGTTATTATTATTTTCTTCATGAGAAATGGAAAGAATCAAATGCTTAATATATTTTATTAATTTGCTATATTTAATTAGACCAAACTCATAACTTGGGAATCATATTTTTGTCCTAGGATTTTGTGATTTCAGAATCTATGTTCTTAACCACTTTAAAATGTACACTTTAAAATATGCAAAGCTTGGCCCCAAATACAGTGTCAAAAAGGATTGAACAGATATGGTTCAATTCATGTCTGGGAAAAATGTGTTTGTGTGTGTGTGTGTGTGTGTGTGTGTATGTGCATGCGCGTGCATGTGCTAAGTGGGAGACTGAGTTATGGCTACATACTCTCACACTGCCAGAAAGATGGGAATTACAGGATTCAACAAATTTCAACACTTGGGAAGGAGAATTGATAGGAAAGGCAGGCTTCTTTTCAAAACTCCTCTTGTCCTGGGGGGAAAATGTAGGGGCAGAAAAAGAAAGCAGACAAAACCCAAGCACAGCACAGAGTAGGGGGTTAGACAAGATAGAAACTCAAATCTTAATCCAGGTTGTTTGAAATGAGGAGGGAGGTCGGTTTGAAATGCTGCGGAGCACACTCAGGGTTCTCCATGGTCCAGGGGACACCAGGTCTTTTGGGCACAAAGCCTACAATGGCAGCCATCAAGCTGTCAGCCTCCCCAGCTTCTGAAAATGATGGGTCTCCTGGCCCTAATTTAGTACTCTATTCTTGTGATTCCAACTTGAGCAGCCATGGTACATGACCACACTGGTTGTTCATTATTCAACGTTCCATATGTGGACGGCCAACTAGACTTGGGCTGCAAGGAAAAGGTCAGCAAAAGGAGAGGCAGTAGGTACCCAGGAGACCCACATTCATTCCTTGCGACTCACATGCCCTTTATGAAAACAGGATTCTTCTGAATCTTCTTTACCCAGCAACTCGCACTTGCAATCCTCCAGGAAGTTTTCTTCCTCTAGGCTCTATGCTATGCCACGGCAGGTCAGTCCTAATCATGTAGGACACATCCTGTGCCAGATGTGTGCTTTGCTTTCTCTGTCTGCCAACCTAGTGGCACTTAGACTAAAGCTAACCATCTAGACCCAGGACTAAGGCGCCAGCCAAACATAGACTTCTTTTCTGCTCTCCAAGTGCCTAGACATTGACATTGGCCATGAATCCACCTGCCCTTGCATCTGTCCTCAATCCACACATTTCCTCTTGCCTCATTTGCCTATAATTGAACTTCTATTACCATGGAATTTCAAACAATTATTTTGTCAGACATCCTAGTGCTATATTGAGATAAGAATTATGCACTGAAATCAAATTCTTATTTAGGTACCCACTTTGCTCTTCTCAGACCTTTCTCCTCCTATGCAGTGGTTCTGCCCTAGATCCCAGGAAATAGGATTTATTGCCCAAAGAAGAAAGTACTAACGACTATCACCTTTCTTAATTTTTTTAAACATATTTTATTGATTTTTTACAGAGAGAGAGGGAGAGGGATAGAGAATTAGAAACATCAATGAGAGAGAAACATCGACCAGCTTCCTCCTGCACACCTCCTACTGGGGATGTGCCTGCAACCAAGGTACATGCCCTTGACCGGAATCGAACCTGGGACCCTTCAATCCGCAGGCTGATGCTCTTTCCACTGAGCCAAACCGGTTTGGTGACTACCATGTTTCTTAATGACTCCCGCCTTTCTTAATGACTCCCAGGACTGAACCCCATTTTTTGAACCCCACCATCCCACTTGAAGTACCTTGCTCTGAACCTTATGTGAATCTTGACAAGCTCTTTCAAGGAGCCAATCCCCTTAATACTCTCAACACCCTTCACACTTTCCTTCAACAACTGGGACTTAGGTGGGAAAAATATAGCTCTGCTGAGACTAATGGTGAGTTATGTTCACCTGAACATGGTGTGGTAAGGGCCTCACACTGAAACAATCTGTGCCTGCCTTTAGGAGAGCTTACATGCTATTTGAGAGGTAGAACTAATATGAAATGATAATGATAGAATCCCTTACCCTTACATACCAGACAATCCAAATAGTGTGTGAGACTGAAAATGCTTGAAGGGTGTGTAGAAACTGTATAATTGGTAATGACTCCATTCTTGAAAGCCTACTAAAAAGACAGTTTTAGAGATGAAAAAAACACAGGATCAAAGGTAAAGTTGTTTCCAGCATCACACAGCCAGTGTGACTTGAGAATCAAAGTCTGCATTTTCTGCAAATCTTCCTCACCTCCCACCCCAATCCTTCACACTGCTGTCATGCTCTCCTGGAGAAAATAAACAACCTTCATTGCTGGAACTTAAGGAAGGATAGAATTTGAATTGTTTGAAAGTGTGAACAAAAGGAATATGATTTGAACCCATATGGCTTTGTCAATGTTAATCAATCATTTGTGCCAGTCAATTCTCATTCACATGGAAGAGACCAGCCTGTGATTTCTTGAGCAGTCTTCCATTTCTACTAATTCTATTAGGACTCGAATGGTGGGTACCATTTTCCTACAGCAGCCAGAACCTCAAAACTCATGGGCATCTGTTTAGGACAAAATGTGGCCCTGGGTGATTGGGGAAAATAGCAAGACCCATTCAGTGCAGAACCAATTAGCTCTTACCTTCACCACTTTCTCATCTGCAAATGGTTCCCCCCACCCCTTTTCTCCAGCTGTTATCTGTTTCTCAGCTTGCAGTTTCCTTAATGAGGTATTTGGTACTTAATCTTTCAGAATAATGAATGAGTCAGTCTCTTGGTAAAGGCAGTTCCTTTCCTGGGAACACTGTGGCAGCTTGTCAGAATTCCAGACTATTGTTTGTCAGAATTCTATGAAGCTGTCTTCCATGTAGGTGTCTGACATTGAGATTGCATTGCCTCCCAGAGATGGGGCATTCTGGGAATGTCAAGGCTGTGAAGAATGTGCCTCACTCTGATGAACATAATGGGTTAGAATCATGTGTTAGATCCTCAAAAGAAGTGAAATTCATGGCATCCACCATTCTACAAATTAGACTATCAGTGAGATAAACTAAATATTCAAATTCCAAGATACTTGCATGTACATATACACACTACCCTAAAGCTTCATAGGGCAGCCATTAAACACAGTGGCTAATTGATATATAAATTAAAAATTAAATAAATTTATACATTTAGCTCCTCCACCTCACAAGGTACATTTAATGTTCACAACAGCCAAACCTGGCTAATTTATCCTGGTGCTGGACACCACAGGTATAGAACATCTTCATCATTTCCCAAAGTCCTACTACTCTAGAAGAAGAAATAAATTTAGCATTTTAATGACCACCCTTGTAATTACATCAAGTATATACAAATCCTATATAATAAAAGCTGAGTGATGGAAATGTCAGAATGACCAGAATGACCAAGGCCCCTCGCCCCGGACGGCCACCCCCCAGTGAGCAGTTAGGAGCAATCAGGCAGGCAGGAGGGCAGTTAGGGTCCAGTGGTCCCGGATTGTGAGAGGAATGTCCGATTGCCGGTTTAGGCCTGATCTGCAGGGATCCCTGTGGGATCAGGCCTAAACCAGCATTAGGCACCCCCTGAGGGCTCCCAGTTTTCAAAAGGGTGCAGGCTGGGCTGAGGGACCCCCTGCTTCATGCATAAATTTTGTGCACCAGGCCTCTGGTAAATAATAGTCAGTTGGTACATAGTATTTCTAAGCAAGGAATATAAATCTAACATTATTCACCAAACATAGACCATTTAAAAATAATACATTTTTCCCCATGGGATTAAAGAATACAAAATTAATACAACTCCCCAGAATGCATGAATCACTGTATACAAGAGGGTTAAGGAACTGCCCACTCCTCAGCTCCAGTTGCAGAGCAATAATTAGTAAGTCCTTTTAAGTGGTGTATCTCATGGTTTTATCTCAAGTTCATCCTCACCACAAAAATCCTGATCAAATAGTTTAATAATACAGGTAAAGGGGAGCTTTGGGATCTACATTTAGTAAACGTTCCCAGGTATTCTTTCTTATATACCGATTTAAGAATATCTGCCATGGAGTCAGAGAGAAATGACCTTTTGGTCTGTCTTGTTCATTTTTCAAAAGAAGACTGAGTCTGACTTCCTGGGTTTGAGTCTTGGCTCACCACCTACCACTGTGTTGCCCTGGAAACTCCCAAGTAGATGTCTCCGAGAAAATTATTGTCCAGGTCTGGCTGGGTCATATGCCCTTGAATGAACTAAGAATAGGCAAGCAGGATAAATGGCCATGGTTGCTTAAACTAATTAGCTTCCATTCCAGGGTAATAAAAAGTGCCAAGAAGGTCATAGTTATCCAATAATAAATACAGTTTGATGTATTTACCAAGGAATGAGATTGGTGGGAGTGGCTTTTGGGAGGTAAACAATGATGCCTGCCACAAATGTCCTTTGAAGCTCACACATGTGTTATCACTGCTACTCCTACGTCATAGATGAATATAGAAAACTATAGAACTGTTTTAAATACTTACTCAAGTCTGTATAGCTTGTTTGTTAGAGATTTATAATTAGAGGAACTGTCTGCTCAATTCAGTATGCATTATTCCTACAGTTATTCATAGACGACTTCCAATGGTTTGATATGCTCCTGTCACAATGTTTTCCCTTTTATAGTTCCTTTCTCTTTTTCTTTTAGATTTTATGTCAGGACATTCCTTTAGTACATTCTCTATCAACTCTCCACCCCATATCTCATTGCTATCAGGCTCAAAATATGCCATAAATTTTCTTTTCTTCTCCCCTATTATCTATTATCAAATCTGTCAGCAAATCTTGTTTGATTTTTATTTATTCCCTTGATTTTCATCATTAACCATATAAGAATAATCATATGCTGGCTGCATTTAGGAATGTGGTGTGTGTGTGTGTGTGTGTGTGTGTGTGTGTGTGTGTGTATGTGTTGGTATTTTCTACAAACAAGATAAAATGGATAAGAGACCCAAGGGTTCCTTCATTTTTCAGCCTTAGGAAGGATATTGTGAATAGGAGGAAATGTGACATTTCTTCATCCTCAATGGAAAACCATATTGCAGACTTTTGAAGATTTGATAGGAGCACAAAACATGAAAACGCATCTTCACAGAAAGGAAAGGAAGCCAATACCCCAGGAGTTAAAACCCCCGGCCATTACAATGTTTGCAACTATCTGGCTGCATTTCAAAACCTCATATTTATGAGCTTGCACTCAGCTTTCCAGCTGCCCCAGGCGATGGCCTAAAAGGAAGATGATAGCTTCAGGTGGGGAATGAGGAGCAGATGGGGATGGTCACTTTAGGCATGGGGTCCTGTTATCATCACCATGCATTTGATTCCTTAATTATCAAGGAATGAGGGTAGAGAAATAAAGGGAATATAATGAGCATTTTCAAATAGGCAGTTTTTTTGCAAAGTGCCCATGAGGAAGCACCTGTTCTGGTTACATTTTTCAGAGCAAGAATGTTTTGGTGCTTCTGTATGTTTGTTGTTGCTTGTTATTTCTAAAAGATTGTTTTATCTTTGATCACTTAATTCTTATCATAAGGATTGTATTTATAGTCAAAGAGGCAGACTGTCCAGCAGAGACAACACTTGACTGATTATGTCATACTGTAGGTAGCCTATAATAAGAATGACAACTATGCCATCGGGGCAGGTTATCTAAAATATCTTAGCTTTTATTTATCTAATTGCAAGGTAGAGATAATATCAAGGCTACTTATGTATATTCAACCTCACTTCCAAGAACAGGGAATAGTAGCTGAAATGATTAAAGCATTGTAGAATTATATGGATGTTCTACTTTGAGTGTCCATGTGAATCAACTGATGTAAAAAGTTGCAAACAGCACTGTGGCAACAATGACTACAGCATCTTGATCTCCAAATTTAGTCTTATAGTCTGTCTAGCTGTCTCATAGGTGCTTGTTATATGCAAACAATTGATAGTATGACTACCCTCCTGCCAGGGGCAAAAAAAAAAAAAAAAAAAAAAAAAAAAAAGGGTTAAAATGCAAGTGCTTTCTCTCTGTATGAAGAGTTGTTTATGAGAACATGTACTAGTAAAAGACACTGGTACCCACATTGGGGCCATGGAAATATGTGAAAGGAGCTAGATTTGAAGTCTGGATAGGGAAGATGCAAAAAAGAGTGGTCAGTTAGAGTAACTGACTGTGCATTATGTAGAAATGCACATAGATGAACCCTGAAAGATTGAAGTAGATCTAACAGAAAGGGAGAGGTACACTCTAGGTGAGAACTCTCAAAAGACAGGAGTATGATGTGAACAAAAGACATGGATAGACAGGGGACAACAATATAGCAGATTTGTACATGTAAAGATTTGTGTGTGGTTATAGTAGAGTAATCTCAGAAATGCATTACGGGGTTCAACTTTTAGCAACTGAAGTGATACTAAATGTTGTTGTTGTTGTTGTTGTTGTTGTTGTTTTAAGTTTGGAATGTTTCCTTGAAGTTATTAGAGATACTTTTTCAGTAAAATTATATGTTATGTTTGTTTGTTTGTATATCACTCTGAAGAAGAATTTTATACTGAATTTCAGGGATACTATGAAAAATACTAAACTCACAAGACCCATTTAGTTTGTTGTAATAATTTTAAAAATGGAGAAAATCTAAAAGAAACATTGACATGCCTTCCCCTAATGTATTGCCATGCCTTTCTATCCCTCTGGACATTATACAGCAGTTAGCAAACTATACAGTCTATGGGCAACATGCAGCCTCTTGCATATTTTTGGTAAATAATGTTTTATTGAATCATATCCATTCATTTACATTTTCCCAAGGCTGACTTATGCTACGACAGCAGAACTGAGTTAAGAATTGAGACAGAACATGTAGTCTGTAAAGTCTAAAATATTTACTATCTGACCCTTTACAGAAGTTTACCCACCCTACTATAGTTTTCAGCACATGCCAGTACTATCAAGAAAGACAACTAGGCAATTAATCATGAATCAATAAATTTTAATACAGATAATACTGAGAGAGACTATTTCGTAAGGTATGATCTCTTGTTCTCCTCCTTTTTTTAAATCTCTTTTTCCTCAAAAGCCACTACTCTTTCCAGGTATATCTTATCCCTAATATCAAAAAGAGCAAGCACAGCATAGATAGAAAAATGAAGGCAGGCCTGATGATGACTTACTCAAATAAGAAAATGTTTGGACACAATCCGAGTCTGAAGTATCTCACACTGATAAAACTTACCTTGCCAAATAAATGCAGACTTAATTATAAATTTCTAAATCTGGTTACATGTTTATACATTTTAAATGTCTTCAGTAATTTTATTTTTCTCATAACATCTACCATTGAAACACAGTTAATAATTTTATGTTTCATATGTGGACAAGTTTCCTGTATGTTGAGGTGAGGCAATCCTTTAAAATGAGATTCCAGGCAACCACTTCTTGTTTGGCTTCAGAAAAGTCTTAGACACTCTAGGGGGTAAATGAATATGTAATTGTATAATTAGGCTATTGCTGCTCCTGTTTCTCTGGTAATGTCATCTGGCTGTGCCACAAGACAAGGTCACTGAACGGTGTTAGACTAAAAATGAAAATAGCTGTTAGAGAAGCTGATGGGAATGGCCTGCTGTGGACTGTTTTGTGTGGGCATGAGGCCTCATGAGGTCACCTCCTAAATTAGATTCCCCTGTAGTTGCACTCAGCCTTTCCCTAATGTATTTTTTCATCCTCTTCCTCACTTACTTTTAGGCAGAATAGGAAGCTGTCCAGGTAATTTGATTCAAAAGATATAAGAAAGTTGCTCAGTCCAGAAAAAAATGCACGTCACAGTCTGCTCCAGAAATAAAACTCCATTACTACTGCAATGCCCCTTAGTACTAAGGAGCCAGTGCAGGAGTGGGAACATATGGAGTTCAGTGATAGGTGACCAGGCTTGGGACATCCCACTTCTCACAATCTTCCCCTAAATTACCTCTTTTTCCTGAGTCATAGTTTTCCCACATGTAAAACTGGAATATGTATAATAATTATCTTGAAGAATGGTTTAAGGATCAAATTAGATAATGTGTGTGAATGGTTCATTATAAATGATGAAGTTATAATTAAGGCGTTGACTCTCTAACTGTCCTATTTCAAATCCCAGCTGCCTCATGGAGGCAGGCATCGTCCTCAATCTGGTGGTATAATTTTATTAGAACATTTTTCTCTTGACAGTTAAGGGCAGGCCAGTGAGCAATGACTCTCTAAAGGTGAAGAAGAGAGTAGAGAGAAATAATTGGAAGGGGGTGATGTGGTTTGCATATGAGAAAAATATTAAAAAGTGACATCTACGTATTTTGAGATAAAGTATAAAGATAGGGTTGGGTAGCAGAAAGAGAACAAAGGCATAGAATGGAGCCCACAGCCACTGTATTCACACTTTAATTCAAAAATATAACATGGGAAGTCCTGATTTTAACTATGTGTTGTTTTGTTGTTGTTGTTGTTGTTGTTGTAGGCGAGCAAAGGAGATGAAATCAAATTTGTTGCACGTTTTTAACAAAATGGGAAAATTTTAGTTTAAAAAATTAATTTCCTAGAGAGTGAATGAGCCCTAGGAATATAACTGTGCCCTTACATAAATCAAAAAGAAAATAAAAGAATAGAAGGGCAGAGCTGCCAAATGCTTATAAATCAAATGTGCCCCCAAATAAGCAACATTCCTAATAAAGGCATGCAAATAGCCCAGGAAAAAGACAGGCAAATCATTCTGCATGTAAATCACTGTAAGTGGGTGTTAATAAATTTAGCTTGACTGAAATGGCAAAATTTCAGAGGAACTAGTGAAGGTGGGAATATTTAGAAAGCAGATGGAATCCCATTAATCATTTGATCAAGTACAACTGGACCCTATAAATTATTTTAACACATTTTCTGTCATTTCCAACATTATCAGGAAATCACTCCAACCCTAGTCCATTTGCATTCCTTCTATAGAAGAAAACCCTCCACTCTTTCTGTGAATACTCTAGTTTGGGAGTCAGTCAGCTATTCTGCAGGTGCCCATATGGAGAATCACCTTCTTGGTGTGTTTTTTTTTTCCCAACCTTATTGATTCTCAAGGCTACCATTCCATCCCTCCACACCTGCCTCATCATTTACTCCTCTCTTTTCCTTCCTCAGTTATACATGCATTTATTATTTAACTGAGTAAGTGGTGATATAACTGTGGGATGTCTAATGGTGCCTCAAAAGACAAAACTTCAATTTGGTTCAGTTTTATTTTCACTCCCTTTAATCATATTTCTGTGCATGTGCTTATCTAAATGGCCAGGGTTATCTTCATTCTTTTAAAGTTCTAGGGAATAATAACATATGACATGCTCATTGGTATTTGACATGAGAACTGTAGCATAGAGCTGTATTGCAAAAGGTTTTAATGGTGATTGATTTATATTAGCTTCAAGTCACACTTGAGTTTGTCTTTTAAACAAGCTGCTCATAGTTGGAACACATTCCTGGTAGTTGAATGGTTTACCTGAGGGAAAAGATGGCTTTGCAACCATCTTTGATCACCGGAGCCATCCACTAAATAGTACAAATGAGTTTTATTGGCTCAGGCCCAGAAAGACTGACTGCTTAATCTGCTATTAAACTGAGGCTGGAAGCAGTGATTTGAAAAATAGAGAACTTTCTTTGCCAATGGCTTTAAAAAGTTTGAGGCTCATATACATAGAATCACATCATATTCCTATAAAGGGTAACGGTTTTGTAAATGCTTGTCTGCTTGCATTTTTGTATAACTTCTAACCTGCCCAAATAGTGCAAATCACTTGACTCTGTAGGACCTGGAAGAGAAGAGCATCTGAGATGTTTCACTCCTACTGTGGAAAAGTCTGTTTGGGGACAATCAAATAGAATAGGAAGGCTTGATCTGAAATCTCTCTTGTAGCATCCACTAACTCCTGGGTGGACCACCTCCAGCCACTGAGACTTTTCCCAAAACAAGTTAATTCCAGCTCCTATGACTAAATAGGTGACTGAGGTCTCTTCAAATGCTCTGCTGACATGCAGATAGACCTGCACACCTGCAACCAAATCAGCCACATATGCTCAGTGCGTGTGCCTCTCCATTCCAGGGTGTAGAAGAGAGAAGAATCAACAGGTCTGGAAAAACCTGGGCTTTGTGGGATCTGGAGGGATGACTTTGGGAAGATCTAACAGGAGAATAAAAGGTTTTGCATGTAGGATGAAGCATTTGAGCAAAATGTCCAGCCAGGAAAATACAAAATGACCAAAGAGAATGATGCATGAAATGGACAGTATGGGCAACTAGTCATGGTGACAGTTTGAAGAGATATGGAGGAATCACATTATAGAAGCTCAAAAGGGCCATTCTCTCATAAGTAATGGGAAGCCATAGTCATTTTGGATAGAGTCAGACTAAGGTACGCTACTGCTGTGATCAGGCATTAGTAGGACACAGAGAAACCTAGGCATTTTGGTGAAATGAAAAATAGACCTCTTCCCCTACTTAGACTTGACATCCTACTGCTAAGGACTTGCTCTACAATGAGTTATACCCCTCCTGTGGGACTTGAGACTTTCCCCAGTCTCTTTTTCCTTTCATGTCCTAAACTAAAGCTACATCTGAATCTGATATGCTATCTTGGTCTTCCTTTGAGTTTCTCATTTATTATATTTATAAGGATTCCTTTATTTGTTAGTTAATACATGATGAAATACTTGGGAGAAGTTTCAATGAGTGAAGGGGGTTTTGTAAACTTTTAAAAATGTGCATTAGGTCATATAATAGTAAAGTAAAAAATAGGTTTAATAAACAATATAATCTATAAGAGTTAGAAAATAGGTGAATGCATTAGTATACTTGATAAGCTGTTGGTAGTTGGAGAGAATAAAAGTATCCCTAGTTAGAGAGGGCAGATCTAATGTGATGGGTTAAACTATTAAATGAGTGCGGGTTTATAGCAGGGACAAAGAAAAGGAAAGAAAGCAAGTCTTATCTTCCTCATAATTCTTGCCAGGGTCATCTCTGCTTAGGCTGGTAAATCTCCTTTGTATTCAAACCTACCCATTTGTTTCCATCAGCCAGATCCACACCCACTGTGAAGTTTGTCAGATCACACCACTGACAGATCCTTTCTCTCTTCCCTTAATGGCTCTAGAACTCTTTTACTCTTTGGCAAATAATGGCATACATACTTAGAGTTATTCTATCATTGTGTTATTTTGAGTTTTATTCTTTTTTACTTTATCCATATGTATCATCTGTTTTCCAAAATTAAAATGCAAGCTACTTGAAAGCAAAGACAGAAACTCAGTGCCCGCATTCCTTGAAGCATTAAACTATTGGGCACAGAATTGTCACTTAAAAGGCTGACAATTCAATTTGCTAATCTCTGAATATATGGGGGAATGTGCACCTACAATTTGGCATGAATATTGAAAGCTATAGTATTTAATCTATCTCCTGGAAGAGATAACTATGTTGTTGATAACTGACCTTCTAGTCCTAGAAAAATGTATATTTTTTCAGCTTGAATGGCTCAAGTGGCCATGAGTAGAGGAGCTGGAATATCAACCATGCATTGGACAGAAACAACACTGAATCATTTCACCTCATCTGAGCCAGAGACATAACCAAGTAATCTGCAGTCTCATGGGAGAGCTAGTCATCCATGGACAATCTCCTTGGACAAACTAATGTTCTTATAAAATAATTTAGAATTCTAAAGGGATATGGTCAATGTGTTGGCAAGGGAAACTTCAGTTTCTAGAAAGAAGGCACTTAAACAAAATGGCTTTAGTTTCTGTACTTAATCAACTCATATCAGCAAGTATTTGCTGAGCACTTATAGGGTGTTGTGGAGCAAAGATAAAATGTTAATAGACAATCCTTTCTTGGAAATTACTTGGGAGGAGCTGACATACATCATGATTAAAAGTGTACCATTGTTGCCCTAACCGGTTTGGCTCAGTGGATAGAGCGTCGGCCTGCGGACTCAAGGGTCCCAGGTTCGATTCCGGTCAAGGGCATGTACCTTGGTTGCGGGCACATCCCCAGTAGGAGGTGTGCAGGAGGCAGCTGATCAATGTTTCTCTCTCATCGATGTTTCTAACTCTCTATCTCTCTCCCTTCCTCTCTGTAAAAAGTCAATAAAACATATTTAAAAAAAAAAAAAAGTGTACCATTGTTGAGCTATGGGCCAATTTTATGATACAGACATTATCATTATAAAATTTTAGAATTGAGAGAATAATTATAATAGTGTTTCTAATATAATAACCCCAAATGATTGTTGAAGTACAGATTTCTGAGCTACACTTCACCTGCAGTGAAGCAGGACCGGGTGCCCTGCTATCTGCCCTTTAAACACACCTAGATTCAACAACCATTGTCCTATCAACTAGGGTGGCAAAGAAAGACATCAGGAGAAATGTAGAATGTATGATTCTGAAAGCAGAATTCTAGCACATTCTCTCCCCCATTTTCTGCATCACTGATCAATCACAAACAACTGTTGGTGATGAAATGAGGGGAGACTATTCTGGTAATTTTCTCAGAATATTTTTTATTTGATATTTTCATTCACCTTTAAAGTTAATTACACCATCTTATAGAAATATGTTTTAGCAGACAGGATGCAATTTCATACTAAATATTTTAGTAGAAATAGGCACAGTGGTCTTATCTCTAAGTACAGCTGCTATAGAAAGAGGAAAATTAGGCACCTATGGAACCAACTACCATGCCTTTGCCTTGGTTTTCAAACTTCTGACTATTATTTTTGGAGTGAGATGTTTGAATAGATCATCTTCTAATAACATCAACTGTAATACACACACACACACACACACACACACACGCACGCATGCACACACCACACATGCACACACAAGTGGCCATTTCAAAGTAGAGTCGGTGCCAATTCTTGGTGCAAGTGAAGACAATGGATTTCCATAGGTGTGCTGCATGCATGAGCAGACACCCATGCACCTGCTTTGTTTCCCTTTAATGATCACAAACTTTAGTCTAATTTCTTAGGTGAGTGAGATGCTAATCAAGCAGTTGAAGACAGAACCTAGCGAAAATAATCAAATGTGAATTTGTCCAGGGGGACTCTCCACTTTGAAGAGGGAGAAAAGAAATTGTCATGTTGATTCCACTGGAGACAACCTTCCTGTTACTAAGCGGCCCCTGGGGATTTGCTCCTCGTCAGGTTGGCATCTCAGTGACAAGGCAATTGTAATTAGAATGAATAAAATGAGAGAGGTGCCAACTCGCTGCTTATAATTCAGACTGTGACATTAAAGAAACATTGAAGTTTTATTATTTTTTTTTAATTTTTTAAGGAGTTACAAACAGCTAGTAGGTCTTTGCCTACTGGGATACCTTCTATAAAATTCAGAACTGTCTTGCTAAAGAAAGAAAATATGATGTGCTTGTTGTACTCCAGATGGTTATATCTTACCTTTTGGGATTTTAGACTGTCTTTGGAAATTGTCTTATTTTTTCATGCTTGTGCTTGCAATGTACTGGCAATAAAGATTTTAGGTAAAGAGGAGATGTAAAAGAAGATTCCTGCTATATTGCCTCTAAGCTCATTGCTGCTGGGGAAGAGTTACATTTGGGCTGTAGTAATAAAAGTTATAGCCACATGAATATGATGAGGGTTATGCCAAGGCATGTGTAGGGGTTGGTAATACAACCTGATTGACTTTTGAACTATGTATGCCTTGACTTAGCATAGAACTTGAACAAAATCCAAAAACATTGTGCCTGCATATTTTGATTTCTCTTCTGTTTCTGTTGAAGACTGGGGAATTACTTGTAAATCTGAAGACTCCAGAGGTGATTTATAAATTATAATCTTGGGGACACTTGCAATAGTAAAATTATAAAAGCCATTAAGCTGAACTATTTAGCTTCTCTGTTTTTGTGCCCAATCTGAACTCTTCAGAGAGAGAGTGAAGAATTCCTCATTCTCTTTCTTATATCACATTTAGAGATAAAATATACTGTTTTGCCATCTCCAAAATATTTTTCCCATTTATCCTAATTGTACTGTGACTTTACTTTTTCTCATAGTCCATCTATGCCATGTTCTTGTACAGCTCTGTTCTGGTGTGTGTGTAAGTTGACCTCCTCTCTTCTTTGACATATTCCAATAATCTTTTTTTTAATATATTTTTATTGATTTCAGAGAGGAAGGGAGAGGGAGAGAGAGATAGAAACATCAACAATGAGAATCATTTGTTGGCTGCCTCCTGCACGACCCCTTCTGTTTAACCTCTGTAAGGGTGGTTGTTTTTCCTGCTGTATAAGGTAGGGATTTCCAGGCATTTACTGCACAACTGGTTACTTTGGTAAGTGCCTCTGTGGGCATATTCATTTGCTCCTGAGCCGTGTTAAAATCACCTTCTCCTAATATCATGTCTAGGGTTATTCCTTTTCTGTTTTTTTTGCTAGTGGCTACAGCTTTCTTAGCAAGGTCATCATATTCAGTTTTCCATAATAAGTAATCGCCTCCTGAGAGACAGGCTTTACAAACCTGTGACCAATCATAAGGAGTCATCCATTTACTGGCTAGGGTTTATACCAAGGTTTGTGTGTAAGGAGCTAGAGGTCCATATTCAGAGCAGGCCAATTTTAATTCTTTAAGTACTTTGTAAGGTATAGGCTCCCAGGTGGGGTTTCCGTCCCCACCAGACTCATTCTCATATGCAACTGGGAAGCAGAGTGAGAATTCAAGATCTCCGTTAGCTTCAGCTTCTCTTATCGCCCTTTGAAATTTAGACATGGAGCTCATAGGAGCCACAGGCTTCCTTTCTAATTTGGGGAGCCTGTTTTGAATGGGAGGGCCTCTCTCCTCTCTACTGACTGGAAAGGACCAATGGTCATGTTTATGATATTTATTCTCCTCCCGATCAGTAGGCATAGCTAAATTGCTTTTAGATTGAGCTGAAGACAATAATGATGTATCCTCTCTGGGTGGAGCCGAGGGACTATTTAAATTTTGAGAAAGTTCAACCGTTTTTGCCTCTGGTGCCAAGGTGTCACAGATTGAATTCCAGAGGGAAAAGACATTTGGCGGGACCTTCTCAGATCCATGGTAGCTGTAATAGTTCTTTAATTGCTTTCCTACTTTAGTCCAAGTTTCTAAAGTAACAGTTCCAACCTCAGGAAGCCATTGACATACGTCTTCTATAAAACTTTCTGTCTGACTGGGAGTAACCTTAACTCCTCTGCTAGCAAGCATATGCGTTAAAAGATTAGTACAGAGTCTTTTTTCTTTAGACTCAGTATGACCCATCCTGTCAATCTAAGTTCTGTACTAACTACCCACTTACCCTACTTATCCTCTATGGGGGGGGGGGGGGGATCTACAGCACCCTACGGTGCAGTCCTATCTGTCCCAAGTACGGGGGGACTTACCTAAGGGTCCCTGTTCGGGCGCCAGATGCCGGGGTCCAACCCCAGCAGGTCCAGGGGTTCCCAAAGGCGTAGACGGAGTAGGCGAAGAAGGAAGGACACGGAGACAGCGTTCAGTTGATCAGCAGCCTAGCCAGGATCTCCAGCCAAGTTCTGGTCTGGATCTCCAGAGAGGTTCTGCTGTTTATTGTCTTGTTACATCCTTATTTATACCAGTTGATTTTAATCCTGTCAATTTCTATTACAAAGGTTAGGGCGTTTCTTATCTCCATTCCAGGGAGTAAAGATTATGTAGCTTAAGCATGATTGTTTGTAGTTAAAGTGATTAACTACCCACCTGGCACTTAGTTAAGGAGTTTCATCCCCTCCCTAACTTCAGGGAAAAATCCCTGCCTGGGGAAACAACCTTTCTCGGAGAGGTGACCTTGGTTAAAACACACAGCGCTAAGGGGAGCAAACATATTAAGAATAGTATGCTATATACGCCAGGTCCCTTGAAACATATGCCGTGCAGATGTTTCTATCCTGCAGCGACTGTGTCAAGCAGCAAGGATGGACTGGCTTCCAGCAGCAAAGGATTTTTGTATATGATAGCATGTGATATCCAAAACAACTGAGATGCAAAAAATGAAATTCATTCTGAAAAACAAGTTCCAATTCCTAATGGCGTCAATTAAAAAGGTGTCCTAAATATTTATATTTTCATGGAGATTAAACTTTTACTTCTGCATAAACAATAAAGTTCTCTACATATAATGGTTATCTTTGAGGAAAAATTTCCCCAATGATATTTTAAGAAGTATTTCAGTGTATATATGGCATGGATTTTATCTCCCTCTTTCTTAGCATTGTTTCACCCAAACGTGTATTTTTTATCTATTATATGTTTGATAGTAATACCTATCAAACATGCTGCAGTGAGTGAGAGTAGCCCTCTAAAGTCAAATATTTTCAACTCTACCAGACAGCTGTATAACTTCAGGCAAATAATTTATTTCTTTAAGCCTCAGTTTCCTAATCTCTCACATAAGGGCAATATGAGTACAGCGTTATAGATTTGAAATGAATGTTCCATGAGCTAAAGTTGATGAAGCACAAGGTTAGTGCCAGTACCCTTAAAATGCAGTATTAATTAGCCCTAGCAGGTGTCGCTAAGTGGTTTGAGCACTAGCATTAGGACTGAAGGGTCTCCAGTTCAATTCCGGTAAAGTGCACATAGCTGGGTTGCAGACTCAATCACTGGGGTGTGTGCAGAAGGCAACCAATCAATGTGTCTCTCACATTGATATTTCTCTCTCTCATCTCTTCCACACTCTCTAAAATTCATTGGAAAAAATATCTTTGAGTGAGGATTAAGAGCAACAACAACAAAAATACAGTGTTATTTAGTTGGGTACTTCCATTTTATGCTAAAGGGATCAGGGTTCCAGATAAATTAAGTGACCCTCATTTCTTTCCTACTTTGCTGAGAAATGGGTGCTTTATATTTCTTTAATTGTAAGATTTTATAATATTTGATAATATTCTCATTTTAAGGATTGTAATTGAGTCAAAAATGTATATGACTCATCCAAAAATACACAGGTCTTAATTTGCAGACTTATAATTCAAACTCAATGCTTCATGCATCATTCAAAGTTGACTTGGCATCATCTACTACCACATGCAGAGTTTTCTATATCATGCCTGCCCAATGATCTAAGTTGTCAGGACTGTGGAGGGGAAAAATATACAAAAAATGTACTAGGATCATGGCTGAGAGGGAGGAAAATTTTACCTCCCCCATTTCTGAAGACAGAGGCTTCAAAATGAATAATATGGTTTTTAGGTACCTGAAGAAAATATAGAGTTCAGCATTTAGCCACTGGCAAGAGAAATGTAACATGTCTTCAACCATCAGGCAAAAAAGTTAGAACTGCCTACTTCCTACATTTGTGTGCCTTCTCCTACCCCTGAATAGATCCTTATCATCTAACAGAATTAGAAACAGTAAGGATAGAGACTATTCAATAAGGACAAATAGAGATTATGATGTTAAAAAAGTTAAATGTCATCTAAGCAATGTGTTCCCAAATAGAAGCACATAGTGTGACTCTGAACTCAATGTGTCACTCTCACCATCATGGTAGGTAGAATGATGGGGTCTGGATTCTGAGCCCCCGCTTCAGAGAAATGCATTAAGAGAGGGCAGAGGTAAAGCATATGGCCATGAAGTAGAAAGGAATCCAAACCCTTTTTACAATAAGATCATTTACAACTGTGCTTGCATTTAACTGAGAAAATGGGAAATGGGGAAGGCAATGTCAGATCACATTTCCAAAAGACACGGGTGATGAGACATTGTGATGTGTTTCAATAGAAACTTCAGGTACTTTGGTTTTTAAAATTGCAGAGCAAAATGTGCAGCTGAATTGGAAGGGCTTCATCCTTCCTGATATGTTTTCAATGAGTCCCAGTCACACGCTCGGGCTGTAATATGCTAGCCGCCCACTTTTGTCATTTTTTGGCGGTCATAGTTGCCAACCCCATTCACGGAGGAGGAAGAATAAGCAGACAGAATCACTGGGCCGGTTGTGCATCTGAAATTTTATCATTGGGCCCTGGCTCTCTCATACTTCCTGTATGGTGCTAACTGGTAAATCACAAGAAAAATAAAGAAATAAGCAAAATGGAGAACAAGACCTCCAACTATTTATATTCTATATAAATCTTGCTTTCCTTAATTATGATTTTTCTCATCGGTATTTCTGAATAATTGTCATTGTCTCCCCCCACCCCATACCCCTCCTTAAGCAACCTACATGTCAACTTGCAGATGGTTCTACCTCTACAGTGCCTATTTTCATTGCTCTGAACTTCCGGTGCCTCTGAAGGAGTCTGGCTTATGGCTTTGTTTTGCCATTAAAGAGTCTCTTCTCCTTCCTTCTCTGTACTAAAAGTTGCTTTTTCCCTCACTCCCTTAGTCCCCTTCCTCACAATGGGGTGTTAGTTTTGAGTAGTAGATACCATGTCCTGTGATTCCTACCCATTTCCCCAGCAAGATCATCATTTGCTAAATCCAGATGATTTTCTAGTGGTATCAAGATCACCTGGAGAAAAACACCTCCACATACATCTTGCATATGCCTGTCACTGATTGCTCATCATAATCTGAATGCTGGAGTTGGAACATTCATTACTCAATTAAATATTTAGCATCTAGTGCATACTCTGCCTTACCTGGTATTCTGCTAGATATGAAACAGTTTAAGAAATGCCCCTGTATTCAAGGAATTTATTTCTTCTGGAGCTAAGACTAGTGCACATAAAAGATCAAAAATGCACATATGAGCTGAATTACAATAACAGTTATGCACATTGTAAAGATAGTACCTAGTTGCCAAATAAGAGCTACCATATTTTGAACTATGAGTTCAGGAGAGGGAGGTTTCACTTTTAGCTGAGGTAGGTAGGACACATTTAAAGAGTTAACTTGAAGATTGAAATTATGTTTAAAATTTCAGATGAAATGAATTGATGCCAAGGTTTCAACAAACTGTTCTCCAGTCACTTTAGGTCCTTTGTTACTTTTGTTGCACTTCCGGTTACTTTCATCGGTTGCCTCACTTTTATTTCCATGTGTAGTATTCATTTGGCTGTACTTAAGAAATACATTGCAAATACTAAAGATTAGCAAAATAAAGTGTTATATCATTTTATAGACTCAATGCTCAAAAATAAGGGATTATTATGTTTTCTGTGCTTTAGAATACTGTCCCCTCTTACATACCACCTGCAACTCTGCCAAGGAGAGAGGTGAGTTGGAGATGTTAAGGTCATATTTCTAGATATAAAGCAATGTAAATGTGTGAGGGAGAAACTGAATGAAAGTAGCAGCATCTCAGTTTCTAAGTCAGTAACATCCCTTACAAGATCACAATCCCCAATAAAAGCTTACCCTCCATCTCTCAATTCATTTGCAACAAGTCTTACCCATGGACATATTTTTCTAATTTCATCACAAAAATACACACAATTAGAACAAACATCTACACGAATAAAAGACAAAGATGCTAATTAACCGCACCTTTGTTACGCCCTAAGCCACGCCCACCAGCCAATCAGAGCGACTATATGCAAATTAGCCCGACCAAGATGGCGGCCAGCAGCTACAGAGCTGGAGCAAGCAAGAGGCTTGGTTGCCCAGGCGATGGAGGAAGCCAAGCTTCCTGCCTATCCTGAGCTGGCTGTGGCCTCCGCTCACAGCAACAAAGTTTCAATTATTGAATACAAATAAATCTCGGATACCTGCTTCCAGCCAGCCTCCACTGGGAGCTTGGGTGGCTCGGGGCCGTGGCCAGCCTGCAAACAGCCATCAGCCCCTCACCCAGGCTGGCCACTCCCTCATGGCTGAGGGTCCCCTCTTGGGGGCTTAGCCAGCCTAAAAATGGCCCTCAGCCCCTCACCCAGACTGTCCAGGCACCCCAGCAGGACCCCTCACCCTGCAGAGTCTGTGGCCAGCCTGAAAATGGCCATCAACCCCTCACCCAGGCTGGCCAGGCACCCCAGGGGGGGCACCCACCCTGAAGGGGCTATGGCCAGCCTGCAAACAGTCATCAGCCCCTCACCCAGGCTGGCCAGGCACTCCTATATAATAAAAGGGTAATATGCAAATTGACCCTAACAGCATAACGACTGGTCACTATGATACACACTGACCACCAGGGGGCAGATGCTCAATGCAGGAGTTGTCCCCTGGTGGTCAGTACGCTCCCACAGGGGGAGCTCTGCTCAGCCACAAGCCAGGCTGTTGGCTGCCAGTAAAGCAGTGGTGGTGGGAGCCTCTCCCGCCTCCTCAGCAGCACTAAGGATGTCTGACTACAGCTTTGACCTGCTCCTCGCTGGCAAGTGGACATCCCCTGAGGGCTGCCGGGCTGCCAGAAGGATGTCTGACTGCCAGCTTAGGCCCAATCCCCCAGGGAGCGGGCCTAAACCAGCAGGTGATCATCCCCTGAGGGATCCCCGACTGCGAGAGGGCACAAGCCAGGCTTAGGGACCCTCCCGAGTGCACAAATTTTTGTGCACCGGGCCTCTAGTTATACATAATGTAAAAAATAATAACCAACTTACCTGTGAGGCTGGAGGCCGTTAAAGAAAGCATGACTGCTATCTTTCTTTTTTTTTATGCAAATCAACTAGATCTAATTCACCCTAAAATGTATTTCAGTTTCATTTGGGAAATTCTGAAATCATAGGACCGAAGTTTCTTGCACTTTCTTCATTCATGGAACAAATTACATTATAAAACTAGCCCCCTTCTGGTTCCTGCCAGAGTGGTGGTGGCCAGAAACTAAGGTAGAAAATCAAACTGGCCACCTCCATGTGCCCATTGGGCCATGGGGGTCTAAGGACTTATTAGTGATTCCATCACTTCCATCCATCATCGTTCGTGCACCATGGTGTGCACACCCACTGAGAGAACTTTAAAATGGGAAATAAAACTCAAATGAACTCACATTCAATTAATATTAGTCATATTATTAATCCTTGCTAGTGTGGGCTTATCTGGAGATAATTGACCTTGTCAGCGTTTCAAGCCTGCTGCACTGCTGTAGGACCTCTCGCTCCCATCATGCTTAATTAGAATGCAATAAAACAAACAGAAAAGTGATTTTCTTTTTCCTGCTTAACCAAGGAATGTCCACTTCCCTCCTCCACCCCATTGTCTAGGAGGATGAGGAAATGTGGATATCATGGATGTATAATCTTCTCAATTAATAAAGTGAAACTACTGTCACTGCTCCCAGGGCATGACAAACGCACCTGCCTGCAGAACCAGACGACTGATGTCCCTACGTGCCCAGACACTTCTTTCTTTGTCTGTGTTTTGAAAAAAAAGCATGATTTTAATTGTTCTGTGAGAGGCACGAGTGGGGAGGGGGGTGAGTCTAGTCGATTCCCTTCCATATAAGAGGTGATGGTTTGTGACACTGATCAACTTGCTATCAGGCTTGATATCATTTCTCCTTTTCAAATTTTTAAAAGTCAATTGTCCTTTCTTATCCTGGGTTCTGGTCTGTCTTTCCTTTTGCTGCTATTTCCCATTTAACCTGCAGGTCTTGAATTTCTACTTTTTTAAATTTCTCATCCCATGATTTGTTCGATGACCACGTAATTCAATGTGGAGTAAGTGAATTTCATGTATCAAAATGGGTATTGGCAGAATGACCCATAAGGATATTTTCAGATGAGGAAGTCTATGAGTAATTTTGAGGATGACAAATGTAAATCTTTTGAAGTATATGAACAATAAATTTACCTGCTCAAATTCAGCATCACAAATACATGTCTGTAAACAATAAAATCCAGAGCTGCTTCTGGTGCCTGCTCCTAGGTCTTACTCTGGACATTTCACCCCAAATAGCAGTTTACATGCCAAAGGAGACCTGTGCAAAAGACACACACACACACACACACACACACACACACACACAGTTTTCCAATATATGAGTGAATCTTTATCTGCAAGTGTGTAAGCATGCTGTTTGTAAAGTAGGATTTCAACAATAGACAAACCCATTCTTGAATTTTGTCTGATCATGTATTTTATTATTTAGTTCCCTAGTCACACACAGAGACTTTCAGCAAAACTTAAAAATAGGTGTCAGGGGAAGTTAGAATAGTCTTAATTCTTCCACATATGTCTATCCCTTATTTACTATCTACAGCTATATAATTGAAAGCTCACTGAAAATGCATAATCCACTTCCTCTGTGTATTAAATGAAAACAAAGAGAGATTATTGAGTAATAACAATTATCATTAAAAGTCTTTTTGTTTTTGTCTTATACACATAGGAATTCCTTTCCTATTATGGGTGGTGTGCAAATAGAATATGTAATTTAACACAATAGATATTTAGTGACTATCCCTTTTGTGGCCAATCCTGTGTTTATTTGTTTCTTTTTGTTTTTTGGGTTGTTTTTTGTTTTTGTTTTTTTTGCTGCTCAAATGTGATTGTTTTAGATTAAGTAAGCTTAAAGTTGATGTCTTGGATCACAAAGCATGATGAAAGATGGGCAAGGAGAAATACTTGATCTGTCACAATGAGGTGTTAGGAATTAATTAGGTCAGTGTCAGGGACTTGGAAAATAATTAAGTTAGCATAGTTCTCTGAAAGATATAAGGGGGATTATGTAACCTGTTAGACTAAATGTTCTCAAATCAGCCTACTCCCAACAACCTGGCTGAATCTGGTTGATTTAATAAGCTTATTTATTTATTTTTAGACTTGTTGTTTTATATTCTCATAGTGATGTGAGTTTTCTAGGAGACAACTTTTTATAAATATTCTTTTGTTTACTCAGAAATAGTTATTGTGTGTTCTTTATGTTCCAGACACTTTTGCAAATACTGGGGTTATTTTATGGTCAAATCAAAACTGTGCTCTCCTATAACTTGCATTCTTGTGAAGAGAAAAAGAAAATAATAGAAAAAAACAAATAATTGCATACCAAGTCCTCAGGCCTCTTTTTTCTACTCCCCCGTTGCTTCCTAGAAGTGGACCAGAGTCTTGCTCATAGGAGTGCTGATTTTCTAACATTCCTTATTGGTGATATTTAAAAATTCAAGCAAATGATGCTATAATTTAGAAAATTCACAAAAAAATGATATAAAGGGGAAATCATAAATACATTCTCAGTGCAAAATAAAATATTAAAATATCTGAATGCAACAATAAGGTGATAATTACTAACAACAGTAAAAAGGGGGGAGGAACACTAATATTGGGATGAATTACAATGGAACAGGTTCATACTGGGTTTGCCTATAGACCATAACTAAGTACAAGACATTTTCAGATTTTTCAAACCCTGTTATGATAATAGCATAGATGCAATTCAGAGAAAATTGGAGCCAGGAAAAAATTTCCAGTTCACCTTACAGTATTTTATCAGCCCTGATTCTTAGAATTACAACCAGCCACTGCTGCAGGCCCATGTGTATGCATACATAAGATTGCTTCACAGGTGGTTCTGGAAGGTTGGTCATGCCTAGTACTGTGGCCATTCTGGTTTTGTTCACCACTTGCTTTACTTACCTGGAATTCATAAAGAGTTACTGCATCCGTGCTACTGAGATAAGTTATTTTTATCACCTTATTATTATTATTATCAATGATCATGATGTAAAATTTATTGAGTGCAAACAATATGCTACATACTTTTAAAGGAGCATCAGGTGGTCATGGATTTAATAGTGCTACACAGGCCTTCAGGAATAGGGTCACAGGCCGTGGATAACTTGGTGCCTTCAGCATAGTCTTTAGGCAGGAACGCTGAATGGTCATTTTTAAAAGTATATGGTCACTTCAGAAATTTCCCCAAGGATTTCAGTAAGAATGTCACCAATTCCTGGGGGAGGGCTGGTCCAGAGAATCATAATCTTATTGATTGTCTAGGATGCTCAGAAGTGAAAAAGAGAGAAGGAAATGGTTCCTGCAATTTGATATATGTTGTTAAATATATTTTATTTCAAAATATTTTATTTTTCTGATAATAAAAAAATAATGTTGTGCCAGCTGGGTGGCCCAGTTGGTTGGAGCCTCACCCCATACACCAAAAAGGTTGTGGGTTCAATCCCAGTCAGGGCAAATACCCAGGTTGCCAGTTAGATTCCCAGTTGGGGTGCATACAGGAGGCAATTGATCTATGTTTTTCTCTCTTATTCTCTCTCCCCACTTCCTTCCTCTCACTCTAAAATTAATAAAAATATTCTTATGTGAGAATGAAAAATAAAATAAATAACAAAATAAAAACGTAATGCTTGTTGGCAAAATTTGGAAATAGGAATCATGTACAATTATGTTACCAAAATAAAGCTAACACTTGCATGCATTTACCTTTAAATAATGTAAATACATGCATACATGCTCACATAAATATAAATCAAGACTGGATTGCCCTAACTGGTTTGGCTCAGTGGATAGACCATCCTTCTATAGACCGAAGGATCCTGGGTTTGATTCCAGTCAAGTGCACGTACTTTGGTTGCAGGTTTCTCCTCGGCCTGGGCCATTGTGGGGACTCCTGCAGGAGGCAACCAATCGATGTGTTTCTCTCACGTAGATGTTTCTCTCTGTCTTTCTCTTTCTCTAAAAATCAATGGAAACAATATCCTTGGATGAGAATTAAAAAAAAGACTGGATAGTTCCTCATTTATAATTTTATATATTATTTTATTTTTTCTCACTATTCTATTGTGAGCTTTTTCAATGTCATTAATTATTCTCTAAAAACATGGTATTAATAAGAGCATGATCATGTATCAAAATGCAAATAATTAAACACTTTTTATTAGATATTGAAGTTGTTACCAAATTGTATGCTACCATATGTAAATCTCAAATAACCATTCTAATCTATCACAGCTTCCCTTTAGATCAGGGGTCCTCAAACTACGGCCTGCGGGCCACATGCAAATACAAATATTTTATCTGTTCCCGTTTTTTTTTTTTTTTTTTTTTTTTTTTTTACTTCAAAATAAGATATGTGCAGTGTGCATAGGAATTTGTTCATAGTTTTTTTTTTTTAAACTATAGTCCGGCCCTCCAATGGTCTGAGGGACAGTGAACTGGCCCCCTGTTTAAAAAGTTTGAGGACCCCTGCTTTAGATCTTCTGTATCTGGGTTAAATTTTTAGAAGTGAACTAATACATTGGCGGCTTTCTGCTCTAAGGCAATCTATGCTTGTACCCTCCAGTGGAATATGAGATTGACTGTTTCCCCATAGCCTCACTAGGAGTGAGTCATAGAACTTAAAAGCTAGGAAAAACTTGAATTCTGGTAGCACCACTTTCATTTTACTGACTCAACCAATGAGAAATAGGAGGCTTATTGAGGTTACACTAATCCAAGGTCCATAAAGTGTGCCTTGGAGAATTTATTCATTTATGCCTCAGTTTTGTGATTATCAATGCAGAGATTGTTTTGAGAACTAAATAAAAAAATAAAAGTTATCAGCATTTAAATCCTCTAAGAGTCAAAATACTAAGAGTGAGTGAATGTGATAGGACATGAAAGTCTTAGATATTATTACTTAGGAGGTGAGACAAAAAGAATGTCTATTATAATGTCTGGAAAGTAAGGCTGAAACACTAAAATCTACGTTTATTTTTATTTTATTTTTAAATATGTTTTTATTGATTTCAGAGAGGAAGAGAGAGGGAGAGAGAAATAGAAACATCAATGGTGAGAGAGAGAGAATCATTGATAGGCTGCCTCCTACATGCCCGCTACTGGGGAGTGAGCTTGCAACCCAGGCATGTGCCCTTGACCAGAATTGAACCCGGGATATTTCAGTCCACATGCTGATGCTCTATCTACTGAGCAAAACCGGCTAGGGCTAGACTCTATGTTTAAATACCTTTCCACTTTGAAGATGTTTTCTCCAGATGACTTTGTAATTCTGGGTCTTGGCCTTTGTAACCGGTCTAAAATGAGTCTTACAGATAAAATGCAAGGATGTACCATGGGAAGGACAAGAGTAAAGCATCCATGGACACCTTCCATGGCCAATTCAACTGCCCTTCCTCTCTGCTCTTTCATTCTTATTTTTAATATGTATTTATTGATTTTAGAAATAGGGAGAAGGATAGAGAGATAGAAACAATGTGGAGAAACATCATTGATCCATCCGCTGCTCTTACATGCACCCTACTGGTGATTGAGTCTACAACCTGGGCATGTGCCCTGACTTGGAATCAAACCATGACCTCTTGGTTCCTAGGTTGATTTTCAACTACTGAGTCACACCTGCTGGGCTGCTCTTTCAATTTTCACTGTCCTTTTTTTTATTTTTTGTACTAGAGGCCCGGTGCACAAAAATTTGAGCACTCGGGAGGGTCCCTCAGCCCGGACTGTGCCCTCTCGCAGTCTGGGACCCTCGGGGGATGTCCACCTGCTATGTTAGGCCCACTCCCCCGGGTATCAGGCCTAAGCTGGCAGTCAGACATCCCTCTGGCAGCCCAGGAGCCCTCGGGGGATGTGCACTTGCCAGCGGGAAACAGGACTAAGCTGCAGTTGGACATCCTTAGCACAGCTGAGGAGGCGGGAGAGGCTCCTGCCATCACTGTTGTGCTGGCAGCCTTCAGCCTGGCTTGTGGCTGAGCAGACCTCCCCCTGTGGGAGTGCACTGACCACCAGGGGGAGCTCCTGCATTGAGCGTCTGCCCCCTGGTGGTCACTGTGTGTCATAGTGACAAGTCATTCCCAGTTGTTCTGCTGTTAGGGTCAATTTGCATATTACCCTTTTATTATATGCCTGGTGCATGGGTGGGGGCTGCCTGGTTTGCCCTGAAGGATGTCCTGGATCAGGGTGGGGGTCCCCCCTGGGGTGCCTGGCCAGCCTGGGTAAGGGGCTGAGGGCCGTTTTCATACTGGTCACACCCCCTTTAGGGAGGGCGGTTCTGCTGGGGTGCCTGGCCAGCCTGGGTGAGTGGCTGATGGCTGTTTGCAGGCTGGCCACAGCCCCTTCAGATTGGGAGTCCCTGCTGGGGTGGTAGGCCAGCATGGGTGAGGGGCTTATGGCTGTTTGCATTCTGGCCATGCCCCTGAGCCACCCAAGCTCCCAGTGGAGGCTGGCTAGAAGCATTTATCTGGGATTTATTTATCTTCTATAATTGAAACTTTGTTGCCTTTAGTGGAGGCCACAGCCAGCCAGGGAAGGCAGCAAGCTTGTCTTCCTCCATCGCCTGGGCAACAAAGCCTCCTGCTTGCTCCTGCTCAGTGGCTGCCGGCCGCCAACTTGGTTGGGTTAATTTGCATGTGGTCGCTCTGATTGGCTGGCGGGAGTGGCTAGGGCAGCCGTGGCCAAACTACGGCCCACGGACTGGATCCGGCCTGTTTGAAATGAATAAAACTATTGAAATAAAAGACCGTACCCTTTTATGTAATGATGTTTACTTTGAATTTATATTAGTTCACACAAACACTCCATCCATGCTTTTGTTCTGGCCCTCCGGTCCAGTTTAAGAACCCATTGTGGCCCTCAAGTCAAAAAGTTTGCCCACCCCTGGGCTAGGGCATAGCGAATGTATGGTCAATTTGCATGTTTCTCTTTTATTAGATTAGACTAGAGGCCCGATGCACCAAATTTGTGCATTGGGCGGGGGGGCGGGGGGGGGCCATAGCTACCTACAATGATGCCAGCATCCCTCACCAGGGATTCAGGCCCGAGGCCACTCCCCTTCCTTCCTTCAGCATGGACACTGCCTTGCGTCACAGTGAGCACAGCGTTCCTCGCCGTGGTCTCTGGTCCAAAGACCCTGCCCTCCCTTTCCTTCGCCCAGCCAGAGTGCAAACACTGGGCTTACATCGCTATAAGCCCAGCGTTCCTTGCCCCAGACTCCAGACCAAGGACCCTCCCCTTCCCTCCCTCCACACAGCCAAGCCAGATGCTGAGCTCACTTTGCCCGGCTTCTGGGTCTTCCGGGGTCGGCCTGCCCTGGATGGCAGCATGCTGGCAGCACACACTGTCCCATCCTGCCTGTAGTATGCAAATTATCCACCATCTTTGTTGGTGGTTAATTTGCATATTGTGCTGATTAGCCAATCAGAGGTGTAGCAAAGGTATGGTCAATTACCATCTTTGTCTATTATTAGATAGGATGGTCTAATTCTGTGTACTGTCTGCTGCATAAACATCATCATCATTATTATTACTGTTGTTATTGTTTTATTTTACATTGTTTTCTCAGTATCTCTCAAAAATAGAACCATTTCCCCCAAATCATGGTTATGTTATTTGCTCAAAATTAGTCATTTTATGTGTCCAGAAAAGTAATAAATTCTGTCTCAAAGGCACTCTCTAAAGTAAATCTAAATGATCAGAATGGAAGTCTATGTAATCCATAAAGATATGATTCTTCCCTACTCTCCAGGACACACACACACTTCAGCTCAGGTTGCTGGCTAAGCTAGTATCTATGATTTGAATATCAAAATTTGAGACAGATTTGCAAGTCTCAGTGCTCCCAGAATATTATCCTCTTTCCTAGAATTGCTCCTCTGAGCTGCCTTACCTAAAACTTCCTCACAGCAGTGCCCCATGGTTCAGGCCTTTGCTCATCGTTCACCTTATAAATATTCTTGTATAGGTTCATTCTCCCATTGTCTTAACATCCTTTTATTGTCTGGATAAAATTGATTAAATTCATGATATATTTGCATTATAATACCTAATAACATATTTGCATTTCAATAAGAACCATCAATGTCTCAACTAAAGGGGATGTCTACTGCCAGGCATTTGATAATTTTGGCATACTAGTAGAAGAGATACGTTTGAATAGAGAATCATCTTATTGCTCTCAAATTATAAACACACCTGATTAAGCATATGTTGCATAGAGCCATAAAGAAACAAAAATCAAGTTAGGATCTCTTAGAGACTTCTGGATTTATTCAGTACATGTGTAATAAGGAAGAATATTGTATTCTACCCTTACTGGCCACATGTACAGCAGACAGAGATACCAGACGCTGGTAATTTCACTCAGAGTGAAAGAGCATGGCCTTCCCACCATCTCAAAATGAAAAGATTCAGATTTTTGAAAATTAAGTTTCAAAAAACTACCTCTGTGTGATTCATATTATTGCAGCCCTGTTATGGACAGTCTGAGGGCTTAGAGCCATTTTTATTATGAAAATCCCCAAGGACTTTTTAGAATACTTAGATTAAAAAAATTATTTTGAAAATATGAACCAATTTTTTGAGTAAAGAATACTTTCTTTTATCCTTTTATCTACCTTCTATTAGCACTGATATTTAAGTATTCTTTAATGCAGCCTCTCACAATCTTAAAAAAAAAATACAAATTATATTTCACTGTGGTTCAATGGAATGAAATTGTCTGGATTCACTTCATATCCCCTCGGTTTTATTTTGCTTGCTCCATCTTAAGGTACAGGTATAATGAGATGATAATTATCTACTGAATGGTGAGTGATAGATAACCAAGTATAGAAAAAATACAACAAAGCAGGTAACGGATCTGTATAGTAATGGAAATTATATTGTTGCACTATCAAAATACATTCAGTTCAAATATTATCCTCAGGAACTATACAATCATACATAAAAGCAAATTGGAGTATATTAATATTCTTAAAGCTTATTTCCACATATTCCTTTCTATGTGACATATAGACAAATAAAAGAATGTATGGAAACTCACCATGGAGTCATCCCTGAACGTGACAACTCAGGTTGATCTCCATCCACTATGACACTCTGGAGTATTCCATGCTTGCATTGCTTAGCTGTCTCATGGAGAAATGAGTTACAGCATCGCTTATGCATTACCACAGGGTCTAGAACAGAGCTGGAAATAGAGTCACTATTCAGTCATTTCTTAACTTATATTTCAGTCTCCTGATACTTTCAACTACAAATAGTCCTTTCTTGGGCTTATAAAGAACTCAATTAAATTGGGCCACTGGGAAGTTGGAGTTTTCATCTAAAAAATATACAGTGTACATTAGAGACAGAGCTGAATAACTAGTTAATATTTCTTTTTTCCCCATCATTTATTAGTTCCCTTTGGCCAAATAACCAAATTCTCCAATATTCTTCCTCTCAAAAGACAAGAAAAGTAGTTCATGGGCTCCTGAACAGGATGACTTTGAAAAGCATATACTTCAATGATTCATAAATATAGACTCCCTAGATCATGTGTTTAGAGGGATGTTATCATAAGCCTTACTCCCACATAATGCTGGCTCCAATCACGTCATAATACTAACAAAAACCAACTATCTTTTCACTATTTATAATTTAGAATATCTAATCATTATAACATATTTATCAGAAAAGGGCCATGTCTCATTAAGAAATATACTAGCAATAATACATTCATCATATCATTTTAAAAAGAAAATAAACTTTTATGGATAAATAGGTTTTGAAATAAATCTGGGTAGACAATAAAACCTTCAATAAGGAGAAAAATAAGGTCAGGGAGAATAAGAAATCTGTAGGATATTCAGCTTGATAATATCATTGTTGAATACTCTGATACACAGTAAGTACCAAATATTTGTTGACTAAATAGATAAGTAAGTTACCCACATAAAAGCATCAATGTATTAGATATACAGAGACTGGTTCAATCAACAAGGAAAATAAGCTATGAAATAGAAGGAGAGACTTGACTTGGGATGGTGAACACACAATACAAAATTTAGGTGATGTATTATAGAATCGCACACTTTTCTTTTCTCTTTTAAAAGGAAAGAAAAAATACTCTGGTTTCTCTTTAGATTTCATAAATCTTTCATACTTTAAAAGGAAAGAAGAAATAGGGAGTGGGGGATTTTCCTTCAAATTTTAGTGACTTAATAATTGTACCTGGAGTTAGAACTGTTTTAAATAATGCTTAAAACAGAGAGGTTCTTGTATTATCTGTGAACTTATTTTTTTACAAGTTCACATTTTGTTCTATTAGCATGAGTTAATGAAAACTCTATCTGGAGTCCCTAATATTAAATTTTATAGTGGGGACTATTTCCAAATTCATTTCTTTATATTGTTATGCATATACTCTTCCTATGGCTGTGTCTTCCAGGAAACACAGCCCAGGAAAGAAAACCATTTGGCTATGAAAGTAAAAAACAAAATAATATAACCAAATTTGCTAGAGAATATGAAAATGTTTGAATAATGGAATTTTAAGTAGGTAACTCAAATTGAAACATTCCTGTGTTCTTTTCCTTTGATGTGTAAATGCATTTAATGCAGTGGAAATCAATATGTGTGTTTTCTTTGTTCCTTTTCACTCAGGTCTACTTCTGATAACAGGATATGCACTGGTGCCCCTGGGTATGAGTGTGTCCTCTGTAGAGCAAACCTGAGGGTACAGAACGGTAGGACACAGACTTCCAAAGAGACCTGGCAGGCTGATGCCTCCTCTTTCATGGAGACCCTATTAGTGATGACAAATCTGGATAAACACTTTAGTCAGTGGTCTTTGGATTTAAAAAGAAAAGTATTTGGGATTTTATACAATTATATTGTCAGGGGAATTGATTTTTAGATTTCACTAGGTAAAGTCAGTAGAGTATATCTTCTGGAACTCTATTAGTATATTTGGTTGATTTTATTCCAACTTCTCTTGCATTTTTGTTTTGTTTTATTTTTTGTTCATTTTAAATATATTTTTATTGATTTCAGAGAGGAAGAAAGAGGGAGAGAGAGAAACATCAGTGATTAGAGAGAATCATTGATTGGCTGATGCATGCCCCACACCGGGGATCCAGCCCACAAACCATGCTTGTGCCCTGACCGTGAATCGAACCATGACCTCCTGGTTCATATGTTCAATGCTCAACCACTGAGCCATGCCAGCTGGGCCAACTTCTCTTGTTTTAAAACTTTCTCAACTGAAATGAATTCCAACAATTCTTCATTTGATTTAATCCAATATTTTTTAACTGGAGTGACTTCCCCTCATTCCGGTGAGTACATTTGGCAATGTCTGAAGACATTTTTATTGCCACATCTTGGGGAGGATTGAAAATGGAGAGAAAGTGGGTAGAAGCCAGGGATAGTTAAAATCTACTTTGAATAATGAGCAGGACAGCATCTCCTCGCCCAAAAAAAATTTCTCAAGTCCTAAATGTCAATAGTATTACAGTTTAGAAATCTACTTGCCCAAGTCACAGCATCAAGGAAACTTTTTTTTCTTTTTTTTTTTAAATTTCTGGTCACTTGAGTCTTCGTTTATCTTCTCATTTAATCTTGAAGCAAATATTCTTTGGATAACTCTTAGGAGCCAGGCACTAAACTAAGGGATAAAAGTGTGTGTGTGTGAGAGAGAGAGAGAGAGAGAGAGAGAGAGAGAGAGAGAGAGAGAGAGAGAGAGAGAGAGAGAGAGAACTATTGTCTTATTTCCTTCATGGAGCTTCTAGATAAGTGTACTGCTGAACACAATATTCCTGTAGCCACCCATTGAATACTTGACTCCAGTCTTTCATAGACTCTCTGTGTACTCATCTAGCAGTTGTAGGATCCTATCCTATCCTTCCCTGCTACCACCCCTCCCCATTCTCATGTGACTTTGCATATATACCTGTCAGCCCCACCAATTCAAGCCTTCTTTGTGGGAAAAAATGACCTTTTCATTGATTGATACTTATTTTAAACAGCTTTAGCATTTATGATCCCTAGTATGCACTTCTTACTTCTCTTGTATTCTTGTATGCATGTAAATTTTATCTCACCAATTAGATGTAAGCTTCTGAAAACAGCAGTCAAGATTTATGATTTTTTGTAACCCTTAAATTAACTGACATTTTGTTTTGAATAGCTTAGAGAGTTTATTACTTTTATAAAAATAATTATAGCTGTAATTTATTGAGAACTTACTAAGTCCAAACTGTGCTAAAGTTTTTTATACACTGTGCTACTTAATCATTGTGGCAATATTGTGAGATACTACTCATGCATATCCCATTTAACAGATGGGGAAATTGAAACACAGAGAAGTACATAATTTCTTCAATATGACTTTGATAGTACAGGGATGTGAACTCAGCTCTGTCTAATCACAAAGTCAAAGTTATAAATATGATGCTACGTTTAATAACAGCCACAGCAGTGATTGCTGTTATGGTAGGCTGATAATTGCTTCGAAGATGTCAGAACCTAATATCTGCAACCTCAAATGTTACCTTATTTGGAAAAAGGATCTTTGCATATGTGGCTGAGTGAAAGATTTTGAGATGAAGAGATTCGGATTGTACCCTCTGGGTCTTCCCTAAGACCAATCACACATGTCCTTATAAAAGATAGGAACAGACAGAAGGGTAGGCAATGCGATTACAGAGTTAGAGCTTGGAGTTAGGCAGTCACAAACCATGGAATACCAGCAGCCACCAAAAGCTGGAAGAGGCAAGGAAATAGCTCTCTTTTAGAAACTCCAGAGAAAGTGTGGTTCTGCTGACATTCTGATGTTGTTGTACCAGTGGTATTGATTTCAGGTTCCAGCCTCCAGAACAGTGAGATTTTTTTTTCTCTTGTTTTAAGCCACAAACTTTTTTGCTTACTTGTTGCAACAGCCACAGAAAACAAATACATCTGTCATCTGTTATGTCCCTGCTTTGTGTCAATCTAACAAGATCTTAAGAATGAACTCCTGAGTTTAAAGCCCACAGTGCAGTTTCCCATGAGATCTAGAAAAGTCCATAAAATCAATGTTGCTACATTCTTTTCATATGAAAAGTTAGTTATGCCTCCTAAATACTATTAACATTCAAAACTGTAATGAATTTTTGTGAGTTTGACCCTAACTGTTGACAATTGCTGGGAAACAGAATCTCAACAAATTAAGATAATGCTCCAGAGAATGGTGATTTTTCACCTTGCTTTGTACTTTATAACCTCAAAGGAGGAGATGCAAGTGGGTTACATGAAATCCATTGGTGATATATTAGGGAGGTGGGAGAAAACAAAGCTGGGGAGAACCTCTGGGATGGAATAAAACTTAAAATGATAAACACATGGCTCTTTCACATCGGTGGGTACAGGTACAGGATAGTTAGCAATCAACAATTAACATGATAACAATAACGATGAAGGAATTTGTGGTCTCTGCCCTGGCACATTGGTTATACTTTGGGGGATCCAGAAAAAGGCAAGTTACAAGTTACCCTGACATTCCAATGATATTATCATAGATGCAAGGGCTGCAGACAGGCTTAGTTAAGATAAAGATTGACTTTTGTCAGGGAAGATACTGGCCTAGGGCATACTATCCACCATAGACTGCTTTTTAATTAAAAATTCTTAATTTCAGACCATCATTTGTCATTATTTTAGGTCTCTTGAGTTTGCAAAGCTGCCACACAAGTCTTTCCTTAGCTAGTCAGCTTGGCATGTGGCCCCTTTTTGTCCACAATACCCATTTTTCTTTTCATCCATTAATGTTTATTTCTCCTTTTACTATTGAAAGTTTTACAGATGTCCCCTCCCCCCCCCATTGACCCCTTCTAGCATGTCCTGCCCCCTGCCTCAGACCTTCACCACACTATTAACTGTGTCCATGGATTGTGCATATACGCATACAAGTTTTTCCCAGCCACCCTCCCGTCTTTGCCTTCCCTCTGTGATTTGACAGTCTGTTCCATGCTTCTATGTCTCTGGATCTATGTTGTTCATCAGTTTATTTTGTTCATTAGGTTCTACATATGAGTGAGATCAGCCACAGGCACCTGGGACCTGGGCGGTGCCGCCTGGCTTTAGTTAGGAAGGATGTCCTGAAGATGTCCGGACTACCCAGTCTAATTAGAATATTACCCTTTTATTATTATAGATACTGTGTAATTAATTAGCAGATGATCTATACAGGCAATAATTGGACTAACTTTCAGAGGAAGATCACTACAGATCCTTTCCCCAAATGGAATTCTAAATGGATGGTCTCCAAACAGCAAAATCCCAATTGCATGGCTAATTATGTATATATCCACCTATTCTGATAATCATGTGGTTTCTAGAAATGATTTCACTCTGAAGTCAGCTCTTCATTAAGTGATTGCCAACTCCACTTCAGGACCTTGAACTCCCCTTATGCCCATATGTAAAGTCACATACTTTAAAGAAGACTCTCAAAATTTGAAAGTTTAGTGTAAGTAAATGCAAGTGGCATATTCTCTCAGTAATAGCACAGAAAATTAGGTGAACCATTTGTGTTCCATATAGAATTAAAAGTAGGAATCCTCAGCTGAGCTGATTCTTACTGATGAAGAGAATTTATCAAGAGTCATTGTACTATGCTCATAATGAAAGCCACAAAGTGGTACACCTTAAGAGAAAAAGGTTTTAACAGACCAGCTAGAGTCTTTTAAAAAATATTCTCTGTAACACAAAGAGTAAAGTGAGATCTTCAAGAAACCAGTGAGAATCTCAATAGTAGTTTTCTGACTAGGAACCACTGGTCTCTCACACTGGTGTTTACCCCACTGTTTAGGCATGAAAGCCACCTTTCTGAAGTAGCCATGAGAAGGAGAAATAGAGATGGCAGATGCCAGACAGAGCACAAAGGAACAACAGAAATCCATTTAAAGAATAAAAACACCCCATTGACTAGTTAAAAGAGGGAGGAGTGTCAAGCCAGTAGAAAGAGCAGGAGATGCGTGCCTACGTGGTGAAAATAGTCAAGTGATTTCCATCCACTTCAACTATTTCTTGCTTCTTTATCCCCCTTGGATTCTGTTGCTGCCATAATTGTAACCTATACTGTTTTACACCCTTTCTGTCCAAGACTGTTGATCTTGGCAAAATTTTTTTTTGCCTATTTGGCCCAATGTGATGTGATGTGAGTTTTTATGGATATTATATAAGTTTAGACAGATTTTTGTCTTGATTCCAATATTAGTCATATCCTTAAGACTAGACATCATTCATTTATCCATCCATATGAAATTGCATATTAAAAGATGACTGTCAGAATTGTACTAAAGGTATAATAAGTCACTCAGAGATTACAGAGTCAATTGGAGGAGAGGAAAACAAAGATTGATAATTTTAATACAATAGGATAAAGTTGAGAGGTTTTGTTGTTTTTTAAATTATACCTGGATCTATGTATAATTTCTTAATTAAAATTTATCAGTCCATTGTTGCTTTATTTTATGAAATGCAAAACTTCTTATATCAAAAGAAAGGCTAAAAATTGGAGTGTGAAATAGAGTGGATTTTGTGATAACATGAGAAAGACTAAAAGAAGTAAGAGACTGGAATATGGAATATTTAGTAGACTATAAATGAGGTATAATTGACACATCATGAAATGTACATATTTAAAGTACACAGTTTATTGAGTTTTGACAAACATATGCATCTGTGAAACAATCATCATAATCAAAATGGTTAATATATTCATCATTCCAAAATGATTCCTCTCACCCTGTTATAATGCCTTCCTCCTAATCATCTCCAGGAAACCACTGGTCTATTTTCTTTTAGGATAGATTAGTTTGCATTTACTTGATCATTTTTTACAAACATATAGTGTATATTCAAAATAGCGTATCTCTTTTAATGTGTGTATCAATAGTTCATAATATTTTGTTTCTGAATAATAGTCCATTATCTACACTAATAATAGACAAATATGTAAATTGGCCATCCCTCCACAATCCCCACAGCCAATCAGGAGTGAATATGCAAATTAACCCAACAAAAAATGCCAGGCCTGTGGGCAGCATGCACACATGCAGGTACATAGCACCCTGGGGCGGAATGAAATGCCCGCCCACTCTCCCCCCCACCCACCGCCGTGTGGCTGGGGCAATGCGGAGGGCATCCCTGGTACCCTGCCTGCTCCAAGCCTGTGGCCAGTGTGCACACGCACTTGCACCGATCGGCTGTGGTCCCTGGGACACCACTGGAGTGTCCAGTCCTATAAGCCCAGCCTGGGGGTGACTGGAGTTCCCAGTTCTTTTGGTTTCTGCAGCCCCTGTACCTAAAGCAGAAACCAAGAGTGCGGGGAGCACCAGGAATTCTGGGAATCATAGTTCTGGTGCAGATGCATTACGGGATCTCCTAGACTAGGGGTGGGCAAACTTTTTGATTCGAGGGCCACAATGGGTTCTTAAACTGGACCGGAGGGCCGGAACAAAAGCATGGATGGAGTGTTTGTGTGAACTAATATAAATTCAAAGTAAACATCATTACATAAAAGGTACGGTCTTTTTTTTTTTTTTTTTTTTTTTTTTTTAGTTTTATTCATTTCAAATGGGCCAGATCTGGCCTGCGCGCCGTAGTTTGCCCACGGCTGTCCTAGACGCTAGAGCAAAGTGTGCCTGGAGCAAGTTACTGTTGTGGGTGGGGGATGGAAGGGAAGCAAAGGTGAGAGACATAAGTCAAGTCAGAGTGTCAAGGAAAAATTAAAAGGAAGATATCCTGCAACTTCTAGGAAATCTCCACCAATGGAACAAAGGAAAATAAAAAGACCTCTATTATTCTGTGAGCACCAAACCAAACTGGGTTGGGGGTCTCAGACAATTCACTCATATGATTGCAAAGACAGACAGAAACTCCCAGATTGTAGAGGGCTCCCCTGAGGGCTCCCAGATTGGAGCGGGTGCAGGTCAGGCTGAGGGACCCACCCCCTGTGCACGAATTCCATGCACCAGGCCCCTAGTATCCATATAATACAATTTATTTATTCACTTACTTATTCCCAGGTTTTTACTATTACAAGTAGAGCTGCTATGAACATTCCTGTACATATCTTTGTGTAAACATATCATTTTTTCCTCTGTGTGAGGTATAACTACTTAGAAATGAGTAGAATGTTTGGGTAATATTATAGGTGTACATTTAGAGTTTTAAGAAACTGCCAAACTATTTTGCAAAGTTATTGATCCAGTCTTCTATATCCTTACCAATACTTGGCATTGATGCTCTTTTACATTTTAAACATTTTAATGAGTATGCAGTGGTATTTCATTATAATTTTAATTTAGTTATCCGTAATGGATAATGATATTTAGAATATTTTCACATATTTATTTGCCATTTTTATATCTTATTTCTCTGTTCAAGTAATTTGCTTATTTTTAAAAATTGTTTTGTTTTCTTACTGATCAGCTTTGAGACTTGTTTGTATGTTTAGGTCCCAGTTTTATTATTAGGTACTAGTAACCCAGTGCATGGATTTATGCACATTGAAAGGAAATTAATTAGAAGGTGGCTGGCAGAGCAGGACTGGGTGAGACTGGCCAGACAAGCCCTGGAGCCAACCTTCCATGGTCCCTCTCCAGCCAGCCACACCTGGGGAAGTGCTGAGGCCTGAAGGGCATCTGTGGAGTGAGCGGGGTCCCTCTGGCAGGTGGGCCCCCTTGGCCTGGCCCCTGGGGATCGGGCCAAAACTAGGTCTTCAACATCCCCTGAGAGGCCTCTCCTGGGGTGTGAGGACACTCTACAAAGTTGCTGTTGTACAGGGTGTGGAATGCAAATGCAAGTGTGCAGTAAACCAGATTCAGGGCCGACAGTGTCCCGGCAACAACATAACCCATGGCCAAGGGTGGAATCATGGGGCCCCGCTAGAAATCGGGCTTCCTCCTCTCTGGTTTCAGGTTGCATCACCTGAGAACCACTGCTGCCAAGTCACTGCAGCTCAGCAGCTCCTGCATTGAGCGTCTGCCCTCTGGTGGACAGTGCACATCATAGCGACTGGTCAGAAGGTCAGTCACTTAGGATATTAGCCTTTTATATATACAGATGCTTTATAAATATCTTGTTTTACCACTGGTAGCTTATTGTTTTATTCTTTTAACTATCTACTTTTATCTTTTGATATAAAGGAGGTTTTAATGTTGATAAAGTACATTTTCTTTTAAATTCTTAATGGATTATACTCTTAACTATTCAAGAATTCTTTGTCCACCCCAAGGTTACAAAGAGTTTTCTCCTTTTTTAATCAATTTTTTAATGGTAAATCTGTGCAATCCCTTTTGAGTTAATTTTAATATATGAATTAAAGTTTAGGTGTTTTTGTTTTGTTTTTGCTTTCCTTGTATATATCTATCTCTGCGTGTGCATAGAAATAAATTGTTCCAGCATGATTTGCTGAAAAACATCCTTCTCCATTGAATTAGCTTAGCACTTTGATCAAAATCAGTTCCCTATGTCACTACACTGTACATCTAGTTTTCCCTCTGGACTATTTTCCCCTCTATTCTTCTCACTCTACTCAGTGTTCAGGGAAGTTAACTTCTATTAAATGGACAGACTGCTCTCTCTTATCCTCTGGGTTCTGGTTGATTTGGGGTAAAAGGAGGAACCAGTGGAAGACCAGATTGAAGGAGGAAAGATGATTTGGGGTATTTATTCCCAGCTTACTTTTTGCAGGACCACAGATACACAGTAGATGCATTTCTTTTCCAAGTTGCACAGTTCCTATCTGATGTACCTGCTGTGAAAATAGTCTCACTGTCTCTGAGTTTTCTTAATTGTTCCCTTCACTGGCATCTTAAGCAAGGGCTACTAATGGCTACTGTGGCAACTACAGGGAGCTTCACTATCTTTTCTCATTTCTCCTCATCCTGCCCACATGTTTATCAATTATCTTTAAAATTTCTTCAATTGCCCCTCTGTGCATGCCCTCTGTATTTTTAAGGGCCCTGATTAAATCAAGTATTAGATAATTTTTTTCTTTGATCCTTCTACTTGCCAGCTCTCAGGTTAACCAGTAAAATATTTCAGAAAAGATAACTAAAAAAATGGGGATTTTAAAATAAATAATAGTATTTTACTAATATAAAATTCTAGTTTTAACCCTATTCTATAAAATTGAAGGCTAATATGCAAATTGACCGAACGGTGGAACAACTGGTGCTATGATGCGCACTAATCACCAGGGGCAGATGCTCAACGCAGGAGCTGACCCTTGGTGGTCAGTGCGCTCCCACAAGGGGAGTGCCACTCAGCCAGAAGACGGGCTTGCCAGTGGGCTCACAGCTTGGTGAGCACAAAGGCTGTGGTGGAAGCCTCTCCCGCCTCTGCAGCAGCACTAAGGACCCGTTGGGGGATGTCTGCCTGCCAGCTGAGGCTTGATCCCTGTGCGGTCCCAGACTGTGAGAGGGCACAGGTCAGACAGAGGGACCCCCCCCCCTCACCCCCGCCCAGTGCACAAATGCCATGCACTGGGACCTCTGGTACTTAGATAAACTGTTATCAGTGGGGAAAGTGAAAAAAAGTTACATAGAAACTCTCTGTTCTCTCTTGAAATGTCATGTGAGTCTTAAATATTTTAAAACAAAAATTAACATAAAAACTCAAAAAGTAAATAATACTCATAGACCATCTTCTCCCATGTGATTACATTAAAATTCACATATTCAAAAACAAAATAACAAGTAGATCTATAGCAGCTACTTGATACTCTAGATACAATTTTACCTTAACTGCATACTAGTTTAAGAAGCCCAGAAGAAGATTCTACAAGTAAATTACATGCTTTTCTTATAACTCAAATATCTAAGTCTTATTAATTTCAAAATGGGACTATGTACAGTTTCCTCTGTCTTCATTACATTCTTGTATGATCCTCATTCTCACTTTTTAATCTCATGGCCCTGCACCCTGCTACTTAAATAGATAGCGTAGCAAGAACCCACCTCTCTATCCATATATCTCCTTGCCATCCTTCTCGGATCACTTAATGGCCATCTTCAATAAGGTCTCTGGACTAGAGTCCCTCACATTTACTGTTTCAATGGATTCACTTTAGGTTAGAATTGTGTGGAGTCAAAAAGAATCATCTGCTTTACCCATGTGTTTTGTAGACAGCATAAGGCTATTGAGGAAAAATATTATGCCTTTTACTTCTTTTGTAGAACAGCTCTGGGCTTCTGTTGAATTGAATTCAATTCAATTTCTGAATGTAGGCTATGCCGGGGCAGAGTTGCAAACCCAGATTCTTATATCTATTCTTCTACTAAATAACTGTGTGATCTTGGATAACTCATTTTCCAAATTTTTCTCCACAATGAACTCATTAAATAAGATTATCTCCAAGGTCTCTTTTAGCTCTGCAGTGGTGCCTTTTTTCACTGTAAACATTAGGCAGTAACAGAGAAGTAGAATTATATGGCATCCTCTATATATGGAACTCCCCTCTTTCCCTGAAATCCTCAGGGAATATTCATCAGTTCCCTCTAAGCTGAAAACCCATAGCTTTGATCTTGAATATTTAGAAGTGTATTATGAATAAATAGCCCCAAACTAGTAAGCATATTGGAAAATCTGGAAACTACTAGTAGCTAAACCTCTCAGGTTTGCAAAATTGGGCAGTAAATTGTATGACAAGGGATTTTCTCCTGAGATTTCTTGTGCTTGCTGCTTCTGGCAGGTTGGAATTAGAGTGAGAAAAGCCAGTTTCGTGATACCTTGTTACTGCTCTCCCAGGTGGGGTTCAGAAGTGTAGACACAATGACAAAGGTGATGAAAACATAATAACAACAAAAGAAGAATTTAATCAAATTTTATCAGCTCTCCAAGAGCTGGCAGGTCTGGCTCCAATGTGCCTTTATTTACTTGTATATTGCCTTTGTAAAATGGGCTCCCGTCCTGGGGGAGGAGGAGGGAATTCTGTAATTACCAGTTGAAAATGACTCGATCTCTACCAGTAAGGTAAAATATGTGGCCTAAGTGCAGGCAACATATAATATTAAAGGGGGATTCCATTAACCTCTTTTTGTTAAAATTCTGAATATCCGGTATCAAAACTCTCTATAATCCTTTTTTATCCTTCAGCCATGCTCATTAGTGTCAATTTTGACTAGATTCTCCCTATTCCATCTTTTCCAGCTCCCCTCAGTTAAGCCCATTTGTTGCTTTATTCAAGGTCTCATCCTTGATCCATGACCAGATCAAACAAAAATAGTTCCCTTCCCAGAGTTGTTGTCTTGTGTCCCAGTGGTTAACACAGACCTTTATCAAATACTCACTCCTTGGATGATGTATCTATGCTTTCATCTTGACCAAAGCAAAATAAATAAAGCTTTTGCACTGGCACACATCATATTCCTATGCCTTTCTTTCTTTCTTTCTTTCTTTCTTTCTTTCTTTCTTTCTTTCTTTCTTTCTTTCTTTCTTTCTTTCTTTCTTTCTTCTTCCTTTCTTTCTTACTTTCTTTCTTCTTCCAGAACTGATGTCTAGCACTTAATGCTATTGCCAACTCCACTCAACATAATCTGCCATCAGCTTGCTCTTTTAAATATCACTGGCACTAGTCTCTCCCTATGTGATCTGTGAACCTGGGGAACATTCCCTGTCACTCACATCTGTATCTCACCTGAAGCCTGGCATAGTTGCCAAATTTAACCTCCAATCCTTTTATCTCCTGGATGACAAGTTTTGTTCCAGGACCTAATTAGCATTCTTTTTTTTTCCCCACTGTTTGTTCTGTGTTGATTCTTATGCCTCATTGTGTTTTGGGCCCAAGAAAGAAATTATAATTATTAGCATTACCATCTATCATGCCCCTATTATAGTTTGTCTTTATTAGGAAGCCATATTTTATGGTTATAGTTATCTCAGTCATTACATTTATGCAATTGTCAATATGTAACTTAGAACTTTTTAGTACATGTTTTGTTCTCTGTTTCATGTATGTACTAGTATGCTTTCCAAAAAAAACCACGAAGTATTGTGGGCCAGAGTTGTTTTGTCATCTGCTATATCTAACAAGCCATTAGTGCTTAGTAACAAATCCCAGTGTGACTTTTAGATATGAAATATTTGAATTATTTAGTGTAAATTATAAATTTCATTTCTAATATATAGAGTTGCATATTTACCTTTAGTTCAGTTTAACAAACATTTTCTGAGCAGCTAACAAAGTGCCCTATACATAGTAAACCTTCAAAAATTAGAGAACAATGCTTCCAATATTAGTGACTTCTCTGAACAGTGAATAGAGCCTGAGCAGAGAAGAGGTAGTAAATAACTCCTTAAGCATTGTTTTCTTAATCACAGTTATCTACATTTTGTTATAGAATAGATTGCATTAAAATAAGGCAGAACCTCATTTGAGAAGCCAATACAAGATTTCATTGCCAAAGTTGTCATTCCCTTGAACTTGAGATGATCATAGAAATTTGGGAGTAGGGAATGATCTTTTGTGAGATTCACCCACTATTTTTCATTTCCCTCTGCCCAGTGATGGAACATTTCTTAAGTGTCTCCTCAGTAAGAGGTTTTAATGGATCCAAACTCAGAAGGATTTTGTACAGCCCAATGGTGGGGTGGGTATCACGGATGTAGTGGTTATTACATTAGGCAGAATAGACACATCAAAAAGCAAGATGTGAAGACTAAACAGCATCCCTTAAAGAAGATATGCCCATGGTAAATAAATACATGAAAGGATGTTCAATATCATTAGCTATTAAGGAAGTTCAAAAATACACAATGAGATACCATCGCGCACACATTAGGCTGGAAAAAAATAGAACAAATTTGGCAATACCAAATACTGGCAATGATATGGAGTACTCGGAACACTGCCAGTGAGAATGCAAAATGGTACAATCAATTTGGAAAGGGATTTCTTTTTTTTAAATATATTTTATTGATTTTTTACAGAGAGGAAGGGAGAGAGATAGACAGTCAGAAACATCGATGGGAGAGAAACATCGATCAGCTGCCTCCTGCACATCTCCCACTGGGGATGTGCCCGCAACCCAGGTACATGCCCTTGACCGGAATCGAACTCGGGACCCTTCAGTCCGCAGGCTGACGCTCTATCCACTGAGCCAAACCGGTCTTGGCATGGAAAGGGATTTCTTAAAAAGTTAAATATTCCCTTCCACATGACCAGACAATCCAACACCTAAGGACTTACTGAAGAGAAACTAAAACATATGTTCACATAGAAATCTGTACATGAATATTTTTATTATCTTTATTGATAATTACCCCAAAGTGGAAATAACACAAATGTCTTTCAACTGATAAATGGATAAATTAACTCCAGTACACCCATACAATGCGATACTACTCATAACAAAAAGATGCAAAGTCATGGATGAATTTCAAAGGCACTCTCTTAAGTTAAAGCCAAACTCCAAAGGCTAAATGTCATATGCTACCATGTATATGCCATTCTGAAAAAAAGTCAAAATTATAGAAACCTAAAACAGTATAGTTGTTACCAGTAAGCAGATTAGAGAGAGGAGTTGACTACAACGGGGCCATGTAAGGAAATCTTTCAGGTGAGGAAAGTGTTCTGGATTCTAAATTGGTGGGTGATTCATGGCTACATGTATTTTTTTAAATTTCTTTATTGATTAAGGTATTACACATGTGTCCTTATCCCACCATAATCACCCCCTGGCCTCCCCAACTCATGCCCTCACCCTCCTGTTGTCTGTGCCCATTAGTTAGGCTTATATGCATGCATACAAGTCCTTTGGTTGATCTCTCCCCCTTACCCCCACCCTCCCATACCTTTGATCAGACTGTCAAACCCCAGAGGGAAGGTATGGCTACATGGCTTTATGAAAGCTCAGAGAAATATATACTAACAATGTTTGATTTTACCATGTTTTTTTTTTTTTTAATATAAGGTTACCGCTTTGAATTATTAAGTAAGATTGTGGAAGTACATTAGTGGAAACTCACTGAATTGATGTCGTTTTTGGAATTGGAGACAGGTAATCACAAACTCAAGTAGAGCTTCAGAAGGCCAGTTTTAACAAAATCTGTTATTTTATCAACATTTAAGAAGGAAGGGTTTGTGTACAGAGGAAGTCTGTCTATTTTGTGGATCGAGACAAATAACTACTTGAGGATTAGGAGCAAGTTAAAGAAAACGTTCTCCTTGTGCAGAGAATACACAGTATTTCTTACTTTGGGTACTATCTGAGGAACTTTGAACTGAATTTCACTGCTCTCCTGGACACAGAAGAGCTCCTCCATCCTACTTGCATACATATTTCTTAACTAGTTTGTTTGGTTGCTGTAATGAGAGCATTATTTGTATTTGTATGTCCATTTTGTAAATGAGGAAGATGGATCTCAGATGAATGTATTCCACCACCTGGCTGTCATAGACTTACAGAAAATGGAAGTTAAGAAAAGGAATAATATCTTTATTTTAAATTATCTAATTAATAGAATTATGATTTACAATTAAGTATTAAACATGCTATTATTTCTAATTTACATTTAAAACCACAGTAAAGGAAATGATAACATTGAAATTACTTTTAGTCACAGCCATCTAATTCTGGTATCAATTTCATTCTGCTTTGTGACAGTGACTTCTTGTTTTCAACATCAGCATACATTTGACTCTTTTACAATATTGTATGTGTACTTTTCTACTTTTCTTTTGCTATTTACCAAGGAACTATAGACATTCTTTTTTATGTGAGGCAATTCAGTTCTTACTTATTGATAGTCTACAATGTTTAGGCTTTGAAGATACCATGATCAAAGGCATAATTCTTATACACAAAGGGGGAATGGTAGGAAAAACAGTGCAGTCATATTCATTGTAGGAAGTGTGTTATGACAGAAGAATTCTGCGTGGTGTTGCATAACCAAGAATAGTGTGCAGATACATTTAGAGGATGTTTATATTTGGGCTGCACAATCAGAAGCAGTTCAAAAGGGAAATTGAGATGTGGTCACAGAGGTGGAAAATAATAACGTGAACTTTCTATCTTTTAATGTTTCATACAATTTAATCGATTTAATGTAGTATAATATTCTTAGCCCTTTTTTTTATTGGACATTTACTTATAAATAATGTGACCACAGATGCTTTTTGTGTATACAGCTTTTATCTTATTTTGAATTACCCCCATAGAATGTGTCCCCAAGTGTATAATTACTGGGTTTTGTGATATAATTCTAACTTATTTTTGAAAAGGCTTATATCCACTTAAAGTGTCATGAGCAATATATAAGTGCACCAGTTTTGCTAATACTCTCTAGCTTTGTGTAATATTATATTTCTTTAAATTTTACTAGTCAAATACTTACATAGAAGTAGAAGTAATTTCTGAAGAAGATATATTTGACCCCAAAAATGTGTGAAGGAACACAACTCATTTGGGACATAGTGATGAGTATGATGTAGCAGAAATATTAAAAATGAAGCATTTTAATCATAAAAATCATGAAATTTAGGGCATAATTTTGTAATTTGAAACAAGAAGTAAGCTATGTTGAAACAATATTGGAAACAAGAAGTAAGACCAGTGTTCTTTAATGGGGTTTCATATATATAAATTGGGTTTTTACAAGATCCAGCCCTAGGAAAAAATCACCACTGGTATATTTTATTTCCACAGATATGTTATGAACATTACATAGCAACCTACTGCTGACCCAAGTCCCTGCTCCTGTGCATTCATTTATCTCTTGGTAACATGGGCAGTGCTTTCGGATGAGCCATGGACCTAATGGGAGAACTTGGAATGAGATTTTTTCCTAGAGTGAGTCCCACCACATTCTTTGTCACTTAGAAGTGTCAGGCAGAAGGGACTCTGACAGGCAGCTCCATCAATGTGAACAGAGAGTTTTAGATCAAGCCCAGGAACATTACTGTCAGAAATTACAACCTCAGCGTTGACATAAATGTTGACAGCACCATTTTCACTGATGGTGGTATCAGAGCAGATTATGATTCACAAAGGACTGTCCAACAAGCAATGATTTAGATGAAATTCCCTGAAATAAGTCAAGAGAGAGAAAGGAGAGACACAAAATAGGAAGACTGCAGGTTATATAATTTTATTAAGTCAGAAGCATGCTATGGCAGCAAACATCTCCCTGTTCTGGTAATGTGGGGTTGTTTGCATGTTTCTTTAAAAAAATAATATTAATGGAAATTTAGATTTTTCTCTAACTCTGGCCTATCTTCTAATCCAGTCCTATGAGATACAGTTCTGTGAAATATTTTGAAAGAATGATAATGGGGCAGATGACCAACCATTTTTGGAGACCAGCAAAGAGTTTCAGAAATTAAGACTATGTAGAAAAACAAAATGACATCTTAAAAAAGAAAGGTACGTGGAGCCTGTCTGGCATGGCTCAGTGGTTGAGTTTTGACCTATGATCTGGGAGGTCTTGGTTCGATTCCCAGTCAGGGCACATGCCTAGGTTGTAGGCTTGATCCCCAGTGTCAGGTGTGCAGGAGGCAGCCAATCAATGATTCTCTCTCATCATTGATGTTTCTCTCTCTCTCTCTCTCTCTCTCTCTCTCTCTCTCTCTCTCTCTCTCTCTCTCTTCTCCCTTCCTCTCTGAGATCAATAAAAACATTATTGAATAAAGAAAGGTACCTGAAGATAGGGACATACTTTCCTTTTCCACATATAGAATTGTTATTAATTCACCAAAGCTCATCCCCAGTAACTCTGCTTAACCCCAGTAACTAATTTCTCTAATATTGTGACACTCGGAGCTATTATATTAAGCAGCATTGTATAATGTCTTCAATTGTTTTTGACTGCTAAAAGATAATGTTTTGACCTTATTTAAATTTTAAATGATTTTCTACTGTTTTTTTCTTTTAGCACTGAACATATAGTTGGTGGGGGATACATTGAAATATTTAAATGAATATGAATTGAGTTATCTTGTGGGAACCAAGATATATCTGTGAATCATCCAACTTCACTCTTATACAAATGTGTTTCCTATTCTATTTGTTTTCAGAAAAAAGCACTGTATTTAAATATTTTTACAAAAAAATATTTGAGCAACTCATAAATTATGTTTCTAAGCCCCTTAGGCAAATTGTCTAAAGTGCAAAATTAAGTTAAACAAATCCAAATTAAAAGATTTTATTCTAATCTTAGAGGTTTGCTCTTGCTTCGGAATGTCATGGTAAATATAGCGAATGACATTCTGGAGACCTTTATATTTCCACATTACAGTGACCTCTATATTAGTCTTGATCACTCATTTGATATTCATTTTTGAGTGAAACAAATGAATTTTGTGCCTCATTGTTTTCTTCAATGTCCTAGTATGGTAGCTGGAATATAAGAAATACCTAATATATCATCTAGTAAATAATATGTGAATGAATCAATAAGTCAAGGTTGCTTCCTTAAATCCCTTTGGAAGCAGGCATAAAAAAATTGATAAGAAAAGTATGATGCATGAATGGGAAACTGATAGAGACTGATCTAATATAAGCATTATTTGCAAGAAAATAAAATGCTCCTATCTGTAACCATCATAAAATCAACTGCAAATTGTATATGACTAATTTGTGTAGTATAACTTTGAGGGAGAAACTATAGGACATGATGACCTTCCATCCAATGATAAACTGGAAATACTGAGGAATGAAAAATCACTATTTTATTTCTTAAACTTTGACATAATAAGTATCACTCTCTAAAGAAAAAGAGTAGTGAAAATGACCTCCTTTTACAAATGGATGTCAGTTCTGCTGAAGTCTGTGTGGTGTGGTTAACATACCTCAAGTAAGAACATCTCTTAACTTCTTCCTGGAATTGGCCTTCTTGTAAAATGTATGACTCCAAAAGTTCAGTTGAGTTATATTATAAATTCCATGACATTCATTAAATCTATTTTTAATAAAACATTTTTTTTCTTTGGGTAGTATGAACATTTTAAAGCCACTGTTCTCAAAACTGCCTTGTACTGGCACAAGAACAGACATATAGATCAATGGAATACAATATAGAGCCCAGAAATCCACCCCAACCAATATGCTCAATTAATATTTGACAAAGCAGGCAAGAACATACAATGGAGTCAAGACAGTCTCTTCAATAAATGGTGTCGGGAAAATTGGACAGATACATGCAAAAAAATGAAACTAGACCACCAACTTACACCATACACAAAAATAAACTCAAAATGGATAAAGGACTTAAATGTAATACAGGAAACCATAAAAATACTAGAGAAATCCAAAGGCAACAAAATCTCAGGCATATGTCGAAGCAATTTCTTCACCGATACAGCTCCTAGGGCATTGGAAACTAAAGAGAAAAATAAAAAAATGCAACTACATCAAAATAAAAAGCTTCTGCACAGCAAAAGAAACCATCAACAAAACAACAAGAAAGCCAGCCACATTGGAGAACATATTTGCCAATGTTATCACCAATAAGGGTTTAATCTCCAACATTTATAGGGAACTCATACAACTTAACAAAAGGGAGATAAACAATCCAATCAAAAAATGGGCAACAGACCTAAATAGACACTTGCAAAAGAGGACATCCAGAAATCCAAGAGACATATGAAAACATGCTCAAAGCAGAAATGCAAATCAAAACAACAATGTGGTACCATCTCACACCTGTCAGAATGGCTATCTTCAACAAATCAACAAACGACAAGTGCTGGAGAGGATGTGGAGAAAAAGGAACACTCGTGCACTGCTGGTGGGAATGCAGACTGGTGCAGCCACTATGGAAGACAGTATAGAGTTTCCTCAAAAAACTAAAAATGGAACTCCCATTTGACCCAGTGATCCCACTTCTAGGAATATATCCCAAGAAAACAGAAACACCCTTCAGAAAGGATATATGCACCCCTATGTTCATAGCAGCACAATTTACCATAGCTAACTAATATCTGGAAACAGCCTAAGTGCCCATCAGCAGATGAATGGATTAGAAAACTGTGGTACACCTACACTATGGAATTCTATGCTTCTGTAAAAAAGAAGGAATTCTTACCATTTGCAACAGCTTGGGTGGAACTGGAGAGCATTATGCTAAGTGAAATAAGCCAGTCAATGAAAGAAAAATACCACATGATCTCACTCATTTATGGATAATTAAGACCATTATAAACTGATGAACAAAAATAGATACAGAGGCAGAGCAACATCGAATAGACTGTCAAACTACAGCGGGACGGCCGGGGAGGATTGGGGAGGTGGTTAAGAGATCAACCGAAGGACTTGTCTGGGTGCATATAAGCATAACCAATGGAGACAAGACACTAGGGGGTATGGGAGGCTAGGGGAAGGTCAAGGGGAGAAAAAAAAGGAGACATATGGAATACTCTTTGTAATACTTTAAGCAATAAAACAATTAAAAATATTTTTTTTCTAAAAAAGAAAAGGTAGCGCAGTGTGGCTCATCAGTTGGGAATCAACCCATGAACCAAGAGGTCACAGTTTGATTCCTGATCAGAGCACATGCCCTGGTTGCTAGCTGGATCCCCAGTAGGAGGCATGCAGGAGGCAGCTGATCAATAATTGTCTCTCACCATCGATGTCTTTATCTCTCTCCCTCCCCCTTCCTCACTAAAATAAATAATAATATATTGAAAAATAACAAAAAAAATAACTTCTAGCAAAGAATTGAAGTACAGAAAAATATAGTGAAATTATTTAAAAGCAACGAAAATCCTACTAACCAAGGTAATAGCAGGCTACATTCGCCACGTTTTGTTGTTTTATTAGTTACCTATTCAAAGTCAATACTACATTGGTAATTTAAATTATTCATCATATTTTCCCCTACTAAGCATGTTCAACACAATCACACTCCAAAGATCTGATTATGTGATTCCACTTTGAAAGCATGAGGGGAAGAGAAACTGGATTGGGAAAGGTGGGACAAGTAGAATGAAAATCTGGGTTAATAATCTTGTGTAGAATTAATAACTGTGTGTGTAATGGCAATAATAACAACGTATATTTATATGTGTCAATCTTTCCTCTGAGTGATTTACATTGATCATCACAAAAATCCACTGTTTGATACTATTTCCAAATTCATATTATATTTGAAAAAAAAAGTGAATCAGAGGGATTAAGGAAATGTGCCCAAAGCCACAAATAGTAATTTAAAGAACCCATGAAGTCTGGCTGTACATAAAAATATTTCCATCCAGAAACAAATGCTATTTACAATAATATGATTCAAGAATCGTTGCATTCTTTGTGATTATTTATGTTTCTTGCAACCTATTTTGTCTCAATTCAGTCAACTAGAAAAAAATTACAAGAAATAAATCAGGAGAAACTGGAGCTATCATAATAAGGTTAATGAACTTGGTGCACATCCATGCAAATTTGCTGTGGAAGATCAAATTTTGGAAATTCTGACAATTTAAAAATAATTTCTTAGATTGTATTCCTTGATTAGAGGGGATAACTGACACAGGTATCAATGATCTCTGGACCATAGCTAACTATTGTGAATTAACTTTTTTTTTTACTTTAAATTCTTTATTGTTTAAAGCATTACATAAGTCTCCTTTTTTCCCCTTTGACCTCTCCCCAGCCACTCCCACCCCCCAGCACATGCCCTCATTCCCCTACTATCTGTGTCCATTGGTTTTACTTACATGCATGCATACAAGTCCTTTGGTTGAGCTCTTACTGCCCCCCTCCCCCACCCCCACCCCTGTCTTTCCTCTGAGGTTTGACAGTCTGTTCCATGTTTCTCTGTGTCTCTGGATCTATTTCTGTTCATTAAAGATTAAATAAAATAGTTCCATTTTTCACATGACTTTAGACATGATCACCGGTGGTTTCACTCAGAGGTCTGTCATGTTGGCAAGAAGTGCTATTGAGCTGTTCTGATAATGAAGAGGGATCTGTATGGGTATGGTCTGAAATAATGGTTGAGGTAACCTGGCTCTAATGCCCTTCCATTCTAGACTTTTATTAATTAATTTATTTATTTTTATTCCTCACCTGAGGATATTTCCATTGATTTTTAGAGAGGGAAAGACAGAGAGAAACATCAATCTGAGAGAAACACATTGATTTGGTTGCCTCCTGCACCAGCTCCAATCAGGGCCCCAGCCAGGGAGGAGCCTGCAACCCAGGAATGTGCCCTTAATCAGAGTCGAACCCAGGACCCTTCGATCCAAAGGTTGATGCTCTATCCATTGAGCCAAACTGACTAGGGCCAATTCTAGACTTCTAAAAAGGCAAGATCTGAATTGAAAATATTTCTCCACCAGGAACTCTTTAACACTCAGTTGTGTGTCTGCTAGGTATTGAAGAGACTCTGCCTCCCACCACTCCCTGTTCTCCCTGCAAGGCTTCAGTCCCTTTTCAGTCATTGACCATTTGGGAGGGGAAGCCAACTGTTCCACCCAGTGCCACACTGGTAAATGTGTTTATCCAAGCCCACAGTGGATGACCCAGTAACCTCAATAAGAGGAAAATTAATGCATTTCTGAAAAATGCCACTATTGTCTTACAATTCAGACTCCTGGGAGCAGTTACCCTGTTGTGTTGATTCCCTGGTCACAGAAGTTCCTCTGGGCTGTGGAGGGTATTAAAGGCAGCAATTAATGGATGGAAGTCTGGATGCTGCAGGTGTAGGCCTTAATTGGGGGATCAGGTGCTCATAGAGAGTGTGCACAGAGGGTGTAGAAATGAAATGACTCAGAGAATAGAGCCATGGGAAGGCCAAACTCCTCCAAACCCAAATAAAGGCCCCTTAAACACTCCCTCTTAGAAGCTTTGTTCCATCTCAGCTGAATTTAACAAGGATATAAATAATTCTATTCTGGCATTCCAGTCAGCCATCATCACCTGATTTTTTTTTTCTTTTATATGTGTCTTATTGTCATTAGTACTCTTCATTATTTCATTAACAATAATATGACATTATCTTCACCATCATCATCATCATTAATTTCTAGGAATCCCAATATAAATGATTTTAAAGGAGAAAAACATATCATGATTAGGATACAGAAAGCTGAGGAAATAACTTTAGCATTTTTATGAAGAAAAGAATGTAATGAAAAGGAATAAAGATGTGGGAGAGAAGGTGAGAAGAAGTGCAAAGACCTTGCTAATAATGCACTCATCAATTCATTGAATGGATTTGGGTATAGTTCTTCTAAACAAATTAACTTTCTAATTCTCTAATAATAATTTGACTTTAAATTATGTAAATATTTTTAAAAGGTGGACAGACATCAGCTAAATATTTGGAGAGTTACCATTCACTTACTCTTTTTTAACATCAAATATTGTCTAAGAACTTACCAGGCCATTTCGACAATATTTTACCACTAATTTTAAGGATTTCAAATAATGACTATAAAGAAAATAACCTGAACTAGCAGTATTTTTAGCCATGAAAAAATTGCATTGTATTCTTTTTTCTCCATACCGTGTCTTCTTTCTTTCCTCTCTTCAACAGCATAAAGATCTCCAAAACTAACACAAAATAAAATTGGAAAAGAGATAAATGTTTGAAGCATTATTCAATTTTCCTAAGTTTCCATCCACATATTTATCTAACATTTACTGCAGATAATCTTATTTAGCTTCCACCACAATCACAGAAGTATGTATACTGAGCTCACATTTAACATAGAGAAACAGAGAATTACAATGGATATATGATTTGCCTATTGTTATATAGCTGCTGAATGGCATAGGGTTTATAATTCCAGGCGGAATATTTTTTGAGCTACCTGTTACTATGTGTCTTTATTTTTCATGCTGACTTTCTGTATCATTTCCATCCACATTTTGAAAAAGTTCTAGTTCTAGGCAATTATATGTATTTCTGTATTACTGTTTTTTAAATGAAAAGTTTTTATATTCAGAAATATAACATTTACAGGAAAGTCAACTAAATGACATATTCATCAAGAATTTCCTCATTGTGAATGTAGTTTGAATAAGTCTGATTGCTAATATAATTGAGCAACTTTGGCCTTCATTGAACTTTTTAAAATATATTTTGTGAAATGTATGTTTAATTATCTTGCTCATTTTTCTTTTAGAATATTTTTCTTATTAATGTGTAGAAGTATATAATATATTCAGATATCTGCCCTTGTAATTAGTGTGTTCCAAACGGTCCTTTTCCACTTTCTGGTTAGCTTTTTTGTTCTTTTAATAGTGTCTTTTGATGAACAAATTCTCTTTTGATTTAATTCCATATCTCAATCTTTTTTTGGGGGGTGGGGGATGGGAGTGGGAAAGGAAGAGTTAGTATTTCTTATATCTTGTTGAAAAGTATTTTCCTATATCAAAGTCTTAGAGATTTGGAGATATTCTCTTATATTATCTTCCAAGAGATTTATTGTTTTCCATTTTTCATCTAAATCTAAAAATCAATGTGGAACTGATTTTTTAATATGGTGAAAAGGAAATTACATGGCAATTATTTTTATGTGGATATCTAATTATCCATGCACCATTTAATGGAACTATAGTACTGCATTTTCCCATTGTTCTAAAGCACCATCATTTTCCTAAATCAGGTGTTAGATAACTGTGTCAGTTTGTCAACTCTCTATTTTATATCATTTCTCTATTTGTCTATTTTTGTGCCCATAGCACTGTCTTAGTTACTGTGGCCTTATGATAATTTTTAATGTCTGGTAGAGCAAGTTTTCTTACTTTGTTCTTCTTGAAGGACATCCCATCAATTCTTATTTCTTTGCATTTCTGTATATCTGAGGAGGTGAAGGTAAAAAATGTGTAATAAAAATGCTACCAATAAGAACAAAATTGACTATTTTCTGTGTTCCAGGCTCTATGCTGAATAGCTACTTTGAGCATTTTATTTCATTTTTAGCTTAGACCTCAAAGTAAACTGTAGAATAGTTAACTATTATCATTCACATTTTGAAAATTATAAAATTGAGCATCAGGAAGATTAAGTACTTTTCACAGTTACAAGTCTAGTAAATAGATTATTGTATAGTTATCTAATGCTGCATTGTAAATTACCCCAACATGTACATGTAGTAGCTTAAACACCTTAGCTTAACACACTATAATGCTAAGTGTCCATCTGACCAGTCACTATGACACGCACTGACCACCACGGGGCAGATGCTCAATACAAGAGCTGCCATGACACACACTGGCCATTTACAGAGAAATAGCACAACAGACTTGGTGACCACAAAGCAACACTTGATTTCTCCCAAGTGGGAAACTGGCCCCATCAACACCCCAGGGCGACAGCCCACCAAATCGCAGCGATCACTGCCGAGAGAACCCATGGTGCAAAATGCGGTCCACAGCCCAGCTTAGCCCAGCCCAGAAATGGTGGCTCTGGGCGCCAGGTAATGACGTCACGTAGCAACACCCGACTTCCTCTTCCTAGCAACTAGCCTCTTTCCAGTTTCTTCAGCCCAGGAACACGACTTGCTTTATAGCCAGATACAAACATTTTACACTTTAATCAAATGTCTGTGAAGCGTTTTCCTGGGCCTCATCTCATTTGATTCTCACAGAAGTCCTAGAGTAGGTAGATAGGTTACTTGGTGGAATCCTATTTTCTTTTCATTAGTCAGAAAACGGAGATTTAGAAAGCTTAGACATGAACCAACTGAAAATAAGTAAGAAATGGTGGACCTTGAAAATGATTTCAGATTTTCTCACTGCGCAGAATATAGTCAAACACTGCTGCAGTTAAATATTTTACCCTTTGTTCTCCCTGTGTGATCTACAATAATAATCTGCTTTGTGTTGATATATACTGCTGTGTTGCTGACAATTACCTGAAAGAGAAGTTGGAGTGCTTCACTGGGCTGGAAAAAGTTTAGCTACATCAGAAAGCAGGTCTAATTAAGCAAGTTTATTCTATATATATAAAAGGCTAAGTTGACTTGCACATGTGCAATACATATAAAGCCCTCACTGGCGCCAGTCACATACATGTGCTTCCATCTATCCTTGTCAATCGTGAATTTGGTTGATACTTCTATTATAAAGAAAGGGCGGATAGCAATATTAAAATATTTCTTCTAATTAATTTCCTTTCAATGTGCACAAATCTGTGCACCAGGCCACTAGTTTTATTACATCTCACAAACTTCTGTGTTGGCTGGAGCCTAACTGGGAGTTTCCTCTGCTAGTCTTCCTTTGGGGTTTTTCAAGCAAAATAACAGGTGTTGTCAGGTACCTCAGTGGCTTCCTTTATCACAGCATGTTTCACTTTTCAGGGCCTTTCTTCTTGGCTCCTATCTCCACCAGGATAGTCTGTAATTTATCCCTAGTAAGTAGAACATTTTCTTCACACCTTGTTCATAAGTCTCTTCATTCTATCCTTTAAGGCAGTTAGGGATACAATCTAGCTTCCAGGATAAGAGAAGCTGGAGGAATATATAGAGCAAGGTGGAGAGTTTGACCATCTTTTGAGATTCTTAAAAGAAACAAAACATATTTTTATTTATTTCAGAGAGGAAGGGAGAGGGGAGAGAGAGAAACATCAATGATGAGAGGGAATCGTTGATTGTCTGCCTCCTGCAAGTCCCACACTTGGGATCGAGCCCACAACCTGAGCATGTGCCCAAGTGGGATTTGAACCATGACCTACTGGTTCATAGGTCGATGCTCAACCACTGAGCACAATAAAATATATATATTAAAAATAAGAATGACTGATAGAAGCTGTGCTATAGAAGAAGCCATAAATGCAACCATCACCGTGATGTAGGGAAGAAACTAAGGGAGAAATATGCTCACCTTCCTCTCTTCCTGACATCTGATCTTTTGCTATCAGCTTCTATTCGTTGAAACCCTACACCATGCAAGAGAGCAAGGCAGTGCAGGAGATACAATAAACTGGGCCAACCTCCAGGGCAAAGAGCAGGCCAGAAAAGGGAATTGGAAAGGAAGATAGCAGTAAAGTATAACCGGCATGATGTTTCTGCTGCTGCCTTTTTTTTCATGTTGTGATTATTATTATTCCTATTTATTTTCTTTCTATCCAGGAGCTGGAGTTATAAAACAACCCTTTCAGTTTATATGAATTTCTAGATAGTTGAACACTGGTTAATTGAGATTGTACTTGTTTCAACTGAGCACAAGTCATTTAATATGCATCTAGCAACAGAGATCATTCTGTTTCTCATTCCTCTGCCCCTCTCTTTCCACCTTCTCACCTCTTATTATTTGCTCACCGGAGGATCTTGTGATTCAGAAGAGCTTATTCAGAAGAAAGTTCTTACAATTAAAAAATCCGTTGAATAACCACACATGCCTCCTAGGTGAACAGTGAACAAAAAACCCTTTTAGTTTTTTATATAGAAGGAACTTCAGCAGTGTCCCAAATTTGGCTTTCTGGTGCTTGACTAATCAAAGCATGCCCTGGAAAGGAAAATGGCAAAAGCTTCTTTTTCTCCCACTGTGATTTTTATTCTGAGTCACCAGACTTCTCTTACACAGCATACTTTAAACATTTCTGTTGAATTAACTTCTGAAAATTAGAACAGACAATGTCCTGGAACAACCTTCAGAGGTTCACTTTTTCACACAGGTTGGTGTCTTTAATTTCAATTTCTAATTAATGAAATCCATCATAGTGATTCATGTTGCTTTGCTGTTTTGTGCCATCTAATCCTCTTTTCTTGTTTTCACTGCTCTATGGCATTCATTAAGGAAGACATAAACAAAATTGGAGATGGGTGGGGAGGAAATAAGTGGGATAAAATAGTATTTCCATGGAGAGTCCTTAAACCATTCTGCTGTCTTCCCATGAACACCGCGATACTAATGATGTCCATAATGAAGTCACCAGTCTCCATCCCTCAACTGAAATATCACAGAAATTCTCCCTCTTATGCATTTTTTTTTGTTTAGTATAAGTCTCTACACACACAGTTTCACTTTAGAATTTCTACTGTTACTCCATCTAAGTTTTCTCTCATCTCCCATATAGAATTAATTTTCTAAAACTACATAAATGGCCCATGTCTCTATAGGGAAAACGATGCCCAAGAAGAAGCAATCAACATATTAAAGTAGATCATCTCAGAGACACAAAGCAGTCGTGCATAAGTTAGCTGAGCCTCTCATTAAATTCAAGACTGACTCAGCACACACGGGCAGCCATTAGTTCTCCAAAGTATCTTTCTATTTCCTTTATGACCTAGCAGCCAACTTTGAGGAAGTCCATAATCAGAGGAATCAAACTGGCTTCTTAATTACTGAGATCACAAAAGACGCTGATGGCTCCATTAGGAATAAATGGAGCCTTGTCCTATTAAACCCATGCAACTGGACTACTTGACACTCAGGCCTTCTTTCCTGAGTTTTGTGGCTGAAAAAAAGGGTGTTATTCTTGTGATGTTCATATGCCTCTAACTTGTTCTCTGGGAACACATGGTATCATACATGATTTAAGGGACAGATATGGTTGTCACTATTTTGAATATTTTAAAATCAGATTATATTAATGTAATCTAATACAGGTATGTTAATAATTCCTTTTGAAATTATGGTGACCATTTAGAAAACATCAAACTATATGTTTAGATACAATAAAAGGAGTTTTTAATGATAAAGCAAGGTAAATTAATGTGTGAATGTGTCAACATTTATCTTCTCATATCTTTTTCAACCTGTGATCTAAAAATAATCCAAATCTTTGATTCTTCATGAAGCTTCATAATCTTCCAAAACCATTGGAAAATTTAAATTTAAATAACCAACTTCTGACTTAACTCCTTACTTATCTTAGAATAAAGGATTATAACAAAGTTTTATTACTCTCTGTATAACATAAATTTTATTTCCTCCGTTGTACACTTACCTTGTTAAGGCCAGTGACTATTTTAAGAATCTCCCTTGTATATTCCATGGTACTATGAGGGCACTCAATATATGTTTTTAAGTAATATTTTCTTTTAGCTGAAAATTAAAAAAGTATTTGGGTAAGACAATTAGATAATTAAAAATGCATTTTATATTCCATTAAATAACAACATCATATTTATAAATATCATATCTTTACAATATCTTCTTTATAAAGTTCTAAAATATAAAATGTTAAAGATAGGATGTTTTATTATTTTTATCATAATTATTTATATTTATTGTTAACATTATATTTTCTTTGTAATGTATGATTATTGACATAATTAAGTCATTTTTCTACTTTCCTTTTTAAGGTGTTTCTACCTGCTATCCCTGTCTTCCAGGAGCTCAAAATTATAAAATCATTTTCAATTTTTTCTTAAAGGAAGTCTTTATTCAAAGCATTTAACTCAGATGTCAACTGTATAAAACAGATGAAAATAAAGCTCTTCTGCTTGAAGGAGTTGAGCCCAAGAGCCCCATTTGGCTCCCCAGCTTCCTCTAAGACCTGCGAATGTAATATTAGCACAATTTAAAAATTGCTGCTCTGGGTCTTGAAAGGACTGCTTAAATTAGTTCCCTAAAAATTACCCATTGAAACAAGGAGATTTCTGGCCTGGGTTTTTATATTCACCCCATTTGCTGGTTTATTTTCTTACACAGAGTAGCCACTCAATGATTTTTTGAGAGTTGGATTTAACTCTTTCTCCACCACCATCTCCACCTTTTCTCCTCCTCAGTCTTTTGAAGTGTCCTTCTCTAAGCCCTACCCAACACACACAGGTACCCACACACACATGCTAACACAGAGACTCAGTGCACAGAAATTCACCTTCTCAACAAGCAATCAGCTGAATGACTAGGCTTCTGATTAAATGTAATTGTTTATAAAGGAAACCAAAAGAATTTAAGTACATTACTTTGAAATTTGGTAATTTAAGATGTTTTGACTATAGATCACATCAACCTCTGGAAACCCATTGCTGGATCATCTGCCTTACAATGGTCACTTTTGAAATTCACACCAACAACAAAGTCTGAAAATGGTCATAATCACCGTATACTGAAAACTGAAAGAACACTGAGCTTTTGTGTTAGTGAGGCTGAATGTATTAGATATTAAAAGGGCTAACTGAAAATGCAAATGCAAGTTTAAAAAAAAAAACAGTATGCTGTTCATCCACAATTCTGATGTAGGTTTCACTGAACTGGCAGTTTCAGTATTATAGAGTCTAAAACCTAATGTACAGCATGGTGACTATAGTTAATAAAACATATTATATACTTGACATTTCCTAAGAATAAATTTCAAGTATTCTCAGCCCCTCCCCCCCCATACACCCCCCATTCACACAAAGGTAAACTATTTCCTGAACTAATAAACTTTTACTTTCTTAGCTGTAATCTCCTCTTCACATTTTATTGGGCTTTGATGCACACAGGCAAATAGACCCCTTTAGTCCAGTAACAACATTACTAGAATGTAAATCATGTTGATGTCTTTGTTACCACTCCTGTGAAGCCAAAACTCAACATGTCAGAGTTTGCTGTAAGATTTAGCAAAGTTTTATTGATTGAGGAGGTGCCCACTGAGAAGATGGTAGACCTACTGGGGCCCCAAAACTTTCTTACTTGCTGGACCAGGTTAGGAATTTTTAAGTTGGAAAAGGAGAGTGGAAGGAAATTTATGTGGCCTTTGGTTTCCCAATAAGATCTCAAGGAGTAGATTCTAGAAACCATTGGAGGGTTACATGCATGCGGATGGTCTGGAGTCTCCATTATTGTCTGCAAAGTAAGATTATAAATTACTATTTTATGACCAATTGTTCCTATGGGGAAGCAAAAGCATTGCATTAAGAAGTTATCTATAGCCTCTCAGAAACTGCGTATTGACTAGTAAGTGACAGGTTAGTTACTCAGTATTTCAGTTTCAATTTTGCTGAGTCCCTCAGTTTAAACGTTAAGCAACTTATGGTTATAGGGAATGCATAGTTTCAATATAGATAAAATTTAACCAAACTTTGTTAGGGGGAAAAAAAGGTCTTACTCATGGGGGTAAACAGAGAGCCTGGTTTGTGGGATACAGTTACATCTGTAAATACTTAGGTTGCTTTTTGTTTGCCAAATTTTTTTCAAAATAAAGTTAACTGCCCTGTCCTGGTGGTTCAGGTGGTTGGAGCATCATCCAGTACACCAAAATGTTGTGGGCTCCATCCCAGGTCAGGGTACAGATGGGAGGCAACTAATCAATGTTTCTTTCTCTCACCCTTCCTCACCCTGAAGATTAAAAGAAAGTTAACTGATTTTGGAATTTATAATGAATAACCAGTAATTCATTGATTATGACTATTATTTGTAGTTAAACTGACTGTGTGAAAAATCCCCAAAATTATTCTTGGTTGAATTTTCTTGTTATTTTTTTTTTCAGATTTATTAAAGTTCTAGAGGCCCAGTGCATGAAATACGTGCATGGAGGTGGGGGGTCCCTCAGCCCTGACTGCACCTTCTCCAATCTGGAACCCCTCGAGGGATATCTGATTGCCGGTTTAGGCCTGATCACTGTGGTATTGGGCCTAAATTGGCAGTTGGACATCCCTCTTGCAACCCAGGACAGCTAGCTCCTAACTACTCACCTGCCTGCGGGCATGATCCCTCTAACTGCTCTCTCTTGCTGACCCGATCGCCCCTAACTGCCTTTGCCTCAGCCCCACCACCAAGGCATTGTCCAGAAGGTCTTCCTGAAGGTCATCTGGAAGATGTCCAGTCTAATTAGCAGATTACCCTTTTATTAGTATAGATCATTGAAAAAAAATTCTATATATTTAAGATATACAATGTGATATTTTGCTATATGTACACATTATGAAATGATTATCACAAACAAGCTAATTAACTATATATTATCTCACACAGTTTACCCTTATGCTTGTGTGTGTGTATGTATGTGTGGTAAGAACACTTGAAATTTATCTTAGCAAATTTCAAATATATAATGCTTTTTTAAACTATAGTCACCATATTGTGTATTTGGTTTTTAGAACTTATTTATCTTACTAGGGGCCCAGTACATGAATTCGTGCACCTTGAAAGGAACTGTGAGCCATGAGGCTGTAGTGGGCACAGGGGCAGGTCTCAGGCCATCCTTTGTGCCCCTACCCAGCCCCTCCCTCCACAACTCCTGGTCCCCTGTCTTCCAGCAGCCCTGCTCCTGCCACCAATTCTCCGACATGCTGACAGCACCGACCCTGCTCATACCTGCTGAGAGTATGGAGCGATTGGGGCTGGCACCAACAATGGGTGTGAGTGGCAACTGCTGCCCCGATAGCTCCTCTGGAGAAGGGGGAGGTGCAGAAGCCCTCAGGGCAATTGGGGCCAGTAGGCACTGCTCGCACCCACTGATAGCACCGAGTGATTGGGGCCAGTGCTGGCAGCAGGTACGGGCACCAGCAGCAGGTGTGAGCACCCAGCGGGACCGTGGTGCATGGGAGCAAAGAATTTTCAGTAACCACCAGAGACTTGCCCTGATGACAGCGACCGGTGCCCCGCCTTGGTCTGGCAGCCCTGCTCACCTGCTCCACCATCCTGCCGTGGCTGATGCCTGCCATGTTCCACACTCTGCCACCTGCTGCTGATGCCTGCCATGTTCCATGCACCCCCCCTGGTGGTCAGTGCATGTCATAGTAACTGGTTGTTCAGTTGTTCTGCTGTTCGGTCTATTTGCATATTAGGGTTTTATATATATATAGACTAGAGGCCTGGTGCACAAAATTCATGCACAGGAGGGGGGATGTCCCTCAGCCTGGCCTGTACCCTCTCTACTCCGGGACACCACGGGGGACATCCCTCTCACAATCCAGGACACCTGGCTCCTAACTTCTCACCTGCCTGGTGGCCTGTTCCTCCTAACTGTCCTCACCTGCCAGCCTGATTGCCCTAACTAGTCTCCCCTGCAGGCCTGATCACCCCTAACTGCTTCTGCCATGGCACTGCCACTATGGCTTTGTCTGAAAGGACATCCAGTCTAATTAGCATATCACCCTTTTATTAGTATAGATACCTGAGGATTGTACCCTTTGACCAACATCTCTCCATTTTTGTCTCCAGCTCTGTTTCATTTTTTATTCTGCACCATCTTCCTCTCCCCACTACCTTCAGAGTGTCTGATAGGTGAGGAGGAGGAGTGGTGTAGAATATTGTCATTAGCGTGTGCTGTTTGATCACCTAGGTCCCTCTCCATTCCATACTTCTTTGCTTGCCTAGATATTCTACCATATTTTTCTTACTATTCCAACCCAAAAGAAGTTGTGCTTATTCAAAACCTCATACTGTGTTTAAGATCTATACAATCTGTACATATTACTTAGGATTTGATTATGAATATCTTTTTTTTAAATACATTTTATTGATTTTTACAGAGAGGAAGGGAGAGGGTTAGAGAGTTAGAAACACCGGTGAGAGAGAAACATTGATCAGCTGCCTCCTGCACACCCCCTACTGGGCATGTGCCTGTAACCAAGGTACTTGCCCTTGACTAGAATTGAACCTGGGATCCTTCAGGCTGCTGGTTGACACTCTATCCATTGAGCCAAAACAGTTAGGGCATGATTGTGATCAATCTATACTAATAAAATAGTAATATGCTAATTAGACCAGGAGAGCTTCTGGAGACATTCCGATGTCCTTATAGACAAAGCAGCAGGCTTGACCGGCCTGCAAACTGTCCCCAAATAGCCCTCATCCCCTCGCCCAGGCTGGCCACACCCCCCAGTGGGGACTCTCACCCCAATGGGGGCATGGCTGGCCTGCAAATGGCCCTCAGCCCCTTGCTCAGGCTGGTCCTGCCACCTGCAAAGATCCCCCCACTTCAATGGGGGTGTGGCCAGCCTGCAAACCACCCCAGCCCCTCACCCAGGCTGGACACATCCCCCAAGGGGACCCCCACCCTGATCCAGGACCCCCTTCAGGGCAGACCAGATGGCCCCCACACTTGCACCAGGCCTCTATCCTATATAATAAAGAGGTGATATGCAAATTGACCATCACACCCTCATAAGATGGCCACCCCAATGTGGTCACAAGATGGCTGCTCCCATGTTGTCACAAGATGGCCGTCACAAGATGGCCAGCAGGGGAGGGTATTTGGGGGCTATCAGGCAGTCAGGGGAGGGCAGTTGGAAGTGACCAGGCCAGCAGGGGAGCAGATAGGTGTAGATCAGGCTGGCAGGGCAGTGGTTAGGGAGTGATCAGACTGTCAGGCAGAAGTGGTTAGGGGCAATCAGGCAGGAAGGCAGGATAATGGTTAGGAGACAGTGGTCCTGGATTGCAAGAGACAGTCAGACATCCCCTGAGGGGTCCCGGATTGGAGAGCATGCATGCTGGGCTGAGGGGACCCCCCCATGCACAAATTTCATGCATTGGGCCTCTAGTCTTATAGAAAATGCTATATATATATAGTCAGCTCTTTGAGAGTAGGCTGATTTTATTGATCCATTTGACATCTAAGTCTTTAAAAATATCCATTGCCATTATTTCTCATCAAGTCATCCTATATAATAAAAGCCCAGTGACCGAATGGCAGAACAACCAGAACGACTGGTCGACCAGTCGCTATGAAGTGCACTGACCACCAGGGGGCAGACGCTAATGCAGGAGCTTCCCCTTGGTGGTCAGTGTGTTCCCACAGTGGGAGTGCCACTCAGCTGACCAGGATGAGCTTCATTCCCACAGCAGGTCGATCCCTGCAGGCCATGCCCCACCAGTGCACGAATCCCGTTAACTGGCCTCTAGTTAAAAGATAATATTTATCACAGAATTCAAGGATTGTTAAAATTGTTCATGACTTAAACCTAGAAAACATCACTGGTTTCCCTGATACAAAGGGCCAAGAACTAGCTGCTCCTCTCAGCGACAGTGCATTGCATCTTTAATACCACACGTCAGAACTTAGAATCATTTTTCATTTATTCTCCCTGGCTTTCCTTTATAGTTCCTTCCCACATTTCCCATTTGAGCTGATACTTTATATTGCTTCAACTCAACACAAAAGTTAACTTGGGTGCAGGAAATGTTCATTTTTTTTAAATGAAAGTATTTTGCTTAGAAGGATGATTTTAAAAGGGCTCAGATGGATTCAGTGAGAGTATGTGCTATGATATATTGAAAGGAATCTGCTTTACAAATAAGATGAGATGTTTTTTAAAAAATGCAAATGACCTCATACTGGTATGTGTTGCAGTGAGTATATGATTTTAAAAAGAATTTTAGCATGGAAAAAGAGATCCGGAAGGTGGTAGAGAGCCCAGGAATCACACAAATACAATTCTAATAATCCTTGGCCTGAAAAATGTGGGAATCATGCTTCAGAAATAGAGTGCCATTTCCAGAAGTAAAAATCATTTACTTCAAATGCTTCATGTTGCATATAAGAAAAAAATAACAAAAGCCAATACATACATTGCCACTCTCCACTCCTGTATGCATGCAGATATAACCTCAAAAGTGTCTTAGGGCTCATTTGCAGTTAATCCTTGTCTCCATCTCCAGGTGCAGACAACCACCTATCTGCTTTCTCTGTATAGAAATTTGCTTTTTCTGTTTACTTCATAAAAATAAAATAATATAATATGTGGGTCTTCTTCCTCTGGTTTCCTTCACTTAGCATCATTTTGAGGTATTATCCCAGTTGTAGCATATGTCATGATTTCATTCTTTATTTATTGATGAATTGTATTTAATGAATTTAATATAAAACATGTTTGTTTATAAATTCGTCACTTGATGGACTTTGGGTTGTTTGATTCTAACATGGGACTATTATGACTAATGCACCTATAAGTACTGTTGTATATGCATATATTTAATTTCTCTTTGGTAGATCCCCAGGAATGGAATTACTGTGTCATCCTATCTAATAATAGACAAACATGGTAAGTAACTGTAACTCTGACATGCTTCCCATTGACTAATCAGGGCGATATGCAAATTAACTGCCAACCAAGATGGTGGCTGGCAGCCAGGTAGCTGAAGCAAATAGGAGCCTTGCTTGCTCCAGTGATGGAGGAAGCCAAGGTTCTCCGCATGCCGCCGCCCAGTTCTGAGCTGCACTCTAAGCAACTATCTTGCAATTATAGAAGCTAAACAATCCCTAGAAACCTGCTTTCAGCCAGTCGGGCCTCAGAGCTCTAGTTGCAACAGTGTTTCAATTATAGAAGCTAAACAAAACCCAGATACCTGCTTTCAGCAGCCGAGGTCTCAGAGCTGAAGCTGAGCCTCAGAGCTAAAGCTGGCTTTCAGTTCCAGTGACAGCCATAGAAGGTAAATAAATCTCAGAATTAAAAAAAAAAAGAAAGAAAAAAAGGAGAGGTTGGGAGCTTCAGTCACCCGCCTGCCTGAAAACGGCCCTCAGCTGCTCACCCAGACTGGCCAGGCACCCCAGTGGGGACCCCCACCGTGAAGGGGGTGTGAACAGCTGCAAACAGCCATCAGCCCATTATCCAGGCTGGCCAGGCACCCAAGTGGGACCCCCACCCTGATCCGGGACACCCTTCAGGGCAAACCAGCCGGCTCCCACCCATGCACCAGGCCTCTATCCTATATAGTAAAAGGGTAATATGCAAACTGACCCTAACAGCAGGTCACTATGCGAATGACTGGTCACTATGACACACACTGACCACCAGGGGGCAGATGCTCAATGCAGGAGCTGCCCTCTGGTGGTCAGGGTGCTCTCACATGGGAGGAGCTCTGCTCAGCCACAAGCCAGGCTGATGGCTGCCAGTACAGCGGTGGTGGTGGGAGCCTTTCCTGCCTCCTCAGCAGCGCTAAGGATGTCTGACAGCAATTTAGGCCTGCTCCCCACTGGCAAGTGGACATCCCCCGAGGGCTGCCGGGCTGCCAGAGGGATGTCTGATTGTCATCTTAGGCCCAATCCCCCGGGGAGCGGGCCTAAGCCAGCAGATGATCATCCCCTGAGGGGTCCCAGACTGTGAGAGGGCACAGGCCAGGCTGAGGGAACCGCCCCCCCCCCCCAAGTGCACAAATTCTTGTGCACCAGACCTCTAGTCTATAATAAAAGCATAATATGCTAGTTAGACCGGACAGTCAAATGACCTTCTAGACGTCATTCCCGATGTCCTTCCAGATGAAGCCACGGCAGCGGGGACCAAGGCAGATGTGGTTAGGGGCAATCAGGCAAGCAGGTTAGTGGTTAGCGGTGATAAGGCACACAGGCAGAGTGGTTAGGGGCAATTAGGCAGGCAGGTGAGTGGTTAGGGGTGATCAGGCAGGTGAGCGGTTAGGGGTGATCAGGCAGGAAGGCAAGTGGTTAGGGGCCATCAGGCAGTCAGAGGCAGTTACAAGCAATCAGGCAGGCAGGCAGAGTGGTTAGAGGCTATCAGACAGTCAAGCAGAGACGGTTAGGGGCGATGAGGCCTACAGGCAGAGGGGTTAGGGGGGACCGGACCTAAACCAGCAGTCAGACATCCCCTGAGGGGTACTGGATTGTGAGAGCATGCAGGCCAGGCAGAGGGCCCCCTCCCCCCACTCCTCCCTAGCATGCATGGATTTCTTTTTTTTTTAAATATATTTTATTGATTTTTCACAGAGAGGAAGGGAGAGAGATAGAGAGTTAGAAACATCGATGAGAGAGAAACATCAATCAGCTGCCTCCTGCACATCTCCCACTGGGGATATGCGCGCAACCCAGGTACATGCCCTTGACCGGAATCGAACCTGGGACCCTTCAGTCCGCAGGCCGACGCTCTATCCACTGAGCCAAACCGGTTTCGGCTGTATGGATTTCTTGCACCAACCTCTAGTATGGTATATTTGTGTTCAATTTTTTAAAACTGCCAAGATCCAAAATGGCTATCTCATTTAACATTCACATTTAATCATTCAATCATCAATATATGAGGGTCATAGTTTCTCCACATTCTCTTTAATTCTTCTTATTGTTTATACTAGGGGCCCGGTGCACGAAATTCGTGCACTGGGTGTGTGTGTGGGGGGAGAGTGTCCCTCAGCCCAGCCTGCCCCCTCTCACATACTGGGAGCCCTCAGGCGTTGACCCCCATCACCCTCCGATCGCCTGATTGGCCCCTTGCCTAGGCCTGACGCCTCCGCCAGAGGTGTCAGGCTTGGACAGGGGACCCCCATCTCCCCCCGATCACTGGCTCTGGCCCCCGCCCAGGCCTGAGGCCTCTGGCCCAGGAATCATGCCTGGGCAGGGGACCCCAATCTCCCTCTGATCGCTTGCTCCACCCCCGCCCAAGCCTGATGCCTCTGACCCAGGCTTCAGGCCTGGGCAAGGGGACCATCATATCCCCCCAATCCCCGGCTCCGCCCCCCACCCAGGCCTGATGCCTCGGCCAGAGGAATTGACCCTCATCACCCTCCAATCACCAATCTCCGGATCGGCCCCTTGACCAGGCCTGAGGCCTCCGGCAGAGGTGTCAGGCCTGGGCAGGGGACCCCCAGCTCCCTGAGGTTGCAGGCTCCGCCCCTGCCCAGGCCTAATGCCTCTGGCCTAGGCATCTGGCTTGGGCAGTGGGGACCTGCAGTGGCAGCGGGGGGCGCCGTGATCGTGGGCTTCGCTTTAGGCCCAGGCAAGGGACCCCTAGCTCCTGGGACTGCCAGCTTCAACCGTGCCCAGCTCCCATCGCTGGCTCCACCCCTACTTCCTGCTATCACTGGCCAGGGCGGCAAAGGCGCCTGATTCTCCGATCATGGCTGGGGGGCAGGGCAAAGGCGGCCCCAGGGCCGCCTTTGCCCTGCCCCCCAGCTCTTAGCTCCCCCCTGGGTTTCTGATCACTGTCAGTGGCAGGGGGCTTCTTCTTGCTTTCCCTTTCGCCTCCCTCCATTGTGCCTACATATGCAAATTAGCCGCCATCTTGTTGGCAGTTAACTGCCAATCTTAGTTGGCAGTTAATTTGCATATAGCCCTGATTAGCCAATGAAAACGGTATCGCCGTACGCCAATTACCATTTTTCTCTTTTATTAGTATAGATTTTTAATAGAACTATTCTAGTTGGATATGAGGTGGTATCTCATTGTTTTAATTTCTACTTCCATAATTACTAAAGATGTATTTTTCAATGTGATTAATAGCCATTTCTATAACTTATTTGTGAAAATTAATCTGCAAATGGTTGCCTATTCATTTGAGGTTTTTTTGTCTTATTACTAACCTAAGAAAAAACTTCATGTATTCTAAATGCCATTTGTTTATTGCCATTTAATTTGCAGATAATTGTTGTCAAGTTTTTACTTATGTTTATCTTACTGGTTATCTTTTGATAAATTTTTCTTTATCAGTTTTTCTTTTATGAATTTTTTTTGGCATTGTACCTAAGAATTCTGTCAAAACTAAATTCCTGAGATTTTCTTCTCTGTATTCTTTTAGACATTTTACAATTCATCTCATTTAGGTCAGTGGTTCATTTGAATTAATGTTTATATATAGTGTTCAAATATAATGTTTATATATAGTGTTATATATATATATATATATTAAGGATTTAAATTCATATTTTTTTGCATGTGGATATACAACTGTCTTCTGGGAAAACTATTATACAGATAAACACAGAATATTAGGGAGTTAACATATTGTTTTATTACTTTAATGACTTTGGCATTAGAATGAAAGAGTATTACATTATGGATTCTCTCTCTCTCTCTCTCTCTCTCTCTCTCTCTCTCTCTCTCTCTCTCTCCTCTCATTCTCTAAGAAAAACTACCCTCTGTATATACATACCCTCTGAAATTGCTTCAGCTATGTACTATGTAATCATTCTAGTTAACAAGTTCATTCATTGTGTAATGTTCTATATATTTGAGCAAAGTGAGATTGGGTCAGTGTTGACAATAACTATAGCAACCACATAGCTCTTTCATCACTTGATTTTTCCTAGAGGTTAGGTATATTTATTCAGTTTTCTAAATGTCTTTTAAATTTTGACCACTTTTCATGACATTAACTCATCAGTACATTTCTACCTGTTTGAAAGCTAGCTGGTTTAAATAAAAGTTGATAGATGTAGAATGTATATTTGTAATGAAATTCACCTGTAGAAAAAGAGATGAAATTTTCCTTATCTCTGCTCTTTACTTTCAGATTAAATTTCAGTACAATTATTCAGGGAATCCAAGCACAAATGTCATGGCTTTGGCTGGGCTGGGTGGGCTTTCCTATATTAATTTTCATTTGAAATTGGGAATTCCATTGGCATTAGTATTGTTTCTTTCATTTGGAGGTTTTGGGTCTTCTAATTGCCTAAAATTAAAATTAACTGACCATCATGGGTATTCATATTTTTCCCTCTGTACTATATGAATGTGACTTGAACTATAAAGGTGCTACTTTAAATAGAACAGGACATAACTCCTTATTAACTCTTCCTCAATCTATAATTTTTTTCTCAACTTTCCTCATAGTATTTATCCAACAGTCTCTTAGACTAAAATTCTTCCAGTATCAATTACTCTAAGGTCCTTCCACATGGGCTGCCTTTTATTTCTCCACCCCTCACCCGGAAGCAGTAGCCCCGTGTACATAGGGCTTTAGTTTCAAATTTGAGCCAAACATTTTTCAATTTAAAAGGTAGTTTTATTTATTTCACTTCATTCATTCCAAATAGTTCTAGAATATTTTATGAAAAGGAAAAAGCAAGGTTTATGTAAATCAAATGATTAACAAAAATGATATAATATGCAAATGTGGGACAGGGTCTGGGACAAATAATCTAGTTCTTCTGAATCCAAATCCTTGTTTTATTTTTCATTATATTATAACTTACCTACATCCAGATCATCACATTTATGGTTGGTGGGTTAAAATGACTTTAGGAGGTTAAAGGACAAAGGGATTGGTTTCCTATCACCAAGTCCAGGAAAACAGAGATATTCTGACACACCATTTCTTGATATTGTGTAATAGGATTGGAAAGTAGAAATATTTCTGACACACAATTTCTTGATATTGTGTAATAGGATTGGAAAGTAGAAATATGAACTAGCAGTCTTAGCTAGTTTGGTTCAGTAGATAAAGTGTTGGCCCCTGGAATGAAGGGTCTCTGATCCGATTCTGGTTAAAGGCATGCACCTCGGATGCAGGCTTGATCCTGGGCCCCAGCCAGGGCACATGCAGGAGGCAACTAATTGATGTGTCTCTCTCACATTGATGGTTTCTCTCTCTGTGTCTCTCCCCCTCCTTTCCACTCTCTATAAAAAGCAATGGAAAAATATCTTCGGTAAGGATTAACAAAAAATAAATATAAAGCAGCAAATTAACTGAAAAAAGAAAGCCAGTGACCAACGAATGGGTAAAGTGTGTGGGGATAGGTAAATACGAAATGGAGAAAAGGGGAAAGCATGATGAAAAAAAAAAAAAATCCCAAGATTTTCTTCTCTTACTTTCCTGAAGTTGGGGAAGCTCTGCCTGTTGCCATTGATGTATTTTTTTAAACTTTGTTTTGAGAACAGAAAATAGATGGAGCTGAGGAAAGTCATTTGATCATATGGAGACAGGATTTCCACAGGTGGACAGAGTAACCTAATCCCTTTGGGCTAAAAAAAGTCACTCCTGTTCTCGGAGTTCTTAAATGGAAGACCTTCTTACATGCTCATTCCTCTGCAGCCCCTTGAGTGTGGCTCTTCCTCAAAAAACCACATGCGGGCGCGCACATACAGTGCAATTGAAACTTCATGGCCACACTGAAGGGGCCAAAGAGCCGCATGTGGCTCGCGAGCCGCGCTTTGCCAAACCACGGCACTAGGGGACAACACATAGAAAGCCAGGAACCTGCCACCATGGCACCAGGGCAAGCAACAAATAGATATGTACCAAGCTTCTGCAGCAGACATTTTATTTGAATCAGCTCTGTGTGTGTGTGTGTGTGTGTGTGTGATTACTTTCTATTTAGATTATTTTTTCATAACAGTTTTCTAATACTTATATTCCCTATATAAATTAATATGATGAGTATTCCCCATACAATATATATGAACAATTTGGAAGAGTATAAGATTCTCATTCAGAGCTCTCTGTGCTGGCCTCAAGAGAGACAGAGGTTACATTGGCAATTTCACATAGATATTCCCAAAGGAAAGAAACATCAAGGGCATTCAGATACCTTTGCCCCTTGTGTTCTTTTCTGTGCCCTCATCTTTGGCCTCAGTGAAAGTGAGAAGTGGCTATTTTATCCTACATAAAGGGTTGCCTTGATACTGAAGAACAATCAACGTACAGAACTTGGAGAAGAGTTTGTAGTGCCCTCCATGAATGAATGAAAATCTACTTTTAGAATCACTCTCCCTATGATACTGTTTCTGATTTCAATGGCCTAAAAATAAAGCCTTTCTTTTGAATGTGACTCATTTGGAGTCAATGTTCTAAAGACATGTGAATGTGAATGCCATTTAATAATTTAAAGGGACTGTGTAAAGCAAATAGAGCAGTTCGAGTCCTTGCCAGCAGGGTAGAGAGAAACTGAACACAAGAAGCTTAATCTGGACAAGTAAACTGTCCTACTCAAACACGGACAGAAAGAATCAGACGATTAGCCAGCAGCTGCTTTTTATATATAGCAAACAAAACCAATTACATGGGGAAGAATATTCAAGCACGGCATAAAAGTTATCAGAGGGCCCGCAGAGATTCCCCCTGGAGCTTCCAAGCACAGATTCAGTAGCCAGTAATTTCTATTTTCTTAGATAATGTGCAAGGACCATGGTGCTGATTAGCCCTTAAATCACATTCTCCCTGGAAAAAGAAAGTCTTTAATTTTGTTAATGGGCAGAGACGTGTCTCTGGTTTCTTCTTTTTCACCTTCAACACGTCCCTGGCAATTGTAAGACACTGTGTGGAAGTGTTTGTGTGTCTGTGTGTCTGTCTGTGTAAGAAATAAGTTGATGAGTTTGCTCCTCTGAGGGCTACACTAAAACTTTTATTAGTAAGAAAGGTTTTCCCATTAATTTATATTTGAAATTTTTTGAGTGATAAAGAAAACAGTAGTTTTCCCCATGATCATCTATAACTAAAATCTCAAATACTGCTGATATTAAGTTCTTTGTGGCCTAGATGGAAAAGAGGACAAAGAAAGAGAGAGGGAAAATGAAGTTCATTATTGAAACATCTATCATTTTGTATCAGCCCTAAGCCTGATAGAAGTTTCTAGCCTTGCTTGGCCATGTATAACCAATGACTGTCATAATGCCCAATGTCTAATAGATACCTGGTACAAATACATTTTTACTATTATCAATCTAGGTAGAAAAAAATGCTTAAACCATAAAAGTGAAAGAATATGTCAAAAGGAGAATTAAAAAATATGGTTACATAAAAGTAAAATGCTTTGTATATGAAAATTATAAAAAAATCAAAGAGAAAGAGTAAATTAGAAAAACATAATTACATTAAATAAGACAAAAGTTAGATTATATTACTATTTAATGGGTACATAGAACTCAACACCTTAGGGATACAAACCAAAAATCACAGGGGAGATAAAAATAAATATTAAAAATGTTGACCTTAAGCATCAATAAATTGTCATTTTCATTGATCAAGGTAGAGTTACCATCAACTGAGATATATCAAGTTGACATACCATCAAGTGATATACCATTAACATAGTGACAAATATAAGGAAAATGTGATTATTATCTATAATTAGCAGATAAATAACCATAGGTATTAGATATAGCATATAACCACTAACCAATGTCAATTATCACATATTAACATAATAGCTTTATTTTAATAATTGTTTCTTCTTTCAAACTTGTCTATAAATTTATAAATTAATGGGCATATTTATTTTTCTGGGAATAAAACTTTTTTGTGGACATAAAAGGAGATTTCTCTCTCTCATTAACTTCACAGATCCATCTACCTTTCTTCCTTCACACTCACTGAGCATGGTCCAGTTACCTCCATCTATACAGAACATTATTGAGAACTCAGCTCAGGGAGAATAATAGAGTGAAAACATCTATCAAGCGAGCCCTCTAGAGTTTTCATGGTCTATTTCTTTGCTGGAAGCAAAGATGGATAAAAGTATTTACCTCTTAAATGTTTACCTAATACTGTATGAAGCAGTGACCTTAAGTGGTCTTTACAGCTCATAGACCACACACACAAAATTATAAATGAGCAATTTTTGTTCCCATGAAACTAATGGTTCTGGCACACTCTCCTCCACTTCTAGAGGATTGCAGGTAATATTCTGTGGTGAAATTACTATAATTCATATGTGGCAGTAAGTAGGTTTATGAATTTAGACTAAGGTGGGCAATATAGAGGAGTAAATAGTAAAGAAGTACTGTAAGAGCTTTATTAGAAAAGGTTGATTCAGTTGACTTGGGACTTTAAACTTGACCTTGAGTAATCAATCAACTAGCAAATATTAAAATATCCAACCAGTGCCTCCTATGTGTCAGAATATAAACTTCAGTCCCTTCAAGGAGCAGGTAGTCAATGAGCCAAAATGTGGCAGCGATCTGCACTGAACTATTTGTAAATGTCCCATCTTCAGAAAACAGCATCCACTCAACTATTTTCTCCCTCTCAGGTAGAAACACACATCCAGTGATACAATAACTTCTGATTTTTAATAGAGTCAAAACTTGAAACCCATATTTAACACTTTTATTAAAAACTTTTTGGAAATAAATTTATTTTTGTTTTAAATACATTGCAAGCTAAATACAACGTGTGTGTTGGTAGAATTCAGTCATTAGAAACTTGGAGGCCCAGTGCTCCAAAAAATTTCAAAATCAAGTAAATCTATGTTTTACAGACTACAGTGAAGCTGTTGACTATATGGATTATGAAAAACTATGTGTTGCTCTGAAAGAAATGGGCATTCCATACCACTTGACTGCCCTGATACATAACCTGTATTGTGGACAGAAAGTCATTGTCAAACAGATATGTTGAGACAGAAGGTCTCCTATAGGCAAAGGTGTCAGACAAGGGTGCATTTTATCTCCCTATTTGTTCAACCTGTCAGCAAATATTCCCCATTACTATGCAAAAATTGGACAGTGGAAAAGGCTGTTAATTAAAAAAAAAAGGTTCATTTGAAATATGATATTGGCCCTCGCTGGTTTGGCTCCATGGATAGAGCACCAACCTGTGGACTGAAGGGTTCTGGGTTCGATTCCGGTCAAGGGCATATGCCTGGGTTGTGGGCTTGATTTCCAGGAGGGGACATGCAGGAGGCAGACGATCAATGATTCTCTTTCATTATTGATGTTTCTATCTCTCTCCTTCTCCCTTCCTCTCTGAAATCAATAAAAAATATTTTTTAAAAAAGAAATATAGTGTTGCAGGAGAGCTCTACAGATACCCTTTACCCCTAAAGGATGAACAAGCAGGGCCTAGAACAAATTAAGCCTAAAACATAACTGGAGGCAAAAAAAAAAAAAAATGATAAACCTGCATTGGTCCTACTTCAGCCACATTATGATAAGGCAGGGTTCTTTAGGAAAGGAGTAAATCTGAGAAAAAGATAGAGGGCCACAGGAAAAGAGGAAGACCAAATATGAGATGGATAGACTCCATAAATAAAACCACAGGCATGAGCCCACAGGAGCTGAGCAGGGTTGTTGAGGACAGAGCGTTGTGGACATCAGTCATTGTAACACGCATGTCTTCTAACTGCATCTGAGATAAAGCTTCTATTCAGTATGAATTTGGCTTGAACACTTAAAAATATCTGTATTTTTCCCCAGCCGGTGTTGCTCAGTTGTTGAGCATCGACCTATGAACCAGGAGGTCAAAGTTTGATTCCCCCATATGCCTGGGTTGCTGGCTCAATCCCCAGTGTGGGGCTTGCAGGAGGCAGCCGATCAATGATTCTCATAACTGATGTTTCTCTCCCGCTCTCTCCCTCTCCCTTCCTCTCTGAAATCAATAAAAATATATTTTAAAAATCTGTATTTTTTAAAGGTGTGAATCAGGAGCAAGACATCCACAGGGAAGATAGGAGTCACTAAAACCAAGATACATACTTGAACAGGGACAGGGCTGGGTTGAGGTCTGATTACTAATGCAAATGGTACTTACTCCACATCAATGTTCAGATGCTATCCAATTAAAGTTTTAAGAACAATCCTAATAAATAAAAACCCTGGGTCCATCATATCCACAACGACTGGAAGCTCAACCTAAAGCCCAGGCTGCACGCACAGCAGGCTCTGGTGGGTGGGGACTTGTGGCAGCAGAGATGGGAATGGGAGAGGTGGGGCCAGCCCTCTCACTCACAACCGCACACATGCACAGACACACACATAGCCCACCAGCTCACATCCTTTTCTCCCTTTCTTTCCCTCCCTTCCTGCTCCCTCTTGGAGCCTCTCTCAGAATGAGGAAACAAAACAGACTGGTCTTAAAGAAGCCTGGATGGAAGGGAGGGCGGGCAGAGGGTGGAGCAGCCTCCACTGGCCCCGCCCCCTCCCAGCTGGGAAAGAGGAAGAGGGAAACAGGGAGGCAGGGAGTCCTGGAGGATTGCTGAGAAAAACAGAGAGACAGAAACTGAGTGAGATCAGGCTGGCAGGGGAGGGCAGTTGGGGGCAACCAGGCTAGCAGGAGAGGGCAGTTGGGGGTGATCAGGCAGGCAGAAGAAGTTGGGGGCGAGATCAGGCCAGAAGAAGAGAACAGTTGGGGGAGAGGTTAGGCCGGCAGGGGAGGGCGGTTAGGGGCAATCAGGCAGGCAGGCAGGTGGACAGTTAGAATCCAGCAGTCCCAGATTGTGAGAGGGATGTCTGACTGCCAGTTTTATATATACACTGGCAGTTGGATATCCCCCAAGGGGTCCCTGATTCGAGAGGGTGCAGGCTGGGCTGAGGGAACCCCCCACCCCCACCCCCCAGTGCACAAATTTCGTGCACCAGTCCACTAGTTTGAAAATAAAAACAACTCATGTTTGTCTATATGAATGGCTTTCATGATTCTTTAGAGGAAGAGCATTCTCTGAACTCCATAATAAAAAATGAAAAACTTTCTCATTTGAGTAAACAAAAATCACACATGGGATAATACAGTTTTTAAATATCTATAAAATATTGCTTTCCCCAACCGGCTACCTAGCCGTCCTGCTAACAATACCTTCTCTGAACTCTTGTAGCACTTAAAATCAATAGCATCTTAGTAGGTAGATTTTAATCATACATTAGTCTATATTATTCTGGACATGTTCTACATTTCCTTTATTGGGAATGATCTCCCCTGTCACTCTCATGTTTGTTATCCTGAAAAACTCCAGCGAACTTTTAAATGCCAACATCAAAGGTCATATTCTCCCTGATATTGTCTCTGATTTGTTCCTCACATCAACTAATTCTAAGTACTTATCAACATAGCTAATATTCTATAACAATAATTAACAAATGATAACAGGCACATTTTCTCTATTCTCTACCTGATTGTGGACTCATCAAAGGCAGGAATTTCAGATTCATCAGTGCACCCATTATTGTCAGCAATTGCCTGGCATATAGACAGCATTTTAAAAGCATTTCTCAAATTCAAATTAAATGGAAATCTTATTTTTATATCCAATAACATATTTTCATCATTGTAGGGAGCAAGTGTATTTATTTGTAACACTTTCATTAAGATATAATTGACCTATCACATATTTAGTCTTTTAAAGTATATTTCAGTGGTTTTTAGAATATTCACAGAGTTGTACAATTACCATGACTATCTAATTTTTCAATCTAACATGGTTTCAACTTCCCCACAAAAAATGTATACCCCTTAGCAGCTACTTCGTTCTCCCTCTCCTTAGTCCAAATAAATTAATAATCTATTTAATGTCTTTATGAATTTTCTTATTCTGTACTTTTCATATAACTGGAATCATGTCATATGTGGCCTTTTATGTCTTGACTTTATTCACTTGGCTTAGCATAATGTTTTTAGCGTTCATCCATAATGTAGTATGTATTAGTACTTCATTCCTTGAAGGCCAATTACTATCCCATTGTATGGATATACCATATGTTGTTTACCCATTTATCAGTTGATGTACATTTGTGTTGTCTCCATTTCTTTTACTATGATGCATAATGATGCTATGAACACTTGTGTACAAGCTGTGATGTGGACATACATTTTCAATTCTGTTGGATATATAACTAGGAATATAATATCTGGTTTATATGGCAGCTATTTTTTAATATTTTGAGGAACCACCAAACTGTTTTCTAAAGTGATGCCACTATTTTGCATCCATAAGAGCAATATTCAAGGTTTACAATTTCTATAGATCCTTACCAACACTTATTTTTGTTCATTTTTTACTTGTAGACTAATGAAAGGGATATGCTTGTCTGTCTGATCCTACTTCATCTCCAGCTGACTTCCTTGTCTGAGGCTTAGCACCTCTTCCCAAATTGGCCTGCTGTTTTTAGCCTCCTCATTTGAATTTCTATCAACTATTCAGAAAACTCTGTCTCCTGCACATAATGACATTCTCACTCCATGAGTCTTGCCCTCCACACAACAGTAAATCCCCTGAGTTCTGAGTTACCGAAGGATGACACAGGGAGATTTAGAATAAACAGACCTAGTTTTTGACAAGTCTTATTCTTTATAATATTTGGGGGTTTGGGGTACTCTTTAATCATATAAAATGTCCCAGGACAGTCATGAGCTCTCTGAGTCTGATGTTGATTGACTAACACATTCAGGACTGCTGGATTATTTTGTCAGATATTTCATGTTTGAGTTTTGGATATCTAATCCAAAATAAACAAATATCAATTATCATAGTCATCAAAATCAAATCCCCAGAAGAAACAGAAAATTATTTTTTTCAACAGAATTATTGTCTGGAGTTTTATCCATGGAGGCCTATAGTGGTGCAAAGCATCTCTAGTCAAATGCTTTATTTCTGGGGGGGGTTCCATCAGAAAATTGAAAGGAGGTTTTTATTGTCAAATTATATACCTCATAATGCCCATTGCCTCAGATTGTATTACTAACCAAATGCTTTGGTTTAATTTTTCACTTATGTTTAATCTTCCAGTTATACTTGTAACTTTTTTAAAAAAAATATTGTTTAAAGTATTACAAATAGTACTACATGTGTCTCCTTTTTTCCCCCATTGACCTTCCCCCGACACCCCCTCCCTCCGGCACATGCCCTCACCCTATCCCCTCAGTGTCTTGTGTCCCTTGGTTATGCTTATATGCATGCATACAAGTCCTTCGTTGATTTCTTACCTCCCCTGGCTCCACCCCCCGCCCCCCCCCCCCCATACACACACACACTCCCCAGCCTTTCCCCTGTAATTTGACAGTCTGTTCAATGCTTCTCTGCCTCTGTATCTATCCTTTTATTCATCAGGTTATAATGTTGTTTATTATCCATAATGAGTGAGATTATGTGGTGTTTTTCTTTCACTGACTGGCTTATTTCACTTAACATAATGCTCTCCAGTTTCATCCATGCTGCTGCAAATGGTAAGAATTCCTTCTTTTTTATAGCAGCATAGTGTTCCATTGTGTAGATGTACCCATAGTTTTCTAATCTACTCATCTGCTGATGGGCATTTAGGTTGTTTCCAAATCTTAGCTGTGGTAAATTGTGCTGCTATGAACATAGGGGTGTATATATTCTTTCTGATTGGTGCGTCTGTTTTCTTGGGAAATATTCCTGGAAGTGGGATTACTGGGTCAAATGGCAGTTCCATTTTTAAATGTTAGAGGAAACATCATACTGTTTTTCACAATGGCTGCACCAGTCTGCATTCCCACCAGCAGTGAAGGAGGGGTCCTTTTTCTCCGCATCCTCTCCAGCACTTGTCATTTGTTGATTTGTTGATGATAGCCATTCTGACAGATGTGAGATGGTACCTCGTTGTTTTGGTTTGCATCTCTCAGATAAATAGTGACTTTGAGCATGTTTTCATGTGTCTCTTGGCTTTCTGAATGTCCTCTTTTGAAAAGTGTTTATTTAGGTCCTTTCCCCATTTTTTGATTGGGTTGTTTATCTCCCTTTTATTAAGTTGTATGAGTTCCCTGTAAATGTTGGAGATTAAACCCTTATTGGAGATAACATTGGCAAATGTGTTCTCCCATGCAGTGTTTTTTCTTGTTGTTTTGTTGATGGTTCCTTTTGCTGTGCAGAAGTTTTTTATTTTGATTTAGACCCATTTGTTTATTTTCTCCTTAGTGTCTCTTGTCTTAGGATCTGTGTCTGTAAAGATATTGCTATGACATATGTCTGCAATTTTGTTGCCTATGGAGTCTTATAGGATTTTTATGGTTTCCCGTCTTACATTAAAGTTCTTTAGCCATTTTGAGTTTATTTTTGTGTATGGTGTAAGTTGGTGGTCTCGTTTCATTTTTTTGCATGTATCTGACCAACTTTCCCAGCACCATTTATTAAAGAGGTTGTTTTGGCTTCATTGTATGCTCTTGCCTCCTTTGTCAAATATTAATTGAGTATAATGTCTTGTGTCAATTTCTGGGTCTTCTAATCTGTTCCATTGGTCTGTTCTTGTGCCAGTACCAGGCAGTTTTGAAAACTGTGGCTTGGTAATATAGTTTAATGTCTGGTATTGTGATCCCTTCAACTTTGTTCTTCTTTCCCAGGATAGCTGTGGCCATTTGGGGTCCTTTTTTTTTATTCCAGATGAATTTTAGAGAGTTTGCTCTAGATCTTTGAAATATGCCATTGGTATTTTAATAGATATTGTGTTGAATCTATAGATTGCTTTAGGTAGTATAGACATTTTAATGATGTTGATTCTACCGATCCATGAACATGGTATGTTTTTCCATTTGTTTATGTCTTTCTCTGTCTCTTTTTTCAATGTCCTGTAGTTTTCCAAGTATAGGTCGTTTATGTCCTTGGTTAAGTGTATTTCTAAGTATCTTAATTTTTTGGTGCAATGGTAAATGAGATTTTTTTTTGTCTGTTTTCATTTCTCTTTCTGTTAATTCATTATTGATGTATAAAAAGGCCATATATTTCTGGGTGTTAATTTTGTATCTTGCTACATTGCCAAATTCATTTATTAGGTCTAATAGTTTTTGATGGAGTGTTTGGGATTTTCTATGGATAGTATCATGTCATCTGCAAATAAGGACAGTTTTACTTCTTTTCCATTTTGGATGCCTTTTATTTCTTCTTCTTGTCTGATCACTATGGCTAGTACTTCTAGTACTATATCAACGAGGAGTGGTGAAAGTGGGCATCCTTGTCTTGTTCCTGTTCTTAAGAGAAATGGGTTTAGTTTTTGCCCATTGAGTATGATGTTAGCTGTAGATTTGTCATATAGGGCTTTTATTACGTTGAGGTATGATCCCTCAATTCCCACTTTGCTGAGAGTTTTTCTCAAGGAACAGTGTTGGATTTTGTCAAATGCTTTTTCTGCATCAATTGATATGATTATATGATTTTTGTCTCTAAGTTTCTTTATATGATGTATCACAATTATTGATTTGCAGATATTGTACCACCCTTGCATCCCTGGAATAAATCCCACTTGGTCATGGTGTATGATCTTTCTGATGTACTGCTGAATCCGATTTGCTATAATTTTGTTGAGGATTTTAGCATCTATGTTCATCAAGGATATTGGCCTTTAGTTCCCTTCTTTTGTTCAGGGTAATGCTAGCTTCATAGAAAGAGCTTGGAAGTGTGCCTTCCTCTTGAATTTTTGGAATAGTGTGAGGAGGATAGGTTTTAGTTCCTCTTTGAATACTTGGTAGAACTCCGCTGTAAAGCCATCCAGACCAGGGCTTTTGTTTGCTGGAAGATTTTTGATAGCTGTTTCAATTTCTTCGGTATTTATTGTCCTATTCAGGTTTTTTGATTCTCCTTGGTTGAGGTTTGGGAGCTTGTATTTTTCTAGGAATATGTCCATTTAATCTAGGCTGTCCATTTTGTTTGAATAGAGTTATTCATAGTATTTTTTCATAATCATTTGTATTTCTGTGGGATCGGTTGTTATTTCACCTCTTTCATTTCTGATTTTGTTTATTTGGGTCCTCTCTCTTTGCTTCTTGGTGAGCCTGGATAGTGGTTCATCAATCTTGTCTATCCTTTCAAAGAACAAGCTCTTGGTTTTGTTGATCTTTTGTATTTTTTTTTGTCTCTATGTCATTTATCTCTGCTCTGATCTTTATTATTTCCTTCCTTCTGTTTACGCTGGGCTTTTCTTGTTGCTCTCTTTCTAACATTTTGAGTTGTAGGGTTAGATGATTTATTACCATTGTTTCTTGTTTTTTGAGGTAAGCTTGTAGAGCTATGAACTTCTCTCTCAAGACTGCTTTCACTGTGTCCCATAGATTTTGAATTGTTGTGTTTTCATTGTCTTTTGTTGCCATGATGCTTTTTATTTCTTCTTTGATTTCTCTGGTAACCCAGTCATTGTTTAATATCATGCTATTTAGCCTCCAAGTGTTTGATTTTTTTTTATTGTTTTTTAGTAGATTTCTAGTTTTATGCCATTGTGGTCTGAGAAGATGCTTGATATGATTTCTATCTTCTTAATTTGAAGAGACTTTGCCTGTGACCCAATATATGGTCTATCTTTGAAACTGACCCCTGTGCACTTGAGAAGAATGTATATTCTGTGGCTTTAGGATGAAATGTTCTGAAGATGTCAATTATTTCCATCTGATCTAGTGAGTCATTTAGGATTGATTTTTCTTTGCTGATTTTTTGTTTAGAGGATTTGTCCAATGGTGATAGTGGGGTGTTAAAGTCCCCAACTATGACTGTATTGCTTTCAGTCTCTCCCTTGATATCCTCCAGAAGTTTTATTATATATTTGGGTGCTCCTGTATTGGATGTATATATATTTACCAGAGTTATATCTTCTTGTTGGGTTGCTCCCTTTAGTACTATGCAGTGGCCTTCCTTATCTCTTTTTATGTCCTTCACTTTGAGATCTAATTTGTCAGATATAAGCGTTGCTACCTCAGCTTTTTTTTTCATTTCCATTCACCTGAAAAACCTTTTTCCATCCTTTCACCATCAGTCTGTGTAAGTCCTTTTTTCTGAGTTAGGTTTCCTGTAGATAGCAGATATATGGGTCCTGCTTTCTTATCCACTCAGCTACGCTATGTCTTTTGATGGTGGCATTTGATCCATTTACACTTAAAGTTATTATTGATAGGTACTTGTTTGTTGCCAGTTTATTCTTCACATCTGTGTTCCTTCTTCACATCCTATTTCTTCTTTTTACGGCAGACCCTTTAGCATTTCTTGCATTGCTGGTTTGGTGGTAATAAACTCCCTTAGTCCTTTTTTGTCCGTGCAGCTCCTGATTTCACCCTCAATTTTGATTGATAGCCTTGCTAGATACAGTATTCTTGGATTTAGACCCTTCCTTTGCATGACTTCGTATATTTCATTCCATTCCCTTCTGGCCTGATATGTTTCTGTTGAGAAATCAGTCACTAGTCTGATGGGGGATACTTTGTAGGTAACTTTCTGTATTTCTCTGGCAGCTTTTAAGATTCTTATTTTGTCGTTGGTGTTTGCCAATTTAATTATAATGTGCCTTGGTGTCAGTCTTTTAGGGTTCATTTTGTTTGGGACTCTGTGAGCTTCTTGGACTTGCGAGCGTTTTTTTCTTCCCTATATCAGGGAACTTTTCTGTCATTATTTTTTCAAATAGGTTTATGCATATGTTGTTTTGTTTCGTGTTGGCCCAAAGTTCCCTTAGACTCTCCTCCTGTTTTTTACGTATTTTTCCAGAATCTGTTCTGCTTGGGTATTTTTTCCTACCTTGTCTTCTAGCTCACTGATGTGGTCCTCTGCTTCTTCCAGTCTTCTGTTGATGCTTTCTTTTGAGTTCTTAATAGCAGCGATGTCATTACTCATTTATTCTTGGTTTTTCTTAATTTCCTCTTGGTGCTTTGACATATTGTTGAAATTGTCCTCCATTCTTTTCAGTGACCTTATGACCATTTCTCTGAATTCTTTCTCTGACATATTGCTGGCCTCCATTTCACTTACTTCCTTTTCTGGTGATGCCTCCTTTTCTTTCATATGCGGGCTGTTTCTTTGTCTCCCCATGATCTCTCTTCTCTGGGTATCTGTTATGTAGCTCTCTCTCTCCTTTCCCTAGGTGAAATCTGACCTTTTCATGAGAAGGTGCAGAGCTCATCCGAGTCCACATATTCACACTGCTTGAGATCCGGTGTTCCTGGGTTTGCAGCTGATCCCAGGATGTATAGGCTTCTGATCATGGCCACTCTCCCCTTCAAGATCCATACTTGTAACTTTTTCTCATCCTACTGAGGTTTATAACACATAGTAGTTCATCAATAATTACATATTGACTTAAGGAGATATCAGAAAGATGAACTGTTTCTTATTTGTTACATCTCATCCTTCTGAACTCCATTACATATTCTTTATTTTAAAACAACAATAGCAATATATGGCCCTAGCTGGTTTGGCTCAGTGGATAGAGCATTGCCTAAGGGCCCCAGGTTTTATTCTGGTGCAGGACACATACCTCAGTTGCAGCTCCTCCCCAGCCCTGGCCCTGATCAGACTTGTGCAGGAGGCAATCAATTGATGTGTTTCTCTCACATCAATGTTTCTTTCTGTCTTTCCCCTCTCTTTCACTTTCTCTAAAAATCAATGGAAAAAATATCCTCAGGTGAGGATTAACAACAAAAAAAGCAACAACGATATTTGGCAATTTATAAAAAACAAACAAAAAACAAGTTACTTGGTTTGGTTTTATTTTGTGCTGGTTACCTTTCTTTTTCTTTTGCATTATGTCTTCTTAACTAATTATCACTTTTTGAAATGGTGTTAAATAAAGTAAATGATATACAAAGGTTCTGATATGCAGTATTTAAGTCATTGTTCTATTTATTATTTTTAGCATTACTACTTTTACTATAATAGTAATTATTACTATTTGGGAGGGTGACATACCCATGAAAAATGTATCCAAAACAAATTTGATGAAGGCTGATTCCTGAGGATATGATTTTGGAGCCTTCCAGGAACACTCAAATCACAACTGCTGGATTGTCCCCTGATCCACTTCAGCACAGGTCATGCCCTGGTTCAGTATAAAACGATCAATGAGGCAGGACAAGCTGGTTATCGAGTGTGGCACCTCCTGGCAAATAGTTCCTCATTGAAAAACATGCCAGGTAAGAGTTTCAGAACAAACTCACCTACTATTCACACATATTACCCTGTAGCTACTGTATATGAGGGCTGTGACAAGAATCCTTTAATGAAAAAAATCTATAGTGTACTTTAAAAAAAAAGAAGAAGAAAACCAACAACTTTTTTTTCCTGCTTTTTTCATCTCTTCTTTGATCTTCTTTGCTTCTCATGTTTCTACGTGTGTGTGTGTGTGTGTGTGTGTGTGTGTGTGTGTTGTCGTTCTTTCAAACTATAGAAACAGTAACGAATACTTATTAGAAGGAGCTTGGGCTACCTCAGGCCTTCATTTCAGTAATTAGTTAAAGGACCTAGGTCTGATGAGCTCTTGGGTGAAAACTGGGTTGGGTTTGTGTAAGGAACTCTCAAATTGCCATCTGAGAATGGAGGCTTTCCTCCCTGCATGTCAGTCTCCAAGAAATGAGAGAGAAAAGTACTGTGAAATTATTTAGCCAAGTTAGTAAACCTCTTTACTTCTCTAGTTATTTACCAAGTCAGAAGGCAGATCACTGACAATACAGTGATATGTTATCCTTTTAAAATGAATGAGGATATTTACTAGTTGAGAAATAATATTTAAGAGGTTATGTAGAAGATAGACATATAGAGTGGGAATGTAGTTACAGTTCATTAAGTGCACTTTGTAGTATGTTGAATGAATTTAAAATTTGGAGGCCTTCAAATCATAGTTAACACCAGTTTTGTTCTATTTTATAATAATACCTCATGTTTGCTGAAAATATAATTTGAGACAAGTAATTTTATTATATATATTTCTTAATTATTTAAGTGAAATACAATAGTTTCACCTACATATAGCTGAAGAAACACAAGATCCTGGATTTTCTAATTTGTTCAGTCTCACACATTTAGGAATTTAAGGAGTTAGAATTTGAAACAATTTAATTCTACTTCCTGTTTTAACGTTACCCACGATTTGTTTTAACCAAGTGTGGTTAAGACACACAGATGCAAAAATGACTGTCATGAGTAAAGTTTACTTACAGTTCCCTAGAAACAAGAGGCATGGACTTCACGTAGGGACCACATGGAGAAGCAACTAGGTAAGTCAGGAGACAGAGAAATCAAAGGGGAAATGTAGACAATGTCTTTATTGTGTTTTCAAGGGGAAGCGATCAGTGAGGCAGGAAAAGCTGGTTTAGGATTGAACTTATTTGAATCATTTCATTAAGCCCTGAACATAGGGCTGTCCCTACATTTTGGGCCCAGGCCCAGCCTGGGTGATTAGGGAAGGTAGATATTGACCTGAAGAGTGAGAACCTGATGGAGAAGACAATGTCTTATGGGCTGTAGATTGGTTAATTTGCACTTGAAAATCATGTTCCTGGAAGATTTTATCTTTAGGAGTTGAATAACTCTGACCATGGCAGTACCCTCATGGTCAGTAAGAACCCAGAGTTCAAAGCATTAGATTACAGAAAATAGAAGACATCTTTAATATAGTTCCCATGTCCAACCTCCAATGTACTACAAAGTTTTCATTTCAAAATCAACTGTCTTTGTCTTATTCATCTTAGTTTCCTTGGGCTTTTAAATAAGTGCCTTCATTTTAGTAGAAAACTTTGATAGGACATTTAAGTCTATTTAGCTATGACTTTACATAGTGAAAATATTAAATATATGAAATAAAGAGCAAATAAAATTAGAACAGCATACATTGAAACTATATACCCGTTTTTTACACATGCATATTTTTTATTCATAAGTTTGCATAGCCATTATTTAGATTGTATGAAAAATGAAAAGGTCATGGGAGATATAATGATATTTCCATCTCAAGTCCTCTAGTGTTAATATAAATTTCAATTTAAATAATAAGCCCTCTTTGTAATACCAATTAAAACTTTAATCTGCTCTGTCACTAACAAATAGTTGCAGTTATGGAAAAAGATTATTCCCATACATGAGTTGGAATATTGCACTAGATTAGTAGATTTCCAAATAATTTTATCTAAGATCTTATTTAAAATATCGTACTTAGTAATTTATTATATAAGACACATAAAAGCAAAATTATTCTTACTTTCAAAAACAAAGGGAAAATCTAGCCTGCTACCTCTACCATTTTTTGGCTGTTCCTGGATGGGGGTGACAAAACATGTTTCAGATTGGGATGAAAGACAATCTCTAAGAAAAGCAAATTGTATAAGACTAGAATAGATTTCCAATATCACATCCAATTCTAAACTCTGTGATTCTTATGATCCTCACTTCTTGGTGTCAATGATGTTTTGTCACTTCAAAACAGCAAGAGGCATGGTAGAGAAGGTAAATGTAGAGTTAGAAACATTCTAGAGGTCATCTAGATTGGGGGTTTTAATCACTGTTAACCACAACACAACCTTAGCTTTGTCTTATCTGCCAGCCTATCTTCCCAATTTATATTTGTGCTCTGGTTCTTGCATAAACCTCAAATGAATTATAATTTAGTCTATGCTACCTGGAGAGATATAATCAAATATCTATCCTCCTTAGTGTTTATAAGACAATGGGTAAAGTAGCTGTTATATAAATACTTTACAATTATGCATATAACAAAAATGCTTAATCTGTAAACTTATTGATTGTCAAAATAACATGCTAGTAATGTGCAGAATATGAAGATAGCTGTTACCCTTATTAAGCTGCCATTTGGAAAGAGCCTCATTAGGACAGGGCTTACATGACTATTGTCAAATCAGGTGCACTATGTTCATATCTTTTTATGAAACGGAATCAATGGGCATTCCTTCTTTTAGAATTTTTTCATGACAATAATGTCATTCATTTTAGTATTCTAACTACAGTGTGACATGTCTATGCATATTTTGATACAGTTAATTTAAGTAAAAATACAATGAACCATATAAGACACAGAGAATATCAAGTAATAATATGCATTATTCCTCATCAAAAAATTAGAAAAATATTTAGCCAATTAGACCTACTCCAGCAGGTTTTCTCCTTTTATTATCCTGGTTGGGTATCGATATTTGATGCTCCCTAGAATAGATATGTTGGTCTGGGCTGGAAAGATCACTTAGTATAAAAAAATAGAGAGAGTTGTCAATTATGTTTGCAATTTTCTAAGTTTATTTTTTATTTAGTGCATTGTTACCTTCTCTTACTCTAGTCTTACCATCCACACTCATCTATGAAATTCTGGAGCTTAGAGTTGGTCCTTTGTTGATATTTCAAATGCAAAAATAAAAATAAAATAAAAAGCAATTTACTTGTACTTTTTTAAAAAAACAATTCTCTGCTCTGCGTACACCCTGAAAAAAAGTTATGGAACTTGCTCTGTTTCCCATCTCTGGTATGCCTGCTTCTCTCTCTTTTTAGATAGGTGGAAAGGTGAATAAATGCATAGGTAATTTCCCTGCTTCTGTGTCTTCTATTTGTATTTTGCATCCCACTCCTCCTCAAATATACCTTAAGAAACATAATTTTAGAACAAATCAAAGGATCCCTTACTTTTTGAATAGGGGAAGTAATGTCCAGTTTGAATAAGAAACGATAATACAACAAAGATCTTTGAATTATATTATATGTTCTTTATATTATTCTTAATATCCTCTCTGCTTTTTGCAGGCTGGGATTTTCCATTGCCCCCTAACACATAAGCCACACCTTCCAACTAATTTTCTTTCATTAATGTTGACTCTTTGAGATTTTCTCTTATCAAATGGGAGAAAATTAAAACGCAATAAAGGGATCAATTCCCCAAAGCCTTGTATCTTGTCCGCTATTAAGTTCACCAACTTCTTAGCTCTATGCTGAAACACACAATGTTTATACTACATATGACTTTGATGGTCAAGTTAATAACACCCACCATTTTCAGTAATTTTTAAGCAGGGTAAAAGGTGATTCAGTCAGTTTTATAAAGAAGAAGATGTGTATGGCAGGAATAGAATCACAACACGAACAGATGATTTCCAAAAGAAGAGGAAAATGGAGGTAGCCAAGATAAACAAGGAAGAGGGCTGAATAGTTCCATTTTGATGAGTTTCAGAGTAGATATTCTGGAAGCTAAAGCTGCCTCAGATGCATGGGTCATGGCTGAAGGTGTTTCTTTTCCTGGTGAACAGTGGCAGAGCTCTGAAAATAACAATAAAGCTATAGTGGTCACTGGATTGTTAGGTGGCTTTGTGTATGCAGGCATTGAAAAAAAAGGAAAATTTTGGCTAGGGGACAGTTGAGTTCTTAGAAAGATAATGATTTTTTAAAATAGCATAGAAAAAATATGGTACCTTAATTACAGATTTTGATGTAGAGCTTACAAAGATGTAAATAATAAATATATTATATTATATTATATATATATATATATATATATATATATATATACACACACACACACACACACACACACACACACACACACACACACACACTAGAGTCCTGGTGCACAAAAATTTGTGCACTCAGGGGGAAGAGGGGGTCCCTCAGCCCGGTCTGTGCCCTATCGCAGTCCGGGACCCCTCGGGAGATAATGCCTTGCTGGCTTAGGCTCACTCCCGGGTGGCAGAGGGCAGGCCCAATCCCTAGGTGCATCCCCTGGTTGGGCTCAGAGCAGGGCTGATTGGGGAGTTGGGGCGCCGCCCCAGTCATGCACAGAGCAGGGCAGATCGGGAGGTTGCGATGCCACCATCAGTCGTGCTCAGGGTAGGGCCGATTGGGGGGTTGGGGCACCGCCCCCTGTCACACTCAAGGCAGGGTCAATGGGCAGGTTGCGGCGCCACCCCCTGTCACGCACACTGTAGGGCCAATCATGGGATTGGGGAGCTCCCCCCTGTCACAGAGCAGGGCCGATAGGGAGGTTGTGGCACCACCCCCTGTCACACACAGAGCCGCAGGGCGATCAGGGGGTTTGGGCGCTGCCCCCTGTCACGCTGATCCCGGTGCCGGGAGGCATATTGCCCTTTTACTATATAGGATAGAGGCGTAGTGCATGGGTGGAGGCCGGCTGATTTGCCCTGAAGGGTGTTCTGGATCAGGGTGGGGGTCCCCACTGGGGCGCCTGGCCAACCTGGGTGAGGGGATGATGGCTGTTTGCAGCTGGTCACACACCCTTCAGGGTGGGGGTCCCCACTGGGGCGCCTGGCCAGTCTGGGTGACGGGCTGAGGGCTGTTTTCAGGCTGGTGGGTGACTGAAGCTCCCAACTGCTCCTTTTCTTCTTTTCTTTTTTATTCTGGGCCAGCTTTAGCTCTGAGGTTGGCTCCAGATCTTAGGCCTCCGCTGCTGAAAGCAGGTTTCTGGCCTTTGTTTACCTTCTGTATTTGATACAATGTTGTGATCCTGCTGGCTGAAGCCCGGCCGACTAAAACAGGTTTCTAGGGTTTTGTTTAGCTTCTATATTTGTAAGATAGTTGCTTAGAGTTGCAGCTCAGAGGCCGGCATCGGCAGGCGGGGAACATTGGAGTCCTCCGTCACTGAAGCAAGCAAGCCTCATGTTCGCTTTAAGCTGCCTGGCTGCCGGCTGCCATATTGGCTGGCAGTTAATTTGCATATCTCCCTGATTAGCCAATGGGAAAGGTAGCAGTCGTACGCTAATTACCATGTTTCTCTTTTATTAGATAGGAGATATATATATATATGAAAACCATAGGAAGGAAAATGAACCCATTCCAATATCATGGATATACTAGTATAAATACTTGCCTGCAACTTGACACTAGGCTGTACATATGGTTTAGAACACTATATAATGGAATAACTTAGTTGTTGACTCTAAAGAAATGGCTATATAATATCCCACCAGCTAATAAAAAATGACTGTTTCATATGACATCATATACTTGATCCAAGTATAGTATATTGATTTATCTTCTTTACATTCCCACAAGTGAATGACAAATGGCAATAAAAAATATATATGTTATTTAATTTCCTTTTCTCCACGGCATTACATTTCATGGGTTAGGATCATTCTGTTGAAGACAGACACCACAGAAGAAAATCTGTTGACTATCTTCAAAGTAACTGATGTCTATTCTAATAGAGCATCCTGAAGAGTTATAGTGGAATGACAGGATGATTCAAAGACTTCTTAATAGTGCTTTGACTAATTGGTAATGTAAACCAGCTTAAAAAACAACAACATTATAGTCTGACATAACTGTAGGGAGACAACAGATGTCCTAGTAATACTGAATTTTTGTTAATATATTAGGTGAAAACATTTGTACATTGGTTTTAAAGTAATCATGGATTGCTTATATCTCTAGAAATATTTAACAACTTACCTATCAATACAAGATGGGAAGAAACTAGAGAAGAAACATGAGCTTCTGAAATATTTTTCAGTTTTCCCATTTAAAAACAGATGTTTTTTCTTAGCCACATTGTAAGTGCTGAAGTTAGGGCCAACTTTATCCACAAATATAGAATACCTCCAATAATGTATAATCAAAGGAAGAGAGAAAGAGAGAAACATCCATGTGAGAGCAAAACATGGGTCAGCTGCCTTATGCATACCCTCTACCAGGGATCAAGCTGGCAACCCAAGCATGTGCCCTGACCAGGAATCGAATGACAACCTTCGATTGAATGGAACAATGCCCAACTAACTTAGCTATATAGGTTAGGGCTTAGCTGTTATGCTTTTCAAGTGTAGATATACTTTTTGAATATGTATCCCCAATAAATCAGAAATTTACCTTGTGAGATTAGAAATTTCCTCATAGTAGATGATAAAAAGAAAGCAGAAGTCATTTGATTTTATTCCAGAATCATTTTGAATCATATTGGAACTGCACTGCAGGGAGGCTGAGCCAAGTTGGACATGTTCAAAAACAAACAAACCAACAAAACATCTTGTTTAGAATCCTTGGACGTGTTCTTTGGGAGAACCCTGTTGGGAGTAGGTATATGTAATTGGAAAAGAGAGACTGAGCTGTACTTTTTCCTGTGGCTCCTTTGCCAGGTAGAAGAAATTAGATCAGTATCTATGGGAATGGCATTACCTATTGGTCAGGGGCCAAACAGAAGAATTTTGCTGTAGAGAGAGACTTACATTTAGTTAATTATCTCCAGAGGAGCTTTTTTAAAAAGCAAGTAGACATAACTTTATGTTTTTCCTTAAAATGAATGGTTAACAATGGCATGCATACCATGAACAATGGCGTCTTCTCATTCCTTTTTTTTTTCCATTTTTTTTCCTGCTTGCACTAGCAACTCTCTGAGGGCTCTATATGTTCTGTGTCCATACCTCAACCCATTCTTTCCCTTTCTGAAATAGATACTACTATTCTGTCATTATTTCTATAATGGTTTTCAATCTGTCGCAATATTATTGTCATTGTTCAAGTTAAAATATGCTAACTAGTCAGGTTCAGGAGAATAATGAGTCATAACTGGAACATCCCTCAATCTAAGACTATAAGGCATAATACTGGACCATATATATTCAAGACTGGAAATAAAGCATCAGTTGAAGCAAACGTGATCAGTCACCCTGTTGTTGACCTCTATAGGTTAGTGTCCATCAAAACATATGCAACTTCTCTCACCTGCTTATTTTGAATGTATCAAACCTGAAAAATGAAAAGTATTTTCAAGTTATAAAGGCACTGGAGACGGTGAGTTCTATGTATTCTCCCCACACTCTCCATCACCTCATCCAACCTGAGAAATGACTCACACAGTTAACAAACTCAAAACCAGTGCGTGTCACACTCCAAGGAAGCCTGTGTAGACTGAGAGATTCTGATAGATCTTCATAGGTGGTGTGACACTGACATACTTCTTGATCAGCATATGACCTGAAACTAGTGGAGGAGGAGTGGAGGGAAAATAAATTGAGGGAGCAACAAAGGATTAGTACTGAGGATTGGATATTATCAAAGAGACTGTTAAATATTTTCTCACTAGAAAATAAAAGGTCTTAAAATACTTTATCACTAAAAATATAATGGCAATAAATGGATTTGTTTGTAAACTTGGAAAGACAGGAAAGCAAACCAAAAATAAACCTAAGTGGAGGAAAATAAAATAGAAATTAATATATTAGATAAAAATGTGTTGAAACAAATATATTTTAAAGTTTTATAAATAAACCATAAATATGAAACAATGGTTAACTTAGTAAACAAAATAGAGGGGAAAAATACATACCCTGTATTTGCCTTTTAATAAATTGCCTGTTAATAAAAATTAATTATTACAACTTAAATTTAATATAATATTTGTAAGACATGTGGATAGGGAAAAAATCTACAGATAAACAAGAGAATATATTAATATGAAGAATATTTAACTGATTTTTTTTGTTAATAGTGAATTTTATTTTTTTATTTTTTTATTTTGTTTTATTGCTTAAAGTATTACAAAGAGTATTACATATGTCTCCTTTTTTCCCCCCTTGGCATTCCCCCAGCCTCCCCTACCCCCCAGTGTCTTGTGTCCATTGGTTATGCCTTTATGCACGCATACAAGTACTTCAGTTGATCTTTTACCCCACCACCCCCAACCCTCCCTGGGCTTCTCACTGTAGTTTGATAGTCTCTTCAATGCTACTCTGTCTCTATATCTATTTTTGTTCATCAGTTTATAATGGTCTTTATTGTCCATAAATGAGTGAAATCATGTGGTATTTTTCTTTCATTGACTGGCTTATTTCACTTATCATAATGCTCTCCAGTTCCATCCATGCTCTTGCAAATGGTAAGAGTTCCTTCTTTTTTACAGCAGCATAGTATTCCATCATGTAGATGTACCGCAGTTTTATAATCCATTCATCTGCTGATGGGCACTTAGGCTGTTTCCAAATCTTAGTTATGGTAAATTGTGCTGCTATGAACATAGGGATGCATATATCCTTTCTGATTGATGTTTCTGGTTTCTTGGGATATATTCCTAGAAGTGGGATCACTGGGTCAAATGGGAGTTCCATTTTTAACTTTTTGAGGAAACTCTATACTGTCTTCCATAGTGGCTGCACCAGTCTGCATTTCCAGGAGCAGTGCACGAGTGTTCCCTTTTCTCCGCATCCTCTCCAACACTTGTCGTTTGTTGATTTGTTGATGATAGCCGTTCTGACAGGTGTGAGATGATACCTCACTGTTGTTTTGATTTGCATCTCTCAGGTGCTTAATGACTTTGAGCATGTTTTTATATGTCTCTTGGCTTTCCGAACGTCCTCTTTTGAAAAATGTCTATTTAGGCCCTTTGCCCATTTTTTGATTGGATTTTTTATCTTCCTTTTGTTAAGTTGTATCAGTTCACTATAAATGTTGGATATTAAACCCTTATCGGTGATAACTTTGGAAAATATGTTCTCCCATGCAGTGGGCTTTCTTGTTGTTTTGTTGATGGTTTCTTTTGCTGTGCAGAAACTTTTTATATTGATGTAGTTGCATTTTTTTTTTAATTTTTTCTTTAGTTTCCAATGCCCTAGGAGCTGTATTGGTGAAGAAATTACTTTGGCATATGTATGAAATTTTGTTGCCTTTGCATTCCTCTAGTATTTTTATGGTTTCTTGTCTTACATTTAAGTCCTTTATCCATTTTGAGTTTATTTTTTGTATGGTGTAAGTTTGTGGTCTAATTTCATTTTTCTGCATGTATCTGTCCAATTTTCCCAACACTATTTATTGAAGAAACTGTCTTGACCCATTGTATGCTCTTGCCTCCTTTGTCAAATATTAATTGAGCATAGTGGTTTGGGTCGATTTCTGGGCTCTCTATTCTATTCCATTGATCTATATGTCTGTTCTTGTGCCAGTACCAGGCAGTTTTGAGAATAGTGGCTTTGTAATACAGCTTGATATCTGGTATTGAGATCCCACCTACTTTGTTCTTCTTTCTCTGGATCACTGCAGCTATTCGGGTTCTTTTTTTATTCCAGATGAATTTGGGAGAGTTCATTCTAGGTCTGTGAAATATGCCGTTGGTATTTTAATGGGAAGCGCATTGAATTTATAGATTGTTTTGGGTAGTATCCACATTTTAATGAAAATGGCCTAGGATAACCAAAGCAATCTTGAAAAAGAACAAAATGAGATATATTACCTTAGTATAAAAGAAAAGTAAAGCAATATATTATTAGAGTAAGAATAGAACAAAAACAGATCCAGAGACAGAGAAGCATCGATCAGACAATCAAACCTCAGAGGGAAGGCAGGGGAGGGGAAGGGGGAGCAGGGAAGATCAATCAAAGGACTTGTATGCATGCATATAAGCATAACCAATGGACACAGACAACAGGGTGGTGAGGGTATGATCGGGGATTTGGGGGGCAATGGGGAGATAAGGTCACATGTGCAATACCTTAATGAATAAATAAAAAATAAACACACACACACACACACACACACACACACACACACACACAAAGGTATATAGATTAATGAATATAGTAGAAGAGTGATTCCAGAAATCAATTTATTAGTATATCTGAGTTCAGATCCATGCAGACATGGTTAATTGATTTTCAATAAAAGTACAAAACTATATCAAGAGGAAAAACATCTTTACAACAAATGGTGCTGAGATAACTAGATATGCATATGCAATATATGGGGCCTCAAACTTCACCCTCAGCATAAAATGAAAGTTAACTCAAAATAGATCATAGATTTATATGAAAACACTAATATTATTAGGCTTCCAGAAGGAAACAGAAGAAACATTTTATGTCAGAAGGAAACACAGAAGGATTTTTTTTTCCTTGTGGGAAGCAAATATTTCTCATATTGAGCCTAGAAAGAACTAGTCATAAAAGAGAAACCTGATGAATTGACTTTATTAAAATTGAAAACTGTCCTTTGACAGACATTGCTAAGAAAATAAAATTTCAAGACAATTTGTAAGGTATCTTTGTGTAATTCTATAATAATGACACAAACCCAATTTTTAAAATGAGGAAAAATTCAAACAGACACATCAGAAATAAAAATATACAAATGGCCAATAAGCACATGAAAAGATATGCAACAGCATTACCCTGGAGAGAAATTTAAATAAAATCTATAGTGACACTCCTATGCAGTTATTAGAATGGCTAGAATTAAAACCCACACACAATGTAAATTGTGGGTGAGGATGTGAAGTAACATTTGCTAAAGGAAATTTTAAATGGTTCAAGTTATTTGGAAAGGAGTTTTACAGTTTCTAAAAATGTTACACATACGCCTTCATGCAATAGAGTAATTATACCACTAAGTGGAAGAGAAATGAAAATATGTCCACACAAAGACTTGCATGTGGTTATTTCGGGAAGCTTTATACATAATAACCCAAAATTGAAAAATCCTGATGATGCCCATTAATAGAGGAATGAATAAACAAATCGTGATACATCATGCAATGAAACAGCACTCAGAAACACAAAGGAACACACTACTGGTAGACAACAATGTAATCAACCTAAAAACATGTCAAAGAATCTGGACACCGATGAGCACAATGCTTCATCATTCTATTTCTGTGACACCCTGGAAAATACCACTTTAATCTGCACTCATAGAAAGCAGAGCAACAGTTGCCTCAGTGGGGCCAGAGGTGGGTGGTGACTGGAAGGGGCATTAAATGACCTTTTGAATAATAAAAATGTTTTCTATCTTAAATGTGGTGGTGATTACATGAGTAAATCCCATGGAACTATACAGTTAAGATCACTATGTTTTAGCCCATGTGGCTCAGTAGTTGAGCATTGACCTATGAACCAAGGAGCTCACAGTTGGATTCCTGGTCATGGCACATGCCTGGGTTGAGGGCTCCATCCCCAGTAGGGTGTCGGCAAGAGGCAGCTGATTAATGATTCTCTCTCATCTTTGATGTTTCTATCTCTCTGTCCCTCTCCCTACCTCACTCTAAAATCAATTAAAATATATTCAAAATAAAAAGATCACTATATTTTATATGAATTTAATCCCATAAAGAAAATTAAAAAAATTAACACAATGGTTTTAGAAGAAAACCAGTTAATTTTATGTTCTATCAATATAAAGTTAAAGTAGTTAGGAAAGCTATAGAAAAGTGAAAAAAAATAAAGAGGTAAGAGGCAGCTAATAGTACCAGATATAACATTTCACAGCCACAGTAATGATAACAAGTTGGAACAATGTATGAGTGGATCAGAATAGACAGGCAGGCTTTCACCTGTGTTTTTATAATTAATTGAATGAGCGTGCAAATCTTACAAATAGCACTCTATAGATAGGACTTCAACATTAAATTTTGAGTTTCAGTTTGTTCAAGGGTAAAACAAATTGGAAAACATGTCTAGTAACTCAGAAAGATTCTATAACCAAGGGATATACTCATGGTACATTTGTGCTCACTGTAAAACAGATCAATACAGATCAGGAATTATTTGCACAGTAGTCAAGTAGTATTTTTTAAAAAAATGCCAGCTTATAATGTGCCAAAACTAAAACGATGCAATTCTTCTTTTTTGTCCTCTATTTAAACAATTCCTTTAGCCTGAGTATATTGTAACAATAGATATTTCATACAGTAAGTGAAATTCAGATACCCATTTTCCTCTAGGAAGACACAATTGCCTTTTGGGATATAGCTATATAACCCCCTTTAACACTGACAGTAGTATATACAATTTGAAAAGGACTAAGCCATTTCAAACTATGTGAACCTTAAGGAAAACTTATACTATAAAATTGCTGGGGAGGAGAGGGACTGGGAATAGGTGGATAGACAAAACATAGCTTTATGGGGAAAGGATCCAAATTCCAAAAGTGACTGTTTCTTACAGGAAACCAGAATGCATCCTTGCAGTCCTGGCTTTTGTAACTCAAGAAAGAGTCACAGCAAAGAGAACTGATAGGATGGCCTATCAAGGTGATAGACAAAAAAAGGAGATTGGACTTCAGAGGTTCAGGAACACGTCTGAGGTCTTTATCTCAGTATTGTCTCTGGTTGTTGAATACACTAGCCCTCCACTCCACTCCCAGGACCTTTGCACTTGCTGATCCCAGAAAGCTCTTCTCATTGATTTTTCCAACTTCACTCAAAAAAGCCACATACTCAGAAAAAAGGCTTTGCCAGAGAGAAGGAGGCATGGGAAGATGTAGATGAGGGTAAAGGAGGGATATCCAGTGATGGAAGGGGACTTGATTTGGGGTGGTAAACACACAATACAATATGCAGTTGATGCATTGTATACCTGAAACCTATATTATTTTAATCAATGTCACCTCAATAAATTCAATAAAAAAGGCCTTTCTTGGTCACCTTATTTAAAACCACAACCTGCCTACCACCACCATCACCATTTTTCATCCCCCTTACACACACACACACACACACACACACACACACACACACACATGCACACACACATGTGTGCACATGCACACAGGCACTTCCAATTACCCATTTCTGCTTCAGTTTCTTCTTAGTACTTTCCATTGTCTGGCATAATTAGATGAAAGATAGATTAGATATTTTTTTCTTCAGTTACCTGTCTGTCTTCCCTTTGTAGTCGCCTCATGAGGGTAGAGACTTCTTATGTTTTGTCACTAATCAATCGCCAGCACATGACACATAATGCTACTTAAACATTTATTGACTGACTCACTAACCAAATGAATGGATTAGTGATTGACAGAAGGTTGAAAATTGAGGCACAGAGCTTGAAGTTCAAAACTATTATATGGTGTGGGTGGGAAGAAAATACAAATAACTATCATGGACTACTCAACCCAGCATGCCCTTCTCTAACATTTTTCAAGTAATAAATTTGGGGTTAATAAAGTGTTTTTATTACACAGTGGAACAGGGTCTACGTGGAAGTACCTTAATAAAATTCCAGATAAATCAATGAGGACAGTGCATAATGGGCTTAAATAGAAATGGGTATCTTTCATAAATAAAGCTAATCTCTGAATTGTCACTATGATAGATATTCCTGCAACTTTAAAACAACATCTAATGCTACTGATGGAAGCCAATTCTTGGGCTAAATGAAGCATGATGCCCTGCTGTGACAAATCCAATTAATCTATTTACTCAACAAAATTTATTGAATACTTTTAATAAATAGCCTACCTAGGCAACAGTAGGAATTGTATTGGCATTATTTTTCAAGAGGTGCTTCTGAAAAAACTGCATATTCTGAGTTCGAGCTTTTGACTTTAGTTCTTAGTTAGGTTTCCCTCAGAGTAGATACCTGGGCTGTCAACATCTTAAGTGATTGTGCAAACAAAATAAATAAATAAATACAAACAATATAAATAATAATTTACATTAGAATTGATTTAGCTAATTTATAGTCACAAGTAAGATAACATGATTAGATTTTCTCTATTTTATCACTTTGATGTTGCATCATTCTTACATACCCTCTGTTACTCCAGATCCCTCCATTACACATCGGTTTGTGTTTGAAAACTCCCTGCCTTATGACTTTTATGCTATTTGCTGTGAAGTCTCTGTTAGTCTGCAATTGTCCAAAGCTCACAAATGAAATAAACATTTTTAACAGCTGTGACATAGCTTTAAATACTACCCTATTTGCAGTTTCTTACTGCAATAAACCTTTGCAATAAAAAAGGGGAAAATAAGCATAGGTAGGTTGTCTGCTTTCATGTATGTTGCAGAATGGCTGCAATACGTAGAAATAACATGGAAAATCCATTCTGCCTTTTAAAGATTGAGAGATTATAGAAAACACATCCATTTTAGCATAAATTTATTTTTTTTCAGGACAAATACTCTCTAAAATAAAGTTCCTGACACAGGGCAAAGTCATTTTATCTGTAACACACTCTTCATGTGTTTACTTTCATACAAAATCTACCCTCATGTTCCAGCTATTTATTTCTCTTATGATACACAAGGTAGACATTATGCTAGAAGCTAAGAAAAAAAAGATGAATGAAACATTGTTTTATCCATCAAACAGTATGGATTTTATATGATACAGAGAAGAAGTGAGGCTATCAAAAAAGACCTGTGGGGAAAAAAAAATTTTATAAGGAAATATTTCAAATATAAGATGAAAGACTTATGGAAAAAAAACACAACTTTTTATCTTTTGTTACCAACAAACCCCCATGCCTTGAAAGATACTAGTATACTGCCTCTGGTTAACTAAAACAATATAGTTGAGAATATAACTATAATTAATTATAGAGACTAATATAAGAATCATTTTCACAAAAACTTGTTAACAACATAAATATTGTCACATCTATTTTGAGCCATTTCCTTAGGAAAGTAACATACTAGATTCCCCTTCCTCCCTTTCTGAGGAAGAGCCTGCCTCAACATTGGCATGAGTAATTGTTTGTTTATGACATACATATGTACATTAAACAATGTAAAGTATTGGTTTCATATTTTTAAAATGTATGTAATTGACATTACACTGTGCAGCTTCTGCTATAAATTTTTCTCAGTATTATGTATCTAAAATATAATCAATTCATATATGTCATCCTATCATTTATATGTATATCTATGGAGTAGTCTCTGACAAGAATACGTCACAACTTATTTATCCTTCCTCCTGTTTATAGACATCTAAGTAGTTTCAAATTTTCTCTGTACTTCTATAATCTCGCATGTCTGGCTCCCCCAAGTCATGAGCTAGGGTTTGTCTGTAGTGTATGCTTGTGAGTGAAATAGCTTGGTCTTAGAGAACAAAACCTTTAAAATTATTATAAACTAGAGGCCCAGTGCATGAAATTCATGCACTTGGGGATGGGTTAGGGGGGGCCCTAAGCACAGCCTGTGCCCTCTCACAGTCTGGGAGCCCCACAATTGATCTCCCCAAAGAGGTAGGCTCTTCCCACCTGACTGGGGCTCCATGATGGATCGCCTGCACAGATGGGGGCCCAGGCTACCTGCCATAGTGCCACTCGGCTGGTGGCCTACGCCTCCCTCTGTAGGGCAATCATGGGGTGATGGCCACCTCCAACCAATCACATCGCCTGGAGCCAGTGGGTGTCATGGTGTGGCCTCTGGAAGGTCATCCGGATGGTTGTTCTTCTGTTTGGCCATTTGGTCGATTTGCATATTATGCTTTTATTAGTATAGATGAATAAACCGCCCTGTAAATTGCACCAATTTATATCTCAATCAAAGCGCTAAAAGAGTTCCCTTGCTGTAATCAGAGCTTCTCACAGTAGGTGGTCCCACATTCTGAGAGGCACTGGAAATTTGTAGCAAAGTTGTGGGTTTTCATGATGATTGGAAAGTGCTACTGGCATTTCATAGGTGGGGGGTCAGAAATGTCATATGAGTAGCAATGCATGTGACAGTCCCCCATGAAAAGGTGTTCTAATTCTCAAAGAACTTTTGAAAATATAACAGGACATTCATGAAAATAAACAAATAAAAAATTCCCAAATTTGGGTGTAATTATCAGAGCTGGTAACATAAATCAGTTTCTGTATAAATCCAAAGGATTTTTGACTTAGTTGTAACCTACATTGAACTTTCAATGACTAGAACCACTGTGCTAATTGTAGAAAAATAAATATGTTTTATCAGGAGGTACAGATATGTACAAAAGTCTGTTACTACATTTTTTAAAAAAAGCATAACATACTTATTTAATGACAGTAACTGTGGTCATTAAATTCTCTAAAAAATTACAGGATTTTCCTAACCGGTTTTGTTCAGTAGGTAGAGTGTCAGTCTGTAGACTGAAGGGCCCCAGGTTCAATTCCAGTCAAGGGCACCTACCTTGGTTGTAGTCTCAATCCCCAGTAAGGGCTGAGCAGGAGGCAGCCAATTGCAAATGTTCCTCTCGCTCATTGATGTTTCTATCTCTTTATCCCTGTCCCTTCCTCTACTCTCTAAAAATCAATAAAAATATTTTTTAAAAAATTTCCAGAATTTGTCTATTTTCAGTGCTGTACTTTTCACAGTCATATAGATGCAAATGGCTGACATTATGCTGTCATGCTCAAGCATTTATGTATTAAACTATTTAATATTATAAATTACTTTTAGTCTGGATTTTATATTTTAATTATTATATTATATATTATAATAATATGACTTTATATTATTGGGATTTTTAAAGTATGATGTATAGGTAGGTAATATTGCCTATGAGTTTTATATTAGGCTACTAAAGGGGACATCAGGTCCAACCCATAGTATTCACTGACATTTTAAATTTTGCCAATCAAATGTAAGTAAAATATTATATTTTTCATTTCCTGATAATATTACTGTTGGAGATCTTTTCATGTAATTAAAGGGGTTCATTAGCCTGTACCTATCAAAGCACAATAAAACACTAGCAGGAGTTTGGAGCAAAGAAAGTAAAGGTTTATTGAAGGAAATTGAGCCAAGCCTGGAGACACAGGTCTAGGACCTGCCTCCCTATTGACCCTAGATGATGATTAGATAGGGGAGAAATCATTTGTCATGGTGACTAAGGGATATGGGGTCATGGGCTCTATGGAGTGGTTGAGGACTGGGTAGGGAGTAGTTAATCATTGTATCCAATCCTTATCTTAGCCATAGGCTCGTTGATCTGGTTTCCTGAAGGTGTGGTTCATAAGGTACTTCTGCATTTCTGGGCCTGGAGCTAAAAAACAACTGAGGTCAAGTATTAACTTTAGTTTAACACAGAGATTCTGTTCCCTTGATCAACAGTCCTGAGGATTTATTCTTAAAACAGATTGACGCTGACCAGAACGTGATGTCCTAAGGGGTTAATGATTAAGGGTCTGGACATTTAGTAAGTGCAAAGGTGGAAGGGTCTGGTTAAAAGGACGCAAGTGACTGCACAAAGCCACTTTGAATCAAGGAAAAAGTCATATTAAAGAAATGATGAAGTTACTGTGTGGTTGCAATATCTTAAATGAACATGCTTCCCTCCTTTATGTACTGTGTTTATAACTTTTGAGTTGTTTGTCCTTTACCATATTAATTTGCTAAATTCCTAATATATACCAGAGAATAATCATTTGTCATTTAGACATATTATAAATATTTTCCTACCATTTGTTGTGCTTTAAATTCATTATGCCTTCTTTGGAGGGAAATTTAAATTTTATTGCATTATAATTTAGTATGTTTAAACTACTCTAAGACTTTACAGAAAATTACTATTATCTAGAAAAAATTTTCCAGGAATTTGGAATGTATATATTCCAAATTTGATTTTCATTTGATTTTGCAATTTTGGAGAAAATGCTCATTTAAATGGAAAATTGTATTTATTGATTTACTTATTTATTTATCTATTTTTAAATATGTTTTTAGTGATTTTTAGAGAGAGTGGAAGGGAGAGGGTTAGAGAGAGAGGAACATCGTCATTTGGCTGCCTATTGCACACCCCCTACTGGGGATCGACCCTGCAACAGAAACATGTGCCTTGACTGGGAATTGAACTGGTGACCTCTTGGTTCCTGGGTGATGCTAAACCACTGAGCCACAGCAGCTGGGCAAATGGGAAATTTTATGTGTGCCCATGTACTGTTTCTATTTTTCTCATTACTTTATCTTCCCTTTTATTACCTGTCTTTGTCTCATGGGTTTGGCTTTGTCCCCCTTACCTCATGAACATCAAGCTTTATAGTTATGGTTCAGATCTTTACTAGGCGAAGTGACTGGGGAGTTTGCACTTCCCTTCAGCCAGCCACTGCAGTTTGTGGCAATTTTTCATCTCATAGCTTTGACCTTACACTCATGCTTTCCTCCATTCTTAAATTTCTGGTTTTTCAAACCCATTTCAAGGTAGACTATTCTGACCTTTGTCCTCTGGGTGTGTTCAAGCAGATAATCCATTACTGAGTATCATTGCCATTATTTGTTCGTAGTCTGGGAGGCCAGCAGACCTGAAACCATGGCTGTGCTCACTGTTCTCAGGATCTGTTCTAATCCTGGGTGACAACAGTGTGTAAGGTGGGTTTGGAGCCTGCCTAAAGTGCTTTTGTCATTGCTATTACTGTTGTTTACTTATTTATTTATTTTTTTTGTTTCATTTTCTCTATCATCACGATGTATTTGAAGCATTGGCTTTGCCTCACTTAGATACTTACTATACTCTTCAAAAATTTTTAAAAACTCATTTTGAGAGAAAGGAGGTAGATTGTACATTTGTTAAATGCCACATGTTAAAACATATATCTACTCATGATGAGGAAGATATATCCCAGGTTTATGAACAAGCATAACTCTACTCCCTTCCTGAGCCAAGATAGTAATTTCTTAATAACAACTCAAGGTTTCAAGTTAATGGAGCTGCCACAGAGGCAGTGAGTATAACTGAGACCCCCTAAGTGTTTCTGCGCTCTTGTCTTACCTATTTATTTTCATTTGTGAGTCTAGGTTGAAAGTGGTAATTGTTTAATTGTGCATATTGGCTTTTTCATTTTTAAATTTAATGTCTCACAATGTTTTTAATCTAAAATAATGCTTCATGCTGTGATAATCAACAGGATAAAATGTAAAAATAAATAAATAGCCCACATTTAACAGATTCCTCTTATCTATCAACAAGTCCTATCTGCTGAATGTAAATTTAATTGCAATGTATTTCCTTAATGGTCTCCTTTAATTGGTTACCGAGCTTTGATATCTTTGGAAACATGAAGTTCTATAACAAAGTATTAGTTGTTAGTTCTTATGAAGTAGGATGTAATGATCAAAATACAGAGTAAAATTTAACCATTAAGTGAAAAGAAGTAATATTTGTATTTTCCTTGGGTTGAATCTCATTTTACAATGATATTAAAATTTATAGTAAAGAGAGGATGGATGGCAGAGACTAGAATAATTTCAAAATGCCATAGAAACAGGAAATTTTACCTAGAACTCCAGCCTCCTTCGATTTTTCTTGATCAGGTGGGGCTTTAAGCATGCAAAGCCTTTGAAGACCAAAAAAATGTGTCAGTTTAACCATAATGACCATCAATAAACACTTGTCCACTAAAGGAAGAAATTAGCACCTTTTCTTCACTGCTCTGATACAGAACCCTATTGTAGCATTTTCTTTCTCCCGTCAATTTTGTAAACATTTTAATATCCCCAAAAATAAAATGATGCAATGGACCTCCAGACATTATTAAGTATAAAAACTAATAATAGTTTGCCTATTTAAATCACATGTATTTTCACATGATTCTGTCAAATCAATTTTTACTTAAAATCACCTTTCCCTTTTTTGTCAATACATTCTCTAATCTTGCCTGTAAGGGCATACTCTCTAATGTATTTTTAAGCCATGATTTTTTTTTTTTTGGCTTTAAATTTTATATATATATATATATATATATATATATATATATATATATATATATATATATTTTCATTCTGCTCTTACCATTCTACAACTTTCTTTATTCAATATTAAAATTTTTAAAGAAAATCTATATTTATACAAATAGTACTTTTTTATTCATTTATTAATATGTGCAAATTATAAATTCTTCTTTAAATGGATATTTTCAAGTTTTTGGTATTACAAAGACATTTGTCAAAGTCATGGAAACAGTAAGTACTACAAGAGTGTATAAAAACTCTTGATTTTTCTATGCATTCTAGCCCTATATAGAACTGTACAACTGAAAGTCAGTGACTAAATTGTTGCACATCTATCGCAATTTGTGATTAAAATTCTTGCTTTTATCTTCTTTTCATTTTTCTTTTTAAATTGCTAAATATGTATCTTTTTTTGCCCAGTATTAAAAGTCATCTTATACTTCAAATTCATTTATTTACTATATACACATTAATATATTATCCATTTTTTAAAAATATATATTTTTATTGATTTCAGAGTGGAAAGGAGATGGAGAGAGAAATATATAAACATCAATGATGAGAGAGAATTATTGATCAGCTGCCTTCTGCACGCCTCACACTGGAATCAGGCTCTCAACCCAAGAATAAGGCCTGACTGGGAATCCAACCGAGATGCTCGACCACTGAGCTACAGTGGGCCAGCCAATATATGATACATTGTATAAGATTGATTATAAAGTCATTGGAATGACTGATTGTACATTTAGGTTGTTTGGGGGTGATTTTTAAATATATTTTTTCATCTTTAAGTATTTTTTTCTACACTGGTGAATTATGATTCTTTTTTCTTTCTCCTTTGGAATCATCTTCAAATTCCAAATAAGTAATGTCTTTCTTTTCGAGTCATCATGATAGGTGATAAAGCTGTTTATCAGCATTTGGGAATATTGTTTCTTGTTGGACTTTTTGATAGCCTACGATGACTTGAGCAAATGGTCCAGATCACATAATCCCTCACTAAATTAATAAGTCTAAAGACTTTCTGACATCATAATAAAATATGCTAAATGTGTCAGAATATGAATCTTTATGAAATGTTGGTAAAAACGCTAAATATGCTCTTTTTTTATACACAGGTGGACATGATATTAAACAATCAACTCCCTGCTCTCACATCCATAAACAATTTTATTTGACATTTTCATCTAAACCCCTCTAAAAGTAATATAGGGGCAAGAGGAACCCCGTTATAGCAAGATGAGTGTTTTTGAGATTGCATCCATGTCAACTTTCTTACAAAGTAGCCCCCCTCTTTTTTTCCTAAATTACACTCTCTCAGATTTTTTTCTACCTTATCTCCTAATAAAGGAGATAAAAGAGAAAATTAATCTGTAACCTATTTGCTAAAAACAATTATTACATCTTATTATTTGCTATTTTATAAGTATATCATATCCATAGTCTTAAAAGATTGAAAAAGTCCCCAGACCCAATCAAACCATCGTAGATAGTCTTCCGTATTTCCATTTGCATTGTTATCATGATCAGAGCCTGTGTACAAAGGAACAAGAAAGAAGATGTGCTGTTTTTTTTTTTTTTTCTGTGTCAGTGAACTGCTCTGTTCTGTGTTAGTTGCTGATGGCAGGTTCATAATTATATAGCTGAAAGGATGTAAAGTTTATAGATATTAGGACCATATGAACAGAACAGAACTGAAGTGGCTGCATCAGCTTAGGTCTATTCAGCTTCATTGTAACTAGTTCAGAACAACAACAAAAATGTGGCCCATACATAACTGCTTATTGCCAGTTGCCAAACTGGACATATTTAAGTTTTTAACCAAAACAAATCTAGTCAATGGTATTTCATAACAGCTTGTTAAGTAAATGAATCATCTACTGAAAAGGGTTAGTCGATTCTTTTTCTAGATTTAAGTTGCCAGTGAGCTCAATGAAAATATCCTTTTTATTTTCTCTTTCATTCCATATGTGTTGTTGAGAGTTAAACTATTCTAAACTCACACTCACCAAGCAACAAGTCAGATAAGCTCCTGCATGCACAGAGCTTTGGTTCTAGAAGCTGGACAGAGCCTTTGGAGAATTACCTGGGGTTTGAAACTAAAGGTCTTATAAATGCTATTAAAAAAAAAGAGCATAATTCTTATATTAAAAGGAGTAATAGATAACATTTAAAACTATATAACTATGTTGTCATGTTAGACTCAGCTTATGTTTGCTGCAAAACTTGAATGCTGTCGTATTTAAAGTCTAATGCCCAACCAGCAGCTTCAGTGTCACATGGAAACTCGTTAGACGTACAAATTCTTGAGCCTCATCTTAAATGTACAGCATCAGAAAATTCTGATTCTGATGCAGGCTAAATTTTGAGGAACGACTAGGGTATATCAAGTTCCTGAGGAGGGTTACTGCATCACAGACCAATGAACCTCATGCCCAGTAGGCCTGTACGGAGCTTGATAGCTTTCATGTTTAATGAGTTTTCAGGTGACACTGAACTGATGGTCTGAGGACCACACTTGAAGAATTCCTGGCTTTTGGAAATCCACCGAGGATGAACATAATTTGAAATACATCTGGAAGCTTCTAAAAACACCAGTGTTTGGCCTCTACTCCAGAGCAATTAAAGCAGAATCTCTGCAGGTGTGGCCCAGACTTTGCATTTAAAAAACTAATTCCATGTGAGTCTGATGTATATCCAGGATTAAGGAAGCGTGCTTTAAGAAAATCATTCCATCTCCCTGTGCTGCCATTCAGCACACAAGTAGAATGCCATTCTTCTTACTAAAAACCATTGGGAATTTGAAGCAGAACTCATTTTAAGCTGCTTCTGCAAAATGCTCGCCCAAAAGCAATAGTAAAATAAAAAAAAATAAAAAAACATCAATGAAACATATTGCTAGCGTTATCTAGGTCAAACTAATGTATTAAAACCCTAGGTATTCTGTAGAATTCAACTTAATAAGCAACTCTCAATTATACTGAAACTTTTTCCAACTGGGACATGTTGTAAATACAACTCTAATAGTTTTCATTTGCTAGGAAGACATGAATATGAGTCATGGCATAAACCTTAATCACAGTCTTTCATCTTGGGTTGTAGTGGAATAGAAATGCAAAAATATTTACTTTATTGGCATGTGGAAATAAATGATCAATCCTTTCCTGGCGCTGGGGTCATTGCATCTACTAGTTAAGACAAAGTCTGTAACCTGTTCTTGGAAAAAAAGAGCAAATGGCCTCTTTAGAAAATGGGGGAGCTACATCTGGGAGGCCTGGGCCTCCCTTACATGAGTCTTCTGTTCTGCAGGGAGCCAGTGGGCACTGGGGATCTCTTTGTTCATGCTCTTAGTTCTTTTCCACTAGAATAAGCACTGAGGCATCTAAGTTTTGCTGTTCCCCAGAGTAGTCTCCTGTGGCTTTAAAGCTCTTCAAATGCTGCAAGTTCTCAACACCCCACCTCCCAACTCCCCTGCAGAATTTGTAAGTGACACGAAGCTGGAAAAATACAGATGGCATAATTATATATTTTGCAGTTGATTAATCACCACAAAACATTAATCACATTTCGTATAACAATACATCATCAAATTCTTTATAGTAGAAATTAAGTTTCTTTCTGATCGAGAATAGATTCCTTTAGGATATAGACAGGGTTTTTCAGCATCTGTTTGGCTCCCCTTCTACATCTGCATTTGATTTTTGTCTGCTTTAGGGCTTATTAAAATGTGGCTTAAAGGTTGTTTTATGACTATAAATGTACATAGTAATAGAAAAATTTGTTGAGAGGAAAATATTTGCACAAGTTAAATAGTATAAATATATTTTCTAGGCTATAACATTTTTTTAGTGAAAAATCATTGAATTTTGTTTTTTTGAAAAGTAAACCTACTGAAATAAAATATGAATTATACATGTAATTTTTTTCTTAATAGCTACTGAAATAGTCTTAACCTTGTAATTAGCTTTACATTATTGAGTCAAATTCTATGTGTAAATTTGATATATATAATAAGTATCTAATTAATTTACCATTATAAAATAATTATATGAATTGTATGTATCAATTCCTATAGATATATAAATAATTATAATAATTTCCAAAATAAATATAATGTATATACATTATATATATGCATATATATGTATATACATATATATATATATAATGTATATACATTATATTTATTTTGGAAATAAATATAATATATTTATATATAATGTATTTATATGTATATATATATAAATATAATGTGTATATATATATATATATATATATATATATATATATAATACAAGCATGTACAAACTTAATGTTGCCATACTCTTCTACTATTTGGAGTGCATAGACTAAAATTATTTTACTTCTCAATAGTTACAGTCACTCAAAAATTTTATATATTCTACCTAAATATACATATTTAAAAATATACACATTTCTTTATTTTATATCTAGGAGACATTAAGAAATAATGATGTATATTCTCTGATTTGAAATATTTAACAATATCTCAATAGGAAGATTAGCAGCATAGGCAACAAGGACATTTTCTAAAGCCACATATGAACAATAACATAATAATTTAATTTAAACATGGGGAGTATGTGTGTGATGCTATACACATTACATCATGATTACACAGCTGGACTCTAGAAGTCAAATAGAAATTCACATGATCATGTCACTCAGGCCCAATGTTGAGACTCCTACACATATTTATTATAGCATAGGTACATACATGCAAATATTAACTTATCTCTAAGATACTATTAAAGAAAAAATAAAGGAACATAAATTTATGGTTGTATTATTCAGATTAGAGAGAGGAATCATGTTAATGTAATCTAATTACTGAAGAGACAAGGAAAATGTATTAGTCATAAGCAGGAAGAAATGAACACGTGGTTAGAGTAGAAGAGAGATGAAATGCCTGCAGAGAAAGTGAGAAGAGAAACCTGACCAGTACAGAAGAGCCATGCTGAAGAATGATTTTTAAAAGCCTGGTTATACGTTTTGCTAATAAAGAAATTGTCCAGTTTTATTTCAAATCCCTTTAGCCACTGAGACTTGGTTGCTAAGAATAGCCCTTAGAATGATGGGGACTCCATGATAGTTTTCAAATCAAGGATTTGAATCCCATGGTTGTGAGTTACCTATGAAAGGCCATTGGAAAAACTAACCTGTCCTCTTCTTGCAGGTAGAGATGGCCTCTCAGAACCCCAGGAGCCTGCAGCCTGCCATTCCAAGAGAATTCTACAGCACCTCTGCTTGTGTAAGGACAGGGGCACCAGACTCTACCCTTATTTCACATTCAGCCAACATAGCTCTGTGCACAGAAAAGGTAAGCAGTGCAGGCTTGATAAGCTTGCCTTTTGAACAAATAATTTGTCAGTCTAAGTTGGGAAATGGGATGTTACTAGTTCTGTGAAGCACTTTTAGTGCTGTGAAAAGTGGTATACAAATAAAATGATTGATGTCCTGTCAATATGAACTTCAGGAAGAGGATCAAACAGAGCAGTTTCTTTTGAAGAAGGGATGGAGGTGGGGAGAAATGTGTTAGATTTTACTTTTCTATCTATCATAAACCCCAAAGCATCATCCCAGAGAGAAAAGAACATGGTATCTGAACAAGGCAGAACACAATTTCTTAGCAGGAGATACAACCCAGTGAAAACACAAAAGCTGGATTTGTAAAAATCCATTCATGAGGACTTTATTGTAAATTTTTTCCATCACTGGAATGGTGTTGGCTATAACTTTTCCATATATTCAAGCATGTATTTTTGCCTCTATTTTTCATAGGGTTTTAAACTTTCCTTTTATATGGTCAGATTACCATTCCTAAGGACATGTGGCTGTGAAAAATATTAGTAAGAGAATTTAGCAAATTGATAGATAGAAATTAGTACCTACAATCAATTGCACTTCTATAATATAGGTATATTGGAATATATAAAAAATAAAATAATACACTGTATGATCACCACAAATTAAAGATAAGTATGAATGTTTACAAACAGAATTAGCAAGCCATTATGGGAAAATGCATTGATGTTTATTGGAAGACATTAGTAAATATTGAAATAAATGAAGTCATATATAATGCTTATAGGTAAGAAGATGCAATTTTGAAAAGGTGTAATTTTTCCACCAAATGAATTATAGCTACAATGCAATTCCTGCAACAACCCCAATAGGTGTTTGTTGTTGTTGTTGTTGTTTTGTTGTTTTCTTTTTTAATGATTAGTTGTATGGGAATGTAAAGTGCAACAGTAAACTACATTCGCAATATCAAGAATTGTCAAAACATAAATATTAAGATTTACTGAGAAGTTAAAGTGATTAATCTAAGGGGGTGGGCAGCGGTGAGATAATGAAGAGAAAGGGCCCTGCAAAGTTAGAAATAGACCAGGTCTCCAGAGAAGTTGATTAATGACTAGGTGCACTGCTGGGTAGTGGAAAAGAAAACATCTTTAGTAAATTTTACCAGGACAATCACTTGTTAATAAAAAAAATTATTTGGGTCTCTACTTTATGCTATGATAGGAATCATTGATGTAGGTTAAAAATTAAAATGTAAATGTCTAAATTATAAAGACAAAATAATATTAAAAAGTATCTTAAAGACCTTGGCATAAAAAATAATTTCTTAAACAAGACTTAATACATGCCACCATAAAAGAAAGGATCTATAAATATCAATATATTAAAATTAACATTCCCATTTCCCAAAAGGTTTTTAAGCAAATAAAAAGGTACACCAAAAACTGGAGGAAAATATTTCATACACATATAACTAATGAAGATGATATAAAAATATAAAGAATTTTTATTACTTAATGAGAAAATATATTTTGGGGGAAGTGAAAGGAAAAGATTTTGAAACATACAGGCACACACAAACACAGACTGGAGGTAATCAATTGGCATTTCACAGAAGAGGAAGGAGAAATATCACATAATCATATGAAAAGACCCTCAATTTATCAATAATCAGCACAGTAAAATGTAAAATTTTTATGAAGGAATATTTCATGCCCAAGGGCAGAAAATCAGTGAAAGTCAGGCAAGCATTGATGCTGTAGGGCAACTGATTTTTACATACTGTTGGTGGGAGTGAATATTGATGCAATCACTTTGGCAAATCATTGAAAATTTTTTATTAAAAGAGATGATTCCCACATTTCTCAAAACTGCCTGGTACTGGCACAAGAACAAACATATAGACAATGGAATACAGTAGAGAATCCAGAAACCGACCCAAACCACTATGCTCAATTAATATTTGACAAAGGAGGCAAGAGCATACAATGGAGTCAAGACAGTCTCTTCAATACATGGTGTTGGGAAAATTGGACAGATATATGAAAAAAAAAAAAAGGAAAGAAAGAAAGAAATTAGACGACCAACGAAAATAACATCAAAATGGATAAAGGACTTAAACGTAAGACAGGAACCATAAAAATCGAAGAGGAATCCACAGGCAGCAAAATCTCAGACATATGCCAAAGCAATATCTTCACTGATACAGCGGGCAATGGAAACTAAGAGAAAATAAACAAATGGGACTACATCAAAATAAAAAGCTCTGCACAGCAAAAGAAACCATCAACAAAGCAACAAGAAAGCCCACTGCATGGGAGAACATATTTGCCAATGTTATCTCCAATAAGGGTTTAATCTCCAACATTTACAGGGAAATCATATAACTTAATAAAAGGAAGCTACACAATCCAATAAAAAATGGGCAAAGGACCTAAATAGCCGATTTTTGAGAGTACATACAGAAGGCCGAGAGACATGTGAAAACATGCTCAAAGTCACTAGTCATCTGAGAGATGCAAATCAAAATGACAATAAGTCATCATCTCACACCTGTCAGAATGGCTATCATCAACAAAGGACAAGTGCTGGCAAGGATGGGAAGAAAAAGGAACCCTTGTGCACTGCTGGTGGATATGCAGACTGGTGCAGCCACTGTGGAGAACAGTATGGAGTTTCCACACAAAAAACTAAAAATGGAACTCCAATTTGACCCAGTAATCCCACTTCTAGGAATATATCCCAAGAAATCAGAAACACCAATCAGAAAGGGTATATGCACCCCTATGTTCATAGCAGCACAATTCACCATAGCTAAGATTTGGAAATAGCTTAAGTGCCCATCAGCAGAAGAGTGGATTAAAACAAAATGCTAGTACATCTACACAAAGGAATACTATGCTGCTGTAAAAAGTAAGGAACTCTTACCATTTGCAACAGCATGGATGGTCCAGAGAGCATTCTGCTAAGTGAAATAAATCAGTCAGAGAAAGATAAATATCACATGATCTCATTCATTTATGGAATATAATGAACAACATAAACTGATGAACAAAAACAGATTCAGACACAGAGAAGCATCGATCAAAGGCTCAAACCTCAGAGGGAAGGTAGGGGAGGGGAGGGGTAAGGGGGAGAGATCAAACAAAGGACTTGTATAAATGCATATAAGCATAACCAGTGAACATAGACACCAGGGGGGTGAGGGTGTGAGTGGGGGGGGGGGGTCATTGAGGGGATAAGGGCACATATGTAATACCTTAATGAATAATGAAAGAAAAATAATGTAAAAAGAGATGATTCCCACACATTGAGATCCAACCATACCATTCTTATTTATGTTTCATTGAGAAATCCTCACATATATGCAGTTGCAGAATGCTCAAAAATATATGTTAGAATCACAGTGTGTGCTAACATAGAAAGTTTTTGGTACTTCCATGAAGAAAATGATAATTGCATTGTCCTATAGTCATACAGCGTAAGTCTCTAAAAGAGTTAAAATAAATAAACCATAGCTATCATGCTGTCTCTACATAAATTGAACATCTGTATCAGTATCTACAACTCTCAAAGCTAGCATACAAATTTATCTTTTCATTTATTTAACGTGAATTCTATATTGGTGCACAGGTTTCTCTCTTTGTGTAGATTACCAGAATGTTTATATATGAACTTCAAACTGAAACCTTTTCTTGTCCAAGTCTATAATGTTACAAAATCAGAACAGGACAGGTGCTTGACAGTCTGCCCTTGAACCTCAGCACTATGAAAGTATCTCTTTCACAGCATCTCTGGCTTCTGGTCACCATCACTCCAATGCACTCAAGAACTTACAGGATATATTTTTCTAATTGCAAGACAGCTCTGTTGCTAATAAGAAGGAGCTTTATCTTTATACTTTTTATTCTTTTTATCTGTATACTAGAGACCCAGTGCACAAAATTCATGTACTGGCGGGGTCCCTTAGCCTGGCCTGCACCCTCTTGTAGTCCAGGAGCCCTCAGGAGATGTCCAACTACTGGCTTATAAGCTGACAGGTGGACATCCTTAGCGCTGCCATGGAGTCAGGAGAAGCTTCCACCACCATGAGGCTGGGTCCTGGCTAAGCTGGTCCCCTACTGTGGGAGAGTACTGACCACCAGGGGTCAGCCCTCTGGTGGTCAGTGTGAGTCATAGCGACTGGTCATTCAGCCATTTGGTCAATTTGCATATTAGCCTTTTATTATATAGGATGCCCAGTGTGACTGTATTCTTGGTGCTAAATCTGCTTTTTTAAACATTCTGTGTATGTGAGATTAACTGCTTGACACTCCATGATATCAATCATCTTTCCCTTAGTCTGGATTCTTGCTAGTTGTCTTGCTTAAGAAGGATGTCCAAATCTAGTTCCAAAATTTTGAGCTGCTCAAAAACCAATGATAGGACTTGGCAGGAGGTTTGATGTGAATGTTATAGGCCATTCTCTCCCATCAGTCATCACATGTTCACCCAGTGAGAAGGAATTAAGCACATAATCCAACCATAGTCCACACACTCACAATTTAGGGTACCTGGGAGCTTGGTAGGATTTGGAAATGAAGGATATTTTTATTGAATTATCCAAAAATTATAACTGCAGATGATGTAAATAATGCTATCACAGAGAATTACCAGAAAACAGACTCTTATTAAAAAATTGTTTACAGGAGATCTGTTTGGGTAATAATTTGGAAACAAAACCTTTAAGGGAATAAAGGAAGTGGAATTGGGATAAAAGAAAAGTTAAACTCTGATGTAGTTTCAACAGAGCCCTCCATCAACCTCATGGAGAACTCTGGGACTGAGAAGATTCTTCAGAGGTGTCTTGACTCAAGGTGCAAAGATTCTGATATTGAATAGTCACTGGATGTGTGCTGATTCAGGATAGGAGTGCTAACTTTGGGGAACAGGTTGTCTTCATCATAGAGAACCTTCAAGAGAAGATAATGCTATAGGGAGTAAGGACAATGAGGGCTGTGATACTGATCAAATCAGATCCATTTTTGCTTAGATAAACTCACAAATTGTGATGTGCCCCACTTTACCTTTTTCACAGTTCACATTGAAAAACTATAACAATTATTTTTTTAATTAAGATTTTGGCATTTTAGGTTGATGGTTTCAGCAACTTTTTTATTGTTTTGAGAACTTTGGGATAGGTGTTAAATTTTTTAAAAAAGTTAAGCATTATTAGCTTTGCAGTTCTTGTTATGGAACCAGAAAGGTGTAACAACCACCTTCAATGTTTAGTTTGTTAAAAATTACTCTACAAAGCTTCCACATAATAATAGTGGTTATCTCTGGGTACAGCAGAATAGGTCATTTTTATTTTCCTCATTGTGCTCTTTTGTATTCTGTATTATTTTTAATTTACATGTATTATTTTTTCCATTAAGAAAAATCGGTACAATTTATTACTTTTAATATAGAAAAGTGCTAGGAATAATACCCTGTAGCAACATATACTTACTTCATTGATTTGTAGTAATCTACATTATAGGAATTAACTTATTTGCCTAATGGGAATGTGATTTTTGTCCAGTTTGCACACTTTATGATTCCAAGGAAATTTTTAAGTAGCAGAGTCTTATCATTTCATTATGTTTAAGTATTACCCAAATAAGATGTATTAGTGAAAATAGAGTAAGTGTATACTGATATAAGAAATAACCACTGAATCTCCATTATTCAATATTTCTCTTTTACACCAATATATTCTGTGTGTGCGTGTGTTTTCTGAGGGCAGGGGTGGCTCTGTCTCATAGAGGTTACTGATAGAGGAGAGAGGACATAGAGAACCAAGGAGGACCTTTCAGCCAGGGAGTAAAATCATGTTTGCTCACTTTTCATAAGCCAGACAGTCCACAAGGCTCATTCCATGGGAAAAAAATAATTGACAAGTGTAGCCTTTTTAGGTTTAGGTAAGAAAGGAGAGTGGGCTACTAGGTCGAAGTAGTGATGAAAAACAAATATGTCATTTTCTATTTTGCTGGGTTCTAAAGGAATTCCAAAGCTGGATGCCATTTTGCAAAAGTCACTCTTCTGTACTTTTAATCTTGTGCTAGTCTTGGTTTCCCCCACAAATAAAAAGGGGAAAAGGACATTCCTTTGATTCCTTTGACTTCTAGCAAAAACTGGAGATTAGAGGAGGACAAATGAGAGATAATGTATGTAAAGCACTTTGACTAGCTCAGCAGGAAGAAGCCATCTACATTCAAAGCACTTAAAAAATATGCTGATGAAACAAGCTGGAAAGATAGAGCGAAAGAGAAAAGGCATAATTGTCACACAGGCTTCCCTACCCCCAGCAGTTTCCCAAGGACCAAAAAGAACAAAACTCCTATGTTGCCACCTCGTGGTTTTCAATACCCAGAGGTTGATTGAATTCCAGCACTTGGGCATGTATGGCCAATCCCACTGGATCAATAGTATCAAGTCATAGTGGCATACTCTACTCCTGGATTCCTTAGGACACTGAAAAGGACATTGTCTACCTCAATAATGTTAAAAGTCATCATGACTACCATCACCTGTATCTGATAATTAGTGCCCACTCTGCCATTGACTGGCTAGATATGCATAAGAAATATACCATACAAATTGGTAAGTCCTTTCCATATGCTTATAGAAAATGAGCCCTTGAGAAATAAAAATTCATACCTAAACTGCAGAGGTGAGATTTGGCATATGGAGTAGAGGTGCATATCTGGCAGACTGTGACAATATGAATAAATCTCTTTATAGAGACTTTCTACAAGACAAAGGAAAAACAACAACAATAAACCCTGAACAGGGCAAGGGCTGCATGTTTTAGCCAATGCTCATATGACTTTAGAAAGGGCTCCTTCCCTTATATTGTACTAGAGGCCCAGTGCACAAAATTCATGTATGGGGGGTGGGGTGGAGTGTGTCCCTCAGCCCAGCCTGCATCCTCTCCAATCTGGGACCCCTCAGGAGATAATGCCCTGCTGGCTTAGGCCCACTCCTGGGTGGCAGAGGGCAGGCCCAATCCCTAGGTGCAGCCCCTGGTTGGGCTCAGAGCAGGGCTGACTGGGGAGTTGGGGCACCGCCCCCTGTCACACACAGAGCAGGGTCGAACAGGGGGTTGGGGAGTTCCCCCCTGTCATGCACAGAGCAGGGCTGATCAGGGGGTTGGGGTGCCGCCACTGTCACACTCAGGGCAGGGCCGATGTGGAGGTTATGGCTCTACCCCATCACACACAGAGCAGGGCCCATGGGAGGGGTGGGGGTTGTGGCGCCGCCCTCTATCACCCACAGCAGGGCTGATCAGGGGGTAGGGGCACCCCCACTGTCACACTCAGGGCAGGGCCGATGGGGAGGTTATGGCTCTACCCTGTCACACACAGAGCAGGGCCCGTGGGGGGCGGGGGGGATTGGGGCCCCGCACCTTGTCACACACAGATCAGGGCCGATCAGGGGGGTTTGGTCGCTGCCCCCTGTCACGCTGATCCCGGTGCTGGGAGGCATATTACCCTTTTACTATATAGGGTAGAAGCCTGGTGCACCAGTGGGGGCCAGTTGGTTTGCCCTGAAGGGTGTCCTGGATCAGGGTGGGGGTCCCCACTGGGGTGCCTGGCCAGCCTGGGTGAGGGGATGATGGCTGTTTGCAGCTGGTCACACACCCTTCAGGGTGGGGGTCCCCACTTGGGCGCCTGGCCAGCCTGGGTGAGGGGATGATGGCTGTTTGCAGCTGGTCACACACCCTTCAGGGTGGGGGTCCCCACTGGGGTGCCTGGCCAGCCTGGGTGAGGGGCTGAGGGCAGTTTTCAGGCTGACGGGTGACTGAAGCTCCCAACCTCTCCTTTTTTCCTTTTTTTTTTTCATTCTGGGCCAGCTTTAGCTCTGAGGCTCGGCTCCAGCTATGAGATTTCCACTGCTGAAAGCAGGTTTCTGGCCTTTGTTTACCCTTCTGTATTTGAAACAATGTTGCGGTCCTGCTGGCTGATGCCCGGGGTTTTGTTTAGCTTCCATTTTCGTAACATAGTTGCTTAGAGTGTAGCTGAGAGGCCGGCTAGACAGGCGGGAAGCTTTGGCTTCCTCTGTCACTAAAGCAAGCAAGCCTCATGTTAGTTTCCAGCTGCCTGGCTGCCGGCAGCCATCTTGGCTGTCAGTTAATTTGCATATCTCGCTGATTCGCCAATGGGAAGGGTAGCGGTCGCACGCCAGTTACCATGTTTCTGTTTTATTAGATAGGGCATATATATATATATATATATATATATATATATATATACCAGAGAAATCATATTGGTCATGTGATTTGCAACCCTACATTTTTCTTCTGACTGGTATCACAAGATAATAATTCAATGTGATTATCTGCATTTCTTCTGCTTATCAGCATCAATCAGATGGCTGTCATGATTATGTAGAGTGAGTCACTCTATTTAATCAAAAAGAATTGTGGCATTCAAGTGAGTCATGGAGAGATAGCTATATCCCACTAAACCAGTGAAGATCCCAAAGTGCTGAAGCTGCCTTTGACAGGTTACACTGGATCTAAGGATTAATCAGTCCATTAAGATGAAGGTACTCAGTCACTTTCAATCACACACATACCCAGAAACATATTTATTTTTTATCAGTCAGAATAATTATTTTTCTTTCACTAAGACATAGTTAACTTTTCTTTCTCACTTATTCTCTAAAGAGGGAGGGGCAAGATATTGCACTATAACTAGCTAACTTTTTAGCAATTAGCTCATTGTTTGGAAGTTAGCTGAGCATAAAGCTTCTACTCTTTTCTAGGATCTGAGATCTGCAGGAAAGTGGATTCAGGATCTGTGTGGCACTGGCTTGTGATAAATAGTTCGTTCTGCTTTGTTCTCTTTCTTTCTTTTTATCACCCTCAGCAAAACAGGGTTGCACTATGTAGCTCTTATTGACTGGAGAGAAAGGACTGCATGATGAAGAAAACAAAATATTAAAAGTCAAACCCCATACAGCATTCTGGAGAAAGCTAACCCTTGAAATAAATAGCTTCTCATTTTTCTTGGAGATAAAGTAACTCAGTTTTAACTTCCATTTTAACACTTTTTTTCTAAAATAAATTACAGTAGTCTTCTTTCTAATTCTCTCTTAATTGCAGATATTTTAGTTTTCTTAACTTGAATAGATTAAATATAATTTTGCTTTTAAAATTTTATTTTCCCATTAGAAAAAGATGAAAGACCTCCCTAGAATAGGGCTAAGCAAAGAGGCTGGGACCTGCTATTATAGAGCAGGTAACCCCTCTGAATATTTCATCATAAAAATAGTTTATTTTTATGTAGATATCAAGCAAGATTGATCCCTATCCAAGTTTTTACTTATTTGTTTTTAGTTACTTTGTTTTTACAATGTGTTTTCCAAATTATAGTTAGCTGAGCTTGAGGAAACTCGGACTCCTTCCTGATACCACATCATTGGCAGTTTGCTGTTAATGTAATTAAGTAGTGGTGTGTTCTCAGCACCACAAGCCCTACACTCATTCCCAAAGGACAAAGATGCCTGGACTGCTTACTCAGGGAAGCATTGCCTTTCTCAGGCTCATGTGTGCAAAATGAAATGGAAATAAAAACTATTAGTGACCTGACAATTGCTCCTGGCAGTGGGAACAGATCCTATTCCTTGGATCTATCAGTGATGTGGTAAATGGGCACACCCGATGCACACTTCTTATGCCAACCTTTCTGAAAAGCTGGAATCTGGTCCAGCCCCACACAGGCTAGGCAATCACTTAGAAACACTTTGATGTACAATTGAAAACAAGTAAATTCCTTTTCTAAGAAACCATCTCCTTAACTATTGCTCTTGTTTTAGCTTTTTTATCTCCATGATTTTTTAAAAATTCTTTATTGTTTAAAGTATTACATATGTTTCCTTTCCCCCCTTATTGACCTCTCCCTGGCAATTGCCACCACCCAGCATATGACCTCTCTCCCCTAATGTCTGTGTCCATGGGTTATGCTTATATGCATGCATGCAAGTCCTTTGGTTACTCTCTTACCCTTCCTCCCCTGCCTTACCTCTGAACTTTGATGATCTGTTGAATGCTTCTATATCTCTGGATCTATTTTTGTTCACCAGTTTATGTTGTTCATTATATTCCATAAATGACTGACATCATGTGATATTTATCTTTCTCCAACTGGCTTATTTCACTTAGCATAATGCTCTCCAGGCCCATCCATACTGTTGCAAATGGTAAGAGTTCCTTACTTTTTAAAGCAGTGTAGTATTCCATTGTGTAGATGTACCACAGTTTTTTAATCCACTCATCTGCTGATGGCTGTTTCCAAATCATAGCTATTGTGAATTATGCTGCTATGAACATAGGGGTGCATATATCCTTTCTGATTGCTGTTTCTGATTTCTTGGGATATAGTCCTAGAAGTGGAATTACTGGGTCAAATGAGAATTCCATTTTTAATTTTTTGAGGAATCTCCATACTGTTATCCATAGTGGATGCCCCAGTCTGCATTCCCACCAGCAGTGAAGGAGGGTTCCTTTTTCTCCACATCCTCTCCAGCACTTGCCCTTTGTTGATTTGTTGATGATAGCCATTCTGACAGATATGAGGTGGTACCTCATTGTTGTTTTGGTTTGCATCTCTCAGATGGCTAGTGACTTTGAACATGTTTTCATATGTCTCTTGGCCTTCTGTATGTCCCCTTTCAAACAGTGTCTATTTAGGTCCTTTGCCCATTTTTTGATCGGATTGTTTATCTTTCTTTTGTTAAGTTGTATGAGTTCCCTGTAAATGTTGGAGATTAAGCCTTTATCAGAGATAACATTGGCTAATATGTTCTCCCATGCAGTAGGTTTTCTTGTTGTTTTGTTGATGGTTTCTTTTGCTGTGCAGAAGCTTTTTTATTTTGATGTAGTCCCATTTGTTTACTTTATCTTTAGTTTCCATTGTCCTAGGACAGGGGTGGGCATCTCCTGGCATGTGTGCCAAACATGGCATGCAAGTAACTTTTGCTGGCACGAGAAACCCTCTCTTATAATCTTCCATTTACAATTGTGAATCTTTGTTCTCAGTGATGAATTTTTTTAAGTCTCGTAATAGGAGTAGCCTGACGGATGAAAGTATTAGCTTGTCCATATCTCTGAAGGTCACGAAATATAAGCCTGATGTAAAATCTGTCATCAGTGATGCAGCAGCAAAAGTCCCACTGATAATATCAAATGGAGTCATAAAGTTTTCTGTTGGACTCTCAGTGTACATGTATACATTAAAAAATAAATGTATTTTTCATCATCATACACTGTGTTTTTGTCACTCAAATGAATTTTATTATTTCTTCAAGGTTCTTCACATACATACACCTTAAGAGATATCAAGTAGGCATAACATATTCTCAAAAAATTAGGGTTGGCACGCAGAAGAATTTTGAGTCAGAGATTTTGCTGGTTTTGGCACGCACTCACAAAAGGTTGCCCACCCCTGTCCTAGGAGCTGTATCAGTAAAGGTATTGATATGGCATATGTCTGATATTTTGCTGGCTATGGATTCTTCTGAGATTTTTATGGTTTCCCATCTTAAATTTAAGTCATTTATCCATTTTGAGTTTATTTTTGTGTATTTTTTTTAAATACAGGTGGTAGTAAGATGCATTTTAAAATAGTACCAGTGTAGAGTACAATGTTTCACAGAATGAGGAAATCCTAGACATTTAGAACTTGAAAGAATTTCAGAAAGTGTGCTATTATATGTATTTTAGGACTGGATTCTGCAGTGCTCTCAGGGAGCTCCACTGGGAGTGGGAAGCAACCTGGACACTGGGGACTCCCATCTCTGACCAACTGGCAGGGCCTGCTTCTGTCTGCTCAATACTCATGGGGTAGATAAAAGAAAATTGCTTTAAAAAGAAAAAAAATATTCCATTATTAAAAAGATAAGCAATATGCTTATACATATATATGCTTTCAAACCATTGATTTCAAAGTTGAGGAAACAATGTCGCAAAGTTGTCTAAATAAACACATAGGAGCCCAAACTAGAAATCTGCCCTCCTGGTTCCTAATTCTGTTTTCTTTTTTCCCATTTGACAGTGCCTTTCTTTTTTCCATAGGACATGGGCTTTGTCGCTTGGCACTAAGCCAGGAAAGACTGGGCTGGCGGGACAAATGTTTCTAAGACCGGGGAGGTAGGACAGGACATGGCATGGCCCTAGGACGTGTCCAAAAGCCTGCATAAGTGGGATAGAATGACCATTTGACAGAATCGGGTGTTTGTTCCACTTCAATGAGAGACTTGAGTTACTCCTGTCAGTGAGAAACAACACAGGGAAAGGCAGTCTTCTCAGTCGATGCATTGGCTGTAAGTGAGCAAGAGTAAATAGTGGGTGTACGGGAGCAGAACTATTAACAAGTGGGTGGCTCCTCTGTATTAGTAAGCACTTTTCATTTACATCAGACTTTTGAAAACACATACATCTATGACATATTTTTGGCCTATATATTCAAAGGAGCTCAAATCCATTAACTTGATGACTGATTTCTTGAAGGAGAGGCAAATTGTTGCCTAGTGTCCTCCGGGCACTTTTCACAATTCTAGTTATGGCAGGAAGAATGTGTGAGGATATTCTAATGGAATCAATTTTACTGTCAATAAAATTAAAGGTGGCGATTTAAACAAACAATTATGTGTTCCAGTTGTCAAGAGGAGTACGGAATTCTCATGGACAGATTGCCTTAATGGCCTGCTTGACAAAGCCAGTTAGGTCTCCGAGGAGGCAGAGTCAAGCGTGGGAAAGGGAGCCATGTCCCTGGCTTTGGAGCAGGTGCTACTGTTTGCTCTCCCTGCTCTGTGAAGGCATCATTTTGAAGCAGGCTCTCTAACATTACCATGCATAACAATCTGTCACTATTATTCATGGCTTTTCTCCAGTCTCCATACTTTTGACATTGCCATTAAAGAGATTCAGTGTGCTTAGTAGCTCTTTAAAAAATAAATAATTGAAAACTAAATTATATTAAACCGGGCCAATGCTGACCCCTTCACCTCAGTCCATTGCTATCTCCTTAAATGTATTCCTTCTTAAATCATATTGTAATTTGAAGATGCTGAAGTCTAAGTTTTTTGACTCAAATGCAGTTTCTTCTGATGCATAATTCATTTTCACTTTGTTACTGGTGCTGCACATGCAATCACTTTTTTTGGCAGCTAAATGCAGGATGAAATCAACAACTCTGTAGAGGGTGAGGAATCGGAGTGGACATCTTGGCGGAAGAAATATTAAGCATGTCACAATGTTTTGTACTCTGTCTGGTGAAATGGAGACAAAAACTTCCAACAACCCTCAAGTTAATGTGAGAGAATGACATTTTATGGATGAAAATTATCTACCACTGATGTCATGCTGATGTTGCACCTAATTATTCTGCACATCACAGGAGACGATGACTTTTGAATGTTTTCAAGCCTGCCAATTATTTGATGAGCATATTCTTGGAGTTTTGCTGTTGTTAAGAAAGAGAATGCTCTTTGGTTTGCCTGTCACTCTTATATTCCCTAAGGGTTTAGAATTCCCACTGAAAACATGTAACTTTAAAACAAAGAGGAATTAGCCTACAATGTCTCTGGCTGATCACCTTGTCAACATAGGAATTTGAATGTCTGGAAAATTAGGTAAATTTAGACCTATAAATTATGACTCAAAGTGACCTAATATCATACAAACTCAAGAAGATGTCATTTTATTGGAACTTTTAAAAACATTGTACTGTTTCTTCAAAATAAGTTGTGAATTCAGCAAGTTTGCTTCTGATTACTTCACACTGCTTTTTCTTTAATTAAAAAAATTTAAACACATTGATATGTAAAATATAATGCCATTTGTGCTAAACGGGCACCCGAAAACATTTTAAAAGCTTACTATTTTTAAAAAATAAAATACATTTAACCAAGGAGCACCAACGTAAGTTATGATCTACCATATTGCCATGTTCCTAGTCCCTGTCTTTATTTTCTACCTCATGTGAAATTCCTCTAGTGACTCTGCCCTCAGTTCCTACCTATTTGCCAAGGCTTTTTTGGGGGGGCGTGGGGGTGGGGGGTACTAATCACCTGGTTAGGGCCTGGGATATGAGCACTCCAAGTGCCTGTATATTTTTCTATTGGTTAGAATTTTTGAATAAGCCACTATGAGGAAGAGTGCGCTCCTGTGTGTGCATGTGAGTGTGTGTGTGTGTGTGTGTGTGTGTGTGTGTGTGTGTGTGTGACGAGTGCAGGAGTGGGAGGATAGATATTATCCCTCATATTTCTACTAATTAAGTTACCTCCTTTTGGGTCTGTTTACTAGACTATCCTATTGTATTGCTTTGGCTTTTCCTGAACTTGAAAGAAGACAGCTGAAGACAAATTTTCAGAAATAAAGGGAAAACAACCCAAAGGTTAACTGGTTAGAGGGATTGTTTGATCAGGGCTGATTAAAAGAAATAAATCTCCACAACTTGATGTAAGGACAATGAGTGACTAAGGCAGGGCACAGAGGGGAACATTGTCCTTTCCCTTTCTCATGTGTCCACAGTGACAAATTTGAGATGGGAGAGATTTAAGAGGTTCAAGGGTAGCTTGGGGATAAAATTTAATCAATTGGTCAATATATTTTTATTTCACTGCTGCAATGGACAAGCCCTGTGCTAGGCACCGAAGGGATACCAAAACACTGAAAGATAGCCTGAAGCACCAGCTGAATTTTTTCAATGATAACAAAACAAATTCCTGAGACACTGTATATATAGTATCAGAAATCTCAAATAAACTCTTTAAATTACCCACCCCCTATTGCAAGAATCAGAATCTCTTTTGAATCACAGATGACTTGAATTGTTTTATCATGCCCTTTTAGTTTTAGTAATGTTAATTCCTAGTTTCACTCTCTGGGGATGCTCCACCGGGCCAAGAAAATTGGCTCCTCTGCGTGTGTGTGTGTGTGTGTGTGTATGTGTGTGTGTGTGTTTCTGGCTTGTTTAATCCAACCAACTAAGAAGAAAAATTGTTATTAACAGATCATTCTCTTTTTCTGAATTTGATAGAGGGCATCAGAGATTTCTTAGGAAGTAGTTTGACTGTAGGCCAAGCTAATTCAACAGCTCTGAAGGCAAAAATAGTATCTTGAACATCATGGTCCTTCCTCAGTTTGACCTTTTTGGATATCAGTATGGATTTCTAATACTTAGTAGTCAATAATCATGTTACTAAAAATGAAGATCCTTGAAGTAGGTCCAATCAAGGAAAATGTAGTAAGAGGTTTTTGTTGTTGTTGTTGTTGGCCTTTTCCCTCCTCTCTCTTCTGGCATTCCTGTACCCCTCTTTGCTTTCAATTTCCTTCATTGTTTTTTTCTCCTGCAAAGATGTGTTCAAAAGATCTGTCTGTCCATATGACTCAGCCAAGTGACAGATAACATGGATTATGGTGTTCATATTTTTCATTACATGTGAACTTGAAAAGATAAAACAAAATCCTTCAAGATCCAAAATAGTAACTTGAGAAGAGTGGGATGCCAAGAGTGTGAAAAGCATTTTGAAAGGTCATCTTATTGCAAGGCTTGTTAAGTGCACAGCCTTACTCAGGTCATCTCGTCACACAGCTTGTTAAGTGCACAGCCTTCCTCAAACACTGCCTACCCAGGAAGTCCAGTCCCATTCCAAATCTACTCAACATGGCTTTATTCTCTGAGGAAGAATTGTAAACACACTCCACTTGATTGGAAGGAAAATAACAGACACATGGGGCAACTTAAATGTTTTGAAGGCCAGGGATGTATTGACTCTACTTGAAGTCAGATAAAAGAAAAGTCACACTTATAAAAAAAATACATTGAAAGTGATTGCATTTCCTCTATAAAGCAAAGTTCTAGTAAAATTACCTCTTCCGAGATCACCAGTTTTATCTCCTTAATTTTCAGCAGCAGTGGTCATCTGTCCGCAGTCTTCTTTACAGAATGTGAATCTACTCTTGTTCCTCCCTTTAGCCTCTAGTATAGGGATCAGTGAGTTTTTGAATAATCCAAACTAAGGTTTTTCTTTGCATTTTCAAAGGATCATAAGACAAACATTCCACAAAATACAAAAAAGAATATGCAGATATGCTAAAGACACACAAAAAAGACAATGTATACCCCAGGAAGCACAAAACATTTACTCTCTGCCCTTTGATACGAAAAGTTTGTCAGTCCTTGCTCTACTGGTAGTTGACTAGTATGACTAGAAGGACTGGTAGTAAGTAACAGTCTAGTAGGACTGACTCTGTTAGTGTGAATAAGATTTCTGAAAGAGAAGGCAATCGCCAAGTTAGGGAGGCTGGTAAATTGTGCTTTAAAATACAAGGATATTTAATCAAATAGTGAAGTTGGAGTAGAAAAAAATACAGGAAGGCTTTAGTCCTCAAAGGGAGTCATGGAACATGAAGACACAACACAATAATGATTTCAGATGTGTCTTTAAGTGACTATGTTTGTAGCACTAAAACCAATGGGAAAATGCCAAGAGTTGTGGACTGATGGCATTCAAAGGTCACACTAACCCAAACCTGAATTAAAACGACAAGATACTGGACTGAGAAAATGAGCCACATTTCCTGCCAAAACAGAACAAGAGATCAGCAAAATTCATGAGAAAGGACTGTTGAACCAGATAAGCAAAAGAATTGGGTACTTTGAGTACAAGCTCAAAAGTTAAATACAGGTCCACTGATTGCATTTAAAAGGAACTAAAAAAAAAAAAATAATGGGCCTCCTAATATCATTTTCCCTTAGTTTTTATTAGCATCACTCTCAAATGTGTATGCTCAGTTGGAATGTTTCCATGTGTGTCCTGCCAGCACCTAAAAAGCAACACTCTAAAATTTAAATTATCACCTTGTTCAAAAATTTGCTCCTGTTTTAGACCTTCCAAAACAGAGTTGATTCTGTCCACTATCACCTCTTCCAGATGTGAACTGGTGTATGGCCAACTCCCTTGAGAGCCCCCAGAGTCCAGTACAGCAGAGAAACCCATCATTCTGCCCAGCATTGCCTCAAATCACTTCTAGATAAAACTGGCACATGCTGTGTGTAATATCAGAAAAGCAAAGAAAGGTGATCTTGTATGATATATAACAAATTCCCCTGGTAAGCCTGCATAAAATCCACAAAATTGAGGCATATCAGGAAGAGAAAATGAAAATGTATCAAATAAAATCTACATTAGTTGACTTTGACTGCTTTAATTTTATAGACTGAATTAATATTCTGTAAATACACAACAGGCTCCTCCATTACAGACATGTCAGCTCTCATTGTCAGCAGTGCAATTTCCTAGATATTAAGTCCATGTAACACTGAGGTAGAGATTTCAACTGGGTGTTTGCGTGGACTGAAATGTATCTTAGGAATCCTCTGAGCACCCAGGTTTTCAAAGGAAAGGAAGTCATATAAAAGGAGTAGGAGCAGATCACATAATGTCCATTGAAAAACCAATGTGAAACACCACTGAAATGAGCATTACACCCTCAAGGAAGAGCTACTTACTCTATGAAACTCATTCCTTCATCTAATTATGATATAAGGATCGATACCCTGCCACAGCCGCCTTTCTGATTCTACCAGTCAGGATTGAAAATTTGTCTTGTTATTTTATGGATCTCAAGGTCACACCTTTTGTACCCAGATGTTATTATATTTAGCTTAGTCATTCACCTTCATCACTTAACTTTAGGGGCTTTTAATCTTTAAAAAAAAATTGATCCTAGCATCTCTTACATTAATAACATTGCAAGCATTCTCCTTGACCCTGTCATGTTATGTGCAAGAGTCTTGTATGCTAATGTAACCTATTAGACACAATACAATGTAGAATCTAGTATTTCTTTTTACCTTAAAAACTGCTGTCTTTGTGTGTGGACACCAGAGGGAATTGAAGGTGTGTGTGCTGTTCTCACCACTGGAGAGCATCTCTCCCCTCCTAGGATATGGGCTCTAAAATCCTGCCTTTAGAAATGCATCCTTTGTATTATGTCTTGCTGCTTGCAGCAATGGTCTTTTTTAAAATTCGTACATCTCTGGAGAACTTATCGAACATAATATGTACACTTTAATAAGAATACCTTTCCTAGCCTGACCAGCATGGCTCAGTGGTTAAGTGTTGACCTTGAACTAGGAGGTTATGCATGGTTCCATTCCTGGTCAGGGCACATGCCCAGGTTGGGCACTCAATCCCCAGAGTGGGGTGTACAGGAGGTAGGTGATCAATGATTCTCTCTCATCATTGATGTTTCTATCTCTCGCTCCCTCTCCCTTCCTCTCTAAAATGAATAAAAAATATATTATAAAAAAGAATAATTTTCTGAGATCGCTTTCTCTCATTTTGGGGAAAATTATAATAACATGAAAACACTGTTTATCTGAAGGTGAGAGAAGATGGTTCATGGAAAAGGGGTTAACAGGACACAGGTTTTGAAGGGATGAGGGAAAATAAAGACAAACTTCAATGATGTCACAATTTTAGAAAGATTCATTCTGACCTTTCTATTTTGGGTGGTCCTCCCCTCCCCTCTTGGAGGTTAAAACTGGCTGATTTTCTTTTCCTTTTAAAATGGTGTTCAGCAAACACCACACGTGTTTGAAGCATGAAAGGAGAAGAATGCTACAAGCTCTCAAAGGGGTGGTGGAAATTATAGGTAGTGAAAATGTAATTATCCAACTTGGAGTTTTTCCAGGCCGGATCCACCTGATCAGAGACATTAGAGTGAATGCATTACACTTTTAAAAAGTCTCCTGCCAGGCTCACTGAATGAGAGTAATATCATATCGTCTATGGTTCTGGTAAATAAAAAGCATCATTAACAATAACACAATGCGAAAAGCCTGCTGAAATGATATACTGTATTTAGCCATGATGGTGCATCAGAATCATGAGCCTGGCTTTGGAAATGGGCAGACGCACTGGAGGGGTAAACAGTAATGATTGAAAAATGCAGTCAGAGCAGGAGCAAACTCTTTCAGCTTCTTCTTAGAGAAACTTTCCTCTTCAAAGCAACTACATTCAGAAACATATTCCTCTTCAGAATTCTGTTGATGTGAATAAGAAAGTCCTTTTTATTCTGCCACAGTGGCACAATCACCAAACTAATGGCAGCCACAGTTGCATTTATTGAGGGGTCACTGGCTGGGGATGAAAAGAGGGCTCAACAGTGATTGGAGAGCAATGTGTGTGTCTTTGCTCCAAGCAGACTCACTTCAAGACAATTCAGCAAATATTTTGAAATATCTTTAATATGTAGGTACTAGAGGCCTGATGCACGAAATTTGTGCAAGAGTAGGCCTTCCTTTTCCCAGCTGCTGGCACCAGGTTCCTTCTGGCACCTGGGAACTGGGCTTCCCTCGCAGCCCAGGCTTTATCTAGAAGGTCGTCTGGAAGGACTTCTGGAAGGACTTCCAGTCTAATTAGCATATTACGCTTTTATTATTATAGACTAGAGGCCTGGTGCACAAAAATTTGTGCACTCGGGGGGGGGGGGGGGTCCCTCAGCCCGGCCTGTGCCCTCTCACAGTCTGGGACCCCTCGGGAGATAACGCCCTGCTGGCTTAGGCCTGCTCCTGGGTGGCAGAGGGCAGGCCCAATCCTTAGGTACAGCCCCTGGTTGGGCTCAGAGCAGGGCCGATTGTGGAGTTGGGGCGCCACCCCCTGTCACACACAGAGCAGGGCTGATCAGGGGGTTGAGGAGCTCCCCCCTGTCACTCAGAGAGTAGGGCCGATAGGGGAGTTGGGTCACCGCCCCCTGTCACACACAGAGCAGGGCGGATCAGGGGGTTGGGGCGCTGCCACTGTCACACTCAGGGCAGTGCCGATGGGGAGGTTATGGCTCTACCCCATCACACAAAGCGGGGCCCGTGGGGGCCTGGTGGGGATTGGGGCGCCGCACCTTGTCACACACAGAGCAAGGCCTATCAGGGGGGTTTGGTCGCTGCCCCCTGTCACGCTGATCCCGGTGCCGGGAGGCCTCGCTGCACCACTGATCCCAGTGCTGGGAGGCATATTACCCTTTTACTATATAGGATAGAAGCCTGGTGCTCAGGATGGGGGCCGCTGGTTTGCCCTGAAGGGTGTCCTGGATCAGGGTGGGGGTCCCCACTGGGGTGCCTGGCCAGCCTGGGTGAGGGGATGATGGCTGTTTGCAGCTGGTCACACTCCCTTCAGGGTGGGGGTCCCCACTGGGGTGCCTGGCCAGCCTGGGTGAGGGGCTGAGGGCAGTTTTCAGGCTGATGGGTGACTGAAGCTCCCAACCTGTCTTTTTTCCTTTTTTTTTTCATTCTGGGCCAGCTTTAGCTCTGAGGCTTGGCTCCAGCTATGAGATTTCCACTGCTGAAAGCAGGTTTCTGGCCTTTGTTTACCCTTCTGTATTTGAAACAATGTTGCGGTCCTGCTGGCTGAAGCGGGGGGGGGGGGGGGGGGGGGGGGGGGGGTGTTTGTTTAGCTTCTATTTTTGTAACATAGTTACTTAGAGTGCAGCTGAGAGACTGGCAAGGCAGGCGGGGAAGCTTTGGCTTCCTCCATCACTAAAGCAAGCAGGCCTCATGTTAGTTTCCAGCTGCCTGGCTGCCGGCCGCCATCTTGGCTGTCAGTTAATTTGCATATCTCGCTGATTAGCCAATGGGAAGGGTAGCGGTCGTACACCAATTACCATGTTTCCGTTTTATTAGATAGGATTGCCCATGATATGATTATAAGTTATGAAAGAAATGGGACATGCTCCCTGTCCTCAAAATGAGTACAACCGATTTGGTGGATGTTGTATGGGAATTGTAATATGAGAAATAGATTAATTATAAAGTGTTCCATTCTCAAAATAAAATGGACATATAAAAATGTGCTATGGGAATCCAGTGAGGAGACGTTATGAACAATGGATGGCATCAATAAAAGCAATAATGCGGAAGTGTTAATATAGACCCTTAATATAAACAAATATTGGACTGATAGCAGCTGATAATACAAATATGGCCTCCCCACTTGTTTATGGCCACTGTTTCTTCTGATTGGACAGTGTTGTAACTGGGTAGATAGCTTGGATATGCACGTAGAAAAGGAAGCAGGAGCTGTGTATGTACTATGAATAACATACCTAGTATGTTATATGAAGAGGAAGAATCAGATGTTTTCTATAAAGAGTTATATTTATCAATCAGTATTTTAATGCAATTGGATCATCTATTATACAACTATAATAGTTATTAAACCAGCTAATTTATAGAGTGCCCACCATGTGTTCTCTTGTTATCTTTAATTTTCACAGCAGTGCCAATTATTCTCATTTTCAGATGAACAAACAATATCATTGAGAATGTGATTGGTTAGAAACAGCCAAATAGGAAGAGAATGTGACAGAACTTGGTCTCATTTCCGATAAGCTCAAAAAATTATACTTTTTCCTATGACCAGGCTACCTATATAGACCTGCCAAGTAGGGGAAGGAATTTGGACAAAAATATTGAGAGAGTTGTGTGAATCAGGCTCATTTCACTGTGGCCTTGAATGAGATTTGGCTAGAGTTTTGTATTGTACAAAGTGAAAGATGAAGAATAGTTAAGTACCTAGATAGTGTCATTTGAGAGAACTAGATAACTCATTGTATTTCAGTGTATTTGTGGGCTATATGTTTCCTCTATTACTGCAGCCATTGCTAACAGTCATGAATCCTTTAGGCCCTGCATTTTCTTCATCAAATCTGTGTTTTAAAATTAAGTATTCTCTAGGAAAATTAGCCTCCAAAGTAAATTCACCTTAATGGGTATGGGTTTGACAAGTCGCTTTTCTCCATGACCAGCATGAATGCACTGACATTTCTGGATGTATGTACTTTCTTGAGTGGAAAATTGAGGAGAACACAAAAGGCAAAGGATAGAAAGTAGATACTCTTTTTCAGGGTGGATCTTTGACCCACTCTTGTGACAGTTGATCTACTTTTTGTATCTTCATTTTCTTTCGATTGAAATACTAATCAATTCCTAGCATCATGAGTGGTTCAGCAATCTGCAAACAAGCAAAAGACATCTATGCATCTTTAATTGGGCCTTTAATTTTTTTTTTCCTTGAGTGGATTTCTTCCCTCCCTCTAATCTTCTAAGCCAACTCTTCTTTTTTTAAAAAAAATATATTTTATTGATTTTTTGCAGAGAGGACAGGAGAGGGATATAGAGTTAGAAACATCGATGAGAGAGAAACATCGATTAGCTGCCTCCTGAACACCTCCTACTGGGGATGTGCCTGTAACCAATGTACATGCGCTTGACCGGAATCAAATCTGGGACCTTTCAGTCTGTAGGCCGACACTCTATCCACTGAGCCAAACCAGTTAGGGCCAACTCTTCTTTTTAAGTTCCATTTAAACCCTTCACCACCCCAGAAGCCTACAAGATCCAGTAAGAATGGTATCATACCTGACAATTCTTTTCTTGTTATAACATCCCAGGCTCATCCTGTACCAAATTTTATTGAATTCACTTGTCATTTAGCAAATGCTTTATGATAATAGGGATGGAAATAGGGATAAATACACCTCAGACAATATCAATATGTGAATTTTCATATATAAATAATCACAAATCATCACAATATATTTGATCAAATAAATCATTGTATTTCAGTGTATTTGTGGGCTATCTGTGATGTCATTGTGTGTGTGTGTGTGTGTGTGTGTGTGTGTATAACATATAATTTTTTTCTCCTTTTGATGCTTAGAATTTAGTGTAAAAGGATTCAAATGTCCTTGGAAAGACTACAGAAATCATCAACCCTGGCAGAATTTTAAAACTTTCCTATTAAAAATAACTAACATTATAAAAAAAAGTATTTCAAATGTGCAATTTTGAATCTATTACAGAACTGACAAGAAAATGAGTGCTCCTCAGAGTTTGGGAAGATAATGGAAAACCAGAGAGAAGTGAGCAGTAGAGTGGATTGCTGAAGGTGGAGGATCAGCTATGCCCAAGAACTTCCTTTATTTAAGTTGTTTTGCTCCCTGGTATACTTACTAAATTGACAAGGATTATGGGGGAAAGGGCAAGGTGCTTACAAACACAATGTGAGAGCTATAAAAGATTGGATGGACAGTAATCCAGGAATGGTATCTCTATGGAAGTGACTTTAAAGGAGACCTGAGGTGATACAGCCATGCAGGATACTAAGAGAACAACGTCTGTTAAGAGTGATGGTTGGAAAGAAATTGACTCCTTGGAAGATATGAAAGAAGGTAAATAACACCTCCCAAGTAGAAAAAGAAGTGGGTGTGTAGAGGCTGGTTATGGGGGCATGCCTCCATCCTTGCAATGTAGGGTGATGGCAATTATAAAGAGTTTTTACTTACAGTGTACTTATTGATGGCTTTTCAGCAAAGAGGTCACTTTTTTATTTTAAGATTAGAACAGCACTAATTTCATTCGTGTAAGTTTTATCTATTATATCATTTTAGAAATTAAACTTAAAAAATAAATAATTTAAAAATAAAAATGTAAAAATCAATTACATTCCAATAGCATATTTCAATGAAAAATAACTACATTTAAAAATAACTAGTTTTAGCGAGAAGAGCATCATTGTTTTAATTTTTGCAAATCTATTTAGTGGATGATTAAATAGAATATGGCTGGATTCTCATATGTTTACCTTCAATCTGTTGCAATATCAGAAATCATGTAGCTGCTAGAAAATTCCACAGTACACTCATGAGAGTGAAAAAGAAGTGTTATGTCTTCATTTTAATAGTTTTGTTCTTGCTGACCATCTACAAGGGTCTTGGGGGCTTCCAGGACTACACAGGAGAAACACAAATCTAGAAGAAGCACCCAAAAGTTTGGCTCCACAGTAAAAGCCTCCACAATCTGTATTCTTCCAAATGTATCTTCTCTTTGTCAAAATTTCCTTCCAAGCAGAACCCAAGGCTATTGGACCTGGAGGGAATATGAGGCTTAAAACAGGACTTATCCTCAGGCTACAGAACAGAGTTGAAGCTAATTGGAGTTACAGAGTCCAGGGGTAAAACAGAAATTAGTAGCCAGATGACGGCCCTACAGAGGCAGCCTCTGCACCAGATGTCAGGTTGAAAACAATAAATAAGACCCAGGGGGCTGGGTTTTAGACAAGAGAGTTGGAGACTGGCCATCTTCCTAATAATTTTTGGAAAAGAAAGTTAGAGAAACTTCATGAGGTGGAGAGGAAGGGCTGCAGGGACTTATTTGCAGCACACATGTGATTGGCAGGAGAGATATTTTAAGGACTATTGTATGTCAAAATATGTATCCTTGATTGAAAAAAAATACCAACAGTCCAAAATAAAAAAGCAAGATACAAGTGAGCATATCAAAATCAAATATAAAATAAATTTGCAATCTCTTTAACAAACACATTTTATAAAATACAATGCCAGCTTCCATGGTCCCCTCATGATACTGACAAATCTCAAACACAGGAAAATAGAGCTAGTGGAGAAGTAAGCATTGTAATACACTAATGGCAGGACTTTCAAATCTTGTTTTTTGGAAAAGCAATTTGCCTGAATTTTAGGCACTTATTTCAAGAATCTCAAATTCCAATTAAGTTACCCTAAGAAGGCATAAAATACTTTTGTCAAGAATTGATACCTATTAAATAGAAATCCATGAGTCCTTACTGATAAAGACCACATAAACAATAAACAAATCTAGTTAAAAGGAAGCTCTTTTTACAGTGCAATGCCTACTAATAAATGTAGAGACTATTATGTTACAGAACTACCACTTTGGCCTGGCCATCATGGCTCAGTGGATTAAACATTGTGCCATGAACCAAGAAGTCACTGGTTCAATTCCCAGTCAGAGCAAATGCCTGGATTGCCAACTCCATCCCAGCAGGGGGTGTGTAGGAGGCAGCCAATGGATGTTCATGTTTCTCTCTCATCAATGTTTCTATCTCTCCCCCTCTCCCTTTCTGTCTCTCTAAAATTAATAAAAACAAAATTACCACTTTCACCCGAGCCAGTTTGGCTCAGTGGATAGAGCATTGGCATGCAGGCTGAAGGGTCCCAGGTTCGATTCCGGTCAAGGGTACATGTCCGGGTTTTGGGCTCAATCCTGCAAAAGGCAGCCAATCAATGATTGTCTCACATCATTGATGTTTTTATCTCTCTCTCCCTCTCCCTTCCTCTTTGTACTATCCATGACTACTCTGTAATTATCAGACACCTAATGATTCAGATAAGGATAATCAACAAATGCAAATATTTGATAAGGAAAGTGATATTTGGATAGACACAAAGAATCTCCTAATAAAAGCTTTTATTCAAAAAGAAAAACACTAACTTTATAATGGAAAAAAAATGGCAGACACCATAATCAAATGATCAATGTTAATGTCACTGATAATGGGAGAAATCAACAATCTGGAGTGGTGAACTGAAAAAACACAGCATTACTTCTATTGTATTTTTGCCAAGAATTAATGACCTGAGTCTAATTGTGAAGAAATCTACCTGAGGAACATCTACAAACTAAATAGACTGTTTGCATTTTTCAAACTATTTAATGAAAGACAAAAAAGGTTACAAAACTATCCCAAATTAATTGGCCTAGTGAGTCATGTCATGACTACTAAATTCAATGCATATTCTGAAATGGATCATGGAAATAAAATTAGGATAAAGAATATTATTGAGACTTTTGATGAAATATGAGGATGGGCAATAGATTAGCTAGTATTCTCTTATTAATATTAAAATTCCTTAATTTATTAACTGCACTACAGTATTTTTCTTATTTGTACGAAATATATTCTGAAGAATTTAGGGTTAAATGGTATAATATATCTAATTTTCCTTGAAATATAGAAAAAATAAATATGTATACATAAAAAGTGAGAATGATAGAACAAGTAAGGAAAAATTGGCGAATCTGAACTTATTCAATATTTCTTTGTACTATTCATATTTTAAATTGTAATTTAATTTTTTCATCACCATTTACCCCTCTATGCCCTCTTCCACCTCCCCTCTCTCCCTTCTCCCACAATCACCACACTGTTGTCCATGTCCATGAGTTTTTTTTTTCTTTTTTGCTCAAACCCTCCACCCACCAACACTCATCCCCACCAGAGCTTTGTATTATTTTTGATACACATCTGTACATTTGAAAATATCTAAATAAGTTTGAAAAACATTGCATGGACAAAATTTCATTGAAGGCTTATTGAGTATGTACAGTTAGGGTCATGAGTTTTCCTTTAAGTACTACTTTATCTGATTCCATAGATTTTGAAGTATAGCATATATATTCTATCCAAATAATTGAATTTCCCTCTTTTGATTTTGGTTACAATACTCTTAATTACTTCCCAAACTAAGGAGTGTCTGTGGTGGTTAGTATGGATTTTAGATGCTAGTTTTCTCTCCTCCCCTCCTACCATCTCGTCCTCCTTTTCTCCTCCTCATTCTTCCTCTGTCTTCTTTTCTCTGCTGTTTTTATGTTGGTTTTTACATTGATTTCTAATATATTACATTTGATCATTTGATGAAGTCTGTATAATATCAATTATCTTTGAGGCAATCAAAAGGAGGAAAAGCTTAAAGCTGTATAAGATGTAACTACATGCATAACGGGATAAGTTTAGTTGCAGAAATTTAAGTCACCAATTTAAATATGTTAAATATTGCTAGTATATACTAAAAATGTCATCCAAAGGGTTAATAACCTAGGCTCAGGAAAAGATGAATGATTTGTCATGAAATAAAATAGAATGAATTATTGGCATCAAATAAGATGAAATGAACTTGAACTAGCAAAAGTGGTAAAAATGTCACAAAAATATATTCTATGAATTGAGCTACTCACTTTTGGCGGGTGAGCTGGAGAGCTGCTTTAGAGACCAGTAGCATGTCATTTCTTTTTTTTAAATCCACATCTGTTCTGTTAGCAAAAACAACAATAAAATTTTGAAAATCCCATTAAAATATCCATATCTCAAAGCTCAAGGCAGTACATTCCCTAAAGAGAATTTCTTGTTATTTATTTACTCTATTTTTTAAATAATCATGCTAACAATAATCTTCCCTAGGGATCCCACTGCCTCTAGCCCCCACCAAGGACAAATCCAGGGATTATTATGGAGAACATTTAAGTAAGTGTGAAGCTTAATGCTCACAATCCCTCAAAGGAGACCCTCCCTCCAAAATCTGGAATGTGAATATTAACTCTTCAAAATCCAAATCATTTGAGCAGAGCTTGCCAAGCCTTAACTTCACATTGCCATGAGCTTGCAGGCAATGTCCTAGATATAAATCTTGTAACAAATACTCTAAAAGAAAAAAGGTGATCTGCCTAATAGCAAAGTCCTAAATTTCAGAACTCTGATTTATATTTTAAAGTACCTTATTCTCAATATACTTTCACTCCATAGTACCTTGCTTTATTTTATAACCATTCTTTTTTTTTTCTAATTTATCTTTATTGTTGAAAGTAGTACATACCTCTCTCTTTTCCCCAATGACCCCCTCCACTCTGTCCCCACACCCCAAGGCCCTCACCACACTATTGTCTGTGTACATGTTATAATCATTCTTCTCAATAATTTTAAACCACACTATCAAAATAATATGAAAACTAAGGTAGTTAATTATTTTGAGTACAGTATTTTCTTTAAGTTATTTTTTTAGTGTGGGAAGAAAAAGAAGATGGAATAAAAATATTTGGTGATTTGAATTAGATTTTCTTATTATGAAAATTGTAAATCTAACTTTAACAGCAAAATAGCACTGAGCTGCTACTGGCGATTGGACCTCAGTTCAGCAACCTCAGTACTTGAATTCTGGTTAAGGAAGAATTCAGAGCCAACACTCAAATACAAGCAAAATTTTATTTAGAAAGTCACAGAGGTAGAAGAAGTGAGCCAGCTGGGCTGTGTGGGCTCAGAAAACAAGTTACAGAAGCAAAAGAAGGGCCCTTGGAGCTTAGAAAAAGAAAGGCAGGGAGAAAGGGACTGAGGAAAGCGAGGGGAAACACACAGGCAAGCTCAAGAGAAAGAGCATGCACTGGGTCCTTTGTCTTGAATGTTTTATCTGGATGTCTCAGGCGAAGATCTCAATAGAATATTAATCAGCTTCCCAGGTGTGTCCTTTCAGGGTTGTGGACTCCACCAATTGGTCAGCACCCAGGCAGGGGGTCATGAGTCATCTCAGCTGGTCCTGATGTCAGACATGGCTTGGCCCATGTGACCATGCTGCTTTTATGGGCCTGAAGTTGAAACACAACTGAGGCCTAGATGTTATTTTGAGGGCTTAATGCTTGAGGGAGTGGCCATGCAAGGGCTTGGGTGGGAGTCGGATCATGCTATTCCCCGGTCCCCTTGTTCCTCCAGTAACGGGTCCTATAACGTGACTAGAAATATGAAAGATCAGGTGTCTAAACTGCATGACCAGCAATATGCTAGGGAGGAAAGGTTATATCCTAAGGTCAAGGTCCCAGACCAGATTTACCCATTGCTAGGTACCAGTCCTATTGTTCCTACTCTGTTCATGCCTGTTTAACTGCCTACTACAGCAATATCTAGAAAACACTGCAAAATAGAAAAAAAGAACTATTACCATATATAATTTCCCCTGAACAGAAACATACACTATTGAAATTTGGATTCATTTGCCTGTCAATTTCTTGATTTTTAAAATATATTTTTATTGATTTCAGAGAAGAAGGGAGAGAGAGAGAGAAACATCAGTGATGAGAGAGTATCATTGATTGGCTCCCTCCTGCAGGCCCCCTACTGGGGATCGAGCCTGCAACCCATGCATGTGCCCTTGACCAGAATCAAACCCAGGACCCTTCAGTCTGCAGGCCGATGCTCTCCACTGAGCCAAACCACCTAGGGCCATTTTCTTGATTTTAAAATGACAATTTTTTAAATAATAAGAGACAATATGTGATTAAATGAACCACAACAACAACAAAAATTCAAAAGCTTTCAAAATGAAAAAAAAAGAAGAGACTTATGATTTAGCCTGTCAGATCAAATGTTCACATCTGTTTTTTTCCTAAAAATCACACCACATTAAAATAAAAATTATAAATCCATGAGGACAACAAGAAAAAGATAGAAAATGACTCCAGACAAATGATGTCAAAAAAATGTTGAAAAATGAGAAACAGATGAACCAGTGGTAATTGACTAAGTAGAACAAGGAACAGAAGAAAACAAAACAAAACAAAACAAAAAACCCTTGCAATTCTGCTGAGGGAATAATTTAGGAAAAAGCAAACATACCTGTACCTCACAAGTCTGGAAAAATACAGGGATTGGAGATGACAAGTATGTCTAAAGGTGGGGGTGGAGCGATGCTAACAGACGTGGGCAAAATACGGCCCGCGGGCCGGATCTGCCCGTTTGAAATGAATAAAACTAAAAAAAAAAAAAAAAAAAGACCGTATCCTTTTATCCTTTTATGTAATGATGTTTACTTTGAATTTATATTAGTTCACACAAACACTCCATCCATGCTTTTGTTCCGGCCCTCCGGTCCAGTTTAAGAACCCATTGTGGCCCTCGAGTCAAAAAGTTTGCCCACCCCTGTCTAGAAGTATCCTTTCACCCAACAGAACAGAGAGGTTTCACAGTTCTGCAGCAGAAGACAGAAAGTCAATCTCTGGAGAAGCTGCTACCTTTGTAATTAGCCTAGTTATTAATAACAGAAAAGGAGCCAAGGGGAGAAGGCCAAATATTATAGGCATGTCAGTTAAGCGGCTTCACCAGGAAGCTAAAGCTTAACACTCCCCAAGGAACCACCAGTCTATTCCTACAGATCACTGGGGCAGGGATTGGACAGGGAGGAGAATAGATGCATGGCCAGTAAAGTTGAGGTAACCTAACGAAGGTGCTTGCTGTCAGTTACACCAGAGACCACAGGTCATTGCCCCAAATTGGCATGGCCACTGCAAGGGCGCACAATTTGGGATATTTACTCCTCTGAACAAAGGCGTTCACTTTCTTGACTCCTCTTAGTGCTCTTGTGCTCCAGTGCTTTTGGGACCCTTGGTGCTCTTGCTGCCCATCTCTCACTCTCTTGCATTTGCTTCCATGGCCACCACACACAATGGACTAAGATTCTAACTAGCCTGGTGCTGAATTGGACCTGGCACCGACATGGAAAGGAAACTCTGGACACTGTCTCTGATTTTAGCTTTACTGAAGGAATATAAGTCCATGGAAATAAAGCTTTCTACCATCTCATCTTCCTGTGGGGGCCTCCGGAAATGCTTATTCCAGCAGTTCCCTAAGAACCCAGCTCCTACTCACAATGGAAAAAGACCACCCATGCTTTTCTCTGATAACAAAATGACTGCAGACATACTCTGGAATTTAAATACCAGTGAAGGTGAGAATTAGTGCCCTGACACCACTGTAATTACCCTAATATATCATAAACCATGGCAACGTTGGAATGGTCCTGAGTATAGGGGTGAGCAAAAGTAGGTTTGCAGTTGTAATACAAGTAAATAATATAATCAATTAATAATAACACAAGAATACACTTTATGTTTTGCATACTCACAACTGTAAACCTATTGTTGCCCACCCCTATAAATCATAAATTAAGTATGAAAAGAAACTGCAGGCTAAGTTGACCAAAAATCTAAAATGTGACTAGAATAAAGTGATTTGAATTGTTTTTAGGAAAAACAAAACAAAACAAAACAAAATAAAAACAAACAGGAGATAAAAGCAACGTCAGGATTCATCAAGGAGAAATAATATTTTGTTTGAAAATATTAAAAGTACAATAAATGAGGTAAAATATGGCCTGATTGAGATGCTAGACTCACTTGTTATTGGATTTAAACTCTGAGATGATAACATCCATAGATCAAGGCAAGAGAAATTGGAGAAACCATTCCTACTTAATAACTGTTCATCTCTTGTGGTTATAGAATAGTAATTCAAGAGGAAGCATTCATTTGAAGTCAAATGGGCAGAAGAAATATTTTATTGCATAGTCTGATGTATTTGGAATTAGAAAATTACAAGGAATTTTAGAGGTCACTTAGGCCCAAATCCTTTTTAATTGAGAAGTCCTTCCTATAATATTCCTGACAGCTTGCCATTCAGCATGAACTTGGTCATTTTTAGCATTCTCCATAGTAAACATCAGCCCTCTCTTAGTTTATGTGATTAGTAAAGATGTATGAGTTTCTTTATTAGCACCAACATTTATATCTTTGTGAATTTTCATCCCTTGACCCTCATTATGTCTTAAGGACCTAGTTAAACAATTACATCATTCTCTTAGTGAACATGTTCCACTCTTTTCAATTTCTTACCTAAATGTTCCAAATTATTAGGTTCTCATATAACAGGATGCACAAACATTTTAATGTCATGCTTTGCCTCCCCTAAATTGTTTTAAACATATTACTTTTAACAGTGGTACCCACACAACATGAAAACTTCCAAATTGATCTTCTAGTTTTGGATACTGAACTTGACCTTCATTTATACAATTTAGGATTTGATTAGCTACTTTGAGAGTTACACACATTCTAACCTCCTCTAATCTTGGAGTCAACCAAAACATCAAAATCACAAGGGACATACTGAGTTTGGTTTTAAATAAATTTTCAAATTTACATTTATCTCTGTTACATTCATCATTCTAGTCTAACCTTTTTAATCTGAAGCCTCTGATATGATAACTTATTCATCTGATTTTGTAAAATCTAAGTATTTAATCATAATTCTATTTCTCCACCTACTTTTTAATGAAATAAGTCAAATTTATATAATCTCCATGAAGGCCAGGGAGAGTCTGTCTTTGCCAATTGGAATCTTGCTCACTGCTGTTTCTTCAAATTCTGTGGAGCAGGCACGTAGTGCCCATGTGTGGGTAAAAGCAACACAGACCTAAGCTCTCTCCCTGGATTGACATTTATTCTTTAAGAAGCAAGTTTCAACCAGCACTGACCTTATTCAAATGTTCAATACTTTCCCCCCATCTATATATATATATATATATATATATATATATATATATATATATTTTATTGATTTTTTTTTTTTTTTTTTTTTTTTTTACAGAGAGATAGAAAGTTAGAAACATCGATGAGAGAGAAACATCGATCAGCTGCCTCCTGCACATCTCCTACTGGGGATGTGCCCGAAACCCAGGTACATGCCCTTGACCGGAATCGAACCTGGGACCTTTCAGTTCGGAGGCCGACGCTCTATCCACTGAGCCAAACCGGTTTTGGCAACCCCCCCCCCCCCATCTTTTTAAAAAGAAGAGAAATTGACTGAAATTCAGCATTATTGTTATTGAAACTTCTGATTTTTTTCCAGTCTTGCAACAAGATAAAAAAAAAAAAAAACCCTAAAAGGAAAAATAATTTAGCCCAAGTTGTTTTTTTACTGTTTCCATTTATCACTTTACTTGTTGAATATGGACAAATTAATTATTTAATAAATAATTTTAGTTAATGCCAAGCTCTTGAGCTATACCTTTTAAAAAATATGTGTTTTCATTGATTTCAGAGAAAGGAAGGGAGAAGATGAGAGAGAGAGAAACGTCAACGATGAGAGAGAATCATTGATTGGCTGCCTTCTGCACACTCCCTACTGGGGATTGAGCCTGCAACCTGGGCACATGCCTTGACTGGGAATTGAACCTTGACCTCCTGGTTCATAGTTTGAAGGTCACACTGGCTGGGCTGAACTAATGGGACTTTTGCATTTTTTTTTTCTTCTGTGACTTCTCTGTTTCCCTTCTCCCAATTATGATCACTACATGACTCTGAAAATATTATCTACACATTTCTGTTATTTAAAATAACCAGGCTTCTTCATACAATTTCTTGGTCTTCAATAGGCTGGAATGTTGTTGTTTTTTTAAACCTGCTTATTTGGCCCTTTGGAGTTTCAATCTCGGTTTTTCTTCTTCAGTAATTAATATGAGAAGAGGTGCACTTCTTGCAGGTGAAGATTTTCAGATTGTAGAAAGTATCACTAAGGAAGGTTACCCAATGTCATTGTATTTTGGGGAAGATCTACAAAAAGGGAGCCAACACAAAATTAATCAATTTCCATGTTTAATTTCCAGGTTCTGCCTGTGAGCAGACCTATGATTTTATGACCAATCAGCACCGCTACAAGTGCCTACTGTTCCTACATTTACTTCTCTTCCCTTCCTCAGAGCACAATCTCCACTTCCCTCCTACAATCCCAAGCTTGGGAGATTTAAGGCCGGAGCTGCTGTGAAAAGTCACCAGCACAATGCCAAGGTGTCTTCCCTTGACTTGCCATTCTCCTTGCCTCCCAGGGATTTTCTTTCTGGGATTCAGGTTTGATAAGACGAGGGTTTCCCTATCTTTCCTTTGACAGAAATCTCTGGGTATCTTGCTTCTGACATTCTCTTTGTTGCTGTGCTACCTGATTACCTGGACGAATAACATTTACATTCCCAGTACCCAGCAGCTTTCACAGGCAGGGGAGTTTGATCTATTCCTGATTTTGCAGTTATATTTGATGAGATGTCCCTGTAAGCTAATTACTTTGGCAACCAAGGGGCACCAATGATTCTGTCAGGCATCCACGGGGACACCTTAATAGTGTTTTAAACAATGTGTACAGAAGGGGTTAAAAGCTGCACAGAGGGGAGCAGAGCCTGAGGGGAAAGGCACTGCATGTGTGTGGTTAACAAGGAACTAATTGGGTAACCAGGCAGGAGGAGAAGGAGCCTAAAGCTGGTCCACATGCTTGCATTGAATTCCAGCAGTTAGCTAGTGCTGAGCCCTTGAGGAGTTGAAATAAAGACAAGTTGAATCTGGAGTCTATTTTTTGCTGTGATCTTTACTAGAAACTACAAATTGGAACTTGACAGCTGTCCTCACTGCTTGTTGCTTTATTTCAGGTGGTATTCTTTTGAAGGAACTAAGAGTTGACACTCTGGATGCCTGTCCTGGATGGCGTGCATCCAGACAAGAATATGTGTCCATTCTTTAAGGCACCCTTACTCTTTCTTCTGTTCTTAATGCCCTCTGAGTATTGAGATTCAGGTTTTGGAGAGTGAAATAAATATTGTCCTGGAACTCAAGAGATATGATTATAGTCCCAAGTGTGCATGCACAGCATCTGCTTGAGCCAGTTAGCCCACCTGTCAGGCCTTCACTGCTTTCCAAGTATAAAAAGAGTGAGATTGTGGGCATTCCTCCTCTGAATCTCTTTGAGCCCTAAGACTTTGAGTTTAAAATTAAGTAGTTTCTGCTATTAAACTTTGACCAGGTGCCTAAAAATGTACTAGAAAATATGGAAAATAAATAGAGTATAAGGCATGTTTCTTGACCTCAAGAATTCTTTGGGAAAAATAAAAAAGAGCGCTAAATGCTGTCGTATAGATGGATATGAAGGCCAGTCAGGAGAAACTGGCATGGAGATGCAGTCACCCAGAGAGAACCATAGTTTTCCCTAGGAATCGGTGAAGAGATTAGCCTTCTAAAAAAGTGGGCTTTGAGGAGACAGTCAAGGTAGTTCTCTAAGTCAGCTATTTTCCACCTTTTTCATCTCATGACACATGTACACTAATTACTACAATTCTGCACCACCACAAATAGTTTATTTTTTTGCTGATCTGATAAAAAATAGGTATAATTATGATTCATTCATACCAGACATTATTGTTGTGTTGGCTGTTGTCATTTTTTTTATTTGACAATCTAATGGAAAAGAGATCAGTTCCCCTGACTAAGGTATTTCATGTTTTAAAAATTCTTGCAACACACCAGTATGCCTCTGTGCCATACAGGCTGAAAATGGCTGCTCTAAGCCGTTGGAATGGTGCAAAGTATGGCTCAGGTTTGAAAAAACCCTATGGGAGGGTGGTGCAATAAAGTGATTGATCAGACTGAAGCAGACATTAGTTAATGGGAAGCAATAAACATTGTCTTCTTAGATAGAGCCATAATAATGAATGGTTTGAAATGATAGGCAAGGAAGTCTCAGAGTAGAAAAGAAAAACACTTTACACTTGGGAATATTTTGAAAAATAATACTTTAAAAAATATTCTGCTATAGAGTCACATACAGAACTAATGCAATTTCAATGTCCATTTACCTTTAGTATTTTATTTTATTATTTATGTATTTGTTTTATTTATTTTATTTTATTTTATTTTGTAATCCTCACCCGAGGATATTTTCCATTGATTTTTAGAGAGAGTGGAAGGGAAGAGTAGTGACAGAGAGACAAGCATCAATGTGAGAGAGACACATTGATTGGTTGCCTCCTGCATGAGCCCTGACCAGGGGCAGGGATCAAGCTTGCAAGCGAGGTATGTGCCCTTGACCGGAATCAAACTCTTGACTGGAATTGAACCTGGGACCCTTCAGTCCACAGGCTGACACTCTATCCATTGAGCCAAACCAGCTACGGCAATGACCATTTACCTTTAAATAATAATAAAATTCATAATATTTTTTTTAAATCTTGCTAAAAATAAACAAGTTCCTAAAGGAAAGGAAAATGTCAGTTCACTAATGTCATTTGCTTCTTATTTTAGTCCAACCTATCAATCTATATTTTTCTCTGAACCAAAGTAAGTTGGCATTAAAGGATATATAAATAAGCAAGTTGACAGTGGTTTAATTCAGAACATCCTCTAAATGATTCTCAGCAAAAATGCCAAAGGAACTAAAATAGAGTCAATATGGTATATCATAATCACACGTCTTGAAGTTGAGTACCCAACTTCTTACCCATGTAATATATTTGCTCACTGGTCAACTCCTACATATGAGCATGCACTTTCTGTTGGTTCCAACCAGCCGTGGGCAAACTATGGCCCGCGGGCCGGATCTGGCCCATTTGAAATGAATAAAACTAAAAAAAAAAAAAAAGACCGTACCCTTTTATGTAATGATGTTTACTTTGAATTTATATTAGTTCACACAAACACTCCATCCATGCTTTTGTTCCGGCCCTCCGGTCCAGTTTAAGAACCCATTGTGGCCCTCGAGTCAAAAAGTATGCCCACCCCTGGTTCCAACACTCCCTGATCTCTCACACCTTTCCCACTGGACTCAGTAATGATACCTTTAGGGCACCTGAAGTCACTTCTTGATTAATCCACGATTAGAATTGGCACTGCCATTATGTGAGTAGTCCTTGCGGGACATGTAAACTCTCTGGCCTCTAGATGCATAGTTGGTAAATGAGACTGTTTGACTCAAGTGGCTCTAATTTCCCTTCTAATTCTAAAGTTCTGCAGTATGTAGCAAGAAATAACATTTTTTAACATGATAGTGTGATATGACGGTTTGGAAATAGGGGGAGAAGGAAACTTTTAAAGACCAGATTAATGGAATGAAAATTACAGCCATATAACTCTTATTTTAAATAAATTACCTAGTTTGTGCTTTTTTTTTTCTTTTTTTTTTTCTGAAGAACTAATCAGAATTCTTAAAGAAATTTGCAAAATCAGAATCTTATTTCCTGGCATGTCATTCTCCACCCACCTCCATTCAATTTTCAACTTAGAGGGAAGAAAGAACATTTTGAAAGAGTTTAGAATTAGGCTCAAACAGCGAGTTCTGTGGTTTGAGATATTTTACCCATTTTAATAATAGCTGTACTAATGCTTTAGCAATTCATTGAGATCAGTGATTCTTTTAAATTAGCTACAGAAAAGTTCAACTTCTGAATAAAACTAGAAGGTTGAAATTGTTACATAACAATAGAGCTATTTCACAGAATTTAGTATATAGTATTTCAAATTCCCAATTTCTATTTCTTAATGGACAGGGCCATCAAGCAAAACTGACATTTATACAAGTTGAGCACACATCCATTTTATTTCCATAACTTGTTCTTGATCAATTGTTTTCTTGTCATTGAAATGAGCTGAAGCTATCACAGTTTTGATATGCCATCCAAGATTCTCTCTTTCTTCTCTTTTCTCTTATCTAGCCAAATTTTTCAAGTTGTTATTTATTTCTCAAAATGAAATCTCTAAGGAGTACTTGAATAACACACATTTGATTCTCTTTCATTCTTTTTTATTGTTTCTTTGAGTGTTTTTTTATTTGTTTTGTTTTTGTTTTGTTTTTATTTTGTTTTTGTTTTGTTTTTGATGGTGGGGCAAGAAGTGCAGAAATAAATGATGGACAATTATGGTATGAGAGGTTTCTATAGTGATATAGGGAAAATGGATGCTCATCTTCTCTTCCACATCTTTCATTTAATGACTTAAAGTATAAATATTTGCCAGGGGTACTCAATTTGTGGTTCTATTTTTTAAAAATCTAAATTTTCACAATAAAAACATTATTTTTATTGTCTAGACTTATACACTTATCCCTCTGCCCAGATTTTCTCTACTTCTCTGAATATACTGATGACAAATGCCAATTTATTATTCTCCATATTTTTTATTTAAGAAAAGCTTTAAAATATGATGGTACCTGACATATATTGACAATAGTCATAAAGCTTGAATTTATGTGCTGAAATAAGCTCCCGGGAGCAGACAGTGTTCACTTACTGATTCATTTCATATTTATTGAGCAACTATTCTAAACATATTTAGAATAATTCTTAATACAAAATAGCCCTGAATGTAAAATAGCCAGTCATTCAAAGAGTAAAAACCTAGAGGAAGGAAAGTGCTTGGTAATTTTGAGAAGAGGATGATTTTTAGGAGGAGTTAGATCAGAGTGTGCAAGGCAATAGTGGTATGAGAAAAGATTAGAAAGACTGAGTGATATCATACTGTGAAGACTCATATAACTCATGTGCATGAGTATGTACTTAATTTTAAGCACAGTTTAAGCATATTTAGAATAAGATTATGCTTTAAATGATTTTCTGGTTGCAGGGAATGGGTTGGATTGGAATAGAGTGAAAACAAAAAGTCCAGTTAAGAAATAATCCTGGAACACAACTATGGAAACTCAGACAAAATTGATTCCACTAGAAATGGAGATGAATGATCAGATTTTAAAAACATTGTAGAGGCAGAAAATTCAGGATTTTCAGTTAGATTGTCAGTAGAAAAGAATCAAGGATGACTTATGTTCTTTCTACTTGAGAAACTAGGTATTAGGTGGTATAATTTGCTAGGAGTGAGAAGACTCAAGGCAAACAAGTCTGTATGTTTATATAAGTTGGTTCATGTGTGTGTGTCAAGGACTATAGCTATAATTAAGATGTCTGTAAAATATCTTTCAAGTAATGAATATGTCCAATAAGAAACTAGATAGAGTAGTTGCAAATTTTGTGAAGAGTTTTGGTCTAAAGATTGAACTTCAGAAGTCATTATCATGTAGCCTCTTTTGAAAGCCAAGGGAACAGAGGCTATCTCTTGAAGAAATTTTTTAGATAGGGAGAAAAATAGAGATTATGATAAATATCCAAGACATAAGTACATGGCCAGACAGAAAGGGACTCCTAAAACACGTCCTGAAAGTTTTCTCAGGAAACTATCAGAGGATATTCTACAACAAAAGCAAAAAATAACTGACCAAAATGTAAGCCCCCCGAAAAAAGAGGCAGAAGCATAATTTTAAACACAATAATAAATTTATTTTAATATTATATTTTACCTATTATTTTCAAAATACCTTTATTTTAAACTGTAACCATTATAAAACAATCATTAATGATATATATGCCATTATTTAGTGTGTTTGGTACTAAATCTTTGAAATCTGCTCTGTATTTCTTCAGTATCCTTCAATTCATACCAACCACATTCCAAGTGCTCAATAGGCACATGTAACTCCTGGTTATGTGAACATTAAATGGACAGAATGTTGTGTATGAATGATTTGGTAGAGAGAGGAAACATATGAAAAAGAAAAATTTCATCTGAAAATATTTTATCTTTTAAAGGTACAAAAATACAATAAGTGTAAGGTTAGGTTCTGGGACGTAAGAGGTGGGAAAATTGGCACTTCCACAAATGTAATAGAAAGATGTTTTTTAAAAAACAATTTTATTTATTTTTTCTTTATTGATTAAGTTATTACATGTGTTTCCATATTCCCCCCTTTGCCCCCCATCCCCTCCACTCATGCCCTCACCCCCCTGGTGTCTGTGTCCATTGATTAGGCTTATATGCATGTATACAAGTCCTTTGGTTGCTCTCTCCCCCTTAACCCCACCCTCCCCTGGGATGCAGATGCTCGTAGAATAGATTTGTTCATGGGAAGACCAAATGTAAATTAGAAAAATTTTCTTCATGAATTGTGTGGCAAAATCAACTGAGTGGTATGAGGATTCAGTTCCATGTTTGCAGATAATTTTTTAGAATGTTGCCTACTGAAGCTCTGTGAAATAATTCTTAATACACGGTACTTGATAATGACACCAGTTCTCTATCAGAACTCCCATGTGTAGCCCTCTGCCTGAAATGTTAAGTGGGCATCTAAGTATACATGCAACCATTCCCTCCATCCTTTATATGCCCCCCTTTCTGGCTTATTAGCTTTGTTCTTAGGCTTCAATAGCAGCCTTCCACAATCCAATGGAATGTTGCTTTAATTTGAATTGAACAAATGTGTTTTGTTATAATCCTCACCCGAGGATATTTTCCCATTGATCTTTTAGGGAGAGTGTAAGAGAGAGGGAAAGACAGAGAAACATTGATGTGAGAAACACATCAATTGGTTGCCTCCTGCACCAGGGTCCGGGCAGAGGAGGAGCCTGCAACTAAGGTACATGCCCCGGAACAGAATAAAAACCAGGACCTTTTGGTCCACAGACCGATGCTCTTGAACAAATGTTTTATTCTATCACTGGTAGCTTTTTGGTGTGTGTGTGTGTGTGTGTGTGTGTGTGTGTGTGTGTGTGTTTAAACAAACACTGCAATGTGTACTTTGTAGTCATGGTAGCTGTCTTTCTACCAGATAATATTATTGGCATGAACTAAAAATGCATAGTGAACAATTAACGGTGCTGCAGGATTTAACAGCTTCTCAACCTTGACATCCGCATCCCCAGCCCAGCCCCCATGTATATATATACTCTCAGTAGAGTAGAGAGAAGCCTGAAAAAAAACGAAAAAAAAACAACACACAAACAAACAGGAAATCCAGGGATGGCAGGAAGGTCATAGAGAGCAAGAACAGAATGGATTGCTGTCCTGCTCTATTGAGAAAAATAAGAAGACAGGAGTTGAGAAGTCAGATTGTATAAAAGTTACTGCTTTGTTCTGTGGTGAGGAGGAAGAGGAGGATAGTGCAGTAGAACTCTTCCATTTCCAAGAATGCTGAGGCTTTTAAATACAGGTCACTCCAAATCAATCCACACTGCACTCCTCCAAAATAAAGAAAACACAAAAACAGCTCTTGATGTAATTTATTCTTTCAGACCTTGTGCCAGAGAGTTTTCTAAACATTTAAGCTGTCAGTAGTTTTCTTTCTTTTTTTAAAAAAAGTCATATATCCCACTCACTTAACCCAGACTTTCTATTTTTAGCTTTCTCTTTCTGATGAAACCTTGCAGATAATGAAGATAACATTCTCTGAGGAAGATTAGACTTACTCCCAAGATTTGCTTCCTGTTCAACATTCTCTTTAGCTGTATTTCACTTTCTCCAGATTTCAGTGTTATCTCTTGGTTTTCTAAATATTGCACAGACTTTTGCTATAAGTTCTAATGTACAGTTGACTTTTGAACAACATGGGTTTGAAGTGCATGTGTCCACTATATGTACATTTTTTTTCAATATAGTACTATACATGTATTTTCTCTTCCTTATGATTTTCTTTCTAATTGTTTATGCCATTGGTAATGATGGCAGTCAACAGTAGGATATTAGTGGTTAAGGTTTTTGGAAGTCAATAGTTATAAGTGTGAGTGCTCCTAACCCCCACTTTGTTTAAGGTCAACTGTACATGTAATCATAGGTGTAGAAAAGAATCATGCGTAATTCTTTGTTGCAGGTTCACTGAACTAGGGAAGGCAAGAGGAAAAGAAACAAAAAGTAGGAGCAGGATATCATCTATACTAATAAAAGAGAAACATGCAAATTGACCATACTGCTGTTACACCCACCAGCCACACCTACCAGCCAATCAGGAGCAAATATGCAAATTAATCCAACTAAGATGGTGGCAGCCACGGAGCTGGAGTGAGCAGGAGGCTTGGGTTGCCCCTGGCGATGGAGGTAGCCAAGCTTCCTGCCTGCCCTGGCTGGCCCTGCTCTCCGCTCAAGGCTACAGTGTTTCAATTATAGAAATAAATAAATCCCAGATACCTGCTTCCAGCCCACGGCCATGGCCAGTCTGAAAACAGCCATCAGCCCCTCACCCAGGCTGGCCAGGCATGCCAGGGGGACCCCCCCACACCCTGAAGGGGCTGTGGGAAGCCTGAAAACAGCCTTCAGCCCTTCACCCAGGCTGGCTACACCCCCATGGGGTGAGGATCCCCACTGGAGGGCTTGGCCAACCTACAAACAGCCATTAGCCCCTCACCGAGGCTGGCCAGGCACCCCAGCAGGACTCCCACCCTGATCGAGGACACCCTTCAGGACAAACCAGCTGGCCCCCATCCATGCACCAGGCCTTTATCCTATAAAATAAAAGGGTAATTTGCAAATTGACCCTAATAGCAGAACGACTGGGAATGACTTGTCACTATGACACACACTGACCATCAGGGGGCAGACGCTCAATGCAGGGTTGTCCCCTGGTGGTCGGTGCACTCCCACATGGGGAGCTCTGCTCAGCCACAAGCCAGGATCACGGCTGCCAGCACAGCAGTGGTGGCGGGAGCCTCTCCCACCTCCTTAGCAGTGCTAAGGATGTCTGACTACAGCTTAGGCCTGCTCCCCGCTGGCAAGTAGACATCCCCTGAGGGCTTCTGGGCTGCCAGAGATATGTCTGACTGCCAGCTTAGGCCTGATCCCCGGGGAGCAGGCCTAAGCCAGCAGGTAGACATCCCGCGTGGGGTCCCAGACTGCAAGAGGGCACAGGCCAGGCTGAGGGATGAGGGATACCCTCCACCCCCAAGTGCAGAAATTTTTGTGCACTGGGCCTATAGTATTAAATATTTTAAGATTATATTGGTTTATGTGTTTCTTTTCCATATTGTCTACTCTTTAAATTTTCTCTCATAAATGTCAGGCCTTTTCCTGAGAATAAGCCATTACTCAATTTGGTTTTCCCCTGCTTCTCATCCTTGCTAAAGAGATGACATCATTGAGGCACTATTCAATTTCTATTCCACTATGAACCTTCCAGGATATTCATTCCTTTTTCATGTTCTGAATGCCTGTTTCTTGAGGAATCCTACATCAGGGCAGCCAGAAGTTATGAATAACTGTATGTATACTCTGGTCAGACATGCCTCACTTTGCATTCCAGTTCTTATTCTTCAATTATGCCACATAAAGAAGTAACATGCCAGATTCGTCATCTCTAAACTCAATAATTCCTCAAAGTAATGTTACAAGAGGTAAATATGATGTTGTTTGCAATTTAGTGTACATATTTCCTCATTTTCCGCCAATGCAAGTAAATGGTTACTACTCCATTAGTTGTGGTAAAAACAATAGCAAGAATTGGAAGAGGACTGTTTTTAACTAAGGATCTTGAGGCTCATCATTTAATTTTACTAAGACCAAATGTAGTAAGAGAGCTGGAAATAGAATTAACGTTTTCAAGCCCCTGATTTTGTGGTCTTAAGGTTCCCTAACCATCAATTTGGAAGCCTCTGATAAGAAGCAGTGCCACACAACAGATGGAGAACAAACTTTGTAGTCTGAAATTTATGGAGTTAAATCCTGCCTCCAAAATGTGTAAATGCTATGACCATGTATAACTTACTTTATGTCTCTAGCAAATTTCTTACTAGTGTCTACTTCATAGGACTTGTTTGAGTTTTGCACAACATATTCTATATATATAACAAGTGTCAAGCCACAACACATAGGAGGGGCCAGTCAAAGTATTAAGAGAGAGGGGGAGTGCTCTTTGGACTCAAAGATCAGAAAAGGCAGTGGAAAAGAAAGAGCATTATTTGTGGGTGGGTATGATTTGAATACCCAAGAATTTCCTACCTGGCCCAGAATCCCAATACTGGTTTCATCTGGGGAGCAACTTGTTTAGGATAACATGAAGAGGAAATTGTGAAGAATCTCAGAAGAAAGCAGAAAGATGTTTTCAGAGAAACATCCATGTGAGAGAGACACATGGATTGGTTGCCTCCACATGCATCCCAACCAGGGCCAAGGATCCAGCCTGCAACTGAAGTACATGTCCTTGATCGGAATCAAACCTGGGACACTTCAGTCCACGGGCCAATGCTGGGCCAAACCGGCTAGGACTATTCACCATTTCTTTAATGTGTTTACATTTATATTTAGGAAATGACATATAGTAATTAAGTTTATAACTCTGCCAAAACTTTAAATCGAATTTGTTAAAAATATAGATTAAAAGTTCAGGTTGTTTTCAATTCTGGAACTAGAGAGTAGGCATCCATAGTGTGTGTGTGTGTGTGTGTGTGTGTGTGTGTGTGTGTGTGTGTGTTGTATTTGGAACACTTTCACTTTGTTTTGTTAAATATATTTTATTGATTTTTTACAGAGAAGAAAGGAGAGGGATAGAGAGTTAGAAACATCGATGAAATAGAAACATCGATCAGCTGCCTCCTGCACGCCCCCCAGTGGGGATGTGCCCGCAACCAAGGTACATGCCCTTGACCGGAATCAAACCTGGGACCCTTGAGTCCGCAGGCCGACGCTCTATCCACTGAGCCAAACCAGTTCGGCCACTTTCACTTTTTAAAATATATTTTATTTATTTTTTAAAGAGAGTAAGGTAGAGGGATAGAGAGTTAGAAACATCGATGAGAGAGAGACATCAATCAGCTGCCTCCTGCACACCTCCCACTGGGGATGTGCCTGCAACCAAGGTACATGCCCTTGACAGGAATCAAACCTGGGACCTTTCAGTCTGCAGGCCGACGCTCTATCCACTGAGCCAAACCAGTTAAGGCAAAATTCCACTCTTTTGTGCCAACTGTATGCTGATAGTGCTTGTCTAAAAATAATTTTTTTTTAATTCTATAGTATTGTTTTTCCTGTTTTACACCAAGCTAGGCACTACCTAATATTGTCCTTTTACTTTTTATTGACAAGTAATACACCAGAATTGAGCATTTTGATTTTTAACCACTTAATGCTCCAATTTTCTTTTAATTTTCTAATTTTTAGAAGCATTTTCCAATTTTCATCAACCAAACATAGTTGACTGTTAATTTCTCCCTGAAAGGCACTGGAAGATGGCTCCAAAATTAATGGTATAAGACAAGTTGACAAGCTGTAAGACTTTGAAGTGACAATTAGTGTGCCATTCTTTCTGAAAGAGCAGAGCACAGAACTGACAGCCACATTATAAGAACCTCTTGAGGCAAAATATGTGTTTTTTTAGATGAGAAGACAAAAATTAAACAAATGTTGTCTTTCCCACCTCACTTCCTAAGTTCCATCAACACACATACTCACACGCACCCATATACAATTGGGAGAGTTTTCCAGCAGCAAATTTCTTACTATTCTAAGAAATCAATGGCCAAGGGAATTATATTGTAGTAAATCCTAAAATTCCACTTGAACACACTTGCATTGACTAGCATAACTGCAGGGTACCAGGTCTGCATCTTGTGATGCTTTCTGAACTCCTTAAAGTAAAAAAAAATGTCAATGGTACTCAAAATTTGATGGCCAACTTGAGTAAGAAGCATGAGAAAGATGAACTAGCCTTTTTTTTTTTCCTTTTGCTATGTAAAATGGATATTCCAGTCTTGTTCCCAATATTAAGGGAAATACTTCTAGGTTTTTCCCATTGTTCATCAGCAATATCGGTTCATGATTTTGTTTCTTTGTTGTGTCTTTATTTGATTTTGGAATTAGGATAATGCTGGCCTCATAAAATGACTTTGGGAGACTTCCCTCCCCTTTAATTATTTGTAATGTTTTGAGAAGAGAGGTGCTAGTTCCTCTTTTTATGTAAGGACTTCTGTTTGCTAGGAGTTTTCTTATTACTGTATAAGTTTCATTAGTTGTAATCAGTCTATTCAGATTCACTTTTGGAAGATTGTATTTCTAGGAATTTATCCATTTTGTCTAGATTGGCCAACTTGTTGGCATAGAGTTTTTTGTAATATTTTATTACAATCCTGTGGTATATTTCTGGAGTATCTGTTGTTACTTCTTTTTCATTTCTTTCATTTCTGATGTTATTTATTTGGGTCTTTTTTTTTTTTTTCTCTTGATGAATCTGGTTAAAGGTTTGTCAATCTTATTTATCTTCAGGCATCACTTAGAGCTCTGTCCAAACTGCTATTTTAGGGTTTTAAAGTGTTAGAGCTACAGATTCCGCAAAAATTATAACACAGATTATTGTGGCAGAAGACTTGAGTCAGTCCTATCACTTGCATTCCACACTGGCCTTTTCTCTTTAATGAAATAAGGAAAAACTTTTTAAAACTCCTTGAACATCAGTTTACATAGCTATAAACTGTAAATAATTCACAGATTTGGAAGAATTGAAAGAATTAAATTATACAATAGATTTCTTGCACATAGCATATTGTTGGGGTCTATAATGAAAGATGCACCTATGCTAAGATGAGGAAACAATGCTGTTATACAAAAAGTAGAATTTGTTTTTGGGGTGTAGGTGTCGGATCTTTTTTATTAGAGCAGATTTTATCCTGGAGAATGCCGTTGTTGAAAAATACATGGTCTTTTCTAGGGATCATTGGGCGACAATAATTTCAGAGGATACATTTTCAGATTCTCAAATTTATACATAATTTTTTTATTCTAAAGTTGAACTTACCAAAAAAGTATTTGAGGTCAATTCTCCTGTTTGTGAGCTGTTTTCACCCGACAAAAATCTATAACTCTCTATGGTTCATTACACAGAATTTAAAAACTTCTAGATGTTGTAACATAGAGGGTGTGATGAAAATTTTTATTTAATGACCTTGACTCTTGCATCCCCAGAGTACTCTAAAAGAGTGCATTGCTGCTAAAGGAGGGTCCTAAGAAAGCAAAGCAAAGATAATTAAAGAATTGAATCCAAAGGTGCTTTATTGTATTCAGACAAAAAACTCACATCAAGACTTTGTGACTTTATCTTCTATTCCCCTAATTACCTATCTCACTATCTATATATCTACCTCAATGAAAAGTCAGAATGAGATATTGTAAGGTTGAGATATATTAACACTTTTATTTAAATTTAAAGATAAAGTTGTTTTTTTCTCACAGGAAGATGGTTGTAATCGGGCTGATTATTTTGACATTGATTGTTCTATATATATATAAGTCCTGCAGTGCTCATTAGGTTAAATGGTACTCACACATTTTTTTAAAAAAATGACAATGAGGGAAGTTGATGAAAAGCACTGTTTCATGGTAGCAATGAGTAATATTCACCCATGACATCATAAACTAATGGAAAAATGTCCAGATCCATCTATTTCATTAAAATATGTAGTTCCAATGAACTTTTGCATTTTCTATTTAATGTTATTTATCATAATGATCTTTTTGTATTATTTTGATCAATTGTATATTAGTGATAATTATAATAATAACTCAATTGGAAAGAAGTTTTAATTTCTTCTTAGTGTTTCATAGTCAGAGAAATAAAATATTAAAGTGCATTTTATATACATAATTGTGTTGCAGAGAAAGGTGATAGGATAATCAATAAAATACTTCCAAGCATAAAAATATATTAAATGATAAAATTATCTGGGGATGTATAATGGAAATATAACTTCATAGAAAATAAAAAACACTGAAAATTTTAGCACTGCTAAAAAATTGTATTTTATCTGTTTTTATAATAATGGCAGCTTTCAAATAACAATATTTTGATTCCATGAGAGAGAGTTAATAAATTTAACAACTTTATATTGAAATGTCAACATTTATAATGCACTTATTTTGTACCCTGTATCATAAGTATAAGCTTATGATGAAAACTTTTAATGTTATCTTCAGTATTTGGGAGAGTAAATAGTTTGTCAAAAGTTTCTTAGTAGTATCTGAGCAAAAAGTTTGAGAACAACTGCCATAAATTACTTATCAGGTATCCTAAAGGAGCATAGGGAATTCTTTGGAAACTGCCCCCTGCTTTCTTCTATAGAACCAAACATAGTTTATGCACCTGTTTAATTTTTTATTTAATAAAATTTGGGAGATTTGGATAGAAAGACTTATTTTCCTCACCTGCACCTATTTAAAATACCATCAATCCATATTTTCATTACATGAAAAAAATTGCTGGGAAAATTGAATATATAATGAAATTATTATAGTGCAACTGTGACCTCAGAAGTTATTAGGAACTGCATGTTAATTGCCCTCTCTGTAATTGCTCTGGGCAGGACCCTATATTTATTAATTAACGGACATGTATTCTATGTCATGCTAAAGAGCAGCTCCATAGTAGTGTTTAGGAAAAGAAAGTCTATTGGTTTGGATGTCTTGATAGATCCTCTATTTTTGTGAACTATCTATTTAAGTCATTTTGATATCCATTATCATCAATTCTTCCAAAACATGTTGGAACCATTTAAGGTTCTCAGTTGTGTCTAGGGCTTATTCTTTATGTACATGGTTCCTGAACACTGCGTTAGAGAATCTGCCTATCACCTCTCAGTCAAGTCTAGAACAGAATGCCCTATTTCTCTTCCCTCCTGAAATGAGAATTCCTCATCATATATTAATTTTAGTACCACCAATCTTTCTAACACTTTTATCTTGTTCTCATAAGACTCCTTTATTTAAGTCATTTAAAATTCTATTGTACTATTCTATAGAACTATACTGTTTGCCACTTAATATTTTTATAAAGGGTTAACTTCATCCTCACATACACACAGAGAGGAGACAATGAAAGCAAAATATCATTTCCAGTATTTTAAAATGTTTTTGATCTTTCATAATATTTAAGAGAGTAGACATTCAATAAATCCCTAATGATGAATTGCTTGGTTCCATTTTGCTATATTTCTTCATTAAATCTTTTAAGTAATTACCTCTTTTTTACTTGCTATCAGAAACTTCTTTAAAATGGATCATTTGAAATTAAACTACTAAGGATAATAATTTATGTCTACTGTCCATTGCTAGCCTTGTTTTTAGAGAGACTTTAAATCCAAATAATGTATTTAGAGTTATTTCAAATTGGAAGTAGTATTGCACAAAACCTAACCTACCTTTCCTCATTTTATGGATGAATTGGAAACCTTATAATTTATAGCCCCAAGGTCACAAAGCTAGTTAGTAAGACTGGTACACAGGCTTCTGACTTGTGATTAAGTGTTCTTGCTATAATAACATACTGCCTTTCAGACTGTAAACCAGAGCTTCCTTTTGATGAGCATGCTCTCAAACATATACCTCAAGCAGTTACTCATATGTCTCCTGCTTCCTTTTGCTTCTCTGTGAGTAATAAAAAATAAATTATGGATTGAAATTTGAAAACCCCAATGCACGACAATCAGTTATTAATAACACAGATACAGAGCAATTTCGCTGTCACACCTTGGAAGTTTTGTGGGCTTCTTTCCCTTTACTTCCTTTTTAGTTCCCTTAAGCTTATGGGAGATATACAAATATAAATTAAGAACCCTATTCTTTTATGTAAGGTCTTTATTATGAAAGATAAAACCATCTTTCTTTAAGAAAACTATATTTTAGGCCAAGGGACCATATTCTAAACAAAGTGACAGATCCCATATTATAATAGTTATGATGGTAGAACTATTTTGACAGTTGAAGTAACAGCAGCAGATTTTATTATTGACTAGAGGCCCAGTGCACAACATTCATGCACTAGGGGATGGGGGTCCCTCAGCCCAGCCTATGCCCTCTGACAGCCCGGGACCCCTCATTTCTCACTGCCTACCTGCTCACTGCTCCTTAGTGCTCTTGCGAGGCAGAAGAGGCTCCCGCTACCACTGCTGTGCTGGCCAGCTGTGAGCCTGGCTTCTGGCTGAGCGGTGCTCCCCCTGTGAGAGCGCACTGACCACCAGGGGACAGCTCCCGCATTGAGCGTCTGCCCTCTGCTGGTCAGTGTGCATCATAGCGACTGGTCATTCTGATCATTCCACTTTGACAGTTGCTTAGGCTTTTATTATATAGATGATAATATGCAGAGTTAGAAGAAAAGAAGAATAGTGGCATTCAATGGAACATTAAAGTAAAAAGATTGAAATTGAAGTGTAATTGAAATTAGAATGTAAATTTTTAGGCTAACTTTGAAGAAGGGCTTGGAGTGGCTAGGCGTAGCCTTAGCAGTCAAGAGCAGCATATGAAGTAGAGAGAGTCTAGCTACTTCCCACAAGATAAGGAGCAGGGGTGACTTGGGTAAGACTTTAGCGTGACTTTCACTCTCACAGACTCAAGAGTAATTCTCCTGGTTGCATGGTAAATTCTCAGCTTGACTTTTCTTGCCCTTGCTGAAGTGGACATCATGTGATATTTCCCTTATACCCCTCCCAGCAGCTGCCAATGAGCTAGGGTGAGATGCAGCAATTCTAATCTGTGTGTTGTTCAGAAAGGACTAGAGAGAATTTGAGAAATGGCTACTCTCTCTCTCAATAATTTTCCCAAATATGTGTCTTCCTCAAAAATATTAGGGTGCTATCTTAACACCGTATTTGCTTGGATATGAAAATATTTTAGAGAAAGAAAATAAAAGCAAGACTGTGAGACATAATAGGGAGGTAATTAAAAGGAGGCCTTTTTTATTTTCTTTCTCCCCACCAACTCATGACACAGGTTTCACACCTAGCTTCGCCTTCCCCCACAAATGACAGAATTTAACGAAGGTTCTCAAATGGGATGAGAGAAAAGCTAACCTGTCTTCTAGTTCAGTTAATTTCAATAGCAGTTTTTTATGACTTATTTATATTAGCACCTTCCCAGATAACAGGAGTTCCCTAGAGAAAGTGGAATAGCTATTTTATTAGCAGTTTATAAATCTTATTATAGAATATGTGTTAAAGCCTAAAAATAAAAATAAAAATATGGAAATGGTAACTTAAATTTGAGAAAGTAGAAAAGGCTCAATCTAACAAAGAGAAAGAAAATTTCCTGAGAGTAGCCAAAATGAGTGGTTTAATAGCTGAGAAATAGAAGCACTTTGGTGGCTGGCCTTCCTTAAAGGCAACTTCTCACTTATTTTATTTTTTCACTTTACCAAAGATCTCTCACTCAATGCTCATCTTTGGTGTCAAAAATTTTGCCCTAAAAGGAAACAAAAAAAACTCTTTTTTTTTTCTTTTGAGAAAACTGGGACTTATAAAGAAGAGGGAAAAATCCAAACACAATGGTATAAAGGCAAAGGTTTACAAAGAAAATGCACATTCTATACACAGGAAACTAATTTCATAAGCAGGCTCTCCCTGCTAGCTTGCGATTAAACTAAATTGCCAGCCTAAACTTTTCTGTGCAGAATTTCAAATGTCAACACATTATATTGCGATTCCTCTTAATTTCTCACAAAGAAAATGCAAAATGAATTCATTATGCTGGAGTAAGTGGAAAAAATGATGAGTTTCTCCAGAAGAGTATGCAATGGGGAGAGATTGGGCAAGACGATTATATTGAGATATTTGAATAGCTGGCCATTAGCAAGAGCATCCCCATTACTCTGCCGATAATTATATCTCTTCTGCTATGACTTCCCAGTGGAATAATAGAATGTTCCCAGTGCAGAAGATAATGAAAAATACCATTCAGGTGGTACATATATGCCAGGAATAGAATGCAATATTTCTTTCTTTCCTTGATTTTTCTCCTCTTAGCCCCCATCAGCCCTAACTCCTTTACCTTGTCACTCTAATGGTGGACACCTACGAGATATATGTTAATATGTGTTTGGTTGTTCCATGCTATGTATGGGGAGAATAAATGTATATTGAAAATGGAGATGGCAATGGAATATCATTCTTCCAACATAATTATATCCTGTGCTTAGAAAGCCCAGTGTTTTGCTGAGTAGATTTTTGTTACCTATTATGTAAATGACTTTTAAAACCCACTGTGGTGCAGAGTGAAGGCTTTAGAGGGGATCTTAGAAGGAAAAAAAAAAAAACAACACACTCTTTTATTTTTCTTTGTAAGGAAAAAAAAACACAAGGTTGCATATGCTTCTAATTAATCCATCATTTTTGCAGACACTTTTCATTTTAGCAATCAAGTGAAATTAAACAAACAAAGAGGGAGAAAAAAAAATGAGATCAAACAATAACACCCACTCATTTTCAAGAACATTTTCCCTCCCTTTCTCCTGTTCTTTTCTCTCTTTTTTTCTCGTTTGAACGATTCATAAAACCTCTCGTGTTATTGCCACCTTATCATACTGTGGCATTTTTATTATTATTTAGTTTCAGTTTGGGGAAATCTTGCTGGGTACTATATGTCTTCACAAATTCATTAATTTTACAGAAAACTCAATTTGCATCTTACCTACCCCCCCTTGTCTTGCTGCGCCACTGTTGTTTTAATTCTGGATCCTTGATTGAGAGTTTCATTTTCAAATCATGCACTAAGAAGAAAAGTTTCACCCAAACAACTTATGTTTGCATCCTGTAGAGGGCAGTGAAATGTTACAATGGTTTTACCCTCCAAAAGGGTTAATTTGAGAACTGCTCATTTTTCTGAGTTTTGCCACTCACTGGCAACCAGGACAAAGGAACAGCTAAATTACCCAAGAATACTATTTTTCCACTACTTATGTTTATAGTCAGGGAGGTATACGTCATTATGTGAATGTTTTCTGGTTAAAATTTTTACCTGGGAATGTATTCTGAATGCATAAAGTTAAAATATATGTGAACAAGTGGCTATGACTCAAACCACAGGAAACAAAGTATGTGTGTTCATGTTGCAGTGTTAGGATCCATACTCAATCTTTAGTTAATATCCAACTACAGTCAAAGGACTGATAAATACAGTCAATGCCTAATGGTAATCTAACAAGAAATTAGGACCACTTCTAATGTAGAAGGTTTAATTTACAAATTGCAGGCACACACACAAAAAATTAAAATCACATTTATTTATAATTTGCATGTTTTATCATCAATATAGAACATTACTTAGTAGCTTAGTGCAATGATGAACATTATTTTTTTATTTTAATTAAATTATGTGTATATGTTTTAGGAAATGTCCGGTTCCAAAGAGAATTTAAGGTATTTCAGCCTATTGATCTCTAAACTAAACAAAATTTAAATTTAGTATAACACAAAGTCTGTGGTTGTATATAGTATGTTTGTGTGAATATATACTTTTGGTTACTTATAATGACATATACTCAATTTATTGTGTATTTTAAATACCCTAACATAAGGATCTTATTAATTACTAGAGGTCTGGTGCATGAAATTCTAGCATGGGTAGGGTCCCTAGACCTGGCCAGCGATCAGGGCTGATGGGGGCCTTCTGGCTGCTGGCCGGGGCCTTCCTTCATTCTGTGCTGCCCCCAGTGGTCAGCACATGTCACACTAAGCGATCAAACTCCCGATCTCTTGGTCAAACTCCTGAGGGGACAGTTTGCATATTAGTCTTTTATATTATAGATGTGATAGACATATAGCATACTTTTGTGCTCAGTGCACAATGAAGAATGCCATGATATAACTAAATGCTTTCTCAAGTCTCAAATCTATATAATGAAGTCAGTGTCATTAGTGATTGATTGCAATCTATATACCACACTCTGGCATTTAGGCAGAAAAAAAGCACAACATTTTAATTTATACAGCATATAACAACACACTTCAACTTAGCTTTACTCTGGACTGGACTACCATAGTTTTCTCCTGTTTTTATTCTCCTTTCTCTCTTCCAATGACTTTTAATTATATTTCCAAATTGTTTCCTTTTTTCTTAGAGATGTCAAAACCTACCTCTATGGTCAAGGTCTTGACTCCATCTGAATTCTTGAGTTTCTTCACCTTGTGTATGTTTTTGTTTTTTTGTGTTTGTCATTTTCTTTTAGACTGTCCATACTGATTCTATTCTAAAGTTTCACTTCCTGAGCCTCCTGTTACTTTTCCAATATTCAAATTTACTAAGTTCCTAGGGCAGAGGGAATTTCCTCCCGGCCTGAGGTACATCTTTCATTAAGCAGCAAGTACTCTCCCAGGAAGGTTTTCTTTCTTCATTCTAATATCAGGTTCTTATGTGATCTTTCTAATTGTATTAGTTTTGGATAATCTAATATTTTTTAAATATATATTTTATTGATTTCAGAAAAGAAGGGAGAGGGAGAGAGAGATAGAAACATCAACAATGAGAGAAAATCATTCATCGGCTGCCTCTTGCACATACCACACTGAGGATCTAGCCTGCAACTTGAGCATGTACCCTGACCAGGAGCTGAACCATCACCTCCTGGTTCATAGGTGGATGCTCAACCACTGAGTCACCTTGGCCCAGCTACAATAATCTAATATTGTTTTTTTTTAACTATTTTAATAGTAAATTTCTTTTTCTAAGACTTTGAATCAAAACTTTATGTTGACTTAGAATTAGATATGCTATTGCACTTCTGATTTCAATTGTACCTCTGACAGCTTAAATTTGATTCCTGCTATAAATGCTTAGACCCAAGTGAGCTCTCCATCTCAAGGTCTGACTTATGATATAAGAGCTTACTCATTCTGTACACTAGAGTAGCTTGGAATTCCAAGGATATTTATCCAAGGGTAGCCTTCAACCAGTGAGTATATAAAAGCTCTTACCTCCCATCCTTTAGGGAGTGAAAGTTTGAGTGATATTGTAGATGTGGTCACAGCCTGTGTGATCCATAGTAGTCATCTCAAAGGCTCACTGAAATTCACTTTTCCACTTTTCCTAATTAATAGTCACTGATCCCTTATTCCTTCATCTCTTAATTGAACTACTTGTATGAAAGTCCTTGACTCAAAGTAAGACAGTCTTCTTAAAATACAAGGAACATAGCATGTGACAATACTATGAGATGGTGACATGTTTAGATGGCTCTCAATTACAGATTTCATAAAATTTTGAAGTATTGACTGGATTATTTGAGACACAAGATAGCATTTGATATCCTCATCTTCTAAATATTATCAATTTGCAAATAGACTCATTAATTATTATATAAACAGAATTATAAAATTCTGGGTTATATAAGTATTGTATTTACTAGGTGTACAGTGATAAAAATTATGAATGGTATTTTGTAGGATAGCAAAAAATAAGTATGGCATACTTTAAACTTTAAAAGAAAAAAGGATCTGTCAAATCTCACTAGAGGAAAAGATGGTAAAACCTTTAAATTCTAACTTCAAATTGTTAATGAAATCTTTATATTTTTATAACAATTCACTTCAGAAAATTTGGCATTTATTAACTTATCTAAATGTCTCTGTGTGGATATTGAATCAATATTTCAAAATATCTTTGGTAAAAAAATACCCAGAAAGAATTCTCACTTTGTGGGAGAGAATATCAATAGAATGACTGCCACACAGTATAAATATTTGTGGGGGGAAAATGTTCACTTTAGAAAGTATCTAAGTTTTATGTATTATTAATTCTTTTAAACTTTTATTGGTTTGTTTCAGCTTTATTGAGGTGTAATTGACAAATAAAAATTCTATATATTTATGATATTTTTATGAAACTTTCATATCTAGCTCATGGGATTGTAAAATTGTATAAGCATTTCATTAAGTTAGATATATATATTAAATCTATGATCCAACCATTATACTTACAGGTATTTACCCAAGAGAAATGAAAGCAAGTGTACATGGAAACAAATGGGTGTGCAACTGTTTATAGCAGCTTTGTTCATAGCAACTCCAAATTGGAAAAACACAAATACAGGCAGTCCTTGGGTTATGTCAGACTTGACATACATCATATTGTGGCTATGTCGCCATCTCCCATTTATTTATAAAATAAAAAGTTCCCATCATTTAGACATATGTACGTATGTGCTTTATGTTTTTTATTTATTTACCACAAGTAAAGGTCAGGAATTGTTATCTTTCTTTTTCTTTTTTTTTTTACTGTTTCACTTCATTACTGCTGTGTATGTGCCCGCATGTGAGTGACGTAGGTGCTTATGTAGCTGGGTTCCAACTTACGGAGTAAATTGCATTACGTCGCGCTGTAGAAATGAATCTCCAATGTAACCCAAGATCCTACTGTATTCATTGACCATAAAGTGGCTAAATAAATTATAGTATAACTAGAGGCCCAGTGCCCGAAAATTCATGCACAGGAGGGGGGTTCCCTCAGCCCAGCCTGCCCCCCTCTCACAGTCTGGGAGCCTTTAGGGTATGTCCTACTGACAGCTTAGGCAACTGAGCCAATCAGGGGAAGGCACCACCACCATCATCTCGCCACAGCTGCCGCTGCCAGCCACCATGGCTGCCTGCTCTCAGCCCTTGCAGCTGCCTTAGCTGGCTGACCTTGGCCCTCACAGCCACTGCTGCTTTGTCCAGGAGGATGTCAAGAAGGACTTTCGGCTGTCTGGTCTAATTAACATATTATGCTTTTATTATTATAGATTATTATAGATTATATGATGAGATACTACTCTGTAATACAAAGGAACAAGTTACTAGTATGTGCAAAAAAATGAATAAACTTCAAGTTATTATGATATAAAGGAGGGAAGTGTTAGCTTAACAGTGGAGAAACCTCATAAACATCACCTGAGATAGGTGATTATAGTCAACATAAGTAGTGATAGGTACATTTGATAATTTGTACCCTTGAATGCTATAACAAAAATGGCACTTTACCTCTGTGGTTTTCCTCACCAAAAATTATAAGTCTAGTCTTATCATGTGAAAAACCTCAGACAATCTATAATTGAGAAACATTCTACAGGATATCTTTAAATATCTTTACCAAATATCTTTAAAAATGTCAAGGTCATAAAAACAAGGAAATTCTGAGAAACTGTCATAGCAAAGAAACATAAGAAGACATGATGGGTACATTTAATGTGGTGTTCTGGATGGGATCCTAGAACAGTGAAAGGACTTACAGAAAAACTAAGGATTCAAATAAAAAGCAGCCTTTACTTAATCATAATGGATCAATCATAATGGATGGTTCTTTAATTGTAATAAATTCACCATACTTATCTATACTAATAAAAGTGTAATATGCTAATTAGCTGGATAGACCAGACGTCTTCCAGACATCCTTCTGTATAAAGCTATGATGGCGGGGACCAAGGCAGAGGCAGTTAGGGGTGATCAGGCAGGCAGGCAGGCAGGTGAGTGGTTAGGAGTTAGCAGTCCTGGATTGTGAGAGGGACAGGAATGGGGCCTAAACCTGCAGTCGGGCATCCCCTAAGGGGTCCCAGATGGGAGAGGATGCAGGCCAGGCTAAGGGAACCCACCCTATGCACAGGTTTTGTGCACCAGGCCTCTAGTATTAATTATAAAGGAAATTGGATGTGAGGTATATAGGAATTCTCTGCATAATTTTATTAATTTTTCTTTAAACCTAATACTGTTCTAAAAAAGGTTATAAAATAGTATGACATATATAAAAAAAGCCAGCAACATTAATGCACATATTTTACAATTTAATTTAAATTGTAAAACAGATTAATCTTAAAAGGAGGAATGTAGTTGCCTCTTGGGAAGAGAAGTGTAGATTGGCCAGTCAAAGAACTTTCTGGGATGAAAATAAAGTTGTATATTTTGATAGGGGTAAGAATTACATGAATGTGATCATTTCCCCAAACTCATGGAATTGTACACTTTAAACCCGATCACTTAATGATATGTAAAACACACTTCTTTTTTTTTTTAATTTTAAAAAAGTTACTGAGAGGCCGTAATGAAGTATTCAAACCTATCTCTATTCAGCCCCCTTCTTTCTGATTTAGTTGTCATCCATCTGAAGTGAGAATAGATGTTCTTTGTAGCTCTTCGCCTTGTGAGATCTTTGTACAAAAGCCATTTGGTAAGTACAAAGGCTCATTGTGACTGTGCAGGATGACTCACTGCCAGTTGAACTTTTAAATAGGGAACTTTCCTCCAAAATCTTACCTCTTTTTGTTTCTTGGTTTGAATACATGCTGACATCCTTCCCCTTGCTTCTGTGTTAAGTTCTCAAAAAGAAATGAACCCTTTTTATAATCAGGATAAAAATTTCTTCTTCTTATCATTTTAAAAAAACCACATATCATTGAACCCGATTTTATTAGTTTTCTTGTTACTATTTGTTACTCAAGTGTCCTTATAATTGTTCACATTTTTCCCCCTGAAAAATAACTGTTGTGTTGAACTCCAAAACTCTTATCTTTATGTATGTACTCTAGATACATCTTGCCATCATTTGAGTTTCATTCTCTTTAGTATTTTAAGTGTCTATTTTAATGGAAAAATATTTTTAAATTAAAGGATAGGAGGAAACAAATGAAGAAGGGATGTGAAGAATGACGATAGAATACTAAAAGGTAACAAGAATATATAACTCAGACAAAGTTACCAAAAACAACTAATGGAGCTATATGCTTCATGGTATTCACTAAATTAACCATGTCTGCTGTTTTCCTTTAAGATTTTTCCCGGAGTTTTGCACTATGTGGAATCATTAAGGATATATTAATGTAGGCTTATGATAAAGGTAAATATTGTGTGAAATTGAGTCTGGTATCTTTTAGAATTTCAATGAACTCCGCGATTTAACTTTGCTTCATCATGACCTACAGCCAATATTATTTTATAAAAATGTGTGTTTTAATGTAACATAAAGACTTTTGAGATTCAAAGCATCCAAGGAAAGCTACAAATTAATACCACATGACTCTACATAAAGTTTGTTTACATAGAATTTTAGTTTTTATAATATTCAGATTAAGATGTTTGTCATACAATACATACATGGAATAGTAATCCCCTGAGAATTAGTATACAACAACTATAATTAAAATTATTATAGATTCCAAATGTATATATTGTTATTTCAGTGACCAACTATCACTAAGAACTTTATATATAACTAGAGGCCCAGTGCACAAAATTCATGCACAGAAGGGGGGACCCACAGCCCAGCCTGCACCATCTCGCAATCTCAGACCCCCTCGGGGGATGTCCAACTTCCAGTTTAGGCCCGATCCCACAGGGATCCCCCAACTGCTGGTTTAACCCCCATCCTGCAGGGATCCCTGCCTAATCACCCCTAACCACTCTGACTGCCTGCCTGACTGCCCCTAACCACTCTTCTTGCCTGCCTGATCACCTCTCATTGCTCACCTGCCTGCCTGATTGCCCCTAACTGCCTCTGCCTTGGCCCCTGCCACTGCAGCTTCATCCAGAAGGATGTTGAGAATGACATCCATAAGGTTGTTTAGCTGTCTGGTCTAATTAGCATATTATGCTTTTATTATTATAGATAGAGGCCTGGTACATGGGTGGGGGTCAGCCGGCCTGCCCTGATGGGGGCCCTGAATGGGCCCCTAACTACTTGCCTGCCTGCCTGATCACCCCTAACCTCGGCCCCTGCCTCTGCCTCGGCCCCTGCCTCTGTGGCTTGGTCCAGAAGGACATCTGGAATGAAGTCCGGGAGGTCATTTGGCTGTTCAGTCTAATTAGCATATTATGTTTTTATTATTATAGATTTTTCTGGAGAAGTGCAAAGTGCCATTTAATAAACATTTTCTGTTAATAGAATGTCTAGCAACTGATATTCTGCTGCATTTATCTTCTTACTTACCAACGATATAATGAGGGTTCAAGAGATTCATGGAGCTTTGTTAAGTAATTTTATGTATAGGAGAGGGACAGAACTCATAGCCATGTGGAGGTGGCCACACAACAATGGGCATTGAGTGAAATGGGTGAAAGAATTTCAGAAACACGGAGCAATTATCAGGGGCAAAAGAATCATCCTCAGTAAGAAGTCAATAAATATTAATAAAGGGCAATGAATAAGTATAGATTTACAGTGTCTAGTCAAAGAAAACACTGTAGAGCAAAGCTGCCAAGTATGGTATTATCATGGAGCCATGATCATCTAAGGGAGTTTGATCCAAAGCAAGGGGAAAAATTAAAATATAGATTGTTCTCATAAATGGACTGACAAGACTGCTTCCGGTCAATATCCTCGAATAAGGCATTGAAATGAAAATAAGGGAACCATTCTGACAGTTCATTTGTTGGGAAAACAGAAAAGCTCAAGTACTGAAGAGACCCCAAAAACAGTACTCAGTAGATACCCTAGCTGTTTTTATAAATTAGAATAACATTTGAATAAGTAATTTTAAGTCCCTTGCTCTCATACCATTTCTAATATTCCTGAATATATAAGAATAAGTTTCACCCTTGCCCATTTGGCTCAGTGTATATAGCATTGGACTGTAGACTGAAGAGTCCTGGGTTTGATTCTGGTCAAAGGCACATATCTCTCTGTTGCAGGCTTGATCCCTGGCCCTGGTCAGGGTAGGTGTGAGAGGCAACCAATTGATGTGTCTAATCAATGTTTCTCTCTCTGTGTCTCTTCCTCATCCTCCCACAATCTCTAAAAACAAAAACAAAAAAAAACAAAAAAAAATCAATAAAAAAAATATCATTGGGTGAGGATTAACAACAAAAACAAAAGAATAAGTCTCTTGATATTTTTTCCAAATAATATCTTCATGGTTGCAGGCAACAGCACTACATCTTAAATATATACGAATGACCGTGCAAAACTCTTTTGCAAAGTTTGATTTAGGCACAGACTAATATTTCTAAGTGCTAAAGAAGGTATAAAATAAAGGGAGGAATAGATACTTTGCTGTAAGGGCATTGCTAGATAAATATTTATGGCAGTAGATGAATATAATATATATGTGGCTGAAGGGTAACAGATCAGAGGTAGTAATGAGACATTCGAAAGAAAACTGTGAAGATGTAGTGGAAAGTACCAGGGAAAGCCAATTCATAGGCCAGATCCTAAAACAGAGACATTTACATATAAGAGGGGAGAGGCAAGAGGAAGACATTCCTGACAAAAGAAGCAACATAAATAGTGACTTACACTCCGAAGAAAGTATATTCCAAATGTGGAGGCTTGGGAGTTCGAGAGCATATTAATCTGCAGTAGAGGGTTTTTTGGTTTTGTTTTTTGGAGGTGAGGAGGTGGTGATAGGGAAAGAAAAGGACATGATTCAGTATTTACTCCAAGTCCAGATGAAGGAACTACCACGCAGTTTAAATCATTAGCCCAAGCTCATGTAGCTAGTTAGTAGTAGAGCTGAGCATTTTCTACAAACTGGCTCAAAAATCCATGCCTTAATTACCGTCATACCAAATCTCCATATTGATTAGGTAGAGTTTCAAGTTTATAGTCTACCTTTAACAAGTTTTCTAGTCCTATATGAAATTGCCAATGAGAAACTTTAAGTAATCCCAACTTACACTTTAGAGGGAAAATTTCAAACAAACAAGGAAATGAGCAAAATGATGCGATTATTGTCACATTGATTTAGCTCCAAAAGCCGTGGCATTAACACTCATCTAATTCAGCCCACAAATTGTATCATGTAATTTTTCAGGCAGGAAATTCACATGCATAGAAGAGGTGTCAATTTGACTCAAGCTGCCTGGGAGAACCTTTAAGTATAATTTCCTCTAGGTTTCTATTGGGGTATTTAACCTGCTTTGGGAAAATGTCACTCATACTTATTACTTCAGTCTTTTTTGCCAAAGAGGTTCCAGTTAAAGCCCCAGCAGGGATTGCACCACGAGCCCCATTTTTCAAGGGCTTTCTAACTCAGTCACAAAAATTGGATCTGGGTGCAAGCCGGTCCCAATTGTGGTGCACTTTCTAGCTTGTTTGTTATAACCAGATGTATTTAAATTTTGTTCAGCTGCTTCTGAAGGTGGAAGGAAAATGACATTTTCTGTTTTTCAGATGAATTTTGGCAATGCTGGGAATCCAACGGGAGTCTGATTTTCAAATTAAACATGAACTTTTAGATTCTATTAGGCCCATACTTTGGATCTGGGGCCACTGCCTGTGGGCATTTCTATTAACAAGCAAGCAGAAAATAAAACCCAGTGGAAATCATCCAGTTAAAAAGGAGCTAATAATTCAGTTCCATCTCAGGCCTTATGCTAATAGTCAGCCAATTGTGGCATGCCTTGACCTCTATGGGAGATGCATTCTGGCTCTGAGAACAGCAGATTGGGAGTTTGGACCCAGATACAATTTTGGTTAGAAATTGAGAAGCAGACATACTGAGAAAAGGGATTTTTGACCACAAAAGAACTATATGGGAGGGGAAGATAAATTAGTTTCAATCAACAAATATGTTTAAGCACCTACTATGTGTTCAAAGACTGACTAGAGCGTATTCAGAGGGGGCAGTCAAAATATTGGATAAGATGTAAACAATGCAAACAATGAATGCAAACATTAAGAAGATGGCTGCAAACCAGAATGTGTCAATATGTTCTGCAGAGAAGTGTCCAGGGACAGAAGGACTCGCTTTTACTGTGGAGAACACGCCATCATTCTTTCTTTGTGCACCAAGGGGAACTTCAACCAGCTTCTGGAGTATTTGGCAAGGACAGGGAGGGGAACTGCATGAGGAGAGATGCAGAGTGAGGATGAGCTCGGCACTTTCAAACAATCATATTGGCAAGACCAGATGGACTAGATTGTAGATGGATTTATATGCCAGAGTCATGCTTATGGTTTGTTTGTTAATGTTTAGTAGAATTTGTAAATTCAATGAGAACTTTTTTTAAAGGGAAAGAGACTTAATATGATGATTTAGAACAGAGGTTGGGAAGGTCTGGCCTGAGGGCCACATAAGGCCGATGGAATCATTTGGTCTGGCCCTGTCAAGACAACACATGCATGAGATTTCAAATTTAATAAATCTAGGAGCTCTTTTCATAGCAACATAAATTTATATTAAATGGATTATATTACACAAATGATGTTATAAATATCCAAATGGCCCTTGACAGAGAAGAGGCTCCCCACCCCTGATTTAGAAGACTGATCGGGCTTTAGTCACAAGGAAGAATGGAATTGAAGCCTAAAGAAAAAAAAAAAAAGGCAGAAAAGTAGATTAATTAACACGGATCTAAACTTTGGTGATTTTTCAGAAGGAAGAAAACATAGCTTGAACTCAGTTTTTTTATTTTGTGTGAGGAATGGGAGGAAGGATAGAGAGAGATAACATGTGAAATATGAAAAAAAAATATGGAACATGATGGCCTGAGGGCCCTGGCTCTGAACCAGCCGAGGTTATTTTGCTCTGAACCTCAGGTGGTGGGCGTGTTCTGTACAGCAGCCTCAGCATAGGCATCAACGTTAGGGGCAGGTACACCTCCTCATTCTTCTTTGTGTTTTAAAGAAGACAAAATTTTGAAATTTTCCTCTTATTGAATTAAACTATCTATGGTGAGGCAGAGTTGTTGCCTAAGTTTTACCCCGCCCCCCCCCCCTTTTTTTTTTTAACTATAAACATGTATGGGTTAAGAAAAAGCAAAAAGAGTAAAAACTACATCCACATTAACAACCAATTTTCTTAAACTTCCTTACTAATAAAGAGGCCAGTGAGGTTCATTTTTTTTCACGTTTATGGAGGTATAATTTAAAAATTGTATATATTTAAGAAGTACACTGTGATAATTTGATATACATTGTTGGAACTATTACCACAATCAAGTTCATTAACATGCTCAGTGAGATTTAAATGGTAACCATTGGGTGGGACAGTCAAGAAAACTTTTAAAAAGGAGTTGACTGCTTTGAAAGCTGGTGGTCCTTTCTTCATACCTGCTTTCCCTGCTTGCTGTAGGGACACAGATGTAATGTCTGGAGATCCCGCAGCAATTTTATGCCAATAGAGTTAAAAGTGGAAGCCATGTATGATAATAGCAAAACAAAAAGACAGAAGGGTCCTCCATAATACAAAACCCACCATACCAGCACTGCACTGCCAACCTGTGGACTTGATATGGGAGTCTCCCTTAGTGAAAATTAAGCCCTACTGTTATTTGGAGTTATTACCAGCATCTCAATGCATTTCTAATGGACACATTGAAAAAGCAACATTTATTAAGCATAGAAACCTTGAAGATATACAACTTTTTTTCAATTATATTTTCTGTGATTAAAATCTGCTTAGAAATAGATTAAATGTGCTAAAACAAAAATGATCTTGTCCCTAGATCTAGTGAAAGACTGAAACCCAGTAAATTTTACTGGGAAACATTCCCAGTAAGGAAATGTTTCTTGGATGAATCTGCGGATGGCCAAATAAATAATAAATATATAATTTTCTCTCTCCCACTATGGCTAATTTTACTCTTCTAATCCCTGATGGCTGGCATTGGCACCCTTGCATCTCATCTTACCAAATAGGAAAAAAAGAAAAGGAAAAATTCATATTAGTCAAATATTGTTTATTTTTAACTCTTTAATGTCTCAGTGGATTACTAGTTTAATAGATTGAATACAATCATGTTAAGAGATCTTGGAGATACTGAGTTAAAAATGAATGCCTAAAAAGGCCTGGCAAGGGCTAATATACTAAACACTTTAAAAAACACAAATTCATAAAAGAAAGGCTTTTGCCAAACAGGAAAAAAAAAATTAAAACAACTTAAATGGTGAGGTCATAGAAAAAGAAGTGATTTTAACATATGGAATGGTGTTCAGCCTCACACTATTACACATCAGTAAAAGAGAAAAATAATTATTTTTAACTTTTTTTTTTTAAATATAGATCTTATTGATTTTTTTTTTATATTTTATTGATTTTTCACAGAGAGGAAGGGAGAGAGATAGAAAGTTAGAAACATCGATGAGAGAGAAACATCGATCAGCTGCCTCCTGCACATCTCCCACTGGGGACGTGCCCGCAACCCAGGTACATGCCCTTGACCGGAATCTAACCTGGGACCCCTCAGTCCACAGGCCGACGCTCTATCCACTGAGCCAAACCGGTTTGGGCTATTTTTAACTTTTAATATTAAAAATAAATATCAGAACATTTGTGTGGAGGTAGGGAAATGTGATCCTATCTTTGTTGGTAGGAGTACAATATGATGTGACCAATTTTCTCGGCAATTTTGTAACATCTACCAATATTGAGAGTATATACTTATATAGGGATTGACCTAGTAATTCCACTCAAAGGACTTCATTATTCAAATACTAGAGGCCTGGTGCATGACATTTGTACACTGTGGGGGGGCCTCCCTCAGTCCAGCCTGTGCCCTCTCGCAGCCTGGAAACCCCGGGCCTAAGTTGGCAGTCGGACATCCCCTGAGGGGTCCTTAGCACTGCCTTGGAGGCAGGAGAGGTTCCTACTGGCTGAGTGGTGCTCCCCCTGTGGGAGCACACTGACCACCAGGGGGCAGTTCATGAGTTGAGCGTCTTCCCCCTGATGGTCAGTGCGTGTCATAGCGACCAGTCATTCTGCTGTTCTGTCGATTTGCATATTAGGATTTTATTATATAGGATACTTGCACATATGCTCAGAGATGTATATGCAATAATGTTAGTTATCAATGGGAAAAAGAATATGAAATATCCTATGTTTTCACTGAGAAGTTCTCTATAGTTATCTGTTTTTAGTATTATGAACATTTATTTACATAATGAAATACTAAGACTAAAAATGGTGAATCTCTATGTGCTAAGATGGAAATATGCATAAGATACATAAATAAGAAAAATGATGAACAGGTCTTGTGTATAGATGCCTGTACATGTATATGCTTTTAGAGCATAAAACAACCTATTGGTTAGTGTTCTTCATCTTCCTAAGATCAAAAGCTGAAATCTTACGTTTGAGGCAGTTATTTAGTAAACTTTGTCAACTAGGAGAGGGTATTAGAATGGTACGATGCAATTTACCCCCACTACTGGAGAAAGAAATTAAAGTTATCTTTTATGCTGACACCATTCTATCACTTTCCTATGGGTCCCATTGCAAAGTAGTATGTAATACCTGAGCTGGGAATCCAGTCCACAAGTAGGTCTTAGTAATATGAGAAAGCAAGCTCTAGTTACTCTGATGAATACTTTATCTGCTTCATGGGAAAATTAAATTTTCCTTGCCCTTGGGCTGATCAGATCAGGCCCATGAGATGTTGTGTATCTTCTTCAGCCAAAACACCAGCAAGGTTATTGGTCATTAAATTATCCATTCTGTACTCCAGCATTATTATTTGATCTAAAGATATCCTACAGTAGTGAATCCCACAGACCTATTATCACTATATTTAAGGTTATTGCCTTTAATTTGTTTGAAATTTGCCAGCCTCCTGCATTGCCCTTGGTATCTTCTTTCCTGCTGCATCAAAGAACAATAGAATTTTCTTTCCTTCTGTGCTGTCAGTTTGCTTATGTTACTTTCCTAGAGTGCTAATGACTCCATATTTCATTACCTTAAGGGTTCTCTCACCTTGCCCCCAGTTTCCTTATTTTAGCCCAGTATATCTATCTTTTAAAAGATAACTTTAAGGTTCAGTTGTGGACCTACTCCAGGTTAAATAGTTCGTGACAATGATAAATATCTACAGTGATGGGTGACCTTGAAAATGACTGATATTTTAATTTTGCTTGGATGTGATATGAAAAGCCAAAAGGCACAAATATTATCTGGAAATTTTACACAACTATGGCAAAATTTTTATTATTTTCCCATAGACATATGTCTAAGAGATAAAGTAGCATAATAGGGGAGAGGGGGAAAAAAACCCCACATGTTTTGGAATGAGGCAGAACCAGTTTTTAAATTTACTGCCTAGTTGCAGCACCTTGGTAAAGTTACATAAACTCTATAAGTTTTAATTTATGCTATAAAGTAGATATTATGATGCATACTCACTAAGTTGTTAAACCTAACATATAACAGGTGTTCCAAATTTAGATCTTATTATTTCAATAGAGAGTCAATATTTTCTTATGAAGAAAAATGTTATTGGGGAGCAGAAAATTGCGAGAAAAAGTTGAGAAAAATCTGACAATGGAAATATATAATAAGGATTTTGGAAATAGCCATGCATGAATTAATTGGCAAAATATTAACATGATTTTATTGTATATGTGTTGTATATCACCTTATATTTTTCAAATATAATTTGGGTAAATAAATATGGGTTAAGGGAAAAATATGAACACATGACCTTCTGAATGAACCATATGGTATAGAAGAAGGAACATTAGCATTAGTTAAAGCTATCTTGTTTGGCTCAACATTTGAGCAAATAGGAAAACTCTGTTTTCTCAAATGATAAATTAAAATGTTGAACAGTAAGTTCCCTTAGGTTCTTTGTAGTTTCATTATTCTACTAGAGGCCCAATGCATGAAATTCATGAATGAGTAGGCCTTCCTTCCCTGGCTGCCGGCACTGGCTTCCCTCTGGCACCTGGGACCCAGGCTTCCCTCCGGCCGTCAGAAGGCAACTGGGACCTGGGCTTTCCCCATAGCCCCAACTTCATCCAGAAGGTTGTCCGGAAAGACATCTGGTCTAATTAACATATTATGCTTTTATTATTACAGACTAGAGGCCTGGTACATGAAATTCGTGCATGGGGGTTCTCCTCAACCCAGCCTGCACCCTTCCAAATACAGGACCCTTTGGGGTATGTCCTACTGCCAGGTTTAGGCCCAACCTGGTCTGCTGGCCTGGTCACCCCTTACTGCCCCCCTCCCCGCCAGCCTGGTTGCCCCCAACTGCCCCCCTCTGCTGGCCTGGTCACCCCTAAATTCCCCCCTGCCAGTCTGGTCACCCCCAACTGCCCCCCCTGCCGATCTGGTCACCCCTCATGGCCCCCCACTGGCATGGTCGCCCCACGCAGCCTGCTGTTCAGTCATTTGGTTGTCCCTCACTAACCCCCCCTGCTGGTCTGGTCATAGGCAGCCATCTTGTGAGGGTGTGAGGGTTAATTTACATATTACCTCTTTATTATATAGGATAATCCTATCTAATAAAAGAGAAACATGGTAATTGGCATACGATTGCTACCCTTCCCATTGGCTAATCAGGACAATATGCAAATTAACTGTCAGCCAAGATGGCAGCCGGCAGCCAGGCAGCTTGAAACTAACATGAGGTTTGCTTGCTTCTGTGACAGAGGACCACAACATTCCCCGCCTGCCGCTGCAGGCCTCTGAGCTGCAAGCAACTATGTAACAAACATAGAAGCTAAACAAAACCCCAGAAACCTGCCAGGCTTCAGCTAGCAGGATCGCAACATTTTAAGCAAAGGCAAGAAACCTACTTTCAGCAGCAGAGGCCTAAGAGCTGGAGCCAAGCCTCAAAGCTAAAGCTGGCCCAGAATAAAAAAAAAAAAAAAAGAAAAAGAAAAAAAGGAGCGGTTGGGAGCTTCAGTCACCCCCAGCCTGAAAACAGCCCTCAGCTCCTCACCCAGACTGGCCAGGCACCCCAGTTGGGACCCCCACCCTGAAGGGTGTGTGACCAGCTGCAAACAGCCATCATCCCCTCACCCAGGCAGGCCAGGTACCCCAGTGGGGATCCCCACCCTGATCCAGGACACACTTCAGGGCAAACTAGCCGGCACCCACCATGCACCAGGTCTCTACCCTATATAGTAAAAGGGTAATATGCCTCCCAGCACCGGGATCAGCGGAGCTGCGAAGCCTCCCGGCACCGGTATCAGCATTACAGGGGGCAGTGCCCAAACCCCCAGATTGGCCCTGCTCTGTGTGTGACAGGGTGCGGTGCCCCAACCCCCCACCCCCTCACCCACGGGCCCTGCTCTGTGTGTGATGGGGTAGAGCCATAACCTCCCCATTGACCCTGCCCTGAGTGTGAGAGTGGTGGCACCCCAACCCCCTGATCGGCCCTGCTCTGTGGGTGATAGAGGGCAGAGCCCCAACCCCCTGATGGGCCCTGCTCTGTGCGTGACAGGGGGCTGTGCCCCAACCCCCTGATGGGCCCTGCTCTGTGCATGACAGGGTACAGAGCCCCAACCACCCTGATGGGCCCTGCTCTGTGTGTGACAGGGGGCAGTGCCCCAACCCCCTGATTGGCCCTGCTCTGTGAATGACAGGGGGTGGCGCCGCAACCTCCCCATCAACCCTGCCTTGAGTGTGACAGGGGATGGTGCCCCAGCCCCCCAATAGGCCCTATCCTGAGTGTGACTGAGGGTGGAATCACAACCTCCCGATCGCCCTGCGCTGTGTATGGTAGGGGTTGGCGCCCCAACTCCCCAATAGGCCCTGCTCTGATCCCGACCAGAGGCTGCACCTAGGGATTGGGCCTGCCCTCTGCCACCCGCGAGTAGGCCTAAGCCAGCAGGTCGTTATCTCCCGAGGGGTCCCAGACTGCGAGAGGGCACAGGCCGGGCTGAGGGGCTCCCCTCCCCCCCGAGTGCACAAATTTTGGTGCACCGGGCCTGTAGTACTATATAATAATAGCCTATTATGCAAATTGACTGAACAACAGAAAGACTGGTGGAATGACTGGTCACTATGATATGCACTGACGACCAGGGGGTTCACTCTCAATGCAGGAGCTGCCCCCAACTGGCAGGCCCCCAGTGGGGCCCCCCAATTGTTCCGCTGCCCCCCACAATCGCCCCAATCATTCTGGTGGTGGCAGGGGTTGGGGCCAGCAAATGGGCGGCGCCAGGCCAGCCAATGCAGTGCCAGCAGGGGCCCCTGATTGCCCCGCTGGTCACCCCACAGATTGGCCCTGATTGCTGGCCAGGCCTAGGGACCATACCCATGCATGAATTTCATGCTCTGGGCCCTTAGTTTAATTATATGTGGCCTTGTCCTGTCCAGGTGCCCTCTCCTTTCTCACTACCAGGTACTTCTCCGTGGTCCCTTGTTGTTATGTAGATGAATAACCAGATTTTTTCTTCTATACATACTTGGTAAATATCTATTTTTCCACTCTTTTAGCTAACTTATGAAATTTCTATTTATACCTAGCAACCCTTTTTTTGTTGTTGTTAATAGTTCTTTTTCTATTTGCCTCATAATATCTGTTGATCTTGTGCTGGTTTCTTTTAGTATCTTTACTAAAGAAGGTGAATTTGTCTTATCTTAGCTATTTTCAGGGGGCTCTTTCAGCAATTGAAGGTTCAGAGCCTTTTTTGGTAGTATTGGGATTTTTTACAAAGTCTAGGTTTTGTGTGAGTCTCTGGTAGACAATTATCTGAGCTAATTGAGATAGGCAGCTCTGTTTTGTGTGTTTGTTTTTGTTTGTTGTGTGTGTGTGTATGTGTGTTATAAAGGTTATCTTTTTCTCATCACCATGTTGACAAATTATTTTATTGAAGCATGACTTTTTTTGCATGATTTTTGGCTCTGTATAATCATTGCTCCTTCCTAATTGAGTCCATGGTACCAGCTACCACAGAAAACTATACTATATCCTTTATCTAACCAGCACCTATTAAATTTACAAATAGATAAACTCATTTCCCTGGAGATTATAATCTATCTTGTGCTACAATGTACATAATGGGGAGTAAATAAAACATCTAAAAAGAAAATGGGATAATGCCTACCATAGGATTTCAGAGAAGTAAGGATTTCCTTGCCATTTTATGCCAGAACAAGAAAGATGAGACCATATTTAAGGCCATGAATGAAGAAAAAGATGAAAAAAATAATAAAGTGCTGAATAACTGTTCCTTAGTAAGTCACTCTCTGCTGTGTGTTTAGTGATGTTCTCTCACATCAATTTCATATGTGATTTTAGTTTCAGGTTGATATTTTGTAATCAATGCTCATTTAGACTTAGCAATACATTTTATTGATTTCTTTTCTCACTGCTGCTTCTTAAACTCCATTTCCTTCCATAGGATTCATTTATTTTACTTGCTGTAATGTACGCTCTAGTAATTCTTTCAGACTTGAATTATGGATGGTAAAATACCCATGCCCTAAAAAAATCGTAAAATGTCTTTATTTTGACCTAAAAGTTAATAATAGTGTTCAACACAAATTTCTCTAAGAATCTTGAGGAAAGTTGCCTTCTTGCATGAAGTGTTACTGATGGGAATTAGAGATCAAGAGAGGATGCTTTGTTTGAAAGCCCATTTACCCTCTTTCTCTTAAGACACATTTAGGGGACTCTCTATATTTGTTTTAAAATTTCACTGTGCTATTTCTGTGTGCAGTGTTCCTTCCTCCCTCCCTCCCCTCCTTCCTCCCTCCTTCCTTCCCTCTCTTCCTTCCTTCCTTCCTTCCTTCCTTCCTTCCTTCCTTCCTTCCTTCCTCCCTTCCTCCCTTCCTCTCTTCCTCCCTTCCTCCCTTCCTCCCTTCCTTCCTTTTAGTTACACAGTATTTGGTGGGTTCTTTCAATCTAGAAATTCATATCTTTTTTTAGTCCTGGGAAATTTAAAATTTGTCTTTGTCTAGTTCCCCCTCCGTGCCCCTATGATCTCTTTCTAGAACATTATTTGGCATATGTACAAATTTCTGCAGCTATGCTTTCATATCTTTGTCCTTCTATATTCCATGGGAGGTGGGGAAGGGTCTCCTCAATTCTACCTTGCTGAAAAAAAAAATATATTCTCTAGTATTTTGAATAGAACACTAGTCAGCTTTTTGTTAACTTTTATCTATAAGAATTAAATTTTCAGTTTCCAAGTTTTCAAACTGAACCTTCTAAAAAATTATAACAATCTCTTGTTTCCCACAAGATATGTTTAATATTTACTTTAATATTGCTCTTGTTCTATTCACCATATGTACTTCCATTTGCTGCACTTTCTGCCTTTCCTTCATGATGTGTGCCTCCCCCTAATATTTGGCCATGTGCGGTTGTGTGTTTATCTTTGCTGTAGGGCCGACTGTTACCTTTCTGAAAATGCTGTATCTGTTTGCACAGGCTCTGTGGGCTATGGACCAATCACACTGCTACTATTTATATTTCGTCTGGGTTGCAGTGAAGGAGAGATGGCAATGTCTTAGGGTAGAGTTACCCCATTCACCTGAGCTTTAGCAGCCGTTCATGTCATATGCCCTTGCTTTCCACCTTGTGTGCTAACACTCATTATGATTGTCTGGGCATCACAGTTGTTCATTGCTTGGACAAAGATTTGAGGGTAAGGAGAGATGCCATCTAAAGGATTTCCTCTGCAATCGTTTGAATCCCACCCTGCTCCTGACACCACAGTTCTAGAGCCACTTTTTTTTTTTTTTGTATCAGTCTTCAGTCTGGCTCAGGTTGCTTTACATATTTTAGATATTATTCGTGATTCCTCACCCAGTGGATTTGCCCTTCCAATGGATTCAAGAGAGTGTGTTGTGTGTGTCATTTGCCCTCTTGAATTTGTAGAGGAGGGATTAGATGCAACACTCTATTTACTGACACGGAGACACCTCTGAAATGTTCAGTTTACATCACTTGTTAGTATAATGATTCCATCTGCTTATCCACTGAGAATAACCATTGACCCTTGAGAACTTGATGCTTCATCCCTGCAACCTGAGAGGGCTGCTTGGCTACAAATGTTTATTGGGAGACAATTGAATAATCCATGAGGCATGCCTAGTTAGAACAACAATCTCCCTTTCTTCTCTCCTTGTTTAAATCCTCAACTACTGACACAAGTCCTTTTTTGAATAATCATGTAATAAATAATGAATAAATAATGAAACTATGCCCTAAATCCCCCAATCTTTTTTTCTTTGTTTGCTTGTTTTTATTGATTTCAGAGAAAGGAAGGGAGATGGAGAGAGAGATAGAAACATCAATGATGAGAGAGAATCATTGATCAGCTGCCTCCTGCACCTCCCCTTCCCCTACTGGGGGTCGAGCCCACAACCTGGGCATGTACCCTGACCAGGAATTGAACCATAGCCTCCTAGTTAATGGGTCGATGCTCAACCACTGAGCAACACTGGCCAGGCTAAATCCCCTATTCTTCAGAGCTCATCTCCTTCAATAAGTTCTCCCTAACCCATCAGCCTATATTACCTTATACAGCCTTTCCCTCAGGGTTTCAAAGTCCAGAGATGGGATGTTTGTAGGGGAAATAAGTTTGTTAATGCTTGTTGATTGTGTCCTGCCAGCTGGCAATCTAATTGGAGGCTTTGCCTCTTAAAGATGATATTGTCACTGGAGAGAAAAGATTTTGTAATGAACATAGGCAAACTGCATTCAGTGAGTAAACTGTTAGCACTTATTATTTCATCAATATCTCCAGAAATAGGCGCACCAAACTACTTGTTGTATCCATTCTGCTCTTCTCACTGCATCAGCCCTGCTGGCATTTTACCTAACCAGTTCCTTGAATATCTGCTCTGTCTCTTGGGAACCCATGCCTCTCCCTTGTCATTCTTACTGCTATAAACTTTTCTTATTATCTGTTCAAGCATCTTCTTTCTTAGCTCCAGGCATTGTGTCCACTTCTGCCATCATCTGAGATGGAGTAAGTTCTACCCTTCATTTGTAGAGTTACCTCGAAGGTACTTACAGACTGTGCTCATGTCCCTCCTGAGCCTTCCTTTTCCACACCTCCCACTTTCCCAAACTCTCTTGTTAGTTTATGGAGATTTGTTTTCATTCTCTGTCTATTTCTCTCAGTTTCTTATTCCTCCCAAAGAAAGCCAAACAATGTGGAATGTTCCAGGTGCTGTTGGCATGTGGGAGCGGAGGCACGGGACCATCATCCCTCCTCACTGTGTGCGTCCTCTTTAGAGGAGCGCCTCAGAACTGGTAATGGTGCCGCACATAAAAATAAGCATAATCCCAGTCAACTTACCATGTTAATAAATCAGAGAAACCCGCCATTTACCGGCTGCTCCCACTGCTCCCAGGGTCTCAGCCATATAATAGGGCATAATTCATCCCTCACAAACACTTAATACCACATTTGCACCATTTACAATCTGATAATATTCAAATACTATGGCTGTATTATGCAGCTCCCAATTGCAGATGCGATTCCATAGCAGCCTCACACTTTGGCATGCATTATGTAAGTTGGTATAAAATTGCCTGTCTTAAAACTCTTCTTCAATTGCAACCCAATATCATCGTTTCACACACAGGGCTTCGGGAACATTAAAAATTTAGCTTCTTCCCTATTTAGCAGGTTCTGCAAAAGGGAGCAAAACAGACAAACAGATGTTCCCTCTTCTGAGTCCCCAGGAGGTCGGAGGCAGAGCAGAGAGACCCTGAAATGGAGACAACAGCAAAGACACTGAAGATGCATTTATTTAGATTTAAGAAAAGAGAGAGAGAAACTGTTTACTTTCTCCTCTGGAAAAGTAGAGTGACTCTACATAACTCTGGTGACTGCTGTTCTGCACTGAAGGATTTTCCAGGAGTTTACACCTAATGAAACCAAGCTTCCCCATCTTAACAATTATTAACCAATTCCCGATGTCATTTTCTGGAAGGTAAAGTGACATGTGCATTTTGTATTCCTAATAGTAGATATCCGTAGCTGAGGAACCAATGTCAAAAACACGCCACCCCTTCCTGCAGTCTGCCCTGATGCCACATCCTCTGACAGGGACAAAAATCTTCCATTCCATGATTCAGAATATATGGCTGAACATGAACACCCTCGGGGAAGGTGGTGCGAGGATCCTCATTCATCTTAAGTGGTGAAAGACAGATGTAAAACATTTTCCAATTGCAAGTTTTGATAGAAGAGGATAAAAACTCAGGCTTCTGCTCTAACATTATGGAAAGCAGCTATAAAAGGCCCAAAAGAGCATACTGTCAAGGGAAGATAATTTTTAATAAGATATTATCCTAGCAAGGATGCTGAAGGAAGAAGTAGTTGGAATATGGGACGTCTAGCCCTGGCTCTCTTTATAAGTAGCTCCAGGATCCTAGCCAAGGTACCTAAAATGTTGGGTCTCAGTTTCCTTTCTAGATAAGCCAGGGGCTTGGTCTAAGGGCTTGCCCAACCCTGATACACTGGGATGACTTTGTTCATGATTGGACCAGAATACATTACATGCTTTAATGTCTTTGGGCTTAGATCAATGAGAACTTAAAAAGGGAAATTGTGAAGGTAACATAGGGAGATAACACATATAGACAGATGGTTTGCCAATTATTCATTAGGGTTTGTTTTCTCTCTTTTTCCCCCTCTTGCTTTGCTGTCCTTTGCCTTTGAAGATGACTGTGCTAATGAAGCTGCTCTCCACATGTGGGTGTGGCTGAGAAGATGAAAGAAGGCGTAGGACCCACTTCCTTTTCCTTCCTAGACTTGGTGGGGAGGGTCTGTCTTTCCTGCTCCCATTTTGATTTATGCTCCTGGTTATTTGGAGACCAGTTAATCCTTAGTGACAGCAGCTGACCACTTCTACAAAATTTCAGAGAAATGTGCTCTACTACTGTTTCTGGGAGGAGAGATTGCTCTGTCAGTTGGGGAATGATTACCTTTGCAGGAATGCAGCTCCAAGGGAGGCAGGGGGAGAAGCCTGCTGTTGCATTATGATGGCTTCTCTGAAGACCAAGTGAGGTCAGGGGAATTGAGCATTTGAAGTGAAATCAAACCCCAAACACAACAGAACAAAACAACAACAAAAACAAAAATAAAAAACAAAACACACACACACACAAAAAAAAAAAACTTGAATGAGGGAAATGATTTATTTTATTTTTACATTTTGTCTGATTTTTCTGACATTATCTAGTTGTACTGTCTATAAAATTGACATATATTTTCATTGATTTCAGAAAGAAGGGAGAGGGAGAGAGAAATAGAAACATCAATGATGAGAGAATCACTGATTGGCTGCATCCTATGCTCCCCCCCACCCCCGCCAACTTGGGCCTGTGCCCTGACTGGAAATCAAACAGTGACCTGTGGTTCATAGGTCTACACTCGTCCTCTGAGCAACACCAGTTTGGCTACAAAGAGTTTTATACTTGATTTTTTTTTCCAATTTCTGGGCCTTGGTTTGCTTATATATGTGCATTGCCAAAATTGATTTACTATTTAGTGCAAGTGGGACATCCATACTGAAATGGTTCAAATCCTTTCATATTCTTTTGCAATTTAGTTAGATAGTAAGTACAGTAGATTACTTCTCAAATGCTTGACTAACTCAATATACATACGTTTTACAATAGAAAGAGCCTTGGGTTGGGTGTGAGGAGCCCCGTTCCATCCTTGCTTCTTTCCTTGACAAGTTATGAACTATGGGAGAATCGCATTCTCCTATGCATTTGTCCTCTGGGAATTTCTAAGTAATAGGGTTTGGACTTTGACCATTAACAGTCAAATTAACCGAGTAAAACTTCCAAGGGAATTGCAAACAAAGCAAATTTGAGATGATGGTGGAGAAACAAGGAACCCTAACTATGTCAGGGGTTATATTGGTTCCTGGGTCCAGAGTGTCAACTGAATGCCATAGGAATCAGATGTCAGGTAGTTGAGCACTGCCCATGTTTCCTTCTGCACAGATATGTCTAGGGTCAGGGGTCTCTATGACCTCATTTTCTAAAATTTGGAATTGTTTTTTAAATTAGAAAAACAAACTGTTTCATTATAAATAAAAATTAAAAAGCCAAATAAGGATAGGCATGAAGAAATCATAAAATCTAAGATTTTTATTCAAGGTAATGATTGACTTAACCATTTAAATTGTCCTGGGAAGAGCACTTTAGAATGCACTGTAGGAGATGTTCAAATTAAGATGTAGAAGACGTTAGGAGCTCAATGCTCTGTTTTATTTAAAAACTTTTGACTTCAAAGATATCTAGTTTAAAGTCATGTAAAACTCACTTTAGTTAGGTTTTAAAATATTCATTTTCACCAATCTCTGCAGTACAGATAGAAATGAAGATACAGTGGCAATATAAGAGAAACTCTGGATAGAAACCAAGAATATGCAGACAAATCAATAGAGGTGGAGAAGGATAGCATCAATAAGGTTGTGGATAGCTCTGAGGGCAGATTCAAATGAAGTGTTGAACAATCATTTGCTAAATCTAATAAAAATTAATGATAGTGTTTCTATTCTTCATACATTTAGCAATTAACTTAATAAATAAGTAGTTGTTAGGGAAATGCATTAGGTATTAAGAATAAGATACATCCATGAGATTGACATGGAACAGCAATTTTGTGCTTTTGCTAAAAACTTATTTTCTCATTTTATATTCATTATTTCAATATCTGTCGGCAGCAGAGATGTGTTTTCCCTTTCTGTATTAGGAAATGGAGGCGCCTATGTTTAAATCTACGTGGCAAATCTAAAAGGACACATCAAGCCTGATGTTTCCTCATCCCCAGTACAGCACCATCAATCTCCAGTGTTTTCCCCACATGGGGCTGGCGCTAGGCTTTATTCTACATTCTCTAAACCTTTACTTGATTGTTGAAAAAAAATATCTCTAAGAAGGAGACTCATTGTCAAAGGGAGAAGGTTTAACAATCTAAAAACTTGTGTATAATTTATAATGATATCAAATATATTGTCATTGTGTGTGTAACTAAAATAAAGAATCACATCTCTTGCCGAAACCGGTTTGGCTCAGTGGATGGAGCATCAGCCTGCGGACTGAGGGGTCCCAGGTTCGATTCCGGTCAAGGGCATGTACCTGGGTTGCGGGCACATCCCCAGTAGGGAGTGTGCAGGAGGCAGCTGATTGGTGTTTCTTTCTCATCAATGTTTCTAACTCTCTATCTCTCTCCCTTCCTCCCTGTAAAAAAATCAATAAAATATATTTTTTAAAAATCACATCTTTGATTTGATGCATATTCCAGGTGGTAATTTTAATAAAATGTTAGGGCACCTTTTCTTGTGCATCAATGAATTCATTCTAAATATTACTCTCCAACCACTCTCATACAACATTGAAATACTGCCTCTAATGAGCCTGAGCTCTGTGATCAACTTAGAATACTTCAGCTCTATTTAGTACCAGTGGAAATGGCACCCTCTGGGCATCCAGTCTGGTCCCAGCAGCCTAACCCCAGTGGAGATCAGCTGATGGCAATGTACACTTTGGATCCTGGGAGAGCCCTGTATTCATCTGAAGGTCCTTGTTTCTTATTAAAATGAAGAGTGAAATGCCTTTCTCTGTATTAACTGTCAAATTGTCAAAATGCACTGAGCTTGTTAGGATTTGGGGTATCGGAGTGGTAGGGAGATGATCTGTTTCTCTGACATGATGACTCCCCATATTTTGAAAGATCTAATTATTGAGTCCCTTGTATCCAGGCTTTCTCTGAGATGAGGCATTCAAAATGTCCACTATTAAGTATCTTGCATATAGAAAACAGCCTTTTATGACCCTGCAACTGCAGGATCAGTGGTTTTATGCTCCTCGGCCTTTGTGGTAATATGTGTCAGCTTCCACCATGCAGGCTATGCTGTGTTTTGTGTTGATTCAGCAAAGAATTTCTTGTTTCGTTTACAAAGATATTGTGTCTATGCAGGTCAGATTGTATTTCCTGATGGAGCTTCTTGGTCTTAAAGCACACATCAAGAATCCCAGCTCTCAATCATGCTTTTCAGTATGAAACTATACAGAGAACAATGGAGAAATGAAAAGCCTGTAAGAGGCATGAGGTCTTATAAAATATTACTTGGTTATCAATTTAGTTAGAATGATGTATATGCCTGGAAAGTCTCTGATCTTACTCTTTCAGACCATAGACGGCAATGTAGCTTATTGCACAGATTTAAATGGAACATGTTATTACTGAAGTTAACTTTCTGGAAACTAAAAACTTGTAAATTTCTTCCCACACAGCATTTTAGAGTTAGAAGGAGACTGATAACCTCTTTTAACCTTTAGAGCAGCGGTTCTCAACCTGTGGGTCGCGACCCCTTTGGGGGTCGAACTACCTTTTCACAGGGATCACCTAAGACCATCAGAAAACACACATATAATTACATATTGTTTTTGTGATTAATCACTATGCTTTAATCATGTTCAATTTGTAACAATGAAATTGGGGATCACCACAACATGAGGAACCGTATTAAAGGCATTAGGAAGGTTGAGAGCCACTGCTTTAGAGAAAGCTGTCAGCCTTGGGTACTTCCTTGTTTTTAATGGTTAATAGTATAATATATATGTTTTTAAATGTTGTTAAAGGCAGGAAGTGTGTTCTGACACATGTCCTCTGAATCTCTGTAACACAGATCCTGGTCATCATGCGAACTTCTTGAAATTGCTCATCTGTGCTATTGTTGTGTTTGGCCCATTAAACCCTGAGCTCATGAAAGGAAGGAGTTACATTGAGTCTCTAGTAGGTCAGGGGCATATACTGCCCTAACAAAAGTGCTGGCTAGGAAGAAGTGATTGATCGAGTGTTTTAAAGTGTTTATATAAACACATGAACTGGTTACATAGATATATTGTGCCTGTGGCCCGAGGAGACAGTAATGGAAGTGACCGTCTGGCAGCCCATGCTTGGTCTCAGATTTGCTCTTTTGGAGGGATGGTGATAGAGTTAGAGGTGACTTTCCTACTAAATGAAGTATGCATGTACAAGGTCATTTGTGTCTAAGGCAAAGTAAGCAAAGGGGTCATTTGCAACATATTTATTGTTGAGTGACCTGCTGCTCCTCATTTACCAAGTGATGTGGAAATAACACTTCTAAATATTAAAACAATCTGTTGATCACTTGATAATCTTAAAATATGTTATTTGACGTCCAAGTGAAACTATAGTCTTTGCAGTCTCCACTGTGGGCAAGTGGAAAACCTCAGCTCCCAGAGGAATATAAGATAGTGTATGCAGAGTCAGTGATAGGGTGTGTTTCATGCAGGGATCCATGTTCAGCTGATGTGGAATGGAGGGAGGACTCTCTCCAGGAAATATAATTCTCCTTGTGGCTATTGTAATAGCAGAGGATATCAAACATGACAAAGAACAGCCACACAAGGACTCTGAGGTTAGAGAAAATCTGTACTTAGATAAACAAATTAAGGAGCCAGTTTGAGGTGCATAATGCATCCTTGGAAGCTGAGACTGACAGTAGCTCACCAGAGGTGATAATGATCTTGAAGCAAGGTGCTAGCTGCCCAAGGAAAACTTTCATGGAGCATGGGTAACACACAGGAAAACTTAGAAGAGTCTAATACAAGTTATCCAGAACCACCCAGGGAAGATTCCCTGTTATTGCCATGTGGCCAAAGATTTTCTCACAGGTCCTTCGTGAGTAAGCAAAACAAAACTATCAGAGGTTTTATACCTGTCACAGGTTGTGGGTTTAAATATAAGTACAAGGTAAATATGTAGTAAAGTGCAAGTGTTCTGTGAAAAACTGTGTTTTGAATGTGTGTGAATGGGGATATATTACTGAAATATTTCTCAGGCTAAAGTAGATGATTTAAAATTCCAACTTAAAAATAGGATAAAATTATTTGTGGCATGTATCTGCTATTGAACTTGAGGATGCTAATTATTTATTTCTTCATGTGTTAGAGGGGACATAGGTGAGTATCTATTTTAGAACATAATTTAGCCTGGCTTCACATTCCCACTTGATCTATCTCTGTATAAAAATAAAGATGCCATTTATTCATTAAAGAATATTTATTATGAACATTATTTTCTTACAGAATAGTAGCTCCACATTTTTTCATTTCTTATGTATTTACTCCTTATTCATAATGTGATAGTCTCATATTTTACTTTTGGTAAGTACCTATGAAGATGAATGCACCTTTGACTCAGATTCTCAACCCTGATTCCCTCCTGCATATTCAAATCACCAGGGATGCCAAGCACTCCAAACACACAAACACATATCTCATGCACATATACACACATGATGCACAGGTGACCACATATACACATGCATACAAACATGTTTGCACACACACACACACACCAGGGCCACAGAAAGAATCTGGTTTCCTGTCACAGGCGCGGGCCTGAACATTGGTATTTTAAAGTACCTTCCTATGGAATTCTAATTTGCAGCCAGGGTTGAAACCCACTGGTCTATAGCATGTAGTAATCTACAGTTTTGCTGAGGCAAAAAATTGAATCACCTGTGCTCGGAGTGAGTGATGCAGTTGGTGAAGGAGGCCAGTCTGTTACTCAGTTCCCGTACCTTTTGGACAATATGGTTTTACTTTATTTGGGCTTACACACACACTGACTCTTGAAATGTAAACAAGAAAATAAAAAGCAAAAGCACACAAAAGCAAAACAAAAGGGTGCTTTGCTCCTCTTCATTGTGGGAAATTGGCTGAACAGAAAGAAATAGGCATTTATGTCTCAGACTTAAGTGAGATTATGAAAAATTCTAAGTAAGCCCAATAATAGAGGATTTGTTAGTTATATTTAATTAAGCAATTTTATATTACCTCTATCACCCTTATCTACTAGTATACTGTGATGACTTTAGAGTTCTAAGACAATGCAAGAAGAGAAGGATTTGTGTGACTAGCTAGAAGTTAGATTTTATTGGTCTCATGATGTCTAGGACACATCATCATAGGACCTAAGACTGGTTCGGGACTAGCTCATGAGTGAACATTCTAAACAAGGGTAGAATCATCTGAGATTTTATGCCATAAATTTGCATGCATATATATTTGTTTGCATGAACACAAACAAAAAGCAAGGAAACAAATGAAACATATTCTTTGTATTGAAACCACATCCTAAGCTATGCATTGATTCACAGCCATGGCAGCCACCAATCTTCTCTTCATCCTAAATTAGATTTGTTTTTTCTCACACACTTATCCTTTATTGCTACTGGCTCTTGGCATTTTGAGACACTTACTGAGCATGGACTCTAAAGGATCTTAGCTATACTCCCTATTTTAGAAACAATATTATGACATCTAGAAGAAGTTGGGAACAGTTTTATTGAGACAGATGTTATTTTTTTTATTTCTTGCTTGTATTTAATAAATGTAAATCCTATATTCTGTCTACTGAAGGACCCTCTCTAAATACTGAATTCACACTTTTTTTGTGGGCTCCCATTCAGTGATGGCACCTTATTTCTAATTACCAATCATTCATTCACTGACTTTTTATTGTAACTGTTCATGGTCTTTGCACCAATGGAAGGCTGGAGTACTGAGGATAAATTGACCCAATGTTTCCTTGTGTTATTTCTTACCCTTTAGGCACTCTTTTATGCCATAAGCTTTGTTCTCCTAACAGTGCCAAGTAAGTAGATACTTGCACCAAAATAAGCCTCTTTATAGATGAACCTTTCTTTACTATTTTATAAACGTCTTTGTTACATACTCATGAATATAAGGTTTAACTATTGTTTCCACGGTATTCAATCTGATTGTCAAATGACACTGCAGGAGACGTTTTGCTTCTAAAATCCTTACTTGGTTAACTGGGTGAAAAGTACTTGCATAGCTAACTGTTACAATTCTATACCTTCCTTCCCCATGCCCATTACACATGGATTTGTCACATTCAGGAGCCAGGAACTCTACAAACAATACCTCTGCTTACTGATGTGCAGAGTTGAGCCCTTGGAGTCACTCCACTTAAGGAACTACATCAAACTAGCATCCCATGACCTCCCCATAATTGATTTGTCCAAAATAGTAAGAAACAATTTAAGAGATCTTGTGCAGCACCCCTACAAAAAACATGATTGCCTTCTGTCCTTGCTCTGCTCCTGTTGATCCTACATGTCATGTTTGAGTAGTCCTTGTCACTAAGACCAATGAGACTCTGATACTCTATATCCTATCCCCTACATATCATTGACTTTCCTATCGCCACACTCAGGTAAGACCCACAGTTGACCCTGATTAGAAAATTGGCCCAGAGCTTAAAACCTGTGTTTTGAATTAAGTAATCTTGAGTGTGAGTCTATACTCAGCATATCCCCAAATGGGTGATTGCACTTGAATTGTGTCCAGGTTTATTTCCCAATTGAATTCCTTATAGTAAATGAATCATGTCTTATCACTATTCGTATTTTCTCAAAATGATTTGCAATTTGCATATGATTTGGATGTAGTGGAAAATCCTTTTGTATTAATAGATTTACAAAACCAAATTTATATTTTATTAAAACACACAGTCCTCTCTCGCCACATTTACAAAAAATTTTAGTCACCCTGTTTCCACTCATGCACTCATGTATTGTTTTCCCTGGATTGAGGTTAGTCATGTCTTATTTAATATTTAAAAACTTTTTAGAATTTTATGATTTTAATTTTTTCTGAGCTAAAAAAGCAGATAAGAAAAATTTGTAGACTTTGTGTTAAGTTAAATGGGGTACTCAGAGTTTGTGAAATTTTCTTCTACGCATTAAAAAGACTTTTTATAGTTGAGCTTTTGCATTAAGCTTTTGAGTGTTCATGAGATGTCACACACATTGTTTTTTTTTTCTTTTGTCACTTCCCAACTCATTTCCTTCTCCTCTCCCTTCTCCTTTCCCTCCTGCTTCCCCTATTCTTTCCTCTATCAGTCCTCCTCCTCCTTCTCCTTCTTCTCCCTAAATTAGACTACTGTGCTCTACGGATAGGACGCTGATAAAAATTTATACCTCTGGAAACAGATGCCTTTACCATATTGATAATAAAATCTAATGGAAACAATGAAATTTTCACCCACCTGAAATAAAGAGTAAGAAGTTACAAAGGAGTTGTATAGGCTACTCTACATAAGCATATAAATAAATGAATTCAGAATTTTTTTTAAAAAAATGTGAAACATTTGGGTCTAGTATATTTCCTAAATATAATTCGAAATATACTTAATATATTGTCTCTTTTCCCTACTCCCTGATACAGGAATGAGTGAAGAGGATAAAATGTCCTATAAGTGGTATTTAGTTAAGTTATTTTAACAGTAGTTTCATTACACCAAGCCATTGCAAAAGGTGGAAAGTGGACCCTAGGGAACTGTAATCACTTGACAAAGGTCATGTTAGCAGTAAATTACATAGACAAGAGTGGTTCCCAGGGACCTGTCCTCTAAACCTTAACTCACTATTCCACTTTCCCCTGAGGCTGTCATAAATGCATATGCTATTTTGATGGTGACAAAACAATAGCAATGCTTCTTATTTATATTTGTAATGATATTGCTTGTTGCTCAAATAGAGAGATGTGGCAATACCTCAGAAACACAGTATTGGTGAAATGTAGAATCTGTTCTGTAGAAGTATACATAGAAGCCTACAAAGCTACATTGTTGGTGTGCCCTACTAGACCCAGTGTTTTGCGTCTTGGGCCTTGAAAATACTAAAAAGTTTCCTCGTCCAGATCCCTTATTAAAAAGGAAACAAAAAAAAAAAAAAGGAAAGGAAGGGAGATCAGAAGGAGAGAAGGAAAGAAGAAGTAAAAATGCTTATAATATTTTATTCCTTTAGTTAGAACCACAGCTAAAAGGGTCAGTATACAATTTGCATTGTCAAAGATGTTTTCAGCTATCAACTGTTCTGGCAAATCATTGCTAAACAGCAAAAATCAAGATTAAAAAGCATTTTAAACTTTATCTCAATATGTGGTTAGTCTGTGAGGTCCTCAAAGCATATTCCATAAGGAGAATGAAAGGCCAGATTTTACCTAGATGTATGAAAGATGACAGCCCCACGATGTGATGTGAGAGGGAAATGCACATGAAAACCTGCCCCTCTCTGTTTATCATTCTCATATTATCCATTTATTCCTTTGAAGTCTTCAAGCTTCAATGTAACTTTTTTTTTTTCTGAAAGGTGTCATACTTGAAACTTAAAAGTATTACTTTTACTTAATAGTTATCACCTTGACTGGAAATACATTGGTCAAGCATAAACCAGAATTGTACATAAATTTAAGCAAAGATGTCTATTCAGTTGAAGCTCGGATCATAATCAGTTAGCTCATATAATGGGGTAGGACTTGGGGGTAGGAAAAAATGGACATGTCTCAGTGAAGGGACACTAGCAAGTCTAAGTTCTGGTAGGAAAGCCAGTAAGTGGAGGTATAGAATTCCTGCCAAGAGATGGGTGAAATTTCTACCAGCCAAGTTGCCTGGTCTCTGGTGTGCTCCAGCTGTGATGTTGCTGCAACTTTCTTAACAGAAACTTCACCCAAATGGTAACCTTGAGGCAATTAGGGAGTATTCATTTAAATACATTTCTCCATGCTGTATTATAGTTAAAACAAAACCTTTTAAAAAGCCCTACTGTACAGTATCTTCTTCAGAAAAACTTTGTTCACAGACAGTCATAAATTAAAGAAGGTCATTGAATCATCTTTTTGTTATTTCTTGGCTATAGGAACTGTATTTCATTTTCTCATGCAGCTCCATATATGATTGTTTCTATTTTTAGAAATGCATCTATTTTTTTTTATCTTTAAGTAACTACAATTGCAAAAATTCTAAATGTAAAGTAATAAATTTAGAAAATGGGAGGAAATGGGTTTATTACATTGTATATAATGTTTCTTTATGCAACCCTAAATTTCTTTTGATATTTCCCATAATGGCACTATATTACCAAGTGTAATTCAGCTTTAAGGCAGCTAGAATTACAAGAGCAAATGCAAAATAGAAACCTATCTCATCCAGAGATTTAAAATATGCTTCTTGATTAGTTTGACAAACAGCTTTACAAACACTATCCACCAATGCATTAACCGACAATTTGAGCACCACACTGTCCTACAATATAGAAGCATGACGAAGTAAAAGAGAATGTCTCAGAATCTGAGAGTTCACTAGGCATGAGACTGTGGTCATGAGTGCTGTTCATCATGTTATTCTTGTTCTTAGCCTTAGGCTCATGGGGGGGATGGCTCTTCTTGGCCTTTTGTAAATTGAATAGAATATGTTTAGCTCTCTTTAACAGGTTGTCAGTGAAAGTAAGATATTTGAGTGCCTATCCTAAACCCTCCAGACCTCTCTCACTTTTAGATTGGGTTCCAGAATAAGGATAAAGCCGAGAAGAGTATCCTGTACTAACAGAATGGATATGAATTATGAGCAAGAAATACTATTTTTTTCAAAACACTGATTTTTGTTACTGCAGTATAACCTAGCCTCTGCTGACTAATAGACATGATCAAAATCTAAACAACTCCAAACAGAAATATATATATATATATATATATATATATATATATATATATATTAATTGTATATGTACATATTTCTTGATAAATATGTTTACTAAGTTTATCAAAAATTAGACTTAAGCCATGCCTATTTTAAGTCTTTGGGCCAGATATTTGATGGACAAGGGGATGTAATATTCATTTATCAAAAATCAATCAAACATTTAAAAGGTGTTAATTTCCTCGGGCTTCCATAAATAGCTACTGCGCTAGAATTCCAAAATTCAGGTGTCAGCAGGGCCATGCTTCCTTTGAAGCCTCTAGGGTAGAATCCTCCATTGCCTCTTCCTAACTTTGGTTGTCTTCTGACAATCCTTGGTGTTTCTTAGCTTTAGCTACATCTCTCCAATCTCTACCTGCATCTTCACACGATCTTCTATTTTGTGCGTATTTACATGGCGTTTTATAGGGATACTAGCCATTGGATTTAGGGCCAAGCATATTTTGAGGTTGTAGGTGGACATGAATTTTGGGGAGGGGGCTTATCAAACCCAATGTGCCATCACTGCCCTAAATATAGTTTTGAATTCAAATATGGTCTATATTATTATTGGGCCAATATCATAAATGAAAGGCAACTATGCCATTGAATTTAGTGTTTGTTCTTTTTTATTACTGATACTTTCTATAGCGTAGAAAGGAAAATTAAAGACAAAGACTAATTTTGATTCATCCTTGGCTTCTCCATAGTTAGAACATTTGAAATAAATATTTTCCAAATGAACCAACTGATTAAATACATAAAATTATTCTTTTTGTTTTTAATACTCACTCAAGGATTATTTTTCCATTGATTTTTAGAGCGAGTGGAAGAGAGAGGGAAAGACAGAGAAAAACATCTCACATTGATTGGTTGCCTCCTGCACGAGCTGAGCCCTGACAGGGCCCAGCCCAGGGAGGAGCCTGCAACCAAGGTATGTGCCCTTGACCGAAATTGAACCCGGGACCTTTTGGTCCGCAGGCTGATGTTCTATCCAATGAGCAAAACTAGCTAGGGCCATAAAATTATTTTTGATCAAAAGACAATGATTTCTAGGATGAATCCACAGAATAACTTGCATAATTCTGCTGCTATCTGAACAATAGATGGTCTGGAACAGGAACTCAAGCTTGCTCATTTCTGCATTAATTTTTTTATCCTATAAGTTATATTATTTTTTTCTTTATGCAGGAAGTAGAAATAGAGTACAAATGAATCTATAGAGCCCTATTTGGAGATTATCAATATCTCTGCATCAGCATCATTATTAAATATGACTTGAGTATCTACTAAGTGTCAATGATGACAAAGAGGAAGGTGGGCAATTTGAATCTAGTTTTGAAGAATGAACGACCAGTTTCCATTAAGCCATTTAGAAGCATACAAAACATGGTTCTGAAGATGGTAAATACACAGAATACAACTCTCTCAGAATATTTCAGGCCTGAAACTAAGTGCAAGGATTAGGGTTATCAACACAGGTTTCATAAAAAATAATTTCAATTAGGACCTGGGGTAAGACATTACATTGTCTGATAAAAATAATTCTTTAAAGAATTAATGCTTTAGCTCATTTAGTTTATCTAAGTCTACTAGACTTTGAAGCAAAGAGACTCAATGGTGAAAGAATTTTGGCAAGAAGAATGGCAGAACTCTGCCATTTAGAACTCTTGGTTTTCACTAGATGATAGTTTTGAGACAAAAGGGGCTGAAAGGAGAAGCTATGGGCCCCTAAATAAAATTTCATTTTTATTGCAGTTTTCCTAAGGGCTGTCCTTAAAAGCTTCATAAGTCTTGGTTTCCTTGGACCTTATTTACTGCCTAGATAGTGTCATGTTGCACTTTCATTTAGCATGGCACATCAGAGTATATGATGAATTTTTTTTTCTGCCTTAAATCCCTGCAGAGCACAATGATAGAGACATCACGCATCTATATACACATGCAAGGTAGTTTGAATTTAATGCATTTCATATCATTAAAGTTAACATTTCATGTATTATATTTCCTTTTAGAATACACTTGCATACATCCATATCCATATAGATATATGCACGCACACACACAAAATCCCATTATGTAGATCAATTTACATGATCACAATGTTCATATCCATAAAGCAGTGAACTTCCCAAATCAGATGCATGCATAAAAGCATTGATGCATAAAATTTCCATCTTGCAAGTACAGACAAAGTTCTAGTAGGCATTTAGTGCCATGACAGGTCACTTAGGTTACGACTAGCTATATAGGACATGCTAATAGGATTTAACCTTCTTTGTCTGTTGCTGAAGAAGGGGAAAGAGGGGAGGGATGAGACCTTCTTATCTTTGAAGATATCAAAGTAAATTAAAAACAACCACTTTCCCTTTGATCTCTGTGGCTGAATGGTTTTGAGCTGAATAACTGAGGTATACACAAAAAGAATATATATTTTAGGGAAATAATATGAGGTCCTAATCCATTTTCTCTTGATCAGAGCATAAGTGACACTGATAAAACAGAATTTGATTGTGTGTGTGTGTGTAGAATTATTTTCATCTCCATACTGGATATGACTTTTCATCTAAAGTAAACCCCATTGAGATTAATATTTAAAATGGAAAGCTAAAAACCCAAAGTGCCATATGACAACACTTAAGTGAAAATTTATTAGACTTGTCATTTCTGTTAATTATTGTCATTTCAGCTAATCACTAGCCATTCTTGTTGGTTATTAGAGGTGTCATTTCCCCTTCTAAGCTGCCATCTAACACCATCTCTGATTCTAGTTTTATTGCACACACTCAGACAATGGGGCAGGGGCCAGCCCAGTGGATCAGCATTTTGGAAAATTCAGAATTGTTGCTCAACAAAAGAATGATTAGTGAGGAAATCCTTAAAAACATTTTTTTTTTGCTTGTTGGGGTGAGAGTAAAGGAGATGGTATCATATCATTATAAACAAAGCAACACAGCAAAAATGATTTTCTATGGGCCAGAGATAATCTATGAAGAGTTTATCTGTAGCTTAACCAAACTCCAGAAATCCGCTGAATCAGCAACACTCACTTCCCCAGGGTCTTACAATCTATATTGGACCAGAGGTATCAGCTGAAGGGTAGATTAGGGAGACCAGCCAGAGACTGATTTTCAATTTAAAAATCCTACCTGTTTAAATCTTGGAGCACTGTATGTATGTGTGTGTATACAAGTGTTCATTTTTCCTCCAGGGAGTCATAAAGTAAAATCTGATGATGGTAATAGAGAAATTAATCTAGGAAATAAAACAAGGAAATGCAGACACTGCATTTGAAAGAAAATGTCAATAGACTTAAGCATCCCTAAGCAAGTAGTGTGGACACTTGACTTCTGTATCTTTAGGATTTGATTGGGAATTATGACATGGTCTGCATGAATAAGGTCAGTTGTACTATTATGAAGAATAGTTATGGCAACTCTATTGGATAGCTAGAAAATGCCCGCTCATTACAGTTTGGTTTTGTACATAATCAAAATAAAATGGAAAATTAAAAAAAAATATTTTGGAATCTATTCAGTAGTCAAACTTGTCAAATAAATTATTTTGCTTTGTATGTTTTTCTCCAGGAGAATCTAAATACTCTATTATTCAGTTACTTCAACTTGCCACATTAGAAATCTACCCTCCCTTCAAAGACTGCATTTGAGCTCACAATTCAAATCATTTTCAAATAGACCCATCTAATTTAATATTATATCATTGGTTTCCCCTTCATATTTTGGACTAACGTCGTCATCTCTCATACCTTTGAAATTTTTATTCAGTGCTAGGGAAGTAATAGCATTTTGGTCAAGAGTACTATTACTAGTCAGAGTTCAAGAGCATCTTCCATACCTAGTGCGAAAGGGGGAGGAAAGGCTAGGGAGTGCCTAAGATCTGACATATCCTATATAATAAAGAGGTAATATGCAAATTGACCATCACACCCTCACACAAATGGCCACCCCCATGTGGTCAAAGTTGGCCACCAAAAGATGGCTGGCAGGGGAGGGAAGTTGGGAGCAACTGGGCCTGCAGGGGAGGGAGGGCAGTTGTAGGGGACCAGGCCTGCAGGGAAGGTGGGGGCGACCAGGCCAGTGGAGGGGGGTGGGGGGCAGTTGGGGGCAATCAGGCTGGCAGGGGATTGATTAGGGAGTGATCAGGCTGGCAGGCAGAAGTAGTTAGGGACAATCAGGCAGGCAGGCAGGCAAGCAGTTGGGAGCCAGCAGTCCCGTATTGTAAGAGGGATGTCCCAAACCGACAGTCGGACATCCCCCGAGGGGTCCCAGATTGGAGAGGGTGCAGGCTGGGCTGAGGGACACCCCCCCCCAGTGCAAGAATTTCATGCACCGGTCCTCTAGTTCTAAGATAAACTTGGATGTTCTAAATACATATGCACCATATTCAACCCTTATTAGATGCAAGTCCCTTAGCCTGGAAAACAAATCCAGCCATTCATTGGATTAAAACTAGATGCTTCAGAAAACATCTTGTCCATTAAAGACTATGTCCTCACAATTGTGGGCAGTTGAAATGCTTTATAGAAGATTAAGACAGAAAATAGACTGTTGGTCATTAAAAGAGTTAAAGTTGATCTTCATTTCATATCCCTAGACTGTCAGAACTCAAGTATTGAGATTTGGACACAACCCATCAAGTGTTTGCATTCTGTGAGATTAAGAAACTGAAGGCAGTCCCTTCAAATGAATTACTAGGGACAGAAACAAATTAATCAAACTGACAAAATTTACAAAAGGTACAGGAGCTTTTGAAGGCAGGAGAGGAATGGGCAGTGTTGCTCACTAGTTGGGCATTTGACCTATGAACCAGGAGGTCATTGTCCCATTCAGATCAGGGCACATACCCTGGTTGCAGTCTTGATTCCCAGTTGGTGGCTTGCAGGAGGCAGCTAATCAATGATTCTATCATCATTGATATTTCTCTCTCTCTCTCTCTCTCTCTCTCTCTCTCTCTCTCTCTCTCTCTCCCTCTCTCTCCCTCTCTCCCTCTCCCTCTCCCTCTTCCTCTTTGAAATCAATTAACAAAAAAAGAAATGTCCCTGACCGGTTTTGCTCAGTGGATAGAGCATCAACCTGAGGACTGAAGGGTATCAGGTATGATTCCAGTCAAAGGCATGTACCTTTGTTGCAGGCACATCCCCAGTAGGGGGTGTGCAGGAGGCAGCTGATCGATGTTTCTCTCTCATCGATGTTTCTAACTCTATATCCCTCTCCCTTCCTCTATGTAAAAAATCAATAAAATACATCTAAAAAAAAGAAATGTAATTGTTTCAAGATAGGGATTCACATATTGTTGTAGGGTGCAGGAGGTTACATGTAAGTAGAGATAGATTTTTCTTATGTATGGAAGAAACCAAAGTAATGGGAATGATATTTTCTGAGTATATATTATCAAAGTTAGAACCTATTAAATTAATGATAACATCAACATTTTACACCTGGATTAGGGGCTAGTGTGGTCATTATAATGTACAAATTTTCTGTTCTGTTTGTAGACAAAACAAATGGGACCAAAAGGGTTAGGGAATGATATAGGATTTCTATCCTAAACTTAATTGTTCCATACTATCTAAGCCTCCTTTCTAATCTGTCTCAAGAAACCAGAGAGATAACCAAGATGGCGGCATAAGGTATAAACCTGCACATGCTGCACCCCACAACCACATTAAAACTACAACTATGCCAGGAGACGGTCCATGCTTGCTGTTTCAAGGGACCTGGCATATATGGCATACTGTTCTTAACATGTTTGCTCACCTTCTTGGCACTATGTGTTTTAACCAAGGTCTCTGAGAAAGGTTGTTTCCCCAGGTAGGGATTTTCCCCTGAAGTTAGGGAGGGAATAAAACCTCTCAAGTAGTGCCAGGAGGGTAATTAATCACTTTAACTACGAACAATCATGCTTAAGCTACATAATCTTTACTCCCTGGAATGGAGATAAGAAATGCCCTAACCCTTGGAATAGAGATTGATAGGATTGGAATCAACTGGTATAAATACAGATGCAACAAGACAGCAAGAGAGACAGAAATTGGCACAGAACCTACACAGAACGTTCTCTAGAGACAGAAGAACTTCGCTGGAGAGAACATGGCAAAAGATCCTGGACAGAAACTGGCCTCAGAACCTAGAGACAGAACCTAGCAAGAGAACATGGCAAAAGATCCTGGACTGAACCTGACTACAGAAATTGGCAAGAGAACCTGCCTAGAACCTGGTGACTGAACCTGGCTGGAGAACCTGGACAGAACCTGGCTGGAGAACCTAGTGAGGGAACATGGCTACAGAACCTGGCTGGAGAACCTGGAGAACCTGGCTGGAGAACCTAGCAAGAGACCATGGACACAGAACCTGGCTGGAGATCCTAAACAGAACTTCGCTGGAGATCGAGACCAGAACTTGGCTGGAGATCCTGGCTAGGCTGCTGATCAACTGAACGCTGTCTCCGTGTCATTCCTTCTTCGCCGACTCAGTCCACACCTTGGGGACCCCTGGACCCGCTGGGGTTGGACCCCAGCACAACTAAAAGATAAAACAGCTATTATCCAGAACCACGGGAAAGCTGGTCAAGTGGAAGTTCTATAACTAGAAGGAAAGAAAAAAGTACATTGAGACTGGGTAGGAGGTGCAGAGGCACCAAGAGCAGAGGTACAAAGATGCGCGCGAGGCACGCTGCAACTGGGTGTGCAGTTTTTTTTCAATTGGAAGGAGATACAAGCTCTTGAATACACTGAACTCATTTACGGCAAGACTCTGGGGACCCAGACTCCTACAAGGAGAAACTGGACTGTCTTGCAGTGGGTTGGAAAGGGAGGGTGGCTTTCTCGCAGAGCTGCTCACAAGGATCACTATTACTGTGGGGGCGTGGGACTTGGGGACTCAGGGACACGGAGACACAGAGTCGCGAGGAGTAGCAGAGATGGTTGACGACAGCCATTGCTGTTTGCTCTGCCCTGGTGATTCTCTGAGACCCCGCCCCACTCAATTTACATCCCCACCCAAGCAGGGCAAAGGAACCACCTGCCCTTTTGCAGCCTAACCTAACAAACTGCAGCTGGGTCATAGAGCTCCAAAATTTCCAAACCCCAAATAAAGAGGAGAAATCTGCTGATATCGCTGTAGCTTCTGCTGGGTGGACTCACACAGTGGTTGACTTGGAGATCCAAGAGCCAGGGTACCCAGTGGTCAGATACAAGATTTCAACTCCTCACATCCATAAGGGACACACTTAAGAGGCAGACTCAGCACCAAAAAGCCACTGAAGCAAGTCTTACCCCATAAGGGTGTCTCCAGCACAGCAGTTCTTCCGCTATAGACACAGCAGGTCCTTGCAGTCAGCCAAAATGCAGAGACAAAGAAACATGTCACAAATGATAGAAATGGAAGAAAGCAAACTACTGGACTTAGAGTTCAAAACCACAGTTATAAGGTTACTCAAGAATCTTCTACAAACCTCTGAGGAATGTAGTGAGACCTTCAAAGATCTTAATGTGAATGCCAAAAAAAAAAAAACGGAAAAGGAACAGTCAGAAATTAAACCTACACTGACTGAAATTAAGAATAATATACAGAGATCCAACAGCATTCTAGAGGACCCCAAGAATCAAGTCAAAGATTTGAAATATGAGAAAACAAAAACACCCATCCTGAAAAGAAAAACAAAAAAAAGAATCCAAAAATATGAAGATAGTGTAAGGAGCCTCTGGGACAACTTCAAGTGTACCAACATCCAAATTATAGGGGTGCCAGAAGAAGAGAAAGAGCAAGATATTGAAAACCTATTTGAAGAAATAATGACAGAAAACTTCCTCTTCCTGGTGAAAGAAATAGACTTACAAGTCCAGGAAGCAAAGAGAACTCCAAGTAAGAGGAATCCAAAGAGGACTACACCAAGACACATCATAATTAAAATGCCAAGGGTTTGGAGAAACCAAGATGGCGGCATAGGTAAACACTGGAGTTTGCTGCCTCAAACAACCACTTCATAAATACAACTAAAAGACGGAACGGACATCATCCAGAACCACAGGAAGGCTGGCTGAGTGGAAGTTCTACAACTAGGAGAAAAGAGTAAAACATACTGAGACTCAGAGGAGGCGCAGTGCTGAAGTAAAATACTAAGGTGCGGAGTGCATGCGGAGCGGGCTGGCGGCTGAGGGCGTGGTTGTTTTTTTCAATCGGGAGGGATCTCAGACTCTGAGCTCCAGCTCCGGCGAGTCTCTAGGGACCCAGACTCATACGGGAGAAGCGGGACTGTCTGGCATCGCTCAGAACCCTAGGGCAGCTTTCTCTCCATGGGGTTTGCAGCAATTACTGGGACACTGAGAAGCAGAGCCTCTGAGGGCAAGACTGAGAGCAGCCATAATTGCTAACCCCGCCCTGTTGATCCCGTGGGACCTGCCCCACCCAAGCCCTGCAGGGAGACTTTTGCTGGATAGCCTCAGGCAAAGGCTACATTAGCACCTCCCTAGAGATCCAGGAGCCAGGAAGCCCAGAGGTCAGAGTGGGACCATCCAGTTTGCAGCTCTGTGGAACCGTAAAAGACACACTCAGGGGGAAGACTCAGTGAGCACCAAAGCCCCATTGAAGCAAGTCTAGCCTCAGAGGGGTGTCTCCAGCACAGAAGTTCTCCTACTGCAGACACAGCTGATTCTCACTGCCAATTGGCCTGGAGGTCAATTCCTCACAGTGATAACTACAACAATCAAGGCTTAATTACAACAAGACTGTGCACAAAGCCCACAAGGGGGTGCACCAAGAGTGTCTACCTCAGGTAATTGGGACACTTAGCACAGAAAGGAACTCTATCGACACTGCGAAGCATAAAAAATGCCGAGACAAAGAAACAGGACACAAACGACAGAATTGGAGTAAAGCAAACTGCTGGATATAGAGTTCAAAAACACACTTTTAAGGTCTTTAAAGAACTGTCTAGAAGCCGCCAATAAACTTAATAAGGCCCTGGAAAAGACTGGTGAGACCATCGATAAATGTAGTGAGATCTCCAAGAAGACTGGTGAGACCGCCGGTAAATGTAATGAGATCCTCAAGAAATCTAATGAGACCCTCGATGTTGTGATAAAGGACCAACTAGAAATTAAGCATACACTGACTGAAATAAAGAACATTATACAGACTCCCAACAACAGACCAGAGGATCGCAAGAATCAAGTCAAAGATTTGAAATACGAAGAAACAAAAAACACCCAACCGGAAAAGCAAAATGAAAAAAGAATCCAAAAATATGAAGATAGTGTAAGGAGCCTCTGGGACAGCTTCAAGCGTTCCAACATCCCAATTATAGGGGTGCCAGAAGAAGAGAGAGAGCAAGATATTGAAAACCTATTTGAAGAAATAATGTCAGAAAACTTCCCCTACCTGGTCAAAGAAATAGACTTACAAGTCCAGGAAGTGCAGAGAACCCCAAACAAAAGGAATCCAAAGAGGACCACACCAAGACACATCATAATTAAGATGCCAAGAGCAAAAGACAAAGAGAGAATCCTAAAAGCAGCAAGAGAAAGAAAATCAGTTACCTACAAGGGAGTACCCATACGACTGTCAGCTGATTTCTCAACAGAAACTTTGCAGGCCAGAAGGGAGTGGCAAGAAATATTCAAAGTGATGAATACCAAGAACCTACAACCAAGACTACTTTATCCAGCAAAACTATCATTCAGAAGTGAAGGCCAGTTAAAGAGCTTCACAGATAAGAAAAAGCTAAAGGAGTTCATCACCACCAAACCAGTATTATATGAAATGCTGAAAGGTATCCTTTAAGAAGAGGAAGAAGAAGAAAAAGGTAAAGATACAAATTATGAACAACAAATACATATCTATTAACAAGTGAATCTAAAAATCAAGGGAATAAATAATCTCATGAACAGTATGAACTGGCGATTGTAATAGAATCAGGGACATAGAAAGGGAATGGACTACTCTTGGGGGTGGGGGGAAGGGGTGTGGGGTGAGGGAAGAGATTGGACAATAATCATGCACCTATGGATGAGGACAGTGGGTGGGGAGTGAGGGCGTAGGGTGGGGTGGGAACTGGGTGGAGGGGAGTTATGGTGGGAAAAAAGATTAACTAATGTAATAATCTGAACAATAAAGATTTAATTAAAATAAATAAATACTTGAATGCAATGGAAAAAAACAAAACAAAAACAATTTTCTTCACAAAATAACCATAAAACAAAGTCCATTGTGAATATATGAATTCTCAATTCAGTTTCTAAAACATCACATAGAATCAATTTAGATAAAACAGCGTTACACATCTCTTGTTAAAAGATATGTGCTTTTTACTAGAGGTCTATTACTGGTGTTCAATTTCTAAATCTTCTTTTGATGTATTATGAAAATTCACAAATAAAGATAATATATGACAATTAAAATAAATAAATAAATAAATAAATAAAATGCCAAGGGCTAAAGACACTGAGAGAATCTTAAAAGCAGCAAGAGAAAAACAGTTAGTTACCTACAAGGAAGTACCCATATGACTGTCAGCTGATTTCTCAACAGAAACCATGCCGGCCAGAAGGATGTGATAACAAATATTCAAAGTGATGAACAGCAAGAACCTACAACCAAGATTACTCTACCCAGCAAAGCTATCATGTAGAATTGAAGGTCAAATAAAGAGCTTCACAGACAAGAAAAAGCTAAAGGAGTTCATCATCACCAAACCAGGATTATATGAAATGCTGAAGGATATTCTTTAAGAAGAGGAAGAAGAAGAAAAATGTAAAGATAAAAATTATGAACAACAAAGTGACAACAAATATCTTTCAACAAGTGACTCTAAAAAATAAGTCAGAATAAACTGGAGAATATAATAGAAGCACGGGCATAGAAAGGGAGTGGACTGACAATTCTCAGGGGGAAGTGGGTGTGGGGGGTGCAGGAAGAGATTGGACAAAAATCTTACAACTATGGATGAGGACAGTGACGGGGGTAAGGGCATGGGGTGGGGTGGGAACCAGGTGGAGGGGAGCTATGGGGGGAAAAAGAGGAACATCTGTAATAATCTGAATAATAAAGATTTATTTAAAAAAAATAAAAATAAAAAATAAAAAATAAATTGCCTAAAAAAAAAAAGAAAGAAAAAAAAGAAAGAAACCAGAATAAACATCATGGCAAAACAGCAGAAATTTTTCCCTAGATGAAAATAGCCACTAGGCACAATTGAGTTGTGTGTTACCTGTGCAAAGATTCCCCCTCAAGCATGAGAACTTTGTTTCTATCTTCCTACCAAATACCTGCAATAGGCTACAGGTATTTGCCTCAAGCAACTCTGGGACAAATTGGAAAGGGAATAGAAAAATAACTTACTGCACGTGAGTGTGCATGCATGCTTCCCCACAATCAATCACATTTTCTCTGACATTGCTTCATTTATGGATTATTGAAAAACACAGGAAGAATGTGAAAAGATAATGTTGTAAAGCCTTCGCAATGAAATTGGTGGGAGGAACCCATTTCTCACTGTGTTCCCAAGCACCTCTGCACTCAGAATCCCAGCATTGTTTAAACCTCCATTCTATATAAGAAAGCTAATCAAATGACACTCAGGAAAATTGACTTGGGTTTTCAATCTAGTTTCAGATCTCTAGTGTACTTATTTCAAATGGCATTTGTTATTCTCTGCATATCCTTAGGAACATGCCCTGTCAAGAAATGCCATACAACTTCAAACCATGTTTTTTTCCACCTCTATAACTTTTTATGTATTCCCTTTTTACATTTTATTACAGCATAACATCTAAAAATGAAATAAAGATTATAGGCAATGCTTCAGGACCTGCAGTTCTATGCCTGGCCCTGAATATAAAACCGTGTTGATAGGAACCACTGTTATACTTCTGTAAATTGCTCAAATCTCCCCACTGACCATCACTATAATTATTTCTGCTTGGAAATGAAAGGTTTGATCGGCAGAGAGGTCTTTCTTCTTATGTCGTTCTTTTCTTCCATTCACCGAGCTTCACATGCTCCCTTGGCGGTGAATTCCACAGATTAAATCTGTATTTATTCATAATACTTATCTCTGGGAGGGGGTTAATCAAACAGAAATGCAGAGGAAAACAAGAAACCAATGTTTGTAACATTTTAAAGTTAACAGTATGAGGATTTGCCCTTCATTGTCATGATTTTAATAAAACCAGAGTAGTTGGGGTAATTGTTCTCTCTGAAATATGACGGAGAGGGAGAAAGAGACTGAGAGAGAAGTGCCAGGCATGCACACACGTACACACACACACACATTTCAAAGCAGAAATGGAATTTTCTAGAGACAGGACAGCTTCATCCAAAAATCTCTGCATTTAATACACAGTTTCTATAGTCAGCTAACCTTAAAAGCATTGTGTTGTAAATTTAAGTAAAAATCTCAATATTTACTTCCTGTAGGTTTAAAGTCTGTCTATCCTTTGTCCATTCTTTTGCCTCTGCTTCAACTTTTTAATATGATTCTCATTCCTTTCTTCTGATTCCATGCTAATATAGGATTGATTACTTCCTTTCACCTGAACACAATTCTTAATTTCTGAACATCTCCTATGACTTGACTTTTCCTTGAATTTTATTGGAAACAGAAAGCATTTGATAATGGGAAGATGGTTCAATGGTGTGGGCTAAGGGTAATGGATGTGGGTTGGGGAGAGCATATGAGTCCTGACTCTGCCAGATACCAACTACTTCCATTTCCTCATCTGTTTCTTAGAGTTGTTTTCTCAGAGGAATGAATTCAAACAAGGGATATATCAAATAGCAGCAAATCAGGCAAGCGTTTATTTACATGCAGATATAGTCCAATTGGGCAGCTTAGCAGACTGAAGCTAAACCAAGTGCCCAGCTCATTTGGGCAATTGAAATTTTTTACCCCAGAATTGTGTTGTACAAAAAAAAAAAAAAAAATCCTCCTCAGGTTTCAAGGCTGCCCCTTCCTGATGTTAAGCTATGTGTTAGACCACATTCTGGAGGAGGTTTCAAGTCTCCCCCTTCCTCACTCCTGAGTCTACTAATTCTTGGTTAATTCTTGTTTGTCATGTCTCCCAAATCTTCCCCTTGATCTTAGCCATACTGTTGTAATGTACCCCCCGAATCACAGAAGGATGTCTCAAGAAGTCGAATTAAAGAGTCACAGTTATTGCAATCTGGGACTACGAGGGGGCATTTCGCTCTCCCAAATCTCGCAGTGATAAGATGGCCGAAACACCAGATTTATATAGGCAAAAATCACAAAGGTATTGATTACATCCCAGCGTTTGGAATGAGGACCCTGGTTTGCACAAAGCAGTTACAGAAGCGAGATTGAGTCGATTAGTTATCTACAAGTTTGGGGTCTTTGGATCACTGAGTTGACAGGGAAACATTATCTGGAACCCTCAGGCCTTGGAATAATTGTGCTGTCCTGGTTCCCAGGTACAGAGGAATTTGCTTTTTAAAACCAGTAAGATCACAATCAATGGGATATTCACTTTACAATCAATAAGGTATTCAATTGAATGGGATGATTTATATAATTCAGAAAATCAAAATAACTTTTCTATTGTTAAGCCAAACAGCAGGGTTAGAGTAAAACTACAGTTTCTACCTGAGATGACTGCTACCATAAGGGCATGTACTTCAATATACTAGTATTTGGGCTCATGTCTATCTAGCTACCTACTCTAATATGTCCATTGCAGGGACAGACTTAGTCATTTCTAAGGACTATTTGGTAGATCACAATGAATCTGAAATCTCTCTCCTACTTAGTAATAATCATAACTAACAGGAAATTGGGGCAATGGTGAGAAATAGAGGAAGAAATTTAGAGAGTGTCAAATATCATTTTATTCTATTTATAAGATGGAAAGAGATAATCTTGCTGTAATTTTTTTGTATAAATTGTTAACTCATACACCCCAAAGTCCCAGAGGTAAGTATTTTTCCCTTTCTTTCCCCCCATCTTTCTAGCATTCTTTCCTTTTTCCTTTCTTTCTTTCTTTCTTTCTTTCTTTCTTTCTTTCTTTCTTTCTTTCTTTCTTCTTTCTTTCTTTCTTCCTTTCTCTTTTTCGCTTTCTTTTCTCTCCTTTCCCTTCACTTTTCCTTTCTTCATTTTTTCTTTTCTTTTTTTTTTTTTCATCCAAACTGGATTTGATGAGCACCATCAAAGGCAGTAACCTCAGCATACATTGCCTGGAAAGAATACCCTCTGAGTATGGAGTTCCCAAGGCAGTGAGAAGACTGGTCTGCAGTGTGGCAGGTGTTTTCTATAGCATCCAAATCTCAGGGGACAAGAGGAATAAAAGTCTAGCTAAATGTTTTGTGGTTGTTTTTTTTTAAGAAAAATACAAACGGAAAGGCTGTTACTATGATCCCAGAGACTATGCATACTCTGAAACTGAGAATATATAGATTTCTTCAATTAGTAAAGTGTCTGAGGAGATACTATACCTTGCGTATATATCTTACCTTGATATGTGACCTCTAAGTCTTTTATACCATGTCCATACATTTCAAGTTACATAATGAGGATAAAATCAGATCTGGCTGCTTCTTAGGATCATTGAATTTAGATGCCATCTTACTCCATTTTACAGATGAAAAGACTGGAGCAACTTGCTCAAAGCAACTTAGTTAGTTGGGTGTGGAACTGGTACTAGAATCTTTCTGTCCTTATACTGGGATGAGTAACACTATCCTTATGCAAGTAGAACTGATCTCACTGGATATACACTTCAGATGAGTCCTTTAAATAGACATCAGTGGAGCACCATTAATTACCAGTAAGAGAGCTTTAGACTAATTAGTGGAACAGAATGTCCCGGCTTAATTTGACTATGGTCATGCAAAGTCACCCTTGGTTTTTAGTAAACCAAGAATGCTTTAGCAATGACCAGAGCTCTGAGAGCATTGAAGATGAAAGCAAAAGATCTTGCTTGAAAGGGGGAAAGGGTGCTAAGGAGATTGCTAGTGTGAAATTCAGAAAGAATACCTGCCTGCACACTGATTTCCCCATGCTTTAGTTAACTTCAGGTTTAAGAATTGTTCTTGATATGCATATCACTGCCTCTTGTTCAAGTTAATTTGTTTAAACATTCATGAAGGGGAAGGTTTTTTAAATAGAAATGTGCCAAATGTTCTTTTTTTTTCAATTACAGACAAACTGGGGTGTTTGCTGATCCATGAACAATGTGAATATTCAGTTTAAAGAGATTTTACTGCCGGTCTCGTAACAAAGTTTTCTTTTGTTGTGTTTTCCCCCTCTCTGTTAAATGCCAAGATCTTTAAGGAAAATGATGGGAAACACTTTATCTGAGGCTTCCTCACAAATGGCTTGTTTTGAATAAGGCAGAGATCTGACTGTGGCTTTGTTAGGTTGGAAAGCAAAAACAAAACAGACGAGTTTGGGCGAGAGGCAACGGAGAAAATCCTGTGGCTGATAAAATTAGTGAGGATGCTGTGAGATCAGCAACACGGATGGTGCTGCTAAGCTCATTCTATGATCCATTAGGTTGAGGGCACAGTTATGTGGGAAGCTGGGTCAGAGACTCCAGGAGAGATTGTCCTTAGAGGCATCTCAGCTGACCTACCAAAAACAGTCTGGGGGTTGGAGATCAAAGAAAGTTCAGTGGAGAAGCCAGAGGTTATCTGAGATCTGGTGAATTTCTGCTCTGCTCTTATCTTCTCCTAATCCCCAAAGAGTGTCTGGCATATAGTAGAAACTCAGTAGAAATTTTTGAATGAATAAATGAATGGGTACATGCAGTGGACAGAAGAAGAATACCTAAGCCTACTAACATTTACAATTAGGAGTATACTGTTGCAAATAACCTGCACCTATTTAGGAAGACTGAAGTGCACAAACAGTGTGCCTTTCTAAAGAAGTAAACAAATGTTTGTGCTGGTAGACCTAAAGTTTTAGTAACAGTTTAGTTGTAACTAGACTGCAAGGTTTTAGTTCTTGTGGGTAGAAAGGAGGACTTTGAATGAGATGTACTTGTTTTTGAGCTGCAGACCTTCTTAGATTCCCTCAGTCTAAAAAGGAGATCCGTTCTAGAGCCTGAGATCAAACGGAAGTGGTGTACTGAGTGTGGAACTATAGAGGAACCAAGAGACAGAAACACGAACGATTTTGATCCCCTTCTTATGGAACTTTGGGGCACAAAGGAAAATTACTTGACAGATGTTTCTTCCAAATTTTGGTGTCCAGCCAGAACCATGATGGATACCCCACTCAAAATCCCTTCCATTGGGGAATCTCTATCAATATCATTGACTGGAAAAACTATTGTTCTGTTGAACCTTATTGCCACAATCTGCATCTTTTTTTATAGTTTGGATGCTGCTGTCTCTGAGACTGGTAACTTGTATGCCCATGCCACTAAAATCTCTGCAACCAGCAGAGGAGGGCTCTGCTGTTGTTAACTACCTGTCTCTAATGACAGGCCATCACCACTTCCCTCATCAAGAGATGATTGGCAGAATTTGCAAGAAGTACCCTTTTTTTTTTTTTGTCCTTAGGGAAATAATGGCTTTCTGTGGAATTTTCTGTTTACAGAGTATCAAACAAGAGCCCCATCTCTTCTTCTTTAGACCTTTCAGGAAGCAGCCGCAGAATTACAGTCTTTCTATGAAGCCTGGATCAGAGGAGGAGACATTGTCATTTTTATTTTCTAATGTGTGATACTCCAAGTACACCTAGATGTGAGGAATTCACATGGAGGCCAAGCCAAATTTCTGAGGAAACTGAGGACGTATGAAGCAAGGATGATGCTGGTTGGTTATTCATACTCAAATCAGTATGGATAATGTTGAGACTTGGAATTGAAACACAGATTGGTTCAGGCACCACAGGTCCCAGTAAAGGTGGGCAGGAATTTTTGAAGCCCAGATGCAATGCATTGTGTTACCTGGTAGCACCAGAATTTCCAGAAAATGTACATCCCTTTGGGAGTGAGAGATCTTTCTCCAGAGAATATGTCACATTAATAGAAGTGGTTAGAAAGTTTTGCTGTCTTTGAGTATGTTGAACAATGGCTCTACCTTTGCCGAATTTTGGAACCTTGAATAATAGAATTTTAGAAAAAGATAGAGAAATGGAAAGGAATTAGGTGTAAACTATGGTGAAAACAGTCAAGATAATGAAAAAAATATATATGGAGAAGTGACCCTAAGTGTGTGGCTTTGAGTTATTAAAATGTTTGGGTAGGTATGTATGAAGGCAGTTTGTGAAAGAATTTTATATATATATATATATATATATATATATATATATATATATATACACAGGGAAACCAAAACACATATGTTTGGAATTCACATTATTATTGTGGTATTCACTTTATTACAGTAGTTGGAATCAAACCCACAGTATCTCCAAGGTATGCCTGTAATGACTTTCATTGATATCATAGACTATTGGAAAGTTGAAGAGAGACTTCTGAGTGAATAGTAGTCTTTGCTAGAAGCAAGTTTAAAGATAAGTGAGGTTTGATGCTTCACTATTCTGAGAACATGTTCACTTAGGACTGTTGAATCAGTCTTTCATTTTTCTATCACTCTTTCTTTATTCTCTGTTCCTAGTCTGGCTTAAGGTCATCTTTCCCCTCACTCTTGGCTTCTCTATCCATTTATTTTTGTATTCTTTGTCCTTATATCAAGACTTTTCTTTCTCTCCTTCACTATCTTCCCGTTGACTCCTGTTCTTTCCTTTGTTTTCTTTCTCTCCCCATTCACTTTAACTTGAGGAGGCAACCGGAGTGAAAAACATGCCCCTCACGGGCACAATTAGACTCTGAGGGTCTGCTCCTGTTTAGTCTTCACCTCAGCTCCTGACAATATTAAGGTAAAGCAACAATAAGCAGAGTTCTTGTTTAATCAGTTTTGACTATGGAGACAAACAATCCAGATAAATAATTTCCAACCTTTGCTCACAAAAGCACCCTTTTTCTCCTTTGTGGAGTGTTTTCAGGTCTTTAATTTTTTATGTTCCTCCTTTAACACTTCACTTCACAATGCCTCCATAAAAAAGTAACGTCTTTTCTCTTTTGTTAAGAGAGGAATATCTTCGCAAACAGCTATCTGTTAAGATGTGTTGAAATCCCCAAAGAAATGATGTATTCCATTTTATAAAATGCTTTCTTATGTTTCTTGGTAGATAGTCTCCCCCCAGAATCCTGTGAAGTAGGCAGGGAAGCAAAGCTGCTTCAGAGAAGTTAAGGCAACAATAAAATAGGCTAATTAAGGGCCTAACCTAGATCTCTCTTTACAGGACTAATACTTAGAGTTTTCATTAGAGTAACCTATAATAAAACAGCAGATAGACAGTGAATATGCAATAAGCATGTATGATTTTCTCCTCTTTGTTTTCAAGGAGAAGTAACATTTGCATTACTCACTCCATGGAATCTGGAATGGCTTTCCCTGGGTGACAGACATCCCCTTATCTCTCCAGGTCCAGCTGCCTTTTTCTGTCCTTTAGTCCCTTAGTACACTGTACTTAACATGACATGAGTGCCCACCCCTTTTTTGTTTCTTTATTCCTTCCTCTATTTTTCTTTCTTTCTTTCTTTCTTTCTTTCTTTCTTTCTTTCTTTCTTTCTTTCTTTCTTTCTTCTTTTTCTTTCCTTTCTCTCTCTCTCTCTCTCTCTCTCTCTCTCTCTCTCTCTCTCTCTCTCTCTCTCTCTTTTGTTTCCTCCCTTGCTCCCTCCACCTCACTCCTAAGAAGAGAGGAGAAATCATGGATTCACAGCATTCACATGTTCTTTGCTTCCATGCATTTCCACACAACTCCCCCCAACCTCTGTCTTATAATATAATGTCATTTATTAGAAAATATAATTCACTGTGTCTTACACTGTTATTTATAATCTACTTGAGCATTTTTTTTCATATTTGTAATATCTCTTGTGTCAGAGAGAATTACAGCTGGGATGCTGACTGCAGGCCTCCATATAACCAGAGAGACGAACATTGTTTTTGTTACAGAAGAGCAAACAAAAACCAAACATGCTTCCTAGAGAAAGGGAGGGACCCATTTATTAACACTAGTGACTGGTGGACTCAGGGAAATAACTTCCAAATCAGAGAGTCAGTAATATACAGAGGCTTTGCTTTTTATAATCTTCTGGGGTCTTTGTCTTGCAGACATGGTTCCTCCCTCTTGTGGGCTTACAGGAAGGCCCCCAGGCGTTGGGGTTCCCAGGTCATATCAGATGATCTTCCTGGGGCCAGCATTAACGACCTTCCCTGCACAGCCCCCCCCCCCCTCAGGGCAGTGCATTGTTCAGTTTTTATGGCCTGACACGCCTTGCAAGACCAGTTTCCTCCTCATTTTCACAGGTAGATTTTCTGTTGCCTGATTAGGTTCCATGATTTTTGAAGAATAGTTAATCATTTTGTTATGCATTTACAATTATTTTTAGCCAAAAAAGACACTGTCTTTACAGGTTTCTTTTTTCTTTCTGCATAATAGTGGTTCTTATCTTGCATCACTATTATTCTCTACAGAACCAAAGAGTGTTCTGCACTTAACATATATGAAATGCATTATTCATTTGCATAAAGTATAATTGAATTGAGGATAGTTAACATTCCCCAGCAAAATCTCCCTTTCTGCATATGGACTGATTTTATCCAGGAGAAAAAAGGATGTCCATCCACCTCAGAAGTTTATGTGAGGATCCAAAACTAACTGATCTGTGCTCATCCAGCATAGTACTTCATGTTTGAAAACATTCATTCATTGCAACTTCTCTTGAACAAGCTAAATAGTCCAGCTCAAAACCTATCTTCTCTTAAAACCTATTACATTAACTTCAGAAATACATCCCTTCCTATGTGTTTCTCATCATGATTTTTGTGATCCATAAGAATATGATTTATAAATGTGACCATAGTTTGTAAAACTGGAAGGCATGGTAGCCTTTTCCAGGCCAGTGGTGCAGGTCACAGTCAACTGGTAGTTTAGATTTATCTTTTAATACACATGACTGTGGCCAACCAGAATACTAATAAGCTTGGATTATATTAGGCAATAGAGGGGTGGTTTAATGTTTGAGTTCTGAAGTCAGATAGGACTTGATATAAATTCTGGCCCCTTTCACTTATCATCAGATGGCACCGAAAATGCTTCTCAAACTTTAAAGTGTGCACATTTCACCTGGTGATCTTGTGCACATGCAGATTCTGGGTCAGCAGGTCTGTGGTGGGACCCAGGATTCTGCATTTCCAGAAAACGTCAGCCGATGCTGATGCTGATACAGAGAACCATGCTTTGAATATTGAGGACCTAAATGCTCATTGTTTAACATCCCCAAATCTCAGTTTCCTCATGTGTAAAGTAGAGCAGTTGTGAAAATTAAACCTATGATATATAGCCTCACACATTGTTAAATTTATTATTAATATCATTACCAAAGCTAGCTTCATGGGCGTCAAACTGTGTAGTTGCACAGATCTCTGTCTCAGGAGAGCTCCAAGTTTGGCTTAATGCTCTTCGTCACCATTTTGAATTCTTAATAATTTTATCTTTGAACTTGTGTTTTATAAGTGAGGTTCAGTGGGACAATAGCACATGCACATGAGGAGAGGAGATACTCAAAATATGCATCATTACCAACACTCCTTACAAGAATTTGCATTTAAAATTTACAAGGTACCAAGAGCACAGAATTCTTATGAACCCAAAGTGAAGTGGAGTTCAGTAAGGCTCAATAGTACAAAGTACATGTGTTACATCTACGACTAAGTGAGGCCACACTTTCCCCAAGAGACCGTTCTTTCCTTTTGAACCAGAACTTGCTTTGATTTCAGAATGAAGACAGTTGCAGTCTAAGAATCATGAAAAATCCAGGGTCCCTATCATGTCCTTTCTTATTCAGGTTATTTCCCTGTATATTCGCTAACCATTTACATGGAAATAATGCCTTAGAAGGAAAGGAAAAATAGGGCAACCTACAGTTATTTTCTTTTCAATTCTTTCTTATCATTAGGCAGAGGGTAGAAAGTATGAGTTTCAGCCGTGGGCAAACTACGGCCCGCGGGCCGGATCCGGCCCATTTGAAATGAATAAAACTAAAAAAAAAAAAAAAAAAAAAGACCGTACCCTTTTATGTAATGATGTTTACTTTGAATTTATATTAGTTCACACAAACACTCCATCCATGCTTTTGTTCCAGCCCTCAGGTCCAGTTTAAGAACCCATTGTGGCCCTCGAGTCAAAAAGTTTGCCCACTCCTGAAAATGTATGCATATCAGAAAGTGCAATGAAAACAGTTACCTTTGTGGTAGTGTCTACTGTTCAGCTAAGAGCAAAATATATATGAGCTCAGAATACAAATTGTGAGTTTTTGGTGATTCCACATACAAGTTAAGTGCTTTCATATGTGCATTTAAAACTGGCATTGTACAATATAAAGATGCATGGTAAAAATCAGGCTAATAATTTAAATTTAGCTTTTCACTAATTAGATGGGGGTGGGGGGTGGGGAGCACAGAACGACAAAGACAGTTTGAATGGGAGTCTAGAAAAAAAACAATCTTTATATTTAATATATTTAATGGAACTTTCTTTCTGTTTTTCAAACTGAGGGACCCTGCAGTTTTATTTTATACTGAGCTCCACAGAATATGTAGCTGGCCCTGCAATCATTATTATAATATTAGAGGCCTGATGCATGAAATTCGTGCAAAAGTAGGCCTTCCTCCCCCCAGCTGCCAGCACTGGCTTCCCTCTGGCACCCGCGACCCGGGCTTCCCTCACAGCCCTGGCTTCATCCAGAAGGACAGAAAAACATCCTGAAGGACGTCTGGTCTAATTAGCATATTACACTTTTATTAGTATAGATTAGCAACAGGTCTGGTCTGGCTGGGGCCTTAAGTTGAAAATCCCTGATGAAACGAGAAATAATTTTGCATAATTACTATTCAGATCAGGGATCTGTATCTTCTCCATAGCTGAGTACAATTCCAGCCCTGTAAGTCATTGCTAAAGCTAAGAATATTATTTCACAGCACAATTATTGAATTTTGAGGGGTGTCAGATAAATTATTTTATACTTCATTCAGATTCCCCTCTAGGACAAAAAATATCAACATCGTGTTTTTATATCTCATATCATAAAGAAATAATTGGTCCCCCCCATCTCAGAAGACATGCATTATTTCAGCTGGCCATACCTGTGACACACTCTGAGCTCTCACCTGCATTGTTCCTTACTCAGGTGCTTCAACTCCCCAACTATCCTGAGCCCAGGGGACCTTTATTGTAGGAGTCTTCATGTTGGAGAGAAAAATCTCCACACAGTACAATCTAGTCTTCTCCTGAAGTGAATGGGTGACTAGCCAAAGTAATCAAACAGACTGTGAGCCCATTTTCGTAACTACCAAAGGAAGGGGTGTCAGATCCTGAGGCATTATATCAAATCCTAGTTTTGACTGCATTTATGCTTTCACCAGAGAGAAAGCAGAAAGGTGCCAGTTATTGTAGAATGTCGTCTTAATATTTCTGGAACAGGACTGTTTGATTCCACTATTATCATTGAAAGTGAGCAGGAAGACACTGGGCACAATTTCCGAAGGTAAGAACTGCCTAAATGGGTTCTCACCACATGCACTTTCCTTCCTGTTTAGACATCTTTAAATATGTATTACATTCATATAGTGCCATTCTGAGCAGCTAAGACTTTCACCCCATATATCGCACTGGACAATTGACTGTCTATTTGTGTGTGTGTGCGTGTGTGTGTGCGTGTGTGTGTGTGTGTGTGTGTGTGTGTGTGTATTGGGGGCGTGGAGTTCGCTCTCTCCAGCGCTTCATATATCATCTGGTGCCAGAGGCAGTGAGAGTACAACATTGATGGACCAATGGGCTGATCCAATATGGCAAATCCTATATTCCTGTTTGGGTACAAATGAATAACCTCATATAGTTCTGCACACATTCAACAAAATGATGAAAGGGGGAAAAAACAAATGGAATTTCCCGATCATTGCATTCCACTTTATTTCTCTCTTTTAACTTTGTAAGTGAATTCAATGTCTGTAGAAGGCGATTGATGGCTCTAAGAGAAAAGGAAAGAAAAATGTTAAAGCCCCAAACCACAATTTGAGCACTATTAGGCTTGAGGCTTGGCTTTCTTCTGCTGAAATTCTCAGCAGGGGCCCTTATCTCACAGCCGTCAGAGGTCATCTCAGAATTTCATGGTTAAGACATTGTGGCTTCTGCAGGACAGGGTTGCAGCCCTGGGTCTGGTGCCTCTTATTAGTAGGGGGAGCAAGGGGACGAGCACAAGGAAGGTAAGGATTGACCAGGTGAATATGAAAAAAGAAATCAATGCTTCAATATATCTCCAAACTTCTCAAAGGATCATACTCCATGCCTCTCAAATCTCCCTCTGCACAGCTCACCCTAAACATATTTCAAATTCCAACTTTTAGAATGTCCTACAATTTAATTTCTCTGCTCATCTCACTCTTGTGCTATATAATATTCATGTCCTACCTTCTGTAGGAAGTCTGCCTTAATTAACCCAGACCACAATACTCCTCTGTCACTGAGTTTCTTTTTTTTTTTTTTATTGCTTAAAGTGTTACAAAGGGTATTACATATGTGTCCATTTTATCCCCCCGCCCTTGACAGTCCCCTAGCCTCCCCTATCCCCCAGTGTCTTATGTCCATTGGTTATGCTTATATGCATGCATACAAGTCCTTTAGTTGATCTCTTATCCCCCTACCTCCTGCCCCCCAACCCTCCCCGGCCTTCCCACTGCAGTTTGACAATCTGTTTGAGGCAGCTCTGCCTCTGTATCTATTATTGTTCAAAAGTTTATAATGGTCTCTATTATCCATGAATGAGTGAGATCATGTGTTATTTTTCCCTCATTGACTGGCTTATTTCACTTAGCATAATGCTCTCCAGTTCCATCCATGCCGTTGCAAATGGTAAGAGTTCCTTCCTTTTTACAGCAGCATAGTATTCCATCGTGTAGATGTACCACAGTTTTCTAATCCATTCATCTACTGATGGGCACTTAGGCTGTTTCCAGATCTTAGCTATGGTGAATTGTGCTGCTATGAACATAGGGGTGCATATATCCTTTCTGATTGGTGTTTTTGGTTTCTTGGGATATATTCCTAGAAGTGGGATCACAGGGTCAAATGGGAGTTCCATTTTCAGTTTTTTGAGGAAACTCCATACTGTCTTCCATAGTGGCTGCACCAGTCTGCATTCCCACCAGCAGTGCACAAGTGTTCCTTTTTCTCCACATCCTCTCCAGCACTTGTCGTTTATTGATTTGTTGATGATAGCCAGTCTGACAGGTGTGAGATGGTACCTCATTGTTGTTTTGATTTGCATCTCTCAGATGATTAGTGACTTTGAGCATGTTTTCATATGTCTCTTGGCTTTCTGAATGTCCTCTTTTGAAAGGTGTCGATTTAGGTCCTTTGCCCATTTTTTGATTGGATTGTTTATCTTCCTTTTGTTAAGTTGTATGTGTTCCCTATAAATTTTGGAGATTAGGCTGTCACTGAGTTTCTGAAGGATTTATTATATATTACTTATTTGTCATCATGTTACTCTGAACTTAATTTTTTTTTTCACAATTATAAGTTTCTTCCTATTAAATAATTAAAGGAAGGCCTGGTATTCTTTATCACTTACAGTTCCTTCCAGTGCATTTTACATAAGGTCATAATTAATATTTATTAATTAAATTATTATTATAGTTAAATTAAGTATATTTAGGCCATCTGTTTAAATATATATATACACACATATATATGTGCATATGGATACATATATATACATATACATATATATGTATATATGTATCCATATTTATATATATAAATATATGGAGAAAATTACTTTGGCATATATATGCCAAAGTAATTTTCTCCACATATTTTTGTTTTAAATATTCAATAAAAAGGTGTGTTTTTTTAAACCAGTTGATTCTCCTATATTGCCTGAAAATAGCAGAAAAACAGAACCTGTATTTCCTAGTGCCAAGGTGCCAATGTTCTCCATGCACAACCCCATTCTAGAAACCATTCTTTTGATTTTTCCTATTGAGTGTCAAAGGTCAGGAAATCTGATTCCAACTTGATTATATCTAGGCAGAGAAAGAAGGGAGGATAAACCACCCATCATAACCCAATCAGTCAATTTTAAAAAGCAGGGTATATTAACCAGGAGAGCAGACAAGAATTGAGCAGGGCAGCTCTGACTGACTGGTGTTTCTCAGTAGTTAAGCATAGAGACCTATGAGCCAGGAGGTCACTGTTTGATTCCCAGTCAGGGCACATGCCAGTAGGAGGCGCACAGGAGGCAGCTGATTAATGATTCTCATCATTGATGTTTCTATCTCTCCCTCTCCCTTCCTCTCTCTGAAATCAATAAAAGTATATTTAAAAATCAAAATATCCTAGGGTGAGGATTAACACACACACACACATACACGCACACACACACACACACACACACACATATGAGCAGGACAAATGTGCAAAAGGCCCGATGTGCACAAACAATGTATGCCATGCAAGGGGCATTACTGCAGAAAGAGCTCACAACTAATTGAATGGGAACACTATACATAAATCCAGATGAGAGTCAAGCTGTGACCTTGAGGTGAAAAGGCTTCTGAAACCGCAACCAAAGCTTTCCATTCTAAAGGGATTAAATCTCTGAAAACCATTCTCTTTCTTTGCATTCATGTTTCACACTTTGTAGTGCTCACATAAAGAGGGCAGATATACCAGCATTTGGGTGTTTACTTTCTTGTGTTTCTTTTCTTCCCAGATAGCTAGTGTCGGCTTTACCACATATCAGAGTGGGTGAGCCTTTTTTCACCTCTGATTATGGTTTGTAATTGTCAATACCAGGTTAGCAAGCTTTCTCATGGAAATTACCAGTGCATGGAAGAATCATAAAGCAATCTGTTCAGGTAGGAGAAGTATAGGCTCTGGAGCTCAAGTCATCTTTTCTAGGGCTCACAATAATTATGAGAACAAATTTAATAAACTTTTGCATGAAACTTCTAACAAAATATCCTTAGATTCTATTGTTCTTATTGCATTGCAAACTAGAGAATACTAGCAAAGAGCTAAATGTTCAGACACAGGTTAGGCAAGGCTTTGTCCCGACTGCTTTTCTATGGCCTCAGCATAACATTCAAATTCAACTCCTAAGGCAGGGTTGCCTGTGGCATTACAAGTTTGCTTTTTTCCTTTCCTTACCAGACAGGTGGCAATGATCACAGAGCTCCAACTTATTTAGAATGGCAGCTACCACAACAGACAGTGGTTTCTTAGTTCAGAGCTTGAAAGGATTAAAGCTGGATTAGGAGGAAGGATGTATTCCCAACGGGCAATGTTTATAACAAGAAGAAGCTTTCTTCCACTCCCTCTACAAGAATAACAAGGAGGAAAAATGAATCCCAGCAATGATTGTCAAATGGCAAGGTGTGGGCAGGACTTAAGAAATACACCTTTCTAATTCCCAGGCAATTTATGTGTGTGTGCCTAAGTATCCAATTAGCAGGCACAGATGCCATTTTGCATTAAAAATTATAGGGTTTTACAACTGCAAACCAGCTGTGCCCATAAATTTTACCCACCCCTTTGCAGAGGTCCACCAAGAATTTAGGCTTCAATGTCAGGGCATTATTTTCCTCTGCATTGAAAGAATCAAAGATTGGTATTTTTGGTCGAGTAAACTATTTTTTCTCAGAGAAGAGCAGGAAATCACAATATATGTACAGTGGCAAGCCTCACAAAAAAAAACATTCAATTTCTGACCCATGAAAAGACCACATTCTAAACCAGCCCTGGCCAATGGAATATTTTTACAATGAGAGGAATGTTCTAGATCTCCACTGCTCATGAGAGTAGCCCCTGGGCACTTGTGGCAACTGAGCACTGGAAATGTGGCTCATGAAATGTGGGGCTGTATTCTTAATTTTATTTAATTGTAACTAGTTTATCTTTAAATAGCCACATAAGCAGTTACCATATTGGAAAGCACAATTCAAATCATTCTTGTTAATATGTCAGTAAATTAACAAATGAGAGTCTGAAATCAAATAAACACCCGCTGCTTAATAGCCATATGACGTCATAAAAGTTAACCTGAGTAAGGCCATTTTTTTTCCATCTGGAAATGCCAACAATAGTGGCTTCCAAGTATCACTGGGTGGTTAACTGCACAATGTATACATTATTTGACCTCTTTCTTGAAACAAAGTAGGTCTTTAATCCCTGTTTTTGTATTTTTCTTATTTTGTCTTTCCCTCCTTTCTTTACTCCCTTTCTTCCCTTCTTTCTTCTTTACTTCCTTTTTTAGATAACAAAGGAAAACTCCAAAAAGCAACAAAAGGATGGTAAGTTTGATAATGAATATTGTTTCACCTGTCACTTCATTGCATACATTGTTCTAAATTAGAATTTAACATGAAAGTTGCTTATCTAGCCTAATCCACACTGGACAGTTGGGGGAAAAATACAAAACACAACCAATATAAGCTATGGTTATTTCTCTTGTTGATCTTTTAACTTGTATTAAAATTATTATAAAAATATAAATTATCTAAAGAATCCATGAGGAAAGAAAAAAAAAAGTAGTTGATCATTGGTCCTAAAAGGAAAGGTATAGACAGTGAAATTGCAGGATAAAAAAAGAAAATAATGATAATAAAGGAAGCAAAATGTAGAATAATTCATTGCAATGAATTTTAAATTACAGTAGTTATTTTATACTCTTAGTCTCCATTATACTTAGTACATATTAGAAAAGTTTGATACCCAATATTTAGAAATGTCTGTGATCAAATGATAGAAGCAAGCCGCCTGTGAAATCAAGATTCAAATGGAACAGTGAAAACTGCCAGCCTCCTGTTCTTCCATGTCTTTGTTCTTTGCTTCCTGGCTACTTTGGAAGAAGAAATATCAACCAGGGGCTGGTTTTATCTGGTTTCGTCTTTATATTCACCATGTTTTACTTATTTTCTGTCTCGTTGCCCACTATCTGCATTTTTCATTCTTTCTTTCTTTGTTTCTTTGTTTCTTTCTTTTTTTTTTTTCAATCTCACTCTTGTTTGTTTGATTGTTTGCTTGGCTACATTATTTTTCTAGATACATTTTCCCAGGGTTTGGTCAACATAATTGAGTGACTTAGTTTAAAATGTCCTATTAGCACATGGCAGGTCATTAAGTAGCTGTTCTGTACAAGTTTACCCTTTAATTATGAATCCACAGGAAAATGGGTCATAGAAATTAGCTATGTAGCTAAAAGCCACCAGAAAACCATTGGCCTGTTTAGCTGCAGATAACGAAAACACAAAGCCAGGGAGGATCATCTCTCCAGGACATGGCTGAGATTTGGGTGCCCTTTTTTCAGCTCTAATTTGCTGCTACTCATTGCACATGACCTTTAGGGAAGCTGGACCACCCTACAGGAGAACACTGATTGAGATCAACATAGAAAAGTTAAGGAAAAAAATGAATATACCAAAAATAAAATAAAGCATTTTACTGCTATTTTCCACTAGCTACACAATCATTTCTATCTACTTATAGCATTCCCATATTTCACATTCTGTCAATGGCTTTCATTAGCTTTCAAAAAAGAAATCCTGCAAACATTATTTTCCCCTTTCAACTGATGTATAAAGTACTACCCAGAAAAATGGAGTAGGATGCTCAGGATCCTTCAGAATGAGGGCAGAGCTGACACTAGAACTCACCTTTTTACTAATGCACATTTTCTCCAGTGGCCTCGTATTTAATTGTGCAGGTAATACAAAGGAGCAGAATCCAATTAGTCTCCAGATAGGCAAGGGCCCTCTCCTAGGCTCCAAGGAAACAGTGTATATCAGGATGCAGGCTCTTGTTGTTAAAGTCTGTATATCTTTTTTCTTTCCCTTTGCAGAGGTCATTAAAATGTGCCAGTACTATCCTGTGTGCTGACTGTTGGGAGTTTTCTAAGAAAGGCATTGTTATTTGTTATGTTCAGGAGGATTTGTGGAGGAATAAATTGCATACATAGTGTGATGGCAGCTGGCAGTCAACTGTGACTGCTGTTGTGCACTTCACAACATGTTTTATGTGGCTGGGAACATTTACATTAAGGTCAATTAGGTTGCCAAAATGGAGAATCGCAGCTGAGGGATGCTTAGTGGAGCGCACTGGTGTTTGGCAGGGGAAATGAAACTGATAAACCTACATGTGCATGGTCTGCCAGCTGGTGGGTGGTCCCAGCCATGTTGCAGCAACACCATTCAATTCAATTCAACAAATATTTTATTGAGTGAGTAGATTATGCAAAGCACTAGGCAAAGTGCTGATGGGGCAGCAAGGCAGCACAAGCCATGGCTCAGGTCTTAGAAGAGTTGCCAGTAATGATAGATCTCAAGAGCCAGCTAGCAATGATGGCATGATTGCCATATGCTAGACATGGTTCTATATGTTCAGCATGTACTAACCGTGGTAATGTTCATAACAACCCTGTTTTACCAACGAGAAACCTTTGTTAGTGAGGTATGGGTGCTTTTTAGTGAGATGTGGTGCCTTTGATAGTTTGCATAGTATCCCCTTTTCTGGGCATATGTCAGAGTTACATGTCACTGCCACCTTGAAGTTGGCCATGTAGCCTGAGTCTTGCTTTAACCAAAGAAATGTGAGTGTGAGAAGCAGTAGGAATGTGTGTCACATCCTGGGGGAATGCTTAAGAATTGTTGGAGAGCAGGAACACAGTTGTCCTCCTACCATGATACTCATTGGCCTTCCAGCTTGAGTCTGTGAGTAAGGATGAATTAAGGGAATAAAGGAAGGGACCTTTCTGACATAAAATATACATGAAATAGAGTGCCATTTAAACCTCTGAGATTTTAAACTTGCTTAATATGGCAAGATGACCTAGCATAAGCTGGCAGGTAAAAGGTAAGAATAAGAATAATAGATATGTGAAACTAATTGAAGAAAAAAAGATAGCACATGATTACATACAAATAAAAAATAGCAATAATGAAAACAACCACCATTTATTAAAGTCTCAGCAAGGTGCTAAGCTTATTATATGCATTTTCTCTAGTATGTGAAATAAACCTGCAAAATAGTAATTCCCATTTTGCCAACAAGAAGAGGAATCTCAGAGAGGTTAACTGAACTACTGAAGGTGAAGTAAAAAGATACAAACTATGTATAAAACCAGGTCTTTCTGTCCTTAAAGCTCACACTGCTTATGAAGGGCTAAAAAAGACCTCAGACAACCTTACCCTCCAACTCCTCCACTATACAGTTTCTTCCCTCTCCCCTCCCTTCCTTCCCTACAGCTTTCCTTCCCAATTTCTTCTTTTCTTCATCTTTCCTTCTCGGTCCTTTGGTCCTTTAAGTCTTCCCCTTTTCACTCCATTTCCCCTTCCCTACATGCTGCCTTCTCATTTTCTCCAAATATTTATAGTATACTAGAGGCCCAGTGCATGGATTTGTGCACCGGTGGGGTCCCTCGGCCCGGCCTGTGCCCTCTCACAATCCAGGACTCCTTGGGGGATATTGGACTGCCATTTCAGCCCAATCCCTGCAGGCCACTCTGAGGGATCTGTGCACCAGGCCTCTAGTATGCCTGTAAGATTTTTGGTTAATCTCTTTCTGCCCTCCCCTCTCCCCTTCACTCTGAGATTCACCAGTCTGTTCCATGTTTCCATGACTGTGAGTTGAGTGTCTGCCCCCTGGTGGTCAATGTGCATCATAGCTAACAATCAAACGGTCGGCCAGTTGCTTAGGCATCCTGTCTAATAAAAGAGAAAGATGGTAATTAGCGTACCTCTGTTACCCTTCCCATTGGCTAATCAGGGCGATATGCAAATTAACTGCCAGCCAAGATGGCGGCCGGCAGCCAGGCAGCTTGAAGCAAACATGAGGCTTGCTTGCTTCAGTGATGGAGTACTCCAACGTTCCCCACCTGCCGCTGTCGGCCTCTGAGCTTGCAGTTTGAAACATTGTTACAAATATGGAAGCTAAACAAAACCCCAGAAACCTGCTTTCAGCCAGCCGGGATCTCAGAGCTGGATTTGAAACAGTGTTTTGATTATAGAACCCAAACAAACCAGATACCTGCTTTCAGCAGCCGAGGCCTAAGAGCTGGAGCCAAGCCTCAGAGCAAAAGCGGGCCCAGAATAAAAAAAAAAAAAAAGGAGCAGTTGGGAGCTTCAGTCACCCGCCAGCCTGAAAACGGCCCTCAGCCCCTCACCCAGACTGGCCAGGCACCCCAGTGGGGACCCCCACCCTGATTCAGGACACCCTTTAGGGCAAACCAGCCAGCCCCCACCCACGCACCAGGCCTCAATCCTATATAGTAAAAGGGTAATATGCCTCCCAGCACCGGGATCCGCGTGACAGGGGGCAGTGCCCAAACCGGCTGATCGCCCTGCGGCTCTGTGTGTGACAGGGGGCGGGGCCACAACCTCCCTATCTGCCCTGCTCTGTTCGTGACAGGGGAAGGCACTCCAACCCCCTGATCAGCCCTGCTCTGTGCCTGATTGGGGGGAGCTCCCCAACCCCCTGATTGCCTTGCGGCTCTGTGTGTGACAGGGTGCAGCGCCCAACCCCCGCCCCCCCCACATGGGCCCTGCTCTGTGTGTGATGGGGTAGAGCCATAACCCTCCCATCGGCCCTGCCCTGAGTGTGACAGTGGCAGCGCCCCAACCCCCTGATCAGCCCTGCTCTGTGTGTGACAGGGTGCGGCGCCCCAACCGCCCCCCACAAGCCCTGCTCTGTGTGTGATGGGGTACGGAGCCCCAACCCCCCTGATGGGCCCTGCTCTGTGCGTGACAGGGGGTGGCGCTGCAACCTCCCCATCGACCCTGCCTTGAGTGTGACAGGGGGCGGTGCCCCAACCCCCCAATCGGCCTTACCCTGAGCATGACTGAGGGTGGCATTGCAACCTCCCGATCCGCCCTGCTCTGTGCATGACAGGGGGCAGCGCCCCAACTCCCCAACAGGCCCTGCTCTGAGCCCGACCAGGGGCTGCACTTAGGGATTGGGCCTGCCCTCTGCCACCCAGGAGCAGGCCTAAGCCAGCAGGTCGTTATCTCCCGAGGGGTCCCAGACTGTGAGAGAACACAGGCCAGGCTAAGGGACCCCCCTCCCCCCCGAGTGCACAAATTTTTGTACACCGGACCTCTAGTATATATATATTCTCCGTGCCCCTGTAGAGGCATGGGATTTTCCTAAAGTTTTCTCCTCATTACAACTACTAATGGGTAGTGGCCAAGTGTGCTACTAAATATTCATCCCACAATGAACAGCACACCTTCCAACAGGAAGGAATTCTCCAGCCCCAAATGTCAATAGTGTTAATGGTGAAAAACCCTTCTCTAAATGATCAATAGACACATCAGAAGCTCTTCTTCACCAAGCTCAAACCCAGGGCTCCATACCACACTTCAAGTCTCTTGGTTCACTAAAACATGATTTCACCACTTCCATAGCAGGAGGCCACAATATTTGTTCCTTTCTTCTTGAGTCCTCTGTCACAGGGGGTTTCATTCTCACTGATTCTGGCTAGAAGATAGTGCATGGATCTCAAATTCTAGCTTAATCCTTCTGGTGAGACCACATTGCACATATAATCCTAGGATTTTAAGGCTCTCCTGATATTCCTGCATCTCCAAAACTTAGATTCACAGAAAACTATGTCAGTAATATGTTCATACTCAATGAAACAAGAAATTTCTAAATATCTTTTTTCTGGAAAATGCTATGATGAAATTTAAACAGATTTCTTTACTATAGAGCTTTCTTGAGCCTTTTCTATGCATTATATCTTGAGAATCTATAATTTAGATGTAATAGAGTGTTTATTTAATACTAGTGGCCCGGTGCATGAAAGTAATGCACCGGGGGGGGGGGGGGTGTCCCTCAGCCTGGCCTGCACCCTCTCCAATCTGGCCCCTTGGGGGAATGTCAGACTGCTGGTTTAGGCCTGATCCTGCACTGGCAGTTGGACAGCCCTCTCGCAATTCGGGACCACTGGCTCCTAACTGCTCACCTCTCTGCCTGCCTGATCACCCCTAACCACTCTGCCTGCCAGCCTGATTGCCCCCAGCTGCCGGCCTGAGCGCCCCCAACTCCCCCCCCCCCCCCCGCCCCGCTGGCCTGTGGACGCTGGAGAAATGCTGGAGAATGGAAATTAGGAATTGGGAGCCATTTATTTTCATTACATTTCAGCCTCTAGTGACTGACTTCCAGATAGGCCCTCCTTCTCCCAGTACCTCAGTTGCCCCAACTGTAAAATGGGGGCTTGGATAACTGGATTCCTAGGCCCCTTCCATGGTGACAACTGAGATTACATGAAAGCTCTAAGCAGCTGTGTGTGGCCCCGCCTCCTGGGCGCCCAGAAAGGACCAGGCTGGTGTCACACAGGGAAGGGCTCCAACCCTGCCCAGACCGCAATCTGAGCTTCCCCAAAACTCGGGGTTTCCCTTCAATGACATGTACCCCATGATTGCACCACAGCTGGCACTTCTGCACGGCAGACCCTTCCACATGGGCAGGGTGCACACTCCATACCCTGTACCCGTGCTGCTGCCATCCCAGAGGCCCTCGTGCCTGGGGAGGCTGGGGTTTACCAAGGCACCCGGGGGCGGGGGCGCAGAAGGTGGGGGGAAAGGAAGGAGGATTTGCAACAATACCTCTGGGAGGAGGCAGCCGGGGCAGTGGTGGTGGTGGTGCTGGCTGAAGGCAGAGGCTAAGGTGTAGGAGGAGGTGTCCAGGCACTCCCCCTCCCATTGTGCCCAGCCACAGACAGGCCCAGCCCCACGCCCCACAGCGTGTCCCGCGCCACGGACCATGCAACCAGTCCTTACCTTGCCCCACCTGGCTGTCCCCCTGCTTGCTAAAGCTACTTATCCCGGGAAAGCTCACACGGGACGGAAGTGAATTCACAGACAAGTGAAACTTCAGCAGGACAGGAGCGATTGCTGGTTGGTGCCTTTCCCCCTCCTTCCTTCACACCATCCCCGCCCCCTCCCCTTGGTCCCCCTTGCGGTACCCTGAGAGCTGGAAACTGACGTCAGGGGCCTGAATTCCTGACTTTGCCTGCACACATTTGTCCATGTAAGGTATGGGAAGACGGGTGCCCAGGAGCCTCTCGGCGCTGCCTGCTGGGGGAGGGGGCACCCGGGGCAGGCAGGGACTATGCCAAAAGGTGGGCACACAGCAGACATTTTATTTCCTGGAAATGAGAGGAGGGGACCTAGGGATGCAGGGAGCGGGACTAAGCCAGCAGTTAGCCATCCCCCCAGAGTCCCAGACTGTGAGAAGGCAAAGGCTGGCCTCAGGAGACCACCCCCCACCCTGTGCATGAATTTTGTGCTCCAGGCCTCTAGTAACTATATAAAAATATAAAATTGAAAAACTATGCCACCCACTTTGCATATTTTTTCTCATGTAATATTTAGGTTTACAGCTAGGTTTACAAATGTTTGTTTTAATACATTTTTTGCATGCTTAAAATATCTATAGTCTTGTTGACACCTCCCTACACATTATCAACTGAGGAAGAATTAAACTTACACTGATGGATTTACCTAGTTCTATAAACCCATAGTATTTTATATTAATATAAGAGTTATCTGACTCTTTTGTATTGGAGTGTACTGTGTCATTAAATACATATAGTTACTGGTATTATCTTATCTTGGGTCTATTGAAAGCAGAACTTAGGACAAGGAATAAAGGTGAGGAAAAAGAGACAAGAACATAAGGCAAGATGTGAAAGGTGTCTCGTGATGTTTTTGTGGCTACCACTTTACAATGATCTGCAAAGAGCTCTAATTATCTTTTCACTCATATCTAGTTTCCTACATTAACCGATATGTATTACTTAATTTGACAGATTTCTAACCCTTAAAAGTTATCAATATATTCTGCTTTATTTCCAAACTCAAATGCTCAATTCTCAGATTTTTCCTGACTTGTCCAGAACTGGACTTGATTTGACCTTTTTCTGAATTTTCTAAACATTATTCTTTAAGCCCTAGATTACAGTTTATGTTTGTAATGAGATCCCCTTTAGACCTATATGACGTTCCTGTAAGATTATAGAAGCCCCTAGCTGGCCAAATATCTTTAAAATACCTTTAAAAAATGTCTCTTCCATAACACCTGGCATAAGACCTTGCACACTGTCCCATCTTCAATATAAACTTGCTAAATAATTGGCTGTTGAGCTTTGCTTACATTTTCTTTCAATATACAAATGTACAGGCTTTCTACTTTTTAAATCCCGACTTTCTTTTCTATATTTTCAGTTAGTTCTCAACTCCTGTTGATATAAAGCAATGGAAATAAATTCAGGTAAGACATTAAGATAATTATTTCCCTTACCTAAAGCTTTTAAATAAAAATTTCTGAAAGGAATAGTGTGATGGAGTGACAGCTGGCCAACATTTCTAGTCTTTGTTCTGATGCTCATTAGCTAAGCAACCTTGAGAAAGTCATCTTACGTTTCTATGCCTTTATTTTCTTATCTTTACAATGAGCTATAGCATTTTCTATAGGAGCTACTACACAGGACTGTTTGAAAAAGCAAACACTATCACATAAATACATTCTGGAGGTGCAGAGCACAATGTAATGGCAAACACTATCGTGAATAGAAAATAATAGTGTCTCTGAGTTGTGCAGTACTTTGAAAGCATTTAGTGCTATCCTCTCACATTAGCGATGGCTAAACTGAGATACTGGAAGCTTACAGAATGTGTGAAGGGTCCCAGAACTAGTTGATGCCAGAGCCAAGAAATGAATACAAAGATGGAACCACCTAAGCTACTTCATCTAAAATTCTCCTCCCAGTGCACCTGATCTCTTCATAATTTTTAATTGTTTCTATCCTTCTATTTCCACTGCATTCACTTTCTCTGGCATGTGATTTTTCTTCTGTGACCTCTGAAGAGGTCAGAATTACTATCTTCGGCATTTTGTGTAGGCTCTTTTTACTCCTTGGTGATTCTAGGCTTCTAGAATTTGACTTCAAAATGGTATCCTCACCAGGTGTCTGAGGAGCTACCTGCTCATATTAGCTGGCATCTTCTCCCTCTGGCCTGCCTGCTTTGCACACCATAGCCAGGCTCCTTGACTTTTCTGATTTAATACCTTTCCCCCCCACTCCATGTGAGTTATTCTTTCCAGGCAAAAAGTGCCTTCCCACTCTGTAGGCATTTGTACAGCAGAGGTAATTCTTGTGCCTAGCAGTTCCCACAGTCCAAATCAGCTCATGTCATCACCAGGCCTGCAGATTGATTCCCCAGGATATTCTTTGGTAATTTATCAGGTACTCCCAGAGATGGAAGATTAGTTCCAAGTTCTTTTAATTGCATAATACAATCCATGGTGTTTTAAGCAGTAAAATTAAGCATAACTTTTTCAACAAATTCTGGCCTTCTGATCCAGACAAGTATTTTACATAATAACCTACTTTATTGTTTATGATCATTAGTGCTACTATTATTTTCAAGAATGTGAAAAATAGAACTATTTTATTCATCAACACAACTCAATTTGTATTTTTTTCTCCTTCTTGAAAAGGATGTTATATTAGCTGCCTTTGAATCTCATCAACTTATTATTTTTTTTTGACAGTGGAAAAAAAGTCAGAAAATCCAAGCACTTTCTGCTGGCAGTAGTCAGATGAAACTCATATACAAAATGGAATGAAAAACTGTTTGATGAGCTAGACTTGAGGCAAGAGGACAGGCATCATATATCTCATTGTTTTATTTGCCTCCCTTGGTCCTCCAATAACTATCCCCAATTTTGTTTTGCATCATCTGTTCCTACAAAATATACTCCTTAGGCTTTGATATTTATAGGTCCTTCTTTCCTTTTCATTCTTTTTATGCTCTTTTTTTTCCTTTTTCCTCCCTCCCCAATTATTCTCCAGAGGTTTTTATTGACTTTAGCCTTTGATAGCTCTATGTATTTGAAAGCAGCCATTCACTAGCTCCTCTGGAGAAGTACCAATAAAGTGCAAAACCATTATCACAAAACTGTTTCTCAAAGTTTTGTCACATCCCAGACAGTTTCATGAAGATATGCTGAAAGGATTTGTTTTGTTTGTTTCTGCTTTAAGGATTGCTAAGGGCAACAGGAGATCTGGGGAAGGGATTGTAAATCGTAAATTATTGTGACACATCTTATTGTTTCTGGGGTGGTCTGTTTTCCTTGGGCCAAAAAATTCAGTTTCATTCAAAACTATTTTCTGATAGACAATGCCATGTAAGAAAAGTAGTGTATGTTTTCTTGTTGGAAATTTTGAAAACTCTCTGAGTGATTTTTATAAATAATTTCCCATCCCAGGTAAATAAGCACTGCCTTAAATAGCAACATATTTTGATTTCAAAAAAGAGAAAGAACTTGCAGTGTATTTGTAAGATAACAATTTTCAGAAGCCTGTTATGAAGAGGAGAGAAGGCACTGGAGATCAGAAGACACTGATTCTGTTAGGTCTCCTGGTAGAGAACTCTGTGGTGTTAAATAGGCCACTGGGAGTTCTATTTGTATGATTTCACTCTGATGGTCAATAGTCCAGAGACTCCATTACCAGGGTGCTAGTAATGATAAAAGATGTTTGGATTTAGTTTGATTGGAAGATGATTTATTGATTGTTTATTTCTGTTTTAGAATTTCTTTTAACTTAAACAATTTTAAGCTACAGTGGATATTCAGTATTATATTATTTTTGGATATATAGCATTAATGTTTAGACAATCATATAACTCATGAAGTGATCCCACCAAGTCTAGTATTCACCTGACACCATACATATTTATTACAATATTATTGACTATATTCCCTATGCTCTGCTTTACATTCCCTTGACTGTTTTGTAACTACCAATTTGTACTTCTAAATCCCTTCCCCTTTTTTACTAAGCCTGCCCCCCACAACCTCCTTCCCATCTGGCAACCATCAGTCTGTTCTCTATATCTATGAGTTATTGTTTTTTTTCTGTTTTATTTGTTGATGTTGGTTTTTAGATTCAAAATATAAGTGAAGTTATGTGTTATTTGTCTTTCTCTGTCTCACTTATTTCACTCAGCATAATAGCCCCTAGGTCCATTCATGTGATAACATGTGTTTTAATTTTTTTAATTTACCTTCATTGTTGAAAGTATTACAGATGTCCGTTTTTTGCCCCCATTGATCCCTTCCATTCACCCCCATCCCCTTCCAGGCCTACCATACTACTGTCTGTGTCCATGAGTTATGCATATGTGCATACAAATCTTGATTGGGGAACCTGAAGTTATCCATGCAGAGTATTGATCTATAAATCAGCAAGTCTGGAGCTCAAGAGGGAGATCAAGACTAAAAGTATAGCTTCCCCTACATTTTTCTAAAAATACATTTTATTAATTTCAGAGAGGATGGGAGAGGGAGAGAGGGATAGAAACATCAATGATGAGAGAGAATCATTGATTGGCTGCCTCCTGCATACCCCTTACTAAGGATTGAGCCTACAACTGGGGCATGTGCCCTGATCAGGAATCCAACTGTGACCTCCTGGTTCTTGGGTCAATACTGAACCACTGAGTAACACTGGCCAGGCCCTCCCTCCATTTTACTAACATTATATATACACACCAAGCTCCTAATGAGGACCATAGAACACAATAGTGAAAACAAGAAAACAAAAACAAACAAAAAATATTAATTTCAGGGAGATTAAGTCAAGTAACACAGTAAGAAAATTTTAAGCATTTCCTACCTTTTAGAGGAAGCTGAAGGAGAAGAAGTCAGGACAGAAAAACAGAGAAAAGTGACATTGAATCCATTGAAGGGGTTATGATTAATGAGTAAGCAATTGTTCAACTATATCTGCCCTTTGATTGGGTATTTTAAGAAGGTGAATATTAAGAGGAAGATAATGAAGTCAGTGAAATCAGATAGATATATTTTGTTTTATAGAAATATAATTCTTTGTCCACCTTAGGAGGATCCTATCAACAACAAAAGTAGCTATCTGTAAGACAGAACAATTCTCTAAAAAGATACTTATAATGCTGATAACTTTCGCTGAATTTACAAATTTTTTTCAGAATTAGTTTGATGTTCAGCCATGAATATATATTTTATCCTATACTGTCTTGCACTTTTATCACCCAATAAACATTTAACAAACCTTTACGGGTAGTATGTGTGATCCAAACAGCTTTAACAAAAGAGGTGAGAGGAAATAATTTATCTTATACATCCCCTAAAACTCATTGCAATAGGCTATGTGAGGAAGTAATTTTCTCTCCATAGCTACTTGATAAATGACATAAGTATTAATATATACATGAACAGATATACATATGTATATGTATACTATAAATGAAGAGTCAGTATCTCACCAATAGTTGTATTTTGTCATATAATCAGTTACTTATCCCAAGCAGTCTCAGGCTACCCCATAGGGCCTTTTGTTATACACAATTTAATATTATCATATTAATGTGACCATTTTTATTCAGGGGATTATTTGCAGAGCTTTTTTGATGTTGTTTGGTCCCATCAAAATGTAAATTCACTGTTTGTTATATCTTTGTTTTTATTTACCCGGGAGGACACATAAGTGAAGTCTCTGATTATCAATCAATTCTTGATCCCAGCTCCCATGCAATTCCTATCTCGGTGGCAAGGTGGGCAAAGGAACTTCACATTTCTCATTGTGCATTCATCGCTCTTGTGTTTCTGCCCATTTTCTGCCTACTCAAAAGTCTCCATATTTTAGTTCAAATTTTAGAAGAAGTTAGTCTGAATAGCTTATGTAATTAGCATTAACCCTATTTGGTAGAATGATTTATGACGGCACACACTATTGTTCATACTGCAAAATCTGGCCCTGTTACTTTTGAATCACAAGGGCATCTGATCCTGATTCAATCGATGGCTATTTATGCTTGAAGAATATTTCAGTACTTATTTTAACAAGCACTGGTCTGTGGTTGGGCAGGTTCCTAAGAAAGATATACTGGGAATAGTTTGACTGGCCATAGGTTCACTTTGAATCTGTTGCTCCAGTTGTCCAGCTCACTGATTGGCTCTCAGATACTCTATCTTTCATATCATTGGCTGCCATCTTTCTACATGTATAGTGTCAAGGATGTTCCTGTCTAACATTATCCTTCAGGACACACATAAACACAACCATGGCCTTCCAGCAGGGAGACAATTGAAAGACACCTCTGTTTACTTTATCCACAGGGAATATGACAAGCTCCTTTAAGTGCTATTTGTCTTGGAATCCACAGTCTCCATATGTTGCATATTTTTCTTCTAATTCCATCATAATCCTACCCAGATGTTACCAGATCATCGATAAGCCATAGACTACATAATAAATGTAGCTACCAATGCCACATCTTTTATGTATAAAAAGGGACACATGCAAACATATATGAACAACAGCAATAATAACTAAACACAGATAAAATTAATATCCTTCATTTATACTGCATATCACAATACCTTAGCTAGTATTTTTGTATTATTTTCCCCAAGGCATTTTATAGTTTCTGACCTAATAAAGAACTCCAGGTGGCCAGAAATCTTACACCAGTAGTGTGAGACAAAGTTTTGATCATGAGGAATCCAAAGTCTAGATGGTCTTGCCTGTGAATGTGGTGATCGACTGCTATTCATTTTATCATTGAGCATAGTTATATAGGAACTTCCACAGAGGTTGCATTAAGTCCCAAATTTACCTGGTACCAAAATTCCTAATATTTCTGTATAGCATCATAGCACTTTTTTCACCTATTTCTATTTTCTATGAAATTAAGAAGTTTTAGATGGCTAGCTAACATGGTTTCAATTTTCAACTTAATGAAACACTTGTTTTTTTTTTTTTTTTTTTCTGAGTTAAGATATACTTCTGGCTTTTATTACTAAAGAGAAACAGAAAACAAATATTTTAAGAGGTACCTTTTTTTTAAAAAAATATATTTTATTGATTTTTTTACAGAGAGGAAGGGAGAGGGATAGAGAGCCAGAAACATCGATGAGAGAGAAACATCGATCAGCCGCCTCCCGCACATCCCCCACTGGGGATGTGCCCGCAACCCAGGTACACGCCCCTGACCGGAATCGAACCCGGGACCCTTCAGTCCGCAGGCCGACGCTCCATCCACTGAGACAAACCGGTTTCGGCTAAGAGGTACCTTTTAAGAATAATCATGAGAGCTTCAAGCTTGCATCTCTAAACCATGGACTCAAAATTTAAGCATTGCTACTGGGAGAGAAAACAATACCAAATAACAGATAATTTTTCAGAACAGAGACCACATCTTGGAGGACAAGTTCACTCATCTTTTCAGTAAGGAATCCTCCAATAGTCTTAGCTTTGTTGCTGTTTTTAAATTGTAAATGTTATGTTGACAGTTCCTGCATGGCAGGCTACAGCACAAGTGAATCCCATCAGATCAAGCCACTTCACTTCTGGAACATATAGTGTTGGTTGCTAATCCTAATACTCATTTTCTCATCTTATGTTATCAAAACAATTCCACTTCTATCTTTCCACTTTCCTCTTAGGTAAGATAACACTATGCCAAGTTCTTTATCTTAACATGTGAATGGCTTAGGGGTGACATATGACCTAATATGTAGCTCTGTTGAGGAGCTTCTGAGGAAAAGAAAGTCTTACTCTTAAAAACAGAGACAGGAATCATGGTATCTTCTTCTTGTAGATGTTATTTTGTGGACATAGGCTATGTCTAAATTAAGCAGTCCTTTGATATTTAAAAGGAGGTAGCTGTCTTCACTTACAAAAAATACTGAAGATATGACCTCTCTGGCAAGTACCCTGGGCTCCTGGGGATGTGGCCAATCTGTGGGCAAACACAAAGGAAGAAATAACTAACTCTCTCTTGGGGAGTTGAGAAATATTGAAGAGTAGGTGATTTTAAAAATAAGAATTAATAAAATAGAAGTTCATCAAGTGTAGTATGGCAGAAAGAGATGATCCAGATAGGAGGAATAGAATATATATGCAGGGGTTCAGAAGCTTAAGAAACTATGCCATATTACAGGAGAATTTTTGTGATTTATTTAGAGGAGGTAGTTATGAAATGAAGTCAGAAAAATTTATTAAGACCAGATACCAGGGGCCATTTGCTAAATAAGTAGAAAATTTAAATGCAATTGATGAGAAGCAGCTAAAAGTACTTAATAATTACATGTTCAAATTCACATTTAAAACATGTTCATAAGGGGGTGAATAGACAATTTGGATTTAGGAAGCAGAGAAAAACATCTGTAGGCAATTAAATTACTATAAAACAGGTTAAGAGAAATAAGAGAATGAAGAAAAGTTTGAACTTAATTTGTGATCCGTTTGTGTTTTGTTTTTGTTTTTGTTTTGTTTTGTTTTGTTTTCCTCCAGGGAATTTCATATCCTACAACTGACCCAATACAATGTGAATTTGAAACCTGGCTTTATTCTGCCAATTTTGATGGCAATTCTTTTCATAAAATGTCAAAAATATTTTATGTTTTTAACTAATAACTCTATTTTTTATTTCATTCCCCTAATTTTAAGAACAGCATCAGTTGTCTTTATGTTGTTTTCCCTCTTTTCTAAATTACATTGAAAACTTCTGCCAAAGGCATAAAATCATCATTGGGGAAAAAAATTCAGTTGGCCCATCTGTTGTAGAAGTGCCACCTTCCCTGAAGACTGCTAACACATTTTCCTCCCTCTCCAGCAGTCAATGTTGCTTCTAAATTCTCCCAATAGAATCTTTCAAAGAATCTCAAATACCTCCTCAGTCTTTTTGGTCTCACCCTCTAAAGCATGAATGAGGTGTATGGAAAAGACTTCTCATCATACCAATATTTCTTTCAAGTTTGCTATAAATTAGACTTTTAGACTCTCAAAAGCTGTATCACATCTTCTCTCTCCTGGACCTTGCATGAAATGTGCTTTCTACATCAGCTGACCCACCAAGACAAGCAGTGCCATAGTAGTCTCAGGCAAGAGGAACCGTAAGCCAAGACCCAGCACTAGAAAACTATTTTCTGACCTTCCTCTCTACACAGTGATTAATGTTCATGAACATGTATAAATGTGTTCACATAGAGCCCCTCTTCCTCTTCTAAATCATGTCTCAGGTATCTTGGATCTAGGAATTCCCTGCTAAAATAGCTCTAAGCTTACTTCTAAGGACTGTGCAGACCTAGTCCCAAGTCTTTTGATGAAGTGGCCAAGGGGGTAGTCTAAGGGAGACTATTTACAACGGGTGTCAGTGGAATTTGATATACAGTCTCCAGTGTCCATGCACGTGTATACTTGCATTGCTGGACGGAGCAGTGATAGGAAGAAAAAGGGGTGGTGCGCTCTCCCAACACTGTGTTTTTTTCTGACCCAGAACACTGAAGAGACAAAGAATTCTAAATTCAAATATACCCTTTCCGGTTGTTATGAAGATATCTTTTTCAAAGTAGGAGGATCAAATATAATTTCATAGTTTGTTGGCTTGACATAAAAATTTAAATATTTAAGCATATGTTATGTGTATCTCTATTTGTACTCTCGCCCGGGGAACTACACATGTTAGGAAGAACAGATGATGAGGTATGATTTGATGGATCCTAGATAGCTTTCTTGTTCTAAAATGCTCCTCTATAGCCATTTGCTATGGCTGAAATACCATCATCATTGTTCCTTGTACAAATTCAAGTTCACCTGAGGGTATCACTTCCATGGGATTGACATTTCCAAATTCTCTCCAGATGGTAGGCTTGGAGAGCAGATTTTAATAAGTGGAAGATGAAAATGCTATGAAAACAGATAATAGTTGTGTGAGTCTGAGAAAATCTTGAGGGAAACTACAGAGAAGGGATGGTAAAGGGAACACACAGAGGGACTGAACAACTTAGTGAGCTTCCTGAGGTGCCGATGCCCAATGTCTCTTAAAGTTTAATTCCATCAGGTCACCATCCCTACCAATTGGATACAAGGAGCATTTGTCATATTTTGTTGGTCCAGGGCTACTGCTTACCTTGAACTCATGGTGAGGTGAAACAGATGGGATAAGTAGTGAGCACAATGCCATCCCTGGCACTGGCTGGTGACATTGCCTTAGAAATAGATTTCTCTGCCTCCCATTTTATGTTTTGTAGAGATAGTATTTCCTGACAAATCTCACTCATAAAGTATTTTCTGGTTGATTTTACCTGTGTTTTTTTTGTTTGTTTGTTTTGTTTTTTGTTTTTGTTTATTTTGTGCGTGTGTGTGTGTGTGTGTGTGTTGTTTTTGCAAAACTCAGATAAAAATGGATTTAAAGGATTCTATAAAAGAAAATGTCTTGTTAGCATTCTTTTATGCCTGACCTTTCCTTGCTTTTTTCCCCATTATTGTAGTGTTTTTTTGGGTTGTGTGTATGTGTGCGTGTGTGTGTCTGTGAAAGGCAACTTTGGTTTTCTAATCATGATAAAAGCAGTGTGCAACAGGAATACTATATGTCAATGGGTTGCAGTTGCTGTAATTGCTATGGTTTGACTCAAGAAGGGACACTTACATGTACTTCCACCATTCCCAAGGGATAGTGCACAGAAACAGGGTTAAATTTTTTCATGAAAAGCCAAGTTTCTGATCCTTCTTCCTTGACAAACTGAAAGTTGGATATGATTTCCAGATAAATACATTTTCCCAAATGCTGAATAATATTTAATATTTCTCCTTAGATGAAATATCTGGTACCAGGAGCAGTGGCGGGAAAAATATTTGGGGTGCTCCTTATCACCATTTACATAGTAACAGTCAAGGAAGCTATATATACCCTGAAGAGATAAGTGAGGTGAGAACTGTACCTGAAAATAGCCAGAAGTTGGGAAGTTTCATAATAGGGTCCTGTAAAGTGCCACCCAAATGAACAGAAATCAAGCAGAGAGAAAAACAGGGATGCTGCTGATTACTTTGCTCTCATATAAGTCATTCTGTGTGGGGCTTTGTTGGTATTGCAGTCTCCGGCGGGTGTGCAATACTGAGAACCTCTGTTAGCATCTGATTAGAAAGGTGCAGTTGTCAGTGCATTTCTACTCTTTAAAAATATGAAGTGATAAAATATCAAAGTCAATATTTTTGCCAATCTTCCCTGCCCTTTGCAATCTCGCATCTCTCCAGGGGCCTGAAATCTGCTGGTCCTGGAGCAGGTCCATGTGTGACTGCCAACAAAACCTCTCAGAGGAGAGGCTGAGCGTTTGATTCCACATCGGGCAGACAAACATGTGCGTCTGTGTTCTCCCCAGCGAGCGGAGGAAACTCCAAAGGCAGGCGCAGAGGTGGAGAGCCAGGTTCTGCAGCAACGAAGCAAAAGGTTCTGTTGAGATTTTATTTCCTTGTTTTGTTTATCTTCCTCTACTTTTATTTTCCTTTTTGAGAAAAGCGAATAGAAATTAAATATGTTTTAAGGAAAATGATGAAAGAACTATTTAGTGCTTGAAGCATTGTTGTTGAAGAAATTCTGCAAAATTCAGTGGCATAGAATTTGGCCTCTGTCATATCATTTTCAGTAGAGCTTTGTTCCCTACACTTTTATCTGAGTATCCACACTAAAGCCTGCTTATCCTATCAGTGATCTTGACCAGATACACTCTCAGGAAATTTTGAGTTCTCGCTTACTGGTTTTGTTTATTTATTTTTCACTATTGCTATCCCCTCAATGTCTACTTTTGTTCTCAATATTTGAAATATTAACCTTCATAAAAGTTTCATGGGCCTTACTGTTTCTTGCATTCTGGGCTCTTTACATGAGCTGGAAGGTGGTTCCATCTGTGATGTACACCTCTAATTCTAACTCTAACTCTAACTCTAACTCTAACTCTAACTCTAACAACTCTAACTCTAACTCTAACTAACTCTAACTAACTCTAACTCTAACTCTAACTCTAACTCTAACTCTAAAACTCTAACTCTAACTAACTCTAACTAACTCTAACTCTAACTCTAACTCTAACTCTAAAACTCTAACTCTAACTAACTCTAACTCTAACTCTAACTCTAACTCTAACTCTAACTGAGGCTAACTTTGAGTTCAGACTTGGCAAAGATGAGTAAACTGTACCATTATCACTCTGAGCTTTGTTAAATATACGTGTCCCCAAGACAAATCCTGGGATTCTGATCCCACATGCCTGTTTTGGGGATCAATAATCTGATTTTTATCATGCAATCTAAGTAAAGTTGATGTAGGTGATGCATATACTAAGAATGCTAGTCTATATTAACACTCAAATTCCTTAGTGAGTCATCCCAGGCACTTCATGGTTGACGGTCAAATACAAGTTCAGTCCTTAAAATTTCAAACTGCACCAACATTTTTGTCCTCAGTTATTCATAGTATTTTTTAAGAATAATCTCCACATACAAATACAGGTGAACAAATAAACAAAATGTAATTCCATCTAATGGAATACTACCCAGCAATAACACAATAAACGACTGATATATGAAACAACATGGTTGGATCTTTACCATAGCGTGATGAGTTAAAGAACCCAGGTATAAAAGTGTGTATAGTGTATAATTACATTTATATGAATTCTGGAAGTCCGGAATGAGTGTAATGAGATCTGTATTTACCTGACATTGGCTGTTGAGGTAGGGGAGAGTGAATTTTAAGGTACACAGGAAAATTATGGGGTTGACAGAAATGTTATTTATTGTGATGGTAAATAAATACATGTTTACATTGTCAAAACTCACCAAAGTGTACACTTATGCATGCAATTTATTATAGCTACATTTTACCTCAATTCAGTTAAATTGTATTGTCTGTGATTGATAGGTAGAATTCAAATTCTTTGAAAGAGTTGACTACAACTCCAAATCAAAATTTTATTATATAAATTATACCAATATAATCTTCTACTCATGGATGACTACTTATATAATACTGACCTTAATAAAAGTAGGTCAGTTCAAAGCCATTTACGAATTTGGTCAAGAACAAAGGGTTTGGTAAGACTTAAGGCTAGAATGTAGTGCAGTAAGTTTGTCCTTGGAACTCAGGTGTGTGTGTGTATCTGTGCATACTAGATATATAAGAAATTGATTAATAGAAAGATAAATATGGGAGTTGCATATTTAAAAAATGACTAATGCTAGAAAGAAAAGTTAACCAAAAGAAAAGAAAAAGAAAGTATGCTCCATCAACTGAAGATTAATTCGGATTAAGGAACACAATTTGAAGATACCAATTTTACCTATTCTGTAGCCATTTAAATTGTATTATCAATGTTCAATTTAACTAATGAAATCAAAGCTTAGATGTCATATGATTATAGAGTAGTGGGTGATTTTTTAAGTATAGTTTTTGATAGGGAGTGCAGATATGAATGTAATGGCATATAATTTGAAACTCAAAACTTTTTTGAAAGTAAAAAAAAAAGCTCTATACTGGATTATCAACTTGCTGGTGGTTAGTTTTGCAGATTAATAACTTTTCTACCATATTTACAACTTTCTATTTATTGAGCTCTAATATTTCTCAAAATGTGTTCTGCACCTCAGCTGCAGAGAATCACATCTGTATTAAAATTGGGATTCCAGAGGTTCCCTCAAGCATACTGAACTGACCTCCTTGTGAGTTTTCTGAGAGTCAAAACAGCTTATTATTGATTTGTGGGTACCCTAAAGTTTGAGAACCCCAATTATGATTGCATTCATTTAGATCCTGAGGGCATTTTTTAAAGTTCTGCAGCCCATATTATAAAAGTTAAATCCTAGTCTTGATCATGTACTTCATCCAATTTTCTGTAAAAGAAGTGTGAAAAAAAAGATGAAAGGACCCCAGGAAGAACACCTGCAGAGTCCTTACAGTAAGAGAATGACATTATAATTGTTTAATCTTGAGGCATGAAATAGCCTCAGCAAAAAGGTAACTGAGTTTTTATGGTTCTTGAAACTGAGAAACAATATGAATGGGACATTATGTATACATAGCATATATATATATATATATATATATATATATATATATATATATCTCATATACAGGGGTTGGCAAAACTAGGTTTACAGTTGTGAGTGACATTCCTTTGAGTTAATAAATCTGTTATAATAATCATAACCTACATGTCTTTTTCCATACAACTATAAACCTGTTTTGCCCACCCCTGTATATAACATATTCATTAAAAAATAAAATCCATCCAACTATTACTTAATAAACAGTAGTATTGATTAATTCATTCCTGCTTCAGCCACTCCTCAATATTTATTTATTGCCTACTTGAGATTAGTATTGAGATATAAAAAAAGATATAACAAATGAAGGATATACTCCATTTAATGAGATCTAACTGGTATGCATGTCTTAAAAAAATGCAAAAGTCAGAATTCTATATAAATATAAAAATAGAGAAGAGATGAGTAGATACCAAAATACTTAAGGAAAACTTGTCATAGAGAAAATAAGAAATAACCTGTTCTTTAATATTGGGTAGGATTCAAATCAAGATATGTGTGATAACTAGTACTAGGAAATGGACAAGTCACAGAAGTCATATAATGCAGAGTATGATACCTCCTCAGTGAGCTTAGAAAGGTAAGGATGACATACAACAATGGGATAGTATATTGGGGTTAAAATAGCACATAAAACTAAACTTCCAACATTTTTAAGTTATTGGGGAGACAAGTTCTGTATATCCCACGAATGGTGAGCAATCAAAAATCATTTGCAAAGGAAGAACATGATATTGGGAAGGAAATCTTCATGTTATCAAGGCAAGAACTGAGCTTAGAAAAAAATGATAAATTTGTATGAGTATAAAAGAAACAAACCAACTAAAAACTGTAGGGCAAACCATATAGACACTGAATGAAACCCAATCCTGGAGATATGGGCAGGGCCTCTTTTGTAACGTATCCAGGCATCATATTGAATATGCACTTATCCGGTAAGTCAGAAAAAGCAGCACTGAAGGTTTTTCATCAGAATCTAAACACAATAGAGCTGTATTATGGAAAAACCAATCTTACCACAGCTTGGGAGGTAAATTAGAGATGCCCAAGTGAAGTTATTTGGGCTAATTAGAAAAGTAATGCGGCATCCTAATTCATATCAGAAATGAAAGTAAATTATCTTGGGTGTGTATAGATAGAAAGGGGGAGTGTAGGAATGGAGAGAGAGTAATGAAAAAACCACCCCACCCTGTAAGATTCTCATGTAGTCCTCATTCTGTCCTCTTTTTTAGAACAAAATAATTTATCTTTCAATCAGAGTTGACATAAAATATTGTTACAGGTGTACAACATAATGCTTAGATATTATAAACCTTACCTCATTCCTCCCTCTTTTGATAGCAGAGTACCCTATCTAATAATAGACAAACACGGTAATTAACCATACCTCTGACACGCTTCCCATTGGCTAATCAGGGCAAATGCAAATTAACTGCTAACCAAGATGGCGGCCGGCAGCCAGGCAGCTGAAGTGAAAAGGAGGCTTGCTTGCTCCAGTGATGGAGGAAGCCAAGACTCCCCGCCTGCCGCTGCTGGCCTCTGCGCTGCACTCTAAGCAACAATGTTGCCATTATAGAAGCTAAACAAATCCCAGAAACCTGCTTTCAGCCAGCTGGGCCTCAGACCTGGAGCTGAAACAGTGTTTCAATCATAGAAGCCAAACAAACCCAGATACCTGCTTTCAGCAGCTGAGGTCTCAGAGCTGGAGCCGAGCCTCAGAGCTAAAGCTGACTCTCAGTTCCAGTGACAGCCATACAAGGTAAATAAATCCCAGAAGAAAAAAAAAAAAAAAGAGAGGTTGGGAGCTTCAGTCACCCACCAGCCTGAAAACGGCCCTCAGCCCCTCACCCAGACTGGCCAGGCACCCCAGTGGGGACCCCCACCATAAAGGGGGTGTGGACAGCCCGAAAACAGCCCTCAGCCCCTCACCCAGACTGGCCAGGCACCCCAGTGGGGACCCCCAACCTGAAGGGGGTGTGACCAGCTGCAAACAGCCATCAGCCCGTCATCCAGGCTGGCCAAGCACCCAAATGGGACCCCCACCCTGATCCAGGACACCCTTCAGGGCAAACCAGCCCGCCCCCACCCATGCACTAGGCCTCTATCCTATATAGTAAAAGGGTAATATGCAAACTGACCCTAACAGCAAAAAGACTGGGAATGACTGGTCACTATGACACACACTGACCACCAGGAGGCAGACACTCAATGCAGGAGCTGCGCTCTGGTGGTCAGGACGCTCTCACATGGGAAGAGCTCTGCTCAGCCACAAGCAAGGCTGATGGCTGCCAGTACAGCAGTGGTGGTGGGAGCCTCTCCTGCCTCCTCAGCAGCGCTAAGGATGTCTGACTGCAGTTTCGGCCTGCTCCCCGCTGGCAAGTGGACATCCCTCGAGGGCTGCCAGGCTGCCAGAGGGATGTTTGATTGCCATCTTAGGCCCAATCCCCCGGGGAGCAGGCCTAAGCCAGCAGGTCGTCATCCCCTGAGGGGTCCCAGACTGCGAGAGGGCACAGGCCGGGCTGAGGGACCCCCCCCCCCCCCGCCCCCAGTGCACCAATTTTTGTGCACCGGGCCTCTAGTAGACATATAAGTAAGTCGATGTTCTCCTTTTTTCTTAATTTGTTGTACTATTAATTCCCTGATGCTATGATGTTTGTGTAGGCTTAAAGGTGAGAGAAAGAGAGAGAGAGAGAGAGAGAGAGAGAGAGAGAGAGAGAGAGATGGGGTGAGGATAGAGAGGCCTATCCGAATAGAGTAGCATTTTTTTTGGATTGCTGTAACATCTTCTTGCCTAAGTGGAGATCTCTGTCATACTTCATTAATAAAAAATAACTGTAAATCTCCTAGCTTCCTTCAGGAGGCCCTTTAAACATCCTATCAGGGCTTGCCCAGGACATCTGGTGGCGAGTCAATCAAGTAGCAGCATGAACTGGCAGCAGAGTCTACAAGGATGTTTAAAATATACATTTATGTGTACATTTATATACATTTTTGTCTTTCTGCCAGTCCTAGGCCGCCCGCATTCGGATTTGTTTCCATGGCCTCTCCACAAACAGTCTCTTTTCCCACCCTCACATGACTACACCCTCACTGTCTCCTCGCCACCCTGACACCCTCACCCACCACCCCTCTGTCCTCCAAGTGCTGGAGACCTGTGCAATATTATTTTCCGCATAATGAAATCTGGAGTGACATTAATATAAGTGTGATTTTATAGAAGGGAATGGGTCTGGCTGATAGTTTCTACCTGCTGTGTTTTGATGATAGACATCGGGATGTCACCATCTGTGTAATGAAATTTCACCTCCGTAATGGTTCAGATTATCAAACATTCCTCCAAGCTGGCTCGGGGAATCTATTTATTTATTTATTTTTTACGTATTTATTTCTCTGCAAATGGCCCTGTAGGCCAGTTTATCATAGAAGGTGTAGTGAAGAGGGTTTTAAGTGCATTAAGCAAAGTAAAGAAGAGAATTTAACCTTTGCTACTGCCCCATAAGTACATGGATTGTGAAGTGAAGTTACTATTTCCAGTCCTGGACAGAGAGTTATCTTCTATGTAAACCCTCATAGCTCTCTAACTGGAACATATCAAATGGATGGGCTAATGTCAGGTGCATGTGAAATTAAGGTAAAGAAAATGCATTGAGTGTTTATTACATGGATGTTTATAGATCATCTCATTTAACTTCTAAACAATGCTGTCAGGAAGTAATCAATTTGGCTTGCCAGCCCCGCCCCCAATCTGGGTCGGTGGGCGATCAGTGGTGGGGCCGGCTTGGGGGGAGGATCCATGGGAGGTTTGGGGGTGCCAATCAGGGCTCCAATCAGGCTGGTTGGCCGCTGCAGTCCTGGTGATAGCAACTGGTTGTTCCAGTCATTCCAGTGTTCTGGATGCTTGGCTTTTATATATATATATATATATATATATATATATATATATATATATATATATATACTAGAGGCCGGGTGCATGAA